>NC_133543.1:102831793-104129984 GCF_048773025.1 Camelus bactrianus
TACACTCAACCTCTTGTTTAAAATTGCACAAGTTTTTACACAGGAGAGACATGCAGGGGGTGGAAGTAACGAGAAGGTCATAGAAAGGCTTCCAACACAAAGGAAAGGTTCTTCCCGCCACTCGGTCCTTTTTCCTCGGGGCAGCTCCCGTCAGGTTTGCCTTCCCTTTACCCGTGGTTAGCATTATCATCGTAATTACTCCCAATTTAACGCTTACTGACTTACAGGCATAATCTCCATTTCTTGGTTTATCACTCAAGCTGTAACTCTCCATTTCCCTCAACCCTAGGCAACCACGAGTACTTTCTGTCTCTAGAGATTTCCCCGTTCTGACCTTACCATGAATGGAATCATATGATACGTGGTCTTCCGTAATTGACTTCCTTACTGTAGCATCGCGTTTTCAAGGTTGGTCCCCAGTGCAGCCTGTGTCAGTATTTCCTTCATTTTCGTGGATGAACCGTGCTCACATCTTACGTGTCCGTTCATCAGTTGGTGAGCAGTGATGAACGAGTGACACTGTGAATGATGCCACTACGAGCCTTTGTGAAGAAGTGGACATGCTTTCCATTTCTCCTGGGTTAACACCCAGGAGTGGAATTGCTGGGTCAGGCTGTGACTCTGTTTCACCTTTCGAAGTGTCTCTCTGTTTGACCGTAACCTTTGCGTTACAAAGCGGCTGCACCAGTTGCATCCCCGCCAGCAGTGAACGAGGGTCCCGGTTTCTCCACAGCCTTGTCAGGGGTTGTCGCTGTCCGTGCTTTCTGTTGTAGACGTGCTGCTGGGCGTGCAGAGGGGTCTCGTGGGGGGTCGGTTTGCACTTCCCTGCAGGCTCATGTGCTTATAAGGGGACGGGAAGTCCGACCGGAGAGGCCTTCCTCTTGCTCCCCATTGAGTCCGAGAGTGGCACGCCAGCCCCGCCCTTCTGCTGCCCTCCCCCCAGTCTGGGAGCCCACCTGGGCCGGCGCTTGCTGGGCGCAAGGCAGGGGCCTCCAGCAGTCGTCCTGCTCTCTCCGCATGCACACCCGGACCTTGCGTGGTTTCTGGGGCCGTTGGTGCTGTTTATGGAGTTAGTTTTCGCCCTGAACGGGCCTTTCCTGTTGCTGTTGATCTGATGCCACTGCCTCCCTCAGAGGTCCCTGTCCACAGGTGACAGCCCTTATTGGGAAACATACCTGCTCTCGTTTCAGTGGGACCTTGAAGGGTGAGCGGGTGTGTTTGTCCTCACCATTTTGAACCCAAACCTCAAGTTAGTCACCTCTGCTTGTTCTCCGTCCACGGTAGTAAGATTCTCAGTGCGTGGAGCAGTGCCTGGCACACAGTAGGTGCTCAATGAAGGCTGGATCAGCGCTGAGTGACCGCTAAGTGCTTGGTGCTTCGAGATGCTCTCAGGAACTGAGGGTGTCCTACCTGTTCACAGCCCCAGGGGGATCGGAGTGGTTCTCCTGGACAACTTACCCGCTGACGCTCGTTAACGGAGTGGTCCAGCTGACTGTCTGGGCGGGTGATGAACGTGGCTAATGTCCCTTCTTCAGAGTTTTCCGAACTTTTAAAGTAAATTGCATTTTTCGTTGTGGAAGGAGTTGTGTCACACTGTATGTAAATGAACATCCCGGAGAGGACACTCTGGGATTCACCTTGGTCCTTGTGTGTCATTCCTCAGAGGTCACCTTTGTCCCCGTGTCCAAGGTGAGCGGGCAGGTGGAGGCTGACGACGTGCTGGCGGCCGTTCGCCCGGCCACGTGCCTCGTGAGCATCATGCTGGCCAACAACGAGACGGGCGTCGTCATGGTGAGCTGCCTCCCTTTCAGCAGCACAGGGCGGCCTCTGCTTTCCCTCTGCGCTTCAGTCTTGTAACTTTCTCGCCCGTCCTCCTTCACGACTCCCCATTTCTTTCATTCTGTTTTTGTCAAATCAGGGAAACACACATAGCTGTTTGCTCTTCCCTCTTCAGCCGGTGCCTGAGATCAGTCGGCGAATTCGGGCCCTGAACCAGCAGCGGGCAGCCCGCGGGCTGCCGGGCGTGCTCATGCACACGGACGCAGCGCAGGCCCTGGGGAAGCGGCACGTGGATGTGCGGGACCTGGGCGTGGACTTCCTGACCATCGTGGGGCACAAGGTGCGTCCGCAGAGGCCGCCGTCCTTCCCTCCTGGTGGGGAGGGGCCTGGATGCACCTCCACCTCCGAGCGGAGCCCGCGACACCGCTTATCCTCCATCACCCAGTGCGCCCACCCACCTGCCCGCAGCGAGGCTCTGGGACATGCAGAGGGGAGCCTGGCAGAGCTGAGATGCCAAGTGTCAGTGCCTGGCGGGGATTGTGGGGGCCCAGCCCATGCAGGGCGGGAGGGGTGGCCAGGCAAGGTGGCCAGAGGGGAGAGGGCAGAGGGCAAGGGGGGCAGGAGGGGAGGTGATGAGGTCTCAGAGGGGTTTAGCCAGGGAGTCAGTGTTCTCTGCAGCAGGGAGAGCACGTGCAGGCCCCTTGACAGCCTGCTCATCCTCCAACCCGGGGTCGGAAGGTGCAGAGTTCAAGAATTATTGCTTCCCCTAACCTGATTGAAAGTGTGGCTTGGATGTGAAGGTGTGGTTTTAGCCCCTGTCATCTGCAGGGTGTGCTCTGGGGAAACAGGTAACAGTGAAGACCCTCCTGAAGCTTTTGCTCATCTTTGCAGCCGCTGACTAGACCTGGGAATGTTTTTAGTACTCGGTTCTCAGCCAGTTTCCAAAGGAGCGTGTGTCTGAGCCTGGCACGGTGGCACGCACTATAATTTTTGCACAATGTGGGCTTGAGAACATGGGATCATAGACTGCACCAGGCAGCCCTTGGCGATCTCTAGCTCCAGCCCTCTCCTTCACAGAGTCTTGCACGTGATGTGCAGAGTACTCTGCTGCCACCGAGCTGGGGACCAGAGCCCAGCACCTGCCCTGCACCTGAAGGCTTTTGTGCCCCCAGCATGTCTGCAGTGGGGTGGGTAGCAGGGCTGCAGGGAAGTGGGGCCCATATGTTACAGAGCATCTCTGTGTCTCTCAGCACAGATACGGACAAGGGCCTCGGACGGGTCTTGTTGAATAAATGATTGATGTTTCCTTCCAGTTCTATGGCCCCAGGATTGGAGCACTGTACGTCCGAGGGCTCGGTGAACTTACCCCTCTGTACCCTATGCTGTTCGGAGGTGGACAAGAACGGAATTTCAGGCCAGGGTAAGGTAGAAGATTAGCCAGGCCTCTGATCCACTGGCCGTGCTGTTTGTCTGTAGAGCAGTGGCTTTCCTGACTTGGCAGCACTGTGACAGCATGGTCTTCACCTCCACTGCGTCAGAGCCACGCCGCTCAATGCCTCCATGGGTTGGTTCTACACTTAGGACTCACAGCTCTGTAGTCTCTTTGGGGATGATTCAAAGCAGAGGAAGGAAATCTCTGTTCCTTTTGTTCCTTTGGCATCGCCCACCAAAGAGGCACCACCTGAGCCCCAGCTGAGATGTGCTGCCCTTCTCTTGCCTGGGGGGTGAGCAGAGCTTCACAGAAGCACCTACTTTCCTCTCGGACGGCTCCTGTGTCCCTGTGACTTGCAGGGATGTTTTAACAAGGGGATGAGGTGGGACCAGCAAGCACCACGTGTGTTGTCAGAAACTGGATAACAAGAGGGAGAAACAGACAGCATGTGGTGAGTTCCCTGGGGTCTTCTGCCTCCTTTATCCCAGACTTAGAGCAGAAGAATCCAGCAACTCAGAAATACCAGTGAGGGCCGAAGAAAAATGCCCAACAAAGCCTGCTCTCTGTAGCCAGTAGACCAGGAAAAGGACAGCCTAACAAGACAGAGAACTTTCGGACAATACCTGCTTGTCTCCAACCAGTCAGCACAGCAAATTGCTGCCCCACCCAGTGCTGCAAAGGCGAGTGGGGAGCCGAGACTTGCACCCCCACCCCTCTGTTGAGTCAGACAGGGGCTAGTGAGGAGCCAGGACATTTGCCCCTCCAGCCAGTAATGCATCCCCACCACTGTGTCAGTGGAGACAACATGGGGACCCTGGCTTCCCCTCAAACCTGTCACTAATAAGGTGCATTCTCCCCTTGGGCTGAGGAGGGAGCTTGGACTTCTACCTCCAGCCGGCAGTGCTGAGCTGGCACACTCCTTCTCCTGCCAGAGAAGGGTCAGAAAAAGCCAAGTAAGACAGAAGGTAAGAGACATCCAGACTCATAATATACAGACTTCCAGATTTTAACTGAAAATCACTTATCATACTGAAAACAGAAAAATCTTAAATCAAAGAGAGAAAGATGATCGATAGGTGCCAACACTGAGATGACAAGGATGTTAGAATTATCTGACAAAAGATTTTAAAGCAGACACAATAAAAATGCTTCAGTGAGCAATTATGAACACACTTGAAACAAAAGAAAGTGTCAGTAAAGAAAAAGAAGGTACAAAGAAGAACTAAATGTAATATTTAGATCTAAAAACTACAACCAAAGTATAACGCTTAACGGACAGGCTCACCAGCAGGAGCAGCAGAGGAAAGAATCAGTGAACTGAGAGAACAGAATTAGCCAGTCTAAACAAAGAGAGGAAATAGACTGGAAACAAAAAGGAACAGAGCCCCAGGGACCTGTGGGACTAAACAAAAGATCTAACATTCATTTCATTGAGGTCCCAGAAGGAGAGGAGAAAGCAAGTGGGAAGAAAAAGAACTTGAAGAAATAAGAGCTGAAGATTTTGCAAATTTGGCAAGAGACATAAATGTACAGATTCAAGAAGCCAAACAAACCCCAAACAGGACAAAATGAAAGAAATCTATCCCAAGACATAAAAAATAAACCTTCATAATTGAAAGACAAAAAATCTTGAAAGCAGCCAGGAAGGGAGGTGGGGAACCAACACCTTACCTACAGGGAAAAAATAATTTGAAGGACAGTGGATTACTCATCAGAAGCCACAGAGGCCAAAGGAAGTGATGCAGTATTTTGCAAGTGTTCAAAGAAAAAAGAAAAAAAAGCTGTCAAGCCAGAATCATATACACAGCAGAAATACCCTTAAGGAACAAAGAGGAAGTCAAGACATTCTTAGATGAAGGAAAACTAACAAAATTTGTCACCAGAAAACCTATGTTAAAAATGACTAAAGAAGTTCTTTACACAGAAAGGAAATAGAAAAAGAAGGAACCTTGGAATATCAGAAAGAAAGAGCTTGGTAAGTAAAAATATGGGTAAATAAAATAGGCTTTTTTCTCCTCTTGAGTTTTCTATATTGTGTTTGAGGGCCTAAACAAAACATCATAGCACTGTCTGAAGTGGTTCAGAATGAATGTGGAAGAAATACTTAAGATAATTACATTATAAATGGGGGAGGGTAAATGGATGTGAAAGGAGATAAGGTTTCTATTCTTCACTTGACCTTCTGAAAACTGTTCAAGTAACCCACAGAAAGATGATAAAAACAAAACAAAAAGGCAGATTTAAGCCCTAATGTCAATAATTACATTAAAAGTAAATTGTATAAATACACCAATTAAAAGGCAGAGATTGGCAGAGTAAAATTTAGAAAAACTGACCCAATTGTACTATTTATAAGAAACTCGCTTCCTATCTAGTGATAGAGGCGAGTTGAAAGTAAAGGGTGGAAAAAATGTATTGTAAACATTCATCAAAGGAGAGCAGGAATGGCTGTATAATATTAGATAAGGGAGACTCTAGAACAAAAAAAATTACAGAGGGGGTGACATTATGTAACGATAAAAGAGTCAGTCCACCAAGAACACAGCAGTCCCAATGTGGATGCACTAAACAGTAGAGCTACAAAATATGTGAGGGAAAAAACCCTAATTGAACTGAAAGGCAAAATAGAAAAGTCCAACAATTATGGATGGAGATTGGAACACCTTTCCCTCAATAATGGATAGAACAACTAGACAAAAAGTTTCTAGGATATAGAAGAACTCAGTAGCACCCATTAGCCAACAGGATCTAACCAACATATTTAGAACACTCCGTCCAACAGCAGTGAAGTGCACATTCTTTTCAAATGCCACAAAATATATACTAAGATAGATGGTATCCTGTACCATTAAACAAACCTCAATACATTTAAAGAACTGAAATCATACAGAGTATATTCTTTGACAATAGTGAAATCAAACTAGAAATCAGTAACTGGAAGATAATAGGAGAATCTTCAAATACTTAGGATACAACAACACACTTATAAATAATCTGTGAAGCAAAGAGGAAGTCTCAAATACACTGAAATGAATAAAAATGAAAATACAACTGACCAAAATCTGTAAGACACAGCTATGGCACTGCTGAGAAGGAAATTCGTAGCACTAAATGCGTATGTTAGAAAAAAGGAAGACTCTCAAGTCAATAATACAAGCTCCCACCTGAAGAACTTAGAAAATATAAAGCAGAATAAATGCAAAGCAAACAGAAGGAAGGAAATAATAAAGATGAGAACAAAAATCAACGAAATTAAAAACAAAAATGACTTTTAAAAATTCAACGAAATGAAGAGCTGGCTCTTCGAAAACATCGATAAAACTGACAGACCTCTAGCAAGACCGACCAGGAGAAAAAGATAAGAAACAAGTTACCAACATCAAGAGTGAAACAGGGCACAGGCACAGACCCTGCGGACACCATAGGGGCGATGAGGAACGCCACACACAGTGCTACGTGTGAATTTTTACAGCTCAGACACAGTGGGCTGCTTCCCCGAAAAATGCCGGCTACCACAGTTCACCTCATGTGAGATGGATCAATCGAATAGTTCTGTAACTATTGGGAAGTTGATTCTGTAATTTTAAAATCCTCAAAAAGAAATCTCCAAACACAGATGGTTTCACAGGAGAATTTTGCCAAACATTTAAAGAATTAACACCATTTCTGCGCTATATCTTCCAGAAAAGAGAAGAGAAGGGAACATGTCCCAATTTACCAAAGCCAGGCAAATACAGTACAAAAAAATAAAACTAGAGACCAAATATTCCTCATGAATTTAGATGCAGGAGTCTTTAACCAAATGTAAACAAATGGAATTCAGCAATATATAAAAATAGCTAGTATACCATAATGGGGTTCCAGGGATACAAGGCTGGCTCAGCATTCAAGTATCAAGCAATGTAATCTAGCATACCAAAGAAAGAAAAAAAATTGTCATTTGATGTAGAAAAAGCATTTAACAAAACTCTGCATTCATTTGTTTTAAAAACTCTGACAAAAAAATATGATTAGAGGAGAACTTCCTCAACTTGATCAGAGCATCTACCAAAAAATGTACAGCAAACATCATACTTGATGGTGGAAGCCTGACTATTTTACCCCTCTGATCAGGAACAAGCCAGGGATATCCACTCTCACGCTCTTATTCAATAGTGCTGGAAATTCTCATCAGTGCAGAAGACAAGAAAAGGAAATAAACAGTATACAGATTGGAAAGGAAGAGGCAAATTGGTCCCTATTTGTAGATCACATGATTGTCTACATAGAAAATTCCAAGGAATATATAAGAAGGCTCCTAGAACTAATAAGTGAGTTCAGCAAGATCATAGGATATAAGAGAAACATATAAAATCAACTGTATTTCTGTATATTGGTAATGAATTTATAGACAACAAAATTAAAGGTACATTACTACTTACAATCACTCCAAAATACTCAGATATAAATCTAATAGAACATATACAGGACTTGTATGCTGAAAACTACACAATGTGGATGAAAGAAATCAAAGATCTAAATAAATGGAGAGATGTACCATGTTCATGGATTGAAAAACAATATAGTAAAGATGTCAGTTCTCCCCAAAATTGATTTATAAGTTTAACCCAATTTCTGTCAAAATCCCAGCAAGTATATCTGTGGAACAAGAGCTATAGCCAGAAATACACCCAAGTGATTTCTTAACAATGCAGAAGCGATTCAGTGGAAGGAAGGCAGCCTTTCAACATACGGTGCTGGAGCACTTAGACGTCCACAGGCAAAGATGGACCTCAGCCTAGGTCTCACACCTTGTAAAATGTTAACTCAAAGTAGATCCTGAACTTAATTGTAAAACATGGAACTATAGAGCTCTTAGAAAAAACACAGGAAAAAATCTTCAGGATCTGGGGCTAAGCAAAGAGTTCTTAGACTTGACACCACAAGCATCCATAAAAGGAAAGGTTGAAAGTCGAACTCCATCAAAATTTAAAACTTCTGCCCTGCAAAGGACTTTGTTAAGAGGCTGAGAAGACAAGCTACACACTAGGAAAAAATACTTTCTAGTAACAGATCTGATGGAGAAGGAGTACCTAGAATATATAAAGAACTTCCAAAACTCAACAGCAAAACCCCTCCCCGAAACAGTTCAGTCAGAAAATGGGCAAAGACATGAACACACATCCAAAGAGGACAGCAAAAATCACACCGGAAGGTGCTCAACATCACTAGCTAGTAGGGGACTGCAGATTCAAACCACAGGGAGATGCCATCACGACACACTTGTCAGAAAGGCTAAAAGAAAACTAGTGGCCACACCCAATGCTGGTGGAGACGCAGGGAGACTGGAGCCCTCGTTCATGGCTGGTAGGACTGACGGTGTTGCTGCTGCTCTGGAAGACACTTTGGCAGTTGCTTTAAAAACTAAATATGCAACTACCCTATGACCTGGGAGTTTCATTCCTAGACATTTACCCCAGAGAAACAAAGACTTATGTCCACGCAACCCTGTACACAAATGTGCTCACAGCTTTATTCATAACAGCCACAAACTGCACACGACTCAGACCCGCTCTGATGAGCGAGGGGTTAGCGAGCAGGGCGCGTGTCTCTGCCGCGGACACTGCTCAGCAGTGAGGCGGAGCGCCCCGCTGGCGCAGCCGCAGCCAGGAGGAACCGCCGGGAAGTTCTGACGAATGAGAAAAGCCAATCCCCCAGAGTTAGCCTAAGATTCCATTTATATGACATCCTCGAAATGGCAGAATTATAGAAGGAGGAGAGAGTGGCAGTTAGCTGCCAGGCGTTAAGGAGGGAATGGGGCGAAGGGTGTGGCTGGAAAGGCCGGCGGGGGGCCCCTTTGTGGTGGGAGCGCTCTATCTTGTTGGTGCCCCGAGGATGCTGCTACTTGGGGGGAGCTGAGTTAGGGGTACAGAGGGTGTCAGCTGTTTCTTACAACCACATGTGGATCTACATGCTCTCAGAATAAAAAGTTTAATTAAAAAAAGAGGTGGCAGAACATGAGGTGTGCCAGAAGCCCTCCTGGGCAGTTCGTGGGGGGCAGGTGTGGGAGCAGGGTCTGCAGGACTCTGGGTGGAGGTGGCTGGTGGCGGCCTGCCACCTGGGAGCGCTCCAGGTCCTACCCTGGCCGCGCCTCCGGGCAGTCACACGTCCCAGACCTTGAGAGGTGCTTCATGTCTGACCGTGGCGTCCCACAGATGAGGACGAGGGAGGCCCAGAGGAGCTGATGTTAGAGATCTCGCAGCTGGCAGAGGGGTCCGGGCCGAGGCCAGCCCACCCCCAGGAGTCAGAGCCTGCCTTCGGGGCAGCCCTGACCAATAAGCTCATCAAAGGAAGACCCATAGGATCGCATTTCCTGTAATACCTGTACCGGTGTTCACGTGTCTTGCTGTCTGTTGGTCAACAAGCAGTAGTCGGCTCCAAAGGTTTAAGAAAACTTCATTTAGCTAGAACTTAAAATTAAGAAAATTAAGTTAATGTTTTGTGTTTTCTGAAATAAAGTGAAGAGATGTTTTTCAGTTCGTTAGGTCATATGGGAACCACTGGTCTTCACGGGTCTTCCTGTCCCCTCCTGCGCAGGTGCGCGTGTGCACACACACACACACACACATGCACCCATGATGCCCCAAATCTCTGGTAACAAAAGACTCATCCTGTATTACAGCTGAGAGGCTTCTGCTGAAACGTTTGGTGAAAGGATGGGATGTGGCCCATAGTGCAGGCCCTGGGGCCTGCAGTTGGAGGAGGGGGTTCTCTTGGGTAGGGGAAGGGGCCAGATAGAATGTCACTTGGACACCTGACGTACGTCGCCCACGGTGGGCCACGGCGACTGTCCCTGGGTGAGGACGGGTAGACTGCCCGGAGGGCCTGGGGGGCCGGCAGCCGCCTTTGAGACAGCCGCACGGCACATGCTTAGGAAAGATGCCAGTGTGGGTGTTTTCAGGTGAACACTTGACTCTGAGATAGGATTCCTTCCTGGGACGTTTGTTACTTGCTGTGCATGGAAACAGGATGGAATCCCTTGTCTCTTACAGGACAGAGAACACCCCGATGATTGCCGGCCTTGGGAAGGTAAGCCTGGGTGACCAGGGACAGATGAAGTGGTGGCTTTGTCCATCAACATGTAGGGAGCACTCAGTCTCCCTCCTGTGTGTCTCCTCTGCCTCACTCACAGCACTTCTGACACCAGATGTGCGGGTGGGGGGGTCCCCCACCAAGCCGTTCTGTGGCACCGGCTGGGTGTCCTGCAATTCTGACACCATCTACCCGGAGATGATGTCAGATCCCACAGGCTCAGTCCCACAAGACACACCCTGACTCCCCACCCCTGCTGACTGCACGTGTCTGTTGCAAGTCCTGGTTGTCACCTGTGCTTCTGACCAGCTGGCTACAAATCAGAGGTTCCCACGCGCCCCCCGCCCCAAGTTCAATGAATTTACTGGAATTGCTCACAGAACTCAGAGAAACATTTTACTTGCTGGATTAGTGGTTTATTCTGAAAGGATCTGAGAAGGGGTGCTGGTGACTGCCCAGAGGCCGAGGCTGCAGGGCAGGGATGTGGGAGGGGGCTCCCAGGCCCCACCCCCCAGCGCCTCTGTTTCAGCAACCTGGAAGCTCTCTGAATCCGTACCACTGGGATTTGTATGGAGCCTTTGGTTAGTCATTAACTCCATTTCCAGCCTCCCTCCCCTCTGGAGAAGGGATGGTGCTGAAAATTCCAAGTTTCTGGTCGTGGCTCAGTGACTGCCCCCAGCCAGGGGCCCATCCAGAGTTGCCTCATTAGAACAAAAGACACTCTTGTCACTCAGGAGATCCCAGGGGGTTGAGGAACCAGCAGCCAAGACCAAACCCTAGGATACAAGGCACTCCCAGTGCCCTTGCCGTGTGGGGCCTGCCCAGGGCCCCTGGAGCTGTGGGGACCAGGCGGAGGCCAGCGCGCAGGCTCCCTGTGATGTCCTGTGACCTCACATCCGCTTCCCAGCAGCTTGACTACATGGCCGCAGCTTTAGGGAGGGCAAGTTTGTGATCCCAATAGATGGACCAATGTAAGAAAACCCTTAAACTTTATTTATCAAACTGGAAATGTGTGCTTTTTAAGATCTGCAGAATGGGTTTCACATGCTCAGCATTTAAAAGAGAAAAGCTCCTTCTTGGAGCCCCTTCTAGGGAGAAACACCGCACGTTTGCTCTGTCTGGTCCCCTCAGTCCAGTTACTTCACCTTCCTGAGCCTGGCTGTCCCGCATAAAGATGGGGGCATAGTCACAGCTTGCTAGAGATTCCTCGAGATTCCGGGCTGGCCTAGCAGCTGGCACCTCAGCTTGGGCTCCGCAGCTGTGGCCCCTTCCCTGCTCCCGGGTTGCACCTGCCTCCAGGTCCTCTGACCCTGCAGTCGCTAGCGGGGCACATGGTGTGTCTCCTCCTCTCCCTGCTCCTTGCTCAGCTGGGACTCCCTCGGTGCTGTCTGGTCCTGGACACGCCCTCCGCACCTGCCCCTTCTCCCCAGAAGATGTGCCCTCGCCCGCCGCCTGCCGAGGCCTGCTTTCCTCCGTTCCCCGTGTGCCGCCCCTTCTCCAGCGTGAGGATTCACGTTCCTCCACCGGGTCGCTCCCCCAGCCTTTAAAATCATCCCTCCCTGGACCACCCGCTCCAACCTCTTCCCATGTCCCTCCGCCCCACCGGCGGGCCTGCACGCACACTCATCCCTCACCTCATCCTCCTGATCGCTGCTCTCTGCTCCTTGCTCTGCATCCCAGAGCTGGCTGAGGGGGTCCCCACTTCGCCCTGTGACCTCCAGGGGCTCCGGGACCCCTTCCGCTCCCTGACCCGCATCCCCGCCGCGCAGTTCCTTCTCTGCCCTCCTCTACCCTGTGCGGCCTCCTGGTGCCGTCCCAGCCTCCCCTCCCCTTCGCAGAGCTCGTCCTGTCCGTGGCTCTGACACCAGTCTGTGCTCAGGCTTTTACTCTGCCTCTCGGGGCAGGTCCTGACCTTCTGGGAGACCCACGTCCCCACCTGCTTACTTGACAGTTTCCTCTGGGCCCACAATGTGTCCCGCTCTCTCCTCCATCCTTGCCCTCCTGTGTGCCTCCCAACATCCAGGTTCTCAATTCAGACATGCAGGAGGTGCCCTTTTTCTGCTCTTGTCCTTGTCCCCCACCCCTGATGCAGCAGACAGTCCTGTCTGTCCGGTCTCCACAATATACCAGGACCAGCCTCTTGTCCGTTTCCACTGACTCTAGACCACGCCATCCCCATCTTTTGTGTGGATGCCTGCCATGGCCTCGTCCGTTCTCCACACCCTCCAGAATGATCACTAAACACGCACATCGGAGCATCTCACCCCTTCCTCAAAATCTATGTGCATTTGCCGTGTCCTCTTTAGGCTCAGACCCCACCTGTCACGGGGCCTCTGGGCCCTGTCCCCCTCACCCACTCTGTTCCAGGAGTGCGCTTGCCTTTCCCTCCACAGGGGCCTTTGCCTGAACGCCCTTCCCTGCTGCCCCGAGTTCCCTTCACACGCTCACCCCAGTCGGTCTGATGCGGCCCCCTCCCCTTGTCATGTCCGTCTGTCTCGAGCGCACATACCTTCAGGCTGGGATTGCCTTGGCTCACTGGCTGCGGGATCTCCAGTGCCGGGAGGTACCAGGAAGCCTGCTGAACAGGGGAAGGTGACCTAAGTGCTTGTTGTGGCCCCAGCCCCACGGTCAGCACTCGAGGCATGTTGTCTGCTTGTCACGTTCCAGAAAGTGAGCAGTTTGTGGCGATGTCACCCCTCTGTCTCCGGGAAGAACCACTCTGCTGCGTACAGCTGTTTTGCTCCGCTTTGTTTAACCATAACTGAATGTGCTGTGTCCCCCTGAGTGTCCCTGTGTCCCTAGGCAGCGGAGCTGGTGGCGGAGAACTGCGAGGCTTACGAGGCCCACATGAGAGACGTGCGCGACTACCTGGAGGAGCGGCTGGCGGTGAGGACGGGCGGGCAGCCCGGGGAGCAGGCGGCACGGGGTCGGGAGGAGCGGTGTGGGTTGAAACTCAGTCCCCAGGGAGCTCCGGGAACAGTCAAGGCCTGAGGAAGGCTTAGATGACGGGACGTAAGCCCGAGCCAGAGGCCCCGAGGAGGCTGCAGACCAAGTGTCTTTTCACAGACACACGACACAGATACACCAGATGTGTAAACATGCTTAACGACCATGTGAAGAACTGCCAGTTGTATTTAGAACTGTTTTCTCCGGATTAGCTTTGCTTTCCGCAGTCAGTCTTCCTCACCATTAAAGGCAGGTGTTTATCAATAAGACCATCATTTTCTGGGTTGAGGTTGAGGGTTTGTTTCCAGAAAGTCTGAAGTTCAAACAGCTGTTGCGGGGCCGGCCTCGGAAACGGTCACTGAGTATGTCGTTGACTTTTTCAGGCTGAATTTGGTAAGAGAATCCGTCTGAACAGCCGGTTCCCAGGCACCGAGCGGCTCCCCAACACCTGTAACTTCTCCATCCAGGGACCCCAGCTCCAAGGTGACGACTGGCTCCTGCCCTCCCTGGCATGGGGGGCTGCGGGAGCCAGCCCGGGGGCACTGGGCTCGGCGGTGCTGTTGGGGGGCGGAGGGGGTGCTGGCCGAGGGCCGGTCACCCCCCTGGGCTCTGGGCACAGCCACTTCCTTCTCTCCCTGACCCGCTCAGAACTCCTACCCTGAAAGCTGTCACAGAAGGAGATAAAATTAACTGGATTTTAGACTAGTTGGTCCATTTTTGTCTACAACTTTTACAAAATATTTTATGAGGGTCAGGGGAAGTAGAGGTAATCAGGTGAACTCGCCTTGAGTAAAGCTGAAGTGCAAATCTGCGGGTTTCATTTGTTCCTGCAACACCAGCCTCCCAGGCCGCGAATGTTAGGATTTGGGTCGGAGTACTGTGCTCCGGGTTGGGAGTACTCTGCTTCAGGTTAGGAGTACTCTGTTCTGGGTTAGGAGTACCCTGCTCTGGGTTAGGAGTACCCTGCTCCGGGTTGGGAGTACCCTGCTCCGGGTTGGGATTGCTCCTACTCGCGCAGAGCTTGGCTGCCCTGAGCCCTGAGGCTGGCGCCCAGGCGTTAGGCAGTCTGTTTATCTGGAAGGAGTTACGGTGGCCCTGAGAGCTCGTGTGAGCCCATCTGCAGAGCAGTTTGACTTCTTAGAAGAAGAGACCTCCTGGGTCACCCCAGAAACGGAGCAGCGAGCTGGGGCCCTGAAGCAGCCCCCGGGCCACCTCACTGGGGCTGGCGGCGTTCCCACTGGGAAGGAAGCACGGGCTCAGGCCCGGGTCTCCTCGCTGCAGGAAGGGAAGTTCCTCTAGCGCCTTCCTCCCTTTCTCTGGGGGCAGACTTCTTTGTTTTCTGTGATGACCTGTGTTAATTTAAATGAGACATTCTCATTTAATGAAGTTGGCCATCATTGATTTATTTTCTTTAATCTCTGTGCTGGCGAAAGAAGGCGGAGGTGCCTTCTAGCTTAACAAAGACAGCTCCCAAGTCTCTCCACCTTTAGGAAACAGGTGTAAATTTAAATACTGTCACCAGGACAACACATTGTTAAGCAAAGCAGCTAAGCAGAATTCTGGGTGTCCCACTGGAGAGTGGATCGATACAGCATTTTCAAGGCCAGTTTTATGAGGCAGAAGAATGTCTGCTTTTCTGCAGCCTGGGGTCGGGCATGGGTGGAGGGATAGCACTCTGCTGCGCTGTCTCACCTGTGGTCAGAAGGGCCTGTGCCCAGGGGTTCCATTAGGTGGCACGAGGTGGGGAACCTCCAAACTTGCAGCAGAGAAGAGGTAGCCCGGGCATTGCAGGTGGGGCCCCACCCAGACTCCCCCTCAGGGGACTGTGCTCTGTCTCCACAGGCCGCTCGGTGCTGGCACAGTGCAGGACGCTGCTGGCCAGCGTGGGGGCTGCATGCCACTCGGACCACGGAGACCGGTGAGTGCTCTCTGCGTACTGGGTGGCATCCAGGCTCCAAGCATCTGGCAGCTCTGCAGCCCTGCAGGAACGCGGAGAGTGACAACACTGCAGGGCCAGGGGGCCGGCGTGCAGCCTCAGTGTGTGTGTGTGGGGGGGGGGGTACTCTGCCTCGTGTGTGGCTGTGTGACCCCTCTGAGAACCAAGACTGATAAACGCCTTGGGCACGAGAAGCCCTGTACCCCTGGCCCAGACTTGCGGGCCCAGCAGCTGCCATCCTGCCTCCGGGCTCCCAGGGGTCGGGGGGCTGTGCCCGTGTTGCCGAACCGAACTTGGGTCCCCTGCCCACACAGTAAAGCCCGTCTACTGGCACCGGGTCTTGGGGAAGGCAAGTGCTGCGGTTGCTGCAGGCGCCGAGCAAGGAGCCCAGGCCGCTGGCGCTTGCCCGCCCTGGCCGTCGCTGAGATGGGCTTCAGGAAAGCGCTTGTAAAGGCCGGGTGAGGGGGCAGCAGCGTGTGTGATCGCTCGCGCACAGCTCTGACTGGTTGATGGTGAGGTCCCAGGACAGGGTCACGGGGAGCTCCAGGAGTCCTGAGGCCTACGAGCTCATGGTCATCAAGGAGTTACCGTCTTCCCTTTGGTGGGGCTTTCACACATGTTAAGCATCTCAGGACACGTGTGGGATACTGTTACCTGGGTGCTTCAGAGAGGCCCTGCCACAGAGAACATGGGGGGGTCTGCCCCCGGAAGGCCCCCCAGGGTCCTGCTCCGTTCACCGGGAGGGGCCCCGGGCCAGAGAACAGGGAGGCTTTGAGCTGGACCCTAGGGGGCGGGTGGAGGGGTGTGTGTGGCAACACGGCAGCCCTTCTGACAGCTAACCCGTCTCCTTGCCCCCGCAGGCCGTCCCCGGTGCTGCTGAGCTGCGGTGTCCCCTTCGAAGTGGCGAGGAACGCCATCCGGCTCAGCGTGGGCCGTGGCACCACCCGGGCCGAGGTGGACCTTGTCGTGAGGGACCTGAAGCAGGCAGTGGCCCGGCTGGAGGGCCAGGCCTAGCGCCGAGGGCGGAGCCAGGATGGGTCGTCCTGCCCTGGAGCGATGGGCCCCAGGCTCCCTCCTGTCTTGGTCCGTGAGCGTGGGCCTGCAGGGCGCACAGACCCCACCAGTGCTGCCGGGCTGACGCTCTCGTGGGACTGTCATTGTCGCCGCTGCCGGCGGTGCCGTCTAAGTGGAAGCGCCCTGGCTGCATCCGCGCTCCTTGCTGGGAGGCGCGGCGAGCTCGTCATTAGTGCCCTCTTCCTGGGAGGCGGCATTTTTATCCGAAAGATAAAATCCTAGTATTTTACAATCGATGTCAGTTGCTATCATGAACATAGGAAACCTGAGTTTTGGCTGCGATCCTGGCCTGCCGTACATGTCTGCAGGGGCCAGCCTCTCCTCACCCTCAGGACCCGTCTCAAGCCCCCCACTTCCCGGGCCTACCATCCTGACGAGGCCATGCCGCTCATTCAGCCGTCGGTCACGGGGCGCCTCCCCACCCAGTGCCCAGGCCCTCCCGTCCTTCCCTTTTCAATCTCAGGGCTTCAGCTCAGCCTCAGGTCACGGGGGCCGCTGCTCATGTGATTCTGGGTCCCCCCTGAGGTGGGGAGTCTTTCACTCCCCCTCAGCTTCCGTCTCGGCTGTACTGGCAGAAGGGTGCTTTGGTCCTCGCGAGTGCTTTGTGGTCTGCTTCACATCAGACGGCACGTCTTACGGAGACGCTTACATAGGAATGAGTTTTTAATTGAGTAATGCTTTTAACGCGTAGTTTTAAGGGGCAGAGAATTAACGACATTGAAGAAACAACTGTCAGAAATTAAATGAACTTACAAGTGATTTCAAGGCTTGTTTTGCACATTTTGTGGTTTTTCTAGTGGGTGCTTCTCATGCGGGCACCAGTGTTGTCTGCACCAGCTGTTGGGGTAGGGTGTGTAACTGGGCTTTAGCTGAAGAAATGCAGCTTGAGATCGTGTCTCTGGGAGCCCCTGGAAAATAGATCCCTGACGTGAGGCGTTCTGCCGCCTCCTGGCAGCGGCATGGTGCCTCGATTTCCTCAGCAAAGAACTATGGGGGACAGTCTGGAAAAAGACACTTGCCAGCTCTGAAGAATGCTCTTGGGACTTCTAGCTGCAGCCTCAGAGACTCAGTCCCTGTGGTTGGAGGGTGGGCTGAGGGAGCCCTGAGACCCTCAGCCTTAACTCAGAGGTCTGCCTGTCCAGAGGCAGGGCCCGGTGCCTGTGTCACTGGCCCTGCAGAGCTGCCGCTGCCCAGGGATGCATGGAGCCTCCCAGGCCTCGGGGCAGCGGAGGCCAGGGGCCAGCGTGGATTCCCCAGGGGGACAACACGGCCAGAGCACAGAGACTCCACCACACCTGGTAGGTAGTTCCCCAGAAAGGGCCCCACTTGTATGGGTCTGCCCTCCCGTGAGCAGAGTCTCCCAGGTGGCCTCCCCATGGGCCAGCCCGGCCCTCCTGGTGGCGGCCCCCAGCCCAGGGAGAGCAGACGCTAGAGCGCACTGCTTTGTGGAAAGGACGCCATACTGGGAACATTCACTAGATGCAGCAAGTCCACCCCGGCCCTCGCTCCACGGGAGGAAGAGGGCACTCCAGCCACAGGGCAGTGCCCGCTGGCCAGTCCCCACCCCCTGACCTGAACCCGGGGAAGGCCCTTCCCCTGCGCCCTCTGCCCACTGCAGTTCCAGGGGCCATGGGAGTGGCTTGGGCAGGACTTCGAGGCCCAGTCCCCAAGGCCTGCCCCCCCACGCCGCCTCCCATCTGCCCTGTGCGCCACTTATCGGGTAACTGGAGCTGGGAGCTGTGTCCACACCTGAAACAGGAAGCCCAGGCCTGTGCGTGAGCCGCGGAGAGCTGGCAGGGTGGCCCGGGCGGGAGGATGGAGGAGCAGCGGGCGCTTGCTGCCGCCAAGGACGGGGACCTGGCCACCCTGGAGCAGCTGCTGGAGGCGGGCGCCCTGGGCCCGGGCATCACCGACTCCCTGGGGGCCGGCCTGGTGCACCACGCCACCCGGGCTGGCCACCTGGCCTGTGTCAAGTTCCTGGTGCAGCGGGCCAAGCTGCCCGGCAACCAGCGGGCCCACAACGGGGCCACGCCGGTGCATGACGCCGCGGCCACGGGCAGCCTGGCTGAGCTGTGCTGGCTGGTGCGTGATGGGGGCTGCTGTCTGCAGGTGAGTGGGAACAGCGGCCGAGCTGGGGCATCATCCATGGGGATCTAAGGAGGGGTGCGCCGAGAGCTGGGACCGGAGCCCTGAGCCTCTCCTGGGCACCTGGGCCCTGGGCTGATTCTCTTGGGGAGTCACTATGCAAAACCCGCAGCACCATCAGTGGTGTCTGCCTCTGCCCCACGCCCCGCCCCATCCCGAAAGAAAGCCCTGGAAAGCCACGGGCATTTCCCCGGCACCCAGCACAGAGCAGTCACGCGGACTTCTCTCTTCCCACAGCCCCCGCCCAGGGGCACCTGCCTTGCCACGGGGGGTCTTGTTCTCATCAAGCCTGCTTCCAAGGGGCCTAGAAAAGGGTCCGTACGTAAAGAAGTTCATTGGGCACTGGAACTCAGGCCTGGCTGACTGGGGGCCCTGGGGGGTGACAGCACAGGGGGCTGCTGCGGGGGAAGTGGGACGAGAGCCTTGATGGTAAAGAGCAGGGTTTCCAGGGCTCAGTGATGGTCTCGTAGGAGCATTTCTACCTGCCCCCCCTTTCCTGCCCGCCCCCTGCCCTTTGTGTGGGTGAAGGACCAAGGGAGGACGGTGGTTCAGCTCTGAGAGGGTGTAAGGACACCCTCCCAGAGGCCAGGAGGCCCTCCCAGAGGCCAGAGCTGGGCAGGCATCAGCATGACGTGCTGGGTCTTGGGTGAAGGAAGACTCACCGGTCACAGCCTGAGGGTCCAACAGCATCAGCACTGCCATCCTCATCCTCAGTGGCTCTTCCCACAATCCCCAGGGCAGGAGCAGTGCACCTGTACGCCTGGGAGAATGCCCAGGTCTGCCAGCTGCCCGCGGTGGAAATGCTCCCCAGCAAGAGGACTTGGGGCTGGCAGGCGGGTGCTCAGTGTGGGTGGGAAGGGCTGTGACTACGCCCGGGAGAGAGGGCTTGACTCCAGCAGGATCACAGATTTGGACCCAAAAGACCTATTGACTTGAGTCCTGGCCCTGCCTCTTCCTGGAGCAGGTGGCCTGGCTCAGTCCTGGAGACCTCCCTCCAAGGCACACTGTGGAATGGAGCAAACTGGAGGGAGGGGCAGAAGCTCTCCCGAAGGGTCCCAGGCAGCATGGTCCTGGGAGGCTGGCTCTGGTCGAACAGGTGCTGCCCAGCGAGGGTGGGTCCCGGCCTGCCACCTGCTCACTGCCCCATCTGTGCCTCTGTAGGACCAAGACGCCTCGGGCGTGTCCCCGCTGCACCTGGCCGCCCGCTTCGGACACCCGGTACTGGTGGAGTGGCTGCTCCGAGAGGGCCACGCAGCCACGCTGGAGACGCTGGAGGGGGCCTTGCCGCTGCACCACGCAGCTGTCAGTGGGGACCTGACCTGCCTGAAGCTCCTGGTGGCCGCCCACGGCAGGTGAGGAGCTGAGCGCAACCTGTCGGGCAGTCTTAGGGCGCAGGCTGCTGAGAGGTTGCACAAGGAGGGCAGGGAGGGCAGGCTGCCGCCTTACCTCGGAGAGGTGGGCCTTCCAGGGTGGGGTTGGGGTGGGGGACAATCTGGAGCCAGGGTGTGGGAGGGGAGCGGATGCCAGTGAGGCTCAAAGCGGGAGAGAGGCAGTAAGAACAGCCAGGAAGCTGCTACCAGGGCCAGAAGCTGTGCTCAGGCAGCTCCCGGCCCTACCTGGGGGAGTCTCGGGGCCTAACTTCTCCAGGCTGGGAAGGTGGGCCCCTCTAGTCACCTAAAGGAAGCAGAGGCTGTGCAGTGGACTTGGGGGGAGTGAGGCCCCCATCAGGTCCGCCTGAATTCTCCCTCCACACTGTCCCATCCCTCACACCGTGAACCCCTGTCCCACCACTTGGAGTTGGTGGATGGATGCAGAGGGGGGATGGGGACAGGACAGGCCCAGCTGAGGCAGGGGGCACAGGACTCCCCTTCCCATCGCGGGCACTCCTCTGGCCCTTGCCCCCTCCCAAAAGATACCCTAGGCACATAACAGACCATCTAGGGGTGCAGCGCACATGGCCTGCCCACCCCGCCGTCTGTTCCCAGGTCTGCTGTCCTGGCTGGGAGTGGGACTCGTTCATGTCCACCGCACACCTGACCTGGCCTTTCTCCCTGTAATCTGCCTGCCTCTAACCACGTTTCTACTCCTTCTGTGGGGCGTCTTGTTGGATGGATGGCTGTCCTGGCCACCCCACGATGGTTCCCAGACAAGGCCTGAGAGCTCAGCGGTGGAACAGTGTCCCAACCCTTCTGCAAAGGCCTGTGGGACTTACTTCTGTGGACCTTCCCCAGAGCGTCCACACTGGCTGCCCTGGATCTGGCCGGCCACAGTGTGTCTCTTAGACCTGCAGTTATTTTTTTTCTTTTTAAATGGAGGTACTGGGGACTTCATGCATGCTAAGCATGCGCTCTACCACTGAGTTAAACTGGGAGACCACACATTCACAGGGGAAGGTCCCCTGCCCCAGGGCCCACCTTCCCAAAGGCACTGACCACAGGAGCCAGAGGTTAGGTCTTTATTGACAAGGGATGGAGTCGGCCTTGGGGAGGGGACTGCCCTTCCGTGCAGGGCTTCACTAGTGCCAGGCCTGGGTGCCCAAGGAAAGGCTAGTGTCCTCCTCACAATGGCCCCTTGCACAGAACAGGCCACGGGCTCCGGAGGTTCCCTGACCTGCCCACTGCAGGCCCCGCTACGCCATTCCCCCGCTGTGAAGCGCCCCCTGCCGGCGAGCCTCGGCGGCGCCCACAGCTCGATGGAGAGTCGGCCCTTGCCCGCCCCACCCCCACCCCGTGCTCAGCCCTACGCGTGAGCCGCTGGGCCCCTCCGCCGGTAAGCGGGGCGGCCGCAAACAGGTCAGCCAGGTGCGGGGCAGCTCCCCGCGACCCCCGGCCGAGCGCCCTCTGACCCCCGCCCTCCCCCACAGCAGCGTGAACCGGCGGACGCGCAGCGGCGCCTCGCCGCTCTACCTGGCCTGCCAGGAGGGCCACCTGCACCTGGCCCAGTTCCTGGTGAAAGACTGCGGCGCCGACGTGCACCTGCGCGCCCTGGACGGCATGAGTGCGCTGCACGCCGCCGCCGCCCGCGGCCACTACTCGCTCGTCGTCTGGCTGGTAAGGGGGCGCCGGGGGTGCGGGGCGCCGAGGTCCGGGAAGGCTGGCACCTGCTCCTGCCTCGGCCCCAGAGCCGCCTTCGGGCAAGCAGAGCCTGGCTGTGGTGGGCGCGCCTCCCCCTGGGTCTCATTTGTCCGCAGGAAGTTTGGGAGCCCACCAGGTTGTTGGAGGATCAGACCTGCCCACCATCGCTTAGCGCAACCACATGCCAGGCCCAGTCTGCGCCCCGGGGTTCAGCCCCCAGCCCGCAGCTTTGATCAGAGGTGGCTGTGGATGAAGTCAGCAGAGACCATGGGGTCCCAGGCCAGAAAGGCCTCTCCAAATGTGACTCCCCACTCCCTCCTCCTGCAGGACAGACAGAGGGCAGAAGGGACAGTGTCCAGCCTGGCTCACCCACTCAGGGCTGGGCACCCTCTCCCTGGGAGGGCAGGCCAATGGGAGAGCCTCTGTTCCCAGCTCATTGTCTTTCTCCTAACAGTCATGCTTGAATGTTGGATCTGCTGGCGTGTGGCTGCAGTGACCCCCAGCAAGTTGTCCCTCACACACAGAAAGCCCCAGGAGGCCGCCGGCATGGGGTCACATCTCTGCTGTTCCCATGGCCTTTCCCTCATGGTGAAAGTTAGCCGTATTCAAGGCAGGAAGAGGGAGAAAAAGGGGTGACACCACATCCACCGGCCCCTTCTATCAGGAAGGCAGAACCTTCCCAGAAGAGCCACTTCCGTCTCACTGGCAGGCCGGGCCACGTGGCTGTCCCAGGTGCACGCAGTTCAGCGTGAGCCTGTAGGCCCACTGGGTGCTGTGGACCAGATCCCACCAGTGCCCTCACAGAGGGGCAGCTGAGGGCCCGTGAGGAGGGCCAGCTGCAAGTCGCCCCTGTGGTGGCCAGCAGGACGGGGCCCCAACCGTGGGATGACCAGGCTGCAGTCCGGCACTCTCGCCAGCCTTGGTCAGTGGACCCACTTCCCAGCACCCCTGTGTCTTTGCGCTGGAGCCGGGATCAGGACGCAAACACCTGGTGCCAGGATGTCCTTTCTCCCCTCTCTCCCTCCCTCCCTTCATCAGCAGACATCTCTTTACTGTCCCTTAGGTGCTGCCCAAGGTGGCTTTTCTTTTGATGTGTGAAACCAGACCCTGGGGGTGTTTAGCTTAAATTAAACCACAGAGCTCTCTTCTTCCCAACGCTGCCCAAAGCTCATATGCGGATCCAGCTTGGTCCCTGGAGCTTCCAGCCCTGAAGCAGGCGTGGTCGCCCCCAACCAGCCTCAGCAAGTCGGATCCCTCTTCCTCAGGTCACCTTCACAGACGTCGGCCTGACGGTGCAGGATAATGAGGGGGCCACCGCCCTCCACTTTGCAGCCCGAGGCGGCCACACGCCCATCCTAGACCGGCTCCTGCTGATGGGCGCTCCCGTTGTGAGAGACTGCTGGGGCGGGACCCCCCTCCACGATGCAGCGGAGAACGGGCAGATGGAGGTAAGGCAGCTGCTGGGGGTGGTGCATGCCGGGTCCCGCAGCGCTTACTAGGCCCGGACACTTCCTGAATGAGTCAGTGAACCCTCCCAGCAACCCTGCAGGAGGAGAGACGTGGTTATTCCCCTCTTATAGATGGGTGAACTGAGGCTCAGACGGGCCCTTGCCCAGGGCCCAGACTCTGATGTATCTGGGAACAAAATCCATCTCCCCTCCGCCTGCGGGCCCCTCCCTTTGCACAGAGGCTCCCTAGGTGCCTGCTCCGGGACTGGTCTTCCTGCTGGTCCTCCCAGGGTGGCCTTTTAGCTTCAGGCCCCCTCTGTCAGAAGGCTGTGCGCAGAGACCTGCCAGGGGTGTGGCATTAACACCTTTGCTGTGATCCAGAGAAGCCTTGGGGGCTCACACGGCCCGTCCCCAGGGAACAGCATCCAGAGACCCAGAGTAGGCAGGATGGTGTTCAGCACTGGGAATGGACCCGGCCCGTTGGCCGCGGCGCCTGCACTGGCGCCACCTGCCTGCCGACCTCACGTAGAGGCTTCTGAGGGAATACAGAGGTTTCCTCCTCCACCCGCCCCAACCAGGCCACACAGCAGGGACTCCAGAGCGAGTCGGCTCATCCCCAGGATGTCTCCCGGGCGTTCCCACGGCCCCCAGGGCTCAGCTGCTGCCGTCTGGAGCCGTGAGAATTGTGCTCGCGGCCCAGGAAAGGCTAGTTGAGAGCGAGTGTTTTATTGAGGTGCAACTGAGTGTCCCATTTTGGGCCTACGGTTCCGGATGGCTCTTTCCAACGGGAACCCAAAGTGCTCCTGGGACCCAGCTGGTCCAGTCTGAGCAGCATTGAGTAAAAGAAGCGCAGGGCAGTGACCAAAAGTCCCCAGAAGGCACTCGGTCCTTCTGAAGAATCAGGAGACCCAATCCCAGCTCACAGCAGTGCTCCCGAAAACTTGTCCTCTGACTCTCAGGAGTCCTGAGGCCCCCTCCTGCTCCCCTCCACCCTCTCCTGCTCCCTGCTCCATCCCCTCCTGCCCCCCTCCATCCCCTCCTGCTCCCCTTCCACCCCTTCCTGCTCCCTGCCCCAACTCCCTCCTGCTCCACAGTGTGCATATGCCATATTATCTTTATCCATTCATCCATCAAGGGACATTTGGGTTCCAACTTTGGCTCTTGTGAAGAATGCTGCAATGAACGTGGTGTGCAAGTACCTTTTCAAGGCCTTGCTTTCTACTTTGATGACCTTTTAAAACGTTAAACCAACCTTGCATCCTTGGAGTAAACTCAAGTTGGTCACAAAACATGATCTCTTTTACATATAGGTGAATTTAATTTGCCAACATTTTGTTTAGGATTTTAGGTGTGGTATACAACACTGGTGAGATGGTTCTTAAACTTGGCTGTACACTGGGACTCTTCATAACAGGTTTAAGATATTCTAAAACCTGGACTCCAGCAACCCCCGAGTTTCTGGTTTAATTGGTTCTGGAGAACCCAAGATGTTTTAATTTTCTATTACTATTTTTTAACAGAGGTACTGGGGATTGACCCTAGGACCTCATGCGTGCTAAGCATGCACTCTACCACTGAGCTATGCCCACTCCCCTATCAAGACTTCTTGAAACGCCTTAGGTGATTCTAATATACCATCAAACTGGAGAGCCATCTGTGTGAACAGCATTAGCTGAGCTAATCTAGAAAGGATTCATAGAGTTGGTCATTTTTTTTTTGAGTCACATGACCTTATTGGAAGACAGTCATTTTTAAAGCAGTGATCTGAATGTGGGAAGGAGCAGGACTTCCAGCGAGGGAGAGAGGATTGGAAGCCATCAGAATGCCAGGACAGCCGAGGGCGGAGGCTGCGGCTTATAGTGAGAGGTCAGCGGTGGGAAGCCTTGAAGACTGAACTAGCTGTAATACTGCATAGAGAGGCGCTTGGGAGCTGCTGTGGGATCACGAGAATAGGCCTAGGGTTCCTTGCTGTGGAGGAGGGCACGCTGTGGAGAGGGAGCCGCCGTAAGATGGGGTGCAGTCTGGGGCTTCGCCGACGAGGTTGAAGAGGAAACAGCAGAAGCCAGTGTAAACGAGATTCCTTCAAGGTGTAGATACGTGGTTTTAACTCACTGGTATTTCTCCACCTAACTTAAAGTTTCTGCTAACTCAAGAAGGGGTGTTTACTGAGTATTGTGAGTCCCTAAAAAGACACTCTGAGCACAGATGCCTCTGTTGACTTTCTGTGCCTACACGAGGCGTCTGTGTCCTGCTGGTTCATTCATCAGAGCCTTTCACGTCCAACCATTCATGTCCACACTTGGCTTGGCTCAGAAACTCACCCATCCAACAAATAGATACTGAGCACTTGCTTAGAATGTAACCAAGGATTCGAGAACCAGAGAATATTTGAAATAGATGAGTGGTGGGTTTTGAAAATTTCAGGGCTGTTTCTGTTGCTGGTCTGTTATTGGGGTGCTCACGTGGTGGGGGACGGGTGGTCTGCTATTCCAGGACGGTCCTGCACAATGAAGAAAGGTCTCGTGCCCCACGAGACTTCCCAATGGATCAGCCGTGCATGTAGGTAGAAAACCTGTTCATAGTTATCTAAGCTTCGGACCCAACTCAAGTACATATAATTACCTAAGCTTAGAACCTAAATGCAGATGTAGGTACACGTACACACCGTTTCTTTGTAGTTTAATGTATTTAAGACTTTCCCAGGAAAGGTCCCACTGTTCACACTGAGGGAAGACAGCATTTTGCTTTATTTAGCACTTTACCAAGAATTATTCGCCATTTGGGAAAATGACATCACCGATGGCAACACTGAACCTGACGCTTGAGTCTTTGGCCGTCTGAGTTTTAACTGTTGAATCTGCAATGATGCCACGAAAGACTGGTTAAAGGATGATTTTTGAAAGTGCAGGTAATGATGACTCTCATTCAACTCTGAAATGAGCCTGTGTCCAGGTTTTTATTTCACTCATTCATTAATAAGGAAACTACTAATCCAAAGTGATAGTATGTGCCTTTTCAAATTAGAATTTTCATCTTTTCCAGATGTTTGCCCAGGAGTGGGATTGCTGAATCATATGGTCACTCTACTTTTAGCTTTTTAAGGAACCCCCATACTGTCCTCCACAGTGGCTGCACCAAACTGCATCCGCACCAGCACCCTTTTCTCCACAGCCTCTCCAGCATTTATCACTTGTGAACTTTTTGATGATGGCCATTCTGACATCTGTGAGGTGATACCTCGTTGTGATTTTGATTTGCATTTCTCTAATAATTAGCGATGTTTAGCATCTTTTCATGTGCCTGTTGGCCATCTGTATGTCTTTTTTGGAGAGATGTCTATTTAGTTCTTTTGCCCATTTTTTGATTGGATTGCCTGGTTTTTGGGGTTTTTTTGATGTTAAGCTATATGAGCTGTTTGTGTATTTTGGACATTAGCCCCTTGTCGGTCACAGTATTTGCAAATGTTTTCTCCCATTCCGTAGGTTGTCTTTTTATTTTGTTGGTGTTTTCAAATCTATCATGTTGCTTTTTTCTCTTTTTCTTTCTTTTCTTTTCTTTTTTTTTTTTTTTTTTGGAAAGGATTTTCCTTTTTTTCCCCTTAACAGTGGCCCTGGGGATTGAACCCAGGACCTCATGCACACCAAGTACACCTTCTACCCTCCTGTGTTGCTCTCTGTAGTTTTCCGTCCCATGCCTAGATTTTCAAGCTTGGATTTGACATCTTTGGAAGCAGTGAGCACGGCGGCTTCAGTCTGTTACTTCCCAGGTCTTTGGGGGTCTGTTTCTTGGTGGGCATTGGATGCTCTGGTTCTCACTTCTGGTAGCTCCTTCCCTTGCGCTCCTGGTTTTATCTGTGTGCTGCACATTATATTTGGAAAATGGTCCCTGGGAGTCATTTGAGGCGTTGGCTGACATCTTATCTGCGTCTGCCCATAGGGCGCAGGTGGGAGCTGCACGCCCAGCGTCATCTTGGTCCACAATCCAGGCTTGAGGTCTCTGGAGCACCTGCATGACAGGAAGCAGAGGGCTGGCTGGCTCTTGCTTTATCTCTTCTCTGGGGATGGAGCCCCCAGCCTGCGGGGGACCCTGCGCTCTTGCTGGCGTCCCCAGTCCCATGGGGCTGTGAAAGAGCTGCTCAGGCTACAAGCACGCCTTCTGCATCAGCGTGCTCTTAGGGCAAAAGCCGCACTGAGGGACGGGCTTATCCCTCCAGACTTTCCTGTCTCCTGAGCTTGGCCTGGTAATTCCTCGCTTCCTTGTTGTCTAGCTGACGCCCTAGGAAAGTGCCTTTTCTCCGTGCTGACTCTGGGGAGTGGATTGGTGCGACCTGCCTGCTGCTCTGCTTGTTGGTGCAGATCCATCTGCCCGCCTGCTTTTGCTGCTGGCGCAGCAGCCTCGCGGATTTCCGGACTTATATCTTGGTCATCTGTAACCACCCACCCTCTGCTCACAAACACCACCAGGAACCACAGTCATCCTGCAGGAAAGTTCTCCCCTCCCCCACCTCCCCCAGCTGCTGTTCTGACACCATCTGGGGCCATGACCAACACTCCCGTCCTGTCCCCTTTCCTCCACTCTGCTTCTGCTGCGACGCCCCCCGCCCCACCCATGCTCTGGACTCAGCCTGCTCCTGAAGCCCCCGTAACCTCCTCTCGCTCCATTGCAGCCTCCTTCACAAACCCAAATTTCCTCTAGCTTTCCACCCCCCCATCCTCTCTCTCCTCCCTGCTTCTGAGCCTCCAGGCCTTCCTCTTCTCCCACGTCCCATCACACGAACCCAGAGGACCACTCAGAAGGGAAATAGGGGGCCCAGGCCCTAGCTTGACCAGGCGAGGAGTATGTGTGTGGCTGGCAGAGCTGGGTGTTCAGAGATGGGGACATAGAGGATGAGGGTGGGAACCCCAGGAGCTCACCAAGGCCAAGGTGGGGCCAAGAGGAGGGTCTGGTTGAGTTCCCAGTCTGACTGGGAGGCCAGGAAGCAGGTGGGGCAAGGTGGACGAGGTGAGTGAGGGCACAGGCCGGAGTCCTAGGGGTGGAGCCAGGCTGTTCAGCCTCCTGCACCCCAGTTTCTTGGGGTAAAAGTGACACAGACCTCTGAGGTTCCGTATTTGTAGGCCAAGGCAGGGGCTACCAGGGCAAGGTCAGGGTCAGGCTGCCTGGCTGGGGTCCGGCTGTGCTGCTGACGCACTGGCTGGGCCCTGGGCGAGTTCCTGAGTGCAGGAACTCCGCTGCCCCATCTGGGACAAGGGGGCAGTGACACCTGCAGGACCTGGAGCCGGTGCTGCCAGGACAGGGCGGCCGTGGGTTGGGGTGGAGGCTCAGCACCCAACACTAGATGGCTGCACAGCCTGGGTGTCCCAGCTGGGGGGCGGGCCTGGGAGTGGGGAGCTGGCGGCACCGAGGTCACGTGCTCACCGCCCCCCTGCAGTGCTGCCAGACCCTGCTCTTCCACCGCGTGGACCCCGCCCTGCGGGATGAGGACGGCTACGTGGCCGCAGACCTGGCGGAGTACCACGGCCACCGTGACTGCGCCCAGTACCTGCGTGACAGTGCCCTGCCGGTAAGCCTTGGGCCCCATCCCTCCTGGGGGGGCAGGTGACAGACCCCTGCTGTGTTGATGGCCAGGTAGCTAGGTGACATGGTGTCGTCTGTCAGGAGAAAAGGGCCAAGCTGGGGCTGAGCTGAAACCACAGGTCAGCTGGCCGGGTGCTCAGATCAGGGCTGTGACAGGGACTGTGACAGGGCCGGGCTGTGGCTGGACCTTGTCAGAGGCCTGTACTCCACTGGCCCACAGAAACCACGCTCATGACCCAGGCTACACCATGGCCAGAGCTCCCGTTGGGTGATGCTGTCAGGTTAAGGACACCGGGGGTGGGAGCAGGGCCCTGGGTCCTGGGGAGGTGCCTGATGAGGCAGGCCAGCCCTGTGCAGCCCACGAGGCAGAAGTTTCATCCGGCTCCCCTCTCTGGGTGTGTGGCCTCACCCGGCGTCGCATCCACAAGTCGGGGATCTCCTGTGCCCCAGTCCCCAGCACGTGACGGGTCACGCGTGTCTGTTGAATGAATGGAGCAGTGGACAGCCGGTTGAGCGAGTGGACTGGTGGGGTGGATGGCCGGGTGTGCGGTGGGGGGGCCAGTTCAGTCAGTGTGCGGCCGGGCTCCCCCCAGTCCCCTCCTGCCTGCCCGCCCTCCACCTCCCCGCTGCCCTGACAGCTCATCCCAACCCGCACAGATTTTGCCGCAGTTCTCTGTAGTGGCCACCCGTTCGGAAGGTGTCCCTGGGATCGCCTGGCCCCATTTTCAGGTGAGAGCGCTGAGGCCAGAGGGGTAACGTGCCCCCCACATGGGTCTCCCCCTGGGCTGCTGCACCTCCTCTTCTCTCAGGGTGTCCCTGGAGCGTCCAGGACCCGCTGAGGCAGAGCTGCGGTCCTCGCCCAGCCCCCGCCAAGAGCCTCTTGTCTTCACCGCCCAAAACCCACATCAGGGTGGCCGCGGGCTGGGGGCCTCGGGTGCTTTGGGGCACATGTGTTGGAGCCCTGGTTTGTCCTGGTTTCTAGTTTCAGAAATAGGAACTACTGTTACTAGCTTGAAGTAATCCATTTACTAGTCATTTACTAACCCTTCGATGGGTAATTGTTTGATAAAGGATTGCCTTTCTGGCTTGGGTTTGAGAAGCTGGTAGAACTCAGCCAGTTCCTGGTGTAGCGGGCAGAGCTTTGCCGCACAGGCTGGGGAAGCCCTGGCCTCCATGTGGGCCCTGAGATTAGGAGGTGGGATGGGCGACTGCTCTGCTGTCAGGCCTCTGGCTGGGGTCCCCTACCTGTCCCCAGCCCATGGTTCGGTGGCAACAGGTGGGACTTCTGTCCAAGCAGGGTCTCTGTCCCCAGCCCTCCATCCCCAGGCCCTGGCACCTCTGCCAGCCCCTCCTGGCCACTCAGCCCAGCTCTCTCAGGGGGATGGAGATTCTGGGCACTCTCCTGACACCCCCGGGGTTGTGGGGGCCAGCCCATGTCAGGCTTCCTGAGGTTCCTTCTGGTCTGGCTGTCTCCTTGATGTCACATGGGCTATGAGGCATTGTCCCCTTCACTCAGGATTCCCCAAACCAGCCAGGCTGCCTGTGTAGCCTCCCCACCTGACCTGTGGGCCAGCGGTGTCCAGCCTGTGGCGTTGGTGGTGGAAGGTGTCCACCTCCTTGTGATCCACTGCACCTGGGGCGGGCTGGAGTTGTCCCCCCTCCACCTGCCTCACATTCACTGCCCCAGCCCCGCGGGAGGGCAGGCTGTCAGCTGTGGGCCGCCGGGCTGGGGGAGGCTGTGCGCCCGATGCAATATTGATGGAAACACAATACACAGAAGTCGCCGGCGTGGCCTCTTCCATGTTGGGCTCGGAGGAGGCGGTGAAAGCCAGCATTTCCCTCTCGATACAGCTGCCTGCCTCCGCCCCCACGGAGTCGTGGTCCCAAGAGAGGCAGCCTGGGGGATGAGGCTGGTTGCGCAGTGGGAGGCCAGCCCTGTGGGAGGTGCCCCCTTCCTAGGCGTGTCCGCAGGGCCTGGGTTCATCCGCTGCCCAGTGCGGGGCCTGCACGCTGCTTGGGAAGGCCAGGTCCTGCCTCGACCACCCTGCCTCGACCTTGGCCAAGTGAGTGGGCCAGGCAGCTGGGCTCCTGGCCATGGGGCCGGTTTTAATGAGATCCTGGAGGGGCAGCAGCAGGTAGGAGAACCGGCCCAGGATGGTGAGCCCAGCCCCCTCAGCTTGCCTCCACCCTGCCCCAGTGACTCTTCCTGGCTGGGTGGCACCCCCAAGTTCTGAGCACCTCCAACCCTCAATTTTTTCATCTGCATAATGGGACTGAAGAGCCTAGTTGGAGGATACAGATGTGCCTTGAGCACCCAGCAGGTGCCAGTTTCCCTCAGCGAGGTCCAGGAGGGCTCTAGGTCCCCTTCCTTTGACAGATGGGGAAACTGAGGCCCAGAGAGGGCAAGGGATGCCCTTGGGAAGCCTCCTCCCCCAGGCCGTGCAGCCAGTAACCGAATCTCAGCTGTGGTGACTGGTGTCCGGCGCCCATCTGTGGGTCATGATTTTCTCGGCCTGGGTGGCATTACAGGCTGTAACCCGGCTCGGCCACAGCTGTCCTCGATGTATAATGCATGGCAGGCATGGCGCTGCTCAAATCTCATCAAAAACACAGGAAAAGAGACACCAGGCCGTGGGAAGGGCCCCAGGCCATGGGAAGGGCCCCAGCCCAGGGCCAGCTGACCACCAACCTTGGGGCAGCAGCCCCATTTGGGGGCAGCGCTTGCCCAGCTGTCAGGACCCCAAAGGTCGGGACCCAACATCTGCCACTCCTTCAGGTCCTTGTAGATTCAGTGAGTGTCCAGGGCCCGAATGAGGGACACGGGGACGTGGATACTCCTGTCACTTGAGAGCAGATTCAGTTGAGGGGAAGGGCTGAGGGCTCCCAGGCAGGGGCAGGGCACAAGGGAGGCACTGTCGGGCTCAGAGATCTGTCCTGGTGGGCATTGGCTGGGGCCACCTAGGGCTCAGCCCCACTGTGTCCATCAGACTGTCAGCACCTGCTTCTCTAGCCATGGGGTCTAGGGTCTGACTCGACCCTGCTAGAAACTCCTAAGCCAGCTCATGCCTGTGTTGTGGACACTGGAAGCAGAGAGGAGGTTCCCGGGTCCAAGACACATGGCAGGGAGCAAGCATCATGTTTTGTTGGGTCCCTTTGCCCCCTGAGCCCCAAGGTGACCAATACAGGCCCAGATCACTGCTTTGCACACAGGCTTGTGTCACAGTTGGGGACCACCAAGCCTGGGGATCCCCTCACTGCTTTGTTGCATGGGGCAAGCAGCCTGCTCTTCCTTCTGGAGCCCTCTGTACAAAGGCAGCCCTGAGAAACAGCTTGGTGAGGAGCAGCCAGGGCCTTGCATCCTTGGTAAGGGTGCAAGAGACCCAGCCAATGCCAGGCGTCCCCCGGAGGCCCACCCACCTGCCTCTTCCTCCACGGCTGGTGCCCCTGGACCAAAGGAATGGTGATTCGAGGGGCTCTCAGTCCTGGCAGGAGCAAGGAGTGGGGTCTCAAGATTCTGATCCCAGCTCTGCCCCATCCCAGCTGTGGGACCTTGAGAGAGCCCCTTGCCCTCTCCGAGTCTCAGTTTCCCCATCTGTGCCTGGGACTGCACTGGGGGATTCCTCTGAATTGGTTCTTCTTGCGTGACCAGGGGTCTCAGGCCTGCCCCCACCTCTCTGGAGGGTCTGTGGAGGGTTAAGGCACCGCGGTAGGGGTCCCACACCGAGCCCAGGCCCGCTGAGCCACCTGGCACCTGGGCCTTCAAATATTGATGCAATGCCTCCTGCTCCCGGGGGTGGCAGCTGAGGCAGCCCTCGATGGCCCAGGACAGCTGCAGCTCCCGGTGCTCACAGCCCAGTGCCTGCTTCCACGGGTCCTCCCGGGCTGGGGGCTGGCGGACACTCCCCAACCCGCCGCGCGCCAGGGCCCCTGGGCTCTCTGCACAGAGGGAGGTACGCAGGGCGGCGGGCAGGCGGGCTTTCGGGCTGTGCTCCTCCCCCTGTGGCCCCAGTGGGCTGACGGCTGTGGACGGGAATGCCACTGAGGGACCGGAGGTGGTGGCCGCAGAGCCAGGGTTCTGGGCTGGGGCAGCCACCGAGCGCCCATACCTCCTTGCTGGGAGGAGGGACAGGGCCCACCTACAGGTGATCAAGGGGACACAGAATGGCCAAGGAATTTGCCCCAACAGGACCAGCTGCATCTTGTGCAGGGCCCAGGGCAAAGTGAGCTCCTGGGCTTCTTGTTAAAAACTGGTTAAGAATTTAACAACAGGGCATGAAATGGAGCTGCAAGAGGGGCCACCCGCTCATGACGCCGGGGTCGGCCCCAAGCCGCACATCTCGTGCGGGGCTGGTTTGAACCAGCTCCTCTAATCTGCTCTGGGCTCTCCCAGTGCCATCCTGGGGACCTGGAGGCCACTTTCTGCCACAGCTGCCTGCTGAAGGGAGCGGGTGAGGAGCTGTGGTCTGACAGCCGAGGGTGGGTGCCCAGAGGGAGCGCGCAGCCGGGAGCCCATTTGAAAGACAGGGTCATCCAGCCTCCAACGTTCAGCTTTCAACCCAAAGGCAGCAAGCCTGGTTCTGGGGTCCTTGAAGCACAGCTCAGTGTCCTCCTGGAGGACTTCGCCGTGAAGGCAGAGAGACACGGCAGTCCTGCTGCTGTCAACAGCTGCGGCGTCACAGTGGCCTGCCCGCCCCCTGTCTCCTGCTCGGCCAGCCCATGAGTCTGCTGGGCCAACAGTCCTGGCTCCTGCTAGTCAGATGCAATGAGGCCTCGCAGGGCTGAGCTGGAGACAGGGGATGGAGCACCTCCAGGTCAAGGATTCTTTGTGGCTGCCCACCAGTAAGTGCTTGGCAGCAGGGGAGGTGATCCAGGCCAGGTCTGTGCCTTGCCCCAGACCTAGGGCAGACCTGGGGTTGAGAGGTGAGTGCGTCTGCAGCCCCAGACGTGGATTCCCCTGACCCCAGGCTGCTTGGGACCAGAGTTGGTGTCTCTGTTTCCAGGTGGCCCTTGGGAGGTGGCCTAGACACTGCAGGGTGGGTACCTGGGCGCAGTGCCACTGCTCTGAGGCCTGGTCACAGCCACGCTGCCCCTGCTTAGGGGGCTGAGTTCCAAGTTCATTGTGGTCTCCTCTATGCCCAGGAACTGGGCACCTGTTCTCCTTGGAGAGACCGGGCAGTTCCAGGCAGTTTGTCTCAGCACAGAGTCAGGAGACAGACACAGACGGGGTGTGTGTGCGTGTGTGAGTGTGCATGTGTGTACATGGCTCTGGTAAGGCCAAGGAGTGCTGAGCACAAGGGGGACTCTAGACCCTGACCCAGAACCCAGAGCCGCCCAGCGGAGCTGCCTCCAGAGGGAGCCCATGAGCTGGGCCCTGAGATGGGGGCTCAGTAGACCAGTGGGTGGGGAGCCCTGCTCACCCAGTGTGGACGGGGCAGAGACATGGGGGGACAGAACCTGTAGGGGTACCTCGCTCCCGCACACTTACCTCTCCAAGTCCCGTTCCAGACACACAGCCCCAGGGAGACCAGGCCTGGGCTAGCCCACTGCAGCCCTCCACCCCCACCTGGCAGCCCAAGGCAAGGCCCACCTGGGCCTCCCAGTGACCGGGCCGGTCCACCCCCAGGTGCCGCTCCCGATGACGCCCCCGCCCCCGCCATTCCCCGCTCCTCCGCTGTCGGCTGCAAGGCACTCCCTGGAGGATGGAAGAAGAGGGGGCCCAGGTCTCGGGAACCCCACCTGTGAGTACAGTCTCCAGGGAGGACTGGCCTGGGCGTGGGTGCTAGGAGGGGGCCCTGCCGGCCTCACCTCTGAGGTTCTTCGAGGGGGCGTGGGGGAGGTGGGGAGAAGCAGTCTCTGGGCTGCTGGGTACATAGGACACTGAGGACAGGGTTGGGGCCACCCCTTCCCCTGACCCAACCCCCCAACTCTTCCAGGCTCCTTTTTTTGTCTTGTTGCCTTTTTAAAGTGAGAATGAATGTGTTCCACAATGGGCCTAATAACCGTAATTAAGCAGCCTCCTGCCCAGCCCCCAGGGGTCACTCTGAGCTCTGAGCACCCCCCTGGCCTGACTCTTCTACCTGTGTGACCTTGGGTGGCCTATCCCCTCTCTGGGCCTCAGCTTGTCCCGGGGTAAATCAAAGGTTGGGTCTGAAGGGGCCTTCCGAAGCTGCTGCTGTTGCCTGAGACTCCAGCAGGGGGCAGGGGTACGGCCCTCAAACTGCCGGCCATCACCCATTAGGGGATTAGGACCAGCATTTATCAAAATGAAATGGAACGGGACAGCATGAAAAATGTGAGCAGGCCCACATGTGGTGAGGGTAAGCATCACTTCGTGGGATGGGTTGTGGTTATATAGCCAGGTGTAGCGTGGGGGGGGGGCAGTAAAAGGACAGATTTGCACCTGATGGGGCTGCATTAGGTCCCCAGACCATGGAACCCTACGCCCTTTCTAGCTCCTTCCAGGCTCTAGGAGGGGCTAGGGAGAAGGACAGGCTGTGGGATGGGATGAGGTGGGTAAAAGGTAGGCTCTCCAACCCACCAGGCTCCAAGCAGGCCGCATGGACGCCCAGGAAACCCCAGGGATGAAGGAGTTTGCCCAGGCCCCAGGGCACTTTGTAGGGGGGCTGGTTGGGTCTCTGGCTCCAGGTCCAGTGGTCCTTCAGGAAGGCCAGAGTCTTCTGCCCTCCACTCCCCTGGTCTCTCTGGAAGCCCCTCTGACTCCAGCTCCCCCGTCCTGACAGCAGCGTCTCTCAGCCCCACCTGGCCCAGCCACCCTGACCAGCATCTTCCAAGGGAGCAGACGACCTACACAGCCCCCCCGAGGGTCACCACCAGTGCCATGGCTGTCCCCACGGTGAGCGCTCCGCCACGCCCCTGCCTCCCAAGGCACCCCCAGCCAACCTCGAAGCCCAGCTGGCCTCTCACCGTGTTCTTCTACGTGGCCAGGTCTCTCCTGGGGCAGCCAGGCCCTTCCTTGCAGGTCGACGTCAGGAGGTGCCTGGGGTGACTGGCTGGTTCTGGAGGGCACACCTAGCTTCTGAGTAGGTGGGAATTTCAAGGCCACAAGCAGCTTGTCACCCTCTCATAGTAGACGTGGGACCTTCTCTGATCCTAGGAAGCCCCAGGGGCCCAAGCCCCTCACCCTGACCTCTGAACATAGGGGTGCTCGCGCCCCTTCAGACACTGCTGTCACGGTGCAGGGAAGCATCTGTCCATGGGGAGGCTGGACCTGGCACCCTCTGCCCTTGAGGTCTCCCAGCTAGCCTGGGATCTGCTCCTCTCTCTCCTCTATCTGGGCACCAGACCCTTAGAAATCCAGCCCACCCTTTCCCTGAATGGGTGCTGGGAACTCAGCCCCTGAGATGTTCTGTGTGAGTTTGGGAAATGCTGCACAGTGCCACCCCCTTGGAGAATTACAGTGTACACAGTTCATTAAAGGCTCATTAAAGACAAGTCCTGCAGTCCAGAATTGGCTATCAGACTTCATCTATGCAACCGTTCCTCAGATGAGTTTGCCCATCCTCATGGCATGCTCTGGGCCACACCTTCTCTGCCATATACAGAAAAAGGGAGGAATCTCTGGTCGCCTCTCAGCCGACGATCCTCCCTACACATACCTGGTCCCACAGAGGACACCAGGGTCCCAGCCCTCGAAAGACTCACACTTAACCAGGCTGGGGTGCTGTTCGTGGTCTACCCGGCCCTCCCTGGTCGCCGCTACCGCCCGCCCCTCCTCCCTGAGCTGCGCTCATCCTGGGCGGTCCTCCCCTCACCTCCCGGACCGGGGTCCCTTAGGGTCCCTGAACAACGACCTGCCTACGTCCACACAGGGAGCGGATACTGCGGCGGGGGACGCCCCGGACAGCCTGGTTGCGCTGCAGCTGGACGGGCTGCCCTCCAGCGACCTGGATGGGCTGGTGCCCACGCGGGATGAGCGCGGCCGGGCCATCCCTGAGTGGAAGCGGCAGGTGATGGTGCGGAAGCTGCAGGCTCGCTTGGGCACAGTCCCAGCGCTGGAGGCCCAGGTGGAGCAGGGGGCGGGGCCTGGGAGGGGGCGGGGCCCGGCGTGGAGGGTGGGTGGGAGATGGGCGTGAGGGGCGTGGAGTTGTGGGAGGTGGGCGGTGCCCTGCTGGAGAGGGGCGGGGAGGGGTGGGGCCAGAGTAGAGGGCGGAGGCAGAGGCAGGAGGCTTTGCACTGGCAGGTGGACGTGGAAGGTGGGGCCCTTAGCCCACACCTCGAGTCTGGAAACCCAGGTAACCCCCACCCCCACCCCAGTACGTGTCCCTCTGTGGCCTCAGCTTCCTCTTCTGTCAGGCGATGAAGTTGAACCAGATCAGAGGGCTCTGATGCCCCTTCACCTGCATTAGAGATGTGGTGCCCGTGTTCTTTGATCTAACGATTTGTATCCCGTGTGTACCCTGTGCCAAGCTCTGTTCTCAGCAGTGAAGACCAGCCCTGCCCGCCTACTGCTTATATTCCAGTGGGGAAGACGGAGTGACTGGGCAGTTACGCTGGGTGTGTGGGGGTAGGGAGGTGATTCTAAGTGCTGTGGAAGGAAGCAAAGCCATGTAAAGGGGAGAGGCTATTCCGTCCAGGTGTTCAGGGGCAGCCTCTCTGGGGAGTGGCCTTGAGCAGGGGCCAGAAGGAAATGAGAGGGAAACCCTATCAGAATTTGGGACAAGTGATTGCCAGCAGTGGAAGCAGCAGGTGCAAAGATCCTGAGGCATGGGTGGGACCACCCAAGGGAGGAGCAGGAGGAGGCTGGTACTGCTGGAGTGGAGTGAACGAGGGAAGGTGGGCAGAGGTGAGATTGGAGAGGAGATGGGTGTATATTATAAGACTTTGAGGAGCCTTTGAGAATCTGATCAGGGAAGGGCTGGGCTCTGACTTGGATTTTAACAGGCTTCCTCTGGCTGCCCTGTGGGCAGTTGCTCTAGAGTCTTACCCTGGAGGGATACAGTTTTGTCTGAACCATATATTCTGCAACCCTTGGTCTAGAGCTGCCCTGTCGAATACAATAATGTCAGCCCTATGTGGCTATTTAAATTAATTAAAATGAAATAAAGTAAACCCCCCTCCCCTCAGTTGCACCAGCTGCATTTCATTTCCGTAGCCCCAGGTGCCAGTGGCTACTGCTTGTTTTGGCACGCTGTCCCCATCAGCATGGAAGTGTTGGGCAGTGTTGGTCTAATGGCCCAGCCTGTCCTCGCTGTCAGGGATGGAGGCCCATGGGGTTGGGGGTGGAGCAAGGCAGGGGTAGGTGGGGGCCTCCCACCACACCGGGGAAGCCCTGTAGAGTCTGACCTTGGGACGGAGCTGGGGGTCTGCGGAGAACTCGGGAAAGCAGAGGGGGACAGGCTGGAGGGACTGGGGGATCGGCTCCAGCCCCAGGCTAGCCATAGCCTGCAGGTTCCTGTGCCTGACCCTCGTGGGCCGGACACTGCTCAGGGAGGCAGCTGCGCCCACCCGGGCTCCTGGGACAGGGAGTCAGAACCTACTCACACAGAGCCGCTTGGCACCAGACAGTCCCGGGCCTCTTAGCAGCCAAACGGCAGCTCCGTCCCCTCACCTGTGAAGACGACGGGCAGATGCAGCGTTTCCCTCAGGGGTCTCAGGAGTAATCAGGCGTTCGCAGAGCCACACCCCGGGGGAGCCCAGCTCGAGACCCTCCGTGTCCGTCTCCCCCACAAGCTGTGAGCTCAGTGAGGCGGGACTAGTGCCAGGGGAAGCCCTGGGGGCAGCAGCGTTTTGGGGTGGAGTTGGCTGCACACCAGGAGAACCCAGAGTAGAGCCTCGAGGCTGCCCATCTTCAGAGCTGCTGTCCAACCACGGAGGCTCCGTGGAGAGAGATTCTTTGAGTTAAACACTGAGGAGTTGAGGAGGGCTGGGGGGTGGCAGAGCAGAGGCACCCTCCCCTCTTCTGAGGGGAAGACTGGGCCCTCACGGGGAGGGTGACTACCCAGAGCCTCAAACTCCGACGGACTGGCTAGCCGCCTTGTTTACATTCTAAGTCCAGGCAAGGGCCAGCGAGGGTCCAGGGGCTGGGCCGGCTTTCCCAGGGGCACCCAGAGCCAGGCCACTGGAGGGGAGCTTGTGTCCAGTGGGAACAGCACCCCCTCCCCACTGAGATCCACAGTGTGGCTGTGGCTCCACTGACCTGCCCTCCTTGTGCCCAGGACGATGGCGGGAGCCCCGCGGAGCAGGAAGCCTGGCGGTACTCACAGACCCACCAGGCCATCCTGGGCCCCTTCGGGGAGCTGCTGACTGAGGACGACCTGGTGTACCTGGAGAAGCAGATCGCCAACCGGCAGCTGTGGCGCCACTGCCAGGAGTACGAGAACGAGCTGGGCCGGCTGGCGGCGGAGCTGCAGGCCCTGCTGCCCACACCCCTGGTCAGCATCACTGTCAACAGCCACTTCCTGCCCTGGGCGCCCAGGCTAGGGGGCGAGGAGGCCCCCAGCCCTGAGGTCGCGCCCCAGGGCTCCACAGGGGCCTTGGAGGCCGCGTCTGGCGTGCAGCACCTGCCCTTCTGGTGCAGCCACGTCGCCCGGCTGGTGCGCAGCTTGTCCCTGCTGCTGAAGGGCATGAACGGGCTGGTGCAGGGCGAGGAGAGGCCAGCCGCTAGGCCCCTACAGGAGGCCCACAGGGAGGTCCCAGCCAGTCCCCCAAGGAGTGAGGCCCAGCGCGAGATCCAGGAGTGCGGGGTGTCTGTGCGGACCCTTCGCGGCAACTTCGAATCAGCCCCTGGCCGGCCCTGCACCCCAAGCCCCGGCCCCTGTGAGCTGGGGGCCCAGCCTGGGCAATGCCTGAGAGGCTGCTGGCCTGCTCCCCTGAAGCCTCTTGGCGGCCCGACGGGCAGGGAGCCTGGAACAGGCGACACAGAGGAGGCCAGCGACTCGGGCATCAGCTGTGAGGAGGCCCCGTCGGAGGCCGGCGCCAGGCCAGGCCCTGACCTGGCCAACCTTCGCAAGGAACGCATCGTCATGCTCTTCCTGAGTCACTGGAAGAAGTCAGCCTGCACGCCCACCCTCAAGACGGCCGCCTGCAGGACCCTGGAGGCCTGGCGCACTGGGCCACGGGGGCAGGAGGCAGCCAGGGGCCCTCGGCCGCCCTCCCCGCCACCCAGCGAGAGCCCGCGGCTGGGCCACCTGTGGCAGCAGCGCAGCATCATCGCCCACCTGCTGGGCAACTGGAAGGCCATCCTGGCACACGTGCCCGCCCGGCAGCTGCGGCGGCTGAGCCGGCGGCCCCGCGGGCCCCTGTCCCCCGAGCAGTTCCTGCCCCACGTGGACGGGGCGCCTGTGCCCTACAGCAGCCTCACCCTGGACCTCTTCATGCTCGGCTACTTTCAGCTCCTGGAGTGCGACCTGCCGGCCGAGGAGCGCAAGATGCGCCACCTGCTCTGCTTCGAGGTCTTCGAGCACCTGGGCGCCCACGGCTGGGAGGCCGCGCGCGCCTTCCACAAGGCCGTGACCGACGAGGTGGCCGCCGGCCGCCGTGCCTGGACCGACGGCTTCGAGGACATCAAGGCCCGCTTCTTTGGCTCCAGCCGCAGCCCTGCCGGGGACCCAGAGCCCGGCCGCAAGTCGGGCCTGACCTCGCTCGGGCCCCTGCCGCCCGCCGCGGCCCCCAGCAGTGGCCCCAAGCCCGCAGCGTGGAGGCTGAGGCCCGGCTCCCAGCGGGGCACCTTCAGCAGCGAGGACATCTGTGGCTACATCGGCCGCAGCTTTGCCTTCTGGAAGGAGAAGGAAGCCGAGATGTTCAGCTTCGGGGAGTGAGATAGGCCGGGAGCCTGCCTCCCTCTGGAAGGGGTTTGGGGTGGTTTGGGTTTTCTCTTCTCTTTGCCTTTTCACCTGCTGGGTAGCAGGTGAGCCTCGCGGCCAGGCCGGCAGATGCTCAGCGTGCTAGCGGCCACCCTCCAGTCCCAGCTGTGGGACTCACCGCTGAGCCCAGAAAGCCGTCCCAGCCCTCTCAGCTGGGGTCGCTCTGCTGGGTCTTCTCTCGGGCACCTGTGATACCAGCCAGTGTTTCCCGTCGGCTCCCCTTCCAGTGTCCTCCCAGTTGCTTGGATGTCCAGTTCCTCCGTTCCTCTGGTGCCGGTGGCTCTGGCCATGTCCCGAGCCTCTGTCTGCCCTCCACTGGTCCTGCCTCAGTTCCTTGAAGTGACCTCAGGCCATGCCCCTTCACCTCTCCAGCCGTCCTTCCCCATCTGTGAAGTGGGCGAGAAGGTGGGGGTTGGAGAGAACAGGATTCGATGAGCAAGAGGCCTTCCTGGCAGACCAGACCGCCCTCCTGAATTCCTCGGGTCGGGGAGGTGGCTCCACGCTGCCGTGCATACTGGTCACATGCAGCCACCTGCTGACAGACGTGTGTTCTGCTGCCATGCTATGCTAGTGCCCCACCCCCGCCCCGGGCTCCAGAGGTCCTGGTCCTCAAAAGGGAGGCCCTGTGTGGGGCTCCTGGCTTCCAGCTGACCTGCACCCTCCCCCAGGGCACAAGGCCCGAGGCAGCAGCAGGGCCCCCACCTGCAGGCTCAGGAAAGCAGGGCCATAAGGAGCATTTTCAAGAAAAGTAGTGGCAGAAGGGGGCTCTGAGCAGAGGGCGCCAGCACCTCGCCCTCAAAGGTGAGCTGCTGGACCCAGAGGAGAATGCGTGGTGGGGGTAGGAGGGGTAGGAGCACACAGGATGGAAGGCAATGAGGTGTGGCCACTTTCTATGGTCACTGGATGTCACACCCCCCCTTCTCCACAAGGAACAAGGGAAGGAGATAGCTGCTCCCCCAGAAGGCCTCCGGGTGCAGCAGAGCGTCCGTGAGCAGGGTGCTGGGGACGGACCTTGAAGGGCTGGCTGAGGGATGGGGCTTATGTCCATGGCAGCCAGGAGGCTGAGCCCCCACCCAGGTTGTGGCGCCCGAAGACAGCTGGCTTGGAGCCCGGGGGGCTCTGGAAGAGAGGTGTCTTGCAGCTGTGCCATGGCCCCAACAGGCAGTGTGTGGGGAAGAGGCTTCAGGAATCTTCCACAAGCCGCTGCCTCCCTGCCTCCAGCCCCCTTGGGACAGGGGCCTCTTACAGTGTCCCCACCAGCGTGCAGAGCCTGGAGGGTGACAGGCAAGTTGTGAGATGGGCTGGTCCAGCTGAGGACAGGTCCCAAGGCAGAACCATCCCCTAAAGCGCTCCCAGAGCCATGGAACTGTGCGAGATAATCAACATTTGTCGTTTTAAGAGACTAGATTTGGGGGTCATTTCCTATGCAGCAGCAGGTAACTAAGACAAGAGACTAGAAAATTTTCAGCAGAAGCGTAACGAAGAGACTCACACTTCAGATGGGAAAACGTCATGATTACAGAACAGTAGTCCGTCAGAACAGGTGGTTCTAGCCCCAGAATATGGTCGCTCGGATCAGTAGACCAGAACAGAGAACGCTGAGACACTTCACACAGAACACGTCGCCCTTGAGATAAAGGCGTCGCAGTAAATCCGAGGGGGGAGGGAATTGTCAGTAATAGTGCCGACAGCGCTGGTAACTATTGTGGGGGAAGAAGTATGACCCAAATAAACCCCAAGTGGAATAAGAGATACTGTGAGCAAATAGATCTGTGAAACGCCCGCCTGGGGTGGGCAGGTCCGCCTGCAGGAGGGCCTCACGGAGTGAAGGCGCCAGGCCACGGACAGGGACGGCTTTACCTCCCGCGGGAGGCCAAGCTGGACGCCCCTCCGGAGCGCGCATCGAGCGGGAAGATCACATACTTTACCTTGGCGGTGTCACTCACCGACTCTGTTCTGGGGGGGATATCAGGTGACACCGTACTAGATGTCATAGTCCAAAATGGCATGTCCAGTAATAGAAGTGACTGGATGTCACTTCCACCTTCTTAAAATGTGCTATGTCCGTTATGATGAAATGAAAAATAGTTTTTTTCAGAGACTAATCACATCAGCAGTGCTCGAGGTGGAATTTCAAGTGATGCAACCGCACACAAAGCTCGCTGAGAGCAGTGGCTGGAGGTGGACAGAGGGATCGTCTTCCACCAGCGGAATTTGCTACTTCATGTTTTCCTGTGTTTTCCAAATTTTCCGCAATGAACATGTGTTATTTTTATCATCATGAAAAGAAACCAGCAGCGTATTTTTACAAACGGCACCACTCAGTAGCAATCTGACCATGAGGATCGGTTGAGCCCCTGGTTTCGAGTTTCCCAATCTGACCTGTCATCCGAGGCCTTGGGTCCCCTAGGGCCTCCATTCTTGGTGCACTGGGCTGAGCCCAAGGGGAGGCAGCTCCCTGTGACAGTGGCCTGTCATCAGAGCCCCCTGTCCTCAATTCCTCCAGGCCATGCATTAACCCTTCATGTTCTGCCTGCAAACGATTTGGGGGGCTGGAGGCAAGACCAAGGCCTCTGTCCCCCTACAGCACCCTCACCAGGACGGCCCTGGACACCTTGGGAGCTGGGGACATCCATGAGGCCTGCGAGTGAGATTGATACCCAAGGCTGGAGGGAGAGTCCTGGGACTCTCTGGGGCAGGGGCAGGCCCTTGGGCTTGGCTGGGCTGAGCTGGGCTGGGTTGAACTGGGCTGGGCTGGGCTGGGCTGAGCTGGGTTGGGGAGGGAAGCATGGAATCAGGAATCCTGTGTGGGAGCAGGGTGTGGGAGCGTCTTGTGGGCATGTGCTCAGCTGGGCAGTCACTGCAGTTATGTGGGTAACGGCCGTGCTCTCAGCCTCAACTAGGCTGCACACATCATGAGAGCGGAGTCTGTGGTTTCCAGCTCACACCCAGCACCCCGACAGGTAGTGGGGCCAGCAACTCTGCTGGCAGGGCAGGAGCCATCTGTCCCGGATCCGAGTTGTCATGACACTCAGATCCCCTTGAGAAGTGCCCTAACCCTGCCAGGAGCGAGGGCTGTCTCCCTGGGGCCCCCCGGCCTCTCTGCACTGTCCATGCCTCAAGCCAGTCCTTGGTGGGTGTTGGGAGGCCTCTGTCAGACTGGCCCTCCCTGACTCTTCCACGTCCCAGCCCACCTGGAATGGCTGTGTTAGTAAAGCCCAGGAGGGTGCAGGGCGGCGGGGCTGACCGCTGGGGGCCCCGGCCACGCAGGCTGCAGGCTGCTGTCCTGTGGAACTGCACGCCCCGGGCTGGGAGGCTTTCCGCTGACAATGGGCGGACGTGATGTCCAGAGACGCCCTCTCAGGGTCCCCGGGCTCAACCCCCAGACTGAGGGCCTGTGGCTCCAGGGCCTGGCTGAGACCCAGATGGGTGGGATTCCCCAGTGACCTGAGGAACCCAGCCCTCTGGGGCGGCCGCGAGCCACCATTGCTGTATTTTTAGGCAATCCCGTTTCTTGGCCATCTTTCACACTCACGACTAACAAAGACACCAGAGCAAGCCCAGGGCCAGGGCCGTGTTATGAGGGGACAGAGCCTGGGGTCCCATGTCCCTGTCACCAGCCTGGTGGGCACCTCCCCAGGTCCCTCCTTTACCACCAAGACTCCCCACCACCAAGGACCCCAGGTTTTGAAAGTCCTTGCTGAGCAACACTCATTTCTTCACGATAATCACTTTTTTCCTGACTCGACGGAGAGTAAGAGGCTACATGGGCACCTGTCAGTAACCACAGGGAAGCTGGTACCTACTGGGCCCTCACGACACCCAGGCCCTGAACTGGGGGCTCCCTGTGGCCCCCGAGTCCCCCAGCTCAGGCTTCACTGTCCTCCTCTTGCAGATGAAGAAACACAAATGGGGGTTGCACCCCTACCCCCTCAGGCCAACAGCACAGGGAGGGCGTGGGCCCAGACGCGCCCCTGCCCTGGAATGCTTCCTGGCGTCTGTCCCAGCCTAGGGGTCACAGGGGCTCCAGACATCCCGATGTGATGCAGGCTGTGTGGGCGCTCAGGAAGGACAGCCGGGGAGGAGCCGTCACCGCTCTCCTTCCCCCACAGGCCACCCCCGCTTCCCCCGCTGCTGACAGGGGCTAAAAATACCCCTCTGTCCCCACGTGGCCACACAGCCCAGCCCAGCCCAGCCCGGCCCGGCCCAGCAGGCCCTCTGTGCCCCTCACCGGCTGGGCAGTCCCATTCTCCGGCCTGAGTTCTGAGAGGAGATCCAGGTGCTGACTGAGAGGTAGGGTCCAGGGGGACAGACGGGATGGGGAGGGGAGGATGGGGGGCAGGGGCCAGCAGGAGAGGGTGGGTTATAGTGGAACAGCCCAGCGGGCTTGGAGATCCCAGCGCTGCGTGCTTTGAAGAGAGACCCCCCCCCCCACCAGACACTGGACAAGCCAAGCCCCTCAGGATGGGGTGGGCGTCAGTGAGTCTGCTTCCTTCCACGTCCTGGCTGAAGAAGGTCGGAGGACGGGGGTGGTGGGGAGGCTGGACTACACCTCTGACTAGAGCCAGGGCCACAGCATCCGGCCCCTGGCCAGAGCTGGGTTAAGGCCCTTGGTTGTCCTCCCTACTGTGTCCTCCACACTCATGACCGGGCAGACACTGGGTGGGGGCTCTGAGACCCTCTGGGAGCCCCCACCTGCCCCAGGCTTGGACTGCCAGGTGGCAGGTGTCAGCAGACCACCTGGGACCCCACTGGAAGGTGGCCGGGCACTCCCGCCCCCTGACCTCCATCACCGCAGCAGCTGGCCAACCAGAACACAGCCATGCTGGGAATGTGGGCGGCGGGGTCGGGGGTGGGGGCGGTGGCCGCCTGACTCATCTCCCGGGCTCTCCTGGGAGTGCAGAGCCGCCTCCACCCTGCCAGGGGGCCTCGCGGGAGGGGGTCAGGCCTGACGGACGCTGGCCAGGGCCCCCCCCAGCCAGTCCTGTCCGGGCAGAGCCCAGCCGGGTCCTTTGGCCCCGAGGCAGGCTCCCTGGGTGCGTCCCTGCTCCAGGTCACACCACTGGCGCGCTCGCCTCTGGGCGTCCGCGGCTCACGGGTCTCCTTACAGCGCTTCGCGCCTTGGCGGCACTTACTTCACCCGCGTTTCGTCTCCATGACCCCGGGGCCCTTTCCCTTCCCTTTGATGGCTCCCGAGGCACCCCCTGGTGGACAGACAGCTCCCCTGGGTGCAGCTTTTTGCTGTGTGGTGACTCAGGGTGAAAGCATCTGAGCAGGACTTTCCTGTCTTTGGGGAGATTTTCTTAGGGCAAAATATCAGAAGATCATTAAAAAGTACACGAAGTTAAATAAGCCCAGAAGGGGATTTGCTGAACTGCCCTCCAGAAAGTTTCCTCTGCTTGCTTGTCTTTACCAATATCCACCAAGTGACATTTAGCCTGGGGGTTCAAGGCTGGGCCCCCAAACCTGGCTCCCCCACATCCGAGCTGTGTGGTCTCAGACAAGGGACTTGAGCCTTTTTTGCCTGTGTGTCCCCACCTGTAAAAGGGACTCCCAGCTCCCAGGGCTGCCGTGAGGGCTGAGGGGTGAGAACGTGTGCAGAGCTGGGGGGGGGGGTGCAGTCCCACCCTAACCCTTTCATTGCCAGCCTCTCCATTTGCAGGTGAGGAAACAGGGACCAGAGAGGGGCATGGCTCACCCAAGGTCACCCAGCGAGGTCATGGCACACAAGATTCCATGTAACCACGGACAGCGAGGCTCCGTGGGGCAGGAGACTTCAAATGCCAAAACCCTCCCCAGCAACGTGGGGCCTGGGCACACAGGAGGCCACCGGGGGGTGGGGGCTGCAGGGTCTCCACGCTCTGCGGGTCTGTTCTGCATGGTCCAGAGTTGTAGCGAGGCTGAGGCTTGGGTTCTCTTGCTGGCCCCAGATAGGTCTCCTGGCCTCTCTGAGCCTCAGGCACCTCACTGTAACATGGGAAAGACACTGCTGGCCCCCCAGGGCTGTGGGGCTGGTTTAGGTAAGATGCTTGGTAAAGAGCTTTGCACAGAGTTGATGCTCATCCAGGGCTTGTTAGGGATGGAAAGGATGATGGACAGATGGTCAGACAGATGGGTGACTTGGGCAGAAGGGACCATCTCCCCAGCTGACCTAGCTCTCTTCTCTCTAGGACCCAGTGCAGACGTCAGCCCTTTGTCCCCTTGAGTGCGTGGGCCACGTGCAGTCATGGTGCGGAACGTGGATGACCTGGACTTCCATCTGCCCTCGCACGCCCAGGATATGCTGGATGGCCTGCAGCGGCTGCGCTCCCAGCCCAAGCTGGCTGATGTCACGCTGCTGGTGGGTGGCCGGGAGCTGCCTTGCCACCGGGGCCTCCTGGCACTGAGCAGCCCCTACTTCCACGCCATGTTTGCAGGCAACTTTGCCGAGAGCTTCTCGGCCCGCGTGGAGCTGCGGGACGTGGAGCCCGCCATGGTGGGGCAGCTGGTGGACTTCGTGTATACTGGCCGGCTGACCATCACCCAGGCCAACGTGGAGGCGCTGACCCGCACAGCCGCGCGCCTGCACTTCCCCGCCGTGCAGAAGGTCTGCGGCCGCTACCTGCAGCAGCAGCTGGACGCCACCAACTGCCTGGGCATCTGTGAGTTTGGGGAGCAGCAGGGGCTGCTAGGCGTGGCTGCCAAGGCCTGGGCCTTCCTGCGGGAGAACTTTGAGGCTGTGGCCCATGAGGACGAGTTCCTGCAGCTTTCCCAGGAGCGGCTGGCCACCTGTCTGGCCAGCGACCTGCTGCAGGTGCGGCCGGAGCAAAGTCGGTTGGAGGCCCTGCTGCGCTGGGTGCGCCACGACCCCCAGGCCCGGGCCGCCCGCCTGCCGGAGCTGCTCAGCCTGGTGCAGCTGGGCGCCGTGCCCAGGCCCTGCGTGCAGCAGCTGCTGGCCACAGAGCCGCTGATCCAGGAGTCAGAGGCCTGTCGGCAGGCCCTATCCCAAGGCCATGAGGGGGTGAGTGACAGGCGGGGAGCAGGGAGAGGAGCCTCGGAGACCCCACCTGCATGGAGACAGACAGTACGAAGTGCGCATCCCCAAGGTGTCCCCAGCCTTGCATCTCTGCCTCCCTTGGGCCCGTTACCCATGAGTGTGGCTGCAGTTCACCCCTCAAGTACAGATTGTGCCCCTGTGTGGGCCACACCCTGGATGTGAGGGGAGGGGGAACCCAGAATTGACCATTCCCAAGCCCTGTCTTGAAGGAGCCCACTGCTTGGAGGGGACAAACCAGGACACACACCTAAGGCAGCATGACAAAGGCTGGTACTGGACTAGGGGCATCCTCAGAGGAGCGAGCAGTCAGGGAGAGCTCTCTAGAGGAGGCAACATCTGAGCCGGGATTTAGAGGAAGGATAGGAGCTTGGCAGGAGGGAAAATAACCCAGGACAATGACACAGCTTGTGCACAGGCAAGGAGCAAAGGTGGGCATGGCAGCCAGCCACCACCTGCCCCTTAGGAAGCTACTCAAGTGTTCATGGGGAGCAATTTCCTTCTGTGCTGCCAGGAGGCCTGGTGGGCGGGGCAGGTCCTGATGAAGTGATGGGCCAGGGTGTGGCTGAGCCGGAGCCGGAGTCTGAGCTGCCAGGCCGCCTGCTCATCGCCTTGCTCTGAAGGTCTTCTCAGGAGCCAAGTCTGGAGACAAAGATGTGGCTCAGGCTGGTGGTGGGGTGTGTGGTGACAGATACTCTGCTGCACTGCGAGGCACCACTGGGAACCGCCAGGCACAAAGCTGGGGTCTCCGCCCACTAGGTAGTTGCCCTGTAATTGCTGGTGGCAGGAGGTCTGGATGGACATTGGAGGGCAGGTCAGAAACGTGGTGGACCCCGGGGTCTGGGGAGCTCTGGACAGTGGCTACTTACTCACCAAGGTGGAAACATTCTAGCATTTCCTGCAGGGCCCGGGGCATCCTAATGTGAGCTTGCTACATGCTGGCCCAGGGGAGCTGGACTCCCAGTGGGGCAGGGGGTACTTATATGGAGAATTGGGGACAGAATCTGGGGGGTGGTTCCAAAGATGATGCAAGAACACCTCCAAAAGGCGTGTGGGAACCGTTGGGACGGGAGCAGTTCTCACGCTCGGGCACACAGGACCTGCTGTCCCCCCTCCCCCAGGTCTGAGCACCGGCTGCCGCCACTGCCCACGGCACCATGGTATGTGCACATGTGCGTGTGCGTGCATGCTCACGCACAGACACACACAGGCGTGCACACACTGAGGCCACCCCAGACGTGTGCACTGACACTGGGCCATATCGGGGACCTACAGCCACCCACAAACACCCAGGCCACCAGCTGCCTCAGAAAACACCACGGAGGCCTGCCAGCACCCGGGCCCCTCAGCCCGAGGGAGACAGCTGCCCTGCCCCTCTGACCCCTGCCCTCCCTGCCCCACAGGCGCTGCTGGTCCTCCCGCAGAAGCTGGAGGAGGTTCTGGTAGTGGTGGGCGGGCGGGCGCTGGAGGAGGAGGAGGAGGAGGGCGCCGAGGAGCTCAGCCTCCACCCCGGGAACTTCGCCTTCTACAACACCAGGTCCAGTGAGTACCCCCTCCCCGCCCCGGGGCTCAGGCCCAGCCACTCCGCATCCAAGATGAGCTGCGTCCACCTTCCTCGTGGGGGGTGGGGGCTGCAGAGGAGCCTGGGGCGCCAGCATGGGGGAGGCTGACTGTGGGGCACTGAGGCCCCCTCTCTTCCAGCCACAGCCCTGACTTTGGTTTTTGCCCTGGGGCCCCAAGTGAAGGGCTTGGCTGCCCAGATTGCAGCCCATGGGGAGGTGGCCACTGGCCGCTGGGTGGGATGGGCAGCCTGGCCGGCTGCCTCCTCTTGGTGCTCCTGTCCCGTGTGCCCAGTGGAACCATGGCCCCAGGGGAAGCACAGGGGCCTGGGGTGCAGGCAGCCTGGGGGTGGGAGCTCAGGGTCTGAGTCAGCCCAGTGGGGTTCTGGTTCCAGACTTTGAGCATTCACATCACCTCCTTGAGCATCAGTTTCCTCATCTGAGAAATGGCCTTCGTAATGAGGAGCCTACGGGAAGAGGGGGCCAGGCCTGCCATGTCGATGTGGCCTCTCCTGCCCTGGGGACTCCGTCACACTCTGTCCTGGGAAAGGAGGGCTGAGAGGGCGGCAGGGCTGTGGCGAGGCCACACTGGCCCCAGGAAGCTCTTTGGAAAGCACGGATGGGCTGGATGCTATTCTGGGGCAGCCGGGCCAGTGGCCACCACCCCCATGGCATCAGTGGCTGGCAAGCTCCAGGAAGTCCGAAGCTGGCTGTCCCCCTAGGTCAGGAACTGACGAGAGGGGATTTGGGGGCTGACGTCAGGAGATGAGCTTGGGAGCAGCTGTCCCTCAGACCCCAAGGGGAGGGCAGCAGGGGGACCCTGGCAGGCGATGGCCTGGTGACCGCTGGGCAGTCCCCACCCTGTGGTGACACAGACATGAGTCAGGGGGACACGCAGTCCCAGCCCAGTGGGCAGGCAGCCAGCAAGGCCTGGATTCCAACTGTCCTGAAAATGGTCATGAACAGTAAACAGTCTTCCTGGGGCATCCCCGAGGCCCAGGTCTCTCTCACAGCCTTCCGCAAATGCCCAAAATGTGTCTGCTTTTAGGATTTAAACACTCCCATGTTTATGGTCTCATTTTGAGTTTTTCAAAGCACTGTCTCCTCTCTTGCTTCAGTTTACCTCATGTACCTCCATGAAGGCAGGTCCAACACAGGCACATCCCTCTGTCCTCACATTAGGGACAATAATTTTAACAGCCACCATCTGCTGAGAAGCTGCCGTGTGACAAACACGTCTCCTATGTCCCCACACCCCCGAGAGGTGGGAATTACCCTCATTCTACAGATGAGGAAACTGAGGCTGGGGTTTGTCGAGGGCTGGACCATGGGTGCAGGAGATCTGGGATCTGCCTGCTGCAAGTCGGGGTCTGAACCCCTCCCGCTGCCCATGGGCCCAGATGTGCTCAGGACGAATGAATGGATGAGAAAGGAGGGAGTGAGTGATGTTGGTGTTATACCCAACTCGTGGCTAGCGAGCAGGCGGCTCGGCCCTTTCTCCCATCTGAGGGAGGCGGCACCCAACCCAGGCGCCAAAATGTCCATTTGAGGTCAGGGTGAGACCCAGCCTCCAGAGCCTGGGCCACCTCTCAGCACGTCCTGGTGTAACCAGAGGTCCCGTCTGCGCGCCAGGCTCTGAGGGTGGCGTGGGGAGTCGGGGACCGCCAGGAGCCTTGTCTGGCAATGACCCACAGAGCACCTGGGGCCGCTTGGACCCCACCTCCCCCAGGGGGTCCTCTCCCTCCTCTGTGCCCAACTGAGTCCCGCTTCCTGCTGGTGAGGGGAGGGGCCGCCCCAGCCCCCCTGACCCCCTGCCTCTCTCTCTTCCTGCCAGAGAGGTGGATGGCACTCCCAGACTTCCCCGACCACCACAAGTGGGGCTTCTCCCTGGCGGCACTGAACAACGACGTCTACGTGACAGGTGGGCAGGCGGGGGGCTCCCCGCCTTGGAGCCAAGCTCTCTGCTGCTTAATCCGCACAGCAGACCTGAACTCTGGACCTAATCCCTGTGAGAACCAGCTCTTACCCTCCTCTCAGTGGGATCCCCGACAGTGTAGTCCAGACTCTTCCAGATCTTTCCATCACATGAAAACAAGGAAGTTTAAAATCCACGGGTCCACATGAGGGCGCAGGAACCACTCCATGTTGCATCTGACGTGGAACCTCGGGTGGCCTTGCTGCCCCACAGCCGGGGCCTCCCCAGAAGGGCCTGTGTGACGGGGTGGGGGTCACTCTGTTCTTGCACATCTTACAAGCCGGGGGTCCTTGTAAGGTTTGGTTGAGAAAAAAACTCTGAACCCACTGATCTCGTCCCCTTGTTTACGGGGCGTGGAGGGGCCTGTCCAGGTCTAGGCTAGATGGCTAGGCTGTGCCAGCCGCGTCCCACCCGGCCCCGTGTCCGGCAGCACAGAGGCCTGGCAGAGTGGGGGAAGGGGGCAGGACGCTTGGTGCCCAGCTCCCACTGGCTCGGGGACCCCAGGCCGGTGGGCGCCCGAGTGGACAGAGCCTCTCCCGGCAGGGGGCTCTCGGGGCACCAAGACGGACACGTGGTCCACAACGCAGGCCTGGTGCTTCCCACTGAAGGAGGCGGCCTGGAGGCCCGTGGCGCCCATGCTGAAGGCCCGCACGAACCACGCCAGTGCCGCGCTCAACGGTGAGATCTACGCTGTCGGCGGTAAGTCTCCCTCCCCGGAGCCTCCTGCCTGTTCCAGCCTCCTCCCCGCCTCTGCAGCCGGAGCCTCTGCTCCCACACCTGGACCGTGCCTCCCACCCCCTCAGGCACGAGCCTCAGCGGCCGGCTCCAGGGTGGTTGGATGCACTCCGGGGGGTGCAGAGAACAGGGCAAGGAGTCAGTTCCCGGAAGGGACACAGGAGGGGCTGGGGCCTCAAGCTGCCGGCAGGGATGACCACTCCCATCCCAGAACCTTGGGCTCAGCCCTTAGCTCCGGGCCACCTCCTTGGTGATGTCCCTGCGGTGAGGGGGCCCACCGTGCACTTTTTGCGGTCACCTTTGCCCCATCACGCCCCCAGCCTGAGCACAGGGCCCACCTTGTCCCCTGCTACCCCAGAGCCACAGTTGCCCCCGAGATGCTAACGGTTAGATGCACATTGAGAGATGAATTGTGTGTGGCTGAGCAAGGGTTTCCTGAGGCCTCTGTAGGTGACAAGCTGATCCTGAGTCCACTCTTAGGTCCCCCACCTGTCCTGGCTGGCCCCTCTTCCCTCAGTGGCTGCCGTGTCCCTGACCCGAGAGTAGAGGACATGCACAAGGCCGAAGCCCAAGGCCGCTCAGGGTCCCAGGGCTCTCAGGGCTAAGGTGGCCTCCAGTGAGAGCAGTGGCCTTCCACCCTTGGCTGGTCTGTGTTGTCATCACAGCCAGGCTCTCCGGAGCTGGGCGGGGGGGCTGCCCAAATCTCCCCTGAGGAATGACTTCCTCCATCCCAGGGAAGGACTCCACCATGGGAGCGGCCTAGGGGCGGCGGCCTCCTGGGGGCTCCCGTGGGCACCTCGCCAAGCACCTGGGCTCTGAAGGGGTCGGAGTGTCTGGGCTTCACTGTGAGGCCCCATCGCCCACTTCGGAGTCAGGCATCCCTGGTCCAGGTGCCCACCCACATGCCACTTCTTGGCAGTGGGGCCTTGGGCAAACACCCCTCCTCTCAGAGCCGTAGCTTCCCTCCCTATAAGACGGGGAAAACTCACCTGCCTCTCAAGGCTGTGCTCTCCTTCTCTTGCCCTTCCCCTCCTGGGGCACCCAGGGAGGTCCCTGAGACCTCTGCAGAGCCTCGAATCCTGTGTATCCGGAAACCATCCCTTGTCCTAGCCCGCTGCAGCCCTGACCCCCACCCGCCCCGCTGCAGGCACCACTCTGGACGTGGTGGAGGTGGAGAGCTATGACCCCTACACAGACGCCTGGACGCCCGTCCGCCCGGCCCTCAAGTACGTCAGCAACTTCTCGGCGGCCGGCTGCCGGGGCAGGCTCTACCTGGTGGGCTCCAGCGCCTGCAAGTACAACGCGCTGGCCCTGCAGTGCTACAACCCTGTCACAGGTGGGGGCACGGGCACAGGCCCAGGGGGCAGAGCGCAGGGGGCCACAGGCCCTCCCTGCGAGGCCAGGATCCCGCCTCAGTGAGCGGGAGGGTGGGCGCCCCAGGGACGGGGGGGCCCGGGGGTCAGGGAGCAGGCAGTCACAGGCCTCTTATGAAGGGCCACAGCCCCATCCCCGCCTAGAGGTGTAGGGGTAGGGGCGGGAACAGAGCGCCCAGGGCTGGGGACAGGGAAGCCCAGCCCTGGGTCCTGAAAGCTGTCTGGCTGCTGTGTCTGCCTGGAACTAGCCTCGCGGGCCAGGAGCAGTGGCCTGGACCCCCACGGCCCAGTGGGCACCAACTTGGGCTCTAGATTCTATGCCAGGATTTGGGCCCCAGCTGGGCTCTCTGACGTGGTAGCCCTCCTGGCCCGTCTGTCACCGTCACCTCTGTTCCGTCCTCTGGACGATGCAGGTGACAACAGGACCCACTCTGCAGATTCCGCAGGAGACGGACTAGACCAGGTTACCTGACGGGGGGCACCAGCAGGACAGAGGCAAAGGGCCAGGCGCGCCCGGTCAGGAAGGGGCAGGGTGGGGTGGCAGCCTGGCCACGTGAGGCCCTCCCGAGGATCCGAGGATGATGAGGCTCCGAGGCAGCCCTGCACCCCTGTGGGAGAGGGAGGCTGAGTGAGGTGTGGGCAGTGGGCTCAGGCCGTGGCACACCCACCCCCACCGAAAGGAGCTTGCCCTGAGCCTCAGGGAGGTCCTTCCTCTGGGGAGCCCCTGACCACCTGGTGACAGCGGTGTCTCGTGTCCCTGCAGACGTGTGGAGCGTGATCGCCTCGCCCTTCCTCCCCAAGTACCTGTCCTCGCCGCGCTGCGCTGCACTGCAGGGGGCGCTCTACCTGGTGGGGGACAACACCAAAAAGGTCTACGTGTACGACCCTGGGGCCAACCTGTGGCAGAAGGTGAGTCCCAGTCTCGCCTCCCAGGGACCCTGGGACCCTTGACAGGGCAGAGAGCAGGCCTGGGGACCGCGGGGCTGCGGGTGTCAACACAGTAGGGGTGGACAGTGGATGGAGACTCAAGGCCCCAGAGCCTGGGCTGAGCCCCTCTGAGGATGGGCTAGCTGGGGACCTCTGGCTGCTGGTCACCATAGGTGTTCTGTCCCCAGCACACGATGGCCTGGCCTGACCTCCTCCTCAGGGGTAAAACCAGGCTCAGCCAGGGCCCTAAAGGACCACTGTGGACTCAGAAAAAGCACTTCCTTCCCGGTGTCAGCCAGGACCAAGAGGGAGTGAGTCTCCGGCCCCTGGGATGGTCAAGCCACGGAGGGGATCCTGAGCTGTGGGTGGGGTGGAGCAGCCAGCTCCTTGGCACCCCATCCCCCAGCCTGCCACCCCCAGACCTGCTCCTCCCCCTCCTCCATTGGGCACAGGGAAGGGGTGGGGTGTGGGCACCTCAAGACCTGCCTTCGGGGACACCGGAGCCCTGGTCTTTCTCCGTTTTTCTTCCTGAGAAGGAGGAGGGGCAGTGCCCAGAGCCCCTGGTGGCCTCTGCACAAGCAGGGCCAGCCAGGCAACAGCAGGGCCTCTGTGAGCCTGCTGACTGCAGCTGTCCCCCGGCGTCAGCGCTCAGCTGACCGGAGGCCCCCATTACAGCAGAAAAACAGGTGCAGGGCAGGCCCCACCAGCCAGGTCTCTCTGGCCCGCAGTGCTGCTCTGGGCTGGGGTCCCAGCCGTGCAGGGCTCCACTTTGCCGCCCAGGCCCAGGGGCTTACAGCTGGGCACTGTCTTCGTGTGAAGGCCTCCTCCTACGTTCCCCCCAGGCTCTTCCAGGGGGGCCCGTGTCTCTCTCTGGCCTTTAGAAAGCTGTTAGCCCTCACCCCGCGGTACTCCTGAGGCCATGGGCCGAGGCAAGGGGTACAGGGGCAGAGCGAGGGGTCCCCTGGGGACATCTATCAGGGTTGAAGCCACGTTTGTCCCCTCCAAGGAGCAGCCAAAAATCAGAGGCCAAACCCAGACCTCACCCTGGGAGGCAGCTCCAGGCTCAGGCCTCCACATCCCCGTCCCCTGTGAGTCCCAACTTCAGATATGAGCAAATTTGGCCTGGGAGAGCCGGAGGGGGCTGGAAACACCATCCTGGGAGGTGCAGGGGGGAGGGGAGCAGCAGGGTCCCCGCAGAGGAGGGAGAGTCTGAGGGGTCCTGGAGGGGGAGGGGAGTTACAGGAAGCCTGGGGATGCTGGTGCCTGGGACAGCATGCTGGGCGGGATGCAGGCCGTCCTCTCTGTGTGTCCCCTGCCCCACCCTGAGGGCACCTGTCGCCACTGCCCTCCAGCCATCCATTGACACTGACTGCAGGCCGTCCACAGGTGCAGTCCCTGCACAGCCTGCACGAGAACGGAGCGCTGGTGCCACTGGGCGACGTGCTGTACTTGACGGGTGGCCGCTGGCAGGGCATGGACGGCGACTACCACGTGGAGATGGAGGCCTATGACCGCAGGCGCGACGCCTGGATCCGCCACGGCGCCCTGCCCCGTCTCTGGCTCTACCACGGGGCCTCTGCCATCTTCCTGGACGTGTCCAAGTGGACCCAGCCCTTCAGGTCGACCGAGGATCACTGAGCCGCTCCTCAGCACATCTGCAGGGGGCCCAGCTCAGCCCCCACCCTGACGGATGACTCCCTTCCATTTTGGTTTGTGACTCAGCGTCACCATCCCTCCAGGGCTTGGGCTGGGCTCGGCCCCTAGGGATGGACGTCAGAAGACACAGCCTTGGTCTCCGCAGCCAGCAGGCCAGACTCTGAGCTGACGGGCAGTGGGGGCTGGGCCTCTGAGTGCCTGAAGAGAGGGGAGAAGCAGCCCTCCTGCCGGGGGTGTCTGAGGCCTCGGAGGAAGGAGCCCAGGGCCCAGGAAGCACTGTGAGAACTCTCCTGCTCTCTGAATACTGGCTGAGGCTCCTGGCTGTGCGTCCCACTTGTGGCTTTCGGAGGAGCAGCACAGATGAGGGTGATACAGAGTGGCCCAGGGAACTGAGAGCTGGGGAAGCACCTGGCCCTGGGGGCCTGCTTCTGCCCAGTCCACAGTCACCCAATCACGGCTGGCAGCCGGCCGTCCCTGGGGCTCAGGCACACAGGGCCGGCGCCTGTGGGCTGTCTGCGCTCCCTGCCCCTGGGCCCTGCACACTGTTTCCAAAGGCTGCTTCTGGGGGCAAAGGGGACGCAGCTCTTTCTGTGTCAGCCCCCCAGAGGGCAGCTGAAGGAAGGAGGTGGGGTGTGGGGGCCGAGAGAGGGTCCTTCTGCCTGCTTGGGGGCTGCGGGGAGAGAAGGCAGCAAGACTCCCAGGGAGGTGACCAGGAAGAGCCAGGATGTCCCCTGTTCCTTGGGGTTGTTTGCGTCAAAACAAAAGCTCTTCATCAGAAAGAAGGTCCCCAGAGGGGGGCTCACGGTGTGTGTGGGGGGTGGTCCTGCCTGGATTTCTGGGGACGGCTCTTGAGTGAGTTGGTGGCTTGCTCCCAGGTGGCCTCCTGAGTGGGGAGGAGCCAGTCTGGAGTGACAGGTCGCTCAGGCCTGCCCAGAACCCCCAACTTGGACTGGGGGCCCCTCACGGAGCTCGCTCAGCCTCCCTGCTCCTCGCCCCAACTGAACAGTACACTGAGTCTGTAATCAGGGGACAATGAAGGACTCGCACTGGTGCTCAGTGGCCCTCTGCCTTTGAAAGGCTCCAACGGGAACACAGGGAATTGGGGATTCTGGGATCAGCCTGACTCCAGCCCCGGCACTGACCAGCTGAGGCCTTGGGGAGCTCTTGTCTCCCTCTGGACCTGGGTTTCCTCTCCAGGGGCAGCGCCCAGCTCCTCTTTGAACCCACTGGGGACCAGAGGGGCCTCTGACATCCCTGGGTCTGAGGAAGGAATCCCCGGGTCCCTCCAGCTTCCATAGACCCAGATCCACTTTGCTCCCAGACCTGACTCCTTAGGGCCATTTCTTGTGGGAGAATTGAGTTGGCCCCCAGGGCCCAGACAAAGCAGGGCCTCCTGAGTGTCTGCTCCCAGACAAACATGAACCCCAGACTGGAGGACACCTTGTCGGCTGGTGGAGTGGGGGATAATGAGGATGAAGGTTGCTCGGGTCCTTGAATCTTTCTGAAAGAAAACCTTCTGAAATGTTTTCTAGACGGTTATTGCCGGTGCTCAGACAGGTGTTCCTTCAAAACAAAGACTCGGCATGTCAAGATGGACCTGTTTTGATCACAAATGGGTAGTTGAAAGGGAGGTGTTCTAGGATAAGGCCTGCTTTCTGCTCCTGCCCATATGCATGGCGATGGTAGGGCAGTCCCTGGGGTGGGGGAGCATAGAAAATCCAGGGCCTTGTCCTCAACTTTGGGGTGCCAGACTGCCCTCCATCTGATCAGCTGAGCTGCCTCTATTCAGGGTGCCTGTTGGACCCCTCAAATGGACTGATGGGGGAGAGTTTAATGAGGGGCTATTTCCAAGGTGTGGGCAGGTGGAAGGGCTCAGCAAGAGCTCGAGAGGCTCCTAGGGCTGGTGGGGCGCTGTCACCACCCCCACTAACTCCAAAAAGAGAGCTGGAGGTAGAGGCTGCCAGGAAGCTGGGGCCTTTGCTAAAGGAATACAGCCACTGCCACTGTCCCAGTGGGGAGGAAGTGGTGGGACAGATACCCCAACCTCACTCTTTCCTGCCCCCTAGCTCCCCCTGGTGCCTCGCACTGGCCAAAACCAACCAGACTCAGGGGGAAGAGAGGCCACTGACACAGTCCACAGCAGCTGGCCCACAGGGGCAGGGAGCAGGTGGAGAAGGGTGGACAGGGCACCCGGATGGGCAAACTGGAGATCTCTAGTATGCAAATCAAACACTCAAGGGATTCTCATGTAAAGTGGAGACTATGTCCCGATGCAGACACAGACAGTCACAGAGAACCCAGGCTTCCTCATCCCTTTACAAAGTCCCCAGAAAAACAAGGCTCATCCGAAGGTTTGGGGCCTGTGCAGAATCCAGAAAGGAGAATGGATAACCTTGGAACATGTGCAGAAGCCCAGCAAACTCTCAGGCCCACGGAGGGTGAAACCACCTTCCCAGCCCCAGAGCCCTCCTGTGCGCCCAGTGGGCACATGTTGTCTTCTTTTCAATATTGGGTAAACTGAGACACTCCCAGCAGACCCCGCCTTCAGTGACCACAGTACCCTCAGCAGCCAGGCCCAGCACAGCTAGCCAGGGTGCAGCTCCCTTTGGTCCCCAGGTGAGCCAGGTTCTGGGGAAGCTTCAAGCTGCTTTCATTGGGCTTGGATTTTCCAGTACCTCCTAGACAAGACCCTTTTACTATTGAGCACCTTCCCAGTGCCAGGCAGGGGCGGAAATTGCTGGAATCAGGCAGTTGACACCCTCAAGTAAATGTTTGTAATTAAATGGACTGATCAAATGACAGCTCACTGTAGTCAATTTAGACTTCTACTTTGGTTGGTTGCTTGACCAGTTGGCCTAGTGGGAAGTATGAGTATTGACCTGGATTCTGTTAGATTTAAGAAGGGGGCGGTCACAGCCACATACAAGGTAAGGATGTCCATTCCTTCAGGGACACATCAGTGCCCTTTGATCCCCGGTGCCCAGCACAGTGCAGGACACTCAGACTGAAGTGCAGCTGCCCTTGCTGTGTGTATTGCACTGGGGACACAGGAGGACAACCAGACGTGGAGCTGATTAACTGAAGAATGGAACCAACTGCGATGAGAATATTCATGGAGGAAGTAAGTCCCTCTTTGGAATAAATACCCCAGGAGGCAATGTGATGTCCTCAAAGCTAACAGACATCCTAGAAGTTATTTTGGTCACAATCACATTTAAGAATGTTGACAAAATAGTCAACAGAGCCACTGATAGCTACCCTCTTACATTAGGCTGAGAGGTGAGCCAAGGCCTAATTTAAAAGATTAATCTCTTGAAAACGTGAAAACAATTAGCAGATAATAACCCAGAAGACCCTGTGGGGAGAAGTGAGAAAGAACGCTTCCCCTGTCAGACCTGCGACTGTCCACAGTCCCACCCCGGATGCACGTACCAGTTCCTAGCACTCGCCCCTGTGCACATAGCAGGAATTGAGTCAATGTTCATTGAGTTGAGTTGAATCTGTGGCTTCTTCAGAGCTACTGATCTCAAGCTGTGGGGGCTGGATCTAGACGAAGTTTCATTTGGTAGCTCCATGACCTTGGGTCAGTCCCAAGATCTGGCCTCAGTTTCCACATCTGGGTAATGGGGGCGATCATGTACTGTGAGAATTAGATGCTGTCATGCTGGGAAGGCTCCGGCGGACAGCAAAGATTGCCTGCCTGTCCATCGGGAGGCCACACAACAAGCTATTTCAGGCTCCCACTGTTTTGGGGGGCAAAGGGAGCTTTTATTCCCATGACTTCATCAGCAAAGGTCCTTCCTTTGGAGGAAGAGAGAAGAGTGGGAACAGCTTGACTGCATCAGGCCACTGGGAAGGCTGTGACATGAGGGCCCAAGAATGAGGATTAGATTTAAGCCAAGCATGGAGGCGCATGGGGGAGGCCACCTTGTGCCCCGCCTGGCCCTCTTCTGCAGCCACTCCTGTACCTCCACCCTGGAAACCGTTAACTAGCGCCTCTCCTGCTTCTGGCTCCGTGGGATGCTGCTGCAGGGGGAGGGGCATCGGGGCCCTGTTTCCGGTGGTCCTTGATCTGTGCGATTCTCTGCCAAGCTCGCCGCTCCTCTGAGTAGAGGCTGTTTTGGGAATGTGACCCCCAAAACATGCAGGGAGCCCCACCGGAAGGCCCCAGCTCTCTGTGCTCTCCTGCCTGGGGCCAGGCTGTGTCATCGTCTCTGGATAGTGTTACAGGAGCTGCACCAGCACCAGAACCGATTTGATTTGGGCCCTCTGGCAGGCTTATGACATCATTAGGATTGTTCACTGTTTGGGAAAATAACTGTTTTCACATGGCAACGGCTCTTGTCCTCGGTGCTGGCCTCCTAAGGGGTAGGGCCCCCCGCTGTGAGGTGGCCGTGATAGCGCAAGAGTATCTTAAGGATCACATGCCTCAAATCTGGTACCTGCCCCTGCCACATCCCCCATGTTGCCAAAGGTGATGGAGCCTGAGCCTCACCTTCCCAGGGTGTAGGTTGGAACTAACAGCATCCGGTCCTGAAAGCAGCGTGCCTCACATGCAGTGGACAGAATACAGGCTAGCAACCCATAAGTGGAGTCCCCAAGAGGCCTGGCCTCCGTGCTGGGGGTGACTGTCACCAGCCACCTTATACCTCACTAATGAGTGGGATTCCAGATGAGAGATCAGGGCCAACAACTGTTATTGTGCCCATTGTACAGAGCAGCAAACAGGCTCAGAGGGATGATTACTTAAAGGCCCCTGGATATGCCTCCTCCGAAGCCACAGATGGCCATGGGAGGACGAGGTTTGCTGAGCAGACCCACTGCTGGGTCTGTTCTGGACTCTGACCATGCTCTGCCAGGGACTCTGTGGCCCAGAGCCTTTGTCTTCAGGGACACTTTCCCCCTCAGGACGTGGTGTGATGACCCTCACCACTCAAGCAGCCTGGAAAGCAAGCAGGCCTGGCTCATGTCTCCACACAGCTTCTAGCGTGGTCTCAGCTCACCCCAGGGCAGGCCCCGAGGACCCATGTGCATTAGTCTCAACTTTCAGGCAAGGAAACCGAGACTCCAAGAAGCTCCAGGACAGGCTGGCCACCCTCAGGTGAAGGGCAGAGCCCCTTCCCTACCACACTGGGCTCACCCCCCACCCCCTGTGGCATTCCATCCCCCCAGGAAAGGAGAGGTTTGTGGATGAGACCCCACCCCACCCTGGCCCTGGTTCAAGAGTGGCAGCCACACATGTTTCCCTGGGCTTCCCTCACAGCTAGACCCCCACAGGAAACCCCACACCTAAGGGGTACCTGTCTCAGGGAAAAGACAGAGTCATATTTTCAGTAACCTTCGAACTCATCATGTAGCTGGTGTTATGTTATCATCATAATGGGAGGGTGGGGGAAGAGGCAATGCCCGCCTAATAGAAGGAAACAGCCCAGGGCAGGGTGAGGGGCCTGGCTTTTTTTAGGGTGGAGCCTGGGACTCAGGTCTGGTCCACCTGTCCCCAAGGAGTGCCCTGCGCTGATCTCGGTGGTCTGCGAGTAATCTGGCCCCTGGTCAGATCTGCCCCCCACACCACACCAGGTCGAGCTAGGGCTCAATCCTCCTAGTCTGGGCCTCGGTGCGCCCACTCCAGTGCAAGGCAGCAGCCCCTGGTTGTAGATTTGCGCTGTGCGCACCGCCCTGCCGAGGTACCCGCTCAGGCCCGCGCAGGTGCGCCCTGGTGGGGAAAAGCCGCGCGTCCCGGAGCTCCGGACGCCTTAGCCACGGCGGGAAGGCTGCCCCGGAAGAGAGGGGTCGCCGCTTGAGAAAGGGGTGCCAAGGAGGGACACTGACGGTCTTCCCGCTCTGACGTGCTCAACCTAGCACGCAGGGCGCGGCCAGGAGAATGGGGAGGAGGCGTCTCGAGGTCCCCGCCGAAGATGCGTGGGAAACGGGAAGGGATGCCCCCGGGCCAGAAGGGGCGTCCTGGCTTCCCGCGAAGCAGAAGCGCAGGATAGGATGCAGAGAGGGGCCGGGAGCCAAGAGTTGGAGCGGAAATGCGCTCGACAGGAGAGGGCGGTGAGGCCACCGCTAGCGCGTGCTCCCGGAGCCCCCTGCCTCCTCTGTATCCCCTTCCTCGCACCCCCTTCCCGATCCTGCTCCCCCGCTTTCCTAACCTGTGCCCCGCCCAGCATCCCTTGCAGTGCCCCCTTCCCTCTCCGCACACAACCCCAGTGCAGCGGCTGCCCTCCCCGCACCCCGCACCGCCTGCTGCAGCGCAGCACCCTCTTCCCTCCCCGCACCCTCCCCCCTCGCTGCCCGCTGCAGCGCGCGCGGGAGCCGGGAGGGGGCGCCGGCCGGGCACGCGCGCTCTCCGGACCCGGCGGGGGATTCAAGCGCGTTATAAGGCGCCGAGCCGGAGAGCGAGACCCAGACGGCGCTCTCGGACATCAGAGGGACCCGCCGCCCGCATGGCCCCCGTCTGCTGCCCGGCTAAAGCCCTGATGCTCATGTTCGCCGGCCTGCTGGCCGTCGGCCTCGGCTCCCCGGAGCCCGACGCACCCTCGGGGAACCGCGCCCGGGAGGAGCCGCCGCCCGAGAACGAGCTGCCCGCGGGGTCGGCCGGCCGCCCGCTGGTAAGACGCCGCCCGACTTGGGCCCGGGCCCCAGCGCCCCAGCGCCCTCCGGGCCTCAGTTCCCCCACCCGGAGCCCACAGCTCCCTGAGTTCCAGGGCGTACCGAGGGCGGAGGGCTCTTGTCTAGGGGGCGATGGGATATGCAGTGTCGCAAACGGGGACCTGGGCAGACTTGGGTGTCCTCCTTGGTAAAGTGGGCACAAAACCGCTTAGCTTGGGGGCAAGATCCAGGAGGTCTGGACGCCGCCCCACTGCACAGCCAGGCGTTGTACGGGCCAGCCTTGGCCTTGCCTTTCTGGGTAGTTCTTTGGTGTTAAAGCAAAGTTCCACTAGACCAGGCAGAATGCCTTTTCTCTGGGGACTCCTAAATTGGGAAGTAAGTTCAACCACCCCACCCCACTCCACGCCTGCCTCCAGTCTATTTGGTGCAATTCTTTCTGAAAACCAAAAACTGCCTTCCTGGGGGGGGGGGGCGGGGGGGGGCGGAGGGGTGCGGGGCCCCCAGTGATGTGTGATTTCTGGCTGTGGATGGTGATATTTAGCTCTGCCCTGCTCCTTCCTTCTCAGTGCTCCAGAAAAGGGTGGTCAGGTTGGGGGAGGCCAGGGGACTGGGGCCCTCAGAGGAGCCCTCAGTGTGGGTGGACCCCTTCAGACAGGGAGATGAGGGCTGCCAGGGAAGGTGCTTCCCATTTCTTTTATTCTGAAGATGCCAGTGTGCAGGGCAGAGTGCTTGGCCTCACTGGAGCCTCAGGCCTGCATCTCTGCTCTCCGCATCACACTGGAACCACGATGGCCCCACTGCAAGATGCCTGCTCTGAGGACAGGCACTGGTGGCAGCCAGCCCTGTGGGCTCCCTGGGAGGGGCCTCTCCGAAGCTCTGTTCCCATCACCCCAGCCACTTCCCAGGGCAGCAAACCCTACCCAGACAGCCAACCACGTCCCCGGGGTGGGGGTGGGGGCACAGTTGTCACTTGTTGGACTGTGGTGGCCAGGAAGCAGACGGGGCTCTAGGGGCTTCCAGCCTTGGACCCTCTTTGGAGACCCTCTTTGGAGGCCAAGGCGGCCCCAGAGGCTCCCTGGATCCTTTCTCAGAGCCCCTGGAGGCTGGAGACCTCAGTCGGCCAGGGTAGTTGTCAGATACCCACCCACACTACCGTGGCCATCTCCCAGCCTGCCAGACCCACGTGGTTCCACCGGTTTCTGTTCCCCAAACCATACCGGGGTCCGAGTCCATCCATAGGCTACTGGTCCAGCAGGGAGGGTCAGCTAGGCACTCCATCCAGCCCATGTAGAATCCTCTTGCCTCATGTTTCCACCGATGGCAACGTGAGGCTGTGAAGTGGGATCACAGGTCCTGGTGTCTGTGGAGAGGAACCAGTGGGGCGGAGTCTCGCAGGGTCCACCACCTGGGAGCTGTCGGGGAGCCCTGGGTACTCTGAGACCTCTCCGTCCAACTAGGTTCCTCCATCACAGAAGCCCCCATCCTCCACACAACAGCACACCGGCTTCCGATGGCAGGCCCCAGGTCCCTGCAGAGTAGCTAGGAGACCACTGGGCCTGTCTCTGACAAAAGGGCCTGGCTGGCTCCAGGATCCCAGGGTCCTTCCATCAGCCACTGGAGTCAGCACCCATGACCTCATCTAAGTCCTCTTGAGCCAGTCTGCTTCCCAGCTGGCAGCCTTGCCTGGAGCCCAGACTGTTCGAGACCCACTGCTCAAAGGGCCAGAGGCCTCGCCCTGGAAGGCACCTCCTGGAATTTTCTCAGTGTTGAGACTGGTCAGAATGCAGCACACAGGGGAATGGATTTTTCTGGAACCATCACTGTCTTGGCTTGAAGTCCTGAGGAAGATGAGTGGTGTCACACCCTGTACAGGGGCCTTGAGTCATGATATCTCAGTGCTGGACCCCCCTGATCCCCCTAACAGCCCGGGATGTAAGCCTCAGCAGCTCTGAGGGCTGAAATTGGCCTCCCTGGAACTTTGGGCCATGGGGGTCGGTCAGAGGGTCTGCTGGTAGCTGGGGGTCCCATGGGTGCCAGTGGTCTGATCTCTGACTCCCAGGAAGGTGCATTTACTGCAGCTCGAGGGGAGGGAGGCTGGAAGAGGCCGGTGGCCCAGCAGTGCCAATTCCCTCCTGCTCTGAAGCTCTGCACCCAGTCTTCCTCCACCCACGTCCAGGGTCCTCCTCTCCCACAAAAGCCAGGCTGTAGAGGGTGGCCTGTTCCCCAGGAGTCGCCCTCTGCGCACCAGGAGGAAGGGCTTGGGGGCCGGGGCTGTGCTGCCTTGGAGGCCACTGCTGTTGACGATGTCAGAAACCTCCTGCGAAGCGTTGTTTGCTCTGCGGCGCGCACCGGGAAGGCAAACCGACCTGCTGTCCGGCTGTGTTCCAGGAGCCCAGCAGCGAGCGAGCGCACAGCATCGACCCCCGAGATGCCTGGATGCTCTTTGTCAGGCAGAGTGACAGGGGCGTCAACAGCAAGAGGGGGAGCAGAGGCAAGGCCAGGAAGTTGAAGGTGAGCACGAGGGCGGGCAGTGCGCGCGCGCGCCCTGGGGGAGCGCACCTGCGGGCCTCCACTTGCCGGGCCTTCCCCAAAACCCCTGTCTGCCGCCGCCGCCCCACTGGACACCCTGAGCATTTCCAGCAAGCACAGACCCTCACCCTCAGGTCAGAGAGCACAGGCGTCAAGCCGGGGCCCGGGGGACCCTGAGTTTGGGGGCTGTTCCAACCATCTACCCTGTGGCCCTAGAATGTCAGCCAGTCCCATTTGCCCCCCCCCCCTTTCTCTGCCCTCTGCATCCTGGTATAGGAGGCCTGGGCTGGCCTGGTAGGGCAGTCAGGGACCAAGCTGGAGGGGCCTCCAGGTGGGCTGGAGGGATACAGTCTGGTTCCTAGACGCTGGGGGTCACCTGGGCCCTGGCAGCTGCTGGTTCCCAATCTCAGTCAGCCTGGACAGTGACCTGGCTCCTGGTCCTGATGGCTGACTCTTGTCTTGAGCCCCAAAGAAGGCCGTGTTCCCCAGGGTGGGGAGCTCTGGTCAGGGCTGGGCTACCTGCATTGAGTTCAGGCCTCACCCTGCCCAGATCTGACCCAGTGATGGAGTGCCAGGCTCTGAGCCTGAGCAACTGGGCTGCTGGGCTGTCACCATGGCCTGACCCATCACCCTCGTCCCTCTGAGCCACCTGGCCCCACCCCCAGCTGAGTTGATGCTCCCCCATTCTCCCTGCAGGGGACTTCCTTGTTTCTATGTTGGGTCCCAGCCCAGACTCACAGGGACTCCTTGAGGACCCCAGGACCCAGTGCTGGGCCAGGCACAGGGAGAATTTGCCCACTGGTACACTGCCAGACCTTGAGACTTGAAAGCAGCCTGGAGGGTCCCTCCCTCCTACTTTCCCTCCATCAGGAATCCCAGCCCCAGGGGTGGGCTGCAGCCCTCTGCTTCCCTGCACATGCCCTTTCCAGTCCCTGGCCCTGACCCGAGGGGTCCCAACACCCCAGCCAGCCCTGTGCCTCCAGCACAGCCCAGTCCTCTCTCACACCAGGGCCTGGCAGCTTTCACTGTCTTCTCAGGGGATTCTGAGGCCCCAGAGGCTGATCTCCAGCTAGGAGGTCAAAGTAGGAGCCCCCTGCCTTCCTTAGTGGCAGGCGCTTGCCAAGGGGGTGCCTGCGGGTCCCAGCCGGCCTGTTCAGATGTCCTCACCGTCAAGGTTCTCTTTCAGCTCGGCCTGCCGGGGCCCCCAGGGCCCCCTGGCCCCCAGGGTCCTCCAGGCCCCATCATCCCCCCTGAGGTACTGCTCAAGGAGTTCCAGCTGCTGCTGAAAGGTAGGAGGTGCGCAGCCAGGCAGACACACACACCCCTGGTGTGAGCAGGGCTGGGGAGGGTGACCCAGAGGAGCCGAGATGGACTAGACCTTGGTCTGTTGACCAGTGTCCAAGGAAGCCCCTGCTCTGCTGCTGGGCTCGGCGGCCACCCGGCTAGCCTGGGTCAGGGGCTGCGGGTGAGAGGAGTGGGGCGAGGAGGCTTTCCAGAGGACGTGGACTTGGCCACTCAGTGTTCAGTAGGTGCCTGGGGACCAGCATCCATCCCCTACCTGGGAGTCAGGTGGGCCTAGGAAAGGCTGAGAAATCCAAACCCTGCCCCCTGAGTGGGGAGGAGTCAGGGCTCCTTCACTTGCAAAGGGCTCCTCTGATCCCTACTGACACCAGGGAGATGGGAGGCTCACCCTGGGTAACAGCCTCCATAACCTCTGCCCCTGCCTCTTCCCCTGCCAGATCTCAGCTGCTGGCTACAGAGCCCCATGGGAGGCACCAGGAAGCTGCTGTCCGGGGACAGGGAGGATAGTGCCTGAGGGCAGCACAGGGTGGAGCCCAGCCTGGCATCCCCAGGTCACTGCCCTGCCCAGGCTGGGGCAGCTGAGCTGAGTGGTAGCACCGCGGGACGGCCCTGCGCTGTGGCCAGCTGCTGAGCAGTGACTAGGGTCGATTTCACTATGAAGCGCTATTGAGAGTCTTTTCCCTCTTGGATTTGATGTACTGTCCATTTAAATAGACCCCCTGCAGCGGCTAAGGAACCTCTGTATTATTTCCAGTATAGCTGCAATAACTATTTACACCCAACTTCCTTCCAGACTCGACCAGGATGTCTTATACTATTGCATTCCCTGATACAGTATAAGTGTAAACAGAGAAAACACAGCTGCGGGAAAGGGGAGGCGGGGGTAGGATAGAGCGGTGAGGCAGGAGAACAAGGGCCCTGGGTGTGAATCAGCCCTGAGCTCCCCGGTAGCCAAAGCATGAAAGGGAACATGAGCAGCTGCAGGATCGGGAAGCCGTTTCCGCAGGCCCCGCAGGCCGACCGGGTCTCGCGCGGATTCCGGATGCGTGCGCCCGGCGCGCGGGCCAGGTGTGACTGGTAATCAGCGCTCAGAAAGGCCGGGCGTGGGAGTGGGTCCGGGACACGGAAAGGGGCGAGCCGGGCGCTCCCGGCGCTCCCGGCGCAGCCACGGTTCGCTCTGTTCCAGGCGCGGTGCGCAAGCGCGAGTGCGCGGAGCCCGAGCTCTGCGCGCGCAGCCCCACCCGGGTCCCCGCCGCCCCCCGGGAGGAGGAAGACGAGGAGGCGGCGGCAGGGGGCGCGGGCCTGCTGGCCCTGCTGGCCGCACCCCTGGCCCTGGGCCCGCGGGCGCCGCGCGTCGAGGCCGCCTTCCACTGCCGCCTGCGTCGGGACGCGTCGGTGGAGCGGCGCGCGCTGCATGAGCTCGGCGTCTACTACCTGGTGAGTCCGGGCCGGGCCGGGCCGGGCCGGGCGGGGCGGCGCGGCGGGCCTGGGTGACCGTCCGACCGTCCCGCCGCAGCCCGACACTGAGGGCGCCTTCCGCCGCGGCCCGGGCCTGAACCTGACCAGCGGCCAGTACACGGCGCCCGTCGCCGGCTTCTACGCGCTCACCGCCACGCTGCACGTGGGTGAGGCCCGGCCCGGGGTGGGGGCGAGGTGGGGTGGGGGGCGCCCCGCCGCGCTCGACTCCCGCCGGCCCGTGACCACCACCCGCGCCTCCCCCGCAGCGCTCGCAGAGCAGCCGAGGCGGGGGCCACCACGTCCCCGGGACCGCCTGCGCCTGCTCATCTGCATCCAGTCCCAGTGCCAGCACAACGCGTGAGTGGACGTGCTCACTCCCCCGGGGCTTCCCGCACCTACTGTCAAGTGTTCGTCCCCAACCCTCAGCGCACACTCCCCTATTCCTACCCCGGACATGGGACTGGCCCTCCCCAGCCTCCCCCTCCACCCACCCCAACAGAGGACTGACTCCCATCTGGAGACCTGGGGCGCCAGCATCTCGTCCTCAGAGACCTTTCCTGACCAGTCTGTGCGGCCCCTCCCCAGGCACTCACCCGCCCCTCCGGGTGAAATTCATGCGAGTGATCTTGTCCATCTTCCTGTGGCACACTGGTTCCGAAGGCACCCGCTTCCCGCTCTATCCCGGCACAGAGCTGGTGTCCCGCAGGAGTTGCAGAAGAACAAATGAAGTTCAAAACTTTCCACTCTGGTTTGGAAAGCCCTCCATGGAATAGTGTGAACCCAGTATCACTGCTGCCACCACCCCCACCCCCACCCCAGCTTTGCTGACCAGTGTTTTGGTTCCCATCGGAGCCAGGACTTGCTATCCCGGGCTTTGGCCCAGGCCTGCCTTTCCTGGCCCTCGTGGCCCACCTTCGGCTCTGTGGACTGAACTTTCTGCTCTTGGGGACCCAGTTCAGATGCACCTCCACCAGAAGACCCGGCCAGGATAGCCCTTCCCATGGCACTTTGCTGGGTGTCGGTTCCTGGGGTGATGTGAGCACGTGGTGGGTGGAGTTGGTGGGTTTGGGGCAAGGGTCTCTGGCCGACCCTCTTTCTGTTGGCCACAGCTCCCTGGAGGCTGTCACAGGGCTGGAGAGCAGCAGTGAGCTCTTCACTGTCTCGGTAAACGGTGTCCTGTACCTGCAGGTGTGTGCGGTGGGCTCAGCCGTTGGGGGGCCTGGGCAGGGAAGGGTGCTGGTGGGTGCTCAGGAGCTCTGGGTGCAGTGCCCTCAGCCTCCAGGCCACTTGCGCTAGTCCGAGGGAACCAGGCTGTGACCTTTCCCCATCCTTTCCCCATCCGTGGCTCTGTCCCCATAAACTCCTGTCCTCAGCAACCACTCTGTGCCTCAGTCTCCTGTTTTCAGACCTCCCGAGTTCCACTGTGAGGACTGGCGCTCTTGGCTGCAACAGGCCCTTGGGAGGGACCCAGCGGGCAGGGGAGGGGCGGGGTGTTGGCAAGAGGTCAGCTCCGTGCCCCAGGGTGACATCACAACCCCCTTGGCCCATTGAGACTGCAGGAAGCAGATGCAGTTATGTCCTACACACAACCCCGAGCGACAGTCTCCTTCTGGAACTGTGGGGATTTGGGCAAGTGCTTGAGCAATTGATGAAAGGTGGAATTTCGTTAAAAAAAGAAAAAACTTCAGGTGCAGATGTGTGGAGTAACAGCTCACATGTAAGAGCAGTAACTGGGCCAGGCCTGTTCTCAGCTCTGTACGTAGATTACCCACTGAATTCTCACAGCGCTTTGAGGTCCGTTACTATCCCCATTTACAGAGAAGGGAACTAAGGCACAGAAGGGGCAAGTAATTTGCCCAAGTGCACACAGCAAAGACAGGGTTGGAGGCCAGGCTGTGGCTCCAGGCAGCCCTGGTTGCTGAAAGGCGTTTGGAGGGCTGGTCCCAGGCACTGCTGCGTGAACCCAGATGGCACACGGTGCGCCTGGGGTCTTAAGATGTGAATCCCCAGATTCTGTGTTTCTGGGAACTCCCAGGGGATGTGACCCGCTGGTGCCTGGACCCACTTGGAGCAGCCAGGCCAGAGCACCGGCCCCTCGATGGCTCTACCAAATGGGTCAGTGGTCCGGCCTGTGGGGGATGGGGCACCCTCACCCCTGAGTTCAGAACTCGGGCTTTAAGTGCAGCAGAGAAAGCTGCTTGACTTTGAAGCCCACTCTGGCCCTGAGCAGAGGCTTGCTTCCGCACATGAACTCCAGGGAGCCCATCGGCGCAGGGGGGCTAATGGAGCTGGGGAGAAAGTGCTGGAGTGGGGGTCAGAGGCGCGCGGTGTGAGGGTGGGGCCCCTGGGCAGGGCCGGGTGGGCCTGGGTGTGTGCGCTCATTCGTGGGCGCACCTGCGGGCTGGCAGCATCCGGGCTGACTCTGACCTTCCCTGCAGACGGGGCAGTACACTTCCGTCTTCCTGGACAACGCCAGCGGCTCCTCCCTCACAGTGCGCAGTGGCTCCCACTTCAGCGGTGTCCTCCTCGGCGTGTGACTGGCCCCAGGCCCTTCCTCTCGCCGGGCAAATGGTGCAGGAGTGTGAACAATTTCGGGGCAGTGTCGGAGCGACAGGGGCCACGTTCAGGAGGAAGCCCACTGGAACTGCCCACACCAGCCACTGCAGGCTGCCCGGGGAGGTGACGTACAAACCCGCAGCTCCAGAACTGGAAATGACTTCAGGATTCCACCTTTCAAAAGGGAAAAGCCCTCCTGGGCTGTTATTCAGGAGACGTTTCAGCGTGCCCAGGAGAACTGGCTCTGCCCCTCCTGGCCCCATTGGGCAACTTGTGCAGGCAGCCTCAGCCTTGTTGCTGTGGCCCCACCCCACCTTTTCCATCTTAGTGTTCTCATGGGCTGCCTGCTGGGAGTGCCAGCCTGCAGGGGAGAGGGTGCTCAGCCTGCCCGGGTGCCCTGAGTGGAGGAGGGGCAGCCTGCACAGGGCTGAAGGCCACCCTGCTCCACGGAGAGCGAGGCGAATGGCCTGGCTGGCTTGGGCCGCAGCCTTCCCACTGCTCCCTCATCTCCACCTGGGGCTCCCTGGTCCCCACCTGCCCCTCTCCCAGTCACGCCTTTCGCCTGTCGTGGGCCTCAGGGCACTGCTTGGCCTGCAGGACTATCCTTGTGGTCCCTGAGCATAGCAGCCTCGGGCACTGGAGAGACACTGGATGGGGGCTGATGGGGCTCTGGTGAGATCTGGACCCCGGCATTTCTACGGAGCTGCAGCCTCCTCTCTTGTGCAGATCCTCGCCTAGACAAGGTTCCTTGTCCCATCCCCCCGAGGCGCTGGCTCAGTGCTAGAACCCACCAACCAGATGGAAGAGCTGGAACATCCTTGCAGATTAGGGAGGGCCAGGCCCTGCCCACCCATCTGACCAGCAGAGCTTCCCACAGGCAGACAGCTACTCGGGGCCCGGCCATGGCCTAGCTGGGTCCTCCAGCTCTGGTGTCCTTGAAAGCATCTTCTCCACTTGGGTGGACATGTGGCCCTAAGCTCAGCTGGGTGGAGATGGTGCCAAAAAAAGAGCTGGTCTTGGGGAGGTTGGGTTCTAAGTCCTCCACGCTCCTGTAGCAGTGATGGGGGGGGGTAGTCTGTGCCTAAGAAGACAAGGGTGTCTGCCTGCAGCACTTTGGGAGTTTCTGCCATTTCTTCCAAGATGCAGGGCCCCCCAGTGCCTGCTGAGGTTACCGCAACCCCTGTCCCTACACACACCAGGCTACAGGAATGTGGTGGCCTGTGGGCCACACTGGTCTTGGCAAGGGCGTCTTCAGGCCTGGGGGAGAAGGGGGCATTGGCTGCCATCACCTTTCACCTTAACCTTGGGGTGAGCCGGTGCCTGTGGCCAGGCCTGATGGTTCCCCCCAGGAGCCCTAAGCATCCAGCCCCACAGTCGGCACCCGACATCGCACAGCTGGGGGACCCCGGGCACAGTGCCTTTTGGCAGGCCTGGCATAGTTCTCAGTAGGGCTCCTACCCACCCTACCAGGAAGTGCCAGCTGGCCGGTGCCCTGTCTCCCCAGGCTCTTTGATAAGGGCGGTGTGGCCACGCCCTTTTCTGGATTTCACTTTGTATCCAGTGGGCACAGATATTTTAGAGAAGCTATCTTTTACCCTTGAAAAGCCACAGCTTTCTTTCACTTTCTCAGTGTAAGCGTGTTACACAGCAATTTATTGAAGTAGTTATTGTATAATGTTGCCAGGTGGAATATTCTTATATACTCGTATAAAACTGACTTTGAGAATTATTTTGTGATTATACAGAGTTAACAAAAGGCAGACCTTAAAACACAGACTCTAAGTCATTTAGGCCAAGCTAAGGAGGGAGGCATGAACTCCGGGAGAGGGGGCAGGAGGATGGCCTCCAGCCTGTGGGGACCCTCGCCCCGCAGAAGGTGGCAGGGGAGGGCCTCGCCAGGGAGCCCGGCACCAAGCCTCTCCCACCTCTAGGACAGCAGCGCTCGGGGAACTAGGGACACGTGAGTCAGACTGATGCCTGGTTTGCTGTAGCGAGATGTTTACTGAATAAATTGTTCCCCCCAATTCTGAGATGCTGGGGTTCTTTTCTCCAGTGATGCCACACTGTGTGCATGGTCCCAGGCCTCAGCAGAGATGGCACCTGGCTCTTAACAGCCCAGGAAAGGGTGTGCTGAAAACGATTCCGACGTACTCGCAGAAGGACACCAGTCCCGCTGACAGCTCGACGCGATAAGGCCATGCGTGCGGGCTGGGCGGGGCCGCAAACATGACAGAGCAGCTTCAGAAGCTGACTTTCAGACTCTTACATCACCCTGAGGCAAGCCTTTACACAGAAAGACCTAACAGCTGCCTCGCCAAGAATTGCAGCGATGCCAGTGGCCTACTTTATATATAAGTAAGGGCTTGGAAAGCATTTTGAAGTTTGTCATTGGGTAGGCTAACCACATTTTTAACATCTTTGACAGAAGAGTCACTGTGGCGATCAGCCTCAGTCCAGCACAGAACCAACCACACACAGCCCTAACCCAGAAGCTGGATTTCAGAGGCCTCAGCGCACAGGAGCCTGACTGTTCAAACCTGGGAAGGGTGCATTTTACACCCAGGGGCCCAGCTGTGAGACCTAGTAACACCAGCCCTCCACAGAGTCCCTCAGCCAGATGGCAGCTGCCAGTAACCGATGCAGAAATAAGCTGAATTCCGTGGTGCTTCCGGAGAGCCCACTGGACACCCACTCCACAGAGAGTAACCTCGCCCGTCAGTCTGTCCTCTGGGCTGAGCCTGGACCACGCTACGTCATGTCTTAGAACCTCACTTCTGTGTGGAAACAAAGCAGCCAGAGTGCCCCAGTCGCCCTGGGTTCTGGTCCTGCCTGGTCTAAGCCAGGTATCACCTCGCACCCCTCCGTGGAAACTGCCACTTCCCCAGCCGGCTGTCCTGGGGGTGACACAGCACAGGTCAGGTGCCTGTAAACCACAGAGCAGGGCGCAGGAGCAGGCAGCTCCCGGGCCAGTATTCCTGGCCGGTCCACGATGTGTGTAATGCTTTTCACAAGGAAAGCTTTCAGCACAGTCAAAAGCAAACCACCTCTGAAGGGTCAAGAGTTGCTCAAAACGTAGTAACTCAAAGTCTAGAAAAAAAGAAACCTTTATTTACAACCATGGGAGTCCCATAGGAGTACATGAAACACACATAATGTGCACAACACACAAAATGAACCTTGAAGTCGACACGGCGCCGGCTGCAGGCCTCAGTGGCCTATCCGCACCACCATCACCGTCACGTTGTCCGCCGAGCCCCGCTGCACCGCCTTGTTGGCCAGCCTGTTGCAGGCGGCTTCGTAGCGGGCATCTGCCGTGGGCTTCCCTTCCCGGCTCTGGATCTTCTCATCCTACCGGGCAGGAAGGGGTGGCTGGTGAACAGGGTGACCCTGCACCCCGTCACTCTCCCGAGACTCCATGGCCACAAGGAAAAACTGCTCCCCAGTCTCCCCTGGGGCCGGCAGGTGGGACAAACCGACTGGTGAGTCCCCTGGGCGGAGCTCACACTCCCAACAGCAGGGGACACGGGGGAGGAAGGGGCCCCAGGGCTTCTGCTCCCTAAAACCTAAGTGTGGCTGGAACGACAGGCAAGTCACTCCCTTGTGAGATTTCTTACTTCAAGGCAGGACAAGATGAAGTTCACAGCTTCTTCTGGGGTGAAGACCTTGAAGAGGCCGTCGCAGGCCAGCAAAATAAACCTGCAGCATGAAGAAACACAAATGCGTTTTAGCAGCAAACTTTATAAAATGGCCTGGCAAGGGAGGTAAAAAATACCTGTCCAACTACTCAAAGGCTAGAAATCTTTTGAAACTAATTTCACTGCTATGACACAAAGGTCAAAACTACTTTAAAAACTGGTAGGTGAAACATCAAAATTGAGCCTGTTCACCAATGACTATGGACTAACCCAAACACTGCACTTTCTTAGACAAACGCCAGGAAAACCACCAAATAAAATCACCAGGTGTTACAGAAATACAAAATTTCTAACCCCCTGTGCCTCGAGCCACTTCCCAGACATAAAGCTGATGGTCTGGACTCAAGGATCAGTCCTCAAGCACTGACTCCCCACGTGAAGGGAGGGCGACCACCCACTGCCACTATTTGGGAAAAGGACTACCTCCCTTTCAACCCCCTCTAGATGCCCACGGAAAGCCCTTCTGACCAGCGCTGGGTGAGATGGGACAAGGCCGGTATTCCCAGTGCGGAGGCGCGTGCCCACGGCGCTAACACCTTCCTTCCTCATTTTAATACCCAGGTCCCGGTTTCCCTCTTTTGACCAGGCATTCAGTCAACAAGTATTTTCCAGGCACACAGTTCGTGCCTGGGACCTAGCAGAGGAGGTCCTGCCTCCCCAGGCTCTTTGATAAGGGTGGTGTCCCCCCTTCAAGTGAGGTGACAGGCCGTGAGTAACTGCATGCATGCATGCATGTGTGTGCACGTGCGCACACACACGCACAGCTGCGGCCCAGAGCAGAGGGAGCCGGCGCAGCACACACAAGAGGGGGCCTGGTCTAACGTAGGGCAGGCGAGGCTCTCCTGAGGCCTCATTAAGGAAACCAGAGGGGCTGGTGGAGACATGTCCCGAGATGCCAAGGCAGGCGAGGAGAGTGGGAGGACAGGGGCAGGGCCTGGAAGAGGCCCCTGAGGCTCCTTCCCCTGCTGCCTTAGTTCACCCCCAAGCAAGGGCGCTGCGTCAGTCCCCAGCGGGCCTCCGGGCTCCATCCCACCCCAACCTCCAATACTTACTTGCTGGGCGTCTGTCGCCAGGCACGGTGCCTGTCTTCAACAGCGCGGGAGCAGGGGTTGGACAACTAACAGGAAGTCTCTCTCTGCCTAGCTCGGCTCGACTCACACGCCTCTCACAATACTCCACCAGTTACGGGCTACAACTCCGACTCCTCAGCACAGAATCCAGGGCCCTCAGTCTGTCCCGAAGCACCCTGCCATCGCTTTCACAGGGCTCCCCAGCCCCCAACCACGTTTTCCCCCGTCCTACTTTTAACGTCCTACTCCTTTCTCCAACACGGACGTCTCCCTTCCCCCATGGCCAGTCGTCCAGAGCACCCCACACTACTCCTGAGACACACTGGACTGGAACCACTCATTCTCACGTGGACCCCCTAGAGCAGAAATGATATTTATTTCTGCACTTCCAGGGCCTAACCGGGGGCCTAAGACGTGGCTGCCCACTCAGCGCCCCAGGTTCACTATACACATGGGAAGACTCCAGAAGGCACACCTGTGCCTCTGGTGGGGCGACCTCACCTGTCATTGGGGGTTAGCTGGCAGCGTCTGATGTCTGGCACAGAAGTAACCCCACAGCGTTTGTACTGCCCGTCCCCGATGGAGCGGGACACCTCCAGCACGCCCAAGACACGGCCGTCCCTAAAACGAGGGGAAAACATACTCAGACTTACCTGACATCATGGCCCACGGTACTCAGACTCTGATCTTATGAGCAGGAAATGGGATAGAGTGAAAGATGCAACCTGTGGAATGCACATCTCTTAGCCTCAAACAGTACACAGAGATGGCTAAGTGTCCATGTGCTGAAACTTCATCGTTCCAGGTCAGTAACATTCCTGCTGCCCAGTACCTCAGCCCCGCAGCAGAGGGGAAGAGCGCCCCCTCCAGCTGGCATAGGGAGCGCTGGGCCTAACCCACCCACTTGCCCACAGCCCGGAGTGCAACTTGACTGGGTCGGGGCCAGGCTTTGTTTTCTGGTTTTGTTTTAATCTTAAGCTTCCCAGGTGATTCAAGGATGCCACCAGGGTTAAGAGTAGGTGGAATAGAAGGATGTTTTGCATCTCAATCGATTTGGAAAATACTTGAAAGTGACTACTCCCAGATCTAGCAGCAGCTTTTCTTCACCCTGGGTACGAGTATGACTTAATGACTTAAACACAAACGGCAGTAATGCGCAGCGTCGCACTCTTACCCACTCTACCTCCAGGTGAGGGCTAGGGAGATGGGAAGGTGACCTGTAAGTTAAGACTCCGTGTCGGAAGGCAGAGCTCTGTCAGCAGGGGAAACAGCCCCCAGCCCGATGCTCCCAAGAACAATTCTGGTGCCATACGTGCTGTGGAACCTCGGGCAGCTGCAACCTCCCAAGCCTGCATACCAGGGAAGCCACGCGCGACAAGGTGAATGACAGCACTCAGCAAACACCAAAGCTGTGCGTGCAGGTGCAGCCAGCCTCCCACGGGGCTCCCGCACATCAGAACGCGCTGTGTGATGGAAGCAAGGGGCCGGGAGCAGCTCGCCTGGGCCCGGGCCGCTGTCCCGGAGTCAGAATTCAGCCTAGCTCCTGGCCATTCACTGTGCCCACAAAGTCACCCTCCCAGTAGTCCCAGCTGAATAATCAGCAACAAAGACTTCTGCTGGTATCTGTGAAGAGCGGATCAATCTTCTCAAGTACACATACTAAAACAAACAGCAAGAGGGGCCAAAGAGCACAGGAGTAGAGCCCAAGACTGAAGAAGGGTGGGGCTCCCAGCCTTAAGAGCACCATTTAGGAAACGCACTTCTCAAAGCACAAGTACCACGAGAAGCCAGCAAGTGCTTCTGCAGGGACCAAGTGCCCAGGTGCCTGTGGTGGACGCCCCTCCCGAGTCATAAACCCAGCTCGTTTCTACAGGATAGCACAGTGGCAGGTCCTGGAAGGCCATTACCCCCAGCACAACTCAGTGCAGAGAATGTGGAACGATTCCTAAGTATGACATGGAAAAGCGTGTGCACACGACACAGAAGCTGCCATTCCATTCTTGTAACTGAGCAAAGTGCCCCACAGAGTGGAAACCTCACACTCAGGCAGCTACTGGAGTGACAGGAGAAAGCCACAATGGAGGGAATCACAGACCCACGGGGAGCTACTCATCCTTCAGAAAGTGACACGGCAAGCTGGCGGTCACTCTGCTGTACTCGGTGCCACAGGCTATGTAAGACGTGCGAGTGCAAACGCCAGTCAGCTCCATGGAGACCAGGCGCCAGCTCTAAGACGGTGCATCACAGGAGCATAAGGCCATGCCACCTGTCTCTTGTGGTCAGTGACAATTCAGCAGGACCACCCCTGACCAGTCTGGTCAGGAATCAGCCACAGTGGGCGCCAGGCCTGCCTGAATCCCCTCAACTCTCTCATACGTACTCGACGCAGGCCAGCTTCCAGCCTCCGGAGACCGCACAGCAGGAGCTGCGTGTTCTGCAGCAGGTCCTCCCCCCACAACCTGCTGAAAGCCCGCTCTCCTCCTGTGGCCTCAAAGCATTCCCCCCAGACCACGTGCGCAGGGAGTAGGTTTTCAAGGCCCCGCCCACCAAACCAACCCGCCTGCCCTGGTACCAGTGGCACAGGATGGGCCCCGCCCTTAAGCACTGACCACTCCAGGCTGCTCTGTTCTCCCCTCCTCTCCACCTGCCCATCAATCAGAGAACCGTCTTCCTGCTGCTGGGTAAGGCGTTCACCAGGGTCTCGACTGTAGCTATTTGCTAGTGTTTTCTGTTCCGATTCTTCCTTCACCATCAGCGAGGGAGGCACTGAGACGGCCAATCCGGCTGCGAGGATAGGCCAGGCCCTGCTCCGACTTCGGTTCCTCTAGCACGTGAGCAGAAGCAGGGACACAGCCGGTCTCGGTGAGCCTGCAGGGCTCAGGCTGGAAGGCAGGAGCTACGTCATCTTCCAGCCCGACACGGCAGATGCCAACACCCAAGGTATTCACACGATGGGGGCTCGGTGGGAACTGAAGGTAGGATGCCAGAACCATTTCTTCCTGTGATCAGAGACCTGTCCCTGACCAGGAGCAGGCATGCAGTACTGTGCGCCTGAAATTAAATGCTACCTGTGCAAGCATCCCTCCGTCTGCTCAGTTGTAGATAAAAAAGAACCACATTCAACATTTCAGAGGAATTAACCTAAAGTAATGCAACACACTGCTGCACGGAGTACATACACTACCTTCAGTGTAAGAAAGTAGGAAAATAAAAATACACAGACACGGTCCTGCTTATTTTTATAAGAAAAACTGGAAAGAATCAGGAAATAAGGGTGATGGGAACAAAGATGGAAGCACGGCATCTCTATGCCTCTAATTCAGATATTTAACTATGTAAATGTGGGTGTTTTTCATTTTAGAATTATGGTAAAAATTTATTCAACATAAAATTTACCACTTTAACTACTCTTAAATGTACAGTTGAGTGGCCCTGAGTACATTCACATTGTTGTGCAACCATCACCACCAACCATCTCCAAAACTCCTCCCATCTTCCTGACGGAAACTCTGCACTCGTTAAACAGTCACCCCCACCCCCCCGACCAATCCCCATGCTACTTCCTGTCCCTGTGATGACTGACCTCGCAGGGACCTCATGTAAGTGAAATCACACAGTATTCGTTCCTCTGTGACTGGGTTATTCCACTTAGCAAAATGTCCTCAAGGTTCATCCATGTTGTAGAATGTGACAGGATTTCCTTCCTTTTCAAGACTGAACAGTATTCCCATTGTATGGACAGGCCACGTTCTGTTCATCACTTCACCTATCAATGGGCACTTGGGTTGCTTTCACTTTCTGGCTATTGTGAATAATGCTGCTATGAACATGGGTGCACACATATCTGTTCAAATCCTTGCTTTGAATTTTTTTTGGTATATACCCAGGAGTGGAAGTGCTGGATCATACAGTAGATCTATTTTTAATTTGTGAGGAACCACTATACTGTTTTCCACAGTAGTGGCATGATTTTACATTCCCACCAATGGTACACAAGGGTTTCAATTTCACCGTGCTGTATTTATAAAATGCTTTGTAACAGAAGGGAAAAAAAACTCTGAAGTTGAAAACAAAATGGAACTAATTATCATAATAACCAAAGTGGTAACAAAAATGCAGTGAAAATAATTATTCCACCATTTACACAATACTCTGTAACATCCTCAGTAAGGCAGAGTCTAAGGACAAGAGAACCACAAGGAACTCAAATTCACCAACAGTGATAATATTGATACTATGATTCTCAAGCTATTTCGGCAAATAAATATACTAACGTTACTAGGAATCAAGATTTCCAGCATAAAAGAACCATAACTACTGAGTCAAAGAGGTTAAGAGGAAGCCCTAGAGATGTTCAGTCTGAATGAGAAACAGCAATCTAGGCTCACAGCCTAAAATATGCGTGCGTGTGTGCGTGTGTGTCCTGGCTCTGTCCCAAACACCCAGAACTGATGACATCTTGGCTGAAACAAGCATCCAGCACACGGAGCTCAGCTTCAAAGACAAAGGCAGCTGCGTCTGCAGTGTGTGAAGGAGAGCGCCCCAATGGCCACAGGCGAGGGGATGTGAGCAGCGAGAGCACCAGGCTGCAGGGCTAGAGTCAGTCCCCGGAATAAACAAACCCACCACGCAGGCCTCACAGAGCCAGGGGGAAGGGAGATGAAGAGAAGCAGGGAAGGAAAGAAAACACTAGTTTCTCCCACAACTGCAGGGGGCTATCTCACTCTGCAAAGGTGATTAAAGAATTACCTTGCCTTCAGGGAGAAACTACAGTTCATCCCCTGTTGATGAAGGAAAGCTTTTCTTTACAGGATGCCCGCTAATACACACAGAAGGAACCACCGAAGTTTGCCATCCCTGTGAAAGAACTGACTCACACAAGGATCCCTAAGGGATGTTAAAACCATCAGCTGAAAGGCTGTGTCCAGTGTGTCTCCTTCATTACACCAGGAGATGTCTCTCGAGCCACCTGCTGTTGCCACATGGCAGCCACCCAGAGGGACCTGACCTGGCTCCTGAACTGAGGGACCACCAAGTATACCATCTCCCATCAAATATTTTTGATGAAAATGTTTAATCTGAATTTAAAGCCTTAACCTAACTTCAAGTTTATTAGAAATACATGTAAGCAACTCAAATGCTATCAGGAAAAAACAGTGCTGGTGACCCTATACAACTGCTGGCGTGGACCAGTGACATGATTCCAAGCCTAGTAAAAGTAGACACCATTCTGGTTTCAAACAAAGATACTCTGGGGATAACTGGGGAAACAGGAGGACAGACAGGACTGTAGACAACCTAATATAACCTAAGGAACTGTTATTTTCTTAGGTGTTATGTCTGCAACGAACTTTTACATAGTGCAGCCCAATACACACGTAAACAGACAAGGCATATGGCAAAATGTTAACTACTGAATCTAGGCGGTAAATACTGAAACATTTAGTATTTATTCAATTTTTCTGGATGTTTGAAAATCTTTATAATAAAAGTGGGAAGGGGTGGAGGAAAAGAAAAAGCATGCCAACCCCTGTAGGCAGAAGGTGGGCCAGCCTGGCCCTGCTGCTCAGGATCAAAGCCATGGCTCCCTCTCCCCTGAACTGAGGGGCTCACCTAAGCCCACACGGTTCTTAGCAGGTGAGGACTAGGGAACAGGGAGTGACTGCAACACAGCTGGTCTTCCTTTCAGCCACAGGATTGTCAATGTCAAAATCTTTTCAGGGAGTTCAGGCAAAAGCAGAATTTTAAAATTGTGAGAAAGGACAGAAAGAAAAGATGATGCTGAAACTAACACTGGGGTCACAGTCTTGGGTATTAACTTCCATGACAGCCACGGGGGGAAAGGCAGCACACAGCACTGGCCAAGGTCCGAACCCAGCCTACGGTTCTGCTGGTGCTCATGTAAGAGCCACAACCATGACCAAAATCACCTTTTACTGACTCGGGAGTTTTTTAACCAACCCTAAGAATTCTGACTCCTCTCCAGAGACCTCCCTGCACCACTGGCTAGAATCAGCCTGGAGCAGTAACAAAGACCGCCCCAAGCAAACAATAGGAGAGAAACTACACTTCCACGGACAAATGACTGCAGGCTCACATTGATGCATTACTGCTCTCTTACGTCCCACAGAAAATAAAACCCGAATGGGGTCAAACTGTAAGATGAACCAGGAAACACTTCTGGTCAAGTTCATAATGCAGTGTCCCTGAAGTAGAATTCTCCTGAAGTGTAGAAAATACTTAAGCCCTCCTGTACTGCCTTAGAGATGGTAGATCATAAACCAGAACAAGCACACATTCTCAAAGGTTTAAAAAGGTAAAACAGAGCTGCGGTGGACGGAGCCAGGTAGGAGCAGCCCCCCTGCAAGACAAGGTGTCCCCGGGAAGCCCACGGGCGATTGACACACATTACAGGTATTTCCTGTCTTAACCACTTTAGATTTTCCCTCCGGAGAATTTGCCTAAAACTGTAGCTTATTCACTTATGACAAATAATAGTTTTCTGAAGCTTCCTAGGACCATAGAAAATGATGCAAATGGTGAACTTGAATTTGAGACAGGTCTCCTCCTTTTGTAAATGCAGGGAGACATGTCGTTTACATTTTTTGCTCCCACTTGCACAGATGAGAAATCCCAGAACACTCGTCCACCTACTGCACCAGGGCTGACCTGGGCAGTCTCCCAACGGCAGACTGTATGAGCTGGAGAGCCCCACCCCGGGGTCTCGGGGCCGCTCTGACACCAACCACCCCCCCCCCCGGAGCCCCCGTCCCTCCCCGGCTACCTGACGTTCCCTCCGGCCTTCTGTATCCTCATGCGTTCTTCATACTGGGTTGGATTATGCTCCTTGCTGAGGCTTAAGGCTGCGTGCTTCTGACTCTCCTCGTTGTAACGACATAGGATTGCCTGGGGAGACGGGGACGACAACAGCGGTGAAATTCAGGGAGCCCAGCACCGCGAGCTGACAGGTGAAGAGAGGTTAACAATGCAATTTCAGACTTAGCCTCCTGCTGACAAACCAAACAAAAAACTGACAAATAAAAAGTTCAGAGGATCAAGCATCAAAGAAGTGTCAAGCAGCAAAGTGCTGTCACGGAAACAAGTCAGGGAGAGGAGCCCCAGGCTCGGGTCTCAACTCTGGTGCCAAGCCTGCTGCAGACGGCAGTCAAACGCTCACCCTCATCAGGCCAGCGTCTTCTGTCTGTGACACGAGAGGGAGGCACCTCGGAAGCACCAAGGCCCCTTCGGGCATTCCAGTTCCATGAGTCTGCGCCTGGAGGGCTGACCAAGGGTATCTCCGTGTGTTTCCACCTCCACATTTACTGTGTGGTAACTTCTGGACAAACCTCTTATTTTACAGAGGAGGAAGCCTGAGACCCAGGGCAAAGCATCGTGCCTGAAGTCACACAGCAGGGCCAGGATTCGTACTTGAGTCTGACTCCAAAGTCTCTCTCTCTCTTTTTTATTTTTGACCAATTTTACTCATGCTATTTTTTAAGTCCTCTGGTCTACACACGTATGTACCAGAAACAGTCCCCTAGAGGGTCACCAGACTCTAAGCTCCACTGGGGCGGGACCACCACCCACGACACTCACTGCTGTACTCCTAGTGCCCGGCATTTATAAATCACCCTAAAAGCAACAGAGTTGAGAAGCAGCTGTTTCCAGGCCTGAAGATGCTGTTAAGAGTGGGAAGGGTCACTCTGTCACTGGGACTGCTGGACAAGCGTGGAGGCTGGCTGAAAAGCACGCGGCGATGGAAGTGAACACCAGTCCTGGCAGGGGAGGTGGGAGGGGCTGAGAGGGCCCCTCAGAGCACTGCCCTCCAGCTATAAGTCACTCTCCACAACCGTGACTGGGACATGGGACGTCACCAGCGAGAAATAACTGGGTTTTCTCCCTCAGCCATGCATACTGGGCTCAACAGATCCATGTCATACCACTAGCACTTTTCTAGCTACAGCTTTCGAGTTATTCTGAAATCACATGACTCTGAGACGCAGGGGTTAATACTTTTCCTTCCTTACTGTCTGAGATCAGAGACAGGAAGACGAGTATGTAAGCTACGTGCATGCCGATTAAATCCCAACTCGCAGGACCATGTCTGGCTGACAGAGCACACACACGAGAAAGAGCACGTGGGGAAAGGCAGGGAGGTCTGTTACAGGGTATGTCTCCCCAGAGAACAAACCGCCTCACGCTTAGCCGCCATCCCTTGACCCAGAACTTAAGCTCTGCAGGAGAATCCCTTGCAGCAACCCCGCCACCACCATCGTATTCTCACTGAACAACAACTACTTGGCACACGGGTCCCAGTGTAACATGCTGCTATCTGAGTGGGCGGCCACACAGCCATGTACCCGACTGTCCCCGAGGTTGGCGATGTAAAGAGTGTTGTCTACAGCCAGGACACACGTGGCAGTGGACCCGTCTTTCCAGGCAGGCTTCCTGGGGGGAAACACATCAGAAATACAGTCACCACCACCGTCCTAGCACTTGGAGACTAATTTTCAGAGCTGAATGGGAAATGCTTTAAAATGGACCGTTTCCTTGATACGTGCTTTTCTGTTTTAGATTTACTTACAGTTATAAGCACTTATTTGTTGCTAGAGATTTTTCACACGTTGAGCATCAGTATTAAATCATTATCAGAAGACCTGAGATGCACTCAGGAAAACACACACACACCCCACTTGCATGTCTTCCCGTGGTTGTACTTACTGGCTGGAAGCTTGTTTAAGGAACTCTTCATCAGTGTGCTTAAAAGTGTCCAAAAGGCATCTTTTCACGGTTTTCTCTACATTGATTACATCTCCTATTACAGACGGAACAAAAGAAAACAAACTCTTAAGGAGGGAAGATTACCCTCCTGCCACTGTCATTTTGCTTCTGTATTATGACCAAGAACAGCCTGTCTTTCCTCACATAAGTGCCATCTGCATTTGGTTTCAGCAGCCCCCCAAATATAAGGGCAAGTCACTCTCTTGTACCCAAAGACATTCCAGGAGAGGCGCCAACCACTCGGAGACACGGTAAGTTCCACGCGGGGCTCACCCGCCCCGCCACTGCACCCGCCACTGCACCGCCCTCCTTGGAGCCTTGCTCTTTCAGCGGCATCAATGATTCTTTGCTAAAGTCACCGACACCTCACTGATCAACAGGAAAAGCCATCACCAAGATGAATAGCGACTGATTTAGTTCTCAGTCTCACCTTTAGGAAACTTCCTAATTAAGTTCTGATGCAAATTCTGCGCGGCGAACTTTGAAGCTCGAATTCCTCCATGTCCATCAAAAACAGCAAAATATGAAACCCGGGTACTGGAAGAATGAATTGAGAGCCAATGAGATTCTCACAGTAAAGATCACTTCTCTCCATTAAAGCCTGTAACTCTTTAAACAGTGAACATTAATACGGCAGAGGACCTTCCACCAGGAAGACACCAGTCACGCTGTTACAAATGGGGAAAAGGGCTGTAACATTAACTGAGACAAATATTTTAAGTAACTTTCATGATACTTTAAAATTAAGAATGAAAAACTCACACTTGTTTCAAAAATCAAGACCTATTAACTCTGATTTTTCACTAATATTCAAAACATTGTTCTATTTAAACCAGATTTCATTTTAAACACTAACATGCAGATAAACAGTACTGATCCAAGACAGTCAAAAATACCTGTAAGAAACAATTAGTTGCAAAATTGTTACTCAAACTTTGATACCGAATTCTTGAAGCCTCTCTTCTCAGTCTTATTCCTATTCCCTTTCAAGTTTTGCCAGAAAAACTCACATATATAGAACAAAGGGCACTAAAAAACTGTTTCAAGAAGAAAAGAACAAAAATGCCTAAGAGAAATGACATTTATTCTGCAAACCTGCTTTTCCCAAACGTTTTTGGAATTCCTTTTTAATCTGAGACACGATGAGTAATGAAAAAATAAACTTCATGTGGTTTATAACTCAGAATCTTACAGTGTAGTATTTGCTAGATGGTTTAGGGTTTCTAATTAAATCTGTCCCCAGAGGATCTGCCCGCTCTGGGGCTCTCCAGAAGTCCTCTTCCTGGCTTTAAAAGCAACTCCAAACCATACTCCTGCTCTTGGTGAGCAACGGCAGCCTACCAGCGGTGAGTGTATGTAGATACATCGCTGTCTCCACGTGACCCAGCACCCTGCAGGGCCATCACGTCCTCACGATCAAGCCTTACCTACTGGACAAAAGCCACTGGCACCCATGGCGCCAGCCCCACCAGCCAGTGCCATTCAGTGAACATAACGTCTAGATTATGCAGTTATGGAAACTAGGTGGTGTATGTATTATGTAACATACACATAATTATATATTTAAACATAGCGTATATTAATGACCAACTCAATGTCCTGCCTTCTGGTTGCTGTCCTCCATGCCTCGGACCTTATCCAGAGGCTGCATTTTAGTTTGTACAACTGCAGGAAATTTTTCATTGTTTTATTTCTTCTTGATGCCATTTTTGCTTTTTTGTTCTTTCTGGGCCCTCACTACCTGCACTAGCTCTCCTTAATTCACTGTTGTAATTAGTGGCTTCCACCTCCACCTGGGTCACAGAATAAAATACTTCCACAAGCTCTTCAAATACATTGTGGGTCCCAAAGACCCACATGTGGGGTCATTACCCACTTAGCAGTTTCTTAACCTCAGCAGAACTCACACTTGGGGTGGACAATTCTTTGTTGTAAGCCTAACTGTGCACTGTGGGACAGCATCCCGGCCTCCCCTCACTGGATGCCAGGAGTACATCCCCCTGTGACAACTAAAATGTCCCAGGAGGGCAAAACCAACCCCAGCTGAGAACTACTGACGTTGAACCAAGCAGCTCAAGTGATACCTCTTGCTAATAAATGCAAACTGGACACAGTCCAAAGATGCCGTCAGAGCAGCCTTCTGTGCCGTTCAGGCTGCGGGAGCGCGGACACTCACATGAGGGATGAGGGAGGCCCGCACTCCTCGGTGATGTCATTCAGGATGACGTGGGCGTCCTGCATCTCCTCCCGCTCGCCCTTCCGCTCAGCCACATACCCTTTCAAACCGAAGATCACCGAAGAGGCTGAGGAAGAGAACAAAGAGCCAATACAAAACTGTGCCCTCCTCTCCAGAAGCCCTAGTCCCAGAGCAAATGAGAGGGAACTATGGCTGTTTAACTCAGCAATGGTCTAATGGTGCCAACAAATAAGCTATACCCCTGAAGGAGTCTCCCCAACGCTAATCTGTTAGGAAAATCAGACCACGGCTGGACAGGGCTAGTCTCTGCAAGGCTGAATGGTGGAGAGGAACATGCAGACAGCAAGTCAGCACAGACCAGCTCCTCTTAAGCAGGCATGTAGTCAAAGCGCCAGAGCAAGGAATGTGCCGTCAACCCGCAGAAGTGCGAACTGAAATGGGGCAAGGAATTCTGTGCAAATCTAGTCTTGGCAAAAATTTAATGAGGACAGAAACATTCCTAGTTTGGAGGAATGCAAGTAAATAGAGTTTATCCCAAATGTCCGGTTGGATACACTGGAAATATATATTTCTGTGCTTGAGGCTGGAAGAATCTGAACAAATTATAAGATCAGCTGCTTTTACTTTATCCAAGAAGAAAAGGAAAAAGGAATCCCCCGGAGGCACAGAAGTTTCTACTTAATGGCTAGGCTGGTTTAAGCTCATTTTCTGACACTGAGAGCCACGTTAAGTGGCAGGCTCGAGGAGTGACAGCTAAGCTGAAGCCCTGTCCTGACTGCAGAGCTGGGGCACGTCCCTCCACACACCTCCACGTGCAGGCTACAGCCTCCGCCTGAGCTCATTTATGGCAGAAGACAAAGTGGTCAGTGCGAAAAATGAAAACCCACAGCTTCTTCTCTTTAGCTGCTACTTTTTATTTCTTCCCCACTAACTCTGACATGTTACAAAGCCGACTTCAAATTTCAATTGGTTTTTCCAGCCTCAGGCTCTCTTGGGACGCTGCCTACAGAGCTATTCACAGAATTCCAAGTGCTAATGAACAGGTTAGGAACAAGGACAGGTGGTCGGAGAGAAAACGGGTCAATAAGCGAACCGCTCAGTGCAGAAGGCTAAGGAAAGACTACATGTGTTTTTAACCCGCGAAGAACAAATGCAGGTTTCCTATCTGACCCAGGGCAAGTAAGAGATGCACGTGGAGAGCAGAGAGAGAGGGGAGGCCAAGTAAACCTGGAAATCAGTCTGCAGAAAGGGAACCCTACCCACTTCTTAAATTCAGACATAAAAGGAATTATTATCAACAGAAAGCTGAGCTTGTTTTTGCTCTGGGTTGTTTTAAAATATGAGGTCTAATACATTTGTTTTCAAACTGTCTGAAAACCTTTACAAACTTTCTTTTCCACAAGCTCCTCACTGCCATTCTTCTCTTCTTCGGAGGTTTTTCTCTTTGCTCCTTTCCCTTCATTCTTTACCGTCTGGGAGATCGAAGTGTCAAGAGAACCTGGAAATATAAAGAGCCAGACAGAAACACAGCTGTAGGCTGTTAGAAAAAGAGTCCCTCACAGATCAGGCTCCATCCCAGCCCTCAGAGACAGAATGACATTCAAGTGAGGACTAGCAGAGAGGGAGGCAGTCATGGCTATGAGTTTGAGGGGTGGGGCAGTGGCCTGGGCACCCAGAGTGGGAGACCACAAATTAAGATCCAGGCCCTGCTCAGACTCACTATGAAAGGATATGCAAGAGAGGCTTCTCCGTGATAAAAATACATTCATATTTTGGGGCTGCGGCACATACGTGATATTTTATATCCACAAGCCCTCACTCACAGATAAGTTTCCCAAATCTGCAAAGTGAAACGTCCTGAACCAGTTCAAAAAAATAACAAGTACCCAAAAAGGCTTAAAATGAGATAGACAAACGTCAGGCTTTAAAAACTACATAACCTGAAAGGCAAAATAGGACTGCTGAAGCCATTCCCACCTGCAAAGGGGTAAATTTGTATTCAAAGCCAAAGCTAAGAGCACTTGCAGCGTATGCATTTTGGAATAACAAAAGTCTCATTTCAAATCTCAGTTCTGCCACTCACAAGGGGTGTGCCCTTAAGGCAAGTGACTCAACTTTCCAGCCTCAGTCTCTTCATCCATAACAGGGAGAATACTGTCATCTCAGAGGGCTGTTTGAGAACTGATGGGGAGAAGGTATGTGAAGCAGTCGTCAGTGCCTGGTCCATCAAGTATGCAATACGTGGCAGCTGCTGTCGTAACAAATGGCCCTATGCATTCTCTGCGTTAAGGTATAAAAGCACGCAACCAAGTATTACCCTTTGCCAGACACTTCTGAGTACTGAGGGGAAAAGGGAAGCAAATGTCCCTGTCCTCAAGAAGTCAATTACTTGCAGAAGGACAGATTTCTGCAACAGTATAACATGACATACATATCCCACCCCACGCAACAAGGCAAATTAAGCAGGAAAACGTCATGGCTCTCCCAGTGGTCCCTCCATTAGCCTCCTGTCACTGTTTGTATTCCAGTTTCCCAATGTGTAGTAAAAGAATCTTCCTTTCTTTTAAATTGTAAAACAAAGAAAAATTTAAAAACTTTACTACTGACTGCTAATTGAATCACACTGCAATCCCAGAACATGGTCTGCACACGAAATCAATTCTTTACTGGGACTTACTTTACCGCACAGAATGTAGTCAACTTTTGTAAATGGCTTTTGCCTGCTGGAGAAGAATATACCTTCTCAAGAAATCCAAAATACTGGATACAAGACTGGATTCTATCCCTCCCAACACACACAAAAAAATCAAGCTTGTTAATAGTGGTGTTAAAATCTTCCAAGTTGTTACTATTATTGCCTTTTGCCTTATGGATAACTAAGACATAACTATGCTGAATATTCCTTTCTTTTATTAAACAAGTTAAGAGTCCTAGTTGCACACATTAACTTTCATTACAACTAGGTGTACTGTCTTTATTGGGAATGTTTTAGGGTAAATTGTGAGTAAAAGAATGCTGTAATTTTTTGGTATGGATACAGAGGCTGAACACCTGAGAATTCTTATGTAAGATAATTGTGATACTTTTTCTAAATACAGGAATGTCACTAATATGATCCATGCTTTTTAGACTAATTCCAATGATTTTATGGTAAGGAATTACTAATAAAAAAAAACACACCTGAAAAGCAGCAAGTGTTCTATTTGACACCATAAGATTTTCTATGCAGAAGAGAACTGCATATGAAGGCAGCCTGCATCCCCATTGTCCCCCGCCAGTGCCCCACCTTCCCCCTCCCTTTGGGGGAATCCCACGTGAGAAGTTCTCAGTGAGACGGAATAACAGATCCATCATGTATGACAACCTAGAGGAATCTGCTCTATTTCCCTCTTCTGTTTAACTGGGACATAAAAGGAAAAATTAAGTTAAAGGAACAGGTAGGTAGAGCCAATATTAACAGGCTTAACAAAATGAAATCAAAGCAACAAACAGAATCCTGGGAACATACAAAGACCGGAAAATAATCAACTAAGCTCTTACATTTCAAGAAAGTTTCTGCACATGGTCTATACTAGTCAGTAAATCAGTGTCATTAAGACTTCATCTTCCTTAAGATCAAAATTCTTTTCAATGTAAGTGGCATAAAACAAACTTTTTAAATCAGGAATATCTTCAATTTTTCAGGGATCCTAAAAATATTTTAACTGTATTTCATATATTCATACACTTCTGCTGGATACATTTGGATCTGTCTGGAACATAACAAGGCAAACCCAAAATGTCAGTCTGAGACTTTTTTTAAAAACATTAATAACAAAGATCAAAGTAGATTACTGAACTCCTAATTCTCTTAAAGTCAGTTGCAAGAGGTTGAACTTCAGGAAGTTGAAAAAAAAAAATCACCAAAAAGTGATGCAGTATTTAAGTACCTGTTTGCTCCCACTTAATGGTGTCTACTTAGTTTTAATAAACTTTAGGCTGTATTATGATTTAATGTCATCCTAAGCCTTGTTAAAAGCTCTAAGTAAATAAATTCTACATAAGAGTAAAATATTACATATTACTTCCATCAGCACATTGTATTTTTTCCCTACCACTTACCGGAATCGCCACTGCTGGCTGGTGGGAGATCATCAAAAAGCAAAGGTCCCCCTGATCCTGAAACACAGCAGAACACTGAGTGAGCCCCCAAAACCAGGATGAGGCTTAAGTTTCAGAATCCATCCCACCAGGACACCTACACAGGTCATTGAAATAAACTCAAAACTGTGTCAATCCAGTGGCAACTCACACTGCGCTAGATACTGTCTTGAACCTACTTTATTTTAAAGTCCTATCAGTTCAAAGGAAACAAAAGTCGGCCTTAAAGAGTTAAATCTTATTTCAGCTAGTAAAATAAACACTAAAATGAATCAGAGAAAACTGCCCAACGTTTTTACGCAGTTTCTCAGGGCTGGCGACTAGCGGATTCTTCTGCCTTACCTGATGCCATGGATTCAAAACTTAAGACAGTCCAACACCTAAAACATCTGTGTGTTGAAAATGGGGGAAAGGGAAAAAGATTGAGACAACTACAATCCCAGGATGACACGTTGACACACACCTGGGAGAGCCTGAAGACTGTACCTGAGTCAGTACTGCTGGCCGGAGGGAGGTCCTCAAAGAGCACAGGTCCCTTCTGAGCTTCCTTCCCTAGAACACGGAACACCCGCTTAGAGAGCATGCGGTCACTAGGCAGATGGGTTTTCAAAGGGGGAGATCTTTTGAGATAAGTTTGCTTAATAATAAATTCAAATTTTCTCCTCCCTGTTTCACAAAATTTATTTTAAAAAATATTTTCTTAAAAAAATAAAAAATATTTTTTTGACAACCATCTAATACGGACATTTGTTTCCAATCGTTACCGTCAACGTAAAAGCAACAAAAGATGACCCAACAGGCATTTTAAGGGCTATTGGGTATTTTGAGGAAAACAAGTATTTTTCTTGATACTTTTACTACTGAAAGCAACAAACATTTAAAAAGCTTTCTTTAAAAGTGAAGGAAAAAAACGGATTCTAGAGCAAAACAATAATTCTATCTTGGTACCTTAAGACAGAAGGTCAGAGATAAAGGGACTCTTCAAAGATCTACAAGTCTTAAAAATCCTATTTCAATAACACTCTGAATTAACCACCAATGAGAATCTTAAACACACAAGCACAGAGATGGTGAGGGGCTTGAGGGAAGCAAATCTGTCTTAACCTGTCCTGATCCCCAGAACAGTGCCCAATTCAATAAACATCTATGAAGAAAATGAGAAATTTCACATCCTCCAAGATAAACTCAGGAGAAAGCCAGAAAAAAATTCTATTTAAAAACGTAAAGATTTACAAGCCAAAAAGTCCTTGCCTTAAATGTTTTATATTCAACTATCCCATGTGACACAAAATTTAACCACTATTCCTTTTTCAGCTTTCCCCAAAATTTCTATTTAAGCTATTAAATATAAGCACTGGCACAGGAATGTGGTGGGAACAGAGGGCTGAGGAAGGTACGGGCATCCATGTCCTAGGAAGTTCAACATACTGACACAGGCTTGTCCCACCTCTGGTTCCTCAAGTTCAAGTACAGAAATGCACTCACTTAAAAAACAATTCAACTTGTATGCTCCAAAAGGTTCATCCCATTTCGTCTTTTTGCCTAGAAATGAGCTGGGTGTCAATTATACTTTTTTTAAAAATTAAAAACTTTAATTCAAACTTATAAACTCCAAGGAAAGAAATTTCTTCAGGAGTCTTTAGGTCAGAAGTACATTAAACACCTAGTAAGTTCCTAATTTAGCAAAAAGTAACTTTTCGGCTTTATATCCCTTAATGCAAATGGGAAATGTCTACTCCATTAAATTTTATTTTTATCCCTCAGGATTACCCTAAAGAAATTAAGCAATTGCAAATACTTTCATTTTTCTCACAAGTGACATAAAGGCTCTATGCGAAGTAATCAAAAAGATCCACTGTAAGGACATCAAAAGGCATTCAGGACAAACATTTACTCACTGTATTAATCCTCCTCCCAGAATCCCTAATATTCTAGCAGGCCACTTTCAAGGGGAACTCAAAGTGCATTGGTCTAATCATCAACACGCCCGTTCTAACAGTCTCAGAACTGAACAGACAACCCGCGGCAATCACACGGCATTCCGTGGGGCCAGAGCGCGGGCATCCTGGGAGGGGAGGACCTTACAGGGAGGGGGCCAACCCGAAGAGCAACCAACCCTTCCACTTACGCAGGGTCAGATTTTAGTTTTGGAATTCAACTAACCACCTAAATCAGGTCTTTCCAATGCCAGTGTCTGATGGGGGCGGTCCTCTTTTACCAGGTGATACATTTTCAGTCCTGGCAAGCATTCCTCATAGTAGAGAGTTTCCAGCTTAGCACTAGGCTGGCCATTCTCCTTTGGCTACAACTCACTCTAAGCTAGTGCCCCAAACCTAGCACCCCCCCAACCCAGAGAATGGCCTATCTCCCCACACCGAATAGAATGATCCTCTCCTCTCCTTTGTGACTCTGGAATACTGTGAGTTGTATTTCAATTAAACACAACAAGATCATCTCATATTTTTGTTGGCCACACTGAGAATAGCTTATAAAAATGATAATTAACATTCACTGCCTGCCAGGAACTATTCCAGTGCTCTACATTAATTTAATGCATTTAATCCTTATAATAATCTTATGAGGTGGGTACTATTATGACTGTTACTTACTGATGAGAAAACTGAGGCACCTGGATTAAATAACTGTCAAAAGAGAGAGCCAGTGAGGAGTGGAGAGCCAACCCAGGCAGCCTGCTTTCCCAGCCCATGCTCTCTGCGAGGTGCTACATGCCCTCCGTGTTCTAGGAACTTTGCAAGGATCATCCCACGACCCCACAAAGATAATCCAGAGGCTCTATGAGATCTCTGGAGTACCTTCTGCATCATTAAAGGATCAAAGTTAGAATAGCCTGCATATAATTCTTTAAAAAAAAATCTATAGGTCATAGATGCTATAAAGGGAACTTCTTTCTATTAGCTAGAACCTTACCTTCTATTTTGGATAAACAGTAATTCAAAGTATTTGGGGCTGCAATCATTAGACCAAGTGTGGCCTTGACCCAAAACTTTGGAAGAGCCCCGATTTCTAAATATAAGAACTGTCATAAAGAATGAAACAAGACAGAAAACAAGTTTTTCATTACAGTTACTCTCATCTAGGATTTTTAAAATCTACATTCTGAAGCCAAGTCTACTGAAAGTCATATACTATGCTGAGAAAAATACTCTAGGGCTGACTATACTCAGGTTAGCTAAAAGTTGCTATGTACACTATAAAGCAACAAAAAGATTTAAAATATTTTGCCTACATTGTTTTTCATACTTGAATTTTCTTTTCAGCTACTAATGTGATAGTCAACCTCTTCATTCGAGGATGCAGAACCCATGGATACAGAGGGCCAACTGTACTACACCATTTTATAAAAGAGACTTGAGCATCCTTGGATTTTGGTACCCCCAGGGGATCCTGGAGCCAATCCCCTGCAGGTACTGAGGGATACTGCACATGTTTTACAAATACTATAGAAGTATTGGGGAAAGGCCCCGCCTCCCCACTCCCCCAAGTCACAGTTACAATTTAGTGAATACTCTCCACTTTCCTCTAGGCTCAGAGACTTGTGTACGTGCGTTCTAATTTTTTAAAGGTAGAAGCACACTGTATACAATCCTCTACATACGTGGTTGTTCACGGAAGCGTCAGGGAAGGCTCCAGACCAGCACACTGGGTCTGTGATTCTTTCCAACAGTTGCACACTATCCTGTGTGGGAAGCACTGCCACTCACTTGTCCAGTTCCCTCACTGATGTTCATGCAGGATGATTTCGGTTTTCACATGACAGATGTCACCATAAGCAACCCTAGACATATCCTTATTTTACCTGCTAGACTGCCGGTCAAAGGGTAAATAAATAAACTTGACAAATGCCAAGAGTTGTTCCCCCAAAATCTGTAACTTCCACTCCCAACACACTTTATGAGCATGTCCATTTTTCTACATCCTCACTAACGTCTTGCCAATGTTTAAATCTGATGGGTGAAAAACACAGCACATCAGTGACGTGCTATTCCCTTCCAGTGGCTGAGGAAGACGAGCATGCCCTGCTGAGGGGCCGTTTGCATTTCTTCTTCTATAAACTGTCGGGATACGTCTTTTGACCATTTTTCTAATGGGCTATCTCTTTCTTATTAATCTGCACGAGCCTTTCCCTTACTAGGGACAGCACCTTTAGTAATGTGTAGAGCAACGATTTTCTGTTTGTCTTTTGCCTTTGTGGTGCTGTCCCTGCATAAACTTTTTTATTTTTACATAGTTAAATCCATTTCAATTTTTTGTCTTGAGTTTTTTCTTAACCCTGAACTTTTACAATTAGTCTAAATTTTTTCTAATATCTTAACCTTCATATTTAGATTTCCAATTTTTTAAAAAGAAATAATTTGCAGACAGCCTGCCAAGCAAATATTTTAGTCCTTGACAGCTGACCATCAGTTTTAAAGTGTACTGGTGTAGCAACCTAGTTAAGTCAAAGAACCACCCTATAAAGCGGAAACAAGTCTACCATCGAAACAACTTTAAACCAGGACACTTTTAACTTGTGTGGATTGCCAAATATAAGCTGTCAACCTAAAAGACATCAAGTTAGCACTTTTATGAGTACCATCTACCAGAGAAATTCCATTTCTAACTGATATGAACAAACATACTTCCTCTTTTATGTAAGCTATGTATACCATATATAAAAAATTTTATTCCCTCAGCAATCAAAACCTGTTAACTCCCCTGATGAAAAAAACTCCTAATTTACTACAGAATTTGAAAACATTTAATGTGTTCTTTCTACACTTTTCTTCAGACCATAAAAACTAAGAGGCTTCGGGTAGGAGCATTAGACATGATGTTTAAAACAAAAATCAAAGAACTAAACAAAATACACTTGATTTCATCTGAGCAGTGTGGTATTTCCTCCCTTTGGACACTTAGGTTTTCACAAAATCCATTTAAGAGTGCATTTTTCCCCCTTTCAATAGCTGTTAAGGTTAACTTACATAGTAACACCTACCAAGCACAGACCACTTGCTCTCTACCCTGTGCTAAACACTACACACACAGCACTCCCCTCACCTGTGGGCTAAAAGCAGGAGGCAACATCCCTGTTCCACAGGTGCAGGAACAGAAGGCAGTAAGAGCAGAGTTGGGATTTGAAACCAAACAGTCTGATTACATGTCCAGAGCGATTCTTTTCGGGGATTCTGAAAATGACGAGGCTTTTACTGTTTCCTGCATTAGCTCAGAAATGAGTGACACCTGCACACCATGTGTGAGGCTCATGACGGTGCAATTTAGCCTCATCTCTCCATCCACTGTAGGAAATCAACCTTATTTTCCTTTCGTTCACTCTATGTGCAATTTTAGCAATCAACATGATCAACTTTTCTGAAATAAAGTGTGGCATCTAAATTAAGTTTTCAAAAATCAAACCTTGTGAAATCAGATTCTGTTCTTGTTTAACTGATTTTTCTAACCTGTAACATTTCATCTTGTTGGTTTTAACTGCTTGTCAAGGTAACTTTGGTTTCCAATTCTGTCACCCACTTTAGTACTTACCCCTCCCAGCCTTCCGTCATCTACAAACTAGAAAGCATGCCTTCTTTGTTTTTAAAGCTATTTTTAAAAACACACTGAGCCAAGCAGGACCTGTGACAATGTGAGTGCCATCCCCACAGGCAGGGAGCAGTCTGTTCACTAACCCACTCTCCAGCGATGGGGGCTTAGACATCCTGCAGTGCCTCTGCCACCTTGTCACCTCAGCTAGGGTTTGATATGCCCTCCCAAGCACCGACTTTAAGCGTTGTCAAGTTTTGCATCATTTCAAGGGTGCCTTCTTCCCCTGAGCGGACCCAAATTAATTTCAGGTAAAAAGTTACAGAGATTTTAAAGAAAATGATAGGCTTACAGGCACATCTGCAAATCCAAACTCTGCCCCAACCATATTCAGATAGAAGTTATACTCTATCAAGAGTAAAAAAGACTGCATACACAAGCCACAGTTTTTACCCACAACTAGAACAATCCAGAAAACAATCTACAAAATCAATGTTCAGTGGGGAAAAGTTATCGATGCCATTAATGTGAATATCAGCCAGGTAAAGACTAGCATGGCCGTCCACATGTGACAAGCCAGAATCCAGGCTCTGTGGAGGGCAGAACAACGCCTTCTTTGGGACCTTCCTTTAGGGCCCCTGGCCTATCACTCCTCCACACTAGTATGCTCAGGCAAACTGGAGAACTAAATGTTCCTGCTCTGAGCACAGTGTTCCCTTGCCTAGAATCTCTGCAAACCACAAGTCTACCCATCTTTAGAGGCCCGATTCCAGCACCGCCTCCTTCCCCACTCTGTCCGTGGACTACAAACACCGCGTTTCCGGGACCTCACCATTTCTCACAGTCGTTAACTTTAGCCATTTTTAATTGTAATCACTTGCATTCAGAATTAGGCTCTTTGAAAGCAAAGGCTGTGGCTCAGTCACCCTTGGTATTCCCTCCAACAGCAGCTTGCAAACCAAGGTCTCCAGACCCCTGCTGGGCTATCCAAAATCCCCTGCTGCAGATTTAATAACAGTTTCAGGGCCCCGCCCCCCCAGGCCTTCAGATTTAGTGGGGCTGAGCTGAGCCTGGAACCCGAATTTTTGATTTTAGAGTTTTCCATGTTTTCTTTCACTGTTAGCCTTGAAAGTAAAACCCTAACCCCAGCATCTAGATGAACATCTTGCACGTGAAAATATTAACAGGTCTTGGCAAATTAAACCTGGAGTGGCTCTAATCCGCTGGACACAGAGGGCCAACACTATGGTCCTCGCACCGCGGAAACGTAATGCTGAGCCCGCATCCTAGAGGACTCCCGCACCGGCCGAGGTCAGGGGAGCAGGGGAGCGCTTCTGCGCGGCTGCGCTTCACTCGGGAGAGCGGGGGCTTCCTGAGCCCCGGGAATGAACCCCAGACTACGAATCCTGACATAAAAATCGCTGGAGCAGAGAGAACGAGTCCTCTCTCCTGGGCCTCAAAACCACGAAGGGCTGGGTCGGTGATTACTTGACTCTCTGGCGTAAACACAAAACAAAGTAGAGTAAAATGCCGAAGCGGGGAGCTCCCCGGGATAACGCGGTCCGCCGGGCGAGCGGTGCGAGCGCAGGCCCGACGGCCGCGGGGGCAGCGGCGCGGGCAGCTTGGGCCCGGCCAGCGCGCCCCCCTCCCCCGGCCCCGCGAGGCCGGCGGGCTCTGCGCGCGGCTCCCGGGACGCGGGCCCACGGGGCCGACACGTGCGGGGCCGCACACAAAGGACGCGGCGGCCGGCGCTGCCCCGACCCGCCGCCCGAGCCGCGGCCTTTCCTCCTGCGCAGCGAACATGGCGGAGGAGCTCCGAGCCCCTATGGCCGCGCAGCCCGGCCCGGTGCAGGCCGCGCTCGCTGCCCGCTCCCCCGCCGCCCGCCTCAGGCGCCGCGGGCCTCCAGGCCGCCGCCGCCATCCGCCCGCTCTCCCTCCCCTCGCCGGCCGGGTGGCCATCCGCTTACCGACAGCCGGGCGCGGCGAGCGCTCGGGCTCCGGCAGGTCCCCGAACAGGTCCATGGCGGAGGCTGGGCGGCGACGGCGGCAGACGCGCAGCCCGCGAGCGGCGGCGGGCTCCACACCCTGAGGCGGCGGCGGCGGGGCAGCGGGGCGGTGGCGGCCCGAGAGCTGTCAATCACGCGAAGGCGGGCCTGGAACGCCACCAATCGGCGCGCGGCATGGCCAGGCCGCCCCAGAGACCTGCGCGCGGGCGGGGCGGCGAGGGGGCGGGGCGGAGGTGCGCACGCGCACAGGGCTCTCCCTTGGCCCGGGACGCGGGGCGATAGCCGGGACTGCGGAGCTGACGCGCAGAGGGCGCCGCCATGTTCCACGGGGACGCCGGGCCTAGGCTCCTCCTGCACCCCGTGGGCACGGGCGTCCGAGTCCAAGAAGGCCCTTCCTGAGAGAAATGCCTGAGCCCAGGGGCAGCTGTAGTGCGCCCTGACGGCCGGGAAGACTGTATGGGGTTTCCACATCGGTTCCATCCCGTCGTCCCGGCACCACCGCGGCCGGCCTCCGTCCCCGGCTCATTTTCGCTTGAGAAGCCGAGGCCTGATGGAGCGGCCCGTGTGTTAGGACAGAAACCCCGTAAGATGCAGGACGGGGAGGAGGCGTCTCCCGACTTGCCTGCAGCCCTCCGGGCACGTGGGCGAGGGGAGCCGGAGCTTCCGTGGCGAGTTCCGGGTACGCAGCCCCTGCGGCGGGGAGCTGGCCGGGTGCCGTCGGCGAGGCCTTGGGGCTGTTGAACAGTTAGTTTCGTCAAGACGCCGACATCGGGCTCTGATGATAGACCAAGGCGAAAACGAGGCCGCTGTATTCGTGTCTGAGCACACAGAAGATGCACATAGTCCAGCCACAGAAGTGACCAAGCCCCCCTGTCTTGGCTGGTGAGGGTGCTGCTGCTTTACCAGTTACAGGTTTACCTTTGTCCCGTCGCCCAGCCTTTTAGATAAGGTTTGTGAAGACGTCCAGTCAAGGAATCACCTCCTTTAACTGACGTTATCCAATCCAGAGCAAAGCCCTGCTTCCTTCAGTGTTTCCCCAAATCGACTAACACAAACCCGAATCTTGTAAGTCCTCTGCGACGTCCGTTTACTTAGGTTTCCCACGGCAGTGATCTCTCTTGCTGGGATGAATAATAAATCCAACTCCATCAGCTCCAAGTGTGTGTCCGGTGATCTCTGGCTGAGGACATCGGTGCTTCAGGCCTCATCTGCTTGACTGTTCACTCACTGCTATTTGAAACACTCAACAGCTCTGCCCTCTGCTTAACAGAGGAACCACCTCCTCCCTTACAGAGACATGTTCTCAAGTAACTGGGCGGTCTCCACTTCCTCACCGCTCATCCACTTTTCAGCCCACCCCAACCTACCTTCTCATCACTTCTCCAGAACAGCTCTTGCTAAGCTCCCCGGTGACTTCCCACTCTGGTGCTAAACGGAACTGACCTTTTTAGTCATCATACATGAATCCCAGCGGTGTTGACGCAGTCAGCCTCTCCCTTTGTTTTGTGGGGCATGTCACTCTCCTGGTTTTACTCCTGTTTTCTGTCTGCTTTGCAGGGCCGCTTCTGCCCAGCTACTAATTGATGGGATTTTTTAAGACTTGATCTTGGGTCCTCGTTCCGTACTCCCTCCTGTGGCAGCCTCATCCACAGTTGGCTTGAGTTAGCCTTCACAGAAACCTGATTTGTTATTTCCTACTAGCTCCCAGTCCACAAGTCACTCATGAGGTATATCTTAAGTCTCTCAAAGTACCTCAAACTCAACATATTCCCAACTGAAATCATTTTCTTGACTCCCCACCGTGTCCCCTTCTATGAGGTCTCCTTGTAGGATTGATGTCTCCCTATGTTCGTTCCTACCAGAATCCCTCTATGGAAGATGGAGTCTAAGGTGACTCCATGATCCCTTTGTCCCAGTATTCAGTTCTTTTGTGGTCACCTTCTTTTGAATGTGGTCAGTGAAACTTGGTCTGGTCAACCGAGTACAGCAGAAGTGTTAGGATGTAATGATTATGCGGATGTAACTCCCGCACACAGATTTGTGACATCCATCCTGCTAGGAGACTCTCTTGTTGACTTTGAGGAAGCAAGTTGCCATGTTGTGAGCTGCAGTAGGGAGAGGCAAGGTACTGAGGGTGGCTTCCAGCTGACAGCAAGAAACAGGCCTTCAGTCCAAGAGCTCACAAGGAAATGGAGGCTGCCAACAGCTATGTGAGCTTAGAAACAGATTCTTCCTAGTTGAGACTCAGATGAGACTCCAGTCCAGGCCAACACCTTAACTGCAACCTTGCAGAGGACTCAGTTGTGCCTGAACTCCTGACCCATGGAAACGGTGGGGTAACAGATGGATGTGGTTTCAGGATGCTAAATTTGTGGTAATTTGTTATGCAGCAATAGATAACTAATCCACCCTCCATCACCAAGTCCTATCAGTTTTATCCCTTGACTTCCCACCCCTACAAGTCCGTGTCACCGATTCACAGCCTCCTTTCAGGTGTCTCCCTCAGGCGCCTTTTCTCACTCCCTCCTACTTGTCTTTCTCTCTTCTGTCCCGGCACATTTTCTCATGCTGGTTCTTTGGCTTGGAATGTTCTTCTAGGCCCCCTGCTCCTGGGAAATTCCATTTATTCCTCAGATTTCAGTCATCAATTCCTCAGGAAAATCTTTCTTGAGTGTCCTAAGTATAATCGCCCTTTATACCTCTCCTTTATAGTTTTTGTCATAGTTGCAGTTTTATACTTATTTATGTGATTATGTCATTAATGCCTGGATCTCCTACCAGAATGTAAGCTATAGGAGGTGAGGAACTATGTTTGGCTTTGCTCATTACTGTACCCCCGGCACCTGGCACGTAATGGATGCTCACATACATTGGTTAGATGAATGAATGAATGAATGAATGAATATGCCCATTTTTAATGCTCAAAGAGCATGACACCAGCCTTCCTACCTCAGGAAGTTTGGAGCCTAGAGTGGAGCCTCCTGTGTGCTTGCTCAGGACTGCCCAAACTAAGTTCACTGTTTTGCTGTTAGAGCAAGATCATAGATTTCTGACCGTGAGACCTTTAAACTGTCTAGAGACAAGGAAGGCACTTGATGTTCCAGGACATCATCAGCTGCCCAAGTGGCAGATGGTACTTTCCAGAGTTCGCTGCAACAGTGTCTCCCATCCCGTGTGCTCTTCTAAAACACACCCCTGTTGCTCCTCCCCCCGTCAAGAGGTAGGCTCTGGGTCTCCTCCCCTCCCATGTGGGCAAGCAGGGGTAATTTTGACCAACAGAGAATGGAAGAGGTGCCATTACCTGACTTCCAAGGCTGAGTAATAAGAGACCATGCTGCTGCGGCCGGATTCTCTGGGGTTGCTTGCTGTGGGGGAGTCAGCCCCCACGTGAGAAGTCCGGCTACTCTGAGGCTGCCACGCCGGAAAAGCCACACTTAGGCACTGCACTCAACAACCCAGCTTAGCTTCCAGCCAACGGCCAGTAGTGACTGCCAGACAACTTGAATGAGTCATCTTGAACATCCATTCGAGGGGAACCCTCAGACTAGAGTTCTGAGCCCCAGCCAACATCTGACTATAACTTCATGAGACCCCAAGCAAGGACTGCCTAGCTAAGCCCTTTATGAATTCCTGACCCATAAAACCACAAGCAAAATAAAATAAGGTTTCTTTTTAAAATTGAAGTATAGTTGGTTTACGATATTGTGTTAGTTTCAGGTGTACAGCAAAGTGATTCAGATATAGATATATAGATATGTATAGACACTTTTCAGATTATTTTCCAAGTATTACAATATATTAAATACAATTCCCTGTGCTATACAATAAATCCTTGTTGCTTATCTGTCTTATGTATAGTAGTTTCATATTTGTTAATTCCATACTCCTAATTTATCCCTCTGCTTCTGTAAGTTTGTTTTCTAGGTCTATGAGTCTGTTTCTGTTTTGTATATAGATTCACTTGTATTATTTTTTAGGTTCCACATGTAAGTGATACATATTTGTCTTTGTCTGACATACTTCACTTAGTTTGATAATCTCTCGGTTCATCCATGTTGCTGCAAATGGCACTGTTTCACTCTTTTTTATGGCTGAATAATACTCCATCGTGCGTGTGTGTGCGTGTGTGTGTTTAAGCCAGTCATCTGGCAGTGGACATTTAGGTTGCTTCCACGTCTTAGCTATTGTAAATAGTGCTGCTATGAACATTGGGTGCATGTATTGTTTTGAATTAGAGTTTTCTCTAATACATATGCTCAAGACTAGGATTGTTGGATTGCATGGTAACTCTATTTTTAGTTTTTTAAGGGACCTCCATGCTGTTTTCCATAGTGGCTGCACCAATTTACATTCCCACCAGCAGTGTGGGAGGGGGTTCCCTTTTCTTCACACCCTCTCTACCCTTTTTAAGCTGCTAAATTTGGGGGCGAGTTGTTACACAACAATAGTAACGGGAAGGGAAATTTGGTACCCAGACTGGGTTGCTGATACATCAAAACCCCAAAATGTACAGTACTGTCCTTGGGACTGGGCAGCAGGCAACTGGAAGGATCTGGAAGAGACTGTTGGTGGAATGGCCTTGAGGCTGTCAATGAGGGCATAAGAAAAAGTGAGAAAAATGCTATTGGAAGATGGAGAAATGAATATCGATAAGTATTGATAGAAAGTTCAGCAAATCTCTTGTCTGCAATAATGTGGGAAATAGAAAATGTGCCCAACCAACTGATGAATCTGGCTCAGAAGATTTCTGGGGAAAATGTTGGAAGTTCCAACTGCAACCAAGAGAAGAATCTGAAGCAAGACGTGTCAGGCCAAGCACAAGTGAAGGGGCTGTCTGAACCTGCCAACTCTGGGGGATACGTATAATGCAGCAGTAGTGATTGTACAACCTGTTACTAAGGCTTGTTTTGTCCACTGAGAGAGGGCTGAAAAATGAAGAAAATGACAAATAATTGTTCTGTTTTCTGTGGTAATGGGGAAATGGGCTTTATAATAACTCTGATTTGAGGAAGTTTGAATAAATGTCAGAAAATCTCTTAAGATTGTGCAAAATTAATTGGCTGTGCTATTTGCACTGTGAAACAGGTCTTTAAGGAAGAGGCAGAGAATGGAGAACACCACATGCCTGTTTGGGACCAAGCACCAGTCGGGTGCCTTCATCTCTTAACAGCCTTGCAGGGAAAGTAACATTGCCGTTTGACAGGACTGCAGAGGGTGCCCCTTGAGCCTTCAGGTGAGAACCAGTCAGAACCTGAGTGAGAAATCTACTGAAGGCTGGGGAAGAACAACCAGGACAGTAATTCTCAAAGTTCACGCAGGACCAGAAATAGTTCCTACATGTGCCAGCCAGAGTGGGAAGTCTCTGCAGTACATGGGATGTGTGTGTGTGTGTGTGGACTGGGACTGGACACTGGACACCCACAGAATCTTCTACCTGGGTTTTGAAAGTTGGGTGTGATTTTAAGATGCCAAAATAAGAGATTTATTGTGGGCGGAGTGCAGAGCATGGAGGTGTGGATGTGGGGCTGCCATGACACTATAAGGATGGAGAGGAGTTGGTTTTGTGGGTGAGACAGTTACCTTGGGGTCACTTTGCAAGGATCCCAAATGCCAGGAGGGTGAGTGAAGCTCAATGAGGGAGTCATTGACATTTTAAAAAAGTTTTCCTGGCCCGCACTGGGGTTGAACCCACAACCTCGGGGTTATTAGCACCACTCTCTAACCACTGAGCAACTGACCAAGGTTCCCCATGAGTTTTTGCTTTGTGGGGGAGGTAATTAGGTCTTTTTTGTTGTTGTTGTTTTTCGGAGGTGCTGGGGATTGAACCCAGGACCTTGTGCATGCTAAGCACACACTCTATCACGGAGCTATACCCTCTCCAAATAGACCTTTATACAATTAGAAGAATCTCAGTGCTCCAAAAAGATGATGGATGGGTGCAGCCTCTTCTCCTTCCACTCTCTGTCTGCAATCTGTAGCTGTTTCACAGAATTATAGACCCAGCTACTGTCAAGGCAGAAAGAGTCCCAGAGGCGTTGTAATCCCACTGCTTCAGGTTAGGGAGGGGAAAGGTGGTGCACTCTGAACCCCCTTTTTCAGATTCAACTTATTGGCTTCTCTTTAAAGACCCAGGGCATGGGCCTAGACCCTCTTTTGTCTTCAGTTTATGCTCTTCCAATGTCATCTTTATTAGTTCTTTTGCTTTAAAGGCACCTATATTCCAATGACACCCTCATACATAACTCTTGCCCTGACCTCTTCTCAAAATTCTGCATATATATATATATATATCCCCGGCTGGCTACTCACCATCCCCACTTAGATGCCTAGTAGGCATCTCAGTCATCCTTGACTCCTGCCTTCCTTCATCCACACACCCAGTTCAGTGGTAGGTCTTGCCTGTTTTACTCCCAAAAGTCTTTGACATCCCACTTCTGCCACCATAATCACACATCAAGCCCTGGTATGTCTTACTTGACAAATGAAACTGCCTCCTCTTCATTAGACCCCTTGCTTCCTACAGTTGATTTTTCAGAAAAGGAGAGACATCTTTTTAAAATGAGACTCAGCCTATTGCCCTCCCTGCTTTAAGTCTTCCAATTGCATCACATTTACTTAGAATGAAATCCAAACTCTTTGCCATCCTTATGAGGCCCTTCATGGTCTCACCTTGTGTAGGTATCTCCAACCTCACTCGTTCCCACCCCTTGTCTGTGATCCAGCCCCTGGTCGCCTTTCTTTGTCCAGGATACATCAGGCTGTTTGGACCTCAGGCCCAGGCCCCTGTCCTCCTGCTTCTGAAGTGGCTGCCATGTGCTCAGCCCCTGAACTCAGCTCAAAGGTGACTTCCTCAGAAGGCTTCCCTGGACCCCATCTCAGGCATTTAGGTGAGCAATGCAAATTTATTTACACATTCAATTTTACTTTCCATAAATGAGACTTGATCAAATGTTTTATGAAAATTAATTTTTTTAACCAGAAAAATAAATTTACCAGGAAAAGTTTTATACTCTATTAGCTTAAGACTATGATAAAATAGTTCATTGTTATTTACTTTTTATATAAAAAGTGTCTTTACTACTTTATCTTCACTGGGTACATAATTTTCTGCTACTTGTAATAATTGATTTCTGTAGGGTTTGTTTTTTTTTAGTAAACTTGTTTATTGAAGAAAAACCCTCCTTATGGAAAAGTACACACATTGTAAGTGTACAGCTTGATGACTTTTCACAAAGTAAATCTACCCATTAACTAGGACCCTGATCAAAAAACAACATTTCATGCACCCCAGAAGCTGCTTCCAGTCATGACCCCCAAAGTGAGGACTGTGCTACCGGTTTGTCTTGCCTGGGTTTAAACTTTATGTAAATGGAATCACACAGTCTGTGCTCTTCCAACTCCAACTTCTCTCACTCAGCATTACGTTGGTGAGATTCATCTGCACTGTGAACAGTCCTAGTTCAGGCCTGCTGGTTGCGGGGTACCATTCTCTGTTTGAATGCACCACAACTTAAGTATGCATCCTTGTGCTGATGAACAGCTGAGTGGTATCCAGTCTAGGGCTTTTGCAAATAGTGCTGCTACGCACATTCCTGCACCTGTCTCTTGGTGAACATCATTGCTCATTTCCATTGGGATATTACAGGGTCATAGGGTATGTTTATGTCTAGCTTTACTTGATTTTTTTTATTGTGGTAAAATATACATAACAGAATTTACTATTTTAGCCATTTTTAAGTATACAATTCAGTGGCATTTAGTACATGCACAATGTTGTACAACCATCATTACTGTGTATTTGGAGAATTTTTCACTATCCCAAACAGAAACTCTGTGCCCATCAAATGATACCTCCTTATCCTTTCCTTCCCCTGGCCCCTGGAAGCCTCTATTCTACTTTACTTCTGTGAATTTGCCTATTCTAGGTACCTCATACACTATTTGTTCTTTTGTGTCTGGCTTATTTCACCTAGGAAATGTTCTTAAGAATCATCTATGTTGTAGCATGTGTCAGAACTTCATTCTTCTTTTTTTTGGCTAAATAATATTCTATTGTATAAATATACTACATTTTCTTTAAACATACATCTGTTGAAGGATACTTGTTTCCACCTCCCTGATACTGTGACTAACACTGTTATGAACGTTGGTGTAGAACTAACGGTTTGAGTCCCTGTTTTCGGTTCTTTTGGGTCTATGCCTGGGAGTGGAATTGTTAGTTCATAAGGTAATTCTGTGTGTAGCTTTTTGAAAAACCTCCAAATTCTTTTCCACAGTGACTATACCACTTTATATTCCAAACAGCAATTGATTTCTCTATTTTTCACACAAAATTTTATGTATACCTACTTGTTAAATATTATGATTCACATTAAGTTAATTAATGTAAGTTAAATATTGTATTTGTTATAATTAACTATTACATTAATAAATATATTTTATATGTATACTAAATTTTTTTCAACAAATATGGTATCTATAAAGCCAAGTAGTGCAATATTCAGGAAAAGAAGATAAATATATACAGAAATGGATCAAAATTATAGGGGACAATTACATTTGACTAGAAAAACTGTGTTCCAGCTACTTAGAATGAGAGTCCTTTAACATTGACATTATTAGAACAGAATTACTGTCAAATTAAAAGTTAAGGATTCTTATGCAGAAAATGGAAATTTTAGAAATTTCAGAAACTAGTGAATATGAGATGGAGCAAACAAAGGAAGATGCCATTTGAAAGATATTTTAATAATTGTGGCTGCTATTTTGTGATAAAAAATTATTTTAATAGAACACAGACCCAACAAAGGGCAAGATGTAGATTTTAGAGAATCTATTTTGCATGATGGCCAAAGATTCTTTCAAAGACCTTTTATAAAAACCATTGTAATGGCAAGTAAATTCACTATGAGTGGGTTATTTATACCAAACAATTGTCTTTTTCATGTATATTTTCCACAATAATACAACAGAACAGAATTTTTTCAACCATAAAAAAGGGTTCAAATATTAAAAAAAAATTTAAACAGAATCTGTAACCTTGAAAATTTGATGTATCATTGTGATGTTCTCTAAAGTGAAGGTGTTTTTAAAAAATATTCAAGCTGACATTTTAATAGGTGATGCTTTGCAGATGATAAAATCAAAGAAACAAAAATGAGAATATTTTGAGTGATTTTAGGTGTTACACTTTGAACAAAAATAAAAGTATCTTAGATATCTTAGAGAATCACAAGAAATTATTGGAAGTCCATGTGTCTTACCTAATAAAATTCAAAACAAATGCATAATGCTACAAGCAAATCACACCAGATCTGAAATACTATTAATAAAGGAAGCAAATACTTTTTACTTGTTGATTGTACACCAGATGTAGTCCACTGTGAACAAGTGTGTCAGACTATTAGGTCTGCTCACATTAAGAACAATGTCGTAACAACAAAATAAGTTTTATTGACTTTATTGACATGAAAGAAAAAACTTCCCAGGTCTAGCTTATGAAATTAGAGGTTGGGAAAAAATATTGACATAAAAAATGCTTGTGGCCAGGGATATACTAATGGAGGAAATATGGCAGGTTATACAAGAGTGTGTAAAAGACACTATTTTTCCCCAAATATAATTATGCCAAATTTGTGCCTTCCTCCGCTCATAATCTTAATATGCAAAAATGCTGCTTCTGTGAAATGAAATTTGATAACCTATTTTTAGCATTCTACAAAGGACATATGTATATACATTTTTGTGTGTGCGTGAATTTTTAAAAATGGGTGAGCAGATGGATATTCTTATGTCTGATCTAAAACCTATATTAAAAACACACCCGTACCACAATAAAGGTGTTTAAAAAAAAATCCAGACACCCCATGAGGATCAAAATTAAATGCAGTCAAGGCACTTCACATAGAAAGACATTTATAAATATTGAAATGTATATATATATCAAATGAAAAATATGCTAACATCAAAAGCTTCTTGATGTAAATAGATTACATAATTTTATGTAATCTGTGTGGGATGACCTTCCAAACCAAGTAGAAAAAATAATGCTATACAATTAAAAAAATGACTAGGCATAAAACTATATACTTAACAGGTTTTATTTGCTTACAACAATTAATAGTAACTTTGGAAGTATGCTTGATGAATGTAAAATTTTAGCAAAAGATATGAATATATTGCTTGAATTTTAAAATGAAAGTATAGAAATTGGAAATGAATCACTCGATGAGTGTCAATTATGAGAAACATGCATATCAAATGGAAACTAAGATTATAGATGCCAGATGCCCTGATTTCACATTTGAAATAAATATATGGAAAATTAAAGTGTCTTTAGATTTTGAATTTTTAACCACAGAAGTTATTTTCTATGGATACATCTGATTTACACAAAGCAGCCACTTATTTGATGCAAATATTCTGATTTAAGTCCTTTAGAAATGTCATCTGATATAGTTTAAAACAGCATTCAGTATCAGTAATTTATAACGTAAAATTAACACTGTGTTTGGATCTTCTAAAGCTGATTCAAAAGTTTGCTTAGCGCAATCCTAATTTGGAAGCGATCTTGAGAAGGTAGTTAGCACTGCCAGTCACATGGCATCTTACGTTTGTCTGCAGTTAATGAAAGGTTATTTAAGATTACTTGGTCAAAAGAAATTAACACAGCAATTCTCTCCATTAAAAACGACTAGTAGACTTTGGAAACACTGATGAGTTTGTTTTCATTAAAACCAGGAGGCAAAATTATCAATTTTTTAATATAAAATAAACAAAATATTTTTAATAAATCTTTTCATTTTTCAGTGGGTTTTCACCTACTTTAATGTTGTTAAAACGAAACCCTTAAAAATATTTTTTTTCCCTTTGCTTTAGGCTGTAGTATCACTAGGCAGGGCACTGAGTGGTTCTCTCTCAGTGGGGGTAGGACTGAGTGGGGGACAAGAACTTTCTGGGGTGATGGGAACGCTCAGTATCTTTTTTGATAAGGGTCTGAGTTACAAAAACGTATAATTTGTCAAAACTCAGCAAATACTCACTTACAGGCAGGGCATTTCAGTGTACGTTTTACATTAAAAGAAAAGGACTGTGAATAATGAACTCTACTTGGTGAACACACTGAAGTAATTAGCGGAAAGCACACTGAAGGCTAAAACTGACTCTAAATGCATCAAAAATAAAATGGACAGATGGATGGCTGCCCAGACGTGACAAAGTGATAATCTAGTAAAATGTAAGCGGTACAGTTGGTGGTGGGTATGCATACAGCTGTGCAAAATCCTTCGTTGCCATGTGTTTGCAAATTTCCCTAATAAGGTGTTGGGGAAAAGGGAGCTGTTGTCCTCTATTTCGCTCCAAATGCTGGTCCCCTGAGGGCTGGCATGGTCCTGGAGAGGTTCCCACTCACTGAAGTCTCTCCAGGGGGCGTGGCGGGGACAGATCTGGGCTCAAGATCGTGGGGGAGAAGTGTTCAAGCCTTAAGGGGCTGGATCAAGCCTTGGAGGGCAGGGCTAGCAAGCATTATCTGGCACCGGGCAGGGGTAGATGTGGAGAAACCAGGTGGCCTGGGCCTCCCCTCACTTCCATTCTCTTCAGCCAAGGCCGACAGATTTGCTGGTAAAGAAAGAGCGAGTCCTTTTTAGATTCCGTTTATTACACAGCTTATAAAAGGAAGAGCAGCCAAGTGCCAGCCCCCTGTGACCCTGCACAGGTGACACCAGAAAGTGACCAGATGACTGCAGCATCAATGGCGGGGCGCCCTGGTGCTGGGGGCAAGCGCCCTGGGGTCGCTAAGCTCTTCCCGCACAGCCCCAGGCCACGTCACAACCCCGAGGCTACGGGCAAGGGGGTCAGCCCAGCCTCCCGGGAGATGAGGGGGCTCAGACTTGGAGCAGCTGCTCCCACACTCCTGAGTTCCAGGAGGACCGAGAGGCGTTCGGCCAAGACACAGATTTTGCTGTGGTTCAAGCTTTGCCTGTGTGGCCTGTGTGGGTTCGTGTGAGAGCGTCACGGCCCCTGCACCTCTGCCTGGGACTTTCCTTGATGCACCGTCAGGGTCCTCGGGAAGGATAGATTGGGGGCCCAACCTCGCTCTGAGGAAAGTTCAAATAATTGGTAAGCTTAAGAAAAGATGCTCTATGTCACTCAGGGAGTGGGAATTACAAGTCAGCAGAGGCCTTGGAAAGGCTTAAGTAGGGAAGGATGTGGACAGAACGCTGTGGATGAGCGCCCGTCTGTCGCGGCCTGTGCTCTCTGGGTGCATCTATCTCACGAGGTAACAATTCCACGCACTGTATTCTAAAACAGGGAAACACAAAAACAACACCCTGCGCACAGCGTTCCCAGCTCCAGGGAGACCCACTCCTGCAGGCCCGGGGGCAGCAGGAAGAGCACAGCAGTGGGGTGGGGGTGGCCCACGATGATCCCGTCTCCTGGTATTACTCCCCAGCGCCGCGCAGTCCGCGACCCCTGCCGAAGTGACAGGGTGCTGCTTCTGAAATGAGGCTACAGGAGCCGCCTCCCGCCGCGGCGGTCCTCCCGTTTGCTCCCTCAGACGGGAGCCGCCTGCCCCGTTGTGAGCTGCCCTGTGAAGAGGCCCACATGGCAAAGAACGGAGTAAGGCCTCCAGCCAAAAAGCAGAGAAGAACGAGGCGCCCCGTGTAGTAGCCCGCGAGGACCCGAATCCTGCCGACAACCTGGTGAATAAGCTCGGATGCGGACCCGGCGGGGGGCTTCCGCACAGGGCCACGGTCCCAGCTGACACCCCGACTGCAGGCTTGTAAGACACCTTGAGGCAGAAGCACACCCCAGCTGTGCCTGGGTCCCTGACCCACAGAGACTGTGAGATAATAAAGGTTTGTGTTAAGCCGCTAAGTTGCGGGGTGATTTGTTACACAGCAACAGACAACTTTCCCGTTATCCACTTTTGCGATTTTTCTTCTCTGGGGTACGGAGTCCAGGGAGCTCCGGTCCTGGCAGCTCTGGCTCTGCACACCCCTGGGGGGCGCCCAACTGGCCCTCCCTACTCTGGCTCTGCCCCCCAGAGTCCAGGGAGGGCAGGGAGCGTGGCTGGACCGCTTGGAGCCCGATCATCCTTCTGGTTCCAACTGCCAGGAGGCTGCTGCCCCGAAGCTGCTGAAGAAGATGAGATGCCAGGGGGTGGGGATGGGGGTGGCGGGAGGCTGGGGATGGGGATGGGAGTTGGGGTAGTGGGAGTGGGGGGGTGGGGGGTGGGAGGGTAGGAGCTGAGTGCAGGCTCTGCCCTGATGGGAAGGAGGGGAGAGGAGAGACAGGAGCCCCAGAGGCAGCACCTCCCCAGGCTGATCCCCGGCCATCCCCCGGCCATCCCCTGCCACCCAGGCCCCTTGTGCTTTTACTCCTGCCCTGTCAGACCCTCCTGGTTTCCCCGTCCAGATGTGGTAGACAACTTTATTTCCAGAACCAGGGCTTTCCACAGGAAATTCTTAAGTCAAAGCTGGGAGCATGGTGACCCTTGGGGCCTGAAAGGCAAGTCCTCCTCCTCTGCTCAACCTCCTGCCTCCACTGGTCAAGAGCACCCCTCCCTGTCCTGCGGGGCTCACAGGCCACCTCCTCCAGGAACCCTTGCTTCAGGAGCCTGCTTGAAGACCTGCTTGGGAGGTCACCTCACCTTTTCCTCAGCCCCCAGCCTATTTATTTTTCTCCTCTCGTGGCCTTTTTTTCTTACACATTAATGATGGGGGAAGTGCCTGTCTCCTCTAAAATTACATTTTCCTTAAGGTGGAGGCTCTGCTCCCCCAGGAGATGCTGAAATTCTCTGCTGGAACTCCTTCTGGTTACAGGGGTGCACACGCTATCCCCCGAGATTTGCTCTCTGCTTCCCAAAGGCAGGGTGTGCACCCCCCTCTGCCCTCTACTCCTGACCTCAGAGCTCATTCAGGACCCAGCAGAGGTGTCCGCACCCGGGCTGCGCTTGGAGAGCACTCAGGGATGGCCAAGCCTCAGGGATGAGATGCCAGGGGGTGGGGATGGGGGTGGTGGGAGGCTGGGGATGGGGATGGGAGTTGGGGTAGTGGGAGGGGCCCAGGGACACAGGGCCTTGGGACAGACTGGGTCTTAAGGCAAAGCCAGAAGACAAGAAACCAAGAGCTCGGACCTGCAGGACTCCTGGATGACGAACAGCTGGCGGCCAGGCTCCTCTGAGAGGCCCAAGGTGTGCGAGGAGCTCCCCGCAGCCCCTGTGAGAAAACTAGAGCCTGGGCTCACAGCCTGGAGCCACCCCCTTACATGTCTCCTGGGCCGCTTCCTGGGAGAGGTCCGCTCCTCCCTCCCAGTTGCCCCAGCATCCCCAGCCGAGCCCACGGGCCTTTACTGAACACCCCTCCGCTGCGCTGGTCCTCAGCTGCGTCGACTGGGTTGCCCCTTTTTAACTAACAGGGTCAAGACCAGCAGGGGCTGTCTGTGGGCAGCAGAGGAAGAACAGAGGAAGGGGAGCTGGCCTCCCACCCTGGCCCGCCTTCCCTCTGTCAGCCTGCCTCCCCGAGGACTCACCTGGGCACAGCTGGCGCTTCCTCGCCCCGCAGCTAGCAGCTCTCTGGGCAGGAAGAATACGGAGCCCAGGTCCCGCCTGGAAGGTGAGGCGCTCAGAGCCTGCAGGGGAGTGACAGGGAGGAAGGGTCACCTGCCCTGCAGGAGCTGGACTGTCCCTATTCCACACCCACTGCCGGGAGGTTGGGGGGAAGTGGAATGGAGAAGAGGTGAGGAAAAGACAGACAAAGGGAGGCAGAGAGAGGGGCAGAGACAGAGAGGGGAACTGAGGAAGGGGAGAGATGAGCAAGCCAGCAGAGGAGGGAACGAGGCGGGGACAAGAAAGGGATTCGAACCAACACCAGGCGCTGAGAAGGGCTTTGCTCACACTGCCCCACCTCATGCTCTAAACAAGGCTGGTCCTGCTATCTTGAACATTTTACAGATGGAGAGACAAAGGTGTGCAGGTAACGGAGGCGGGAGAGAGGAAGTGGGTGGGAGGAGGCCAAAGGAGAGAGAAAGTAGAAGAGGCAGGAAAAGAGAAGGGACAGAAATTGCCTCTTCAAGGATGGAGACACACACACACGTGGCCTGGAAGACACGGGCAAACGTGGCGGAACGGGGTAGCAGCGCCAGGCCCCGGCGACTTCGAGGTGGATGCTTTCAGAACTTAAGGACCATACTCTCCTAGCGCCACTTCAGCTGTTCCGGAGCCCAGAGGAGCAGAAGCAAAGCTCCCATCTCTCCATAAAGGCAGCAAAACACGGGCACCCAAACCAGACAGCACATGGAAGAAAACTACACAACAGCGTCTCTCAGGAATTTTGATGAAAAAATCCTACACAACATTTTGGAAAAGGCAAAACTATGGAGATAGGAAAAAGATCAGGGATTGTCAGGGCTGCAGGGAGGGAGGAATGGGAGAGCACAGAGAATTTTTAAGGCGGTGAAACCACTGCGTATGAGCTAGTGAAGGACACTTGTTGTAGAGTTGTCCAAGTCCACAGAACACACAACAAACACCAAGAGTGAACCTTAATGTAAACTATAAACCCTGGGCGATGACGACTCTCAGTGCAGGTTCACTGACTGCAGCAAAGGCCCCACCCTGGCCGGGGGTGTTGATGCCATGGGAGGCTGTGCAGCTGCGCCCATGTTTGGACAGGGCCGGGGTGGCGGGATGGATGGGAAATGTCAGTGCCTTCTTCTCAGTTTTGCTGTGAACCTAAAACTGCTCTAAAAAAAAACCTATTATTAAAAATCCCACACAAAATGACAGACAAACCAAATTCAGCAGGACCTTGACCCCACCATGACCATTGGGGTTCATAACAAAAATACAAGCATGGCTCATTATTGAGAAATCCCAGTCACAAAATATCTCATGTTGATAGGCCAAAGGACAAACCTGTAATTACTCAAAAGCTGCCACAAGGCACCCCCTAAATTTAATCTCTTTCCCTTAAAAAACGTTTTAGTAGTAGTAAATCAGTGACCTAGGAATGCCTGCTACTAATGAGAGTTTGGAAAACCGCCACCCTCATCTGCTGAAGGTGGAAGTATAAAGCAAGACAATTTTTTAGGGCATCAATCTGATGTTATTTACAGATTCTTCAATAACATGCCATTTTCCCACCATTTTAATTCCAGAAATTCACGTGGCGTCTTAATATAGCACACGGGATGCTGGCCCGGTATTGACCTCAGCAAAGCCCTGGACGCCCTCTCTCCGTGCTTTCTGCATGCTGGGGCGGGGGGTGAGGGGACACCCTGTAGGGTGAGATGCATGAGGAGGGTCTGCGTGTACTGACGTGGTGCGCGGGCAGCACCCATCAGGGAGGGGCTTTTCTTCATCAACACTGTCCCTGGTGCCTGAGACAGTGCTTGGCGTGCAGCAGGTACACGATCTATACTGCTGAATAAGCAATTCTATTGTTGGGTTAAAAAAAAAAACCCTGCAGAATGGTATGTACAAAATGATCCTATCTGCAGAAAAAGAAAGACATTTACCTACATAGATTTGCTTCTAAGTGCATGGAAAGCACCACAGCCGACACCTAAGAAATTGTCAACTGTGGAGACTCCCGGAGAGAGGGACAAAGGTGTGGAGCAAGCGAGGGGAGGACCTGGACCTTCCTCTGCAGGTCCTCTGTGATGCCTGGCTTTTCCTGGGAGTGTGTGCTCCTTTTTTAACCAAACTCTAGTTTAAGAAAAGGTTACTTAACCTATCCGAGCCTCAGTTTCCTCATTTGTGAAATTAAGAATAGTAATACCGATCTTAGAGGGACATTGTGGCGTTGAAGGAAGAGGCAAGATCACATGACTAGAGGGTTTTACATGCAGTCCTTTGGTACCTGGTACATGTCAACAAATACAGAAAACACAATACTTTTTAAGAGACTCCAGGGACCGAGGTGCAGTCCTTGAACAGGCCCCGCATGGTCCTCCCTCCAGGCCTGTGCAGTTAGTCCTCTACCTGGAACACTCCCTCCCAGGAGAGCAGCTTGCTTGGTCCCTCAGCTGTTCTCTGCTCAAAGAAAACCTACCGGACAAATCATCTCCATAAACAACTTACTTAAGCCTGCACCCTGCTTCCGCACCACCACTCCCTGTCCCCTTGACCTGATTCTCCTTTCTTCAGGGCACGTCAATACCGTCTGCCACTGCATATATTTATTGTCTGTTCCCCTCATTACAGTAAAAGCTTGAGAAGAAACTATCTCCAGCAACTAGAATAGTGCACGACAAAGAGCAAGCATGCAATAAATGTTGTAGAATGAGTGAATGAATGAACAGTCTGAAATACAGCATCCGAGAGAGGCAAGAGAGAAACCTTGGACGTTGCATAAAACCAGGGGTGACCAGGAAATGCTTCCCACAGAAGGTGGCATCTCAGCCGACCTTGATAGTGAGCAGAGAGGAGAGCAGTGAGCCCGCAGTGCAGGGGGACAAACACTCGGCAAGGGGATGGGAACAGGAGAGGCGCTCAGAGGCGAAGCTCTGAAGTTCTGAGCTGACCCACAGGACTTATGGGCCTACCACACCTGCTAATCTGCAGTGTCCGGCTTTTGGAGGACGTAAGTTCAGGAGATAATACTAGATGTAGAGAATTTTCTTAATGACCACTGTCATTCTCCAGGTGAGTGATGAGAACCTGAACTAAGAATGTAGAAGCAGGGACAAAGGGAAAGGGACACGGTGTAAACTGTAAACCCATTCCCTCATTCCTTCATTCTGCCTGTTAAAGAGGTGGAAATGACAGCTCCTGGACACTGCCTGCAGGGAGGGGCTGAAGGGGAAGGGGGTGTCTCCCTGTCGAGTCTCTGCCCTGAGAGGCTGACAATGGCCGTGCTGCTCTCGGATTCAGAACAGGAAAGGAGGTGCAGGCTTTGCAGGAAAGCTAAGTTAAGCTTTGAGTTTGCTGCATGTGAAGACCCCGTGGGGTATCTGAGAGGCAACAACCAGGGTCATTTGGATAAACGCAACTAGTGCCCCAGACAGGACTGGGCTGGAGGTCCTTTTGGAGTCAGGGACGCGGTGGGCGAAGCCATGGAGGTCATCTAGGCTGTAGTGTAGAGGAAGAAGTCCAAGGAAAGAAACGTGGGACACAGCGATATTTCTACGGTGGGCTGAGGAGAGGAGCCCTGTCTAGAATCTAGAAGGAAAGGCTGAAGAAGCAGCAAAAAAACTAGACAGAGAACAGCATTTTAAGAAGCACAAAATTACTGACAATGTAAGATGCCGTAGCACTTAGGTAAGATGAAACCTAAAGGGTCTACCTGGCATCGGGACTTCATCGGAGACAAGCTTTCAGGAGGATGGTGGGAAACAGGTGGCCATACTGAAACTTGTGATGAACAAGCAGATGAGGAAATGAAGAATGGAGACTATTCTCGAGAAACTTGACTGTGAAGGCAACGGGAGGACAATGACTAGGAGACCCCGAAGAGGTCTGAACAAGGTTCCTGGGACAGGGTGGACAGGAGGCAGGAGCTTAAGGTTTGGCAGCTCGTTCAGCTGTCAGGGCTGACAAAGCCCATGATACAGGTACTGCCTTAGGTGTCTAAGGTGCCCACGAGATTTTCCCAGGCCGAGGTGGGGCGGGATCTGGAGGGGAGAGGAAGATGGACGGCGGAGGGCCAGCATGCCAACAACTGGGAACGGAACAGCAACAGCCAGAGTGCACAGTCTTCAGGGAGGGCAATTTTCTACACGAGGGTGTTGGAGCAAAACTCCGGGGAGCTCTCGTGAAGGCCTAGAAGGTGCTGGGTCATAGGTTTAACCTTATCCCTCCTCCCTTCAGACCCATGCAAACCCAAGGACTGTCTTTAACAACCTAATAAACTCCGGGCTTCTCTGACTACTCTCTACCGAGCGCGGCCTTGGTCACCCTCCGGGCAGTCTGTGGTGGCCTATGGCTCTCTGCAGGCTCTTGAGCGTCTTAAGAGAAGGCAAGTTCCACGACAGCAAGCGTCTGGTCAGTCTCGTCTCTGTGCTCCCAGCACAGAACAGGTGCTCACCGCGTTTGTAGAGTGAATGCCGAGCAAAGCCCAGGCGTGCTCTCCGGAACGGTCAGTGAGGTCAGCAAGGCTCGTGTTCCCTCCTGGAGAAACCAACTTCCATTCCACAGCCTGAAACAACCCCCTCCTTCCTCGACGCCAGTCGCTGTTAGCTTTGGCTGCGCTTTCGAACCGTCGGGGGAGCGTCTAGTCTCCCCGACGTCCAGGCTTCCTGGTGACCCGAGGTGGTCAGCGGCCCTGCACCGCCCGGCCGGCCGGGGAGCGCTCTAGCCTTCGCTTCCACACGGAAGGCGGGCGCCCCAGCGGCGGAGGGCCCAAGCGCCTTCCTCGCTTCCTCTCCCGCTCCCAGGGACGTCGGAGAGACCGAAGCCCGGCCTCGGCCGGCCGCAGAGCCGCTCAACGGACGGCGCGTGGCCCAGGGAGCCGTCGGACTCCGCTGGGTTCCCTCGGGCTAGGGCGGGGCCTCCGGGCCGGGGAGGCCTCTGGGAAAGGAAGCTCAAAGGACGGGGACTACATTTCCCAGGACTCACCGCGGCTCCCCTTTGGCCGGGGCGAGGGCGTGGCCAAGGCCTCGGCAACTCCCAACGCTCCGAGAGCCTCCGAGCGCCTCCGGGCGTCTCTGGGTGCTTCCCGAATGCCTCCGAGGATCTCTGAGCGTCTCCAGCGCCCGAGCGCAGGGCGCCTCCAGACGCCTTTCAGGGGAGAATCAGTTTGTGCTTTGCCTGTCGTTTGTGATGCCCATCTCACTTCTAAATGAAGACACTGAGCAGACAGAAGGCTCTAGGGAGGCCAACGAGGATGGAGGTGGGCAAATTTAGCTCGAGGGCACGTGGATGTAACAAGCCAAATGGACCAAATGGGGTTACTGGGCAGGGGTGACAGGAAAGGGCCGAGCCCAGAGCCTGCCCACATTCGGAGGCTGGCAGGAGAGGAGCCTCTAACAAGAGACTGAAGACAGTCAGTAAGGTAGGACAACCCGGAAAGTGGGCGTTCTTGAGGGGGAGCTGGAGGGCATTCCAGGAGGGAGAGTGATGACCCCTGAGGAGTGCGTCACTGGAAGGCTGAGTAAATCGAAACAGAGACACAACCACTGGGTTTGGAGACATGGACGTCACTGGAGATCTTGACAAGGGCAGTTTCAGTGCAGGGCGGGGACAATAGCCTGACTAGAGAGAAGGAAGGGGACGGAAAGGTGCAGGAGTGGAGACAGTAAGTACAGACCATGCTTTCAGGTAATTTTGCTTTAAAGCAGAGAAAGGCAGAGGCTGTTAGGTACCTCGGGCCCAGGGAGATTTTCTCTCTCCTCTTTCCAAATGGAGATATTACAGCTTGTTTGTAGGTCGGTGAGAATGATCCAGAAGGGAGGAGAGATTAATGATGCAGCGGAGAGAGCAAGGTCAGCGAGCAAGTCAGAGGGTACGGAACACCGTGCCCACGTGGAGTCTGGCACCACTGCGTTGCCATGGAAGGCAGAATGCCTGGGCAGAGGCACAGGTGTAGTTGGCAGAGTGATGGCCCCCGAAGATGGCCCTGTCCTCATTTCCACAACCTGAGACTATGTTACCTTACATGGCAAAAGAGGCTTTGCAAATCTCATTGAGGCTTAAGGACCTTGAGGTAGGGAGATTATCCTGGATTATCCAGGTGGCCTCAAAGTCATCACAAGGGTCCTTAAAAGTAGAAAGAAGAGGGAAGCAGAAGAGGAGGATGAGAAGGAGATGTGACTATGGAAAAGACGGTCAGATAGATGCAACATTGCTTACTTTGAAGATGGAGGCAGGGTACCACCACCCAAGGAATGTGGGGAGACTTCTGTAGTAGGAAATAGAAAAGAAATGCATTCACCCTCAAGCCCCCAGAAAGGAACGCATCTGTGCCTTGACTTGAGCCCAGCGAATCATGTCAGACATCTAACTTAACGGAACTGCAAGATAATACATTTGTGTTGCTTTGAGACACCGAGTTTGTAGCAATTTTTGGCATTCAGAGAAGACTAATACAGTGGGCCTGGGATTTGAAGTGCAAAGGAGGCAATTCTCAGGCAGTGATGAAGCGAGGCTATTAAATGCCTAGAGGAAGGTTTGCGAGGATGCCTAGGGAATTTTGGAGAGAGGAGGTGGTGCGAGGTAGTTGTCTGCAGGCAGGAAACTCGTGGTCCCAGGCTGCAAAACAGGCAAAAGCAGCTCTCTCCCCATGGAGGCAGACAGTGGTCTCTGTTCTGGGAGCCATTTACATTTGTGAGAAAGAAGAGAGGCTGCTCTGAGGGATTCTGGAGAAGCTGGCTCATAGGTGGGAGGGGGCACCGGACCAGAGCTTAGGGTTAGTGGCTTCTGACCGAGGGAGGGTCCCGGACCCAGCAACATCTGTCCCCCCAGGTCAGCCTCCTGCACCTCAAAATCCTGTGTCCTGGGTTCCACTTGGCCCCTTTCTAGGGCCTCTGGGAGGACGTGACATGTGTGGATATGAGAGGAACGAGTGGGTCTTTCTGACAGGTCAGCAAGCAAGTCAGAGGGTATGGAACCTCTGGCTGATGCTCCCCACCTGGCAGCAGAGCTCATCGCAGTGGCCTTGAAGTGCTACTGGGAGCCACATGGGACAGAGGTCTTACAGGTGGGTGCCCTCCATCTGCGTCCCTGTGGACACATCCTACATCAATCTGTCTGGGGCAATTAAAAGAATCCCAGGAAACGTATCAATCTCTCTTGAGCTCTCCTTTATGGGCCTGTCTCTCCCACCCCAACTCCTCAATAACTCATCCCCAGTGGCTAAAATTAAGCTGCATCAGGTTACAGCCCGGTTGCTGAGGTGTAAGACTGAATCACAGGGGAGCCAGGGTGAAGTAACCCTGGTGACCAGGACCTGCCTGGGGGGCTTTTGTAAAAGGGCTCCTGGGAGAGATGTTGTTCATGCAGAGGCACCCACTGGAGAGGAGACCCAGGTGTCAACCCTCAATTGTCACACCTTGACCTGGCCTGGGCACTGCAACCCAAAGTGAGAACCAGAACAAGCTGCATGGGGTCCTGGAGCAGGAGATGCGTGGCTGGCTCCCCGTGGCAGTGACTGCTGTCACCTGACCACATGCTGTCATCTGCAGGCCCTGACCCAGCCTAGAAGGGCAGTCTCCCTATATTCCAGCTGCCCATCCTGTCACCCTCCTTCCAGGGTTTCTGACCTCCTGGGCCCACTCTGCTCTCAAGTCCAGGCTGCCTGGACCATGAACTGGGTGGGCTCCATGTCCCTGAGGTCACTGGCAATGGGGAAGCTCCCTCTTCAGTCAAGAAAAGTGACGACCTAAGTAGACCGACATCTGCCTTGCACTCATGGCCCCCTAAAACAGATTTTTGAAAGAAACTTCCAAACCACATGGCTAGCAATCAGGCATTAGTTTTATTTCCTGAAGCTCACAAACAAGAGAATGGTCCAGGGACAGGCCATTTCCCTATTGCTTGTTTACTTGGGAGACAACCTCCATCCAGGGGTATCCATCTCCAGGATGCACACAATTCCTAGGGAGAGCAGGCTGGGCCCGAGGATCTGAAGGGCAAACCCATGTGGAGCCACCTGGCAATAGGGAGGTGGAACCAGTGTTCCCCGTGAGATGTGCCATGGGGTATCCCGTCTCCACTGCCATGACACTACTCACTCTGCGGACAAAGAGTGGCAAGTTTTAAAAAACACTCACAGCACTACATACAGGAAAAAATGTGCTTGCTTTAGTACTTATGCACAGCATTTGGCAAAACTTCAGAAGGGTGGCTAACTCTCCAAAATCCTTTATTTAACAGAATTGGAACATCTGACGGCAACATAATACACAAACTCGTGTGTTAACCGCAAGACATACAGAGAGCCTTGCTTCTGCAGCCAAGGCTGCAGAAAGCCTCCCCTGAGTCCTGGCCAAAGGGCAAGTAGGCGCTTCTGCTCAGGCCAGGGCTGCCAGGGCCTGAGGTGTCCTTCTGCCTGACACTAGTGCCCAGCACGGAGAAGAGGCTCAGCACCACTGTCACCTCTGCCCCTACACCCACACAGTGCCTGAGAAGTGTGGCACAGGTGAACCCCAGAAAGCCTGGTAGGCCTGCGTGATTCTTCCTCCTGCCTGGAGCTCCCTCCACCTCCCAGGGAGTTGTGGGCGGTGGGATGTCCATAAAAATTACTTCCTTAAGAAGAAGGGCTAGGGTCCTTGCTGGGCTGATTATCTGGAACTGCCCTGCAAACCATCCACTGGAGGAGGGCGGGAGAACTGGGAGACCCCGCCACATCTGGACGCCAGGGAGGAGGGAACAAAGGGAAGTGCGACCCCAGGCTGGCGTTGGTCACCAAGGCCTCCAGATACTCTGGGCTATGCGGGCAGCAGTCAGGCTGCCCAAGGCTGCGGTCACCAAGTCCGGCCCCTCGGAAGGCGCCCGGCTCAGTTCAGTCTCGGGGGCCTCCTCGAGGTCGGAGGACTGGTCGTCCCCTGAGCCCCGGGGGCTGGGCAGCGGGGACCCCAGGGCGCCTCCTACTGGCCAGTTGCTCCGCGCATGGGCTCCCGGCGGTCCGGACAGGGCGTCCCCCAACAGATCCCGGAAGCTGCTGCCCTCGCGTAGTGGCATGGACTCAAGCAGGTGGTTCAAAAGCTCGGCGGCGACGGTGGCGTCGATTGCCTGGCATGTGGACACGAACGTATGCACCTCGTGCATGCACTGGATGTAGCCGGCGGCGAAGCGCTCGCTCGCTTCCGCTTGCAGCTGTTCGCGCTCTGCGCTCAGGGGTAAAGGGGAGAGAGCCGCGCCAGGCCGGGTGAGCGGCGACTGCCGTGACCCGGTCCGCCAGGCCCGCGGGTACGAGGCTCACCCAGGAGACGCGCGGGGAGCGCCCTGCCCCGGGCGGGGAAGTCATCGGTCCCGGGCAGGTCCAGGCCTGGCGAACGCAACCCCGCGACCCCGCCCGCGCGCCCCGCCGCCACTCACCGCGTGCCCGGCTCCGCAGCGCGCCCTGCACGCGCCGCACCGTCAGCTCCAGCACCTCGGCGTTCTCCAGCTTGGCCTGCACCTGCGCCGGCGGGAGCGCCCGGTGGGGAGGAGGGGGGATGAGGCGAGACCCGACCGGGACCCCCGCCCGCCCACCCGCCCGCAGCTCCTGGGAGCCCTCCCACCTCACCTCGGCGCCCGCCAACAGCAGCCGCAGCTCCTGCAGGCTCTCGTTGATCCGCGCGCGCCGTTTCTTCTCCACCAGGGGCTTCCGCGCCTGCGGGAAGCGAGCAACTGAGCCCCCGCGCTGCGCGGCCCCAGCCCACCCGCCCACCCGCGGCTACAGCCAGCACCTTGCGGTTGCCCCGCGCCTCACAGCCGTCCTCAGCCTCCCGGCCCGCACGGTCCCGGCTGGGCGCCAGGAGCGGAGCCATCACCCGCACCTCCCCGAGCGCGGTGAGCGCAAGAAGCGCCCGCGCCCCTCGCAGCGCAGCGGCCCCCAGCCGCCGCCCACCCGCCCGCGCGTCTTACGCCGCTTCCCTAAGCCTGCAGAGCGCCCGCCCCTTTTATGGAGCCTTATTTGCATCTCAATACGCCGATTGGCCGTGCGGGCCAATGGAAGCGGCCCGCTTTGTCTGGCCCCGCCGCCGGGGTCGGCCGGCAGCTGGCGGGGCGTGGCCTGCTGGCGGTGGGAGGAGGACAGCCCCGCCTCCGCGCGACCCAGCGCTGGGGGGCACCCGAAGGCTCGATGCCCCGGAGAGCTGTGGCCCGGGGTGCACTTGTTTCTCTTCCTCCCCTGAGTAAGGCGCCCAGGTCGGCTGTGCGTGCGAGCAGGAGCTTATCAATCTATTCGTACATTCGCGCTTGACTTCGTTCACCGAAGGTGCAGCAGGACAGCGACGCTCCTGCGCGAGTGCCAGGGTCCTGGGGGCCAGAGCCATAGCAAAGGCTGCGGTCTCCTGACCTGGAGGGGTCGACGGGTCTAGGCGGCGGTGGCTTCAGCGTCCCAGGGAAGTGGGGGCCCATGGGGCAGCGGGGGTGGGAGCGGGCCTGCGGCCTCCTGCGTTTCTTGCGGACTCGTGGGTCCTGACACCATACCCTCGACGCCGCCTTCCGTCGGCTCAGGGATTTCAGTGGGGCGGGGTCCTCCGGCCTGCCGGCACTGCTCGTTTTCTAGGCTCTCCGTCTCTGGTCATTCCCCCATCGCCGCTTGTCCTTCCCTCGTCCGCCCCACCCCCCACCCCTCTCCGCAGACCGTCTTTTCTTTCCTGGTCATCATCGCCCTCACCTGAGCCCATCTCCTTCCAGTTCCCTTCGCTCCCCCGATCCCCCTTTTACCTCCCTTTCCCCCTCAGCACCCACCGCCGCCCGCCTTTCCCTGGTCCCTGCCCTCCCTGCCCACCCTTCCCTGGTCCGCCCCCCACCTCGCGTCTTTCCCTAGTCCCCCACGCCTGTTCATTCGCTCCGGCCCCCCTCCCCGCCTGTCCCCTTCGTCCTCCTCCCTGTCGCCCCTCGGCTCCCTTTACCCCCAGCCCTCCCCCGCGCCCAGCTGGCGGAGGCCGCCGTCTGGTCCCCGTAACTTGATGCCCGTGACAGTTGGCAGCTGCAGCCGTTTCGGCAGAGAAAAGAGGAGGCCTAGCCAAGAGCGACAGGTGTTGGCCGCGTCTTTGTCTCCTCCGGCTTTGTCCCTCGGGCGGGCGGGCGGGCGGGCACGGGCGGTGGGTGCGCTTATGTCCGCCAGACGACCGCTACCCATGGCGGGCCGCCCATCTGCCCGCCCAGCCTCCCCGAGGGTGGGATGCATGGGCGGTGGGGCCGCGTCCTGGGGACCCCAGCCTGGTCCCTGCTTCACGGGCCTTGGTTTATGCCACCTTCCAGCAGAACCAGAAGACCCATTTGCCTTCTGGCCACCAGGCCTTTACACACATAGAGCCTTACACCTGAAACAAGCTGGCAACCCTCTTAAATGGCTGTTTCTTCACTGTTCAGGGACAGCTTCCGTATCCGTCTACCCGGTGGGAGCACACCTGCCCTGCAGCAGCACTGCACCCTCACCCAGTCCTCTGCTTCTCTCCCGGGACCTGGATTGTCAGGGTCTGGTCTGTGCCCCTCCAGGCTACAAGCATCCCTGGTCAGGGGTACAGTCTGACCTAGGGCCCCTTCTCTAGCCCCAGCACAGAGCCTGGCCTAGCAGAAGCACTGGGTAGGTAGGGAAGGTGAGAAGTTGCCCTAAGCCGAGTGGGAAGGCAGCAGGTGATAGAAAAATCCAGGGACTGCAGTGTGGTGGGGTACTGGGACTAGATCAGAGACACCCACACGTGCCCCCAGCTGCCTGAAGATGACTATTTCACTTCAGGCTCCCCCAAGAGGGAACTCTGAAGGTAGGGAAAGTTCAGTGAAAGGCTTGATGGTTCCCAAAGTCACCTCACGGACCTCTGTAACTGCCTGGGAACCCCTTCTGCTGACCCTCCCCTGCTGTCTCTTTGCTTTTCTGTGCACAGGGTGCTGAGATGTCCCAGGCCTGCATTGCTCACCCAGGAATGAACCTGGTCCTCTCCTTCAATCACACCCTGTTTTCCTCAGTCTCCCCCACAAACCAGAAAGCTCAGCTCTCCTCTTCCTCCCGTCCTCTGCCTGGTGCAAGACCCAACTGCCCTTCCCCCTCTACTAGTGGTGAGGCCTATAGAGAGGGAGAGGGGCTTGAGTGGTGGACCCCAAGAGAGCCAATAGCTGGCCATTGATTTTACTTTTCTTCACCATTTAGATGTCACCCCAGGGAAGGAGATCTCCATCCACCCCCAAGTTTCCACTATTTGAGAAACTCATATATGGAAAAATAAACTCAGTGTTGTTTCTTGTGCTCTCATTCATACCCGTCCATTATTGATTGCATTTGAATAAGATCCAACAAGTATTTTAGAATGATCTCTGTGAAAGGCAGTTCACATTAGAACAGGGCCCTGGGGGAGGCCTCTGGGAAAAGATTATTGCTCTTTTCCTGATTGGATGGGGAACTGAATGTGGGAAGGGAGGAAGAATAATATAGGCAAATAATGTGAGCAAAAAATGAAAGGCAACTAGGAACTCCAGGAAAAACAAAAAGCAACTCAAGAAGAGAAATGTAATCTTAGCTCATTACTTCGCCCACTAGCCAATCCTTTCAGAGTCACAACAATGTAACACTGTTCATAGGGTTTCAACGTTTAGACTCAATCTATAGAAAAGGCAAGGAAGGCTTAATTATGGTTACAGGATATAAAGTTGACTTGGTAAAAACAAAAGGACAGGTGACAGTTGCCAGGAGAAGGGAGGAGGCTGAAGCAAGGGTTAGGGACCTCAAAAGCCTTGTCTTACATAGGGTAGGGAGATTGAGGAATGTTGTCTAGAACTGAAGGAAGGAGACATTAAGTCTGGGATACGCCTCGGTGTGACCAAGCACCCCTGGGAAAAGAAGCATAAGGACAGAGCAGGGTGTGTGAGTCAGCAAAACCCTCCTTGGTTAGACTGGGAGTTGCCCAGGGTCCCACCCTGAAGTCAGTCGCTGTAAGATTTCCTTTAGTGGGCCCGTTGGCTGGCTGGCTTGGCCTTTTCCTCCTAGAAGACTGGCTACTCTATCTCAGGGCCACCCATCCTCCCTCCCCTAGTGGACCCACTTCCTGCCATTTGTCCCTTGGACTGATCCCACCTTCAAAGTTTGCCTGAACACAGACTTCCTGAGCATTTGGGCTCTTTGATCGCCTCATATCCAAAAACAGAGGCCAGCAGAAGCTGGGAAGGGCTGCAGTGGCCGCAGGGAGACCAGTTATCAGCAGGGGTGGCAGGCCATAAATCCCCAGGAAACAAAGGCAGTGGCCAACCTATGGGTGTCCAGGATCCTTGTAAGCAATCAGCCCACAGGCTTGCAGAAGCTCCTTTTGGTTTGGAAATAAAGGGGAGGGGGTGACTTTGGGGATGTATGGTGAATAAAAATGCAGTTAAGAGCCCCTAAAGGCATTCAGAAGTTCAGCTATATATATGAAACAGCTGTATTTGGCCATTTAGGAAGTTCGCAGAGGACTCCATGGTCACTGGGAGGACTTTGCCTTTTGTGTGCCCCACCGTCACCCCACCCCCAATCACTACTTGAATTTAGGTGGCCAGGCCAGGAGGCAGTCGAGCCCTCCCTCCTGCTCAGGGAACTTCTGGAGGACTGGGCACTGGGTTCAGGATCCATTCATCTCCCTGCTCCGACCCTCATGGTCCTGGTGTGAAAAGTGGTCCCCTGCATGGCTTCATCACTGAGGAAGGAGAGGGGGTGGGAGGAGGCTGCGCCATACTCCCTGTATTGCCTCAGGGACACGAGGCTCTTCTGGCCCCGGATCCTTCAGACCTCTCTGCCTTCAGCCCTGTGACCAGCACACAGGCAGCCAGCCCAGGTGGGACAGACTGCCCTGGATGGGGTGGGAACGGAATGGAGTAGTGCCCGGAATCACCGCAGAGTGGACAGGAGCGAGGGGGCGGAGCTGAGTGGCCTCACTCTCCATCGGTGAGTGACAGACTGTGGGAGGACTGGACTCGAGGATTAGATCTGCATCACAGAGAGCTCACTGGGCTGGGGGCTGCATGTCAGAGCACACACGCAGACAGGAAGGGGCCGGTGAGAAGCCGCTTGGGCAAAGGAAGAGGTGATGGGGGCCTTTGCGACAGAAGAGTCCTGAGCCTGGAATTTCTAGGGTTCTTAAAAAAATCTTTTGATAATCTTTGATCTCTATTCAGTTTTCTTCTGTGTTATAATAAAAATCCACACAAATAAAAATAAAAATATACTTGCTTTATTTACCAATTTTCTAAAAGGCAAAAAAGTCATAAAAAGACACAAGCAGTCCAACCAACACATTGCACTGGGTGAAGAAAGGGGTTTGCGCGTGAACAAACCACTTGTCCGGCAAGGCTTCACACGTCGTTACACAGACTCTGAGAGCTTATTTACATATCTTTTTAGGAATATATTAAAAAGAAGGCTCAGTTTAAAATCGAGAAAAAGTCTTTATAACACCCGTGTAAGCACACGTACTAAAGAAAACGTAAGACTCGATGCGTGGCACCGTGTAAACAACTTCACAAAATGCTCCTATTGGCAACGTCTCGGCACACGTTGCAGCTACGCAGTTAACAACCAACGAGTAGACATAACTAGTAAGACGATGCTGATGGTAAACATTCAGAACATAGAGAAGGTTTTGGCAGTTTTCTTTAGGTAACGTAAATGCAACTTCGACTACCTACAGTCTACCCCCTTAATGCTCTGACTTTAGAGGCAGGAAGCAGTAATTGCCACACAGACGCACAGACTACATACACCTCAGACGCACAGACTACATACACCTTGTCTTGAGTATCTGAAGGTGATGTTACTTTGTAAATTAAAAAAAAAATTAAACACTGTTTTTGTGCTTGAATTTATGAGAAATAGGATTGATATTCAGGCATAAAATGGTTTTACTCTGAAAATCAACTGGATTGCAGAGAGACTTCACCTATTCCAGCAGCCGCTTCTCCACCAAAGAGCAAGGGAAAAGCTGCATGCTTTGAAGCTTCTATAGACTCAGCCCAATTGTGAGTCAACCGTTCCATCGCTGGTACCTTCTCACACACTCCAGGGGCCAATGTAACATTTTCCCAAACAATCTTTGGCATATAGGACGCAATGTCAGGTTTTGCAAAAAGTTGGGCAGTCTGGTCTCACTCTTTTCCAAGTGTCCCATTCGCCTGAAGGTGCCAGTGACACTAGCGGACATCACTGCAGAGACCGGACAGCTGCCCCGATGCGGTCGGGCTCATGAAAAGGACCAGGGTCAGTGTCTCAGCCCAGGGTGCGGGGAGAGGGGTGAGCTTACAGCCCCCTGGAAAACACAGACTCAGCCACCAGCTCAGCAGCTGCTGTCTGCCAGGAGAACGCACCGGGAGGTGCCAACTCAAGAAGAAACACGAGTGGGTCCCAAATGCAACAATCAAAGCCTGGTTTGTGGAGAGAAGACACCATCAGAGGATGACAGCAACCTATTTTTATCTACATTTTGGCTGACCCGGTCTGAACAGGATACGAGAGTGATGTAGAAATATACCGAGGGGTCTGTATACTTCTGACGGTGCGTATTTCTATGCTGCAGTTGGTCACACAGAACACCAGGCTTCTTCAGTCCAGAGCGAGTATTTCAACCTTGTTCACCTCAAACTTAAGCTACATCAAGTTGAAATGTTTGCCACGTACGTGAAGCTGAAGCTGCTGGTTGGCTGAACTATGCTTCACACTATTTAATGCAAAAGACTTTGAAAGAAAACTGGGAGACCCCATGGTCTCCACTTGGCATGTTTTCAAAACGCCTAGTCTGACTAAATGATTTAGATAAAAAGCAGCCCCCTGGCAAAGACAGAATTTGATCTGATCCAAACACACCCTGGGGAAGTTCTGGAAGGCTGGTCCCTCAGCTCGGAGTCACCTGCAGCATCCGAGCTGTTAGGCACAGCCTCATGCGATGCCCCCAGACAGCCCACGGGGAAGCCCGCGGACACCGGGCACCGGACAGAGGCCCCCGGAGCACGCGCAGCCCCTCCCTGATGCTTCCGGAGGGGGGCCAGTCTTTCTCAAGTTAAACAACGATGAATATCTCTTCCCTGTCCCAGAAAACTCCATCTTTACATTATAAATATATAAAAAAATTCTTCTCAAACCTTTCCTACCCTCCATAGTTTTAAGTCACCCCTTCAGAAAAGTAAGGGTTTTTTTTTCTAAAGCAAAAAAAGCCATTGTAAGTGTATGTGTCCATTTGATTAGAAAACGGGGTGAAGACCCTTCCTCTCTTCAGAGCACCATCCAGGGTGGACCGCTGGCTGTCGGGCTGGGGGTTTATGTCTGCCCCCTGTTCCTGTGACTCGGGGCAGGGCCAGTTTCCTCTTCTTTGGTGTCTCCTGTCTCGCCGAGCCCCAGCGCAGGGACACCCTCCTCATACGGTGCACACTTTGGTGTCTGCCGTCTCGCCGAGCCCCAGCGTGGGGACACCCTCCTCACACGGCACACAGATACTGCCCTGTCCCTGGTTTTCACAGTAAACACATTCCTTAAAAGAAAAAAAATGTAAATCAGTAACAAAAAATGAGATCTTTGGCACAAAAACGTAGCTCAATTTGAGTGGGGTGCAGGTGTTCAGGTGTCGGCCGTGAGGCTCCTGGAGGAGGAAGAGGAGGGCCGCAGGCCCCCCCCCCCGCTCTCCCTGGAGGGGTGCCCACTCCCAGCTTCTGGGGCCAGGCGAGGGGTCAGTGTCCACCAGATGCTCAGTTTCCCATCCCTGCTCCTCCTCTTTCTGCCTGTGGGACCTGGAGTTGCTACCTACCCTCTCTAACTTCAGTTTTCTCATCTGTAAAATGCGATATCAACAATGTGCTATCCCATTCATTCATTCCTTAGCTGTCCATTAAGCACCGGGCATGTTCCAGGCATGTTCCAAGTGCTGGGATGCAGCAGTGAGCGAGGGAGAAAACCCATGTCCCAGGGGAGGTGACATCCTAGTAGAGGGAGGGATGACAAGCTGAATGAGGAGTGGTCCACAGTGTATCAGAAGATGAAAAGTGCGAGGCTGACGTGGAAGGAGGCGTGCGAAGACGTTCAGAAAAGGCCACAGAGAGAGTGACTGCAGTGGTTCTGAAGTACACCCACCGATTCTTTGGCACTCCTTTCTCAAGGGTGGAGGCCTGGACTTAGGGACTGGCCTCTAGCAAAGAGGATGCAATGGAGGTGACTCAGTGACTTCTGAGACTGAGACGTGACAGACACTGCAGCTCCTCTAGCTCTCTCTGGGGAAGCTGCCATCATGTCATGAGGACACCCAAGCAGCCTATGGGGGGACGCACATGGCCAGGAACTGAGGCCTCGCGCCCGCAGCCAGTACCAGCCCGACAGGCGTGCGAGAGCTCCTCCTTGGACGCGGATCCTCCAGCCTCAGTCCTGCCTTCCATGGCGGAAGCCCCACCAGAATCTCTTCAACTTTGGGGGAGACCCGAACAGAACCACGTGGCTAAGGTGTTTTTCAATTCCCAACCCAAAGAAACAGTAGGGGGCGATACGTATTCATCATCTTAAGCCACTAATCTCTGGCCCTGTTTGCCAGGCGGCAGCAGGCAACCACCGCAGCAGCGTGTGCGAGAAGACTCGAAGGAAGCCGGGGGGAGTCGTGCGTCTGTCTGAGGGAAGAGGATGCCACGCAGAGGGAAGGGCAGGCGCAGAGGCCCTGGGCAGACGCCTGCCCGCTGGGTTCAGGGGCCAGCCAAGAGGCCAGCACAGCTGGAAAGGAGAGAGTGAGGGGAGACGGGAGCTGTGGGGAAGGAGTGTCACATTTTTATGGCTTTGCAGCAATTTATTCTGAGTGAGACGGGGCACCACTGGGAGGGATCAGAGCTGAGGGCTGATGTGATCTGACTGTAGGGGACAAGGGTGACAGAGTGCAGCTGGGAGGCTACTGTGATAATCCAGGTGAGGCAGCATCATGGCTGGGACCAGGGTGGCGGTACTGGAGGGGATGGGAAGTGGCTGTCTATTCACCTTGAAGGTCAAACCAGCATGACTTGCCAGTGGACAGGCTAGGGTGAGAGGGGAGGGTCGTCCACACCGACGCCCATGTTTGTGTCCTGAGCAGGCTGGGCAGTGGAGTCACCCTGAGCGGTGGGAAGGGTGGCTGGGCAGGTTCCCTCTGAGGATAATCAGGACTGCAGATGAAGTTCAAGGGGGTGGACGTCAGGGAGTCTAGGCACGCAGAAGCTATTTCCAGTCGGGAGGCAGGAGCAGACAGCGCGGAGGGAGGGCAGACAGGGAAGCAGGCTGCCAACCCTGGGCCTGGGGCACTTCAACACTGGGCATGGAGAAGGGAGGGGGACCAGGAGCCGAGCAGACAACCCTTGACGGAGCAGCCTCCTGGGTCGTGGGGCTCAGAGGGAGTGGGAGAGAGGAGCTGGAGACATCTCTGGAACCCTCGGAGGGACCGGAGACAGGAGGGGCAGCTGGGGGGGTGCACAGACTGATGAAATGGCAGGGGGTGGGGGGACTTGCTGCTCCCACCTTCTCTTAATGGTCTCCGTGGGTGCTGAGGGTTTAAGACAGGAGAGATCTTTTTTTAAATTTTCAATTGGAAACAAAATTGAAAGAAAAAAGATTCAAATTCCAGCATATGGTTGAGGTTATTTAGGAGACCTTTGGGGAAACAATGCTGAAAAGCCACTGGAAGAAAGATCTTTAAAGGAGACCTAACGGTGTCAAGGTATCTTTTTTTTCTTAAATGAACTTTTAATTTGAGCAGTTTTAAATTTAGAAAACAGCTGCAAAGGTAGTACCCAGCATTCTCATCACAGCACCTTCAGCGTCGGAAAAACAAGTTCCATGAGCTCACCGCCACGTCGAGGGCCGCGGGGAGGCCGCCTGACCGCATCCATGGGTGGACGTCCTGCAGCTCCTGCCTCTGCCCCTCCGTGAACCGGGGCTGGAACCTCTGCAGCGCCTTCAGCCTCGCCCTGTCCTCCTGCAGAACTGCTTCGAAGTTTCTTCACAAAGTATTCAGAAAACACAGGGAAGAGTGAGCATGTCTCAAGGGCTTTCGATCTTAGAGACGACGCTCATTCTCTACCAGCACCTCCTGTATTAACCACGTAATGTTACATGATTTTGTTTAATGTAAGTTTCCTTCTCATTTAGATAAATTACCCTATTTAAGCGAACTTAATCTCCTTAGTAAATAACCTGTAGTCTTTCTGTTAAAATGATAGACCAAGTTGCAATTTTAATTTTAGATTAGCTGTGGGAGCTGGGTATCTGTGGGCAGTTGGTTCTGGACCGGGTGGTTAATCTGGGAGATTCTCACTGGCGTGGTGGTTGGTGGAAAACCCTCCCTGACACCTGCCAACAGTGGTCTGACTCGCAGCTGCCCCAGGGAAGGAGGCCTGTCTGTTTGGAACCTTGGGGTCTCATTAGTCCTTCCTCCTCTTACTCCAGCTCCCCCCACCAAGGGGTCACTCTGCAGAGGCGGGGACCACGATGGGTTCCAGGTTCCCTGGAGCAGTCAGAGCTGAGGCACAGACCCCGGGTCCCTACTGAGTAGCTGGTGGCCTTGGGCTGGTAACCCACCTCAACTGTTGGTTTCTGCATCTCTAAGACACACACAAACACACACACACACCATTTACCCCCCAGGGTTGTTGAATAACTGAGTAAAAGAGAAGGCGTTGGCACACGTGATTCATAAATGTCAAGTGTGACACCTGGGGGGTTGTCAGGAGCCTGCCCCCTCTCCAGGCCTGTAGCAGGTTACTCCGCAGGGCCCCGGGCCACCCCGTCCACACTGCAGGACTCTGCGAGGCCAGCGGAACCACTGAGAGGGGCCCTGCACTCGACTTAATCTGAGATATGACTCCCTGAGGGAGGTCCTCTGGCCCTGCTGCTTGGGGGAATCCTGAGCCCCAGCCCCTCACGCGTCCCTAGGGAGAGGCCGAGCGGTTACCGGGAGGGCATCTGGTATGTCATCATGACGCTGTCGTCGGTGTTGGCCATCAGGAGCCAGACAGGGTCCTGGAGGACGTACTTGGTGAAGTGCTGACTTCCTTCCAAGTCTGCCTTCACTTCCACTTTGTGGTTATTCTCTGAAGAGTCAATGCTTCCAAAATATTTGCTGGTGTGACTTGTGTCACTGCTGCCTTTAAAACACAGAATGTGGCAGGTCAAAACCTTTCATGCTAAGTTAACCCTTGCACCGTGTGCTTGTGTAAAGGACTGGCAGTTTTTGGAGCTGAAGAGTTTTGTTTGGTAACAAGAGCCTGTGTTGGTGGATTTTCCCTTCTCTTTCCAAGTCTTGAATTGCCTGGATAATATAAAAATAGGGTACCAGCTAGTACCATGGAGGGGATCCTCTCCTGGGGAGGCCCCGAGGAGTCCAGGTGGGGCCGCATCTTAAGAAGTGTGGTCTTCTTTCCCAAGCTCACCATCTCCTGACGAAGCCAAACCACAGGCAGGTGGCTTTGTAAGTAGGAGGCAGCTGGCCCGAGAGAGGCCTGCTCACTTCAGGGGAGGAGGGGGTCTCCCAGTTTTGGGAGAGTGGGTGCATTTCCCGTTATGGTGGTTCCAGGTCACATCTGAACAATCCTTGTTGGTGAAGCACGTAGTCCACACACTAGGTTCTCACAACAGGGAACTAACTCGGGAAGGTGAACCACCACCTCCTGGCACACCTACCTCCTGGCACACCTGGCGAGCTCAAGGGACAGTCCAACCAGGGCCAGCTGGGGTGTGGGGCCTGCGGTCCAGTGACATCAAAAGTGACAGGTGAGGAAACCTGCACTGGCCAGGGCCTGCTGTCCACACAGGCCGAGCCCGGGCAGGAACAGCCCTGCCCGCCTGTCTGCACTGCTGGGGGCTCTGAGCAGCCGGTTAGGCTGCTGGATGCCTGGCGGGACCCAGTCTGCCCCTGATGCTGGACACCGAACACCTGTCAGCCTGCGGCTCTGGTGCAGCTGGTTCCCCAGGTGCGGAAAAGTCACGGAGACCCAGGTACCTTATGTGAGAATCTTCCAAACACACACCTCCCAGGACGCGGGTGCTCCTAGTGCCCTCAACATACCTGTCCCACTACCGGACGCATCGCAGCCCAGCGAGCCGGAGCCCAGGGAGCAGGAGGTGGCGGAAGCCCCACTTCCGGACAGAGCTGAGCCGGTGGCGGAGCAGAGGTCCTCGTGCAGCAGGAGGTGAAGCAGGCCGCTGGACGTGGACAGGGCGTCACTGTTCTGGGCGTCCGCGGGCTCGTCGCCCTTTGGGAACAGGGAGGAGACGCAGTCAAGTCTCATCACACAGAGTGAGGTGGGGGTGCGGGGTCAGAGAGGCTGGTCTGCACGGACCCCCCAGGACACAGCAAGCGTGTCCGTCCTGGGGTCGCTGGCCCCTCCCTCATGTGCCAACAAAGAAGGTCCAATGCACAGACCACTGCGTGGTTACTGGGGCTACAGCGAGAATCTCGGAGGTGGTGTGAATGCCATCTAATTACATTTAACTCTGGGAGGGTCCCACTAAAGGTGGCACTACTTGGATTCTTGGGGAAGACTCTTATGCGTGCTCTTCCACCAAAGTGGACACGGGAAGCGCCCGCCCCCCCACTGTTTCCACGTCCTCTCCCAGGAGCACAGGCAGGGGCGCCGTGCAGCCCCCTCCCCAGAGCGCCTACTGGGCGGCACCGCCTCAGGTGATGCTCCCACGGGCCTGAGCTCCCAGAGCACAGATGCATTTCAGTGGAAATCAAACTACAACTGCATTAACCACGTAGGAGTACACACTAGCGTCCCTTAAGAGCGGTAGGGTGGGAACCCACGGTGCTGGGCTCACGCTCCCTCCTGGCCCCGCCCCTCCCCCGTGAGGGCCTGCGCTGCCAGCGTCCCTCCCAGGAGCCTTCCACCTGGCACGTAAGTAACCCCGCCTCCATCCTTGAAGTACGCAGTTCAACTTCCGAGGGGCTGTTCCACCCGCATTTACCCTCAGACAAGCAGCTTCTCTTTCTTCCTTCAGATCCCAAGACAACGAAAACTCTGGCTTGTGTACTCTGACAGGGTCTTTTAACTGGGAAACATTCATTTCTAGCACGTGTTTATGTCAGAATCAAATGGTTTGGTAGTAACCTCAGGGTGGGAACTACCCACGTCTCAGATGAGGATGTGCGCGTGACCCGCCCGAGGCCGTGCTGCTGCGGCCCTAGAGAAAGAGCATCCGGGAGCCTTTACCGTGGGCAGTGCCGGCAGCGGCTGGTCCCAGGACGCGCCAGGCTTGCAGTCCGGCCCCGCACTCATTGTCCCTGGGGTCCCTGTGGTCCCTGTGGTCCCTGCAGCCACAGTGCTGCCCTCGGGGGCCTCCTCCAGCTGCAGCAGGTTGAGCTGCAGGGGTGAACTTCCACGGGATTGGAAGAGGGGCGGGGAGGTCCTGCCCGTGGGCCCAGCAGCTGATGGTGGGGTGGCCACGCGGGACGCTGGTGGCCCACACTCTGCCCGAGGACAAGGGTACGGTTGTTTGAGGGGTGAGGTCCGACCAGGGAAGTCAGGCTGTGAGGCAGGGGTCATCCCGGAGGGAAAGTTAGGCTGGCCAGGGAAGAAAGCCTGGGGCGGGTTCGGGGTCACCGGGGGCAAGGAGTAACTGGGTAACACCAAGGCCATGATGGGGGCCAAGGGGCTGGCGAGCGGCGGGGGCTGGACCACAAACTCGTGCTGGGCATCCATGGGCACCGTGAAGCCGGCGTGGGGAGCCACGGGCACTGCTGCGACGGTCCCGGGTGCTGGCACTATTCCTGGGGCGGGGAACAGGGGCAGGGAGTAAGCTGGCACTGGGGCAGGGAAGGGCACCGCGGGGCAGCTGGACTGGGACGTGTCTGACGGCGACCAGGCTGTGGCGCTGAGGCCCACCAGTGGGGGCCGGTGCGGCGCGGGGCCCCCAGACCCGGTGTTCTCTGAGGAGTCTCGAGGCTTGACCCGTTTGGACTTCAGTTTTCTGTTTTTCCCGGTTTTTTTCCAAGAGGAATCTATTCCAGAGGTATTTCTTAGTCCGGGAGCAGCTAAAATAATGGGAAAATGACGAGAGTTGAGATATAAAAATTATGTGACTCCTGTTATGTCAATTCTCAGACTTGTCGAACCGCAGAAACTTGAAAAACCTCAGAAACTCCCAGTTCAACAGTCCCCTGCTCCCAATGCCAGCCTGGGGCTCGTCTGGCCACCATCCTGTCTTCCTGGATCCTCAGGAAGGTGAGAAAAATCAGGGAAAATGTTAGGTTTGCATAAAACTAGATTCAATCAATTTAAAGCACTGCCCTTCACTGCAAGATAACATTCCTTGTTTGCTTCTGATATTAAAATGTCCTTTCTTTTATGAAGTAATAGTGATAAGTGGTATTACAGAGGTTTTATTTATCCAAAGCAATAAGCAAGCTGGCGAGTTGGCACTGCTCCCCGATGGTGGTTTGTGAAATCCGAAAGGCAGAACCACTATCTCATCTAACCTTGTTCGTAGTTTTACGAGCTTTATTACTACCATTTCATAAAAAGAGATGGTTGCTGCTTCACTGGCCAAATAAGCCTTTGATTCCATCCCACTGAGTCACAGGGTTAAAGGAGCACTCATCCTTGGACCAAGTTCCTCCTCTCCGATGACAAGCGGGCTTTCTTCAGGAGGCTGGAGGAGCTCAGCAGGGACATAAGGGGCTTTGGGCATGTCCCCTCGCCCCCCATCCTGGGCATCAGCCAGCATTGGAGGTACTGTGCGCTGGAGGGTCATGCTGAGCCTGGGATGGGATGGGCACTGGGATGGGTCCCAGGAACCTCAGTCTTTCCTCTGACGTCACTGAGGGTGACTTGGAGCTCTCGTGGCAGGTGTGTGGGGATGTCCCCTGCCAGTTGTGCTACATTCAGGAAGAGGGGCCAGCCCAAGGCCAACTGCTAAGTGGGTGGAGATTTTGCAATTCAGCCTCTCTGTCTGGTGTTCTTCCTACAGGAAATCTGTCCCCTGGTGGGACTAGTGGCAAGGCACTGGGCTCCTGGGATACCACATCAGGGTCTGGGCAGGGCTGCTGTGGACAGCTGTGCAGTTTGTGCACTGCACAAACTGCTGGGCCAAGGGGGCAGGAGGGGGCTGGAATTCTGTACTAAGTCAGGCCTATGGTCGGGGTGGGGCACCTTTTTCTAATTTCCACAGAGGTTCCCTATGTACTGGCAGTAACCCTGAGTCTGGGGAGGAAGGAGAAAAGGAGAAGGGAAAAGATATGATCCTTAGGGAGAGTGTCAGCCTCTTGCTTCCTAGACATCTGTTTCAGTGTGCCGCCCAGAGACCCAGGGGAGCCAGGTCCTCATGCTGTGTCTGTCTCGGGCTCACTAGCTCTTAGCTCTGACCCCTGTGTCAGAGCCTGGGAGCCAGGGAAGAGGTGGTACCTCTGATCAGCTCAGCCTTGTCCATGGGGTCTGGGAAGGTGGCTGGGGGTCGGGAGCCAGGCTCCTGGACCAGAAAAGGGAGAAGGAAGCTAGTCTACCCCACTTAATCCCTTACCCTTTGACCACCTAGTGGCTCTCAGCCTAAAGGGCAGCTTCCCGCACCCATGGGCTCTGTCTGGCTTTGGAGTCTACAGCCCAGCCCCGAGGCCACCCCGGCAGGAGGGCACATGGTCTGGGGAGAACGGTGCCATTCCCTCCTGTGGTGTCATCCGGGGCTCCCTCCTTCCTCAGGAGCCTGACACCAAATGCTCCGGCGCCACTGGCTCATTCTCTGTGGGGACAATCAGCCCACCTGGTTCACTGAGGGTCCTGACTGGGTGGGCAGGTCAGGGGGGTCTGCTGCCCCTCGAAGTCACCCAGGCAAGAAATGTCCAACATGGCAGCTGCGACTGCCCCTGCCCCGCATCCCACAGGGGGCTGGGCCGGACTGTCACCACTATTTACAACACTGCTCCCTTGGGAGCATGAGGCGGTGTCTTTGCACGTGTCCTGGCACAGAGGGCATCACTGGTGAAGTCCCCACAGCTCTCCTGCAAGCGTGTGCGCCCTAAACTGGGGGCCTCCGGCACTCTGGAGCCCGGGGCTCAGTGCTGCTCAGACTGAGTTTAAAAACACCCCCGCTCAGTTCAGGTACTGCCACTTACTTCTTTCACTCGACGGCCCCTTGCATCTTTCTTGTAAGTAATGATGGCAGCGAGACTGGAAAATATGGAGTTTCCTCATTTCTTTGAACTTCAGCAGGAAGCTCTGCTCCTCCTTCTGGGTGTGAGCGGCCAGCACCTCCTTGGTGAGGCCCAGCTTCCTGAAGGGCTCCTTGTCCTGGCCGAGGCTGCAGGGCACAGCAGGGCCCGCCCGGCAATCCAGAGACTCGGGCCCGCTTGCAGCATCTTCAGCTGTCTCTGCAACGGAAGAGCAGACCTCTCATCGACTGAGAAACGCAGACTGCACCCAGGACGAGAGATCCCCGCACGGGAGATCCCCACACAGTGCTCCCAGCGCGGGGGTGAAACTCACGATGTATCTGTTCAGCTTTCGGAGAAAGTCAACAATAAAGGGCAGTGGCAGAAAGCCCCATCACACGGGGGCCTGGGGGTCAGTGTTCTGAGCAGGGGAACTTTGGGGCACCTCGGGGTTTCAGCCTCTGACATTAAAGAGACTGTGGGCTGTCCTGCTTCCGGAGCACAACAGGTGCCCGGCCCCCGTTCTGGTTCAGGACCATGGTTCCAGACAGTGTGGTCAGTGGAACTACGGGTGCAGACAGGAGTGGTCGGCGGGGCCCGCAGACCATCCTGAAAGAGGGGTTTGGACCCTGACTCTCTGACCTGGGCTTTTCCCCTCATCATCTCCCTCTTCCCAGCAAGGAACACATTCAGGATCGTTTTCCTCCTGGGTGTCTGAAGAACCACTCAGCCCGACCCCCTTGGTCAAACAGCAGAGGGCAAGGCAGGCAGGGAAAGGCTCGCAGCCCCATCTATGGAAACGGGAGGAGGGGGCCCTTGTGCTCTGGTTCTCTTGGCACCAACCAAGGGGAGTCCTGAGACCCTTGCTCTGTCCCAGGAGGCCCCCTCCGTATTGACACCTGAGCAGACACCTGTCACAGGTGAAGCCAGAGAGCAGCGGGGATCAGGACAGGTGTGGGCACCCCCACTCTGCATTTCCTGGGCCTGGATTCCCTGGACCCCTCTGACTGGGCCATGGTAGGTTCTTCCGCACTTGGATAAACTTAAAACAAAACCCCCAGACAGCAGTCCAAACTTCTCAGTTCTATGGCTACAATCAGCTTGCTCTCAGCATCTTCCAAGAAGCGACAAGCGCACCTAGCTCGGGCTGGGGCTTCTTGTCGCCCACGTGGACGATCGTGCTGCTGTAGCTGCACTGGCTGGTGAGGGACACCACGCTCTCCGCCTTGCCGGGCAGCGTCAGCGAGGTCAAGTGTGCGCTGACGTCCGTGTGGCTGTTCACCTTGGAGGGCGACGCCGTCTCTTTATAAGAGAAAATGGGAGCAAACACAAAAAGGTGATAAAAAAGAGCTGTTTGGTTAAGAAGTACAGATGCCTAGGTTCGCTCCAGGACCCGAGGGACTGCATTGTCTGGGCACATCCTGGCAGGTGACGTTGTGTCCTCTGGTGTGTGTTCACAGGCGGGAACAGTGGAGAAGAGGAAATTCTGAAATGGGAACAACACACTCTCCCAACCTGAGGCCCCTGGGAAGAGGCAGGTGCCCTGGGTCAGGGCCTCTGCCTCAGGCTGGAGCCCAGAACCCTTCTGTAGGCTCATGGGGAGGTGCCCGGGGGGGCCAGAAGCCCACATGGTGAGTGTAGGCATGCCCCTGGCTCTCCCTCCCTGTGGGCGGGACGCAGATTCCACCGCAGAGACTGTCCAATTGTCTGTGCTTCCGTCACCCATGGGAGACCCTATTTCTGATCCTGGGGGTGACCACTAGGAACACACACACGTTTGAGGGGCCTGAGATTTCACCCGACCTGCAGGCTGCTAACACTCAGAAGCCAGTCCTCCTCTGAGACCCCATGGAAACAGGCCTGCCCAAGCATGCCACCTGACTGGCCCCAGGCCTCCAGCTGCCCCAAGGGATCCTGTCCTCAGAGTCCAGAATCACCTTTACCTTCAGTGAGGAAGGACATTTTGAGCTACTTTGGTCATTTAAATACAGCCCACACCACCACACTGTGTCCCTGAGGCCACTCAGAATTCACATGGGAGGAAGAAGGGGGCTGCAGGCCTTCAAATGATGCCTGATCCCAGCAGAGAGGATCTCAGTGTGCACAGTTCACAGCTCAGACCAACAAGGCACCTGCAGAACGTGGCCCGGGGCTGGCGGTGGCCTTCCGCTTGTCGCTGGCCTTTGGGGTGGGGAGGTTGGCCGGGAACTCACACTTGCGCTTCAGGGTGGTGGCCTCGCTGCAGCTCTCCAGGTACCTGCGGGGGTCAGAAAGGGCTCCGTGTAACAGAGGAAGCGGGTGGCAGGAACAGAACAGTGGGGAGGGAGGCCAGAAGGGCCGCACCTGATGACACTGTCCAAGCAGCTGATCTGCTGGTAGGAGCCAGCGGGCTGGTTTCTGCAGGCCAGCTCCTCGGGCAGGCTGGCACCAGAGCTGTCCTTTTCCACAGCCGGGACAGCTTTTATCTGAGCCGGGGAACTGCTCTGCATTTCTGGAAAAATGACAACATTGTTCCTTCAGTTAATATTTGTTGTCCCCAGAGAACACTTCTATATTAATATAAAGCATTTTAATTCTACCTAAAGATCAGACTGGGGGTTCAGAATATGCTTCACAGATATGGAAACCCAGTGACAGCTGGTGCTCAGGCAGCCCTGCTGGGCCAATGCGGCTGTGCCATCCTCAGGGGTGGCTGGAGGGAGCCTCTCTCTGCAGGTTCTGTGGTGCTCTGGCCAGGTTGTTCCCAAGGTCAGGGACTCAGCACTGGGAAAGGCCAGTTCTTATTTGAACTCCTGAAACTTTCAGGGCCAGTGAGCTCACAGGTGCTTTCTGGTCAACCAGTACTCCCTACCTCGGAGAGGGTGGGTCTCTTCAAACGTGACTTAGTGGTGATAACAATTGTAACAAGTGCCTTGGCACAGCCTGCTGCGGGCATTTCTGTTCTGCCCTCACCACACGCCACGTGCCGCTCCCCTGAGGGGCCCTCAAGGGCAGAGCCACGTCCTGCTCATTAATGTCCCCAACACCCAGCACAGTGTGTCAGGCAGCGCGTCTCCCAGGCAATGTGCATGCCCACGTGTCCTGATGGCCAAGACGTGGGGTAGCCCACTGGAGGCTTCCTGGAGGAGGTGAGGGCTGCGGCCAAGGAGGAGCGAGGGTGCATGTGCACATGTGCATACTTGCACAGGGCAGCGTGAGGGTGTGAAGCCACAGCGTGGTGAGTGGGAGCAGGCTGGGGGGAGGAGTGGGGTTGACGATGGCCCAGGAGCAAAGCTGGCACCTCCCACCTCAGCCAGTTCAGCCTGGACTGTCTGAGGACAGCTGGGCAGCCCCTGAGGCCGGCGTGTGCTCACGTGACCAACTGCCACTCTGCACAGTGGGAACAAAGCGCAGAGACCCTCGCCTGGCCACACCGTGGCGGGCCTGCAGGGCCAGGGGCCTGCTGGGAAACGAGGGCCTGCAGGGTGGACCGAGGGCCCTGCATCCGCACAGAAGTGCACGGCCCAGCACAGAGGGGAAATTCCCTGCATCCAGAGTTAAAGTTGCACCCAGTCCCCCCACCTCGCCGCACTGAAGGCTCATTAAGGAAATGCTGGATCATCTGTTACCTGAAGCAGACTTGCTCGTTTGTCCTCCTGGTTCATCAGGATAATGACTTTTGGTTTTGACCTTGTTACCATTTTTACTGATTTTCTTGGAGAAAAACAAAATGAACACGTTATTTACCCTGGGAGACCCTCCAGGAACGGTAGCCTGTCCCCCACAGCAGGAAGAGAAAGCTGAATTAATCCCAGTAAGTTCTGAATAAGACCTGAGAGGCAGAACTAGATAAAACAGACTTGGGATGACTCTGAAGAAAATAAGAAATAAAGTGAACGGCAAGGTACTTTTTCTTCTTTCTAACGCTAACACTAAATGTTCACTTTTGCTTAATTTGCCAGCTTTAAATAATTTTCACCCAAACCTTTAGCCACAGTTTGTAGCTGCTCCCACCCTTTTGAGATTACAGTCCCAAGTGAGCAGAGTTCAGAGCAACCAGAAGCAGCTGAGGTCGGAAAGGCTGGGTTCTGGGAGGGCAGTAACTTCCACGTCACAGCAGATGGACAGAGGGGGACAGAGAGAGACAGAGGGACAGAAGAGGATGGGAGGACAGAGAGGGTTGGAGGGATGGGGAACAGAAGGGGATGAAGGGGGACTGAGGGGGGCAGAGAGGGATGGAGGGGGACAGGGAGGGACAGAGGGGGACGGAAGGGGATGGGGGACGCACAGCTCTCCTGTGGCGGGAGTCCTCCTGGCCGTTGCTGTCGCTGGAGGAGGTCTGGCTCATGAAGTGCTCGTGGGACCCGTTGCTGCCCAGGCTCCCGTAGCCACTGGAGCCGCTGTGGGGGATGGGCTGGGGAGACAGTGGACAGGAGGACTAGGGACAGGCCAGGGGCATGGCCTCCTACATGCTGTTTCTCTGAGTGGCTGTGACCTGCCCAGGGCCCTCGGTGAGGACCAGGTAGGGCTGGGGTCAGGCTGCGGTGGGCTCCCAGCCTCCACCCCCAGGACTGGTCTTCGGATCCCAGTCGCCAGGAGACTCCACCAACAGGGAATTCACTCAACCCTCCCCTCAGCTCACAGGGCCAGGGGTTCAGAAAGAGAACGAGGTGTGAGTTTCCTACAGTCCCTGGAGGCAGAAAAGCAGGAAGCCGCTCCTCATGGGGCCCCTGGGCTCATCGAGTGCTGTGTCCCCAAGGACAGGGGCGCCCTTCTCCAGTCCCCGCGGGGCCAGTGTGGCATCCTGGATTGGAGGGACATCCCACTGCCTCCTACCCCCAGGGCCACCCTGGGACTCGGGGGCTGAGTTGGGGTGCAGGGGTCTGGCTGCATCCTTCAGCCGCTCGCCCAGGGCTGACGCCCGACTGTGTGAGGCTGGGGCTGTCCCCACTTGGGCTAGCTGCAGGTGCGCCCGACTGTCTGAGCCTGGCGCAGGCTCCACCCAAACCAGCCCATGTGCGTGGTACCGAGAGTGCACCACGGGGGCCAGGGTGCAGGGCGGAGCGAAGGAGCAAGAAGAGCTTGAGACAGAAGGATGGTGGCCCCAGGACTCAGGGGTTTCCGAGCTGCTAGCGGGGGGTGGGGGACGAGCAGGCCATGCACCCACCTGCAGCAGCAGCCGGTGGATCTGCTCCGTGAGCTCCTGAATGCTGGGGTGCACGGCCTTCTCCTCCATGCGTGGCGGGGCTGAGAATACATCCTCGTTCAAAGGCCCCCTGCATGGTTTTCATTTGTCTCTGTGAGTCGGGGCCCCACGCAGCATGCCATACCAGGCCCCACCTCCTCCCTGCAGACCCCCAGGCTGCCACCTGCCTGCTCACCACCTCCCCCCTCCCCGTCACCACTCTGCCTGAATGAGGCCCCGGAACAAGGCCCCTGACACCTGGGGGCAGGGGGCAGCCATCACAGGTATGTGGTGGGAGGTGACTTGGGTCCTGGTCTCCCAGCCATGCCCTCTGTCACCATGGGTGGGGACATGAGGACCCCTGGCCCCCAGGCACTGAGAGTACTCACACCCTGACTCTGTGTCTCCCGATGATGAAGGAGATCTTCCGGCTCCACGGGTTGACAAAGCTGGACCAGCTGGTGTCCAGGGTGACGTACTCCCCGTTGCGGGTGCGGAACCGAATCGGGGAGCAGTCGAAAGGCTGTCCGCCGGACTGCACGACTAGGAGAGAGAAAGCAGAGCTCAAGGCGCGGGGTGTCATCGGTGCTCATGGCCGGAGGGAAGACCCTTCGGGGTGCCCTTGACGTTGGAGTCATGTGAAAACTTAAGAGATGCTGATAGCCCCTCAAAGCCACCACTTCCAATCCCACTTTGCTTTCGACTGTGACAAGGGATGCTCTTGGTGGTGTCACTACACGTGTTAGGACACACATCTCTGTTAGCCTCACTGCTCTCCACCCGGGGGATGCCTGGAGTCGCCTGTGTCTGTGAGGCCTGGGCTTGGTAGGGACACGTGCCGTCCACTCCCCTGGCCTGGGCAGACTGCCAACCCACCGCAGCTGACCCTGTCCCCCCTCTCCTGCCTGCTGGCATAGCCAACAGGAAAAATGAGATACCAAGGACTCAGGCCATGGGCCACTCTCGACCGACTGACAGGACTCAGGCAGGGAGGGGCATCCCTCCCAGACACGTTGTTAGTCCATCCGACCTGTCCCAGTGGGCGCTGGGAAGACACCCCCGGAACGTGCTAGCTTTGGCCAAGCCCCCAGGATGGACCGTGAGGAGGCAACCTACTCTTTTTGTGGACGGCCAGCATCAGGGGCCTGTCACTGGGATGCAGCTGCAACAGTACGGGGGTATCGACCAGGTCCTGAGGCAGGTGGCCCAGGAGGGGGACTGCCCTGCAAGACAAGCACACACAGGGGCATGGCCGAGCTCAGGACGCCTGCCAGGACACAGCCTCCAGGAACAAGTCAGGCTCCAAATTCCCCGAAAAGCAGAGCTGGGAACCACGCTAACAGAAAGTCACTCTATTAACTAACAAACAACAGATGACAACATTGCCAAAGGTCCGCGACAGGGGGCAAGGCCCAGCCAGGCCCCGGTTACAGGCTCCGTGTTTCAGCTCTGTGCCTGATTTCCTGAAAGGGCAAATAGTGACAATGGTTTTGTTTTCCTCTTGTAAGGTCTCTGTGTGTGTGTGTGTGGTGTGTGTGTGTGGTGTGTGTGTGTGTGGTGTGTGTGTGTGGTGTGTGTGTGGTGTGTGTGTGTGTGTGTGTGTGGTGTGTGTGGTGTGTGTGTGTGTGTGTGGTGTGTGTGTGTGTGTGTGGTGTGTGTGTGTGTGTGGTGTGTGTGTGTGTGTGGTGTGTGTGGTGTGTGGTGTGTGTGGTGTGTGTGTGTGTGGTGTGTGTGTGGTGTGTGTGTGTGGTGTGTGTGTGTGTGTGGTGTGTGTGTATGTGTGGTGTGTGTGTGGTGTGTGTGTGTGGTGTGTGTGGTGTGTGGTGTGTGTGTGAGTGTGGTGTGTGTGTGTGTGTGTGGTGTGTGTGGTGTGTGTGTGTGTGTGGTGTGTGTGGTGTGTGGTGTGTGTGTGTGTGTGTGGTGTTTGTGTGTGGTGTATGTGTGTGTGTGTGTGGTGTTTGTGTGTGGTGTGTGTGTGTGTGGTGTGTGTGTGTGTGGTGTTTGTGTGTGGTGTGTGTGTGTGTGGTGTTTGTGTGTGGTGTGTGTGTGTGTGGTGTTTGTGTGTGGTGTGTGTGTGTGTGGTGTGTGTGTGTGGTGTGTGTGGTGTTTGTGTGGTGTGTGTGTGTGTGTGTGGTGTGTGTGGTGTGTGGGGTGTGTGTGTGTGTGTGTGTGGTGTGTGTGGTGTGTGGTGTGTGTGTGTGTGGTGTGTGTGTGTGTGGTGTTTGTGTGTGGTGTGTGTGTGTGGTGTGTGTGTGTGGTGTGTGTGTGTGTGGTGTGTGTGTGTGTGGTGTGTGTGTGGTGTGTGTGTGTGTGGTGTGTGTGTGGTGTGTGTGTGTGTGTGTGTGGTGTGTGTGTGGTGTGTGTGGTGTGTGTGTGTGTGGTGTGTGTGTGGTGTGTGTGGTGTGTGTGTGTGTGTGGTGTGTGTGTATGTGTGGTGTGTGTGTGGTGTGTGTGTGTGTATGGTGTGTGTGTGGTGTGTGTGTGTGTGTGTGTGTGTGTGTGTGTGATTCGTAAGTTTGGCTAGATGGGCTTTTTTTTTAACAAGTCTTCCTGGACCAGGAAAACTGCCTATGTGTGTCTTTTCCAGCTCCAGGTGGTCTCCTCTGTGCTCACTCGGCCACTGTGTCTGGTCCTGTTTGTTGTGGCTCCCGGAGTCGCCATCGTTGGCTGGGACAGTTGCTCTGCCCATCAGGTCCTCTCTGGGAGCTGTCATTTTGCTTTTCCGGGAAACGTTCTGCATTGAACTCTGTAGTGCCCCTTCCGCCTCTGTTGTATCTGGTCCCCTCTGTTGTGTCCAGTGCCCTCTGTGGTGTCCAGCACCCTCGGCTGGCTCAGGCCAGTCTTCTCACATCCCAACGGATGTTTTCTCAAACTCCTGCTCGGGGGGAGGAAGTCGTCCTTAGAGCCTTTACAGAGAAGCCTCCCTGCTCTGCAAGGGGCAGAGCTTCCTCGGGGCCTGGCGCCACTTGGGTTTTCTCCTCCTTGTCTGAGGCCCACTCCTTCTGGGCACTGTGTTTCCCTCTGGACAGGATGTACAGGATGGCCCTGGCCAAGGCCTGGCCAGAGGAAGAGGAAGAGGAGGAATGGAGGCAGGGAGTGGGGGAGGGGAGGCTGGAGCCCCAGCCCCTGCCCTGGCGCACCCGGGCTTCACGGGCCGGGCTGCCCGCCAGCCGCTGCTAAGGATCTGCAGGATACCGGCCCATAACCGCCAGCTCAGCAGTTCTCCTGCTCACAGACGTGTGGGCACCTGGGGTGGCTGTGGACAAAAGTTCTTATGCCTTTGGAGGAATAAAAATTATCCTGGGGTTGCTTCACGAATGCTGCTTCCAGGCTCCACCTAGGACAGGGCTGGGTGGGGCCCAGAACCCGTACTTTGAAGCTGTCTCCATGGAGATTCTGCCATAGGTGGTCGGCAGCGCACATCTGAGCGGCCTGGGGCCGGATGGAGGCTGGTGGTCCAGGGCTGCTCACGAGCAGAACTTTCCCAGCAGGCCCTGTGGCCTGCACCTGCTATCCCCGGGCCAGGTGAAGGCTGTGGGGAGGTCCTGATCATAGGTCCACTTCCCGTGTGTCTTCCGAGGAGACCTCTCCCCGACCACTGCCAGCAGCCTGTCACATTTTCTGCGTCTTCAGGCACCTGTGCAGGAAGAGCTGGAGAAGTCACACTGGGTCCCTGACCCAACGCCAGCTAACCCAGAGCCCTCAGAATGGTCAGTGCTCCCAACTCCAGCAAGGCCATTTGCACCAGCTACAGCCCCCTGGGTGGGAGACCCAGGAGGGGTGTGGGAGTGGCCCCGGGCAGAGGTAGGGAGGTGACCCCGCCCTGCGGCAGCCTGTGGCATGGCGGGGGGCAGAGGCACTTCTGCTGGGATCTTGCTGACGGCGTCTTCAGGTCCACTTCCAGCGCTGTCCCAGGCACGCAGCCTGGGCTTGGCCATCCTTCACTCGTGGGCCCAATTTTTGAAGTAAGTTTAAACAAGGTAATAAAGACAGGCTCAATTAGAACGACCGCCAGGCCCCGAGTGTCCCATCTGCATGGTGTTCGTAGCTTCGGAGGTTTCAGTGTGATTCCGTAGTCATTTCACTGTCTATGTTCAGGTAAACGTTTTGTTGATCATCACACGTAACGTTCACTCTTAGCTTTAGCCAAACAGCTTCAGTGTCAAAGACATGAAAATCCACGGAGCTTCATTTATTTATTAAGTAACTACCAAGATAATGATGAAACACAAACTATCTGGTGGGGAGTCTGCTGATGAGAAGGACACAGGATTGACTCAAGGACCGCGAGCGCGAGGCGGGAGCCGGCGGAGGGGCGGTGCTACACCACTTACCTTTCATCCACGTCCTGGAACAAACAGTTTGGCGAATGTGTGGTGGTAAAAATCCTCTTTTCAGGAGGGATTCTAGGGGCTGAAAGAAAAGAATTTCACACATATTTCTGATTCTGACATACATAAGAAGGCTGCAGTGCCCCTGCACCCCAGAGGCCCCAGGGGCACGAGAGTGGGAGGGACATGGGCCCCGGGCCCATCAGAGCAGGTCTCACCACGTGGACAGAAGGTGTGGCCAGGGAAATGGGACGGCATCCCTGGGCTAGCGACGGTCTGGACACAGGTGGGAGAGGGCGGTGCCCAGTGCCTTTAACTGACAAAGGGAGATGCTGTGGATGGAGCCACAGGGAGTGCCAGGTGACAAAGGTGGGTGCTGAGTCTGGAGGGGGACGGGGACTCAGCCAAGGGCTGGGGAGGGGCCGGGGCCAGAAGCTACCCTCACAGACACGCCTGGGCTGCGGGCGGCGGGGAGGGGCGAGCGGGTGGGCTGCTACCTTCGTAGCCCGAGTGCACTCTCTCGGCCAGCAGCACGCAGCACAGCTGGCCCTCGGCGCCCTGCGGGCCCCGCACCCTGACCAGGTAGGGCGTCATGCGGAATGGGTGGTAGCGGACCTCAGTCTCATGGTTTTTCCCGGCGCTGCGGAGGAGGATGAGACAAGAGGCTTGGAATTACGATAGAAGGACTCATCCTTTGCTGCTGGTCACCTCACCCCAGCAGTGGCCGTGATGGCTCAGCAGTCCTCTTCTGTACGGACATCCGCAGAGCCAGGCGCCTCACTTGGGGACCCACACCAAGCTGGACGCACTCCCTCGGCCTGCGGTCTGTCCTCTGCCCTGCCCATGGGTTGGGGACCCACCACCCTGCTCCTCTGTCCCCAGTGGACGTCTGGTGACAGTGAAGGTAAATCAGAGTCACCAGCCTGAGCGACAGGGGCTCATCCTGGGGCTTCTCTAGAGCAGTTGGTGTTTTAACTGGGGAAAGGGTTGCTGCTCCAACAGTGGGGTCCCAGCCCCAACTCCTGAGGGCGCCAGTGTCTGGCCAGGGATCACTCCTGACACCGCAGCTGGATGCTCAATCCGTCACTCTATTTTGGGCCAAAAACCTGTTGGGAAAGCTATGGGGCTTTCCCCGAAAAAATGAACACAAACCAGAGGCTGCATGTGCTCCCGGGGTCCTCACAGACCCTGGACACACACCTTGCCCAGCAGGGGCACGCCGGCCAGTTTTCCTGGTGACAGACGGCAAGCCCGGCTCCCCAGGCTGACTCTTCCAGGAGGAGCAGGTAGGTCACTCCAGGGCTGACCTGCCGTCTCAACTCCTTGTGCATGTACCAGACACAGCCCCCGGAAGTGTGTCTCCCCGCAGACGTTCAGGAATCTGTGCGGCAGGGCTGCTGCTGCTGCAGAGCCTCCAGCCCCAGGGAACAGGGCAGGAGCGCTTAGGATGAAACGCCTGCGCCACCAAATTCAGGAAAACCAGGAGCTGGGCTTACCTGACGCGGCAGAAGAAAGATTTCTCCTCCATGTATTCTTGAGTAAAAGAATCTGAAAGAAAAAGCCCCCAGTCACTCCTCCAGGTGAACCACGACCGCGGGCAGCGCTCCTGCACAGGCCAGGCACAGGCAGCGGGGTCAGCAGCCCAGGTGTGCGTGTAAACGGGCCCGGGCGCCGGCGGAGCCCTGAGCTCAGACTCCTTTCATCACAGTTCTGACTAAAGCGAAATATCCCACGAGCGCGGCGCACACCAGGTTACGCAGTGCTAGGGGTGGCAGCCCGGAGCTGAGTGCTTCTGAAACGGCGTGTGACACGGCCAGACGCACCAGCCAGGAACAACCTGACTCTGGAAGACACACTGATGTGCACAATTCTTGCATATAAAGCCTGAACGTTTCACCCTCTGTATTTTGGGGAATAGTCAATTCTTACAGAAGCAATTCAAGGCACTGCAAAGTTACATTAATCCTTTTGCTAAATATTAACTTAGTTTAAAATAAGCGACAACATGAGGTCAATGGGGTGACCTCACCAGAGATGATGGACCGGTGGTTGCATAATAAACTCATTTAGAAGAAAAAATCTTAGACTTTGGTCTTTCACATAAAGTTTCCTCCACTTGAAAGAAGCGAGGAAAGGTGGACAATGACTGGTTGGGGAAAATGATATAAAGTGACCGGCCTGGAAAGGCCTCTGAGAAGCCATTCGGTCCTTTTGTATTCAGCCAAAGATGAATCACACCGTCCTGGGAGAGAGTGCCAGCCTGTTCACGCAGAGGGAGCTCCCTCCCAGGCCTGGACCGAGCGCTGAGCGGCCCTCGTAACGTCCGCTGCAGACTTCAGTGCCCTGACTGCCTGGTCCTCGGGCTGGGGCTCTGGGAGAATCCTGCAGCCCAAGCGAGCATCTCCTCCTTTTATGCGTCAATCCTAAAGCAAACTGCGCCTCTGGCCCTTGTTGGTTGTTGTTGGGGAGGGACAGCTGTGGGACAGTGGCTGTGACAGAGTGACGCCCCCGCTGCCCGAGCGCAGGGGAGGCGGGAAGCACCATGGACGTGAGGGACCTGGGATCCGGGAGGTGGCGCGGTGGGCTGAGGAGCGTTTGGATGTGAGCAGGTAGGCGGACCGAGGAGCCAAGGATGAACCAGAGTCGGTGTTGGGTGACGTGGCCGGGGCGGCTCTCAGTCAAGTTCATGACTGAGGTTTGTCTGGTGTGACTCCCAGCCCCGTCTGCTTCCTTCCTGCCTGCCTCTCCTGGCTCCTTCGTGCTTCTCTTCAGCTCCATCTCAGCTCCAAGCAGTCAGAGCCCACGAGGGGCTCACGACCGTCCAGGTGCAGGGAGACAGATGCTGTAGGACTTATGCTGTTGGCCGCCCTGGTCACTGAGAGGCCTGATCTGGTTGGGACCCTGCCCTCTCCACTGCCTTCTGCAGGACCCTGAGCTGCATTTCCACTGGGACTGTCTTGTCAACTAGGCCCCTCCTGCACCCACTTTTGTGAAGGTCTGTGCGGGTCACGAGAGAGCTTCCAAGCCTCCCAGACTCAGTCTCCCCAACCACGCTGGAGGAGGACAAGGACACACTGCAAGAGCCCTGTGGCCAGGAGCAGGGGGCGGGGGCGCTGCAGATCAGACGGCAGACACACCCCACATGCCCCACGCCCCAGGAGGCAGCCGCCTGGGCGCAGATGGGAGCCTGAAGTGCCTGGAAAGCCCGCAGTCTGAGCCCAGGAGGACACGTGGTTGGCATTCCCGCAGCTGCCTCCCCTTCCCGCTGACATCCTCCCACCCCCACGGGAGGTGGGCACCTTGCCTGTGCCCCGACTGCCTTTCAGATGCGCCCCTGTCCTTACCCAGGCCCTGCAGGCTCATGTCTAGGCTTCGGCTTCTCAGATCAACTTCTTTTCTAAAGTGCCTAACATTTCTTAAAATCATCTGAAACAGTTTTCCCTCTTGGAAATTCGTGAGAAGAATTTTCTCGCTAAATTGACTCTGAACAAGCAATGTTTTTCTTTCATCTGGGACACAGAGGCAACACTGGCCCCTCTGGGTGGGTCCACTGCGGGTCTCCTCTGGGGGGGTCCCACCTGGCCCTCACCTGGAAGGGAGGAGTCCCTGTCCCCTGCTGCCTGCGCAGAGGGACCCTCACCTGCTCCACGGCTGACACTCCAGGGCGGCAGCTTGCAGGGTGTGGTGGAGCTGTGGAACACGCTGACGTCGTGGGGCGCCAGGAACTCCACAAATTTGGCGTCGTGAAAGGTGTCCCTCTTGCAGTGAAAGATGCAGGCGACCTGGTCAGAGATGTACAGGATCTTCCCAGTAACCAGGGACACAGCCGCAGCAAACATATCCTGGAAGGGAGGACGCCGCCCTGGTGAGGCCAGGCAGGAGGGGCTGGGAGTTGGGTAGGTGGGTGTGGGGGGAGCTGGATGAGTGGAGGGTCCGGGAGGCTGTGGGCCCCTCTCCTCAGTCCTGACCAGAATAACTCTACTTTACTCTCCTACATATATTTGTGTCCAAATGGGATATTATTTGAAAAAACACATTGGGGTTCCACTGCCAAGAGGAACCCCAGCTGTGCTGGTTCCCTACATGTGTTGCTGCTCAGCCTTCTTGGGCACGGAGCTCCCTGGTGCCTGGCCTGGGTAATTCAGGAGGTGGCAGGGGCCTCTCCCTCTCTCTCTGTCGACCAAGAACCTTGCCAGCCCTTCACTCTCTGAGGATGCAGGGGCTTCCCGGGGAGCTGGAGGCCTCGGGTCCCTCTGGCCTAGCACAGGCTCTCTCCCTGCTGGCTGGCCGTCGGGGTCCAGGGCCAGGGCTCCCGGGGGTTAGGCTGCAGTGGGGGCACTGGAAGGAGGAGATGGGAAGGGGAAGGGACCCCCATTCTCTGGGCCAGCTTTGCTGTGACTCCGGCCCCTTTGGACCCCCACTGCCCTTACATCTGCTCTCACTAATTGAGAACTGGGGGCAACTCACGCAGCCCCCCAGACCTCCAGGGGCCCCACTTTTACGGGTTACTTAAAAACGCATGAGTTTTTGGCGTCTCACGAAGCTGAGTCAAGCCCAGGCGCCTTGACCGCAAGTGAATTGACAGCCACCTAGTGCGTCCCTCCCCGTGCTGGCATCGCACGTGGTCAGGGCGGGGCTCGCTCCTACACACTGGGCGCGGGGGGTGGGCTGCAGCACGCCCACCTCTTCTGAATCACCAACTTTACATTCTTTTTTTTTTTTTTTTTTTTAAGGGAAGGAACTAATTTCCTGAAACTCCAATCTCCGCTGCTATGAAGCTGCTGGCTGCGGGGCTCAGCCGGCTCACCTGGATGAAGACCTCGGTCACTGGAAATAAGCTTCCTGGGTGAAGACATCACTCGTGTAAGACACTCACCACATTGTTCGCTGTGAACTCAGAGGTGACACCCTCGATCTCTTCCACGGTGCAGGAGGGCACGTCGGCGCCGCAGGCGTGGCTCTCGCTGGCCCTCAGCAGCTGGTAATACTCCTCGGTGGCTGCGGGGAGACGGGGCAGGGACTGAAGGTGCTTCCTAACTGACGTGTGGGGGCACGACTTTTCTCATGAAAAGTGGGCAATGGAGACCCCCTCCTGGGACACTGAGAGCACAGGACACAGACTGTGAAGGCTAAACAAACAGACATTGGGATTTCTTTCCTGGAAAATCAGAAGGTCTTTGACTACAGAACTGTTTAAATGATAAAAACACATTATTTTAAATAATACGGCCACAGAGTTCTACCCAACCCTCACTCTCCCCACAAGGCCTGTAAACGTGATGCAGTAGCAGCGTTTCCACGGAGGACGGCTGTGGCAACCCCTGCTCCTGCCCTGCTGGTGGCTGGACACTCCCGTCCGGGCAGAATCGGCTCTTAGAAACGCTCGGCACAAGAAACAGCCCTGGGAACAAACTGAAGACGAGGGCCACTCGTTGTAGGACATCTTGCGCCGGTGACAAGGCCGGGGCTGAGCTGGCCCCAGCAGAGGTGAGGGGTGAGGGGAGCCCAGGCTGACGGACTCCTGCGGCTAAACTGTCCTGAGAGACCCCAGGCGCAGGGGCCCTGGGCCTGAACTCCTGGAGACGGGCTATTTGCAGAAGAGTTCGCTAGGAGCGCCAGTGCCTCTTCCAGGGCAGGAGGCTCCTTGCCTGTCCTGGAGACAGAGGCCCCTGCGGCCACCTGAGACCCAGGAGGGGGCGCCAGCTCCGCGGAGGGCGCAGTCACAGTAGCAACTGAAGGCAGACTAGACGCTACCGGACGTTACTGAAGCGTAAAGCACCCGAGCTTGGCGGTGCAACCACTTTGGAAGCTGCAGGGTTTGTTCGGATTCCCGCGGCACGCCTAGCAAGTTCTGCACGTGAATCTCAGGGAACAGCCTTAGCCTGGCCCACCGACCCGTTCTAGGACGCTTACGTGGTCTTCCCTCTAACAACAAAACCCAGACGTACTCACAGTTGGAAGCTGAATCTGGGTCACGAAGGTCCCGTTAGGGCGTGCCTGGGGTGGAGGGGGTGCCCGGCCCTGCCTGCCTGCCTGCCTGGTGGAAAGACTTCCAGGACGGACATTCACACATTTTTAGAAAAATAAGAAATGAAGTGCCCGGCGTCTGGAGCAGATCTAAAATACTGCCCCTGAGGGATACAGTGTGCTAACGCTCTCCTCGAATCTCCTCATGTTGCTCTTACAGGAGGGCCCAGCCCTCAGGGGCTGTCTCGGTTCAACTCTACCAAGCCGCTCGTGCCCCAGCCCCGCCGCATCACAGCTCTCCGGCCAGAGTCTGGAAGATGCTGGACACCCCCGGGGGCGCATGGCCTGACCCCAGCCCAGAGCACAGACCTCCACATTGTTGATAGCTTTCTCTTATCAGCTGGCTTTCCACTTGCTTTTTTTCCTCTAGAAGTACGATAGAAGATTCCAATGAACTGAGGTTTCCAACCAACTGAGATTTCATCAGACTTCTAGAATTTCCTTCCGCTATTCAGGGTTGAATTCTAGAAAATCAGCACACCCCAAGCTCTGACTTGGGGAGGCCTGAAACCCACTCCTCCAGGCGGGAGCGCGCGCGGGGACGCACCTTTCACCTGCCGCACGCTCCTCAGGGCGTGCTTCAGGGTCGCCAGGGTGCTGGCCTTCCCCTTGGCCTTCTTGTCCGCAGGGAGGTGGACCTTCAGCTCCCGCAGGGTTTTGATCAGCTCTCTGTGGGCGTCCGCCTTGGTGGACTGCTCGCTGCTGCGGAGTGAAAGACAGAGACACCTGATGGCAGGGCCCCAAGTGCCCTTTTCTGAAGGAACGTGTCTCTGGCCCAGTTTCTTCACCAGGTCACTAGGACACCTGAGTCCCCGTGTTCTTGGTGGGACATGCAGGACAGTCAGCAGCTCCCCTGCCAGTTGTGACAACCAAAAGTGTCTCCAGACACTGCCTGGCGTCTGTTGCAGGGAGAAGAGCCACCCGGCGAGAACCGGGGCTCTGCCCAGGTGGCTGCTGCAGGCGCCCCTCCAGCTATAGGCTCTTCTCCCTCCAGGGCGAGAGCTGGCTTCGCCCAGCAAGGCCAGCTGGCCCACCCGCAGTCTGGGGACTGCACTGCTGGGCCGCGCCTTCCTTCCCCATCTCACATACAGAAGGGCTGACGTGGAGACCCTGGAGGACAGCAGAATGGCTTCCTGGGGCAAGGACGTGAACAACGCAGGAAGACCTCGGAGGGGAAAGAAGATTTCTAAGAAGGATCTTCAAACTCAAGGATACAGAGATGGGAGGAAGGCAGGACAGTGGGCACTTGAAGATGGAGGTGTGCCTGCTTAGAGCAAAGGACACAGAGAGACGGATGGGGCTGATCTCTGGGGTGGTGGCCAGGTGCCCACATGCCCAGGACTAAGACCTGGATTTTGTTATGAAAGTGTCTGTGGATATGAAATTAAGGATACGTTTGTTACAAGCACCCAAGGAAAAGTAAGGAATGTTCCAGATGCATGTCTAAGATGCAGGCTTACAGTTAACGCACAACTATACGTATCATACGTCATGGACAGTATAATATCCACGTACAAATGCATGTGGGAATATATAAAGTGCAGGATTCACAGCCATTTTGATGAAAGGGTGCAATTCTAACGCTTAGACAGTACCAGAGGGCTGTGTAAACGTCCCGTAACAAAAACTCAGGGAATAGTTAGGCAGAACCTCAGCTTTGGGTGCTGAGGATGGGGCTGAAGGTTCTTCCTTGAATCTCCTTTTCTGGTTTTCCATTTACTACCAGGGTAACAAACACACTACACAGACGCTTTGAGTCAGGAGACTGTTTTCGATAATGCTTGCTGCTGGTATTGGCACTGCCATTAAGAGGAAGTGTAAGACAGACGCTGTCTGATGAAAATAAACAGGTGTCCGCGGGCTGTCCTCCACTGCCGGGTGGTGTCAGCAAACCTGCTACGAGTGCTCAGAACCGGCGCTGGCTGAGGTCGAAATGCCATGCTTCGCCGTCTAGACATGTGAAGAGCTGGAATGAACACCAGGACTGAAAAGGAAAGGATGAGGGCCAGCACGCCTCCCAGTCTGCTGGGGCCCAAGCGTAGCCTGCACGTGCAAATAGGAAATACAACTGTGGGTTAATATGGGGGGCTGTGTTCAGGGGACTGGCTGGGGTGTAGCTATCTGGGCCTCCCAGCAGACTGAGCGAGGAGGACAGAACTAACATTAATAAGACCAGAACTAGTAATAAAGCACCCAAGGTGCCTTTAATTGTGTAATATGGATGGAAGGGGACCTTATCCACGTCAGATGAGATCCCTATAGGGTCATCAGACCAGTTTCGTGAAGGAACAATGGGCGGACAGCTGCTCGCGCTGCAATCATGAAAGGGAGGACAAAGTGGAAGACGAGGAGTCGTGTGAGGGCCGCTGTATGTGCTGAAAAGCCGCCCCAGACGCATTCGACTAGAGAGGTACCAATGGACGGGGCTGCTGAGAGGAGGCTGGTGATGGCTGTCGCTCCCCCGACACGAGGGACATCTGTCCTCCGGGTAACACACAACCTATGAGTGAGGGAGCTATCACTGTAGATGACAGCTGATTCCGATGTTCCGTGTCTCTAGAAACACACAGGACCTGTAATGGGAGCCTCATCCTATGGGGGCGAACAGGCAGATAGAGAACACGGAAGCTCTGTCTGCGTGTAGCTGTTGAATGATTCACCCGTAACTTACACCTCGGCAAATACACGTTATAGGTGAGAAGGCAGTTACGGCATCTGATGCACTATGTTTCGCTAGGAATAATCCTGTCAAGCTTTGTAGAACTAAACAAATGCCCAACGAGGAGCCGGGATGTCACCAGGATGAGATGTTTGATGGGCTGGGAGACTGATGAGGGCACTGTCAATAAATTTAATCAACTGGTGTGGTTTCCGGATGTTGGTTATTAGTGTTCTTACAGTTGAAATACAATGATGATTTTTCATGTCGCTGGCCGTGGTTAGCTTCCACGTGAGAAGAATGATGACATGCATGGCATGTATTGTATTATTTTTGTAATTTGTTTCATAGATTTCTCTTCAAAACCTCCGCCTGTTTATGGTGTGCCTGGGCTGGCTGTAAGCGGTGGCGCTGGCTGTGGACCTGTGATGGGTTTTGGTGGCTCACTTGGGGGGCAACAGCACTTTCATTTATTTGGGGGCATCGGTAGGGCTTGGTTCCACAGCAGCTGTGGCCGCTGGGCAGCATCATGAGGTTTGGGTTTCTGCTAGGACTGCGTTATGCGCACATTTTTTCAGGGCTAATGGCGAGGTCTGAGTCGTGTTTTATGCTCTGAAGGATGACGAGGTGGAGACTGTTCAGTGGAGCAGGGGGCTGGGTAGTTTATGACACTGGGGACGCTGGCTTTTCGGTGGGGAGCCACGGGAGCACTGCGAAGGCACCTGGCTGGTGCCTGCTGCCGGCTGGCCCTGCTGGCCGCTGCAGCGGTTATTGCATTGCGGAGGTTACTGTGGTAACTAAGCAGTTGTGCCTGGGGCAAAGGTGATGCGGAACGAGAGGAAGCAATCTGATCAGGCCTTTCTGGTCTGAGGCTAGTGTAGAGAATGTTACTTGAATCTGGGCAGTAGACTTTGGTAAGACATTTTCTAGTCGAGTTGTGTCTGGTAATAATGCTGCTGATTTCAGGCTGCTGGTGAGTTTAAACCTGGGGAGAGACGGCGTATGATGGGGGGAAGTCATCCTAGGAAGTGAGAGAATCAGGAGAGGTTTGAAGGGTAACTGAGTTTTAGGTTCTGTGTGGTAAGGTGGATTTCCAGGGCCAGAAGGAAGCCTGAAATGGTCACGGCGAGAGCTGTTAGTTTCAAATAACGGGCAGTTACTAGCAGGACTCTTGCTGGGGGAATGCTGCTGGAGACGAGAAACCCCGCAAAAACACCTCCTGCTAACAGGTGTTTGATGGAGCCAGTTAGGACTGGGCTGCTCTCATTGATGAGGATTAGCGTGGAAAGCGAGCTGGTCCCGGGAGTGCAGGGAGCATAATGCAAGCAGCACGACAGCTGAGGGAGGCAGGGAGTCGGGCTCCGCTGCTGGTATACGGCGCGGACGCGGCTTCCCTGATAAGACCTTTGGAATAAGAGCCTGTGCAAGGCCTGCTCGGGGAGGCCGGGGGCGCTGCCGGCCCAGGGCCGCATCAGGGGCGCTGAGCAGCCTGCCGGGACTGTCATCTGAAAGGGTGCGGCCGGGTCCACGAGGGGGACAGCTGCGCGGACTAACGGGTTCCAGCAGGAGATTGAAAAAAAGGCACATGGTCCCCCAAAACTTATCTCCACGACTCCAACTCTTTCCATCTCTCTAAACGCTCTAGATCAAGGGCGCTCTGGTGGCCTCACCTGCAGCCGCTCGTGGACGCGTTGTGGTCAGACTTTGCCGTCATCAGGCTGAAGGCATCCGGACTAAAAGGACAAAAAGTACAGGCAAAACTCAGAAGAGTGTTCATTCCATCCACTTCTCCCCACTCCATCCAACCAGTGGTGACAGGCTGGATTACACCAGAGTAAGTCAATTAAGGAAAAATCCAAGCTAAGAGAATCAGGCATAAAAACCTTTGGATACCAGGAGAAGCTAAGCGCTGGGGCACGCAAACCCAAGGCCGGGGCGAGTTCGTTTTCTCGTGGGGGGTGGGGGGAGTAGCTAGGTTTCCACTTCTCTCTGAGGAAGGTACTGGGGATTGAACCCAGTGTTAGGCACGCACTCTACCAGTGAGCTACCCCTCCCCTGGCCAGCTTGCTTTCTATATAAATCACTCAGCATCCGTGTCAGCAGCGGCGGGCTGGGTTACCCGGCTCTCCTGCCCCCCAAGATCTCGTGATTCTCCCTAAGTATCTACGGGCAATCTGACATCCACAATCACTCTTACAAGGAAGGACAGACCCTTGCAAATTTTAGTTATTCTGAGTTAATAAGATTTTCAAAAATCTTGAAAACCTTGGTAATCATGATTTAAAGACCACAAAAGCAACCAAATTACTACGGACTGAGACTGAGTAAGAGAGTGCCCGGCCCACCTGGTGGGGCCCAGGCTGCACCCACCCCTGGCCAGTGGCGGGCGGCTCCACCAGCATCCCCAGCTCCTTGCTGCTGTCGTCACAGTCGCTGCCCTGTGAGTCCCGCCCCGTCGAGCAGTTCTCCTGGGTCTCATTGCCGCTCATGTCCACGTCCTCCTGAAGCGGGGCTGGGCTGGGCCTGGGCTCCGGGGGCTCCTTGGAGGGGTTCCCAGGGCTGGGTGGGTAGCCCGCATAGCCGTTCATGCTGGCTCCCGAACAAAGCTGGCAAAGGAGAGAGTGTTGTCAGGCAGTAGGGGAGCAGGTGCCCTGCAGCCCTCAGGTGGGGCGCCCCATCCAAATCTTTCCCCACGTTTCGCCGAAGGAGCCGGCAGGAGGCAGGGTCAGTCGTGGGTCTCCTTTGCTCGTATTCACTGGGCTCCTACCTGCCGTGAACTATGAAGGCGGAGGGGTGAGGCAGCCCCAGCCCCAGCCCCAGACAACAACGTGCTGATGGCTTAGTCAGAAGGTGTTCAGTGTTGGTCGTCACCACCCAGCGCGCGGGGAGCTTTGGGGGAAACACAGATTTCCACTGAATAGCTGGCAGGGCCTAGGAACCCACATCTTACAGATCTCCCCAGGTGGTGTGGGGGAACAGCGGGGTTCAGAAAGCTTGGCCATCACAAGTTACAGGAGACTCCAAAACCAGGCTGCAGGTGAGGGAGACTTCAGGATGGTGCTCTGGGGAGCAGGTGGGGGGCCCTCCCAGCAGCACAGGGGCTCCAGGTCCAGGCATTCCCAGTGCTCGGTGGCTGAGGCACGTGTGAGTGGGGTGTGGAGGGGAGGGACCAGTACGAGGCCAGTGTGGAGTTTACACTTTATCCGGATCTATGAGAGGCTGGTGAAGCACTGTAAATAGCAGACTCACGTGACTTGGTTTGTGTTTGGACGAGAACTTTAACTTTGGTGCTTTGAGGGTAGGTGGGTGGAGGGGAGCTGAAATCCTGACCAGGCACAGGCTGGGACAGCGAGTGCCCGGGGCAGGAGGGGTTGACCAGAAGCCTAAGGACGGGGAGCCTCAGGTCGCAGGGTGAAGGCAGCACCGAGGACGCTGCTTCCCTGGAAGTCCTGGCAGGAGGTGGGCGCCCACTCAGACCCGGGGAGCTATCAGCGAAGGCGCTGCGCGGAAGGGTGCAGTCAGGGCTAAGGAAACTACAAAAGATGTGCAGTCCTGGGGGCCACCAGGGAGGCGGAGGGAGCTGCTATCACCCCCCGGGCCTGGGGGGACAGGAAGCGGATGCCTACTGAAACTGGGGGACCCCCGATGACCTGCGGCCTGGGGGACAGCGCTGGGACATAAACCCTGGCTTCTCTCTCCTCCTGACCTTGGAGGTCAGGAAGCCAGAAGGCAAGAGGACCCACTGACACAGTCCCAAAACGCCACCCTTGGACACTAAGCCGTGGGGGAGTTCTGGAGGGCCCAAGTAGTGGTGCCTTCACCCAAAGGACCCCCAGAAGTGCCCCCACAGCGTTCCTGAGCTCAGGAACCTGGACCAGCCGCCAGGAGGAGGCTCTGGTGGATGGTGGTGACTGCGGACACTGCTGAAGACGTGACCGCACTGCCTCATGTCACGTTCACCGTCCGTGGTGCATGTAGGATCCCACTTCAGGGACGGGAAAACAGGCTGGTGACTTGCCCAAGGCCACAGCAGGCCCACCTGCCCCTGAAGACGGGACCCGTGGAGAATACAACCATGTTACTCTCCAGAAGACAGCAGGTCTGATCACATCTTGTCTTGTTCATGAACCACTAAACTAAACAGCACCAAAGTGCAGCTTTGGAAAAGGAGTGCAACTCAGACAAGGTGAACACAGCCTCCATGGCGTGAGGAAACCCACACCTACTCCATATCGTAAGTAAAAATCCAGAAATGATGGGTTCCGGGAAACACAATGAAGGATGCGCTCAAGCTGCAGACTGAGAGGAAAATGTCACATCAGAACAGAGACTCAGAGCGCGGAGGGTGCAGCTCAGTGGTAGAGCACGTGCTTAGCATACACGAGGTCCTGGGTTCAGTCCCCGGTAGCTCCATTAAAATAAATAAGTAAATAAACAAACCTAATTACCTCGCTCCTAAAAAATTAAAAAATAAATAAAATATTAAAAAGTAATTTAAAAAAAGAACAGAGGATCAGAAAGATCAGTGAGGAGGAGGAGGAGCACGAGAAACTTTCTAAACAAGCCGAGGGGAAGGGCTGACGCTGCGCTGCACCTTTACCTGCCGACGACAGCTCTGTCAGAAAAAGACACCGCAACCATGGAACAAACTGCACGGAAAGGGATACACGAAGGAAACCGTCCTGAAGACAGATTTGCCTCTGCCTGGCCACCTGTGCACGAGGCAGAGGTTTGTGAGCTACGTCCTGATGAAAATGATGTTTTCAGGAAAAGAGAAAATTCTACCTGCATCCAAACAGGACAACAAACAGCTTCCCTGCAAAGGGCGTTAGGTCGGGCTACTCTTCATGTCTCCGCTGTAATATTATACTTTCAGAAGATGAAGTCTGCACACAGCTCTGGGCCGAAAAGCTCATTGTCTCGGGGAGGAAGTCTCAGTTAGAGGATCTTACTGTGAGCCTGGACAGCTGCCATCAGTCCGCCCCGAATCACAGAGGACCCAAAACTCCAGTGCCTTCCAGGGAAAGTCAGGAATAAAACAGGCAAGTCTTCGACACGTCAGGGACGTCCTAGCTAATCTGACGAAAGAATGAAAGGTGCAAACACTTGCAAAGAGAGAGCCCGAAGACCAAGCACAGGCTGTCCCCACAAAGAGAAACACCAGGTGAGATCTACACACCTGGGAAGATGCGCGACCTCGTAAGACAGGAGGGAAGTGCAAAGGATGAGGTTTCCAAAGGTCAACAGGACCAACCGCATCCTGGGCTGGCCGGGTGGAGGCCTACAGAGGCTCTCTGGGGGGCTCTGGGCGTGTGCGGCAGCGCTCAGGCCCGGCCCCTTCCCACCCCTCGGAAGCTGCTCCCTGGGAAGGCTCGTGCTCGACGAAGAGGCACGAGCATGGTGTGGGGGAATTAAAAACCAGGAAAGAGCCACCGGCAAGGAGGCTATCAGCGTCCTGTCCCAGGCATCCTGCCCACCACAGCCACCCCGGCCAGGCGCCAGCCTCAACACACAAACTGGGCCCCGTGCCTCATCTGGCCCCACTGGGGTCCACATGGGGCAAGTGAGATCCTCTCTCCCCGGGGCTCGGAGCACAGTCCTGCCCTGCATTGGGGTCGTGCCCCACGCAGCCTCCCGGGAACTCCTGTGCGGCCACCCCCGTGGCCCGGCCGCTGTGCTCAGACCTCAGGCCCTCGCACTTGCTGCTCCCTGGTGTCCCCAGCACTCGTTGGGCAGAGAGCCTGACCATCCTGCACAAACAGCACAGCCTTCTCCCCTCCCCCTCCCCCTGGCAGCTCTGCGTCCCCTGCTTGGCTTTCCGTCCCAAGGCACTGACGCCCAAGGCACTGACGCTGCACACTGACGCGCCGAAGCTCTGAGCTGCTCCCGCTGTACCCCAGGGCCTGGAGCAGGCTGTGGAGGCATAAAACCGGGGACATCTGCACTGTGGAATACTATGTACCCCATTAAATAGAAAGGCATCAGAGACACTGATGTGGGAAGACTCCAGGGCATAAATGGACAAATCACAGAACAGCAAGTAACAATAAAAATGCCAGGCAGTGCGAGTGCGGCGCTCAGCACGCGCCGGCATGGCCCCAGGCCTGTTTCTGTGGATTTGCTTGCTCTCACTGTGCACAGCACTGGGGGCTGGTGCTGTGGCCAAGGACAGGACGGACATTGTTCCTGTCTTCATTGGAGAGGGGAAAACAGACTATCGACAAGGGAGTGGCATTGGAGTAGCGTCTAGCTCAGTAGGAGAACACGTCCTTAGCGTGCACGGGGTTCTGGGTTCAAGCCCCAGTCTCCCCACTAAAAAACTAAGTTGCAAGAAGGTGGTGGCACGTGTAGCAGGCTAACAGTGAATGCTATGAGAAGAAGGCAGAACACAGTCTCAGAGGTGTGAGAGTGGCTGGGCGTGACCTTTCGGGAAGGGTGGCCGCTGTGCAGATGACTCTTGACCTTGTACCTGAGCCCATAAGGGGTGCTGACTCAGAGCCCCTTGCCCTCACTCTCCCCCAGGCTGGCAGCCCCCTGACCCTCCACAGCCGCCACCGGGCGCATGCCCATGTGGTCCTCCTGGCTAACACCTGAGGCTGTCTGGAGTTGCTGGCTCTGCCCGCCACATGTGACCCTGGATGAAGTACCACATCACAGGGTGGGTCCTGGCTTCCCCAGCCGCTGTAAAGGGCCTGGGGAGGCAGGGGTCCCAGTGTACCCCATGAGCTGGTGAGCTTTGATCATGGCACCTGGAAGGAGGGCAGGCCCCTCTCCATCCCTCCCTGGAAGGGACTGTTCTGGAGTTTTTTTTTTTTTTTTTTTTGTCCTTCCTTCCTTTTTCTGTATGGTTTTTTTTGATGAGGTCCCAAGGGCCTGGGTGTCTGTGAAGCAGAGCGTCATCGCGTGGGTCCCAGCCTTCTCTTCCACACCTTCCTGTCCTTCACTCCAGCTGCCCTGGGAGCACACCTCCCAGTAAAGCACTAGCATTTAAGCCTTGGTCCACACTCTGCTTTTAAGAGAACCCAAACCAAGATAGATGAAGAGAGTGAGAGAACAGGCCAGGAGGATGCCGGAGGAATATTCCAGGCAGGAGGACAGCAAGTGCAAAGGTCCAGAGGCAGGCAGGTTTGAGGAAAATGGACAAGTCTGGAGCAGAGAGGGCGAGCCAGAGGCAGGAGGGTGATATGAGGGCAGAGCCAGGCCATGTGGCATGTCGCAGGGAAGAGCCAGGACTTGGGCTTTTTTCTGAGTGGGATGGGAAGGCTGCAGAGTTCCCTGCAGCAAGACTTGACTTACACTTTAGCGGGGTGACAGGGTCCAGGCAAGGTGGAGACTAGGAGGCCTCTCAGGGGCTCCTCTATGGTTTGCTAGAGCTGCCAAGGGGGCTGCCCAGGCTGCTGGGGACACACCCTCACTCCTGTCCCCCAGCTCCCTGGACACCACCCGTCTCATCCCACAGTCCTCCCCAGACCAGCAGCCGGGCTGGTCCTTTCTGCTGAGTAAATTATGAAGGTGACAGGGCAGCGGCAGTGGCCAGAGGTCTGCTCAGACCCTGGACGGCGGGGGCTTTGGCAGGTTCTACCACTTCCTGACCGGGTGATCTTGGGCGAGTTCCTGCACCTCCTGGTGCCTTGTTTCCTCATCTGTAAGATGGGGCTAGAGCAGTACTCGCCTCCTCCTCGTTGCTAGGAGGGTTAAGTGTCTGGAATGCAGCAAGCATCCAGCAAAGGCTAGCTTTTACCATCACTGCCAATCACTAGAGGTAAACAGACAGGGTGACAAAAGGCAATTTTATTTATTTTCAAAAAGGAGATATTTCATTGTCATGAGAGCTGTCCCTGGCGGCCCCAGGCAATAAAGACATCCTGTGGAAGGAGGCATCACACTTTGCTTCCACGCACGCCTGGGGCTTGGGCTCAGCTCCCCGCAGGAGCTCCTGGTTTCTACCTGTCCTGGCCCCTGGGAGCCTGAGTAGGAGTCACCGAGCTGGGGTCACAAGATACCTTAGGTGGAAGGCAATTCTTTTTGCTAAGAGAGTAAAGCAATCATGGCAGAAACAGAAAAACCATCTGAACTTCATTATTCCAGAGACTGCGCCGACAGCTCTAATTGACCGACCTCATTTCGCCAAGTTGGCAAAATCAACGTGCCTGTCAAAGCAGACTTTGACTCCTGCCTTCCAGAAATGTTCACTGAGTGCCCACTCATGCCAGCACTGCCAGGGTCCTGCGGAAGCCTGGGGAACCTGGGTTTCCACCCAGGGGGTGGAGGTCCCTGTGAGCCCGAGGTCTGGGGCCCCTGGAGGGAAAGGTCAGCCCTACTGCAAAGGGGCTGCCGGGGAAGCCGGCGGCGGGGGGGGGGGGGGGCTCTGGGTGTGAGCTTGTGTGCCTGCTGCCGGAGGCCCCATCTCAGCCACGTCTAAGACGTCCACACACTGGCCCTGCCCCCGGAAAATGGTCAGGAAGGGAGCTGAGCTCAGACTCTTGACTCCGGGCCCCTGACCACACCCTCGGTAGCGAGGGTTGCCCCGGCTGGACAGAGGAACACTTGGAAAGCGCGGTCCTGGATGAGCTCAGCGTCTGGGGTGGCTTCTCAACACTTTGGGAGGGGGAGGAAGTGAGTGGGGATGCGGAAGGAGAGGGACCAAGAGCAAAAACCATTTGAAGCTGGCTGATGGGTTTGTGACGTTGTCCTCTCTACTTTCACATATATTCATGGTTTTTATAATAAATGGTTAAAAAAAATTCAGAACAAAAACACAGCCACAGCCAGGACTGGTAAAGACTTCCCGCACTCAGTGCCCCTGAGTCCAAGATGGATGTACATTTCTCTGTGGAAAACAGTAATCAGTGTATGGTTCAATTACTTACGCAATCAATTTTTGGAAACAGAAGATAAGATACTTGCAAAAGTCCCAAATGGTAAAGTCTTAATGTACATCCGCAGACTGAACACACCCAGGTACTCAGCACCCAGCTTGGGAGGCAGAACACTGCCAGCCCCCAGGACCCTGGTGGTCTTCCCTGGCACCTCGCCACCCCCTGGGCACCGTCAGCCTGGCTTCTCACAGTCTAGTTAGTTCTGCCTGTTTCCAAACTTTATGTAACAGGATCTCACAGCGTGTACTTTGTTTCTGCAAGCCCTGGGTATCTTATCCCAAATATTATAACAGGGTTGCTAGTTCCTGGTAGGAGCCAATCCCCTGAGGCCAGCCTGCTGTAATCTGGAGAAAATGTTTGTCCTGCTAAATAAACACTGGCACTCTCCATGGAAACGGTTGGGTAACCGAGGAAAATGTGACTGCAGCCGTCCAAATATGGAAGGGAAGGTGGCTGGGGAGGGCGCGTCTCCGCCTCACCAAGGCCCGTTCAAGCACCCGCAACTCTGCCTTTAAAAACCTCGACTCTGGAAAAGCACAAGATTTAAAACAACGACAATGTGAAAACGTCAGCTTTCTGGCTTCAGCATCTGGGTGCCTGGGAGGAGCCCAGCTGTCATTCTTTTGTCATCCTGGGAAGAGCATGGGGGCTCTCAAGGCCTCCAGGGGCTGGCAGGGGTCCAGCCCTTGGCCTGGAGTCTGCTCCACCTTCAGAGCTGCCCACCTCTGATAACACAGCGGCCTTGCCCCTGGCCATGACCCATCCCCGTGACCCGTCCCTGCTCACCTGCTCACTTACTGCTTCTGGCTTGTCTAGACTTAGAAATACAGTAACAAACGTGTTACAGATGTGCCTACAAAGAGCACAGAGTTGAAATGAGGGTTTAAGGGAAAAGCTCAGGGGGCCACCCATTAGGGGCCCCTGTCCAGACTTCCTGGTTCTGTGGGTTGGCAGGGGGGCCAGCTTTCCACAGAGCAGGGGCACAGAGCCTCAGCAGAGCTGCCAGGTTGTGTGTTTGAAGTTAGCTTTGCCGAATACGGTAGTTTTCAGCGTCACTCTTTCTTCTGACTAAATGCTGAGCAGTCCCGCCAGCCACTCAGTGACCTGCCAGAGCCTCTGATTTGCTGAGGTCTGGGGAGGTTACATCATCATTTAAAAACAGGCGTGCCCACCAGCATTTTTCTGAGAGTTAAGCGTGCATGAGAAATAGTACAAATGAGAGAAACTTTTCCTGTTTCCTTCTAAGTGTGGCAGACATGCCTCACAGGGTGACGCTGTGTGATCCAGAGGCAACTCGGAAACTTCTGTCTCCTGCGAAGGGGCCTGATCTGTAGAGTAACAGGAATCCAAAAAGATACGGACTGAAAGAGACCTCACAGAGCGCCTAACCCGAGCCCCCTGTACAGACAAGCCCAGGGTGGGAGCTGAGTCACCCAGCAGCAGCCTGCTGGCTGGTGACAGGCTTCCCCCTCCTCACCAGCACCCCAGCCCCCACAGAAAGCCAGGGCTGCGTTAGCTCTGCACCAGTGAATCACACCAAGATGACAGTGACAGATAACTGCGAACACCTACGGTACCACCCCTGTTGGCATAACACGTAGTTTCCTTTAAAAAAAAAAAAAAAAAGTCCCTTTCCTCATTTTACTCAGACGCCTTATAGAAAGTGACTAGCCTTGGATTTAAAAACTCAGTTTCCAGTTAAAGCCTTCAGCTGGAGTCCTGTTCCCTTCCCAGCCAAAGCAGCCCCGGGCCGGAAACTCCGGATAAGGGATGGGTATCTCCCCCTGGCAGCCAGAGAGAAGGCCAGTGGCCCTGCTGCATTAAAAGCGGGAGGCGAGAGGTATTCATGGAGCGGCTTCTGCCATGGTGCTGGTGCTCTTAACGTTTGGGGGACCTGAGGACCCTCCCCTCAAATTCCAGCCCGCTCAAGATTCAGCAGCATCCCATTTCAGACCTTAATAGAACCTCTGAAGCCCATCCAGACCCAGATCAAGACCTTCAGGATGATAGAAAGACCCTGAGGTACCCTGAGCCTGGGCCTGGCCCTGCCATGGGGTGTGCCCAGCAGGTGTCTGGGCCTCAGTTTCCTCATCTGTCAAGCTAAGCGGTTACCCTGGATGATTTCCAGGATACCTTCTGGCTCCCTATTTTCCTGTGAGTATGAATCAGCTTTCCAAACTGGTCTCTTTTGTGCAGGTTCCAGAAACCCTAGCAATTGAGTTGTCATCCCTTACTCTGGCCTTCCTGGAGGGGTTACTTGGCCACCACCCACCTCCTGGTTCTGTCCAGGACTGGCAGCCAAAGTACACCCCAGAAGGATAATCTGATTGCTGTATCACAAAGTTGGACCCCTTACCCCACAACTACTTCCACCCAACCTGGGGAGAGAGAATAAACACAGAGAGGTCCAGGGTCCAGGGTGGGCAAATGGACATCACGTTCTCAGGCCTGGCTTGGCCCTGCAGCTGTCTTGTCTCTCTGCTCACCCACTCTGGTGGACCCAAGGGCTGTCCAGGTAGGGCTCCTAGACCAGAGCCCAGCAGCAGCCCTTCCACGGCCGGAGACTTGGCTCTCTGGACTCAGAGCAGGACGCCAGCCCCCAAGGGGCCCTCCATGTTCTCAGGGACTGTGGCACTGACCCTCGGTTGCCTTGGCCTTTCCAGCCTTCCCCCGTGGGGGTGGGGGAAAAGGAGGGAGAAGAGGAAGGGTTCATAAAAGAAAATTATCTAAAGGACAGTCCAGTGTGGTGGTCACTTAATAGCTCTGTGATTTTAGACATGTGGCCTAATCTCTCTGGACCTCAGTTTCTTAGTCTGCAAAATGGGAGTAACAGTACCCCCCACCTCGCCCCCGCCCCAGCCCCAGGCCGGTGTCAAGACTAGAAGTCAAATGGTCCAGGAAGCTCTCGGAGAGCGCCTTCGAGGGCTAGAGGATCCACCGTCGCTGTCTGGAGCCCGTCCGCCGAGACTCCAGACTGCCCACCCGAGGACCGGGCCGGTGGGCGGCAGTTACGTAACCAGCCAGCCGGCGGCCGGACGCGGGTCCGCGCCCAGGCCGGCCCGCCCTGCCCGCCGCGCAGCGCCGCGCACTCACCGGAGCTGCGTCCTCGCCGGTCCGCCCGACCATCCGCGTGTAGCCCGCTGACCCCACGCCCGCCGCTTCGGCCGCCAAAAGCAGCGCGTAGCCGGCTGGGCCGCCCACCTCCGCCGCCGCCGCGGACTCGCCGCTGTCACATAGTGGAAAACGTGACCGCTCGCCGCGCCCGCCCCCAGCGCCCGCTATTGGCCATGGTGCTGCCTCATCTGCATACCAAGGGGGCCGGGCCTGCAAGCGCCGCGCGTCCATTGGCTGCGGCGCCCATCGCTCTCTTTACATAAGACGCACATGGACCTCCATGTTCACTGCGTTGGTTTTTCAATGAAGAAGCGGCGCGGTCATGCCCCCCCTCCTTGTCCCCCCGAGTGGTCCCTTCCACTTCCGGCCTCGGCGCCTTCCATTCAAGACAGCGCCCGTCTGCCGGTTCAGGGAGCGCGGAGTGGCGCGTACCACCGCGGGGCGGGGGAGCTGAGCGCGGGACGGGTAGTGCACCTCGGCCGGCCGGCCGCCGGGAAGCCGAACCCCCGCTGAAGCCGCGGCCCCGAGAGGCTGCCACTTGAGCAACCCGCCAGAGGCGGGCCCCCTACGGCCAAGGCCGCGGGGAACTCCCTGCAGACATCTTTCATTCATTCACTCGTTCACACTCATTCATTTACTCATTCTCATTCATTCATCCCTAGGCGCTGAAGCTGCTCAGGGCAACTAGACCAGGAGGCTCTTTAGGAGCTCCTGGTGCACGCCCACGCAGACCACCGAGATGGACACTTGACCCAGATCTGCCGGGACAGTTAGCTTCCAAGTGGCCTTTCTTATTTTTCAGACCTTATGTCTGAAAGTGTTGGTTCAGCAAATAGAGTCCTTGTTACTATGAGGATGTACGAAAGAAATAAATGATGTTGTCCCCTCCCCCAACCACATCATTAGGCAGAAAGAACCGTCTCATGAAAAGAGAACTTAGTCAAGTACTAAATTGGGCGGTGTGGATCATAAATTAACCAGGGCTAGAGTTATGCCCAGATGCTCCATGGAGGAGGCAGAACGTGAAGGGTGGGAAAGGCGTTTGGAAAAGGAGGGTTTGGAAAAAGAGGAGCCACAGAGACACATGAGCCAGATGTGGGGGTTCTGGGAGAGTGTTGTTCTCTGAGCACCTTGGCTGTGGCCAAATGTTCTTTCAGTAAGCATTGACTGGGGCATGTGAAGCCCCTGCCTTCTGTCTCAAGTGTCAGGAAAGAGTAGAACTTCCTCTCAGACCAGGTAGAGGGCCAAGACTTTCCTGTGGGCCACAGAACAGCCGGCAGGCTCCGAGGCAGCTCAGCTGCAGCGGGCTGAGACTGCGGGTCCGACAGGGGAGGTGAGACTGGTCGGGCTCTGAAGGGCTGAAGGGGTCTGTAGCATCTCCCTCCACTTGTCCATTCTCCCTGGGCTGTCCTGGGGGCTGAGGATGGGAGGGAAGGAAGACTTCCGATCTGGTGGCCTGCAGCAAACTAAGCTGCTAGTTTCCAAAGCCAAACCCACATTCAGGAATTCCTCTGTGCAAGACACTTCTTTCCCTCTCCTTGGCAAGGTGTGTGCAACATCGTGAGACACAGGTGCAAAGCGAGGCAATGCCATGTTCATCAGGACAGTCCTCACCACGTTGGTCCTGGCAGGCCTGCTTCTGGGCTCACACTTCTGGGTGAGAGGGGCCCCTCCCCCTGTTTCTCTGACATTGACACTCCCCGCCCCACTCCCTAATACACACATATACAAATGCCAAGCAAATCCAGGCCCAGCTGCACCCTGCACACACCCAAAGGCCTTTGTTTCTTCACATACATTGACGTCAATGGTGAACTCCATTGTTCTGGAAATGAGAGAAATCAGACAGTTCATTCACACCACTAAGAGGTTCTCCTCCTGCTCAACTTTTCTTTGGTCTGGCTCCATATTCAGCCTTCAACCATATATCACATTTCCTCCCTAAATTTAGCCTTTCTATTTCCACCCATGAATCTGGTTAAAAAAAAATAGTGAAATCCATTATTTTAGAAATTATCAAATACTGTGGACCACTAGAACTCTCCGGAATCAAATCTATTTTCAGGGTCCCACGGCTGGTTTCTTCATTCTTGTTGTTGGAAACTTTCACTCAGTCCGCAAACATTTGTTGACCCGAGTGTTGGAGGGGAGGGTGCAAAAATGCATCTCGTTGGATCCTGCTCTTGTAAGGAGTTTGCAGTGCAGAAGAGGGTGATGAGGCAGGTCTGGAGACCATTTCATCTAAGATGGGTTGTAAGTCCCAGGACAGCAGGACAGACTTGGGCAGAAGCCTCCACCCCAGCTCCAGCAGGAGCAAACCCCTAGAACCAGGCCAAGCCCGTGATGACATCCTCACTGAGCCAAGGTGGTGGGTGAGCACGTGTGTGCATTAGTGCCTTCAGGTTGGAAGAAGAGGAACGAATCCTTTCCTGGTCAGTCTACACTGACCTGGAAATGTGTTGGGATTAGCTGTCACCTCTGGCACAGAACTCTTGGCACTGGGGAAGGCAGTTGTGGGGATGGTAAGCCAGGCAGGGCCCCCAGCTGCCTGGGGAAGGCTGTCTGTGGAAGGAGCTGGTCTCTGGTCTCAGCCTTCACCCCGCCTCCCAGCCAAGGCTGCTCTGCCTCAGCCCCCAGCCTGTTTCCTCCAATGGGCCTGACCCAGGTCGGCCCTGCCCACTCATGTCTTTGCCCTGCCCACTCATGTCTGGGCCCTGCCCCAGGGTTCCCCTCTGCACCTTGGCTGCCGTGCCCTTGCCAGGACACCCTCTGGCTCTCTTGTTCGCCCTTGCACTTGGTCAGCCAGCTGTTTACTGGGCAGCTATCATGTGCCAGCACCGTGCTGGCCACTGCGTTGTCCTCCCCTCATGGATCACGTGGTTGGTGAGTCTGCAAGCTGGGACCAGCTGGGAAGGCAAAGGGCAGGGGGCCAGGAGGAGACTTAGGTCTGTAAATGGGGAGAGGGCCATCGTGTCCTCTCTAAGGAGATGGTGGGGACACTGTCAATCTTTCTGGCTGCAGAGCCCCTTCCTGGGTCCAGGTACACTGGGGTTGCGGACGCCTGACTCTGACCCTGACCCTCCCTCTCCAGCCTCCCTTATGCCGGACGCTGGGCAGGGAGGCAGCTCCTGTCAGGGACAGCCGGCTCCCAGAGGTGGACCCAAGGGCCTGGGCAGCTGTCCAGGGTCTGAAGACACGGGTGAGGCAAGGCCCACCTGCCCCTCATGCTTGGGAAGTTCCCTGAACTGGGCAGTGCCAAGAGGGCTGGTGTTTTTCTCTGACTGTGAGATGGTCTGGGGACCAGTGTACAGTAGGTATCTTTATTGTGCTAGCCACCTACCGAGAGGGTTTTTTTTTGGGGGGGGGGTAAATTTTTAAAATTGAAGTATTGATTTGTGGGGAGGGCGTTGTTTTTTAAACTAAATATAGATCCAGGGAAGGTTGTCCTTTGCTTTGGGGAGACCTGTTTGGGTTGTGTGTGTACACGCACATGTGTGCGCATGGCTGGGTTCACACCTCTGCCCCCAGGAAGTCATAGATAAGCCACACACGAGGGGAGCGCAGCCTCCATCTTTTTCACCTCATCCTGGAGAAGAGACCCCAGAAAGGAACTGAGGGCATCTGCACAGTGCGGCTTGGTCTGGAGCATTCGCCTCTGCATCTCCGTTGCCCCTTCACAAAAGACATCCTCATCATCACAGTCCTGATGGCGCAGGCGGCGAGGACCTCCAGTACAGTGTCAAACAGAAGTGACAGTGGACATCTTTGCCCAGTTCCCAACTGGAGAGAAAGTGCTCTCAAAATTTCACCATGAAGTATGATGTAAGCCTTAAATATTTAGTTTTTTATAGATGTCCTTTGTCATAGAAAGTGTCATATTATATTATTATTAATATCATTATTATTATCTATTGTATTATTACTATAAATAGTATTATTTATTATAGTTTGCTGAGAGTTTATCATACATAGGTGCAATGATTTTTAATCATAGCAATTATTATTTAAAATACCTCCTCTCAAAAAAGAACATGAGAAGGAACATGTGTATGTATATGGATGACTGAAACATGCTGTGCAACAGAAACGGATGCGGCATTGGAAACTGACTAAACTTTAATTAAAAAAAATTTTATAAATCTCTTCCCAAATAAATTGAATCTATTTTTGCAGATCTGCAAATAATTTAAATCACCATAACCTTGTCTCTATTATAAAATACTCTGTATAGACTTGATCACTGTGTTATTGTATCTTAAAACAAAAAATATAAATGAATAAAAACATTAGTGCCCAAGACTCTGCCTTTTTTATGTCATAAGTGTCCTCTTTGTTGCTGTAGGAATCCAATGGTTAAATGCGTACCCAACTGAATTCTCTTATTATCAGTTTTGCAAATAAAAGGCATGGTTTCAAGTGAAGCCAAAAAAGCTGTTTGCTGTTGTGTCACTTGAGAAAGGATTAGAACCTCAGACTTCCTGGTCACGAGGCCATTAGAAGGTAACCCAAGGATTAACTGAGACGAAAACTGTATGTTGCCGAGGAAGAGGGAGGTGCCAGTGGGTCGGTTGAGTTTCCCTATCAGATTTTTGCCTTGGGACTTTGAGGGCTGATTTATGAGTCAGATGTTCTGGTCTCTGGAAGCTGGAGCCCCCTTCTAGAGCTTCTGGGCCACTAATTCCCCTCACTCTCCTGGAGAGGCCCAAAGAAAGACAGCTTGCCAGCAAGGTCCCTCATGTCCAAGGTGACCCTGATGTCCGAGCTGCCTCCTTGGCTGGCCTGCTGTCCAGCTGGTCTTCACGGCTGTGGACCTGGACCATGCCCTTGTCATCCCCTGCCTGGTGTGTGTCCCCCAGGCAGTCATCCAAGCATGGTTCTGCTAGCATCCCTGGGGTTGGTGCTCAGGGGTAGCCCAGCTGACACCCCCCAAACATGGATATCCTGGGGCAGTGTCTGGAATGGGGGCCCTGCATGCTTTGGCCAAGAAGGCCCCTTCCTGTCAGGGTGTGTGATCCCTCAGGAGGCTGAGGTGGGCTCCACAAGCATGGATGGGCCTGGACCTCAGGATGCCCCTCACCCTGTGGACCAGCTACAATTTACACGCTCTTACTGTGTTGGCATCAGCCCTTTGCAGGCCTTCTCTTATTTAATCCTTATGACTCTGTGAGGCCCATATCCAGAGCCCTATGGGCCCTTTGCCAAAGGCACCCTGGACGTCATGACACATTAAGGAGCTGTGCAGGGCTGTGTCTGGCATCATCGAGGACAGACAAGCTTGTCTGCAGAGTGATCCTAGTGCCCCATCCCTGCAGAGCCTGGGAACGAGGCGACCGGAGTCCAAACCCCAATGTCCCTCTTGTCCCCAGAGCATCCTCCCCACCCCAACCCCCCGCTGTGCTGCGGCTGGCCAGGCACTCCCTGCGCCCTCTTGACCCCCCTCTAAATATCTAGATAGAGGCTCATGGGAGCAGGGATGGCTGGGGCGTGGGTCCCTCTCGCGGAACACCACCCGCCACTGGTCCACGCCGCTGTGACCCCGCGGCACCTCTTCTGGGTGGTGGCAGGGCCCTGCATCCCCTGGGCCTCTGCCTGTATGTTTTCCCTCCTGGAAGCTGGGTTTTATGTTTCAGCAGGTGTTTCAGCCATGCTGGTCCTTGCTCAGAGGCTTCTCCTTGGTGCCCATCATGAAAAACCGCCCCGTGTGCCTGGACCAAACCTGTATGGAAGCACAGAGGGCTTTGACTTCACTACTCTCAGGGTGGGCAGCAGCCCTTCTGACGTCATATGTGTGTCATAGATGCCGGGAAGGGGAGGGATGCTAGGCCTGGGGGCCCACGTGGTGCCCAGGAAAGGTTGCCATGGTAACATCTTTCCAGGTTCTTCCCATGTCCCTCGGTGGGACCTCTGAGCAGAACTTACACTCATCAGTGGGTGGCTGGAGGCAGGAAAGAGCCAGCTCATCAGTTCCCCACCTTTGCCCCCTGGGAGTCAAAAATCCCAGGCCAGAGGAGTCCACAGGCCGAGCACGTGAGCCTGCTGACCGTCTTGTGTGTCTCACGAGCTTCATCGGGAAGCAGGGGTCACCATAGAAATGCCTCATCTTGCATTTTCTTCCCCCTGGCCTTTCTTCACTCCCTCTGCTCTGCTCTGCTCCAGGATTGTGTCGCCTGATGAAGTGTTAGTTCTTAAAGCCCTTTCCTCAGGCTCTGTTTCCTGGGGAACCTAAAGGAAGACCCTGGAGACTGAAATTGTTCTAGAAAGCGGACCCTCAGGGTTTCATTCTGGGATGGAACTGCCCGCCCATCTTAAAGACACAGACACCCCGTTCCTGATGGTAAGTGGGATTGAAACAACCAGGGCCCAGCCATGACCTGTTTTGTATGGCCCTTGAGCTAAGATTGGGTTTTATGTTTTTTCAAAGGGAAAAAGGAAGAAAAAAAGGTGTGTATATTTTTAAAGGGAAAAAGGAGGGGAAAAAAGCCAAAGAATATGCTACAGAGATCACATGAGGCCCACAGAGCTTAGATGCCTTGTTATCTGGCCTTGTACAGAGGCTTGCTGAGCACTGGTAACAACCTACAGGCAGCGACATTGCACCTGCGTGGGCTTTTACCTGTGGTCAGTTACCATGGGGCACAGGCAGGGGGCAAGGCAGTGGGAGATGGAGCAGACGTGGGGGACAGCGGTGACGGTACCGACTGTGGGAAAGGGTGGCTCCTGATGTGGTGCTGGAGACCTTGGAAAAACAAAATGTAGGCTTAGGGCAGTTCACTGTCAAATTAAGGCAATCTCTGTGAGCCTGAGGGCCTCTTGGCAGCCCAGCAGATTCAACTCCCACAGCCACTGGGTAGACTGGTGGAAATCAGGCCTCAACTCTGACTATAAGGTCCCCAGAGCTACAAAGTTGGCCAAAGTCACAGCCCTGACAGGTCCCCTATGTCAAGGTCAGGAGTTCCGGGAAAGGGAGTGGTCCTGGGCCCCAGATGCAGGCAACTGGGTGGATGAGCTGAGAATTTCAAAGCGCCAAGTTTCCAGGAGTCTCCAAGTTGGCAAAAGCCATCCCTTCCCCCTTCCAGAGAGCAGATCCTCCCCTGGAGCAGGTGCCCTGCAAGGTGACGCCTGTTCTCCTCCAGTCCTGCTCTCCCCACGCCTCTTTGAGTCCAGGTCTGCAAGGAGGACCAGCTATCAGAGCTGGAGCAGGGAAGCCAAACTCGCCCCGGGAAGAACCAGCCCAGACACTGAAGGAGTGGCAGGCTGGGCTGACACGTGCCAGAGGGACCAGAAGGGACACATGTGGCAGTGGGTCTTCAGAGTGTTGGGGGAGGGGGAGGGGGTGGTGACCACAAGACTAGATTGGTGTTTAGAGAAGAATTCACTGGCCTGGGGCACTCGTCTGTGATTTAGAGCTTACTGTTTTGGCAAGAACACCAGGAACTGGTCTAAGCCTTCCTTGGGACGAGTCCAGGGGTGTACCAGTCAAAGTCTAACGGCGGCTCTCCGGGGGCTGGGGCGCTGTCGCGGCGTGACTCTCCCCACTGCGGCCAGTTTCAAGCTAGCAATGTGACTCTCTTGTGAAAGTGGCAATGCCTACCAAGGCCGAGCCGGGGAGGGAAAAGCGCCCCCCCATCCCGGACGCAGTCCAGCTGAGGGGCCAACATAGCCATTTCTTCAGAAAAAAGAGTTCGGATTTGCTCAGTTACGAGAAGTGGGCCTTCTGAAGTTCAACACCCAAAAGACTATTTTTCAGAGCTCTTCATTTAGAAGAGTTAAAAAGAGACAGTGGTTACTGAATAATCTCAATAAAGTGTCCACTGTGAAGGTATTTCTCAGGTGGTTAAACCCTCTGGCTTCCTGTGAGGAGTCTGCTGGAGGTCGGCTGGACTTGAACCGTGCCTCTTCAGACACTGTCGGCGGCAGGGACAGGCCAGTCCTCAGCCAGGCACTCCTGCTCTTCATGGCCATAAAACCCACTGTCAGCAGAAAGGAGGCTGCAAACGTTCCCGTCCCCTGAGGGAGGGCCCAAGCACTGTCGTCAGTCAGCAGGGCTCCAGGGAAGGCGAGCTGGCTGCTGGGTACCGTGTTCACCGCCGGGAGTGAGCGCTGTCCTCTGGGACGCCTCCTCCTGCCCCCGCCTCTCACATCTGAGTCTGGACAGCCAGAAGTCTGGGCTGACCTTGGTGTTCCAGCCTCAAATCTATTCCAGCCCTCAGGGTCAAAGATCAAGAGGAGGTCACTCGAAAGTCTCAGTGTCCCTGCCAGATCGTTCCTCTGTGGCGGGGGTAGCCATGGCCGGCAGGGGATGAGCTGTGCCCAAGCCCCCCACGCTTGATGTCGAGTATTGGCCTGAGAGATGTAGACTTCCAAACTATTGGGATAAAAAATGTTTCACATTACAGATGAGGTGCATACGTTAATAGCCTACGTCTTAAGGGACGTGTATTTCTGTGAATGCATATGTAGAAGAAAAACAAAAGGAACATCAAAACTTTCACAGTGATTTTTCTCTGGGTTGTGCAATATGGAGGAATTTTTCCCTCATATTTTTCAGTGTTCTTCATATACTCTAAAAAAATTATTTATTACATGTTATATATAAATGTATACATAAATTCTAAATTCTATGTAACCTACATTTATATATTCTAATAAACATTTTTATAATTAGAAAAATAGATATAGTTTTAAATGTTATAAACTACTAAATAAAAATAAAAAATTAATTTTGAATAGGATTTTTAGTGTCAGTTTAAAATGACTTATTTATTTGGAAGTTTGAGATTTGCTAATGTTAGCCTTAAAAATAGATTTAAAAACCCCCAAGTTTCTTCTGTAGAGCACAGGGATCTATATTCAATATCGTGTAATAACCTTTAATGAAAAGGAATATGAAAACGAATATGCGTACGTATATGCATGACTGGGACATTGTGCTGTGCCCCAGAAATTGACACATTATAACTGACTATACTTTAATTTAAAAATATTGTAAAGAACCACTTAAATCAGAGGATCAACAATCAAAAAATAAAAAATAAATAAATTAAATAAAATGGCTTGTTTTGTAACCCTAGCAGAGATGAAGAATTGGGACCAGAGCAGTAAAAAGCAGAGATGCTGAATTCTTTACACTGTGAAGTTATTTTTAATCTGACTTCTATTCATTTCCCAGTTTTTGTCTTCAATAATTACACCCATAGGCGTTTCACGCAGTGTTGAACAACCACTGCTGGAGATTTACCAAGCTTCTATGTATCGTCCAAACCTTTTCAGAAATGATAAACAAATGAAAGAGCCTACAGAGCAACAGTCAGATGACAAAACAGAAACAAACACGGGAGGCTGGCGAACAGACACTGGGCAGGTGCAGCTCCAGTGCGGCAAACAAACAGCGGAGAAAGGAGCTGGGGGCTCTCGGGGGAGGCTGGACACACCTCATACGTTGGCGCTTCTAAGAGTCAGGCTGAGACACACAGGCTACAGAAAGGTCAAGAAAATAGAACGGTGAGCACGGCTACAGCGGTGAGCCCACAGGAAGCTGATGTGGCAGCACCGCGGGAAGCTGGTGCAGAGTTGGTGCTGGGGGGGTGTCTTATATGCACAACCGTATAAAACGCACATGCTGGTGGGGAGCGCGGGAGGGGAAGGGTGCAAGGAATATAATTCTGTATATGCAGAGTGAAAGTGGCTTCCTCTCTTGTTTTCCAAGTTCTGTTTTGCATGTACAGACAAATGGGGTGCTGACTCCTGTGCTGTCTTTCTCATCTAGATAAAAAAAAAAAAACCACTTGTAAGCATATTTAAAGACTAGCACTGTTTACAACAGCCAGGACAAGGAAGCAACCTAAGTGTCCATTGACAAATGATTGGATAAAGAAGATGTGGCAAATACATACAATGGAATACTACTCAGCCATAAAAAATAATGAAATAATGCAATTTGCTGCAACATGGATGGACCTGGAGATTATCATACTAAGTGAAGTCAGACAGAGAAAGACAAATATCATGTGATATTGCTTATATATGGAATCTAAAAAATAACACAAATGAACTTATTTACAAAATAGAAACAAACTCACAGACACAGAAAATAAACTTATGGTTACCAAAGGGAAAGGGGGGTATAAATTAGGAGTTTGGGATTAACAGATACATGCTACTATATATAAAATAAACAACAAGGACCTACTGTATAGTAAAGCTATATTCAAAATCTTCTAATAATGTAGAATGAAAAAGAATCCGAATAAGAACATATATACATGTATAACTGCATCACTTTTCTGTACACCTGAAACTAACACAACATTGTAAGTCAACTATACTTCAGTTAAAAAAGACCATGCACCTCTCATGAGCTGGATTTTGGACAGCTAAGTCAGAGATTTGGCGAGAGGCTCTTCCTGGAGCAGGGTGAGGGAGTGTGGGGGAGCCCTCGGGGTGGGAAGGTGGGTGGGGGCTCACCCCTGCTCTTGCCAACCGCCTGCTTATGGCTGGACCCCCCCGAGGCTTCAGCATGCCTCTGGGTCACTTTGCAGCCCCTTCCTCCTCCTTGAACCTGGGCTGCCTGCTCGTGCTCGTCCATCCGTGAAGACTAGGCATGGCCCCGGTGTATCTGGGTGAGAACATTGGCCCCAAAACAATGACGTCAGTCAGCGCGGGGCGCAGGCTGAACAGTATCTGTGGTCGCCTCCTGCAGAAAGTCCCCACCTGCCCCCAGCTCTCTCTTTCTGCGGGTTCCCGAGCCTCCCGCTCCAGTCCCCAACGTCCCCGCTCTGGTGCTCCTCTCCAGACTCACCACTCAGGACTCCAGAGTTCTTCGAAATTCAGAACTCACTGTCCAACTGCCCCTCCCGGGAAACGTTGGATGGTGTCCCTGCCTGGGATTAAGGAAGCATTTTTTTTTACTCTGAAGGACTAAAGTCTTGTTCCTTACCTTGGGCTCTAGGTTTAAGAGTGCTCTCAAGATCTGCTTGGAACTCATGCCCCTTTTTGCCAAGGATGAACTTCACCTCATCCCATCCAAGGGTTTTTGCTTTGGTTTTGTTTTACTCTTTTGTCCCCTACCCCCCCCCCCAATATCCTCCTCCCTCCCCCTCACTGTCCAGGTCACCAAGATTTCAGGTCACATCTGCACAACTCCAGAGATGCCCATCCTCGAAGACACCCTTCACGGGCCAGTAAAGGATCTCACCGCAGGCTTGCAGGTGGAGCTTCTGCTACTAGGATTGTCCCTCCAGGTCTGGAGGGTGCTCAGGCTGAGGCTGTGTGACACCTGCAAGAGCCAAGTCTGTCCTCGGTGGCCCTGGGCCCCAGCTGCATGGCCCAGGGTGACTGTGATTGTGTGTGTGTGTGTGTGTGTGCGCACGCGTGCACATGCGCCTGCATATACACTTACCTTCAGGGACTAGCATCTTTCACCAGCATCAAAAGACTGACCCATTTTCGGTAACTGCCTTCTTGCCATCGATGAAGCCTTTGTTTGGTTTGTATGGGAGACCTGACACGCGTCTCCAGCTGGGCTGGGCTGTGTTTAAGAGAAGTGGTGAGGGCCTAGCAGGAGGGAAGGAAGCTCGGCCACGGCTCTCCTGTGAAATCTCTCCTCCTTTCTTTCTGGGAAATTTACGAGACTCCTGGTTTCCTTTTCCTCAGGCATCATGTGAACCTCTCTTTAGACATAAAGTCAACAGTGGACAAAGGAAACAGCCTGAAAGCACAACCCCCTGTCGGCTACTGGGAGCTGAGGCCTGTGAAAGCCCGCGTTCCCGGCCGGGGCGGGCGCCATGCAGGTACCAGCCTCAGTTCTTGCACACGGCCCGGCCCTGCATTGACAGGGAGCTTCGAGGAAAGACAAGTTGGGTGCACTCAGCACTTGCCTAGAGCCTACTAAGTCCCAGGAGGGAGAATTGTTTTCCGTTTGTTTGTAAAATTTCATTGCATGCACAATAAAAACAATTGCCTTAACTCAGGCTATTCCATGCTCCTTGTGCACTGGACCTCGATCTCAAGAGTAAGCCTGGCCGCATTTAATGGCTCCACTCGTTGATGCAGCCCTGCTTTCTTCCAGACGCCGGCACTGTGCCTGGAATTACCCGCCCTAAATTTATAACAGTTGTTGGGCACATATAACATTCATCTATTTGGATTGAACAAAGTGAATGGACCAGACTAACGTCTACATTGTTAGCCAAATATTGCCTGTCTGGAGAAACACATCCTGCCTGGACCTCTGTCTCAGTTTTTTGTTTGCCTTACAAGGAACATTGGTGGAATTGATATAAATGTTATCTTCCTGTTTCTCTGGCTTGTGCTATTTTTTTTTATGGTGTTAATTTGATTTGAAGGCATATGCATCCGAGGGAAGGGAATACCAAGTCCTGTTCAGAGGGTGGTAAACAGGCTTGTTTGGAGGGACCAACTCGATGGACAAACTAAAGGAAAAAGAGAGGGTTGGTGGAGAGGGGGCAGTACAGACCAGGGGTTCAGCCTTTGGGGACGTGGTAGGAGAGGGTCAAAGGCACATCTGGGGTCTGAAGATCAAAATTTGTGGCCTGAGAAAGGGGCTGGGTGGGTGGGCTGTGGGGGCCGGCTGAGGGGGATGTTGGAGATCTCTCAGGGGACGTGACCCTGGGATCCTTTTTTTTTTTTCCACCTTATCCAAAAAAAGAAAAAACTGTTGTATATACTGTGCAGAACAGTGGCTAGAACTTCATAATTCATGTAGCCCAATTTATAGCATGTTTAAAAGGTTATTTAAGGGGGAAGGGTATATATAGCTCAGGGGTAGAGTGTGTGCTTAGCATGCACAAGGTCCTAGGTTCAATCCCCAGTATCTCCATTAGATAAAAACAAACATAAATGAATAAATCTAATTATCTACCCCCAAAACCCAGAAACATAATTTAAAAATTAAACAAAAAGGATTTTTTTAAAAAGTTTATTTAAAAAAAATTCAATAATGTTTCCAAAAGTTCCCAATCGTTTCTGCTTGGGGAGGTTAGACATCACATCGGGACCCACCTCCTGCTGGTCACTCCTTTTCTTTCCTGCTGGTCTTCTGGCACAGAGAGCCCGAAGTGACTGGTAACAGGCATGACTTACAGTTTTACTGTGCACCCTGGTGGAAGTGGTCTCCATCTGGAGACCTTTCAAATGCTGGATGGAGATAGTGCCCCCTGCTGGACTCCCACCCCTCTTCACCACTGGGGAAAGTCTTCCCAGTTGGACTAATCACTTCTGCACCAGGCCCTCAGTTCTCCCTTGGACACCAATCAGAGGGATTTCCGTTCAGGGGGCTGTGGGTGACTCAGCTTCAAAATCTCAGACCACTCTTGATAGCAATTACGTTAGGTGGAGGTCCCTGAGAAAGTGGGTTTATATCCCCAATTCGACCTGTCCTTGACCGTGGACCTAGGGAGGAGGGTGTGATGTAGGCCCCCTTGGTTGCATCTCCCCAGAGAGGAACTTAGCAAGAAGCCAACAAGGATGATACTCCTTGTGGAGCCGGCTTTGGTTCGAGAAACATCCGGGTGGCCGACCAAAGCATCCACTACGGTGGTCTAAGTCTTTGGCTCATTCAGCTGAGATTCAGCGTGTGCCTCAAGGAGACAGCAGAATTGGCTCCTGTCTTCCTGGATCTTGCGTGCTAGTGGGGAGGAGACATTGTAAAACCGGTTAGACAATTCTCATTTAAGTGCGACCAGGAGGAAGCTAACGGGGAGCCATGCGTGGGCTGCCTGACGAGGCATCACGAGGTGCAGGTCAGGGGAAACCCCCGGGGAGGGACCCATGTGTCAGTGGGGGTGGACTACAGGGCTCAGGGCGGGTCGGCTGGCATTGTTCAGGTGGGAGACTCAGTTACTGTGCAATTCAAACAGAGGCTGTGCTTAAACTCCTCTCTGAGGCCTGGTTGGTGTGGCTTTGGCTGCAAGCTTTCTGGAGGGGCTGGGCACAGAGGTGGGGCAGATGGAGAGGAGGGCTGAACTTTCTCAGGACTTGGCACCTGCCCGCCTGCCCTCCTGCTGACACTTACTCCAGCGGAAAGCTCTAAGTCCATGTGTGCACCTTGTCCTCACTTTCTGGAAAACAGTGACTGACTCTGGACTCTGGAGTTAACCAGACTTTTCTGGAAAGGGCTTGCTTGGTAACAGCAGGTGATTCTTGCCCTTTATTTGAGAACCAGCCCCTCTGTTCAAATAAGACAAAAGCCACGGACTCCCTGCTCCAGGAAAGTGCTATTAAACACTTTCATGTTTTCATGATTTAAGGGCACTCCATCAGACGCCCGGGTCCCGGGAGACCCTAGTTTAAGGGAACACTGGCGAAACGGGGCCCCGCCCTGACTCTTCTGCGGGGGCTTGTCCTTGAGGACAGGCACCGGACAGGCTTTGAGCTCATTTAGTCCAAAGCCCTCACTTTCCTGGCGAAACAGACGAGACTATAAAGGCCAGAACTGATCAAGGGCATGCAGTTGGTTACAGGTGAAGCCTGCGCACGGGGACAGCTCGCTGCTGATTCGGGGAACTCACCGCAGCGCCAGTAAACTTGTACATGATCCTGATAGAGGCGGTTATACGTGAATGGGGTGCACAGGGGCGTGCAGGACGTCTACCCGCCAGGCACCGGTATTGTGGCTTTGCCTAAGTGGGGGTGTCCTCTGACAACTTTTAACTTGTTTTTGATTGACACGTTGTTATTTATTGAGAAGTAAATCTAAATTGCGACGAGGCGTACACAAACAGGAGACCTTCCTGCACTGTTGGCAGGAGTGTAAATGGGAGCAGCCACTATGGAGAACAGCACAGAGGTTCTTTAAAAAATGAAAAATAGAGTTACTATATGGCCCAGCAATCTCACCCTGGGCATATATTTGGAGATAAATCTAAATTTGAAAAGATAAACGCACTCCAATGTTTATTGCAGCACATTTTACAATAACCAAGACGTGGAAGCAACCTAAATGTCCACTGACAGATGACTGGATAAAGAAGTTGTGGTATATATATATACAATGGGATACTACTCAGCCAGCAAAAGGAATGAAATAATGTCATTTGCAGCAACATGGATGGACCTAGAGATTATCACACTAAGTGAATTCAGACAGAGAAAGACAAATATATGGTATCACTTATATGCAGAATCTAAAAAAGTGACACAAACTTATTTACAAAACAGAAAGAGACTCACAGACACAGAAAACAAACTTATGGTTCCCGGGGTGGGAAGGGGGAAAGGAGGGATAAAGTGAGTATTTGGGATTGGTAAATACAAACTACTATGTACAGAATAGATACACAACACGTCCTACTGTACAGCACAGGGAGCTGTGTTCAAGGGCTTGTAGCACCCTACAATGAGAAAGATGTGAAAAGAATATGTGTGTATGTGTGTATCTGCACCACCATGCTGTACACCAGAAACTAGCACAATGTGGTAGATCAGCTCTCCTTCAATTTAAAACTAGGGGGAAAAATAAGCAGAAGAAAAGCCTCCTCATCCTGACTCCAAGGGCATCTCTGAAAGCTTGAAGCTGCTGGGCTCACTCACACACTCAGACGCACCTGCATAAGTAGACGTGTAACATCCATGGGCCATATTTTCTACAGAACGTTATAGTTTGAGTTTTTAAATTTAAACCTGTGGTAGAAGCAAACCATATTATTAAGAGCCCTTAGGAAAGAGCGATTTTTATAAGAGCACAATCTATTCAGCATTCGGCAAGAAGCTATGGAGCGTCGTAAGCGTCTGGCAATGTTGATGGTACAAGGGAATTGGGGGCGAGCAAATCAACCAGGCCCCTGTGCTCATGGAATTCACCTTCTGGGGGTGACCGGGGTTGGGAGAGGAGACAGAAAACAAAAAGGCAAATATGAATAAAAATTACTTCCAGAGAGTGGTAAGTACTTCGAAGAAGATACAGATAACAGACTGGAGAATTCAGATGTGATTTGCTTTTGACATCTCTGAGGCTGTCACATGTGAGCTGAGACCCAAATGATGGCAAGGACGCCGCCAAATGGAGATCTGAGGGACCAGTGTTATTCAGCTGAAGGGACCAGCAAGTGCAAGGGTTCTGAGGCAGAAATAATCGTAGCAAGTTTATGTAGAAGATAGAAGGCTTTGTCTTCTTTTTCTCCAGGCTCGCATGGAGAGGAGGGGATGAGGCCTTCTAGGCAGGACCCTCAGGTTTCGCAGAACGATGTCAATTACCTTGTGGCATATAGCAAGGTGCTTGGCTGGCCAGAGATTGATGCCTGCCCTTCGGGCCTGTTGGAGAGCCTGGGCTGTCGGGGACAGAGGCTGTCCTCAGGCTCTGGCCACTTCTCTATCCCCCAGTACTTGCCTCCCCGTCCTTCCCTCAGGCTGACCTACATCCTGGGCTCCTCGCAGATGTGAGCTCAGGCTGGGCCACTGCAGCCTCTCTGCGCCTTTGTCTCTAGGAATGTTTGCCTCTCAGGCAAGGGGAGTAGGGCCTGGAAGCCACCTGGCTTTGTGGACTTTCTCTCCTGGGGTGAGTCATGGCCACGGTTCTATCATCCATTCATTCAGAAACTGCTGATTTCAAAAGCATCTCCTGCCAGGCTTTTATGTTTCCAATACTTTCTTCTCTGTGCTTTTCTCTAGTTATTTAATCAATCATCTTTTTTTATGTGAATGACTCTTTTTTGTGTGTTCTCTGCCTTTTCCTCTTATTCTTTCATGACTCTGGGGAGCTTAGGGGGAATTCAGGCTACAGACTCCCCACCTCCGGCAGCCAGCTCCCCAGAACTAGAGGCTGCAGGCTGGCCTCTTCGCCACCCTACCCAGGGCCCCCTGCCCCCCTTCTCCTGAGGACCTGGTTCCAGGTCTTGCAGTCAGGAATCCTCAGCTGCATCTGCTGGTTCTGCTCTCCCAGGCCCCAGAATGCCTGCCTACCCACCATCCGTGTCGAGGCTGTGGATTTGCTTAGGGGCAGCGGTATGGATGTGACCTGCAGGGACTCATGTCCCAGACTGGTCCTCAATGGGGTCCGGCGACTCTGCTTCCTTGTCCCCTATCTTCCCAGATCTCAGACCCTCTCTCATGGCCCTGCGGTCCCCTCAGGCCTCCACTGGGCCTCTTCAGTCTAGAAGGCCCCCTGCTCTCCCCAGGTTGCGGGAGAAACTGGAGCCAGGATTCTCCCTCGTGTGGCACTGGCTGGGTCCTTGCTGGAACCTCAGGGCCAGAGGGCTCTTTACAGCCATGCCTACATCCGCCACCACTCACGGACAACCCAGTCACTGGCCACAGCTACTCTGGCTGCGCTGGGCCCAGAGGAGGATTCCGCTTGGTGTGACCTTTCTGGGCAGGAAACTGGGGAGTGTCTGTTGAGAAGGCAGGGTCCTTGGGGTCAGAGGCCAGGGGCAGTGACCTCCCCGAGTTCCTCCTCCACCCCTGCTCAGGTCAACCCCAGCCTGTGTTCAAAGCTCAGAACAGGGTGTTCCTATTGGGAGCTGCTGGGCCCCCGGTTGGCCACGTGAACACTTGGAGGAAGAGGTCTCGGTGGGACACTCCAGCTCTTGGACACCACAGCAGCCTCGGCATCAGTGCAGCCCCTGAGGGGCCTTCTTGGCCACCTTATGCCAGTAAAGTCCCCTTCCCTCTCTCCCTAACACCTGGAGGGCAGGGAGCTGGTGCCTCCTTGTCTAAGGGCTTAATCACCTCAGAGCTTTGGGTCAAACTTCATGCACGAAGGGCCCACCATGAAGAAGTACACAGTCTCACTATGGCCCCCTTTTTAAAAGACTTTCGAGGGGCCTGAGGTGGGGTCGGGTGGTGGGCGGAAGGGGAAGGAAAGGAGTTAACATCGCTCGCCATTGCAAATGTGAAGTATTACTTTCAACGTGGGTGGGGATGCTCAGAAACAACAAGGCAGCTGGGAAACTATTTAAATCTTCTTTATGGGGTTTGATGAACTGTTTAAGAATTAATGTTTATTTTTGGGAAGCAGGATATGTGGGTGATAAAGATAAGTGTAGGGGCGACCAGGAGAGTAACAGGAGCCTGGGAGCCCTGGAAGGAGCCTGTTTCACAGTGTCCACCATCACCCTGGACTGTTCCAAGGGACCAAAGTGCCGAAGGCCACAGTGGGCTGTCCTGCCAAGGTCCTGAGTTGTGAATCTGGACAGGAGAACCCAGATTCTGGGAGAAAAACGGGATGGATGGGAAGACGAACGCTCCCATGGGTAGAGAGTGGGATTTCCAGAAAGGAAGATTTGATAAGTCAGTGGTCAGAAGATGGAGGTGCGCTGGCTGAGGGGTGGACCTGGATGCTCAGAAGCAGGGTTACTAACTGAGGCCCACGCAGGAGGGGATCTCTCTTAGGGTACAAGTTTCTGGGGGCTTTCTTCCCCAAGGACCATGGAATAGGTCTATACAGGGAGTGTTGTCAGATTCCTTCCCTCATTGATTGTCACCTCCAGACTTCTCCCAGCCTCTCAGTAAAGTCTCTCACAGCCAGCCCACCTGCACGGCAGAGTGCAGAAAGAAGTGAGGTTGACACTGCTGAAAGGAGGTGGCCCTGGCTGTTCACCTGGCCTCTGGCTAGGTACCCAATGCTCACATGGTCCCAGATGCAGTTAGCAGCAGAGAGAGTGATGGTCCCAGGAGCACTGAACAGCAGTGGATGCTGGGGAGGTTGCCTTCTAGAAGGTACGTAGTCCTGCATGAAATCCCCAGAGCCCAGATGGTTCTCAGCACATAGCAGTGATTCAATAAATGCCTGAATGATACTTTATGGGCTATCTTCACCAAATATATATGAATGTCCAAAAAGTACAAATGCTCAAGAAAAATATTCAACATCAGTAATCAACAGAGAAATGCAAATTCAAACCATAATAAGATATCAATACATACCTACTAGAATGACTAAAATTAAAAAGACTGACATCTCAGGTGTTGGCAGGGATATGGAGCCACTGGGAATCTCATATACTGTTGGTGGGAATGAAAAATGGTGCAGACACTTTAAAAACAGTATGGTAGTATCCTGTAAAGTTACGTATATTCTTATCATACAAGCAGCAATCCTATCCCTAGGTATTTATCCAAGGGAAATGAAAACTTACGTTCATCCAGAGACTTGTATGTGAATGGTCTTAGTAGTGTTATTCATAAATAATAAAAAAAAAACAAACCCGAAAGCAGGTCCAATGTCCATCAACTGGTGAACAGACAACAAAGTTGTACTAGAGAATACTACTCAGCTCCAAAAAGGGAGGACACATGGAGGAATCTCTAAACATTACAAGAGAAAGAATTACACACAAAAGACGATGCACTGTATGATTCCACTTACATGAAACTCTAGAAAAGGCATGATTATAAAGACAGAAGGCATATCAGTAGTTGCCTGGGGCTGGGGTGGGGGAGGAGCTGAATTGCAAATGAACAGGAAAAATGTTTTAGGGTACAAGAACTGTTCTGTATCTTAACTGTGGTGGTGGTGGTAACATAATTGTATATTATCACCAAAATGCATCAGGCTGTGCACTTAAAATGGCTGAATTTTACTGTATGTCAATAATAATGAAATACAAGTCTTAAGTTAAAAACCCTTCACATCTAGATACATCATGGGAAAAAACACACAAAGAATAAGAGCATTGAAAACGATAAAAATGAATGTACATAAAAGTTATAAAGGTACCCATTAGAAGAACTAAAGCTTCAACATTGCCAGTAGGATCTGCAGTGAGCCTGTGCCTGGCGGCTGGAAGGCCTGTGGGACAGAACCACAGACGCCTGGCAGCACAAGGGCGCGGCGTCGTCCTGGTTACACAGCCCCGGCGCATCACTTGGTCCTCATCGCCCTGGGAGTTAGGGCGGGTGACACGTATTATCCCTGTTTTACAGGAACCGAAACAGAGTATTAGAGAAAAGGCGTTACTCTCCCAAGAAGCCATATTAAGTTACACACAGGATAGGTTTCTAGTCCGCGTCTTTCGAAAAAACTTAGTTCAGTCCCTTGACATCTGTGAGGCGGGCGGCAAGAATCTGGGAAGCTGCGCTGCTGCGAGCCAGCCCTCGGGCGCCGTCCTCCAGCGCGGGCGCACATCCTTCTCCCGCGGCTGCAGCGAGGGGAAGGAACCGGGCGCCGTCCTTCCGCGGGGAGGCGGAGGCAGCGCCGCCACAGACGCGCCCGTGTGCGCGCGCAGCCGGGCAGGGGGCGGGCGCCGCGGCGCGTCCGTTGCTAAGGCCGCGCCGCCCTGGCGACCGGGGGCCGCGGCCCCGCGCACGCGCCTTGGCGCACTCCGGTGCACTGTGGGATGGAAACGCGAGCGGCGCGTCGAGGCCGGAGCGGGCGGCGGCGGCGAGGCCGGCGGCGGCCGGGGAGCGGGGCTTAGGCTCGGGGGCCGGCCGGGCTCGGGCGGCGCCGCCATGAACGCGGCGGTGGTGAAGCGGACTCAGGAGGCTCTGGGGAAGGTGATTCGGAAGCCGCCGCTGACGGAGAAGCTGCTGAACAAGCCCCCGTTCCGCTACCTGCACGACATCATCACGGAGGTGGGCGCCGGGCCGGGGCAGGGGTCCGGGTGCGGGTCGCGGGCCCCGGCCGAGTACGGATCGGGACCAGGGTGTGGGCCAGGGTCCTGGTGTGCGGTCCGGGTGCGGGCTGAGGTGCGGGCCTCGGTCGGGGTGCGGGCCCAGGGGTCAGGGCCCATGTGGCGTTGGGGTGCGGGCCAGGGATTAGGGCCCATGTGGGGTCGGGGTGCCGGGCGGGGTTCGGGTGTGGGTCGCGATAAGGTTGTGAGCGACAGTCCGGGTGCCGGCTGTAGTGCGGGTCCAGGTCCGGGTCGGGGGTCAGTGTCGCTGTGGGAGTCGAGGGCCCCGGTGGGGGTCGGGGGTCGGGGGTCGGCAGTCAAGATCAGGTCTGGCGTCAGGGTCTGACCTAGCGTGGCTGAGCGCGGCCCCTGCCCTAGGAGCTTGGCCTGGCGGGACCGATGACCCGGCCAGATTCTGCGGTGCCACTGCTCACACTCCTGCGCTCACCTTCTCACCATATGCATGGGCTGTTTCTCCCAGGGAGTCGCCCAGTCCCTTAGGGAACATTCTTATTTCTTTCCAGCCTACCCATTTATCTCTTAGAGATCTTCTACTCTGCTTGGCAGAGCTGTTTCTGTGATTTTTTTCCCCCCTGCAGTGTCTTGCAGATGAAGAGTGCTAGGAAATCCTGGAAGAATGAAATTATTCTTTTTTAATACCACCCCACCACCCGCCAAATTTCCTGCCACTTGTTCCTCATAGTGGTCACCACATATTGGATGCTTAATATACTTGGGGGTGAATTTATTGAAGGTGTTTGTACGGGGACCTGAAAAAGAAAAAAACTATAAAAAAGCAGGTTAGTGTTTGCTGATGAACAGCAGAGCCTGCCTTGAGATTGGTGGTAACTTTCCCCCACGGGATGGTGAGTTCCTGAGTGATGCAGAGCATCACTTGTTTGTTGGCATATCCTAGGTGAGCCGCACTGGGCACGTCCACAGAGGGTGCACAGCAAACATTCATTGTTGAGCGGACTTTGCCAAGGCTCCTGTAACTCAGGGTGGCAGCAGCCATTTCCATGGTGTGCCTGAGTGCGATGTTGACCTTGGGAGCTCAGCCATGCTCTGTGGGAATTAGGAATCAGTTTGAACTTGCAGGTGTTTGGGGCTCCTACTCTCGCCCCATGTTGGTCCTTAAATTTCACTTCTCACTCTTTCCAACAGGTTCGGCGTCTTACTCTCCCTCACAAACTTTGCTTTACTCGTTTTTTTTGCCATCTCAGCTTGTAACGTGTGTCTCTCTGTGTTAAAAACCCTGGTGGTGCTTACAGATCTCTAGAATCCCGCCCACATCCCAAGGGCTGTCTTGACTGGCCTCCTCCTCCTAGGCCAGTGCAGCACCTACACCTCCCTGGGCAGTGTTTGGGGAAGAGACTGCTGTGTGGAGAGCCTGCTGGGAGCTGGGCCTTGAGCTGCAGCGCCTCGGCCCTGTGCAGCAGGCAGGTAGCATCCTCCCAGGAGGATCAAGTCACTTAGCTAGGAGGTGAGTGGCCAACTACCATGATTGCTGCCCCAGCCTCATACTTTTATTCCCTGTGTGAGTCTTGTCTCCTCACTGAAAGGGAGAGCCAGGAAGGAGGCGGGAGGGGCATACCTCATCCTGTGGGTCTTGGTGTGGCCTTGAGCTCATGGTGGCTGCTGTTCCCACCTCCTGAAGGGTCAGAAGGAAGAGGAACATTCAGGCAGGAATGATTTGGTTGGCCAGGCAGCCAGGTTATGGAGAAGGAGTTTGGGTTCTCAACCAGGATCCACTGTTCTGCTCTTCCCCCCACAGGTTTTTCCTAATCTAATGTCAAAATTAATTATTCTACCTGTGTAAAGATCAGCGCAGTAATTGCCGCGCACCTGGTAAAGGTGTTAGGGTGACTGCCGTATTGGAGAGCACTTCCAGGTAATCTGTGAAGATCCGCTTGTGAACATTCTCTGCTGCCTGAGTATTGTGCTCAGATCGCCATGTTAGTATTTTAGCTACTGCTAAACCAACTCGGCCTCTTTCATAAATTGAAGAATTGATTCTGTGAAATTAATGTCTCTTGTTGCTTAAAATTATTGCTCACAGCTTTAACTGCCAGCACACTGGAAAAATGTTAAAAGGAGCAAAATGAAAAAGTTTCAGGAATGTTAAATGAAGGATACTGTTAATATTCCTCCTGTTTTATCAGAAAAAATAATACCACAGCTGTTAAGTAGTTTGATGAGGAATGAAATCTAGCTTAATTGATAGCTAGCCGTATCTTGGTCTCAGAGGAGAAGCCCAATATAAGGGCGATACTGTCTTTTCTTTTTTTCTTTTAATGCATCTTATGGTAACAAATACTCTTTACATCTGACCCAGGACACACATATAGGAATAGTCAGCCTTACTGCATACAGTGCAGTGTAATATTTTCTTTTCTGTTTCATGAAAAAAAAAAGCTTATTGCTACCGATTACATGGAGTTTATAGTGACCTACCACATTTTGAAAGCCTCTGGTCCGAGAGAACCCAGGGCCCTGGCCGTGTCTAGGGGTGGCGAGGAGCAGAGAACATCACCCCAAAAGCTGGACCGAGGGGTATTGGAAGATCCAGGTTGATGGAGGAGAGGGAGAGATCGGGGGAGGACAGAAGTGATGCAGCCAGAGCACCCCCCAGTCCCAGGAAGTGAGCAGCACCGAGGTGGGGAGAAGCCCAGGCTGAGAAGCCCCTCCTCCCCAGATGCATGCCCTGCACTGCCCTGAGTGCCCCTGTAAGCCGCCGCTCCTGCTTTCGGACCTCTCGGGGCCTCCTCGTGGTCCTTAGGCTAAGTCCTTACTCCTGAATGGCTTTGAAGGCCATCTGGGTTGGGCCCTACTGACTCTCTGGTCTCAGGCTCTTGTCCAGACTTGTTCTGGTCCCTTGACAAGGACCGTCTTGGCCCCAGACCTTGTGGGGACTGATTCTTTTGTTGGCATGTGCTTCCTCGAAACCTGCCCCCCTGATTCCCCGTCTCCTGTGAGCTTCTGGTCTCAGTTTAGGTACGGTTTCTCCCGGGAAGTGCTCCCTGACACCCCCAGGCCCCTCCTGCACTTGGGTTAGGGGTGATCCTGTGCTCCCTCAGCGCCTGTCGGGGCCATAGCGTTGACCTGTCCTCACTGCCGGACTGCCTTCTGTGAGGACTAGGCGGGGCTTTGCACGGGACGAGGCCTCGCATGCGGTATAGACACTCAGTTGTTCGTTGAGTGAGTGAGTGGCATCCTGGGTGTGGACAGAGGCTGACAGCCCTTCATGTGGGGCGGTGGTGAGCAAGCTGTCCCGTGGGGTGCTGACCACGGTGTTGCTTTGTCTCTTGAAGGTGATTAGGACGACCGGTTTCATGAAGGGCCTTTACACGGATGCGGAGATGAAGTCCGATAACGTTAAGGTAGGTGTAAGCGTCCTCCCCTCGGGGGCGGGGTTTTGTGAGCTGTGCTCTGTGGCAGCGCGGGTGGCAGCGCAGGTCGGCTGGTGTGTGGCTGGAACACCAGGCTGGTTACCCCTGGAATCTCTGTGCCCCTCCCTCATTTCCTGTTCTCATTTGCAGCAACTGCATATCATGCTAATCTCATCCTGGAGGAATGGAACTAACGTTTCAAAGGTTAATGCTAGCCCAGCACCTAAAATTAAAAGCCTTATTCAACTTTTTTTTCTAAGTTGTTTTAAAAAGAGTCAGTATTTCTAAATTTGTCCTACATCTAAAAATAGCTGTTTATCTAGACAGGAACTGTGCCTGTTGAACATACTGAGGATAACGCAAACTCTTTTGCAAGTATTTTAGTATTTGTGTTTTAAATGGAAATCTTTCAGGATAAAGATGCAAAAATTAGCTTCCTTCAGAAGGCCATAGACGTGGTGGTAATGGTCTCTGGAGAGCCACTGTCGGCAAAGCCAGCTCGGATTGTGGCGGGGCACGAGCCTGAAAGAACCAACGAGCTGCTGCAGAGAATCGGGAAGTGCTGTCTCGGCAAGGTAGCGCCCCCGCCCGCCCGGGGCTGGGAACTGCCGGCTGCAGGGGGAGGACCGCCAGACCGGGAGGGCGGGCCCCCTAACGTGGCGGGAGGGGTTTAAGGACGGGGTTCTAACCCTGGGCTTGGAGTCGGCTCCCACCTCTTCTGGAGCCTCGTAGTTTAAAACCGTAAAGTGAAGCAGCTGAGGGTCGTTATGCACAAGATCTGCAGACTGTGAGTATAAAGCAGGGGCCCCATGGCGCCTTGCCTGGTCTGGGAGGCTGGAGGCCGCGTGCCCGGCCTTCCAAGCCCTTGTTCCTTCTCCTTTTGGGCCTCCTTTCAGGGCAGGCCTCCAGCAGGGCCCGGGTGGCCGGAGGAGCTGCTTTTCTTCATCTTTGGGCTTCTGGGATGTCCCTTTTCTGCCTGCCTTTCCAGCCTCGGGGTCGCTTCCCTCCCTCCTCCCCTCCCTCCTCCCTCCCCCCCATTCCTCCCTCCCCAGCTGCTTGTTTGCAGAGCTGGGCCGCCTCCAAAGAAATCCAGTTTCACTTGTGCGGGGACCGGTTTTACTGCTTCCCAAGACGCTCACCGTGGGCTAGAATCTTGGCTTCTCTGGCCTCACAGCCCAGCCAGGGCCATTGGAGAGGGTTGTCCCAGAGCCTGCTTTCTCTGTGGGCTGGGAGCAGCACCCTAGGGGAGCAGAGCTGGACATTTATCAAGGCATACAGCCCTGTGGCCCTGACCGGTGGTGGGCTGGGGGCTCACCTTCGATGTTACCAAAATGGCAAACGTGGGTTTCAACTCGCATGGCAGCCGTGGGAGGTGGGGAGTGGAGTCGGACTGGCTCCCAGGAGGCCTCGAGAGCACCTCGCCTTGGGCTGGGTCCAAGCTTTGGTTACGCTGAAGCTGATTTTGCCACTGTGCTGGCCTCTGTCCCCAGCCCCCACCCCCGGGTCCTTCCCGTTGCTCATCTTTCTAAAAAGCAAATCTGACTTGTCTTCCTGCAGATTCCTTTGCCCCCAGGCCTGTAGCGGCTCACGAGGCCCCTGGAGGCCGGCTGCTGCCTCCTGTGCTCTCTCCTCTGGTCCTCTCCTCTGTCCCCTCCTCTGGTCCTCTCCTCCGGCCCCTCCTCTTTCCCCTCCTCCGGCCCCTCCTCCAGCCCCTCCTCTGGTCCTCTCCTCTGTCCTCTCCTCTGGTCCTCTCCTCTGGCCCCTCCTCCGGCCCCTCCTCCGGCCCCTCCTCTGGTCCTCTCCTCTGTCCTCTCCTCTGTCCCCTCCTCTGGTCTTCTCCTCCGGCCCCTCCTCTTTCCCCTCCTCCGGCCCCTCCTCCGGCCCCTCCTGTCCCCTCCTCTGGTCCTTTTCCCTCATCTCCCACGTGCACCCGCACCGCGAGCGCTCCCTCCCAGTCCTGCTTCCAAACTCATGGGTCGAGCTGCCACCTCTGCAGCCCTGTGGGACTGGCTGCTCTTCCTGGAGCCCCTTCATGACAGCACACTGGCTTTTGATGGTTGTATTTGGGCGTCTTGCCCGGTGTGTGGCGTGTCCTTGGCCCGCAGTCTGGTGCCTGGCGTGTAGCGGTCACTCGGCGCGTGCTCACAGGATGAGTGACTGAGTGGACAAGGGAGATTCCTGACCAGAGGTGTTCGGAGGCCCGGATGGCAGTCAGGGAGGCTGCAGAAGGGACTTCTGCTTGTGATGGGACCTGAGTGAGATCATTCCATGAGGCTTTTTCAGTGCTGGGCCTCTGTGACCCTGTGCAAAATGTCAGGCATTTGTAGGGTTGTGTGGGTCAGCTTTGGTGTCCTTTAACAACACACAGCCACACTTGACAACTTGAGGGAGATCGAAGCAGGCTGCGTGAAACTTGGGTGGACTCTGCTGCTAATGACTGGAGTGCAGAGGGGGCAGTTACAGGAGATGCTGTGACAACATTTCCTTTTAACGTTTTATCCTTTGAATTTCATCGATAGACAATGAACCCATTTAATGAGCTGTCTTTGATTATTGACACTCGTATTTGTTAACTGTACCAATTTCATCATCATCTTGCATTTTATTTTCTCACGTTGGGACAAGCTCTCCAGTGACGATGCGGTGAAGAGAGTGTTAGCCAGAGAGAAGGGGGACACGAAACGAAGGCCCTCCCTCACATCGAAACCTCAAGAATTGGATAATAAGAACGCAAGGGAAGAAGAGCCCAGAGTCCGTAAAGACAAAGAGGTGAATGCAAGTTACACGCGTCCGAAAATGAAATAACGAGGCTTTTTGCGGTTCAGGTAGATGTTTATTAGTGATATTATTATTTGGCTTTCTTTCCCCCCAGGATAGAAGAAATTCTGAAGTCAACGAGAGAAGTACCAGCAGAGAGGGAAAACAGAAGGAGGAAGTGGGAGGAGAGAGCAAGCCGAGAGAGAGGGACCGGGACAAGGAGAAGGCCAGGGAGAGTGACCGGGAGCGACAGAGGGAGCCCGAGAGAGACAAGATCCGCGAAGGGGAGAGAGAGCGAGCCAAGACCCGGGCCAGGCCGGAGAGGGACAGGGACCGGGACAGAGGCAACAGAGACCGGGACAAGGACGCGGACCGGGAGAGGGAGCGGAAGAATGAGTCAGGAAGGGAGAAAGAGCGGTGGAAAGACCGGGAGAGAGAGCGTGAGCGAGACAAGGGCAGGGACCGGGACAGGGACCGGGACCGGGACCAGCGGAGGGTGAGAAATGGGGAGCACGCCCGGGACCCCGACAGGGAGAAGAGCCACGAGCATGAGAAACCAGAGAAAAAGGTGAGTCCTGTTTGAAAACCTGGCCTGTAACGAGGAAGAGCTTGTGTTGTGCCGGAAAATGACTTTGGTCCTCGTTGTGTGATCAGGGAACTGAATTTCTTTGTCACCAATTTAAAGCTATGACAGTCTTGGATTCCTGGCAGAAACCCAGAGAGAGATAGCAGCTTCTGCCGGGTCCCGTGAGCGCTCCCGCATTTCCTGCCTGTGCCGCGCACGTGTCTCGGGTGTATTTCTGAGGACGAGGAGCGGTGTTAACAGGCAGCCCCGGTGGGGGTGGCTCTCAGGGCTTGGGCCTGGCTGTGTTTATTAAGGATTGGGGCTGCTTTTGAAGTCTCTGAGGCCTTAGCAGAAAAGTACAATAAGACCTCAGTTAACTGAATTTTGTTTAATTAAATTTTCAAGTAAGTTTAGGATTGTCCAAGAAATCCTTTTGGTTTCCGACAGCGTTTTCTAAATGTGCAGGTTATTTTGGACTCGCATAGATAGGATAAGTCTCTTGTCAGGGCTGGCACTACAGACACCCGGTCTCGTGGGACATCATGTAACTGTAAAGTGTCCTGGGAAGGTCACAGAAATCTGCTGGTCTCTAGCTGCTGGAAAGGAGGACGCCGAGGTCTGGAAAGGTTCACGGTCTGCCCCCGTGAGGCGGCCAGACGGTGAGGGGCCAGGCCTGGGCCCTTCCCTGCTGCCCAGGCAGCCCGCTCGTTCTGTGGCCTTGCGTGGCAGGTGTGCGGCCCCAGGAGGTGAGTGGGCCCGCTCCAGGGCGTTCCTGGGGGATGCCGGGGTTCCGAGTAGTGATGCTGACCCAGCCCGGTACCTTCATGGTTAAGTCATGAGGACACTGAGTCGCTGGACTGTGGAGCAGGTGCCTCTGCTTTTCAGTCCTCACGGAGGAGGAGCTCAGTGCTTGTAGCTCTTCTGCTCCTTGCATCGAGAGGTGTCTGAGTTAAGGTGTGAGGCTTTCTAACGGGCTGACTTAACGTGTTCACACTTTCCGCTTGGCTTGTTTTGAGAGCGCTTTCCTGATGCAGCGTCTGAAGCCTTTGCTCATGAGGAACCACTCCATCCAGAAGTTGCCCCACGCTCAGAAGCTGGGGGCAGGGCGTTTTCTCTGGGTGTCGGAGGGTTCTTTTCCCGCCTTCCCTCGTTTCCAGGCTCCCTGCGTGTCACCGGAATGGGTCGGAGGAGTCTGGCCTGGCGTAGGCGTCCCGTGTGCCTGGGAAACACTCTCCCCAGGGTTTCCTGCGAGGCCCCGCCTCTGCCGCCCTTGACCCCCTAGTCTGCCCTGAGGGGATGCGGCCTTGGAAGGGCCTTTGGGGTCCAGGCAGCGTAGCAACCACAGGGGTTGGGGCTGGAGTGGGATGTGCTCCTGCAGGGGGTGTTGTCCTCTTGTTGGTCACTGTCAGAGAACGTGGCTTGATATGTTTTCAGACTTGAGTAATTCTAGAGTTTGAAAAAAAATTTTTTTTTTCTTCCTTATAGTCATCAAGTGCAGGAGAGATGTCTAAAAAGTTGTCAGATGGATCTTTTAAAGACTCCAAAGTTGAACCAGAGGTAAACTTTATAATTTTAAGAGAAGTAGCTGGGATAGTAACTGGTGTCCACGGAGACAGGGAGGAGCGCGTGCGTGGGTCCGTCTCTGTTGTGCCGTGAAAGTGATGATTTAAATGGGTTACTGCCTATGAAATAGACGGGTGTGTTTATCCTCTGTTTCTGTGGTGGTTCCCTGGTCTCCTTGTGCTTTTATCTGACAAGTCTGCGTGGTGTAGAGATGGAGGGTGCAGGTGGCACTTAGGATGAGTCTGGGAGGGGATTAAGTCACCAGGCAGGCCGGGAAGGGAGGGCCAGCTGGAGCGACCCCTGCAAGCTCTGCCTGGCCTGGGTGGGACCCTCAGGGTGTCTCCTGTGGCTGGGCCCTGCTGGGGAGGTTAGACTCACCCCAGCTTCATCCGGCTTGCATTTCAGAAAGCGAAGACGGGCAAGGAGTGGAGCGGAGGCTGGCGGCTGTTTGGGGACCCTCGTGGCTGCTGCGAGGTGTCGGGGTGGCAGCTGCGCCCTGGTGGGGGGCGGGGCCTGCTGTTTTCTCTGATTTTTGCGCTGTTTAAGCACATTGTGTGCGTTTTCACTCTCGGAGCTGTTTGCAAACGCACGTAAGTAATTAAGGCCCTTGCAGTGGACCTTGTTGAGTCCTTACAAACGTGCCCGAGAGAACAGCGATTCTCAAGGTATGGCCGGTGGGTTGCTGGCCTTTGCTGGGCTGTACAGAAAAGCGGAAATCTAAATTTAGAAAGAAAGAGGCTTTAGATTTCTTCTAATTCGCTCTCAGGTCTTGAGTGCTTAGCTGCACCAGGTTGGTAACAGTCACCCCGTTTGAAGGTGGATGTGAATGTGTTTCCTGCTTATTCTTCCTATAGCAGAGCTTGGATAATAAATCTGCTCATGGTATTGCTTGTGGTGCATCAATTGATTTTTTTTCATTCTCTTTTCTTTAAGACTGAGGTTTCCACTAGAGCATCCAGGTCAGTGACAACAAAGACATCAAAACGGCGATCCAAAAATTCAGTGGAAGGTACTGGAAAATCTATCATATAAGTAGCTGAAAGTGTAGATATTAGATTCTTTGCCTTAATCACAATATCTGGTAGGAAAAAGCTTCTGTGGCTCCGAAACAGATTTGCCGTGGGAAGGAGTGAACGAAGGCTGTGTGAAAATGACGATGTGTGGCTCACACACATGTGCACACGCCTGCACACGTGTGTGTGCTCGCAACACCAGGGCCAGAGTAGCCCCTCTTTTAGATCTGTGTTACAACCTAAAAGATGTGACTGAATTCTGACTTTCCAGCAGCATTTATCAGCTGTCCGTGTTTCACCGACTTTCTTCTGACTGGGTAGCTAAATTCAACGCTGCTGCAGGGTGGGCCCATCAGGAGCGTCAGGCTCTTAGACGGATGGTGTTTATTTAAGATGCAGCACAAGTTATCACTGGGAATCTGAATTCAAACGGGCCTGGCCTGGGGCTCGCCCAGGGCTGGCCCCTCATGCTTACAGATCAGTAAGTGGGGAAAGGGTGTCGGCCCACCGCGGGGCAGGACAGCTGGAGGCTCTCCGTGGGAGCAGGGAGTTGCTGTGAATGGGCAGTAGGGGGTTCTGAAAAATTTTCCTTCTCCTAAATTGTACCTGTTAAAGAAGTAGTTGGAATTCTTCATTTGAAAGTTTAACCTAGATGGTTAAGTTCCACGCTTTGACAACAATAAATGCTGTAATGAACATTTTTTGTGCCAGAAACTCTCTCTTTTGGGCGATCTCTTGGAATAGGTCCCCAGAAGTGTAGTTACTGGCACAAAGGGCACAGCCGTGTTCAGGGGTTAGCTGCAGAGCACCACCACCTGTCCCCTGTCCCCCACACCCTCTCCCGGGATTTGTTTTAAAGGCTTGCTGATTTTGACAGATGGAAAACACTAGGAGTCTGAGTCCTTAAACTGCACTAGGTCCCTCTACATTAAGGGCATCTGCCAACTTTAAAATAAGTGTTTGTTTCTTATATTTTTTCCGTTTTTTTCTTACTGTATTTGGTTTCTGGCTTGCCTAGGTGTTTAATTTTTATGGACTGTAAGGTGCCAGTCTTTTACATATATATATATTTTTGGCAGTTTGTCCAGAGATTTGAGAGATGAAGATTTGTGTTTTCTCAAGCGTTTTTATATTTAATCTTTTTGGTTATCTCTCATTTTAATTCATGGTGTAAAACGAGGCTCTGAGTTTATTCATGGTTTCAGGATAGCCCACCATCCCCCCCAAGTCAGCTGCTGGTGGCTCCCTTCCCTCCTGCCCTGTGACCCCCCCCGTGCCTTTTGGAGTCTGGAGTCTGGTTTGTTTGTTTTTGTCTTTATTTCACTGTTCCTGTTTTACTGCTTGTTCTCTGTCATTTTTCTTTTCAAAAAAACTTCTAAGCCATTTTTTTTGCTTACTCTTCCATATATATTTTACAGTCACTTCATGAGCCCACGAATCCCACCTCCCACAGAGCAAACAGACTTACTGGGGTGCGCTTGGACTTGGGTTAAACTTAGGCGTTTGTTGTTCTGGGAAGTCGGGTTCCCCTACTTTCAGGTTACACAGGGGTCCCCTCCTCTCCCGGGAGGACGTGTGTGCTGGTGCTGGGGAGTGTCTCTCAGTCAAGGGTTGCTCAGGTGTTTGTTTTGTTTTTTGGAAATGGTGTCTTTCTTCCACTCATTTATTTTTAGTGATTATTGTTGGAATGTAGAAGCTGTATTGATTTTTGTAGCTGTACCTTAAATCTAGCATTATTTTGAATCTTAAACCATAATAGTTCTGCTGATTTTTTTTTTCTAAGCCAACAGTTGTATCATCTGCTTTTGTTTTCTAATAACTCGGGATGTTCGCGTCTGAGTTACTGGTGAGCCTGTGCTGTAGCATTCCTTTTGTACAGTCTTGAAGAGCTCTGATTATTGCAGATTGCTAGATTTGTGACATTAAGATTTACTGAGCTGTCAACAAACTGGTGAACTCTTTTCTCCCCTGCTGCTCATTGAGCACTGACCTCACCCCGGGTCCCCCACCCTGTCACGCTGCCCTGCTTCAGTGGGTGGCATCTGGGGACATGTCCAGTGCCCGGGAGGTGTGAGAGATGCAGGCCTTTGTGTTCCCACCACAGAGATAAGCCTGTGTTCACCAGAGAGGGGGGTGCCACGTTTGTTAGACGTGCTTAGACTCTTAAAGCCCTTCTAGAATCTCTGTGGGATCCACAAAACATTCTACACGAGAATATGGTAATTTGTGCTCATTCTTAACTAGTGTGCTGTAGCAGAACTAAAGCACTTCGAGTCAGTGAGTGATTTTAATTTCACGTGTTTGATGCTATGCAGCGTTACAGATTAAGTTTAATGCGTATTTTCATTGTGCAATTTCATGTCAGGAAGAAGGGACTCTAGAACCAGTGAAAATAGTCTCTCCCCTGAAAAAGAGCTTGACTCTTCCTCCAGTAAAGCTAAGAAGGAACGCGCGGCAAAGCAGCTCGGTAAGACTGAGCAGCCCCGCTGGGGGCCGCGAGTGAGTGTTACACGAGGGTTGGGCCCTTGAGCTGCCAGGTCCTTTGCTTCCGTTTGATCCCTGCATGGATGGAGCTGTGGGGCGGGGCGGCCAAGACGCGGCCCTCCCGGATGCGGGGCCCAGGCTCTCGGGCTGGAGGGGAGCAGGGGCCCTGTGGTCCCAGCTGCAGGGCTGCTGTCCCCAGCCGTGTGCAGACTTCAGTCCGACATGGCCCATCTGAACTTTCTTCCCTTTGTCCTGCACATGTTTGTGGAGCCCCCGCCCCACGGAGAGGTGGTCTAGAGGGAGCACCTGGCCGACACGTTAGTTAGCGATGAGGCTTTTGAAAGAAAATGAAGCCAAGAGAAGTGGTGGGTGGGTTGCAGGCAGGGAGGGGATGTCTGGACAGAGTTGACTGGGATCAAGGAGCACGTGACCTGCGGGTGTGCAGGAGCAGCCAGAGGCCCTGTGCTGGGGACAGGCTTGCCTGTTCAAGTGACGGGAAGCCCGGTGGTGAGGCTGGAGCAGGGAGGGGGGAGGGAGAGGAGAGGGGGTTACAGGAGGGGGCAGCTGGACTTGCGGTGCCCCGTCTGCCGGGCATCTTTTGCAGTAAGTGAAGTCCCTGGAGTAAGTGAAGTTAAAACTGGAGGGGCAGGGATGGAGGCCAGAGAGCGGTTAGGTGGCTGGTGTGGCATCAGTTGAGAGGCCCTGACGGCTGGGACCCAGGTGTCACTGGTGAGATGATTGGGGGTAGGATGTTTTTTTGGAAGGGATGACAGGTGTGCTGATGGATTGGCTGGCACCAGTTAGAGAGGGGAGGAATCAAAAGTAGGATTAGTTTTGGGGCAGGATCTGATGCTTCTGTGGTGTCATTTATTGAAGTGCGGATGGCTTCAGGAGGTTGTTGATTGGGTGGCAGTGCCAGGAATTCTGTTGTAGATGCACTAATTTCAAGATGCCTGTGAAACAATCAAGTAGAGGTGTTGGGACAACAGGCTGGTTTGTGGGCCTGGAGTTCAGGGAGAGAGTTGGGGAGACTGAAGTTAAAAATGAAAAAATTGGGAGTTCTCAGCATACGACTTTCATACAGTAATTAATCTGGGGGAGCATGGAGCCCAGGATTTGAGGGCCGGACAGGAGGAGGCTCTGGCAAAGGAGACAGAAGCCAACATGTGGGAGGAGAGTTTGGGGTACAGGTGTTCCAAGCGCCAACAGAAGAGGGAGGGGTCTTGTCTTTTGAGAAGGGGTCCCGTGGAGGCTGAGAATTGACTGTTGAATTGACAGAACAGTTAGTTGATGACGCTGGTATCAACCCTGGTTAATCCCAACCAAAGCAACCAAATGCAAAAACTTCGGCAATATTTAACCTGTTGTTAACTATTTTATGTCAGGAAAAAAGGAGGATAATATTGCAACTAAAATTTTAGACTCCATAGTGTCTGGATTAAGTAATGAACCAGATCAGGAAACTACAGCTTCAGAAATAGGTAAGAAAAATATATTCTTTAGTTTAAATTCCTCACCACTTTGATACGAAACATGTACGTCTCAGTGTGGTCATAGTTGTTTTTTGTTATTCTAAGCACTGTAATGTTCATCAGAATTTTTTTGTACTGAAGAGCAAAAATGACTTGATGTTCTGTTTGCTTTAATTTGCTAAGTTTTATGATAAAGACGATTAACTCAGCTTTAAGTGAACTTTTATAGGCCTTTCTATGTGTAATGTTTTTGTGTCGAAATCAAAATGCTTTATTTATCTTGCTACTGGAATTTTCCAAAGTGATGTGGATAGTTAGAGAAATTATCTTTCAGTTCTCTAGCCTGCTCTGCTGTGTTCTACTAAGAAGATGCACCACGTAAGGGTTTTCAGGTGCTTGCTCGTGGTGCCGGGGGACGTTGTCCCTGAGCACACCCTTTTACACGTGCGGCTGCAGTGTTACGTATGGGCATGTCCCTGCCCTGGGACACCGTGCGGTTAGATGTGTGTTTGCAATTTCAGTGGGATAATCCGAGATTGTAGCTGTAGTCTTTTGTGATGTCTGACTAAGTCCTTCAGAACGATTGCAATTCTTGAGTGACGCTTAAGGGAAAATATAGTGTAAATCTTGACTTCAGGGAAAGATAAAGCTTTTCCAGGCTAAGTTGCCACATGTCTATCTGGTTTTTAAAAATGGTGTAAGCGCAGCTGGAATGACAAGCACATCTCAGCGTGTGGGGGGTGATCAGGGTTATTAGCTGATTTATTAATTAATCACAGAGGCGCTGGGATTGCGCCCAGGACCTCGTGCACGCTAAGCGCGTGCTCTGCCGCTGAGCCACGCCCCCTCAGCACGGCTTCTGTGCTCAGGTCTTCCCTTCACCGGTTTCCGCTTTTCTGAGGGGTGAGTTTGCGAGCCTTCTGCTCCGCCGTTGATTGGGCCAGCGCCGTCTGAAGGGTGACCCGTGGCGCTGCTGCTGCAGGCGGGTCAGCTCGGCGCCTGCTCTAGGTCCGCGCGGGCTGGGGCGGCCGCGCGCGGGCTGCCTGGGCTGGAGCCGGGTGGCTTCTTGCCTCCGGAACCTCTCTTCTCCGAGGCCGCGCACATCGCCGTTCAGCCACATCTTGAGATCGTTCGTTCATTTCTGCGGGAGCTTTTCTCAGGCCTTGGCAGGCTCCTGTCGGGGGGCGGCGGGGCAGCCCTGGGCTGCAGGAGACGGGTGGGCGCTGGTGAAGGCTCGGGCGAGGGGCGCCCGGGGGACGCGCCGCCCCTTGCTCCCCAGACCCGCTCGCCGTGCTGTGTTGTCTGAGCCGGCGGAGATTCCTGCCTTGACGGTAAATGAGACGGTGTCGGTGAAGTGGCTGGTTTGTCACCGGTCATTTTAGTTTACGGCGGGGTGAGTGGGCGCTCATTCTGAGATGGTGCGATGAATTTAAAATGAATTGAGATAGTTCTTTGGACGTGTTAGCACTTTCTAGATCTTTGTCTACAAGTCTGAAAATGACAGAAGCTGTGATCCTCAGGGGGGCTCTGCAGAGTGAGTCGGACGCCTCGTGCCAGCTGGTGGCCTTGAGCAGAGTCCTTTAGGCTGGCTGTCCCTGGGTGCCCAAGTGACCCCGGCCCTCCTTTCCCTCTCCGCAGACCCTGCTTCCTGAGTCCTGTCACTGCACGCACCCTAGGTCCCTGTCACCGCAGATGTCCTCTTTCCTGCAGTCACTGAACTTCTGGAATTCAGGGCTTGCCGGCACCTGTTGGGGCCCCTTAACTTCTCAGATTGATTGTGATTCCCGATCCAGTGCCGTCGCGCCTGGTGGACGAGCCTTCCCGGCCGGCCCGCGACGCTGTCAGGAGGACTCGCCGTTTCAGGTGTACTGAAGAATTCAACGAGGAATTTCTTTCTTTTTCAAAACGTGAATTCTGTCTTGCCCCGCTCGCACTGTAAGGCAGGCTGTCAGAAGTCCCGTTCTTTCTGCCGCTGCCAGGTTTCCTGGAACACGACACTGTCCCTCTGTTCGGCTTGGGTTCCCTCATTTCATTTTGTTTTATTGTTTAGACATTTTTATTGTGAAAAATATGGAAGAGCAGAAAGAACAGAATGACTAACACTCGTGTACCTTTCACCGAGTTTCAGTGGTTCTAGTATCTTCTTGTATTTGCTTCATCTGTAGTGATACACTTTTATGAACAATTTCACAGTATGTTAGAAACATCTTAATACTTGACCTCTAAATAATTCTATCTAAATAGTTCATGCAGCTGAAAAAAATAAAAAAGATACTATTGTTGTACTGAACAGAATTATCTTTCCCTGAGAGCGTCTGAAACCCAGGCTGTGTTCTAATTGTCCCCAAAATGTAGTTTTTTTAAAAACCAAGATCTGGTTAAGATGAACACATTGTATGTTTATTATTATTATTATTCTTTTTGTCCTTTTAGCTTCTTTGAATGTGGACCCCCCCCCCTTTGCTCTAGCACGGTGACGCTCTTCAGAGGTGAGGTCGCTGGTCTTGTGCAGTGTTACCTCTTCTCTGCCAATTGTTTCCTTGTGGTGTCATTTAATTTATGACACCCCTCTACCCCACCCCAGCCCCGCATTTCCATTAGCTCTAAAGCCCTGATGGGATTCAGGTTGAAGAGGTGGCTTTGCCTTCACCCCTGCGTTGGTGCTGCTGGCCCTGCGGCTTGTGCCCCTCAGGGTGCACTTGGTATCTCTGTGTCCCATGGTGTGATGCGAGGGTCCATCACCAGGCCAGGGAGACCCCTCATTTTAACCCCGGTTATTTGCATTTACACTTAGATGCGGTCAGCAACTCTGCGCGGCTGAACTTTGCACAGAACCCCAGCGGAATGGCCAGGTGCTTGTGCTGCGCCCAGGGCCTGTTTCAGAGGTAGTAACAAATGTTCAAACGACCGTCACAGGCCTCTCAAAAAAAATAAAGAACTTTGAGGAGATAGACTTGTGCAGAGTGTCACCGGTCTCCTTGAGCCATAGAAGCGATGTGCCTGTGACTCACTGTGCTGATAGGTCCTGCGTGGCATAGGAGACGTCTGACACTTCCAAGCGCTGTGTGACAACTGACAGCTACCGGGGCGCTTCCTTCTAACCTTGCACACCTGCAGCTGCTGGGCTTGTGCTTGCTTGTCAGTCTGTTTGTCTGAGAACCTGACGGTGTTTCAGACGGGAACTTGGGCTGCTGTCTGTGGGATATCCTAAGTAATTAACTGCTTCAGTCGGGCTGTTTAAGTTGGCATCATTTTTATAGATCGAAAAAAACTTCCCTAGAAGATAACGTTGTCTGTTTTATGTGGCTCCATTACATAAAATAAAGCAGTTCTTTGACAGTTAATGACAGTTTAATTCTGACGTAAACTAGTTCTTTGAGTACTTTTAAGAAATTGTAAGATTGTGTTTCAGGAAGGGGAACATTTTCCCAATTTTATTTTAGTTTTGTCTCCTGACTCATTTTAGAGAGTTGCAGGGTGGGGGGGGGTCCTTAAGTCACAGGTCAAGTTTCCACCCTGGGTCCTGCCACAGTTCAAAATCTGTTCGTCCACCATCCTTCCTCTTGTTTTTCATAGGAAAAATATTCTATTTCTCAGGCATTAGAATTTTTTCTATTTTTATAAACATTTGCAGTTCAGTCAGTAATCGACATGCAAGGCTTTGGGAGCTTTCACCATGTCTCCGACTGTGTCCTAAGCCAGAAATCTTTTTCCTTTTCCTCCTGCTTTCCTGAGGTTGTAACCTGCTTGCAGCTCATCAGCTCCCAGGCCAGGCTGTCATGGGGAGACGAGGGGAGGCTGGCAGTGTCGATGGTTCTGGGAATGCGGGGCCAGTCTGCCTTGGCTGAGTGGGCCGGGGCCTGCTCACTGGGCGCCCCTTCCCTCTCCTGATCCCAAAGCCACGCCTGGGAGGAATGTTCTGGATGCCTGGTCACCTGGGTTGGGGGGAGCAGAGATAAGCCAGTGCTTGAGTTAACACAGCCTGCAGTGTCCGTCTTAATGACCCATTTTAACTGTCTTACGTCAGGAACGAAAGAAGCTAAAACTAACTCAGCTAGTGTTTCAGACGATAATTCGACTAGTCTGTGGCGTGACAGCACTGAGCCGGAACCCGCAGTGAAGCCCAGAGGTAAGAAGGCCCCGCCGGCCTCTCCCTTCCCGGGGGGTGACCCACAGCCCCCACCGGCACCTCTTGCCCGAAGGCCTGGCGTGGCCGCAGGTCCCGGGGTCTTTGACCCATGTGGAGTCTGGCCCCTCGTTCTTCGCGCCTTCAGGACTGAACGTGGCAGATGGCGCTCTTCTTACACAAACCAGAGTAGAACGTTCTTGTCACTGCCTGGTGGCAGCAGGCGCCCGTGTCCCCGGTGTGCTCCCTGAGACCAGGCAGCAGAGCCCCAGAAGTCGGAGCTGACCCAAAACCAGTTGCAGGCCCTACTGGGGTCCTGGAGGCCGAACTGAACACCCCCTAGATTTCATGTTCAAAGAGGACTTTTAAGCAGCTCAGAGTGCTGTCATGACCATGACTTTTCTGTCTGTAATGTTCTGTGAGGTCTTAAATCGTACCTCAGTGGGATTCTGCTTTCAGCATAATTTCCCCAGCATTCTAAAAAAATCGTGGTTAACATATACATCCAGCCTTTGCTTTTTAAGGCCCTGGAGCTCCTACCAGGCTTGGCGGGGTGCCAGCGCCTCCTGGCTGGCTCAGTATCTTGCACCCCACCCCCACGGCTGGTGCCAGTGGCCACAGCTGGACCCAGCCTGGGGTGATGGGACTGGGGCAACAGGGCGTGTGGCCCGGTGAGGGCCAAGGTTTGTCCGTTTGTTCAAACAGGAAATATTTGTTGAAGGCCTACTGTGTGCGGGGCCCTAAGGCAGCGAGGGCATCAATGAGCAGAGGCCAAGCTGGAGAGCGGTACCATGTCTGGGATGGAGGATGATGCACCTGGGGGCACCTGGAGAGCCCTGGTGTAGGTGGAGGGGTGGGAGTTGGGGCCGGTGGCCATGTTTAGGAAGTTTAGCAGCAGGAAGCTGGTGACATTTTTAGGATAAGTGTCTTAATCATATATTTAGATCCTGTTAATTTGGGCGGCTTAGCAAGTGGAGAGGAGTGGCCTGGACTGCAGTGGAGTGCTGGGCAGGGGAGGAGCTTCGACAGTTGAGGCTGAGCTTGGAGAGGGGGTTGCTGGCACTGACTGATGGCAGGTGGGGAGCCTGGCTGTGGGTGCGCTCCCCTGGACGAGGGAAGAGGGTGAAGAGGGTGAAGAGCGCCTTGGCTCCAGGGTGTGGGAGGAGTCTGAGCTGGTGAAGGGTCTGAGGTGCAGAGCTAGAGGGCCGAGCATCCGTGAGGAAGGAGTCGGTCGTGCGGGGGGCCCGAGGGGCTGGGGACCGATCGGTGAAGTGTGTGGCTACTGTGGGCACTGGCCCTGGGCATCTGCCTTGGGACTCGGTTCCCCCATCTCTCAGTAAACTTTCTGAGCTCTGCCTGCACCCCTCATCTGGCCCCAGCATGGATGGTGTGGGCTTTGAAGGGAGATCGGGGGTTTGGAGCCCAGGGCCCCTGGCCGCACAGTGACTCGCATGCGCTGTAGGGGAGGGTCTCTCTTCCTCCTGGGCAACTGCCCCGCATCTTCTCGCCGTCCCTCCAGGGATGCTGCCCGGAGCCACGTCCTCCAGGCCTGTTCTCTGCTGTGTCCCTCTGGGGATGCCTATGTTCCCTACAGACAGGGTCCTGGAGGGCCTGTTGGCTCCTAAGCATGGCCCACTTTAGTGCAGTGTTTGTGGCTGACTGTAGCATCCCATAGGCCACAGGAAACTCTCAGGGTCCTCCTGCCTACAGGCAGACTCGGGTGTTGGAGGGGCGCTCTTTACCGAGCCCACAGGTGCGTCCTCAGGGCCACTGGGCCCATCCCTATAGGCGTGTCTGGAGGTGGCCAGGGCGACCCCCAACAGTCCTGGGCTCTGACCTGAATCCATGGAGTCTTGGCCAGTCTGCAGGTGTAACACTCAGACTGTCCACCCCGCCCCATCAGTGCACCCGCCTGTCTGTGTGGCCATGTTGGTCACTTTGGTGCCACAGAGCAGCCCGGGAGAGAAGGGCCCGGGGAGGAATGCCAGGGCAGCCCAGTGCGGCTTGAGAAGCTTTCTTCCTGTTTAGGAGCCGATGGAAAAATACTGCCGAGTCACGTGAGCTGGGCTGTTGTTGGTTTTGCAGTCTTAGCAACGCTGGAGGCCTGTGCGTGGTTCCCTCGCTCGACCCTCGCACTCAGGTCCCTGCTGCTGCCTGTCTGCGCCCTTCCTCCTCCTCTGTGCTGTGCGCTCTTCTCATCCCGTTTCCTGTCCTCATGTAACAGCCTTCCACGATTCAGTGTTGTCTGTTCTTTGTCTTTTTCTCTTTGAAGCGATGATGGTAGGAAATGAGAAAAAAGCCTGTGAGGAAGTGAGCGTTTTCCCTTACAGGCATCCACAATGATTGAATGTGTGTTTTCCTCTGATCCTCTTGTGCTCATTTAATATGCTGAGCTTTACTAACCCAGAGGTTGATTTTCTGATGTACCTTTTTTTTTTTTAAGGTGACTCCCCTAGTGATGCAGGTAAGGGTGACTTCAAGTAAGTGTGTTTGGTATAAACTGTGTGGGTATAGGTAGTAACAGGCACGCTCAGAATTATGTTTTACAAATTGTATCAGTGAAGGTAACTTAAGGAAACATAAGTACGCCAATTTAAAATTTGTCATACTTTGTTTCAAAAGAATACATTTCTGGTTTTTCTCCAGAGTATAAAATATTTCCGATAATCAAATTCTGATTTATTTTCACTGTTTTTTTAAGGTATAAAGCCCTTTTACTTAGTAAATTTAATTTTCTTAATAGTTTGGGCTTACTATTTAGTGATTAAATCTTTTTATCAAAATGGAGAAAACTTTAGTCAGGTTATAAAAAGAATATGGTACAGAGCCAAAGCAAAAAACTTTAAAAATGCAGAAAAATATGAAGAAGAAAGTGCAAAGCACTGGTAATCCCACTGCTCGTGACTTGAGTGAATGTCCTCCTGGAGCCCATCGGTGTGCACGTAATTACTAGATGTAATACTTGTAGGCTATACATATATTAGAAGGATGGCATTGTTTAGACAAGGGTCTCACAGGCGACGACGCTGCAGTTTGCTGAAGCTTCGTCATGTGTCGCTGTTGTGACCATGGCAGGCGAGCATCTTGACACGTGTTTACACGTGGTAGTTTCTTTCCTTAGGCTGTATTTCCTTCAAGTTAGTTTGCCGACTTGCTAGACCTGCCTTTTCAATTCTGTTTCTTAAGAAGTTGAGCCAGTTTGTATTTCCAGGATGTGAGTGTGCCCTTTCCCCCAAATCTCCCCCAAATTTAGATATTAAGTGTCTGTTCTATTTTCATCAGAATAATAGAGGAAAACAGGCTCATGTGTGTCTGCAGTGATTTGACTGTTGTCTTCTCAGCTATTTACTAGCTGTCTGTTTCTTTCTTTGCAAATTGCTGATTGGCCCGTCCTTGGTGCAGAAGGAGAAGCTGGACCTCCTGGCCAGGAGAATTGTGAGGGGTTGGAGAGCTCGGAGCCAGCCGGCGAGCTCCCGTCTGCGGCCAGGTCCGTGTGCTCTCATCCTGCGCCCTGCCCCGCTCTGTGCCCGCCTCAGCTTACGTGATGCTAGAGCGTAATCGTGAGGAGACATTTGTGCAAAGAGAGCAAAAATGCTTTATTTAATTTTCTTGTACCTGAGGTATAACTAACCACACGAAGAATGTTTTAGGGATTATGGGAAATTTACAATGAAGGCTAAATTTTTTCGTGGTTTGAGTCCTGATGGTTACATTATTACACTTTTGCACCGTAACGTTAATGAGAATGTAAGATTAAAAGATGTGTCAGGCTGCTGGAACGTTCTTAATATTCTGTAGACTACATCCTAACTGGCATATTGATGGTGGCCTGGAAATTAGTGTTAACATTAACCTGGGTTTTCTTCTGTCCACTTTGAAATGTGCAAGTGTTTTATATCCCTTTTTTGGTTTTTGAATATATGGGTTTAGACGAATACCTCGGCCTGGGAGCGCAAGGCCAGCACCTCCCCGGGTGAGACGGCAGGAGAGCTCAGAGGCGCTGACGACAGACAGGTGAGGCCCTCGCATCGCTGTGCCCCGAGGGGCGGGGCTTCCCCTGTGCAGGTGCAGTAGGAGTTAGTACCTTGGCAGAGGGCAGCTGGCAGTGGTAGGGGGATGTTCTGCGGTGGGTGACAGTAGGCAGGGCAGTTCCCTCAGGTGGCCACTGGAGGCATGAGAGAGTTTTGGATGGAGACGGTCACCTGGGGCACCAGGACAGGGGAAGAGGAGGTGAGGGTGAGGGGGCTGGGCAGGAATGTCGGTCGATGACAGTGACTAGCAGCCAGGTGAGGGGCCTTGAGGGGGCTGCTGTGTTCCTCAGAGAGACCAAGGCACAGGGGTCTGGGCAGCCCTGGCCAGCAGGGCCACCAGTGCTACTCTTGCCCTGAGGTTTGCCACTTAGGAGACTGGGTCCCCCCTAGTGAGGGGCTGCAGGTGAACGACTGGTCTCCCAGGGAGCCCAGCGGGGAAGAGGATCAGCTCAGAGGGTGTTTGTCAGGTAGAGGCGTGGGGCTGGGGGTTGGGGCTGGGGTCTCGGGCAGAGGGCAGGGCTCACAAAGACCCAGGCTTGGGGGCCTTCAGCAGGCTTCATGATTCCAGACTTCACCTCAGCTCTGGCCTGTATTCTGAGTGGTCCTAGAGATGGTTTATGGTTAGACTTCTCTCATGTAGCTTCAGACGCAGTCCCAGGTGCGTGGGGTTGATGAGAACGTGTGGCCAGTGGAGCACTTCTCACTTAATCCGGTTTCTTTTTATTTAGGGCAGGGAGCGGTAAAACCGTGTCAAATGTGATTATAGATTCACAGAACTCTGACAACGAGGACGATGATCAGTTTGTGGTGGAGGCCGTCCCCCAGCTTTCTGAGATGTCAGAACCAGAAACGGTTAGTTAGCTGGGGGGTATGCTTTTACGATTACACTCAAACAGCATTGGAATGAATACTCCGACTTTCAGATTTATGTAGACAAAAATTTCCTCTAATTTTCCACTTAGTTTTCTGCCCTCTTTAATTTTGTCATTCCTCTGATGAGATCCAGGCAAGCATGATTTTGAGAATTCAACAGACCTGAATCTCCTTTTTCTCCTTTGGTCCTGCTCAGGTACAAGCAGTGGAATTAGAAGAAGATGAGAAGCATGGTGAGTTGCGGGCCTGTGTGCACGCATGTGTCTGCTCCGTGTGTTCTAAAAGGGTCTGGTGAGATGAGCTTTGTGTGCCGGGCTTTGGCCAGGGGTCCGAGGAGCATGAGTAGGACGGCAGGGCCTGGCTCCTCCTGGGTGTGTGGGCTTATTCTAGGGGCCGAGGGTGCTGCTGGGGCCCAGGACCCTGTGGTCAGCTGTGAGCAGCTGTGTGGATGACGTTACATCTTATCTGCGCGACCAGGTTGTGGGATTGGGTGAAAGTTCTGCAATGTTGTTTTCTTCCCAAGCACAGTGTCTTCTTTTATTTTAAACATTTATAAAAGCAGAGAGAGTGGTGTCAGGAACCCCTGCCCTCCCTGTAGCTTCTGCAGCGATCGGTCGTCTTGTTTTATCTAAGTCTCCACCCCCGTGACCCCATCTCCCCAGATGGCTTTCAAGCCCCGCAGAGCATCATTTCTTCTGTAAAGACGTTCTTTTTAAAAAACATAACCATAATTCCATTGTTTGTAAAAAAAAGCAGCCATTCCTTAATATCATCAAATGCCTGTATTTTTCTATTTTTTTTTAAACTGAAGTGTAGTTGATTCACGTTTTGTAAATTTCTGGTGTACAGCAAAGTGATTCAGTTATATATTTATATATATATTCTTTTTCAGGTTCTTTTCCGTTATAGGTTATTTTGTGTGTTTTTTTCTAGTTTGAGTCAGAATCCAAATACGGTCCCTGCATTTGCAGTTGGTTGGTTTACCTCTGAATGCTCTTCTACCTGTAGGCCCCCTCCCACCCCTTACGCCCTATAATTTACTTGTTGGAGAGGCTGGTCAGTTGTCCTGTAGAGTTTCTCAGGTTGGGTCCTGCTTATCACACCCAGTGTTCCTGTAAATTGGCTCTAGGGGCTTGATCAGGTGTTTTGGGCAAGAACACTTGGCAGGTGGGGTTGGTGCCTCATCGCCCCTGCTTGTCTGTGTGCGTGGACGGCAGCCTCGGTCTGTTATTTCACGGGGCTTGTGGGACGGTGACATTCCCGTTCCGCCCCCTCCCCCGGCACATTCTGGTTGGCAGTCTCCAAGGGGTGAAGCTTCCCCTCCCAGGTGTTTCCCATTCCAGGGCGCAGCTCCACGCCTCCCCTTTGTTGATCAGTTTTCACAGTAGTGCGTTAGTTTCCCCGCACCTCTGCCCTCCCAGGTGACTGATGAGGGCGGCGGCATGGCGGTGGTGGTTTTGATGTCTGTGATGTCATGGTTGTAACACACTTGATGTGTCCCATTTCAGTCCACCTCAGTTTAATCGTTAATGGTCTGCTGTCCAGTATTTGACCGCGGGAGCCGTGCTCGTGCTACCTTCTGGGGGCCTTTAGACACATCCCAGTAGCTTCCTTGTCTCTGCTCTGACAGGTGTTTCAGGCTTGTTTTGTGTGTTTCCTGCCCCAGATCTCCAGGGAGGCTGGCTGCACCTTGCTTCTGGGTTAGTCATTGTTTCTAGGGGTTTTAGTTTTTCATAAGAAAGTAGATCCTGAGTTCGTACTGGTATTTCCAATTCAGATTTACATTGTGGAGTTCTTCCTAAGTTCCTTGATTTTTACACGTTCAGCTCCGTCTCATGCCAAAAATCTTTTCCCAGCAACATCAGCCTTTGTTTCTTCATCCTACGTTGTGCACACACAGCAGTTTCAGAGCCGTACTACCCGTGATTAACAGCAATGTGATTACTGAAAACACGTCAGGGAGTTTGTGGTAGGCCTGCTTGCCTTCCTGTTCTCAGCGTATGTCCCACTGGGGATGCAGAGCCAGTGACTCTTTTACAGTTGTGAAAAAAGTCTCTTCCATTAGGTTATGCATGCCAGTGTGATATTGCTAAGTGTATAGCTTCATTTTGTTTTCAATTTTTAGGCTTTGAAATTTTGATTTAATTTTATTTTATTTATGTAAAATATTCACGTGATTCCAGGGTCAGATGTATGAAAGTCTGTTCTGAGATGCAGGGCTCCCACCCGATTCCACTCTACACTCCGTCCCTCCATAGGTATCAGTAAAAACATGTCTTAAACTTCCATTTAAAAAAATACAAGTGAATACGTGTGAACTTGTGTGCACACATGTGAGCGCGCATGTATGAGCGTGTGTGTGAGCATTTACCAGTATCTGCACTTGTCTCCGTCTTGCCTTTTTAACTTGGCAGTGTGTGCCGGTATTCATGCCGTAGCACGGCGGGGACAGAGTCTTGCTCCCTGTCCGTGGCTGCGTCCTCTTCTGCACGTGGACTGTACCGTAGTCAGGCAGCCAGTTTCGTAGTGACGCATACATGCGTAAAATAGTATTTTAAAGAAAATAGTTTTTCATATGCTGTTTACCCTCTGGGTAATCCTTTTTTTAAAAAAAAATGTTGATGAATCTTGCCCCAATATAGAAAAAGTATTAATACTTAGTCTACAATAGATTGAAAAAATTACTTCAGTCTTACATGAAGTAAAGATTACTTGGAGCTATTTCAGAATAGAAAGAGGAAGAATAAGAACTGAGTGTTCCTTCCCCACCCTCACCCCCCACCCCCGCCACATTTAGAAGAGGATGGCTTCTTAGGGCAGAGAACTGCTTTAATATAAACCACTGATTTCCAACAGGAGGACTTGTCAAAAAAATTCTGGAGACTAAGAAGGACTATGAGAAGTTGCAGCAGTCACCCCAACCTGGAGAGAAGGTAACAGCACAATTTCTGTGAACACAGGCGTTTAGCATTCGGCTTCACACTTACTTTTAAAGATGAGAAGTGTCTTTCAAATGTTGTGATAATCAGTAATGTCTGTTCACATATTTACCAGCCTCCCCCACTGCCCATCCCGCCCCCTGGTTGGGAGGATAGAGGACTCGGGGCTTCTTCTGTGTTTGTTGCTGCCTGACACCCACGACCAGTCCTGTCCTGCGTGGGCAGTGGCCTCATTTGGGGGCTTAGGGGTCAGGGCCAAAGGCCTGTTCTGCTCTGACCCCATGCTGACCCCTTCCTCCTGGTCTGCCCCTTCTCCCTGCTTGCAGAGAGGCAGGCTGTCTGCATGGGTCTGGGGAAGTTGTAAATACCTGTGCCGTCAGACCTGGGCCCCTAGCCATCCTCCTCACAGGTGTGTGATGTGCTTTGTGGGGACCCACGGCCTGCACCAGCCACCACCCTTGGGCACGTGACCTGCTGGCCAGGTAGTGAGACTCAGATGCCGCCGCTAGGTTTTTGTTTTAGCCACCTGGAAAAAAGACTACATCTGTATTTTTTGGTTTTTGAACAGAACTTTCTTGGTTAGTTAACTAACCAAGAATTTATCAATAACCAACAGTTCCAATAAGTTTTGTATACACACTCTCACACAAATATCTTTTTTCCCCCAGTTGAGTTAATGGTTGTTTATTTTCCATAATTCTGCTTAAAATATCCTGGTTTGTCCTGAAACGTCTTCAGGACTGAAATCCCTCCTGATGAGAGCTGTATGAGAAAGGACCGCTAGAGGGAGCCCTTTCACAGCAGTGACAGGAGAACGGTGTTGCTGAGGCTCTGCTCACAGCACCACCACCGCTCTGCTGAGAGAAGAAAATGCTTTTCTGGTCTGTTGTGTGTTGCTGTGGAATTTTAATATGTTATAGTCCTTTTCATTTGCCTGAGGAGTTGTCCCAGTGTCCCTGGAAATGTTTCTGCGACTCTGTCGGAAACCTCTAGTGTGTGCCTCCCAGCTGTTACTATAGGTAACCTTTGAAGCTTCAGTTGGTTTAAATTTTACAGCTGTTTTTTATGCAGCGCGCACTAGGCCTGTGTTTCAAAGTTTCCTCTGAAGAGTAAATTTCAGATTAGTAGATGTTTTGACTTCAGAAGATAGAAGGGAAAAAAAGGTTCTTGTTTGGTGAACATTTACTGTTTTAAAAATGTATAGTTCGTGCTTTAAAATCAGGGTGATGTGTATTACAGTTGGGCAGGAAAAATGAGCAAGTTTCTCTGCTTTTTCTTCTTTAGTATGTTGTAAACATCAGATCTCTAACTTACTGGTCTTCTAAAAACCTTTTAATTACTTTTTTTAAATAAAAGAAATTCAAATATATAGGAAAAGCTGTCCTCGCCCCAGTCCTGTTCTCACGGAGGCGACCACTGCGATGATACCATGTGGTCCTTACTTTCCTGTGTATTGAGCTTTGCTTTACAAGCTTGTAACCTTATCCTTTCGTTGGTACACTGCACGTTGCTTTCTTCAGGAAGTATTATATTCTTGAGACCCCCTGATTGATAGCTGTAGACCTAGTGTGTTCTAAAATTTTAATTGATGAATGATTTCCCATTGTTATTGATCAGATTCCTTTCCTGATGGACATTGAGGATCCTCAGCCTTCTGCTGTTATAAACAGCACTTCTGTGGGCTCTTGTACGTGTGTCTTGGCACAGATGTCTCTCTCAAGCAGCAGCCAGCAAACGCTTTCTGTACAAGTCCAAGTGCGGCAAGCTTCGGCGCTGTGGGTCTCTATGCTTCTCAGTCCTGCTGATGTGCCTGCGAGCGGCTGCAGCGTGGACGCTGGCCAGCCTCCTCTGAGCCGGTCACCCTCCTCTGAGCTGGTCACCCCACCTCCGTGCTGGCCAGCCCTCCTCTGAGCCGGTCACCCTCCTCTGTACCAGTCACCCCTCCCTCCTCTGTGCCGGTCACCCCACCTCTATGCTGGTCACCCCTTCTCTGTCTCTCTCGCTGGTTCTGCCTCTCCTTGCTCTTTTTTTAGTATTAGAGCCTCTATGTTGCTGGCTTTTCTGTTCTCTCAGCTGGTCCTTTCTGTTTGTTTATTTCACCAAGGCACTTTCCTTAGTGAGTATATTTCATTTTTTTATTTCTTTTTGAGTTCATTATGGTAATTAATATTTGAATCAGTTAGTATTAGGCATACTTGTGGGTGGGGGGAAAATCTGAAATAATAGTGACTTAAATGCTGTAGAAAGTGCTTTAATTAGCTCTTGAGTCTGGAGGTGGTAGCAATCCAGACCCTTCTGCCTCATCCTCCCGGTGCATGACTTCCATTCCTCAGGGCACCACATGGGCCACGAAGGCTGTCAGCTCCAGCCTTCACGACTTGTGTTCCAGTCAGCAGGAAGGAGGAAAGGGGAAGTAGGGGAAGGGTACAGCCCTTCTCTTTTAGGCTATTTAATGGGAGTGGTGCACACCACTCTGCTTACATTATATTGGCCAGATCTTTGTCGCTAAGGGGACTCTGATGTTACATCTTTATTCCAGGCATCCATTTGCTCAGCTAACAATCAGAGGTTCCATTAATACAGACTAGAACTTGCCAAGCTTTCTCACTGCCTGGTACGGTCACAAAATGGTATTTGCAAGGCACACAGGTAAGTGGTGGAGGCCTCCTGGCTGGCTAGGGGTCGAGGTTTCTGGAGCCAGCACACCTACCACATGTGGGCTGTGCATGGTGGCAGGCAGCGTTGCTCTGGGAAGGGAGAGCGGAAGCAGGGGCGACCAGCAGTAGCTTCCGCAAGGCTTCCCTAGGAAATTGTTCATTTCATTTTACATTTTACGAAGTCATGGCAAAAAGATGCTTCAAGATACTTTTGTGATTTACAAAGTATATCTCTAGTTATAGTTGTCCTTTTCTTCCAAAAATTTTGTCTTTTTCCCCTTGATAAATCTCTGAAAAAAATCTATTGAAACAGATGCTCCCAGCAAACAGGCAGCGTTTAGTTTTGTAGATCCTCACTTTTGTTTCCATCTCACAGATCTGTGTGCTTCATTTTTCTTCATTTGAGTGTTTACTTTTTCTAGCCTCTTGAGTAAAAAACACTTAGCTCATTTATTTTTAGTGTTTATCATTTTAAACAAATATATTTAAGACTATACAGCTCTCTTTAGGCATGCTTCATCCTTAAATTTAAATTTTTTAATATTAAAAATTCCTTGAGTTTTAATATAAATTACTTGGTTGTTATTTCTTCTGTAACTTGTGGGCTATTTAGGAGTCTAGCTTTTTAGCTTTCAAACGTAAGAGTTTTTTTTTTTAATTTATCAAATTTATTTTTTATTACGGATATTGTTACAGCAGAATATAAAAATTAAATGATAAAAATTTCTTCTAAGAGTACAATTTAACTTCATCTTTAAAAGGTCATCTATTTTTTAAAAAACTATACATACTCAGGTAAAAAAAGACTCTAAACTTATGACTTAGAATTAAACTCTAGAAATAAATGCTATGGCCATCTTAAAGTTTATATTGACAAACTGCATACATTTTCAAATTATAATGCAATATTTGTACACATCATAACTATATATACACTTCACTTACATTGCTGATATATGATAGTTACCCAAACTGTCTTGAGAAATGAGGCTTAATATAGATTCAAACTAAGTGGAAGATCAGTCTCAATTACAATATTTCTTTCACAACTAATAAGAGATAATCCAGACATTGACTGAATATAAAAAAAGCCCCATGCTTCGTGGTGTGTTCTGGGAGTTCCAATATATTTTAGATGAGAGATGTTGACCACGAAGGAGCTCACTGCTGTGCTCACTGGTGAAGCTGGAGGGACTCTGGTCCAGAGGAGGGGACTGCCCTCCATCCACTGGCCTCGGTGCAGCTCAGGCGGAGACCTGACTGAGTAAGAGAAGGCAGCCTGACCGCTTGGGAGGCCTGCGTGGAGGGGAGGGAACAACTCGGCTTTAACACTAGGGCCCACTCCTGGGAAAGGGGCCATCCGGACTTGGTGCTCGGTCCCCTGGCTGGTGTGTAAAACCCCTTGTGATGTGCTGGTTCTCGTGACCTCCTCCAGGAACATGAGCACGTTCAGCGTCTCCGCCGTCTCTTCTCGTATAGACTGCAGGGGTCTCTCTCTCTTCAGTTCTTGGGTGAGAAAACTGATTTCCTTCCTCGAGCCAGGTTGGCCGTCATCAGCTCTCTGTAGGTGTCAGCGAGGCTGGGTGTGTTTCGTGGCTCCTTCTCTAGCCCGGTGTCCTTTATAGTTGTCTCCATCCTGGCACACTCCTGTTTAGCCACACGAAGCTTGTCGATGTGGTGGCATTTCTCCTCAGTCTGTGCAGCTAGTGCTTTTGCCAGTTGCTTTTCATGTCTTCCATTAAGTTGACTTCTAACAGACTGAATAAGTCTGAAAGTAAGACATCGAGCAATAAATAAGCTGAGGACAGGCGGACTCAGTACTGCCTCCCATTGGAGGCTCTGGAACATGAGCTGAAAACACAGGCCTCTGGGCAGCAGCAACACCAGGACCGCACTGAGCGTCCTAAGGATCAGCCCAAAGTCAAGCTCCACAGAGGACAGCAGCCCCTCCATGGCACTGGCCCACCCTGGGCTCTGCCCAGTTACTGTGGAGCCACCAGCCACAACAAGCCCTGGGGGACACCCCAACATTCCACCTGAAACCCAACCAGCGGCTGACATCCTGGATTGGTCAGTTATCTGGTCAGTGTCAGTGGAGAGAAGGGGGAGTTGTCAGAGAAGAGGGTTGTAACTAAAATGTCATTTCCTCCATTATTGTCTAATGGTAATTTTTTCTTTCCTCTTCATTTTATTTTGTTTTATTTTATTGAGCTATAGTCAGTTTACAGTGTCGTGTCAATTTCATACCTCTTTTTGTGTTTGTATCTGTATACAATAAAAATATAGTGAAATGTGTCAATGTAAAGTTTATGATTTCACAAATCTTTCAAATTCCTAACCCTCGACAGTATCGGAAAAGTCCGTGTATGAACCATATGTTTGAATCACATCCATTAACACAGAATGTATGCCCTCTGTCACATTTCAGTTGAAATACACACACTCTCACGACAGCATCCATCAGTTTGATGGTGGCTGAACTTGATAAAAGTGAAAAAAAATCACAATTTATGCTTTGATGTCTCTTTTGCTCTAAGTCATGTTTTTAGAGCTACATGTTTTTGTTTGAATATGCCATTCGTTCTGTTTGTAGGGCTGAATAATTTGACCTGGTAAGATTATATCCATATCCAAATATTAATCCATTCTCTTAATAATGGCCATTTGGGCGAGTTCAATGGTAGGCTATTATGAATAAATGTATGTGTAAATATAAATATATATATATATGCATGCATCTTTTTTTTAAATATCTGTTTTCATGTACCCTGTGAGACGAATGCCTGGGAGCAGCTCTGTGGGGTAGACCTGTGCTAAATACTCGTTTTGAAAGAGGTTTCTTGAGGTATAATTTACATGCCATAAATTTACTCATTTAAATACAAAATTCTTTGATGTTTGTGTGTGTGAATGTGGAAAGTTGTGTCTCCCTCACAATCCCATTTTAGAACATTTCTATCACGGGAAAGAAAGGTTTCTCAATCCACACTTTTCTTTATCGGCCTCATTTGACACAGTCGGTCTCTCGTTCCCTCTGACATGCTTCCGTGGTGTGGACTGCAGTTCACGGCGTTCTACCATTTTTATAATTGTTTCTGTTGTTGGTTTCTGTGTTTTTGTGGACTCACTGGCCTTTCCTTCTGTGACTGCTGATGGTTTCTACTTTTCTTCCAAACCCTTTAGCATTAGTTTGACTCGGGAATTAGTTCTTCTTTTTTTTTTTTTCATAGTTTGCATTAGGGTTCACTCTTGATGTTGTAGGTTTTGACAAACACATAATGACATGTAGCTACTATAGTATCATACAGAATAATTTCAATGCCCTAAAAGTCCTTTGTGCTCAATCTATTCATTCCTCCCTCCCTCCCCACCCCCCCAAACCCCTGGAACCATGATCTTTTTATTGTTTCTGTAGCGGTACCTTTTCCAGAATGCCATTTGGTTGGAATTGTGCAGTTTGTAGCCTCTTCAGACTGGCTCCTTTCATTTAGTAATGTCTTTTAAGTTTCTTCCATGTCTTTCATGGCTTGATAGATTTTTTTTTTTTTTTTTGGCTGCACATATATCTTTTAACTTACATATATGTACTGTTCATTGTTTCTAAGAATGTTTAGAGATTTAGCTTTTTAAACTTATATAGTTATCAAAGGAATAAAGCCAACCACAAAATAAGAATTAACTCAAAAAGATACCTACACCCTGCTATTAACAGCAACATTATTTATAATTGCCAAGATATGGAAGCATCCTAAGTGCACATCAGTAGTTGAATAGATAATGGAGATGCAGCATATGTGTAATGGAACACAGCTCACCCATAAAAAAGGATATTTGCGGCCCTTCATTTACTTTTTATTTTCACTTCAAAAACCAGAATTTTATAATTGGCAGAGACATTTCCATTACCTCAAAAACAACAAAATACCTAGAAATAAACCTAACCAAGGAGGTTACCTATATTCTGAAAACTGAAATGACACAAAGAAATGGAAAGCTTTCTTGTGCTCTGGGACTGGAAGAATCAGCACTATCACAGTGGCCACGCTGCCCAGAGCAACCCACAGCTCCACTGCAGCCCCCAGCAAAGTGCTCGCGACGCTCCTCACAGAACCAGGACAAACAAGTCCACAGTTTATAAGGAGCCACAGAAGACCCCGAACAGCCAAAACAATTTTTTGTAGGTCTCTCTTTTTTTCCCTTCTTTTTGTTCTCTTGCAGTTTGGTGACTAGAGGAGGTCCTTTAACATTTGTTGTAAAGCTGGTTTGGTGGTGCTGAAATCTTTTAGCTTTTGTTTATCTGTGAAGCTTTTGATTTCTCCGTCGAGTCTGAACGAGAGCCTGGCTGTTAGAGTGTTCTTGGTTGTAAGTTTCCCCCTTGCATCACTTTAAATATATCGTGCCGCTCCCTTCTGGCCTGCAGAGTTTCTGCTGAAAAGTCAGCTGAAAACCTTGTGGGAGCTCCCTTGTATGTTATTCGTTGCTTTTCTCCTGCTAATTTTAATATTTTCTCTTTATCCTTAATAGTTGTCAGTTTGGTGACTGTGTGCCTTGGTGTGCTCCTCTTTGGGTTGGTCCTGTGTGGAAATCTCTGCGCTTCCAGGACTTGGGCGACTGTGTCCTCTCCCAAGTTGGGGAAGTTTTTGGTGATTATCTCTCCAAAAGTTCTCTCAGGTCCTTTCTCTTTCTTCTCTTTCTGGGACCCCTGTAATGCGAATATTAGAGCACTTCATGTTGTCCCAGAGTTCTCTTAAACTATCCTCGTTCCTTTTTATTCGTTTTTCTGTTTTCTGTTCTGAAGTAGTGATTTCCACTAATCTGTCTTCCAGCTCACTGATCTGTTCTTCTGCCTCGTTCAGTCTATTCTTGGTTCCTTCTAGTGGACTGTTCATTTCAGTGAGTTTATTCTTCAGCTCTGTTTGAGTATTCTTTACATTTTCCAACTCTGCTAAAAACTTCACCCTGTGCATCTATACTGCTCTTGAGTTCCCTGAACATCTTGGCCATCATTACTTTAAACTCTGTCTCAGATAAATTGCCTGTCTCCTCATCACTTATTTCTTCTTCTGGGATTTTAGCTCGTGCTTTGGCCTGGGAGATACTCCTCCCCCAGGATACACCTCATATCGTCTGTCATTCAATGTGTGTGTGGACTCCTTCCACAGGCTTTGGGACTGTTGTTTTCTTTCTGGTATCTGCCCCTGGTGGGTGAGGCTGGACTAGAGGCTTATGCAGGTTTCCTGGAGGAGGAGCCGGTGCCTGCCCACTGCTGGGTGCAGCTTGGTCCTGGACCTCTGGTGAGTAGGGCTGTGTCTAGAGAGAGGCCTTTGTGGCTTAAGTCTGCTGATGGGTGGGGCTAGGTCTTGGTGCTAATGATCCCATCAAGATGTCAGCCTCCAGGAAAGCTCATGTAGATGAACACTCCTGGAATGTCCGCCACCAGCTTTTATGTCCCCCGGGTGAGCCACAGCCACCCCCCACGTCCCCAGGTGACCCTCCAGATCCAGCAGGCAGGCCTGGCCCAGGTTCCTATGAAATCACTGCCTCTGTCCTTGGACCTGGTGCACGTGAGTTTCCGTGTATGCTTCTCAAGTGAATGGAGTCTCCGTTTCACCCAGTCCCATGGGGCTCCCGGAGCCAAGCCCCCCTGGCCTTCAAAACCAGATGTCCTGGGGTCTCCTCTTCCCAATGCCAGGACCTCAGCTGGGGAGCCTGACGTGGGGCTCAAAGCTTCACTCCTGTGGGAGGGCCTCTGCGACTGAACAAATCTTTATCTTGTGGGTCACCCACCCAGGGAGGTATGGGAGGTATGGGGCCCAGTTATATCACGAGCACGCCCCTCCTACCGTCCTGCTATGGTTCCCTCTGTATGTTTCCAGTTGCAGAAGATCTGTTTTGCTAGGTTCCAGTCTTTTTTCGATGGTTGTTTAGCATTCAGTTGTGGTTTCATTGCAGTCGCAAGGAGAGGCCCAAATGTAAGAGTTTCTTAAAAAGGTTTTTTTTTTAAACAATAGCTAATATAATTGCATGGTCAAAGAATATGGTCTGTGTGATGTTGCTTCTTTGGAATTGAGACTTTGTTTGTGGCCTGGTTTGTGGTCATTTTTTATAAATGTTTCAGAGTGCTCGCAGAGTACGTCTTCTTTCTGTGTTTGGGGTCCAGGCTTCAGCGCACCCTGCCGATCTCACGGACGGGCGACTGGAAGACTGTGCGCTCAAAGCATGTCGGCCGTACCTGTCTGTGGGCGTTCTTGATTTACACATACTAATCATAATAGTAATGGTTTCTCTTCTCTTTAGAGATTCAAACGGCAGATGTTTGCTCTGCTCTCACGTAAACTGTCGTGTGCCCTTAGTTGCAGTGCTGTTTATTTTTTTGGAGGGAAGCATTTTTGCCAGTGCTAAGGAGATACATATTTGTAATCTGGGCATCTCTCCAGCTTGTCTTTGAAGTTGTGTTGGAAGAAAGGCCATTTCTCATTGTGCTAATGGACTTGAGGAATACATTATGGAATAAATATGTGAGTCAGATTGCTCTGAGCGCTTTCTTCATCCTCCTGACTGACTTGCTCTCTTTTCAAGAGGAAATATAAACTTTGTTAATAGTAAGATATAACTCCTGCCAAGCGTTTTTTCCTTCATATTTATGAAATTTTTAAAACAACCAGAAAAGCAGTTTTATTACAGTGTTTCTTATGCTTTAAAAATACTTGCCTTTTAAGCTTTTAAATGAAAATGCTTTGGAGTAATAGCCAGCAGTGTCAAAGATGGTTCACGCACTTTAAAGATTTCTCACTCCTGATTTTTCTGTCTCCTTTTATATAGTCTTCTCTTGTTTTTTTTTTTTTTTATCCATTTTGTATCTGTGCTAAGTGAATGTAAATGTCAGTGCTTTTTCTTTTCATTCGAATTCTTTATTTTGAAGTAGGCTCTCTCAGAGTATTTCTCTTTGTAGACTCCTTTCTCTTCGTTTATTTAAAGTTTCTGTGACTTCGCTCTCTTCATCTTCTAGGTCATGTAAACTGCGCTTTCCCTGGGACGGCTAGAGGTCATACATCTGTCCAGGTGACAGCCTGGGCGTGTGTGGAACTTGACCTGCAGGTGTGTGTTTCGCTGCCCTGCTGAAGGGACGCTGCCACAGGGGCCAGCGTAGCAGCCACACATCATGCGATGAGAGGTTGTGTCTTAAATTATGAAGCCCTTACTGGGGAATATGAGAAACTTTTGTATCTTGGAATGCCTCTTGGTGGATAAAAGGACCTTATCACAAACATGTTAGGTGCTAATTATGGTAAATGGAATACAGCTGATAGTGACTGGCTGCGTGCTTACGCGAGAGGGATCTCGGCTGTAGTCTCTCTTCCTTTGGTGATCTGAATAGAGCTTTGAGTTATTTCTTACTTTGGTGGCTAGATGGTGCAATTTCATCACAAAGTCCTTAACCCCGTTAGAAAAATGCTATTGCAAACCCCCCCTTCACTTAAATCCTGTATAGCTATCTTCTATTGAACACGTCTGTTCAGCGAATGTTGATGGGACAAACAAGCATTTTATTTTTATTCGAAGAGTCGACATTCGTATCGTCTTCATCACTTTCCTAGGTTTTAGTCGGTTTTGTCCTGCGAAGTAATTTTGGCCTTAATTCCATCAATACCCTGTTCTGTGCTTTGCATAAAAAATATCTTTATTTATTTTGATGATTTTGACAGCCTAGGTCTGTAGGTGTAAACTCAGTTACCAGGTAGCATGGACCCTGGTGTTTTAATCATGCTGACTGTGGCACATTATGCGGGTTGGAGGGGACCACAGGTGGATGTCAACTGATAAGAATTAGGATTCGGATTGAATTTAATCAGACGTGCAGGAGGTGGTCTGGAGAGCAGGAAGTAGAAGAATACGGGGCTTTGTCACAAGTTACAGGAGCGCAGCTGCCAGCGGCGGTGGCCTCCATCAGCAGGGGTGCGGTCTCCGGCTGCCCGTGGCTGGGGGGTAATTCTCACGAGTTGGAGGGGGCACAAGGACTGGAGAGCATCCATGGGACATCACAAAATTGTTTACTGAGAAAAAAGAACATTGGAAATCAAGGCTCGCCAGGAGTGGCGGGGAATGACCTGTCTGAGCGCCTTGGCCGGCCTGCCGGGCAAGTCCAGCTTGTCCTCCCGGCACAGAGCAGTGTAGCCGGGCGGGTCCTTGGGGGTCCGTCTCCCAGGGGGACCGGGGCTCCGTGGGGACAGGCAAGGGGAGCCACGTGCTCCGCACCGCCTCCCGCAGTCTCGCCACGTGCTCGAGCACAGCCCTCTGGACCTGTGGGTTCTGAATCCGTGGAGTCAGCCAACCTCAGAGGGATGGTATCTGGAGGGAAAAAATTCCAGAAAATTCCAGAAAGCAAAACTTGAATTTCCTGCACTGGCTGCTGTTAACATGGCATTTACACTGTATCGCGTATTATAAATGATCCTGAGATGATTTAGAGTCTACAGGATGATGTGCCTCAGTTATATGCAAATACCTGGCCTCCTTATGTAAGGGATTTGAGTGCCCTCAGATTTTGGTGTCCGTGGGGATCTGGACCCACCCCCCAGATACGGCGGGGTGACGGTACTGCTTTCGTGTAGTGCACTCCAGATTACAAACAAAATGTGATATGAAAGTTTTACTTGTTAGGTTTTGAAGCTGAGGAGGAATTTCTGTGTGTTATTATTTTGGGTGCCAATTAGGTTTCCAGGGAGCTTGAGAAAGTTTTATTGTATTTACTGTTACAAGTAGAGTCACTGTGGTGAAAAATGATAATTAGGTTGTAATAGTGACGGCTAAACAAAGCAAAGCAAATACTTCTAAACAATCTTAAAAGTTACTTTTGAAGAAGAGCAGGTTTGGAAGCAGATCAAACATTCAAAGTCGGGAGGGCCCCCTGTGAGGACTTTCAGGTACCTCAGAGATCGCTGATTGGACTGTTCCACGTGAGAAGGAGTGTGTGTCCTGGTCTCCCTGCCAGGGCCCCTCCGCTCTGCCCCTCCGGTTGGCCTTGGCTCACTGGGCAGCCCTCGAGGGGTGAAGCCGGCTCAGGTTCCAGGAGGAAGGCCTTCTCGAAGCCTGCCCTAGGGGGGCAGCAGTAGGAGCCACGTCCCTGAGTTCGGGCGCGTCTGTGTGTGCCAGGCCCCGAGCCACGTGCCTGGGTGTGTGGCATTGGTCTTACACTTACCGAAAGTTGTGTGTCCAGCACAAAGAGGCTTCCCCCACACACTTTGAGAACAAGTCATCAACATCACTTCTGAATACTTGCCTGAGTAATTTCTGCGCACAAAGACATTCTCCGTCACTGTGACAGGGCAACCCGACTTGGGAAGGAGCTCGCGGACACTGTCCCCCTCGTTACCGTCTTGGGTGGGAGTCGCCCAGAACTGAGGCCGTGCTCTTTTCCTGCGCCCTGTCATGTGACACATACTGTAACTCGCCCCTTTTCCGCTGGTGCTCCTGGGACCTCTTGGTTAGGGTGGTGCCTGCCAGGCTTCTTCGCTGCAGGCTGCTCCTGCTCTCTCTGTGATGAATACTGCTTTGTGGGGAAGTGCTTTGAAGCCACGTAAGCATCCTGTTCTTCGCTGATGTCACCTTAATCCTTTATGTATGTCACTACAGGCTGTTGGATTCCAGTTTCATTCTGTCACTGTTTTAATGCTCAAATTGCCTCTGATGTGGCCAGTGGGCTCCTTGAAATTGGCTTCTGTGTCCTTTCTATCTGCCTCTGTCATCCTTTGAGCTCCTCCTTCCTCTCTTGCTCACCAAGATGTTGCAGGTCTCTTGTGTACCTTCCGTGCCTCAGCCCTGGCATGAGCCATTTCTCCTGGGTCCTTTCAGTGGAGAATGGTGTTGAGAAACCAAGATCTGCTCTCTGGATGTGCTCACTGCTTTTGAAGTGTTTCCGCTTTGAGGCCCTTCCAGTGCTCAGACCTCGGAAAGAAGCCACGTGTGTGTGTGCACGTGTGAACACTGCAGGGTTCATTTCAGTCTTGTGTGTGTGTCCAACAAAGTGAAACCTGGCTTGCTTATCCTTTACAGGTGAACTTATAACATGAATCCCCCAGGGGTGTCACCAGTCTCCCGTTGCTGCTGTTACCCTGGCCTGCGTGGGCGCCCTCTTCACCGACCTTGGGCTGCAGCAGCCCTCGCCAGAGCACTGGGGTGACCCCCCCTGCAGCCGAGCTCCCGCCCCTCTGGGACCAGGCTGTTTCCCTGCATGGGCGCCCCCTGCACCCTGCACTGGCTGCTGCCCCTTCCCCTCTGACCCCCCCACCCGGGTGCAGGTGCTTTCCCTGCTCCACCCACCTCACGGCTTCGGGGCCTGAGGACCCCTTGCTGACTTGCCCTTGGGAGGGAATTTCAGAAGGTGAAGACCAGTCTCATTTCCCGCTCCTGTGGCCTGATGTGTGTAGTACATGGCGTAACTGATCGTTAGCTGTTGACTGACTGAATTTCAGACCTCACTGAACAAAAGTTGGAAGAGAAGGAGGGAGACGGGAGGGAGGAGTGATAAACCAGGAGGAGCACTTTGGGTGGCGCTTCAGTCCCTCCGCTGAAGCCCCCGGTGCAGAGGCCTGGGCGGGCACAGCCCTGTCTCTCTGTGGTTTTCTGCCACAGCTTGGAAATTTGTAGTTTGGCCAGTAATACAGATTTCCAAGTACAGTGTGATAGGACTGAAGCTTAAATAGCTTTCTGACCTAGATTAATGTAATGCTGAATATAAAAATATGCTTTTTTAGAGGTGCTTTGGTATTTTCACGAAAGCAAGAAGCTTAACCTGCGGTGAGCCTGCACTTAAAAGGGCTTCTATGTTCTGGGTAAAGAGAGAACTCATAATATTGGCAGTATTGCTGGGATCAAGCTTTAAAAAAAAACCCAAAAAACTGAAAAAGTATTCTATAGGTACATTGTAGGGCGAGAAACAGTAGGTTCTTTTCAAAGGAACCAGAGTCAGATTTCCCTTTCCACTTCTCAGCAGCCGTGTGTGCCTGGAGAAAATGGAGTGGTAGCTATGGCGCTTGGAGAGAAGCAGACTGACCCAAGATTTTCATTATTTAGTCAGGATGGTGTCTCATATGTGGAAATATTTAAAGACATACCCGGATAATGCAGATAATAAAAAAAAATGCTACTCTTGGATCCTTCTTGGAAAAAAAAGATTACCTACAGTCTGTCTGGACAACTAAGGGGTCAAAAAGCCGACAGCAGCAAGCAGCCCCAGCCTACACCCGGGGGGCGGGGGACGGGGGACCCGGCCAGCGCAGGGGCCGCTCGTGGGACGTGCGTCTGGGCGACTGCGGTGCGCTGCGCGTGTGAAACGCACAGCGGGCTAGAAGCCTGGAAGGAAAAGAAGACACAAAATACCCTGTTAGTAGTTTTTATAAAGACTACCTGTTGAAACACTATTTTGGATATGTTGAGTTAAGTAAAACTTACTGAAATTAACTTCACCTATTTCTTTTTCCTTTTTTAATGAAACTAGTTAAATTGAAAATGTTAAATTATATATGTGGCTCACATGTTTCTATTGGGCAGTATTAGTATGAACAAAATAAATTAAAATTGAGCATTAAAACCAGTTAAGCAAACAGAATTTGGTATAACTGTCACTACAGAGTTGAATGCAAAAGTCCTAAACCAGTTTTCAAAAAATCAGTTTTATAGAAAAATAACACAGTAATAGATCATAGGGGTAGAGGGCTCAGGGGAGGTAAAACCACATTAAAATCATCATTTATTCAAAACTTTTTCTCTTGTCTTTCTCTAAGGTGTCTTTTGATTACTTATGCTTAATTTTAATCTAGTCAGATTTCTCAGTCTTTTACCATTAGAGCTTTTTGTGTCTTAGTTAAATTCTTCTCTATTCTAAGGTCAGAAAGATAATTTATTCTTTTTAAAAATGTAAAGCTTTGTTTTGACATTTGAGCCCTCATCCACCTGGAGCTGATTTTCCTGTGTTGTGCCGAGCTGCGTCTCCCCCCGGTTTTTCCTCCCCTCCACACTGCTCTGCGACGCTGCCTCTGCCAGGTGGGGAGGACCTTGTGCGTGGGGCCCTCGCTGGGTTCCCTGCAGCGGAGGTTAGCACACCTTTCCTGTGAAGGGCCAGGTGGGAGATGCTTGGGGCTGGGACAGCCATGGGCCAGTACTCACTGCGGCCCTTGTGGTGCGGGAGCCGCGTAGACAACACGCAGGTGTGTGTGGCTGGTCTCCAGCACACCTTTATTTATGGACACCGAAATGTGAGCTTTATAGGACTTTCGTGTGTGTCACAAAATATTATTCTCTAAATATTTTCTCAACTATTTAAAAAAGTAAAAACTATTCTTAGCTCAGGGGCTGTAGGAAAAACAGGCGATGGGCCAGCCTGCAGGCTGGAGGCTGCAGTCTCACCGGCCCTGTCTTTTGGGCAATGGTTGAGGCGACCATATATTAATAGAATTCCTAATGTTGAGCAATTCTTACTTTCCTAAAATAACCTTTGTTTGGTCATAGACTATTATTTATCCAATGCAAAATTATATTCAATTTACTAACATTTAAAAATAGCTTATATCTATGCTCAGGTGACATTAACCTGGAGTTTTCGTGCACATGTGAGTGTCTGCGTGTTGTCATTACGTGTTGGAGTCAAGATTCTGTTGGTTTTATAAAATTTACTTTTTCCTGTGCCCTAGAACAGTGTAACAGAGGAGTGATCTGGTTGCAGGAGGTCTGACGGAAACTTGAGGCTGGGTGCCCTTCCTCCCTCTTGGACAGAGGTCGGTCCCCTCTGGGGGCTCGCCTCCCCAGGGCTGCTGGTCAGAAGCAGGCAGTGTCCTCACTTCTTATTGGAGGACAACTTGAGAACCAGTGGCTGGGAGCTCACAGGGTTCCGGGGTCGGTGGCCACTGACATCCTGGGTTCCTGTGCTCTTGCCTGCAGGGCACGTAGTAGGAGGCCTGGGTGGTGGGTCCTCCTCCTCCACACAGGACTCAGCTTGCTGCTTCCGCCTGGGAAGCCCTGGGGCCAAGGCTGGGTGCAGCTGCCCTGCGGGGGGCTCGGCGGGACCCAGAGCCGTGGCTTCTCTGCACTCGCTCCTCGGCGGCTATCCATGGAGAAGAGGTCAGCAGCGCTTGTTGGTGCAAATTTAGGGGCTTGTTTCCCCCTGGCTCAGCCTCCCCGCCCTCCCCCTCCCCCGTCTGTGCGGGGGCCACAGTTAGCCGGGGCCCGGTGGGCCCCAGCAGACCCGTCACAGACAACCCCATGGCACACAGTCCGAGACCTTGCTTGTCCCTACTCAGGTTGCCTCTTCAGAGGGGACTTCCCGGCTACACTGGTCCTCCATCCAACCACCACCCGTCTGACCCGACTTTATTTTCTTCATGGCATCAACCGCTAACTGAAGTTGTAGATGTACTTGCAGCCTGAATTGGACACGGAGGAGCCCAGCTGAAGCACAGCCTCGTGGCGTCTGCCTCGGTGTGTGTGGGGCGCCCCCTGCAGGCTCTTCCCTCAGCCTCACCCCTCTAGGGCGTCTGGGACCCGACTGCCCTTTGTTTGAATTTCCCTTTGCACTTCCTTGGGCACACTCCTTACGTTCATCATTCATTCTGAGAAATTTATTTTCTGCTGAAGACCTCTGATATCCTGGCTACTTCTACTTACAGGTTCGAGTGTTTATTTTTTCTCCAGTTCACGTGCCAACCATGGAATTCAGTGGGTTTCATATTGCCCATTGACTGTCTTTTAGGATTAATGGTTAACTTGGGTGTGATTATTTTATCTGGTATTTCTAGAGCTATTAAATATGGTAAGAATTTAGAAGGCTAAATACTTAAAAAAAAAACTCGAGCTAGAATTATAGGGAAATTTTAGAGCAATAGACTCAATAGAAAATGATAAGTATTTTAGCAAGGCATTAAAAATAGCAAATTCAGTTAGTTAAGAGAGGGATGGAAAGGAAAAGCAAAACAATTTAATAGTCCTAATGGTCATTTCCAGAGATGATAGTGACAAGAGAAAATCACTTGTAAGGTGTATTATTAAACTCAGGCTCCTGTGCTCCGGTGCCTACAGCATGGAAGGTGATTAGAAAATGCAAGGCAAGTGAACTTTAGAACCTCGTGTCCTTCGAAATTTGCTCAAGGTCCACCTGCCCAGAGCAGTCTGTGCATGAGACCCGTCCAGAGAGTTTCTGTTAAATATCCGTGCTGGGCTTGCCCCAGATCCATAGGTCGATCTTTGGGCAGGATCCCGGCATGGGTATGTTTAAAAAGTTCCCCAGGTGACTCCAGTGCACAGCCAGCAGTGAGATGGTTCCTTAGAGCTTCTGCTCCAGGTTGTCGCTGTTCTTGGGAGAACGAAGCAGGAAGCTGCTTAACTTGTACTGCTGGTTCCTACGCACAAGGACGGATCATATCAAACCCTCAGAAGAGCTGGGTCTTAATGCCTGGGGAGGAGGGAGCCTGTCTGCTCCCCGCCCCTGGGTGGCAGCAGTGTCCTCTTGGACCTGGTTCATTTGTGCAGGGAGCTGTGGAGCAGTGGGGTTGGGCAGATCTGGAAGCGTCTTCCTAACCAATAGGAAACACGCACAGTTGCCTGCCCGGTGGCCTGCAAGCGCGCCAGCTAGAGCTTCCTCCTCTTGCTGACGTGCGAGGCGTGGGCCTGTTCACGGGGTGCGTCTGCCCAGGTGCTGTGTCAGGAGCAGGGACTGTTGCTTGTTGGCGCCGACTCCGAGTTTACCCTCTTACCTCGTGGCTCTGCCCCCTGCCCCAAGGTGAGATCATCCTAAGAGTGTATTATAAGAAATGCCTGGACATACCTTTGTAATCTTTGAGCTCCTGAAAAATCCAAGTGACAAGCAGAGAATGGTAAGGAGACTAGAGAAATGTGAGGAGTAATGAAAATGACATAAGAGGATGTTAATAACTTTGAAATTCATTGAGATTTATTAGTTGATGCTTAAATGTGCGTGCTGGAGCCTTGGAGATGCATGCATGGAGCAGGGGCCCTTCCTGGGGTGTCTTCCCTGGATTTGAGTTCCCCGGACTGCTTGATGCCGGTTTTCTCAGTCTGATGAGCCTGGTGCCTCTGGCTCTCTGAGGGAACTCCCAGAGTCGTTGGTCCTGTTTACAAAGTGGTCACTGGTTTTCTCACCACAGTGCCAGGACTCAGCAGGATGCTTGGTATGTTTTCGGAATTCTGTTGCTGTGGAACTTCTGGGCCAGGTGGGGCATCTTGAGCCCAGGAGTTTCTCTCCTTCTGTCCTGTTAGTACTTGCTTACTATATTTAGGTGCCCAGTGTTGGGGCATATGTATTTATGATTGTTATCATCGCTTGATGAATTGACCCCTTTATCATTATATAATGCTCTTTTTTGGTCTCTTACAGGGTTTGACTTAAAGTCTGTTTTGTCTGATAACAAGCATAGATCCCCCTGGTCTCTTTTGCTTCCTATTTCTGTGAAATATCTTTTCCCACCCCTTCGCTTAGAGGCTCTGTGCTTTTAAAGCTGGAGTGAGGTTCTTGTCAACAGCAGATACTTGAGCCTTGTTTTTCAGTCTACTCGGCTGCTCTGGGCCTGCCCCCCTGGCTTTATTGAGATGTAGCTGACACACAGCCCTGTGTGCTTCTAAGGGGCACCACACAGTGATTTGGCTGAAATATATTGTGAGACCATTACCAGAGGGAGTTCACACCGTCACTTCACAAAGACGCAGAAAAGGAAGACATTTTCCCCTGTGATGGGAACTCTTAGGCTCGTCTGTCCTGACAACTTCCATGTACTCTGTACAGCAGTGTTAGCTGTAGTTGTCATGTGGCGCATCCCGTTCCTTGTGCTCACCTGTCTTGCAACTGGAAGTCCATGTCGTCGGACCACCTTCCTCCCAGATCCTCTTCCCTCACCCCCCCACCTCTGGTAACCACAAGTCTGACCTCTTTTTATGAGGTTTTTTTTTGAGGTTCCAGATATACGTGATAGCATATATAATATTTGTCTTTCTCTGTCTGTCATATTTCACTTAACATAATTACCACAGGGTCCATCTGTGTTGTTGCAAATGGCAGGGTTTCTTCCTTTTACATGGCTGAGTAATGTTCCACTGTCTATATATGTGTGTGTGTGTGTGTGTGTGTATGTGTGTATCACAACATCTTTATCCATTTGTCTGTCGATGGACACTCAGATTGTTTCTGTGTCTTGGCTGTTGTAAATAGTGCTGCTGTAAACATCGAAGTGCATGTATCTTTTCAAACTAGAATTTTTGTCTTTTCCAGATATATGCCCAGGAGTGGGATTGCTGGATCCACTCTGTGTCTTTTGATTGGGGAATTTAATCCATTTACATGTAGAGTAATTATTGATAGGCAAGGACTGTTGTTTCTGGCTGTCTTGTCGCTCCTGTTTCCACCTGCCTTTGTGAATTCATGGTTTTCCATAGTGGAATGCCTAGATTCTCTTCACTTTATTTTGTCTCTTTACTGAAGGTCTTTGCTTCGTGGTTGTGAGGCTTGCATAAAACATCTTGCAGGTGTAACAGTCTGGTTTGCACTGATAACAGCTTACCTTCAATTGCATACAAATACTCTGTCCTTTTGCTCCCCGTTTTTATGTTTTTGATTTTATGATCTACCTCTTTTACGTGATGTACCATCATATTACAGTATTAGAATGTTTTGAACTTGACTGTATTCTTCCTTTACCAGTGTGTTGTAATGTTCTTATGTTTTCATGTTACTAATTAGCATCCTGAAGAACTCCTTTCAGCATTTCTTGTGAGGCAGGTCTAGTGGTGATGAACTCCCTCAGCTTTTGCGTGTCTGGGAAGTCTCAGTCTCTCCTTCATTTCTGAAGGACAGCTCTGCTGGATAGAGTGTTCTTGGTTGGCAGTTTTTTCTGCAAGCTCTTTGAACGTTTTGCCCCACTCTTTCTTGGCCTGTGAGGTTTTTGCTGATAAATCTGCTGATTGCTTTATGGGAAAGCTGGAAGTTATAAGCTGCTTTTCTCTCTTTGTCTTTGATTTTTGACAGTTTTATTATACTGTGTCTTAGAGAAGATCCCCTTAGGTTGAGTTTGTGTGGTGAGCAATGAGCTTCATGCACGTGGATGTCCAGGTCGCGTCCAGATTTGGGGCGTCCTCAGCCATTTTTTCTGTAAATAAGCTTTCTGCCCCTTCTCTTTCTTTTCTCCTGGGAGCCCAGTAACTCGTAGGCTGCTTCTCCTGATGGTTTCCAGTGGTCGCGGGGGCTTTCTTCACTTTCTCACTCTCTTCCCCCCGGGCTGGGTAATTTCTGAGGTCTTGTCGTCCTCTTTGCAGATTCTTCTCCCGCTTGAGCCGCTCTGCTGTTGACGCTCTGTCCTAGTTTTCATTTCATTCATTGTAGCCTTCAGCTGCAGAACCTGTCTGGTTCTTTTTAAAAAATGACTTCTGTTTCTGTCTCACTTCTCATTGTTCCATGTGTTATTTTCCTGATTCGTTGAGTTGTGTTTTCTTGCAGCTCATCGAACTTTAAAATCGCTTTTCTGGCTTCTTCAGCAGGTAAATCGCAGATCCCCCTGTCTTTGGAGTCGGTCACTGGAAGGCTTTTGTGATCCTTTGGTAATGTCGTGCTTTCTTGATTTTTCATGCACCTTGAGTCTTATGTTGCTGAATTCACATTTGAGGTTGCAGTCGCTTCCTCCAGTCTTTACTGACTGATTTGGGAGAGAAATGTCTCCGTCAGCCCTGCTAGGGCTTCCAAGGCTTCCGCACATGTCCTGAGGCGACGCCTGGCCCGGGCTTCTCGCTCCCTCTTGGGGCAGAATTCCTGAGCTCAGATGCCTTCTCTGGCTCCTGCAGGTGCCAGGCTGGGTGCTGACAGCCTCCCTATCTTTTCCCGAGGGCAGAGCTAATGCTGAAGGTTGTGGTCTCTCCCTGCCTGCAGACTCAGGCTGGCTTTCTGCTCACCGGCCGTCTGTCAGAACTCCCTCTGACCACCGTGGGCATTGCACACGGGGAGCCAGCCACAGGCTGGGAGTGTGCGTGGGTGAGGCACGCTGAGTGACGGGGCGCTCGTGGGCCAGCCGGAGGATCCGTGGGTGGCAGTCTTACAAATAAAATATCTTATCTCAAATAATCTAATTTTTTTGAAAGCATGTATTTTATTAAATGATTAATAGTGAAATAGAGTACACCCTAGGGTTGAAAACTCTGTCCCGGGTTGATGAGTATGTATTTATCTATTTCTGTAATCGTCAGTGTTTCTCCTTCATTTGTGCTGCCACATCCAGAAAGAGCCAGTTGTTTCAGTTAAAGAAAAAACTCGAATCAGTTGTTGTAGCATCCTGTAAACTTAGCTTGCTTACCTTATGCTTAACCAAGAAATTGTTCTTGAACCAAATAAACCACTGGTAAGTGTTACCTCTTAAGAATAAATGGTACCTATAAAATTCAGCATCCATTGTGACTAAAACCTGGCACTGAACTAGGGACACACTGGTGCTTCCTGACCACAGGAGGGGCCGCCAGAGCGTGGCGGCGGCGGCGGCGGCGGCGAGGGGCTGTGGGCATCTCCCCGGGACTCAGGAGCAAGGACGAGAAATGGAGCCCTGCTCAGCTCCTTGGGCGGGCCCAGCCAGTGCAGGAGAAAATGAGGCTTACTTCCAGAAAGGAGGAGGCGGGGTCGTCATCATTTGAAGGTGACAGCAGTCTATCAAGTGAATCAACCCCCTAAAGGTTAAAACTATTAAAAAAATTTATGAGATGGTTAGTGACAAAGCCAATACACCAAAGTGGGTGTTCTCCCTGTGTGTCAGCAATAGCCAGTTGGAGACAGTGTGTCTCAAGTTCCCCCTCAGACCCGGAAACAAAAGCGTGCATTTAACAAGAATTTACAGTAAGTGTATTGAGAAGCCACAGAATTTTACCAAGAAATATAAAAGGCCTGGGAAAAGTCTAGAGAGACATTGTCTTTCTGGATCGAAACTCAATGAGAGAGAAAATTTCTCTCAAATTGTAAATTTAATGCAATTGCAATAAACGTTCAGTGGTTGTTTTGGAATTTGGCAAAGAATATTCTGAAGTTTATCTGAAAGAATAGATGTGTGAGAATAGTCTTTTATAAAAATGTTGGAAGGGACTAGCTCTAGGCCTGTGATGCTGTGTTCTTATTTACTTTCGTGCTCTAAGTAGAGAAGGGATCATTTTAGCAGAGAATTGAGTCTTGCATTTCCCTGTCGCTTGCTTTGATAGTGCCCAGATGATCAGTTCTCTGTATGATGAGCTTAAAATTATCTCCGTTTTTCAGGTCGGTCAGAATGGCCAGTGCGAAGGTGTGTCTCCTCTGCTCTGTTCACTGGCCTTTGGGCCCAGCTGCAGGGACGCCACGGGGCCTCATGCCGAGCCTCCTCACTCTTCCTTGACACACGGTTCCCGGGAGTCCCTTGTTCCTTTCCGGGGACGCGAATGTTCGTAGAAGTAGCTAACATTGAATGATCTTTTGATTTCCTCTGCGCCGGGTGCTAAGTCGCTCCTTGTATGCTCTGTTTCTCCTACAGAAGTTACCCGTCGGGTATCCTTCCCCGTGGACAATGTGATAATTATAACAACAGCTGACATGAGAGAGCGCGTGTTGTCACTGAGGAGCTGCAGGCGTCACTTTATTTAACCCTCCCGATAATTTATGAGAGAGGTGTTATCCCCATTCCCTAGGTCAGGAGACTGAGGCACAAGAGTTGCTTTGTCCAAGGTTACGGAGACAGTGAGTCCCAGCGGCGGGGTGTCGCCCCTCATCTGTCTGGCCCCAGGCTGGGCAGTTAACCTCACAGTATGTAGTTTCTCACATGGACTTTCTCAGAGCTTCCTGCTCTGTTTATGTCTTATCTGTAGTTGCTGCACGAGCAGATTTTACCATCAGGAAGGTTTCCTTCTAACAGGATGCCCCTGACTTGGGGCAGCGGTTTTCTTTCTGCTGCCAGGGTTCAGCGGGTGTGACCTGCGCTTGTCGGATGGTAGAAATGCCGTGGGAGTCGGTGTTATAACTGAGACGTAAAATACTGGCTGATGAAGATTATTTGATGTAGTCGGTACAAAGCATTCTGCAAACGCGCGTGACACGTGTCACGGTTGGAGGCGCTGTGCCTTTGGACGCAGCGGTGCCACCACTTGTTGCCCACCTGGAGGAGCCTGAGCCTGGTGCCCTGGGACAGATGCGTGAGGCGATTCAAGGTTGCACTGTTTGTGGTAGCCCCAGACCAGGAGTGCCCGTGCCCGTCAGCGGCGTGAAATACCCGTCCAGCAGCGCGAACGAGCCGACACACGTGCCTGTAACCACTGCCGATTCCTGAGCACGGTGCTGAGCCGACGGGGCAGACCCGCGGCCGTGCCCCCCCGCAATCCCAGCGTCCCCTGTCGGCGGGACGGGCACGCGGGTCGGCCAGCAGCGGAGCCCGTCACGCTCACCTGGACTCGGTCACCGAGGTCGGCAGCCTGACTGCGACCTCGGGCGCTGGGGACCCGGGCGCGGTTTGCTTTCCTGACCCAGGTGATGGCTGCAGTTGTCACTTCATCAGTTTGTTAAACTGTCCACTCCTGTCTTAGGTGCTTTTTTGTATGTGTGTAAACCGTTCAAGTGCTTGGTTACAGACCGTTTCACTGTGTGTTCAGGACGCCCAGGGTGACCCACACTGGAGACGCACGCGTGGGTTACTGAGAGGTTTGACGGCGGAGTCTTCCCGGGTGAACAGGCCCCTCAGAGATCCTGTCGGCCTCTGCTCTGCCCGTGTAGCCTGGACGCGGGCGTTCCTGGGCTTCTGGCAGCGGGTCTATAGATCGCTTCCTGAGGCCGCAGGAGAGGATGCTGTTTACAGCAGATACTCGCACTCTTGGATTTACTGTCCACCCTCCCAGGGAACCAGGCTTCTGTTTACTGGGTTTGCTGCTGGAGGCTGGGGCCCCGCATGGGGGTGTTCGTGCCCCGAGGACCTGCGGCAGGTGCGGCTGTGGGCAGGTGCCACCAGCTCCCTGTGGAACCTGAGTCCTGCTTCTGAGAGGCTGCTGGCAGTTACTGAGGGTCAGTCAGGCTTTTCAACATTATTTTAATAAAAGGAATAGTCCCTTTTCCTCCCAAAGCATTGCAATTGAAACATAAAGAAACAGACCTCTCAGGTCAATAGTTTTTATGTGTATGTGTTGTAATGAATAATTACACATTTAGAAGTCACTGTGAACATCAGCGCCCACGTTTCTGGAGACAAGTGTGTGTGTGGTAAATGTGAATAATTCAGGTCCCCCAAGTAAGTCGCTGCTCACCTGGAAAATCTTGGGAAATCGCTGCTTCTGAAGCGCACGTGAGAGGCGGCCAGCCCAATGCCAGCCCAATGCTGAAGCTCATGCCTGAGGCCTTCCCGCCAGAAACCAGCTGAGTCAATGGCCTGCAGCCTCAGGGGGAAGGCCAGCGGGGTAGGAGGCAGGAGGCGCAGGAGGGCGAACCTGTGTCCCTGTGACGCACACACAGCTGCCACCCCCTGGGTCACCTGCAGGAACTGACGTCGTGGCCAGGGTCCCCAGCGTGACCTAGTGATTTCAGATCTAGTTTCGTGGACGCACCTCCGCGTGCTTCTGCCCGTGCGCCGGATGCCCAGCGCGCCTGCCGGGCGGGGCCGTTTATGGAGGGTCACTGTGTGCGAGGTGCGGAGGTGCTTATTTTGTATTATCCCATTTAATCTCACCTGCAGGATAAATATTATTATTTCCACTTTACTGTGAGGAAGCCGAGGTGCACAGAGGTCGAGCTGAGCTCCTGAGGCTGTGAAGTGAGGAGGCGGTGAGGCTGGGCTGGCGGGCTTGTCCCTGCGGAGCACGCGTTCCCGACCGCAGGTGCTCCGGGTTCTGGGGGGTTGAGTGCGGTTTTCTATAGTGACGTAGTTTCGTTACTTTTCGGTCTTCTGTTTTCAGAAATTAAGCCTATTTCATGGGACTGAGTCCTGTGTGGTGAGCATGGTGGTAGATTCTCAAATTTTGCTGTACATACTAAGTTTGTAAAATGAGGGTTTATGATGGCTGTGTTTGCAGGGAAGTCGCTGGCGCGCAGGACGAGCCGTGCGTAAAGCGGAGCCTTCTGTCATGGGGTGCGCTCTCTAAAGCACACGGTCAGAGCTTGACTTCCCACCCCACCCGCTGCTCCAGTTTAAATGAAAGTCTGAAAAATGCCAGAATTTAGGTAATTTTGCAGCAGCGTGTTTGCAGCAACACTAAAAGCTTCTCCTGACTATCATAATCTTAGCCCAAATGTATCTTGTTTTAAATTCTTAGCCTCTTAAAAGTAAAATGAAAAACTTTAAGATTAGTGTTCCAGATTCTATGTGGTTCTGTGGCACAGAAATATGAAGGGGTTTGGCAGATGACACCTTAGTGTCTTCATCCACATTGTGACTTGCCAATTTTATAAGACATTTATGTATGTTAGTCTCCACCCTAAGTTCTATACCCTAAACAGTTTTGTGTTAGAGTCAACACGATACCAAATACATATGAATTACTTAATCATTGTGAATGGGTTTAAACAGAATTTAAAATTTATCAACTAAGTCAGTCAACATTATAAAGACAATACAGTTTTTCCTGGAAAGTAGTTTATTATTATACCAATTCTTTTAGTTATTTAGCATTTTATTTTAAAGGCATTTTTATAGCCACTACCTTTTTTTCTCTAATTAAACTTATTTTAAGATAATGGTAGATTCTGATGAAGTTGTAAGAAATAATAGAGAGATCCCAGGGACATTTGACTCAGTTTTCCCACTGCTAACATCCTGCAGAACCGAGTACGGTATCACAGCCAGAATATGACCTTGACACAGTCAAGATACAGAACTTCTCCATCATCACAAGGGTCCCTCTTGTTGCCCTTCTATAACCACACCCACTGCCTGTCTGCCAGCCCACTTCGTCCTGAACCCCTGACAGCCACTAATCTGTTCTCTGTTTTTATAATTTTATCATTTTAAGAACGTTATAAATGGAATCATGCAGCACATAAAGTTTGAGATTGGTAGCTGTCACTCAGCAAAGCTCTCTGGAGGTCTGTCCGGGTTGCTGTGTGACTCGGCAGTCCATTCCTTTTCGTCACCAAGTAGTATTCCACAATATGAAGGTAGTCTCGTTTATTTAGCTCTTCACCTGTTAAAGGGCACCTGGTTGTCGAGCTTTTGGCCGCTTTGAATAAAGATTGTACAAGCAAACCTATGCAGGTTCTTACGTGAGCGTGGCTTCACTGCTCTGGAATAAGCGCCCAGCAATGCGACTACTTGGTTGTATGACAGTTGCGCGTTTAGTTTTTAAAGAAACAGCCAAACTAGTTTCCAGAGCACCTGTGCCATTTTACATTCCCACCAGCCACAAGTGAGGGGTACAGTTTCCCTGCATCCTTACCAGCATTTGGTGTGGTCACTGCTTTTTGTTTTAGCCATTCTGATAGGTGTGGAGTGATATCTCACGTGGTTCTAGTTTGCATTTCCTTAGTAGGTAGTGATTTTGAACATCTTTTCATGTGACTGTTGGCCATCTATGTATCTTTGGTGAAATGTCTTTTTTTGGCCAATTTTCTAATTTTTTTGAATTTATTATTTTTTAATTGAAGTATAGTTGATTTACAGTGTTCTGCTAGTTGCAGGTGTACAGTAAACTGATTCCGTCTTATACACACACACACATATTCTTTTTTCAGATTTTTTTCCATTGTAGGTTATTAGAAGATACTGAATATTGTTCCCTGTGCTATATGGTAGGTCCTTATTGTTTATCTGTTTTGTGTATAGTAGTTTGTATCTGCTAATCCTGAGCTCCTAATTTATCCCTCTCCACCCCTTTCCCCTTTGGTAACCAAAATTATGTTTTCTATTTCTGAGTATGTTTCTATTTTATAAATAAGTTCATTTGTATCATTTTTTTTAGATTCTACATATAAGTGATATCATATGATATTTATCTTTTTCTCTCTGACTTACTTCACTTAGTATGATCATCTCTAGATCCATCCACGTTGCTGCAAATTACAGTATTTCGTTCTTTTTTATGGCCAAGTAGTATTCCATTGTATATACATTGCCACATCTTTATCCAGTCATCTGTTGATGGACATTTAGGCTGTTTCCATGTCTTGGCTATTGTAAATAGTGCTGCTATGAGCATTGGGGTGCAGGTGTCTTTTCAAATGACGGCATGGGAGTCGTATCTTCTCCAGATATATGCCCGGGAGTGGGACTGCTGGGTCATATGGTACCTCTATTTTTAGTTTTTAAAGGAACTTCCGTACTGTTTTCCATAGGGGCTGCACCAATTACACCCCCACCAGCAGTGCAGGAGGGCGCCCTTCTCTCCACACCCTCTCCAGCATTTGTCCTTTGCACACTTTTTGATGATGGCCATTCTGACTGCTGTGAGGTGATGCCTCACTGTAGTTTTGATTTGCATTTCTCTGATAATTAGCTGTGTAGAGCATCTTTTCATGTGCCTGTTGGCCATCTGTGTGTCTTCCTTGGAGAAATGTCTGTTTAGGTCTTCTGCTCACTTTTTGATTGGGTTTTATTTTTTATATTAAGCTGTATGAGTTGTTTGTATGTTTTGGAAATTAAGCCTTTGTATGTCGCTTCATTTGCAAATATCTTCTCCCATTTCATAGGTTATCTTTTCATTTTCTTTATGATTCCCTTTGCTGTGCAAAACCTTGCAAGTTTGATTAGGTCCCATTTGTTTATTTTTGCTTTTATGCCTTTTGCTTTGGGAGGCCGGGCTAAGAAGTCTTCACTGTGATTTATGTCAGAGAATGTTTTGCCCGTGTTCTCTGCTGGGAGTTTTATGGTGTCGTGTCTTACGTGTAAGGCTTTAAGCCACTTGGAGCTTGTTTCTGTGTGTGGTCTCATTTTCTGATCGGATTATTTGCCGTTTTGCCGTTTACCGTTGGCTTTTGAGAGTTTTGATATTCTAGACACCGGCCCTTTGTCCGATCTGTGTTTTGAGCATGCGTTCTCTCACTCTCTAGTTTGTCTTCCGCCCACTCAGCAGGGTCTCTTGTGCAGCGGACTTAATTGTGAAAGAGTCCACTTACAGTTTTCCCTTTAGGGGATCACGCTTTTGATGTCAAATCTGAGAAATCTTTGGCCCCAGATCCCAAGGATTTTCTTCCAACTTCTTTTCCTAAAAGTTTTATAGTTCTATGCTTTATATTTAAGTCTGTGATCCATTCTGAGTTGATTTTTGTATGAGGTGTGGGACATAGGTCAAGCAAGGTTCATTTTCTCCCCCCGTGGCCGTCCAGGGGCTCCCACGCCGTGTATGCTGAAAGGCTGTGTTTCCTCGGCTGGATCGCTTGGTACCTGTGTCAGAAGCCAGGGGGCGTGTTTGTGAGGATCTGTTTCTGGATTCTCTGTTCTGTTCCACTGGCCTGGGCGTCCACCCTGCCAGCGCCACTGTCTTGATTACTGTAGCCGAATGATAAAACCTGGAAGTGGGTAGCCTGATTCCGCCCTCTTATTTCTTCTTTTTCAGAGTGTTTTAGCCATGCTGGTTCCTTTGCCTTTCTGTATACATTTTAGTCTAATCGTGTCCATATCTGCAGTTTGGGATTTGGGCAGGAGTTGTGTTAAACTTGTACATCAATTTGGGCAGAAGTGACGTCTTTACTACGTTGAATCTTGCAGTGGACAAGCACGGTTTGGCTCTCGTTTAGACCCTCCTTGACTTATTTCATCCGCTTTGTGTGGTTTTCAGTGTACAAGTTACATACATATTTTGTTAGATTTACACCTAGCATTTCTCTTTTTTTAAGCAACTATAAATGGCATTGTATTTTTAATTTTTGTATTTATGTGTTTGTTGCCAGCAAATGGAAACAAAATTGGTTTTTGTAGGTTTACCTTGTATCCCGCAGCCTTGCAGCACTCACTCACTAGTTCTGTGAGTTCTGCCTGTTACTTCTAGTCCTGTTTGACACTGTGTCAGGCATTATGTTAAGGCTTCCCATGTGTTTGCCAAAGGCCAGGAGGTGGTGGAACTATGATCTTGACACATAAATTACTAATTCATTTCATCTGTTCATTTGGGAGATACTTACGGTGTCTACAGTCTGAAATATTCCTGCCCTCCTGGGGTCTGCAGTCTGAAACTGGAATTAGACATGACACAAGTGGTTATGCAACGTAATAAAGCAAGTGTAAAAATAAAACAAGAAGTTGATTAATTATGACTTAGCGCATCTGACTCATGCTGTAAGTGGGTAAAACAGGGGCATTCAGCCAGCCCGTGTAGCGTGGGTGCGCCGGGGGGGCTTCTGACACGGTGTTTATCCTCCCAGGAAAGGTTTCCCAGTTGAAACTGCTTGTTGATTCTGACATCAATTTTTGAAACTCAAGAGATGTCTGTATCAAAATCTCACATGAAGAGAACTCTAAATATTGCTTGTCAAGGAGCCCTGGAGCTCCTGGCCGAAACTGGATGAGGTTCCCACCTCTGTATCCTCATCGCCTTCACCTGCTGCTGTGTGCGCCCCTCCCCCGTGGCCCTGCGCCGCAGCCCCCGGCCAGCCCTCACCAGCCTGGCTGCTGCCCCGGGGGTCTGCCAGCCACGCCCTCTGCACCCTCCGCGTCCACCTCCCCAGCCCCTGCTTCTAGTGCGGGTTGCTTTCCTCCTTGGCAAACTGGGTTTCAGCGTTTGAGGTGGAAAAGGTGGGGTATTCAGGGAGCGAAGTGCAGGGTCAGGGCCCCTTTCTGCCAGGCTGCTGGGGAAAGTCATCATGGTCCTTGAGCTTCTGTAGTAACAACCGCGGTAAGTGGTCAGTTGGGAAATAACATCCTGCCGTAGAGAAGTGTGGCCCTCGGACAGCCCTCCAGGAGCAGCCTCTGGCCGGCACTGCTGACCTGCGCACCCGGCTGGGCCCCACGGCCACAGAGCTGAGACAGCGTCCTGGCCCGGGGGTCCTGAGCCGGCTCTGTCCCCACCCCCGCGCCGTCCTGCCTTAGAGTGAGGGAGTTTCTCTCTCTTCGTCCCTCCCCACTGACTATAGGACAAGTTGCTGGTCTTTGAGTCGGCGTGGAAGAAGGAGAAGGACATAGTCTCCAAGGAGATAGAGAGGCTCCGTGTGTCCACCCAGACCCTGTGCCGCAGCGCGCTCCCCCTGGGCAAGATCATGGACTACATCCAGGAGGACGTGGACGCCATGCAGAACGAGCTGCAGCTGTGGCGCGCCGAGAACACGCAGCACGCTGAGGCCCTGAAGAAGGAGCAGAGGTAGGGGGGTGCGGGGGGGGGGGCGCGGGGCCTGGGGAGAGAGCTCCCTGGAAACCACTCCCTCTCGGCCCTCTCTTACCTCCTCCCTGGAAGGAAGCACGCTTCTTTTTCATTCAGATCATATCGTGCATTTCTTCGTAGCAATTAGAAAAGATCTGCAGTCATTGTTCAAAAACAAAATAGGGGAGGGTGTCGCTTGGTGGTAGAGCGTGTGCTTAGCATGCGCAAGGCCCTAGGTTCAATCCTCAGCACCTCCATTAAAAATAAATTAAATAAAAACCTAATTACCTCCCCCACACCCCCCAAAGAAGACTGATTAAATAAAAAACAAAGTAGATTTAGACATTTAAAAAGATAGGAACCTTTGCAGTTTGGATACCATAGTTTCTCTCAGTCTTATCGAAATCGCCCAAATTTTGTAAGTGTTTGTAATTTGAAAGTATTTTAATTTTGTGCTCTAAAAGAAATGCTGGTGAACCCATTTTAAAGAGGATGCCATAACAGAAATGTGATGGCCCCTAAAAAGAGATTTATTTTAGGAAAGTGTTTGATATTCTCTATTTTTAATCAGTGAATCTGTGGCGCATGTAACTATATCACCTGTTAACAGTTTGTTTTAGAAAACACTCGATTGGACTCAATGATACAGCTCTAAGTCCATATAATTAAAAGCACATTATGGTGAAGGTCTACTCTTTATTATTAGTCTGCTTATTCTTAAAAAGTCCCCTAAATAAGTGTTAAAATATACAGCTTGACAGAAGTAGAAAGTCACAGAGAGCTTTCGGTGCCTCTTCTGGCATGATCGTTTGTTAGCACTTCTTAAATTTTGATTTAAGGTGTTAAAAAATGCCACCGCAGACGTTTCTTCCTTACAAAACCTGATTTTGCTTTATGGTATGATGGTTGGAAACTATCTCTGTTTTTTGCTGTATTTTATTCTGTATTTATATGCTTTATGAACCCTAAAGGGAGAGGTTACTTCTGGCCTCAGCTTTCCCAAGTAATTTCTAGACTTTTCCTAGCATTTAACGCAGGAACTGAAGGGCCTCCTGACTTGTCTTGAACACGTGAGGCAGAGGGGCCTCAGCTGGAAGCCCCTGGAGCTGGTGAGCCTCTCCTGGAGGCCGGGTTCCTGCGAGGAAAGTGGGGGCCCTGCGAGGAAGGCGGGGCTCGTGGTGTCGATGGCCCCCGGGCTCTCGGCAGCATACGTGAACTAGGGACTTTCAGCCCCTCCTTTAAGAGTGTTAACCTCCTTTGTATACATTTCATGTTCGACTTGACTTTTGCTTGTGGCAGGGATTGTGAAAATAAACAGATTTTTCCCAGGTGTGAAGATTTTTCCCCTTTGTATCATTATCCTGGTATGTTTATGTTCTTACCCTTGTTCTTTGGATGCAATGAATGATTTACTCTCATTGTCTTTCACCGTTTTATTAAGAAGCAAATCTAAACAGAAAGACCCTTACGCACCCCTGCTTTTGTCTCCCGCCAGCATCACAGACGCTGCGGTGGAGCCGTTGAAGGCGGAGCTGGTGGAGCTGGAGCAGCTGGTTAGAGACCAGCAGGACAGGATCTGCGCTGTGAAGGCCAACGTTCTAAAGAATGAAGAGAAAATTCAGAAAATGGTGTACAGTATCAATTTGAGTTCCAGAAGGTGAAAGCTCCAAGTTGCAAAGACTAACGATCGTCCTCAGTCGGAAAGTGCCAGGAGCCGGGGATGCCGTGACTCCTCGAGTTCCCGTCTGAGGAGGACGAACCGTTGACGACGTTCCCCAGCGAGCTGCAGAGCTTCGCAGCGCCAGGCGTATTCGGTGTGCGAGAGGCCGCGTCTCCTCCCGTCCTCCAGCTGGAGCCCTCGCTAGTTATAAATAGCTCTTCAAAATGCCCGTGTGAGGAGTTTCTTTACAACTTGCCTGTTCTTTGTGTTTCTGCGGAGGCCTGTTCTGTTCATTCTGAACCAGAATTCTCTCGCAGGTAAGTGGTGCTGGCACGCCAAGGCAGGAGTCCTCGATTTCAGTCTCTGGCCGGGGGACAGGACTTCCGGAAGCCAAGCACTGAGTGAAGGATGGCTGTCCTTTCTGATGCGAACGTCATAAATAGAATGAGGCCTGAAAAGGAATGAGTTGTATTTTTAGCTCCTTCCCACTTGAGAAGGGTTGATATCAGCCCATATAAGGTACATGTGAACTCTTAATCTCTTTGTAATTGCAGACACTTCTTTATGTAATTTTCTTACTGGTCCCTATTATCTTTTGCTTATGTTTCCAGCCCTTAAAGTTCATGAATTTCAAAAGGAGGTTTCATAATGGCCTTCATGGACATTGGGCATGAGATTGTCGCAGGCTGTATCCTCACTGTCTTCAGCATTTTGCCCATGGGTCTCCCCCGGGCCTATGAGTGTAGCTGGCGGGCGTCCTGGTTCCCGCGGGAGGAGGGGCTTGCTCGCCGGGGGCGTCGGCATCATGCCTTTCCCTTGCGCAGGCGTAAGCACCTGTGCACCTGAGAGACAGGTAGCTTAGGGGAAACCGCAAAGGAAGACTTAAAAGAATGCACCGATTTACAAAGTTTTTTGATGTTACTATTTTTTTGGAAGTTGTTTTTTAAAGCAGAAGTTTTTTTGTTAATTGTTTATATTTAGTTTTTCACTACGTATGATACTGTAAATACTTACTAAAATCTTAAATTTGTGTATAAAGGATTTCACAGTTTGGAGACATACTTACGGGTCTTAAGGTCTGGTTCCTGATACTTTTATTGCTAGATACCGTATTTATTATGTAACCCAAGGTGTGCCATCTTAAGTGTTAGAATTGCCTGAGAACGTGTTGTTTCCTCAAAAGACAAGCACAGGAGGCATGGTTAGGTTTTTCTTAGAGTAATTTCCAAAACAAATCCCTTACAAAGATAGTTGTAGGGTTTTCTAGGCTGAGTACGTTCAAGACCAGATCGTAAGATCTGCCGTGTTGAAGCGCTGGCTTTCCCGCCTTCCTGTGGTGCCCACGACGGTCTGTCTGGTCAGATGATCCCAAATGCACTTCAGGGGGAGAGGAGGACCCAGCCCTCTGCGCACCTTTTCGTGTCTGTGTCTCTTTTCTCCTGGCTGGAATGACTTCGCTGCAGCCCCACAGGGAGCCTGTTTCACTTCAGGTTAAGATGTCTGCCTTTTATAAATTTGTACATAAGACTAGAATTTTTATGTTGCAAAAAAATTGCATACATTGTATGTGAGTAAAATTTTGTATGAAGTAGTCTATCAAATTGTATCATAAAATTTATTTTTCTTTTATACATAAATCATTAAAAATAATCACATATTTTTTCTATTAAGTGTATGGGTTGTACAGTTCAGTTCACACCTGGAAAAAAGCATTTATAAGCATTTGGATTTTTTGTATTTTCAAATGTGTGCAGTTTGTTTTCCTTCGAAGAAAGTTCAGGGAAATTTATCTTCGCTCATATTGTGACACCCCTTTTCTGTTTGAAGGTTTATAAGACAGGCAAGCATTTGTCAGAAGTTTTAGGATCATTCATGAAGCTTTAGAAAGTCTCCGTGTGGTCACTGCTGTGTCTCATCAGAGATGCATCAAGTCCTGATGGTATTGTTTTGATAAAATACACAAATGGGATTATTCAGTTTTCCCCTCTACTTTGGTTTATATGTTTTCAGGAAGTACTGAAGTCATACTTTAGAAATTTCAGTTTAAAAGTTGAGCTGATGCTAATTTATATTTAAAAGAAATGGCATCAACCTTTGAAAACACTGACATTTCAGACTAGCATTTGTGCTTCCCACCTTGACAGTCACACTTGTTTTCTAGCGATGTTAAAAATCAGTACTAACTGGAATCTGTGAAGAGAGATGATGTTTTCTACTGACACTGAGTGCAATTCAGGATTTTGAGGGTCTGGAACTTTTCTGTTGACAAGTGCGCCTAAAATGCACCCGCCTTCTTCCCCGAGCCTCCCTGAGCGGCCCACGCTGTGTCTGCTGGCGTGGCGGCGGTGCGCGGTGCACGAGTGGGAGGGCAGGCGGTGGGACCTTTGACAGATTTTGAATAAGCGGCTTGAGGTCAGCAGTCTCGGGCTTGGACTGACCAGCTGGCTTGAGCTTCCAGCAGCATCGGGCTCCAGGGAGGCACGTGCCAGGTGCCACCGTGCAGGAGGGATTCCCACTCCCGGCTCAGGGTGCTCTGGTCCACACCCTGAGAAGCAGAGGTTGTTCCCCACCCCCGCCGTCCTGCCTCCCTGGGGCCCACCTCTGTCCGCCCTGTGCGCCTCCCGCAGAGGCTGGTGCAGAACAGCAGGCGCGGGAGGGCGAGTCCCAGAGCCGGCACCCCCACGGCACCCCCACCCGTCCGGTGCCCGGCGTGAGCACTTGCCCCGGGGCGCTGAGCGCAGCTCTGTCCTGTGATGCACTTTGTTAATAGAAGCTCTTGTGCTTGTCTGCACAGTGTCTGGTAAGAGCAGTCATGCCGGCTTTACAGGAGGGTGGCCGGAGCCCCTGGAGGCCCCCTTGCTCCTTGCACGCGTTTTCACAGAGGGAGCGTGGGAGGGCTGGTTTTCAATTGAGAGGGAACAGGCATTTAAATGGCTTTTTAAACTGTAACACTGGTCTTCAAGTCCACATTTAAAGCTGAGTTCCAGATTGATTATCAGCTTCTTAAACCATGCAAGGTGGTCTTTCTGGTAAGAAAATGGGGTTCAGGAGAAAGTGAAGTCTATAAATCAGGGGAGGCTGCCCCGGCCAGACGGGCTTTGTGATCAAGTGTGCGGTCGAGGTGCCTACTCCCCCCGCGAGGCTCCCGGCGCCCTGGCCCTGCCCCTACTGCTGCCGGCACAGCACTCCCCGCGGTTGTGGGGTCCCCTTGCCACCGCCCCCAGTGAGTCGGGCACCTCGGGGGGCATCCTGCCTGCACCAGTTTTCTGCCGCGGACTGTCAGCTCATTCACAGCATCTGCTGTGTTCTCCGCTGCCCTCTCAGGTTTCCTGTTCTATTCTCAGGAAAACTTTTCGCATGACTATCACCACAACTTAACAAACCAAAAAACCCACCTAAGTCTGCCATTTAAAATCATCATCAAAGCCAGTGTTTTGCTAGGTGACGCCAGCAGGTGCACGCTGGGGCTCACTTGCTAGACTCCGCCGTGACTGCTGGTGTGCGGGGCTTATTGCCTCCTGTATGCGGGGCTGCGTCTCTCTCGGAAGAGGCCTCGGGTCCTGATCCGCTCAGGACAGTGGCGGCCGTGCCTTTTTATGAGGCATGATTATTAATTCACCCCCCACCCCCCACCACACACACACACACACACACACACACACACACTTGCAGTCATATCCTGGTTTGGATGACAAACAACTGGGTCCCTCTCCCTATTTGACACCTATGAGTGGTGGCACGTGGCTGTGAAGGGACAATGGGGCCCCTCTGAACGAGAGGAGAGCTGTGTGGGCCCCACCGCCGCCTCAGCTCCGCCACCACGGCGAGGTGAGAGAGCCCGGCGGGGGCTTGCAGGGTGCGTCCAGCACCACGAGAAGGTTTCTGTTTCCCCGGGGCGAGACGTGGAAGCGTGTCTTGGATTTGCGTTGGAGGACCTTCCCCAAGGCTCCTCTGAACTGGCGTTGCCCGGAAGGGAACCCCAGCTGGGCCTGTTGGACATCATTCCAGCGGTTTGGATGGAGCTGCAGGAAGTGGGTCTGTGCAGTGTGCAGCGGGTGTGAACACGGCTGGGCAGGCAGAGGCACTGAAGGATTTTCTCAGGACATGGAAAGATGAAGCCAGGCTGGTCCCCACTTGAGAGGAGCAGGAGGAGGAACCCCAATGGTGCGCGTACGTGCAGCCCAACACCTGGGTCAGGACGCGACAGGCACCTGGGCGGTCTCCGGTGAAGTGGGCCCAACGCCACCCTTCCCTCCAAAGCCGAGCGGAGGCCCCGAGGACACTCCTTGTTTGGGTGGCCCTGCTCCCTGTTGCTGGCCCCAGTGGTTCCCAGCCTTGTGCAGTCACTGACCAGTTTGCATCGTTTCCTACGTGTGCAAGTGTGTCTGGGGATGGCCGCCCAGGAGTGAGGTTGTGGGGTCGCTGGGTGAACGCGGGCACCTCAGCTGCGAGGCGCTGGTGGTGGGCTGTGTGCGGTTGGGTCTCCCACCAGCAAACGGGCCTTGTTGCCAGATGCTTGTAGCCTGGCTTTGGGGGGCACTGTCTGTGGTTTGATTCACCCCGTCTCCTGTGGCGCTGTCCTGGGGCGTGGGCGTCTCGGCGCATCCCTGCAGAGCCCCGAGGGCAGGATATCTTTGTCTCGCAGGGAATGGGGGAGAAGCTTCCCAGATGAGGTGTTGCCCTCCCGCTACACAGCGGCTGCTGCTCTGTCTCGGGTCCACACCGCGAGGGACACTTGCTGAAAACCTGCCCAGTGCCTTCTGGGAGGTTGTGGAGAACCCCCACGGGAGGGCGGCCCCGGGCGGCCCTCTCTCTCTGCCGGGACGGCCTGCCCGCTGGGTTCTGGGCCAGTGGTTGTCCTGTGGCCCCAGCCCACTGCTCAAGAAAAGGCTCAGGCCTGTGCAGCTTTTTCCTGGTGAGAGTGAGTCCCAGGTGAAGCAGGCGCTCTCCCTCTGCCCCTCCCGACGGCTGGCTCCTGGGCCTCCCTCGAACTGCAGGCGGAAAGGCCCCTGAGGACAAAGTTGGGCCCAGGCGCTGACGGGCGTCCATCACCAGTCTCCCTGGTGTCCCCGGACTGCACCACGGCGTTTCGAAGGTCCCGCAGCAGCAGTGAGGGGCAGGTGGGCTGTAGCTGATGCCCGCGGGTGGCGTGCTGGCCTGGGGGGCACACCCCACTGACCGTGGGGTTGTGGGTGGGACGCGCTCCACGACTCTGACCTCTCACCTCGGGGAAGCAGGGGGCGGGGGCTCGAGCCTGTTCTCATCCCCGCTGGCGGAGGAGGGCCGGGGCGCAGGGCCAGACCCCACCTCCCTGGTGACCTCTGCCCTGGTCTCACCTGGTGACAGGTTCTGTTCCTTCCCTTAAACCCGCAGGTGAAGGCAAGAAACCTGGCGGGAAGGAGGCCACGAGGCCTGGGGAGAGCTCGGAGTCTGGGTCGGTGTGGCCTGACACCAGCCCCACCTCTGGGCGTCAGGTTCACCGTGGATGGGGTCACCCCTCAGCATCGGGGGCTTCTCAAGAGTGTTCTCGCTCACGTGGGGGGTCCTGGGGCCCTTGTTCACCTCCCTTAATTCTTCAGGGCTGGTTGATGTGTCCCCATCTTGGCGGAGGGCCTCACATCTCATTCCCGACTCATGGATAGAAGCCACTTACTGAATGTGCCGCAGACACACAGTTAAGTCCAGAGACGCTTCCTCCTCCGTGTTTGGATGGCTCTCATCTTCCTGTGAGAGAAACCCCTGCGGGGAGGTCTTATGGAAAGGTGCGCCCAGGCCTCGGTCCTGAGGACAGACAGGACTGGACACGAAAGGCATGGCTTTGCCTGGGCCTGCTGGCCACTGCGGGGAGGCCCTGAGAGATACCCGCCAGGGGCTTGTGGTTCCAAAGCCAGGTGTGGGACCTCTTAGGGCTCAGGGGCCTGACAGTTCTAGGAAGTACTGTTTGTTTTCACAAAGTGCATAAAAGCCTCCTGGCCTGGGCAGGGAGAAGGCAGCGCCACCCTCGCAAGCTCCGGGCTTCCCCAAGCAGAGAAGTGCCCACCTTGCCTGGTGGGCAGACACGGGGCCAGGCGGGCCCTGGTCTCCCTGGGCCCTGGCGGTTTTCCTGGTCCTGAGCCACAGGGAGTGTGGAGGAGTGGGTCACAGGCAAGGATGGGTGCTGGGCCCCCGCCCCGACCTGGGACCAGACTCCAGTGAGGATGGTGGGGTGCGTGTGTCCAGTTCTGCTTGGGGACCCTTAGCTACCCCTGCCCGGGAGATGGAGGACCGGTGCCCAGGAGGGTGGGCGAGAGTGCAGCACGGAGAAGCCCTGCCGGAGACCCCGCAGAGCCAGGGCGGTGGGCCGGACTCCCAGACCGCCCCTCTGCAGGGCCGGGGAGGAGGCAGGCTGGGAGCATGGTGGGGGCAGAGCACGTGGGACGGTGCAGACCTCAGGGACGTAAGTTGACCTTTCTCCCCCAAATCTGTAAAGTGAACAGTAAAAAAAAAAAAAAAAAGTCCAAATGACATTACTGAAGAAATTGAAGCTGATAATATGCTGTGAAGCTACAGCAATGAAAACAAAGTGGCGCTGGTGTAGGAAACAGAAATTAGCCAACGAAACAGCACGGGAGCCCCCGTCAGAGGCACACACACACATCTGGGAGTTCTAATTCCCGATAAATGTGATGTTTCACAGCAGAAGTATTTCAGATTGTTGTCCCAGTAAGTGGCACTGGAACGCACGGTCAGCCGTACGGCTGAAATACCACGTACAGAAGTAAATCCCAGAACGAAAGGAGTTCAGAAGATACGAGGAAACTAGAAGAAAATAATTGAAGACGCTTTCATATTTACAATATTTATAAATATGTCTATATTACTGATTGACAGACTTATTATGCTATTTATACATTTGTTGTCTATGATAATTCCATTTTGTGAGAGGCAACGTTTTGTGTAGGAATATATTCCTATAAATGCATTCATACATTTGAATATATTTTAGCACTGACCATGCCCTAGTGCTTTATTCCTATACAATAGGTTGCCTCTCACAAAATAAGACTATTTTGGATGAAGAACAACTTCCTAAAAAAGACATTTTCAGAAGCCAGAAGTGAAAAGAAAAATTACAGTTAGCTCTACAAAAAATAAAATTCCCCATATAGCCAAGCAAAAGCAAATGCCTCTCTGGGAGAAATATTTGCCCTGTCTGAAACAGAGTTAATGTTCAAAAGAGGCAAAGGCTTTTTAATTAATAAGAAAAATACTTAATAAGAAAAATAGACAAGTAAGATGATGGAAAATAAAGTCAGTTCGTGGAAGATACCAGTGATCAGGTAGCCAAAAACCAATGTTTGACGTTGTCATCAGGGGATTATGGGGCAGAGAGCTTAGGAGTCCAGGCTGGAGAGCACGACCTAGGCTGGAACCCCAGCAAGTCGGGGTATCCTGCCCTCAGCCCGAGGATGGCTCATTTATTAGCTGGTGTCTTTGGGCAAGTGACCTCAAATTTCTGCCTTACTTTCCCATGTGTTTATTGGGTTAATCCACATGGGAGCTACCAATAATTGGCACATGGTGTGCTCTGTGTAAGTGTTGACTAGTATTCATGTAATTAAGTCAGTATCCCAGGGGCAAGTTTTCGACTGGCAAAAGCTGAAAAGATTAATAATACACAGTGTGGTTGAGGATGTGGTGGGTAAATTGCTCAATATTTTTAGAGAGGGTTTTGGAAGCGCTTCTCAAAATGAAAGCAGGAGTATTTTGCTAACAGAGAAAGCTGGAGCAGGGAGATGACCACTGTCTTCAAGTAAAAGGTCTGGAGAGGGGAGGAACCTTCAAATAAAAGGTTCTCTGTGTCCCTAGGACAGAGCTGTGGGTGGGACATACAGGGAGATGAGACTTTGGCCCCGTATAAGGAGGGAGTCTCCATGCAGACAGAGCGGTCTGTGGGTGATGTGGGTAGAGAGCCCCCTGTCTCAGGAGGTATGCAAGCAGAGGCTGGTTGACCACTTCTCAGGGATGCCGTGGAGGGTTTCACTGGATGCTCCCTCTGCTCCTTCAGACCTTGCCTACTCCCAACAAGGAATGAACTGTCCCATTACCCCAGATCTCACCCCACCCTCTACCTGCTGACTCCTCCAGCCTAGGCAGGGGTGACCTTCAGGAGCCCCCTGCAGGCTGAGCCGAGCTGTGGTTCCTGCTCACCTGATGGGCCCCCAGGCCCCTCTCATTGCTCAAAGTTTGCCTGGAGAAGCCTCACCTTGCCTCCCCCATCCCATGCCCCTGGCCAGGAGGTGAATGTCACCGTTCTCTCCTGAAAAGAAAGTGCCCTAGAAAATGGGGTGGGAGGTGGCGTGCAGGCAGCCTCAGTGGGATGTGACATCTCTCAGGACAGGTACCAGGGCAGCTGCATTTGCCACTTCTTCTCCTTCACTGTCCAGCAGCCCGAGACCTTTCCAAGGTTTTCCAAAATTTTCCCTTAAACCCCAGGCAGAGCTGCTGCGATCGGTGCCTGGCGCCGGCCCTCTGGGTCGGCTGCAGCTGCCCTGCGGCTTTCCAGGGCTTGGCATTCCCTCTGTTACGGAATCCCCTTCCACTCTTCTGCCAGAGCGTCAGGCGAAAAGAGCCCTCTCAGCGTGAAATTGTTTACAAAGATCCTTCGCTCCCGCCTTCCCACCTGAGCCTCTGTGGGGCCAGGAGTCAGGCCTTAGCTACCCATTCTACAGCTGAGAAAGCTGAGGCTGTGAGAGCAGGTCACAGGCCTCTGCCAGGTCTCAGTTCCAGGCACGCCGTCCAGCTGCCTTCGGGGGCACCAGATTGAGGTCGAGTTTCGGAGCGTGAGGCCGGCCCGAGGGTCAAAGGGAGCGGGCAGCTCAGGGCGGGGCCGCTGACCGCTGGGCGGAGGACACGTCGCCGCCAGTGCCTGGGGTGGGTTCCCGCTTGCTCGTTCTGTCGTCTGGGCGGGCACACAGCCAGGAAAAGGGGAGTCAGTGAGTTCTAGGAACCCCCGTTTGCTCGGGCTGGTGCCCAGGTCTGCAGGGCGAGGTCCTCTAGCTGGCTGCAGTGGCTGCAGGTCCCCTGCCCTGCCTCTGAGACCGTGGAACCTTGTCCAGCGCCCGAGGATACCGGCCCGCAGGACACCCCCCCGCACCCCCACCTCAATCCCCCCACACCGCAGGAGCAGAGCCAGGGCCCTCGGCACTTTCAGGCGCCCGCAAAAGTGTTTTACTCTCTTTTATAATGAAAAGAAAAAAAAATTAACTTTCAGATCAGAGTAAACGTTCGAATGTGTAATGTCGCTACACGGCCTCTTCAGCAGTGTGGCTGCAAAATGTGATTGTTAATATGTTTTTGTGAGAGAAGGGCCCACAAAGGCACAAGGGCCGCTTGCCGCTGGGGCTCACACCCGTCCTGTCCCTGGGGGGGGGGGGGGGGCTGGACCCACCACCAAGGTGACCTCACTCCCCACCCCACCTGGACGGCCCGGGAGCCGAGCCCGAGGCCTTCCGGTGGGTTTTCCATTTCCAGGGATTACAGCTCTTTAGGGAAAGCGTCTTTGGGGCAGTTTCAATGTAAACACCGGGATGCATTTAAAAATAGAACTTGCAAATAGAAACTCTTAAAGCATGGCTTTTAGGCAGGCATTGAAGGCATTCGGAGAGCTGCAAATCCAGACCTCGTATCAGCACGGGGACCCCGTAAGGAGGCTTCCCACCCCAGCGGCTGCTCCTGCCCCAATGACAGCACAGACCCCGGGCAGGACCTGTGGGCCAGCCTGCATCCCTGCACAAGCCTCCCTCCCATCACCTGTAAAACTGCACACCCACCTCAGTGTTCCCCCCATTTTCACACCTGCCAAAACAACCATTTGTGGCTTTAAAATAAAACTCCTAGACTTCTTAGCAACGGAATGAGAAGGTCACAGTTTATAAAGAGCGGAGCGGTCTCTGGAGGGAGCTGGCCGGTGTTGCCCTCACTGTCCCCCCAGGGGCCCTGCCTGTGGGCACCTCCCGGCCTCCAAAGCCCCCTCCCGGACACGGGCGCCTGAGGGCACAGGCTGAGAGGGCAGGGCGGCCTGGAGCTGCTCGCACCAGCGATCGATCGATTGCTGCGCCTTTGGGAGCTCTGAGCCCTTGTATCAAAAACAAAGGTAGTGGCTCCCGGAAACTCACCCCTTCTTAAGTGTTTTATCACTTTCTACTTTCATCCGAGCCTGGGAGGCCGTCTGAGCTGTGGAAACACGATCGTGTGCTAAATCTCTTCCCGACTCAATTCGGTTCAATCACTGCTGGCCGAGGTTGGAGTATTTACCCCAGGGGAAACTGGCCAATTTGACAGAGTGAAAGTGCTAACAAAGTACATGTATCTGCAGCCGTGACATCGTGAATAACTCAAAAAATTGAGGACATTCCTTCCAGGATTCAAAAACGGCTGTTCAGTTCAGCAAAACAACCACTCGTCTCATTGCCAGACACCCGCTGCTCCTCTGCAGCAACCTGTGGTCCCTCTTTCCTCCTCTTTGCTAAAATAAGTGAGAGGATTAACCAAAGTTCAGGTCAGAACTGTGCTTGTTTGTCAGTTGCAACCGTGGGTTGTCTGTGAGTACAAGAGTTCAGCAAAAATCAGCGAAAGCGTTCTGTGAGAGTCAGTTACCTACGTATGGAGTTGGTAACAAAGGGTACTGTCTGTCTTGTTGTTTGTCAGTTGTGTGCTGCAGTATTTATATCACTAATAGTTTGAGAACCCATTGTTCTGTTTTGTATCACCGTTAGTATTTGTAACTCCCCTCCCTCAGAGCCAGGGAGGAGGTGTCTTTCAGCTGGGCCTCTGGTTCTGACTGGCAGCCGGGGCCCGCGGGCCCCCTTGAAGTTCTGGGCCTCATTCCTGCGGGGGGCAGAGGGATTTGGGCCCCTGGAAAAGTAAGAGGCCTCCACCGCAGGGCGGGTCTAGAAATCCCTTCTCAGCACCAGCAACAGGGGTGGGGGGCTAGGGGGTGTCCTTCCTTCCCAGATCCTTCCAGCCCAGGGTCCGCAGGTCCTGTTCCTGCGGGTCCCCAGGCCCTTGTGAGGGGCGGTTGGCTGGCTCGGGGGCTGCGGCAGGAGCGCCCGGGAGGCGTGTCGATTGCTTTCTAAATGACTGCACCTGCCCGGCTTCCTGACAAAATAACCTCTTGAGGTTACAGCTCCTTCGGGCTCTGTTTTCTGGAACAGGCACACACAGGGGCTTTTGACGTAGCCTCCTCCGTCTTGATTTTGTGGGTTCCGGGGCACGTAGGTGCTTCCCCAGGTCTGGCACAGTCGGCTGGGGCTCCGGCATCAGAGAAGGGCCAGAGGACTGGGCGAACGTTGCAGACAGAGCAGAATTCACCTCATCACCTCCAGGGGCAGACCCAGGCTGCCCCTACCTGGGGTCCCGCCCGTGGCATCCGTCACCTGGGAGGCAGGGCGTGGAGGGAGGGGTCCTTCCCTGGCCACACAGTGCCCTGCAGTTCCTCCTGCAGCAGCAGAGTGGACCCAAAGGTGGGTGCTGGGGGTCTGGGGCTCCCTGTGCCCCGCCCACACAGCTCCCGCTGCCTTCGTCTCAACGACCTTCATTGTTTTAAACTTCCACTTACTTAGTTCACATTCGTTCAGTTAGAAAACTGCATCAAGAAGGAAATTAGCACGACGTATGAGCCCGCCTCCCAAGGCGCGGCTCAGACGCTGGTTGCTGGCGTGTGTCTGCTTTGTCATCTTGACAATTTGTTTTTACAATCTCCCCTCTTTTTCATGTGTAGGTAACACACGCACAGCCGCACGCATGTTCACGCTGTTGGGACTACGTGGCTTCCTTGGTGCGCGGTGTCGACCTCTTACTTTCAGTAAATGACGCAACTGTACTTCCCCCTTGTCACTGTGCTCCCTTAACCCGAGATTTAATAGCTGACGACTATTTCATTGAATAGACGCTTCACTTCGGTTCAGTTGCAAATGTCCTCATTCCAGACTGATTTATTCTTTGGCCTGCCGCCAAGTATGTGCCCCCCCCCCTCCTTTATCTTTTTGATCTTGGTTTGACTGCATCACGGGAGGGGAAGGGACCGCCGAGTCGGCCTTGAGCTGTGGAGGCTGCCTTATGACCTAGCATGTGACCAATTTCGTAAAATTTCAGAGAATTTTTTTCACAATTTATCTCTTTATTGAGCTTAACAAACAGCATTTTGACACATCATCATCCCCACCTTTTTTCTTATTGTGGCAAAATACACGTAATGTAAAATTTACCACGTTAACCATTTTTAAGTGCACATTTCTGTGGCCTTAAGCACATTCGCACTGCTGTGCAGCCGTCCCCACCATCTGTCTCCAGATCTTCTTCATCTTCCCAAATGGAGACCCTGTCCCCGTCAAACGCTTTCCCCGGTGCCCCTCCCCGAGCCCCTGGCAACGCCCAGCCTGCTTTCTGTCTCCATGAATTGGACGGCTCTAGGGACCTCACGTAGGTGGAGTCACACAATATTTGTCTTTCTGTGGCTGGCTTATTTCACTGAGAACCATGCCCTCAAGGGTCATCCATGCATGAGCACGGGTCAGCATCTCACTTATTTTTAAGGCTGAATAGTATTCTGCTCTAAGGATGGGCCACATTTTGTTTACCCGTTTGCCTTGTCAGTGGACACCTGGGCTGCTTTCGCCTTTTGGCTACTGTGAATAGTGCTGCCATGAACGTGGGTGTGCAAATACCTATTTGCATACTTGCTTTCCGTTCTTTTGGATACACACACAGCATCGGAACTGCTGGGCCACGTGGCAGTCCCGCCACGCTGTTTTCTGCGCCAGCTGCATCGTGCCACCTTCCCACCAGCAGTGCACAGGGCTCCAGAATTTCCCCGCAACCTCGCCCACACTTGTTATTTTCATGTTATTTTGAAAGGACTCTGTACTTTCAAATTGTTGAGTGCAATGTTATATCTATGTATGCTCATTCTGTCAAACGTATTGAGTATTTTGTCCAAATCCGTACCCTTATGGGTGTTTTTCCTACCTGATTCATCACTTACTGAGAGAGGTGTTTTGTCTGAAGTCTCCCACTCACTGTGATGACTAATTGATTTCTCCTTGATACATTTTTTCATCCTTTGCTTTTAAATCTATCTGAATTCTTGTATTTCAACTGTGTCTCTTGTAAACATTCAGTTGCGTAGCCTTTGTTTTTATCTGGGGAATTTATTCCATTTAGATTTATTATTCTATCTTATTAAGTGGTCTCTATTTTCCCCACTTTTGGGTGGTGTTTTTTTTTTTTTTTTTGGCCTAATTTTAGAAAAAGAAAAATGTTTATTCTCTTTTTCTTAGAGCTGTGTGGGTCGGAAGTTCTGCATTATATGGATCTTATTTTAATTTACTAGCTTAACTACTTTAATACTTACAGTTCACAAAGTCTAAGATTGATCAGTATCTTTACTTTCTTCCAATAATACAAGGACGACTCCAACGTAAGTGCTATATCATCTGGCATTTTATTTTCATCCTGGTTTTTAGCTCACAAAGCAAATGTTTTGTTGCTGTTTAGGCAGCCAAGGTTTGTCAAAATTATTCACATATTTACCAGTATCTGCTCACCATTACTTCTTGCATCTCAGACCTTCCGTCTGGGATCATTTCCTTCTTTCTAAAACTGGTCTTTGAGAATTTCCTTTAAGGGGCCCGTGATGCAGCAGGCAGAATTGTGTGGAAATAACCCTGCAAACTCACGAAAGCTGGTCTGGAGAGGGAGTCAGTGGGAATGACCCCGCCCCCACCCGCCCTGCCTTCTTTCCACGGGGGGCGGGCTGCATGCCCACTCTCCCCCAGCGTCCCAGGCCACGACATCGCCATCTCCAGGGCTCTTGGCAGCCTTCTTGGGACCCCTGTCTTTGTAAAAAGTTGTGCTCAAAGTGGGACTTAAACTAAACAGACTTCCTCTAGGAAACACACACAATCACACTGCTGCGAAAGTTGCTTTTATGGACATTTCCCTGAGAAATATTTCTCTCTGGAAAAATAAATTTACAGGATGTAATTAAAGCCATTATGTGTGTATGTTGGCCTGGGCACTTCTTAAGTGCTTCACCAAATGGGCCACCGAATAAAGAAATGAAGGCGGGCTTTGTTCATGTCTAGTAACAATGACCTTTATTAATTGTAACCCAGGGTGTTCTTCTGGTACTTTATGGATTCAGAAGTGGCCTGTCATTGGGCCCTTGTGCAGGGCAGGCCCCCTTGGTCCTGACCCTGGTGTGACCGACCGCTGCAGGGAAAAGCAGAGAGGGCGACGTTGGTGTCACCTGGATGAAGCTGACCATCTCAGTGTCCACAGACGGTTGAATGGCATGTGTTTTCTGGCTTTCGACTTCTGAGAAAATAAAAGAAATTCACTTGTCTTCAAACATCGGGGAAATTAATTTCTGAAAACGAAAGTGACCAAAGCAATGTGCTTCTCCGAGCAGCGCGGCTAAGACGAGCTGTGTGCTTGGTTGTCTGCTTTGGCCACCTTCCCGCTCTCCTTTTTCCAGTTCTTCAGGGAACTCCTCCTTCACTCCAGGCCCTGGCAGAGGACCCAGCCATGGGCTTGCACCAGTCCTTGTGGTGGGCACATGGCCCAGCAGGACAGTGAGAGTATACTCCGGGATCGATAGGTGATGTGGACTGGGAGGTTTGTCCTGCAGTTACTAAGCTAGGAGCTTGAAGGCCTGTGGTGACGCAACACAGAAGAAACTGTCATGGTGGAGGCTGCACACAGAGGAAAGCAAGTCTGGAGATGGATGATACCTAGGGCCAGACTTTGAGCTCCTGGATCCAGCTGTTCCTGAAGACCATCCCATCCGTGACATCTCATTCTCTAGATGTCTTGGTGAGTGTGATGGTTCACTTTTATATGTCATCTTGGCTAGGTCGTGGTGCAGGTTATTGGATCAAACACCCATCTGAGTCTTGCTGTGAAGGTATTTTATAAATGGAATTAGCATCCATAATCAGTTGACTTTAATCAGTCGAAGACCTCAAACCAAAAACAGGTTTCCCTGAGAAAAAGGAATTCTGCCTCAAGACTGCAGTGTAGAAACCTTGTCTGAGTTTCCAGGTTGCTAGCCTGCCCTCCAAATTTTGGACTCAAGACTAGAGTAGAGCACCAACTCTTGCCTGAGTTTCTGGGCTGACAGCCTGGGTTTCAGGCTTGCCAGCCTTCACAATCATGGGAACCAACTCCTTGTTCCCAGAGCAGACTCGAAGGCAAGGATGTGTGTGCAAGTGATTTATTAAGGCAGTGCTCTGGGGAGAGGAGCAGGGAGTGGCTGCGGGACATGGAAGGGGCCCTGGAGCGTGAATCCCACCTCAGCTTGCCCTGCATCAGGCAAGGGACAGAACTCGCAGGCTCTTCTGTCTCACCTCCCGGCCCAGAGCCGCCGGGCGCCCGCAGCGTCTGCTCCCACAGGCCCACAGGCTCTTTTTTTTTTCTTACTGATTTGAGTAGAGCCTCTTCTGACAAACCATCCACTCACTGTGTGCGTGAGGGGAACCTCCTTATCTACAGACCATGGTCAAGGCTTTTAATTACCCCGGTGGCCAGACTCTGCCGGTCAGTGCGGCCGTTAGAGCGCAGCCTTGGAGCAGGGGCTCCTGGGCCAGAGGAACCTGCCTGCGGCCGACTGGCTGGCCAGGGCTCTGTCCCCAGGATGTGACCTGAGAGACCCAAGGGGGAGGCGGATGCCTGAGCTGGTCACTGGTCATGCAGGGTCAGGCTGGAATTTCTAACGCAGTGAGACTGATGGCCGAGGCAGAAGCTGAGAGAGAGCCAAGGATGTCCCTCTGGTCCCTCTGCAGAGAGAGGGATGGGCAAACGCACAGGGACAGGCCAAGGGGAGAGACTGGTGAGAGGAGGGGGGCAGAGAGGGAGAGGCAGGGTCAGAGAAGCACCGAGGTCCAGGGAAAGGGTGGGAGACAGGGAAGGGGGAGAGAGAGAAAGAGAGAGCGAGAGGGAATTACCCCAAAATAGCTGCAGCAAAGGTATCTGGCCTCCATCTCACAGCCTTTCTGTGACTGGGACCTTGACAATCCTCTGCAGAGAGACGTGTGGGGCCCTCGTTGGCCCTTTGAACCCGAGCAGACCTTTGTAACTTCTTTGACCATAGAATGCAGTAGGGGTTACGTTCACAGCTTCCAAGTGTCATAGGACATGCATCCCCCTGACTCTCTCCCCCATCCCGGTGCTCCCACTGGAATCCAGCCGCTAGGTTGTGAGGAACACAGACCACATGGGGAGGCCACGTATGGGTGTCTTACTGGCAGCGCCAGCGAGGCCTCCAGCATCACCTGTGAGCATGTCCCTTCAGACGACCCCGCCCCAGCCTTGGGGCTCCTGGCAGAGGTCTTGACGCTGTGAAGCAGACAAGCTGTCCTGCTGCGCCCGTCCAGACTCCTGCCGCACAGAAACGGGGGGTGACAGGAGGACACCTGAGGACTGTTGTCTGAAGCTCCTGTTGGCTTGCCTGGCCATAGGTGCCCGGGGTGGGGGTGGGGCGCAGAGGAAGAGGTGGCATCAGAGAGAGACACAGGGACAGGCTCGGCACAGCAGGTCGAGGAGAGAAGCAGAGAGTCAGAGAGGCTTCCAGTTCAGGCTGGCCTTTCTAGGTCGGCTCCACCTGATGCTCTGGCCACCCCGTGTCCCCAGACCAAACCAAAGCCTCCCTGGGCCTGAACCAGCTTCCCTGGACGTCTGGTCTGGGTTCGCCTTGCCACCTGACCACCTCTTGCAGGACCAACTCTTACCTCCCAGGGATGCAGGCACCGTCCAGGGCTGGACGTGGCAGCTGCAGCCCCACGAAGGCCGGTGTCTTCTATCTTTTCGGCTGGTGTGGTGGACTGAGGTCACCTGGGTCTCCCTGGAGTCCCCCATCCTTCCCCTCTACTAGCTCCTGCACAGAGCGGCCAGCGTGGCCCTGTCCAAACCCAGGGCTGATCACCGCGCTGCCTGCTGAAAGCCTGTGGGGTGCCTGACACAGGACAGGGCCTCACCTCCGGGGACTGTCCGGTCCCTTGGCTATGATGCCTCTGCTCTCTTTGTGGTTAGCATCTTGAGTCCAGCAGAAGCCGCCCCTCCCTGGCCCCACCCTGTCCTTCCGGGCCCAGTACTCAGTGTGACTGCATGAGAAACAGTTACAAACTGGGAGGCTTAAAACACCAGAAATGTATTCTTGCTCAGTTTGGGAGCAGAAGCCTGAAATCAAGGTGTCAGCAGGGCCACGCTCCCTCTGGAGGCTCTCGAGAAGGTCCCTCTTGTCTCTTCCAGCTTCTGGTGGCCCCAGGTCCTTAGCTTGTGGCCCTGTTCCTCCCAGGCCCTGTCTCCCCACATGACCTTCTCCCTGTGTCGGAGTCTCAGATCTCCTTCCTTTCAAATCCAGAAATACCTGTCCTTGGATTTAGGGCCACTCTGATCCAGGATGGTTGAGACCATTAGCTTAATGACATCTGCAAAAGCCCTTTTCCCAGATCAGGTCCTGCTCACAGGCTGCAGGGACTAGGAGGTGGGGCTCCCTTCTGAGGGAGCCATTCACCCCACTCCCTGGACCCCAGGCTCCACGGGCCGAGTCCGTCTGCCTCAGCCTGTGCCCTGCCCCAGGCGCCATGCTTGGCCTGGTGGCTGTCACTTCCGGCTGATGAGTGACTCGAGCCATTTGTTCAGTATCAAGGCCCGGCGAGCTGCTGTGAGCAACTTGAAATATCCGTCCGAGCAGACGCGGCTTTCGAGGAAGCGCCGTGTCTGCCAGGACAGATAAGAGCGCCTTGCGCAGCTGCGAGGTGAGAAAAGCTGGAAGCCCGGGGTGCACGGGTGGCGGCTGGCGGGGGGGGGGGGCCCAGGCGCCCGGCTGGCCTGGTGAGCTGAGGGTGGGGACGGAGGTGCCTGGTGTGCAGACGCTGGCTTCGGAGGGAGCCTTGGTTGCTTCAAGAGGAGGGGAGGTTGGCACATGTGCTGTAAAGGGCCCCAGACTCCCAGCTCAGGACCAGACAGGGGTTTCTCAGTCCGAGGTGCAGGGCGGGAGGGAGGGAAGGGGAAGCAGGGAGGCGTGGAGCAATCCCCAGGGGTGGGGAGGGTCCCGCTCACTCTCATTTTAAAACTGAGGTCTTGCGTCCTGGAACAAACTGAGGCAAACTGGGATGGCTGGCCTAGGGAGGAGGCACGACTCTCTAAGAACCTGCTGCTTCTGCTGTGAGTCACTGCTCCCCGGGGACACAGCTTCAGGCCTCTCCCACCTCTGGGGGCCTGGGGCCCAGATTCCCTGCCCTGAGCCCCCTCGCCCCCGTGACGGGTGCACAGCAGGTGCCCTGTGTGGGTCTCGGATGGAGGACGGAGCAGGCCCCGGTGGAGGACACCTGGTGTCATCAGGGCTGTGGCTTCCTGACACACACCCAGAGCTCAGACGTGTGCGGGGACCCGCATGAGAGAGGGCTCCCCAAGTCCCAGCCGGCGTGCAGGATGGAGGCGAGCTCCCCTCCAGGATGGGGTGTGGGGGCGGGCCTGGCCACTGTCTGGCTCCTGGCCCCCTCAGCAGAGCGGTGCTGTCCTGGGAGCAGGCAGCTGAGTCTGTTTTGTTCCGAGGCTCTCTCCGCATGGGAAGTGCCTGGCACTTTCTGAGGAATCTTGTATCTTTACAATAACCCTGCAAGCCAGGTGTCCTCAGCCCCATTTTACAGGAGACCACGGCCTGGAGAAGCTGACCCTGGAGCTGATCACTTGGCCGGAAGGACATGGCCTCCGGGACCCCAGGCTCTGCTCCCTTTCTCAGAGGACAGACAGCTCTGCTGATACCAACCCCATGGAGAGGGGGCGGGGTCTGCAGAGCAGGGCTGGTCAAGCGTTTCCAGGGTGATGCGGGAGTGAGGGCTGCCCTTGGAAGGTAAACATGAGTCGTGGCCCTACATCAACCTTGGAGGCCAAGGGCAGGGAGAGGAGGGGGCAGAGGAGGGCAAAGGAGATCTCCAAATGAGGAGTGAGGCCGGAGGTGCCTGGGAGGAGATACCCAAACACAGGCCCACGGGGCGCAGGACCTGGAGCATGGCTCATTTCCCACCCTGTGGGGTGGCTGTCTCTGGCCTCTTCCCGGAGCTGGGCTGTGGGGGTCAAGCTGCCAGCAGCACCAGGACCCCCAAGCTAGGGCAGGAGCCCCCACCATCTGCAGCTGTGGGGCTCAGGCTTCTAGCCCTGCCAAGACCTGCAGTGTTTCCAGAGGAGGCCCCCGGCTCCCTGCAGAGGGCAGGGAACGAGGGGCTGGTTAAGAGGAGGCTTCCCAGCCCCTTCGCAGACCTCCTGAGCCAGAAAGCTACTGCTGGACATTTTTTTTGCTACAAAAATTATGCTTAATGGGCAGCACTGTAGCTAAGTCTCTCACACATCTGATTATTTCCCTAGAATACATGCTCAGCAGAGGAATTTCTGGTCAAGGATGATGAACATCTTAACCCAAACTAGCCTCCAGAAAGATGAGGCTATAATCACTCCAAGGAAGGCTCTTGTGGGGACACTGGGGTTTTATTTTGGGGACACAGATGGGTGGGCTCCTGGTGGGCTGGCCTGAGCTGTCAGATGGCAACAGGAGAGGATGAGGGATTTTGGGGTGGGAGGAAGTGATGGGGGTGGGAAAATGCCAGGGTGCCCCTGGGACTTGGAGGGGGCCAGAGACAGCTCCCCGCTCTGCCTGAGGTGGCACTGGCCATGTGTCCATCCAGAGCTGGTGTGCCCCGAGACAGAGACTGGCGTGTGGGTTATGTGATCTGAATGAATTCTGTCTCTAGCATTCACTCGCTTCCCTCTGTTGGCGGGTGTTCTGTGCTTAAAGGGCCCCGGGGAGAAGGTGAAGCCTGAGGAACACAGCTGCAGGGCTGGGTGGTCCTGGGTTTGAGTCCTCGGGGGCCCCTGTGTCTGGTGGGCACCGAACTAAGCCTCCCTGATCTCAGGGTCCTGAAAAACGGGGTGAGGTCTAGTGCCACTTCTGCTGGTGTTGGGGGCACTGCCCCCCACCGAGAGCAACTAGGAGGAGGGCGTGGGGTGCCGCTGACCTAGATGTGCTTCAGGTCCTTCTAGAGAAGAGACAGGATCCCCAGGGCAACATGAGAGCCAGGCGCAGGCAGGGAGTGGCCCTCTGCTCAGGCCACTTAACCCCTTGCACTGCAGCCAAAGCCAGCTGGGACCAGGGCTCTCAACCGGCTATATTAGAACTGCTTGGAAGCCCCCAAATCCTGATGTGCAGCCCACACCCTAGACCAGCTGCATCAGCATCTCTGGAGTGGGGGTGGGGTCAGGCTTGCGGTTTTTTTTTTTTTTTTTTATAATTATGGTTAGATATCCCTAATAACTTTACCATTTTAATCTTACGCGTACAGTTCAGCAGTAAGTACATTAGCATCATCGTGCAACCATTCTCCAACTTTATCATCTTCCCAAACTGAAACTCCGTGCCCGTCAAACAACTAACTCCTCACTTTCAGTCCCCGACCCATGCGCCGCCATCTACTTTCTGTCTCTATGAATGTGACTATTCTAGGAGCCTCATGAGCAGAATCAGTGTTAGTCTTTCTGTGACTGGCTTCCTTCAGTGAGCGTAACACCCCAAGGGTCAGGCATGCTGTAGTACACGTCAGAATTTCCTTCCCCTTTAAGGCTGAATAATGTCCCACCATATGGCTAGACCACACTGTTTAGCCGTTCATCGCTGATGCACACCTGGGTTGTTTCCCGGTGTCTGTGTGTTTCAGGCTCCCAGGCCCCACGTGCAGGTCTGGTGCAGGTGGGCGGGGCACGTCCCCGGCTCCGGGCACTGCAGCGCTGGGGGCGGCACTCCGCTCCTTCAGGCCAGTGGTGCTCTCTGCCCTTATCAAATCCAAACAGAGCTGCAGGAGGCCCCTCCCCCCCACGCTCCACCTCCACGCCCGCGGGCCCGCCTGCCCTGCAGCCCAGCTGGTGCCCCCAGTGCATCTGAGCATCCTCCTGGGGACACCAGTTCCCGTCAGCGTGGCTCTCCTTACTCCAGCCTAGTCCTTACAACACAAGGCAGGCCTGCGGGTCACGCACATGATTGTTGGGGTGGGGGTGGGGTCCCCTGCTGTAGCTTTAATTCCTCCACCTCGAAAGCTTGGAACCCGCTCTTCACCTGTTCTCAGTGTCCCCTCCCTGCCCGTCTGCTGGAGCCCTCCTTCACCTCGTGCAAAAGCCTTCTCTCTACTGCGTGGGGCGCATGGAAGGAGCCAAAGGAATCCATGCTTACAAACCAAAACTCAGTACAAGTGGTTTGACAACATTTTAACGAGTGTGCAAGTTATTCCTTTGTTCACGAATTTATTCAATAAACGCTTTGTGTTTTGACAGATCTTCATGGAAGGAATTTTGGGGGAGCCGTCACCTAATACCACAGTAATATACGCCCAGCCCGGCGGTGCCTCTCCAACAGAACTTGTTCCAAGGAACAGAGCTGTAAGTCCGCGCACCTTCGCGGCCACGCTCTCCCGGGGCTGCTCCTGGAAAACACCAGAGCTGAGCCATTGCTGCCGGGTGCGGGCCTCCTTTCGCCGGCACTCCCACCAGACGCCCGCCCCATCAGCCTGGATCTCTCGGGATTCGAACCCGCATGCCAACCTCCGGCGGCCCCGCCGGCGTACTCCAGGCAGAAGGCCACGCCCTTTCAGCGGGGGCGGGGCCGGCCCGCCAACCAGAGTCCTCAGGGCATGCAAATTAGGCCCCGCCCTCCAGGTGAGCGAGTTTTTCCAGACTTCTCAGTTTCTTCTGCGGAGAAAAACAGCCTTGGCGGGGGCCCGACGGCGCGCGCCCCCGAGAGCCTGCACCCTCTGCCCCCGAGCACGCGACCCCGACAGCGCGCGACCCGGCGCGGGCGTGGGTTCGTCCTCCCGCCGGGAGGAGAACCGTGAGGTGGAGGCCCGGGCGCCCGGCAAGAGACACCAGCAGCCCCTGAGGGAAGCGCGCCCGCCGGAAGCCGCGCCCCCGACGCAGCCCACCTGCCGAAGGCGCCGGAAGTGGTTGCGGCCGCGCTGCTTCCGGTCGGCGCCGCCGGGGAGGGGGCGGGCTGCTGACGGGCCGAAGGCCGGAGCGCCCATGGCGGAGGGCGGCGGGCGGGCCGGACCGGGGTCCGCAGGTAACGTGCGCTTGGCCGCCGGGCCATGGGGCCGTGAGGGGCGGGGGCCGAGGCGGCTGTGCCCGGGCCGGGCCCTGCGTCTGGGCCCGCGGCCGGCCAGGCCCGGAGCCGCGCCCCGCTGCCGCGGGTCGGGTCGGCGCGGCTCGCCGTGTTCCTCTCGGCTTCGCGCCGATTTCCTCTCCTGTGGAACTTGCACTGTGACTGCCCGCCCGTTAGCCTGTAGGGGTTCGCTGGGCCCCGAACTGTGGAAACAGGACCTCCGCCAGCTCCGAGCACACCCGTCCGGAAGGCCCCCGGAGGGCCGCCCTCGGGAGGGCGGGTGCCTTTGCTGCGGCCGGTGCATCCCCTCCCCCAGGCATAGGCGAGGGACGCGATAACGCCTCCCCAGCGAGCTGTCGGTGACACAGCATGTCCAGCGGCCCTTGCCCCCCGGCGGAGGAGGCAGTCCTGACATAGTTCGGTTTAGGCGGCTGGAAAGGCTCACAGCCGCTGCCCACAGCAGCCTTCTGACTAAGGGTCTCCACCTTGAGGTAGTCCTACTACGCAAATGTGAGTTTGCGGGGAAAGTGCGTTTGCCCGCGTTCGGGAGAGGCTTCCTCTTAACGTGTGTGTGTGTGTGAATTTGCCCTGTTACACTCACATCTGTGTCTCTGGAGAAGAGATACCCCACCAAAGTTAGTTACTCTAACTCTTAAATATGCCATAATTTAAGCTGTAAGGTTGACTTGGAGACCCGTGCAAGTAGCGTTTTTTCATCTATCCATCCAGCCCTCCCTCCATCTATTCATTCAGCAAACATTTACTGAGGACCTACCATTGGCTGAACCTTACTGGGGCTGGAGATACCCCAGTGAACAAAAATAAGCCAGACAAAGCCCCTTCCATCCTGGGCTTTGGTTGGTATTGACTTTCATCCCAGGGACAGCCAGGACCTTGGGTCCAGGCCATCATTTCATGTGAGACTGAGGGATGGACTGAGAGGTGTTCAGTGGCAGAAGGAGGACTGACAGCTGCTTCTCAGTATGGAGGAGAGTCTTGTGGCAGGAAGACTGAGTCTGCCTTACATCCAGGTGCTCTTTTTAACACCCAGGCAATAGTGGTTATTTAGCAAGTTGCAGGCCTGGGAGTAGAGGAGCCACAATTAAAGCTTAAGTGCTATGTTGGGAAGTTGTGTTGTTGGAGAAGCTGGTCAGAAAAATGCAAACTTGAAATTGTCTTGGATCTGGAGCTGGGGGAGAGGAGGCTGTGCTGAGCTGGGCCAGGTGGTGGGTTGAAGAGGGGCCAGCAAAGGGAGGCCTCGAGGGCAACTTAGCAAAAGTTTCACGGCTCCCGCTTTTCTGGCAGTCTCCTTCCACCTTCTGAATCTTACTCACTCCTACTTGGAACTTTTGCACTCTGTGGAGTGAAACTGTAGGGTAGCCACAGTGGAGGCTCACTACCGAAGGCAGATTGGCATAGTGGCCCTGCCCTGTGGATCTGCTGCAGGTCTGGTTGTGGGGTTAGCTCGAGTCACCCATGTGTTTCTGAACTCTTGTTCCCCTGCTCATCTGCCTGTGGCCCTTGTGTCTTACCTCTATCAAGGAACTGTAAATCCCAGAGTCTGGGGAAGCTTACTTACCACCTCGGTTGTACTGTGGCTCAGCTTTGTTTGTATACAGTAGGCACTCAAAAGAGATTTGATTTGAATGTAAAAAACAGCTTCAGCGTTGACAAGAGTCCACCCGTGGAAGGGTGTGTTTTAAACTGTGCTTGGTCACGCTCGAGGGTGGTGTGTTTCCATGGGGACTGAATGAATGCAGTCTAAGCTCCTGCTCTTCCCTGTGTCCCTGTGTGCTTGGTTATGTCTGTAAAACTCTTAATTATCTTGAGCTATTTTGGGCTCTAGTGTGAGGTGGGGAACTCAATTACAGCTGACCCTCGAGCAACACAGGGTTATGGGTGCCGACCCTCCGCACAGTCACAGGTCCCTGTCCTTGGAGTTGTCCCTCCGTGTTCACAGCTCTGTGTCAAAGGACTCAGCGAACTGCAGGTTGTGTAGGACTGTCGTGTGTACTTAGTGAGAAACATCTGTGTGTAAACGGACCTCGTAGTTTGGACCATGTTACTCAGGGGTCAGCTGTAGTTATCTCATTGTACACATTTGTTGACCACAGGTGACCCTTAAACAACTCGGGGTCGATCTGCACGTAAGTTTTCGGCAGTCCTCCACATCTGAAGTCCCTGGGCATCCACGGATTGAACCAGCCACAGGCTGTGCAGCATTGTAGTGTTTATTATTGAAAAGTATCTGCATATGAGTGTCTCCTGCAGATCAAACCTGCATTGTTCAGGGGTCACCAGTACTTGCTGTAGTCCATTCAGGATACTGAACAGAATTCCACAGACCGGGCGGCTCGTCTACAGCAGAAACGTACTTCTCATGGCTCTGGTGGCTGAGAAGTCTGAGACCAGGGCGCCGGCACATTCAGCGTCCGGTGGGGACCTGCTTCCTGCTTCACAGGCTGCCGCCTTCTTGCTCTGTCCTCATGTGGTGGAGGGGCCGGGGAGCTATCCAGGGTCTCTTCTGTTAAGGGCTCTAATCCCATTCACAGAGGCTCCAGTCTCATGACCTAATCACCTACTCAGGTCCTGCCTCTTAACACATCGCCTTGGGCTTAGGACTCCAACATTCTTGGCACACAGACATTCAGCTTATAGCAGCTGCTCCTGCCCTTCCTCGCTGATTTCCATGCCCCTTTCTGGAATGTTGAGCTATTTATAATAAGCTCTTTTCTGGGCAGTTAATTGTTTGATTTATTTATCTTTTTATTCTGAAGAGAGATAATAATGTCTATTTTCTAGTAAGGTAGCCTCTTCTCATAGATGTACTAAAAAAAAGTTACTCTTATTTATATTTCCAAATAAACTTTTAGAATATTTTTGTCACACTTCATGTAAAAACCTGAAAGAGATTTGTTAAACATCTTAATTTATTTGGTATCATTTAGCATTTTTCTAGCGTGGATTCTCATCCCAGCACATGGTGTGGTTTTCATCATTTATTTATTTATTTTTACTTTCTTTTCTTTGTTTTCCAGTTTTCCAGTCTTCATCATATAGGGCTGGCTTTCTATTTGTATGCAGATATTTAAATTTTTTTCCTTTTTACTGAGGTGCAGCTTGTATTCAGTAAAGTGCACCTACCTTAGCTTACAGTCAGATGTGTCCCTCTCGCAGACTCCCCCGTGGCGTGGCCATTACCCAGATCAGCACGGTAGAGTCATTCACGTTGCCAGTAGTAGTCTTATTTTGGCTGTTGAATTCTGCCAAATTCGTGTCTTTTTGTAATGTAGGAGATGGTTATATGGTTTTTCCCAGTATTAAAACATTTTTGCAATAGAATGATTTTATGGTGATTTTTTGATACGTATTTAAAATTTCACTTTGCTAATATTTTATTTAGAATCTTTTTTATTCTTAAGTAGTTTTGGCTCGTTATTCCCCACCCCACCAACGTTTTTATAGTTGTCAGATTTGGTGTCAGTAATGTGCTGTCTTCATTAAGGCAGACTTCCTGTATTTTTCTGTGCTCTGGAAGTTTCTGGAGCATGGGAATGATTTGTTCTTGAGAGTAGCTGGGAGAGGAAGGGCTCGCTGCCAATGGCGCCCCTTTCGTTAGGCATTGGTGAGGTTTGCCTGAGCTGACAGGTGCCCCTCTCTTCAGCGCAGGTCCTAATCTGAAGGAGTGGCTGAGGGAGCAGTTTTGTGACCATCCGCTGGAGCACTGTGAGGACACGCGGCTCCATGACGCGGCCTACGTGGGGGACCTCCAGACCCTCAGGACCCTGCTGCAAGAGGAAAGCTACCGGAGGTGAGCAGCGCGGCCCTGGACCGGCCCTGTGCTTGGTCCCCTGTGGGTCTGCACGAAGCTAAGACTGATCCGGGAGGGAGGCATGGCCGTCTCGGGTTCACTGGTGAAGACCCCGATGCTTCCCAGTGTTAGAGGACAGGGCAGAGGTGACTGAGGGACTCATGCTCAGACTTGTAGGAGATCGCCAGGTAGTGCGGGCGGGAGACCCGAGTTCAAGTCCATCCTGTCATTGAAGTTTACATTCTCCAGCAACTCCTGCTGCTCTCTGGGTGTCATCTTCCGTGATGGGTACCTCTTCTGGCTCTTTATCCTAAGCTGTATCCGTAAATTCTCCTTCCTTAATTATCTTCATTGTCATCCCCCTGTGGGTCCAGATGTCCTGACATACCAAACCTGTACACTGTCCCTGACACACTCTCCTCTGGCTTCTCGGGTTCTCAGTCACCTGCCTCCAGGGCTTGGGGCTCAGGCCAGCTGTCTCATCCCCATGGGAGAAGCTGGGTGCCCACCTTCTTGTTCCTTTTGTTGACGATGCCCTGCCTGTCGCCTTGCCAGATCCTGCGAGTTGCTCCAAACTGGCTCAAGCGTTGGAATCTTTTACTTCTCCCCACTTGAGACACCTGCGGGAGCACAGAGAGCCTTCCTGCTCCCTGTGTGTCTAGGATGGGCACCCCAAACAGATGTGGAGCTCACCTGGAACCAGAAACTCCTCTGGGCTTTTTCTGTTTCTGTTTCCCCTTCAGGGTTGGCTGGCAGTGAGCTGATAGAAGAAATGCCTGTGTATTGACACTAAAACTAATGCCACTTTTGTGGATAGTTCCCAAAAGAAGTACTTCTAACACTACAGGAATAGATTTCTTTCTTCTTTCCCTTCTAGTGTTTTAGCACTGTTTCATCAGAACAGCTATTCCTGTTTAAATTCCAGAAAGGATTGTCATACAGAGAAATTAAAATTAGATAGATTGTGTGTGAATATTTATTTATCTATTTTAAATTGAGTTACAGTCAGTTTACAATGTTGTGTCAATTTCTGGTGTCCACAATTTTTCAGTCATACATGAACATACATATATTCATTTTCATATTCTTTTTCACCGTGAGCTACTACAAGATGTTGAATATATTTCCCTGTGCTGTACAGTATAAACTTGTTTATCTATTCTATATATACCTGTCAGTATCTGCAAATCTCGAACTCTCAGTCTGTCCTTTCCCACCCCCATCGCCAACCACAAATCTGTATTCTATGTCTGTGAGTCTGTTTCTGTTTTATATATAAGTTCATTTGTCTTTTTTTTTTTTTTTTCAGTTCTACATATGAATGATATCATATGGTATTTTTCTTTTTCTTTCCTGCTTACTTCACTTAGAATAACATTCTCCAGGGACATCCATGTTGCTGCAAATGGCATTATGTTGTCATTTTTTAATGGCTGAGTAGTATTCCACTGTCTGAATATACCACAACTTCTTTATCCAGTCATCTGTCGGACATTTAGGTTGTTTCCATGCCTTGGCTATTGTAAATAGTGCTGCTATGAACATTGGGGTGCAGGTATCTTTTTGAAGTAGGGTTCCTTCTGGATATATGCCCAGGAGTGGGATTGCTGGATTATATGGTAAGTCTATTTTTAGTCTTTTGAGGAATCTCCATACTGCTTTCCACAATGGCTGCACCAAACTATATTCCCACTAACAGTGTAGAAGGGTTCCCTTTTCTCCACAGCCTCTCCAGCATTTTTCGTTTGTGGACTTTTGAATAATGGCCATTCTGACTGGTATGAGGTGATACCTCACTGTAGTTTTGATTTGTGTTTCTCTGATAAATAGTGATATTGAGCATTTTTTCATGTGCGTATTTGTCATTCATATGTCTTCATTGGAGAATTGCTTGTTTAGGTCTTCTGCCTGTGTGTAAATATTTAATATGAATGACTCAAGTTTAAAGGAAACCTTAAGTTTTCAGTTATAACAGTAGAACAAAGTAGAGCTCAGCTAGGTCTTAGACCAAGTATTTTCCTATAGCTGTTTCAGGTACTTTTTTTCTTCTTATCCTTGGGTTCAGTGAATCTCTGGTTTCTTAATATTTTTCTGTTGCTCTGTTTCTTTGGTGTTGAGTCCTTGGAGCGTTCCTTGGCCTCCTTGGCCAGTGGAAGCAAGTTCACAGCTGAAGGAGGAACCGGGACCCACTGTGTATTTCAGGCAGTTCGAGATCTTAGCCCTAGTGCTCAGCAGTCTACCTGTGCCTCGAGTTTCCTCATCTGTAGCGCGGGGCTCTCACTTTATCTCTTGCTTGCGGCAGGCATGGATCCAGCAGGGTAAGTATGTGAAAGCAGTTCAGGAAACAGAGCACACTGGATGCGTTAGTAAAGCAGAGGTTGCCCTCCGACTCTGTGCTTCAAAGCCCCCGCGTGGGGGGAGGCAGAGCAGCTGGTGGGTCCCCGGCACCCCCCACAGCCTGGCTCCCCGGTGTTCTCTCCTAGCCGCATCAACGAGAAGTCTGTCTGGTGCTGTGGCTGGCTCCCCTGCACACCCCTGCGCATTGCAGCCACTGCAGGCCACGGGAACTGCGTGGACTTCCTGATCCGGAAGGGGGCCGAGGTGGATCTGGTGGACGTGAAGGGACAGACGGCTCTGTACGTAGCTGTGGTGAATGGGCACCTGGAGAGTGCCCAGATCCTCCTCGAGGCTGGTGCTGACCCCAATGGAAGCCGGCACCATCGCAGCACCCCTGTGTACCACGCCTCTCGCGTGGGCAGGGCGGACATCCTGAAGGCCCTCATCAGGTCAGTACTGCACAGGCTGGCCACCATCGCCCTGAGAGGGCCACCACCGGGGACGTGCCAGGTCTGCTGGTTCCCCAGCCCCGTTCTTATTCCTTACTCTCTGTATTTGCTTTTCCCTCTCTCTCTCCAATTAGACTTGTTAGAGGATTTGTCTGGTTTCTTAGTCTTTTCAAAGAGCTGCTGCTTAGCTTTATCAGTTCTCTTATTTTTCTGCTTACTGAAGAATTTCTATTTTCATCTTGATTTTTTCCCGTTTTTCTCAATTTTATCTCCCCCCCCCAACTTTTTGAGTTGAACGCTTACTCATTTTTTTCTTGATCGGTAACGTAAACTTTCAAGGTTGCTGATTTCTGTGCCCGTAGCTTTGGCTATGTCTGCTGAGCTTTTTCCTCATTTTTAAATAGGTATGATTGAAACTGATTTCCTCCTACAGTTATGGAGGAAAAAGTTTTAATAAGAACTTCTGTGACCTTCTAATTTTACTGTACTGTGCTCAGATAATACGAACCGTATAATTTCCATGTTGAAGTTTCTTTGATTAAAAAAAAATCTTTTTTAAAATGTCAGACTACATTGTTGTGGGTGCTTGTAACAAAGTACACGACCATGGGTGTTTTGTTTGCATATTACAAACCTCACTTAACGTTTTGCAGATTCCCTCTCTTGTTTTTTACATTTTTAACTGTTGGATCTGCCCAAAATTCAGAGAAATCTATAAATCTCCAGTCTCTGCTGTGATTTATCAGTTTCCCCTTGTATTTCTAATAATTTTGCTTAACACGTTTTGATGCTAATTCGGCTCATAGAAGTTCTTGCTTGGGGATTATGCCCTTTATCAAAACAAAAGGGAACCATTGGTTTCACTGAGGGCTCTTTGATGCAGCATTCTGTAACGTTTAGTTTTAATCTTAATGGGTCGACGTAATTCTTCACTTTTACTGTTTGACTGTCTGGGAGTTTTTTTAATACAGTTAGCTTCATCGCCATAGCTGATGTCAGATCTATTTTTGTTTTCTTTGTTTCTTGACTGTACCTTTATTTTTTGTCTGTGTTCTATGATCTGCGTTTTCTTTGCTTTCCCTTTTTATTATTTTAGATGGTTTATCGTCTTATTTTAATGGTCCTAATGGTTACCTTTTAAAAAATTTGAACCAGATTGCATTTTCATTCCCGTGTCTGCAATGACTTTTTTCTACCAAAGATGCTTTTTCCCTCCCTTCCTCTCTGGAGGCTGTCGGTTCTGCGGTTGGACCGAGTGCAGTTTAGGTAGCTGATTGTCAGTGCTGGGAAGGATCATAGCCGTTGAGGTGGTCTGACAAGCCCGGACCTGGCATTTCCCCCTGCCCAGTGCAGAACATAGATTTTAAATTAGGTGCTGAGGATGAATTTATTACATCAAAAGGTTTTATGGAATGGCTATGGACTTGGCTATTGGAAAGATAGGTGAAGGTTAATATGGTGGTTTTATTAGAGGGTGATAAAGATGTGATGCTTTTTTCCCCTTCTTTTTAAGGATTTTTAGCCTGATAATCTATGCCACCTCAGTCTTGTATCTTTGCATCTTGGAGATTGTAAGTCATCAGTTTGGAAATGGTTTTCAGTAGGGTCAATCCATGAAATTTCATCTTGGTCCAGAAATCCCATTGGGCATTTCAGTCAATTCATGATGCACAACTGCTTTGAATTAACTGCAGGCTTGACTTTCAGAAGTACACATACAGATGCCCTTCTTGAGAAAACATTAGTGAGGCTTCTTATTCTCCCGCTGGAGCACAGGACATTACTTTTATAATGAGGTACCAAGAACATATATTATTCTATTGAAAGGTTTTCTGTATTCTAAATTACCAGATAATTGACTTTTGGAAAATAGGGTTAAATTACTGAACAGATAATATAATCTAAATATAATCTAAACTCAACTCTTGCCTTCCCTAAGTCATTGACCCCTGTAGGCAGGGCTCTGCTTTGTTGTGATTTGCTGTTCCTCTGCAGGTAACCTCCACTTTGTTACTTCTGATTTCCCTTGATATATATTGCTGATTTTTTTTTAAACAGTGAGGAGTGGTATTTCTGTATGTGCAAAAGTTATACTGATTTATGGAGTTGTCCCAGTGGTTCCTTGCCAGTGATGTTAAAAGCAGTAGGGGAATTTTGGAAAATATTCAGGATTAAAATTAACTGGACCCCATCCAGTAGATTTTTATGAGTGGTTGAAGGGCTGTCTTTCCCACAGCTCAGCTAATACCAGATTGTCATTCCGCCCAAAATTACAAACATTTTGGAAGACACATTGCTAAGAATAAAGAGGGGAAAAAAAAAATCACTGCTTGAAATCTAGTTCTTTTAATTGGTTGAGTGTATGAAGTGAAATACTAGTTTCTGCTTGGTTTGGTATGAGTTTTAGAATGTTCCTCTCGTCACTCCTGGAGTATCTTGGAGAATGGGTGATACTTGTATTTGCAGTGTGTGGTGATGCTGTGTGGCATCGGCGGGGAAGCAGGTTGTTGTGTGAGCTCCCTGGTTGGTGTGCCCATCCTTCCTCTTCTTCAGGTCTGTGCTGCTGGGAGGCAGGGTGTCAGTTCTAGGGGGAAGTTCCTTTGGATACTTGGAACAGTGCTGAAGAGACAGGTGATATAACGTGATTGCTGGCTGTGAGTGTTGGCCAGCCATTTTTATTAAGGCCTGGAAAACAATGCTCTTCCCTCTGCCTGGACGCCTGCATGTCAGGCCCCATCATCACTTGCTACGCGTTGTCATTTCCTAGTCCAGATGAAGTATGTGATGACAAGATTTGTGAGGCATTTCAGGTTGTAGGGCAGTGGGCACTCAAGTAAACAGGTGCCGGCTGTCTGATGTTTACTTAGACTGGAGTCAGGTAACGCACCTTGGGCCGTGGCCTCACGGAAGTGAGGCTGTGCTGTTCTCGTTACAGCCTATCAGGTTGCACAGGATTTCAGTTGGTCCCAATGCTGTTGATGTTCACTCTGATCTTTTGATTAAGATGGTGTCTGCTAGGTTTCTCTCTTACAAAGCTCTTCTTTTTCCTTCTGTAATTAGTAAATATTTGGTGGATAGGTACTTTGCAACCATGTATATCTCCTATTCCTCATCAGGATTTTAATTTATCCATTTATGTATGTTAGACTCATAGTTTCCTGTGGAGTTACAATCCATTATTATTGTTACTTATTTTGATGCTCAAACCATCTCAGATTTGGCTAGAGGGAGCCCCATCACGCCAGCTCTGTGCCCGTTTGCTGCGTCCCCATCATTCTCTGAGTGGTTCCTTTATCAAGATATTCTAGACTCATATGCACTTTACCTGATTCAGCCCTGGAATTAGTCATTCCTCCAGTGACTTTCCACGGAAAGTGGTGTTTGAAGACCAAGATCTGGACACGAGGGTGCTTATGGCTTATGAGACGCCGCTGTTCTCAGGCCCTGCTGTTGGGCGGAGCTGAGGCCGCGTGCACATGTTGCTGGCTACGTTTCTGTATCAGTTGTACGGTGACAGTTGAAGCGTTCGCCCCGATGCCTCTAATCCAGCCCAACACCACAGGGGTCATCCTATTTTCTCTCTTTCCTAATTTATTATTCTTTTCCGACATTGAGAGACGTGGTTCCCCTTACTTTTAATGTACTCATTTTGCCAACCCTCCGTGTGTAAGCAGCCTCCTGTGCTGCCGCCCCTGTGCAGGCGGCGTCCTTCGCAGGCACCCTCTTTTGGCCAGGACTCGGATACCCTGGGCCAGGCTGCCCTCCCTGCTGTGGTCAGGGGCCCTGCTTAGAGTAAAATGACCCAATGAGTAGTGTGTGCTTGGCCTGGGAGAACTCTAAATGCCTGATAGAAAGCCATATATTTGGGCGTCCCTGAGGGCAGTGACAAGAGCAGGTCCCTTGAGGGACGCCGCAGGTTGTCATTTAGTGATTGGCTCTGGTGGAGAATGAGGCTTCCTGGTCAGGCGGCTCCTGCACCCGCCCCGTGTGAGAGTCAGCCTCACTCCTGGGCTGTCTCTGGGAGTCAGAAGGCGAGCAGTCCGGGACCACTGTGGAGGTTAGCTCAGGGGCCCGGGGGAGTGCCCCCACCCCAGGGGGCTGCATGGAGCTGCCCTGCTGTGCTTCCTGTCTTAGTCTTTCTAGATGACTCTGATGCAGGGAGTGGTCTGGCTACTCTGGAGGTTCTGTTCAGTCTGCCTGAAAAGAAGAGCCATCCTGGCCGGCAGAGCACGACGGCACCAGCTGGACACACAGCTGGGTTGCACTGTTTTTTCCTTTCACTTTTTAGGGATTGCTATTTATTTAATTTTTACAATGTATATTTACATGGTTCCGAAGCCCAATCTATAAAACAAAGTATATAAAAAGAAGTCTTGCTTCTGTCCTTGACTGCTCGTCCTTGCCCTATAGATAACGACTTAAAAACTTCTGTGGTTTATCCTCCCGTTGTTAGAAAGTGAGCAGAACTGTGTATGTATCTAGGTGCGTGTCATGTACATATTCGTGTTGCAGCCTCCTCCCCAGGAGAAACACTAGCGTACTTCATGCTCATGGTCCTGCTTTTCTCACTTAAACGGTGGGTCCTGGAGGTCACTCCAGAGCACTGCTAGCACTGCGCCCGTTCCTTCTCAGTGGTACCGGGCACCTTCATGTGGATGGACCACAGTTCATTCAGCCAGTCCCCTCTTGATGAACCTGGGGGTTGTCTCCTGCCTTCAGCTGTTACGAAAATGTTTTAATGAATTGCCTTGCATATGCATCTTTTCAGAGTTTTGCAGGTGTATCTTGGGAATAGATTCCAAGAAGTGTGACTGATGAGTCAGAGGTAAATGCTGTCGCCAGATTTCCCTCTGCGGGGATTGCTCCATTTTGCATGGCCCCCAGAAATGAATAACACTTCCTCTTTCTTTAAAGCCTGGTCAATAAACTTTCGGATTTTCCCCAATCTGATAGGTGAGAAGTGGTATCTCCCTGCAGTTTTAATTTGTATTTCTGTTATGAGTGAGGCTGAGCCTCCTTCCGTGTGGTTAAGAGCCCCTTGCCTGTGTCTGTATCCATCCCTGGCTCACTTGTCTGTAGGGCTACTGATCTTTTCCTTTTAGGAGATCTTTATGTATTAAGGATATTAACCCTATGTAATATTTCCCCCAATTTTTCACTTATTGTTTTACTTTACTTAAGCTGTTTTTTTTTTTTTTGCTGTGCCAAGGTTTTTCTTTAATTTTCATGTTAAAAATTTTTGCTTTTACATCTTTTCCTGTCTGATCTTACAAATGAACTTCATAATCAACTCATGGTAGCTCCACAGTATTTTTACTTATTTGTATTTATAATCAACTCATCTAGTTTTAGGAAAAGTTTTTTCATTTATATAATAAACTTAGGGAAAAGTGACATCTTAAGGATGTTGAGTCTTCATATCCAAGACTGTGGTGTGTGTCCTTCTATGTTCGTAGGTCTACTTTTGTAACTTTAAGTGGGGTTTTATAATTCTCCTCTTGCAGATGTTTACATTTACTGTTAAGCTTATGCTTAGATATCTCACTTTAAAATTTATTTTGCTATCAGAAATGAGGTCTTTTCATTTTTATTTTTGAATTTGTTTCTGTTTGTATACATGTAGGCTGTTGGTTTCACAAATTGCTACTTTAATAAATTGATTGCTTGTTAATTGTATTTTCATTAATTATTTAGGGCTTTCCAGACATAGTCATATGCTCTGAAAATAGGAAAAGTTTTACCTCTTCCTTTCCAGTCTTAATCAGCTAATTGCTTTCTCTTGTCTATTTGCACTAATACTTTAGAAAGAAAAAAAAAATGCCTTTAAAAGTAGTGGGCCTGCGAGTGGGAGAGTGTGTCTTGCTCCTGGCGGAGTTGCTAGCCTTTCCCCCCTCGCAGGTGAGCTCCTAACTTCTGGGTTGAGGAAATATTTTTTATCATGTTAAGGAAATATCCATCACTTTCTGTTTTATTAAATATTTTAAAATATGCATAAGTGTTGAGTTTTGTCCTAGGCCTTTTTTGCATCTGTAGAGATAATCATGGATTTTCCCCTTAGTTCTATGAATATGATGGATTATGTTAATAGTTTCTAATACAGACACTACCCTTGCATCCTTGGAGCACCCCCATGAGGTCATTGTATAGTGCTTTCTTAATGTTTTGGGATTCTCTTTGCTAACATTTTATTGAAGGTTGTTAAGTTAATACTCATAAGTGTAATTACTTGGTGGTTTTTCTTTACGATGTGGCCTCTCTCAGGTTTTGGGATTATTGTTTTGTCAATTTCATTAGATGAATTTGGAAGTTTTCCTTCTTTTTCTTTGCTCTGAAATGGTTGAAATACCCGTGGAATTATCGGATCTTCAAAGGTTTGCAAGAAATCCCCGATGAGTTACTTGTTGTGAGCACATTCCAAGCTTCCGTGGAGTTCAGACCTGTCTCCTTAGGGTGCTGCAGGGATCTGTTGCCTGCGGTTAGCCTCCGGCAAGGTCTGACTGTCCGTGTCTCCCCGCAGGTATGGGGCCGATGTAGATGTCAACCACCACCTGACTCCCGACATTCAGCCCCCCTTCTCCCGGCGCCTCACCTCCTTGGTGGTCTGCCCCTTGTACATCAGCGCGGCCTACCACAACCTCCAGTGCTTCAAGCTGCTCCTCCAGGCTGGGGCAAACCCTGACTTCAACTGCAACGGTCCTGTCAACACGCAGGGCTTCTGCAGGGGCTCCCCCGGGTGCGTCATGGATGCGGTCCTGCGTCACGGCTGCGAGGCGGCCTTCGTTAGCCTGCTCGTAGAGTTCGGAGCCAACCTGAACCTGGTGAAGTGGGAATCCTTGGGCCCAGAGTCGAGAGGCAGAAGGAAGGTGGACCCCGAGGCACTGCAGGTCTTCAAAGAGGCCAGAAGTAAGTGGCCTTAGTTCAGCTCTGATTGACGGTCTCTTTAGGTCAGTTGAATGAACCAAGTTGTAACAGTTAAGAAAAAAAAAATCTCCCGCTAAGTGCTTGGTCAAAACCTTCAGTTAGGACTAAGAATTTTCTAGAATGGTCTTCCAGATTAGTCTTCTCTTTTTAAATTCCTAGACACTAAGCGTTGATACCAAGAAATATATAAAAGTACATGTTCTCAAAGTTCCTAGAATTGTATTATCTTTACCCCTTAGCTCTGCTTTGTAATCCCAGATTCTTTCACTCATATATTTATGGCTTTTAAGTATTGGCTTTACAACAAATTGCAAGCCCTTCCTTCTCGAGGGCTCCTCACTTCCCTTTCTTGAGTTCCACTCAAATACCGTCATTTTGGATTGCGTGCTAAGTCTCATTTTTGTTAGAATAAAGCCTACAGCTTGCTTGTTTATAAAGAACGATTCTGGAAATGAATGAAATTGATGGCTGGGGGTTTGTGGTGATCCATGCCTTGGTCTTGTTGTTGTCCTCTCTCTGGGACTCAGAAGCCAACCGTGGGCCCTCTCTGTGACCTGCCCTCACCCGGCTCCAGTACCGCCTGGGTCTGAGGGCATCTGAGTGCCAGCCTTTTCCCCAGTCCCTTACCTCTTGCAGAACTTCTGTTTGTTGTGTTCTTGTTCCTGGATTTCCGTAACCCCATCAGTAGACTTGCCCCTGCTGAGCTTTCCCAGAAGAGCTGGTTAGTGTCAGTGGAGCCATGCAGGTGGAGGTAAGCTGCCTGCATCCATGCCTTTTGCACGAGGCAGAGTTGTGGCTGGGCTTTTTTGACCCAGAGCAAAATTGTCAGCCTGCCCTCTCATGTATTGCTCGGCCCGTCTCCCCAGACCCTCTTGGAGCTTCTGGGATTACCAAGAGCAGAGGCTGACAGAGCGTAAGGGTCTGTGTTTCACACTTGTCGGGGTCAGCTCTTATCTCCCTGTCAAGGGAATTAAACATAGTCAAGGACGTGCTGTTACAGTGAGCAGATGCCCCAGAAAATGAAGATCTCAGCCTTCCTGCAGCCGGGGGTGCCGCTGAGGCCTCTCCTACCAGAGCCCGCTCTCCTCTAACGTGGGGAAGTTGGCAGCGAGCAGCAGTGCAGGGCCACCTGTTGTCAGAGCCAGCTTCGGTCCTTCCAGTCGGGAGAGGAACTCAGTTAACCACCTTCCTCTGTCTCTCCCTTTCCTCCCACGGCTTCCAGGTGTCCCCAGGACCTTGTTGAGTCTGTGCCGTGTGGCCGTGAGAAGAGCGCTCGGCAAGTACCGGCTCCACCTGATCCCCTCACTGCCTCTGCCGGACGCTGTCAAGAGGTTTCTGCTCTACGAGTAGAGGAGTAGAGCGCAGGGGCGGCGGTGAGGACGAGGGCGCCGCTGCGGAGAGCATGGACTCCGACTCGTGCCCCTGGGAGCCGCATCCTGGGCTGCTGGCTAGGTCCTGTTCGGCTTTGGTAAAGCAGAATCAGCCTTGTTCTCGTGGACTGTAATCCCATCTCAGGTGCTTGGGGCTTTGGATGGTCCTTGGGTCAGTACCAGCTGAGAGGCTCCTACAAAACTTAATTTTGTTCTTCCTCAATATCTGTGTTTTGGATTTGCGCTGTTGAGCATTAATGAAATGGGCCTTGAAACGAGGGCAAGTTCGGGCTGAGGTTGGAGGCCTGCTGATACCCTAGCGGGGAGAACTAGCACTTTCCAGAACTGTGCTTCTGTGTTTGCCTCTCAATTTAATGGTTGGATTAAAGGGAGTTTGGTATAAAAGTACAGTACAGAGATGCAGCTTGTGAACTTGCTAGTCTGTTCCCCCTGCTCCTGGGGTAGACATTTGACTTTTATCATATACACAGGCTTTCCTCGCCACTTCAGTGTTACTCTCCTTGTGGTGGGAGTGTCAAATTGTCTTCATTCAGGGATGGTTTCCTACCCACGTGGGTTGGCCTTATTATCCCAAAGTCAAGGCCTGCGTTTCTTCACAGTCTCTTTAGGTAACGCTCAGAGTTCGGCAGCGCTGCACCTGTTCTGACTCCTACCTGTGCCTAGCATCACGCCAGCGGGTCTCATGAGTCCTCTGCCATCTCACTTTGCGGAGCTTCCAGACGGGTGGTTGGTTTTAGGAGGCCCACACTGAACTAGCCAGTAATTGACTGCCTACATTTGGACCAAGGACCGTCCATCAGCATTCACTGCCAGCTCTAACCAGTCCCTGCACGTCCCAGACAGGGGAAGAGTGAGCCCTCTTCTGGATGGTTCTAAGCTCTCAGTCGCTTGGTGTCCGGTGGACAAAACATCTGGTGTTTGGTTGATTGCTCTTCACTCTTTTGGACCTGATGTCTGGATAGCTGGTCCTGGAACCTAAGGAAGGGGATAGCAGTGAGGTCAGAAGTCTTCCCTGGGCCTGCTGGGGGTGGTGGTGAGTGAGAGAACTGAGCTCTGGCGACCCGGGCTGTGGGCAGGGCTCCCTCCCTCCCTGGGCTGTGCAGCCAGGTGTGGGCTGTGTCTGCAGGTGGGCCAGCAGCTGCCTCTTTAGAGCTCCTGTTTCCAGGGAAACCACGTTTGGGGTTTGAGGCCTCAGGATCGTTGTGTTGGATCCATGGTGATTCTGACCTTTAGAAGTGTTTAGAAATGGGCAGATTACAAATCTATGTTTAAATTTTCTTCAGTGAGAGAAATCTAATTTGTAACAGTTGTACTAATTATATGGGTTTATTTATTAACATCATTATGTGTCTTTGCCGACCAGACAGGCAGTGTCTGGTCACCATCTTCTGTGACTTCAGGATGGCATTCTAAACCCCACCTCATGTGTCATGTGGACTTGTGCTGGAAAGCCAGGCTGCCCGGTATATGCACGTTTGAGATCCGAGGAGAGAAGAGTCATTGGTGATTCAGGGGAAGATGCAGCCGCTGGAGGCCGCGGTGTGGGTGTGGGACAGCTTCTGAGGCCCAGGGTTGGAGAACGGGGAGCCTGGGGTGCGGCCCTGAGGTGGTCGGGAGGGGCTCCCCACACTAGGAGGGGAGTTGGGGCTGGCCGATGTGCGCCATTGCAGCCAGAGCCAGTGCTGCAGGGGCTTCTGCCCAGAGGGGGTTCAGTGTGTTCCCTGTGGCACTCGTGGTGGGACCAGACCCACAGCGAGGAGGGGGGCTGTGGCTGGGGCAGGAGCTGCAGGGAGGCAGGGCTCTCCCTGGATGTAGGGAAGGTTCGAGCCACTCATAGGTGGACTGGGCCACTGGAGGGGCTTCGGGTCCCTGGAGGTGTGTAAGTGGTGGCTTGTCACCTTGGTCGGGCTGGGAGAGGAGGGTGGGGAGTGGTGGTTAGTTCACCGTAATTCCTGTACCTCTTCTGCTGCCCTTTGTCTTCGGTTCCTTTCAGGGGAGCCAAGCTGTAGACTCGTAGGATGCTTTGGGTGTGCACTGCTGGGTATTTTCTGTAGGAGCCTGGGTAGGAGAGCGGCTCTCTTCTCAGACTTTGTGGAGAGCAGCATCTGGGAATGCTGGCGGTGCAGGGGGCCCAGCCCTGTCAGGGCCGCCCTGGGCGGTGCAGAGGCGAGGACGCCGGGCTGGTCCAGCAGAGCAGCCGTCAGGCTCCTCCGCCCAGCGAAGCAGGGCTTGTTTCCCGGGGATGGGACCCTCTTTCCAGGGTCTCTCTGGAAGGAACGGCCTGAGCTCGTCCTCACTGTGGGGCTTTGCCCAGGGCTGGCCGGGAGGTGGTGGGACTGGCGAGAGGGTGAGCCGGGGACTGGGGCCCCTTGGTGTGTCCCCAGAGCATGCTGTGCTCGGGGCCGGTCTGCAGGGGCCGGGCCTCAGCTCTCCCTTAGCAGAGACAGGTTGGCTTTCTCCTTGTCCAGCCAGCCGTAGGGATTGTTTTTCAGAATCCCAGCGACTTTGAGGTTCAGCCTCTAGTTTGAAATTTCATAGCTGCCAAACATGAATCTGAAAATAGAATAGATAGCTGCTTAGGGCCGTTCTTGTTCTGAGTGACTTCACTGTGGCTCCCTTTTCCTTTTGTTGCAGAGATGGGGTTCAGAATAGGAAGGAGTAACTCTCTCCATCAGAGCACTTTATAAAAATCATGTTTCTCAGCTGCGGGCTGCCGACGTCTCATGTGGCAAGGAAATGTGGTACCTGGTGAGGCTGTCGCCCCAGAGCACTCCCCAGGGAGGGGCATGATGGACCAGTGGGAAGGAACCCGCGTGTCCCCCCAGCCGGCTCCCATGAGTGTCCTGACTGTTGCCACTGCTGGGGTGCCTGCCAGCTGTTGAACAGAGTCCTGTGCTCTGGGCCTTGGCTGCTGTGCACAGGTGGGCGGGGGTTGGCGTGCAGTGGGGGCGGCGTTGATACCTCTGAGAATTCAGCTTTGGCATCCTGGGTGGGGTTTTTTGAGTATGTTTCCACAGCCCATCAATGTCCTACATATCTGTGCCTTCTCATGTGACTTACGTTATTGGCATATCTGCTTATTTATGCCCTGCCTTGTCACAGAAAGGCTTTAAGGCCGCGATGCTTAGTTTTGATGCTCTCTTTTACCATTTGGTAAGTTTAGTCAATGTGCACTGGTAAACAGGTAATTTTAAGAAGAAAGGACAATGAGCAGTTTTCTGCTGTTGACTGCATTTCTGTTATCAGGCCTAAGTGCTGTCATTCGTTTCTTCCCCTTTCCTCCATGAATTAATTCTTCAAATAGAAGGTTCCTGCAGAGGTAGAGAGCAGGGAACAGGTTAGGACTGAGCAAAGGGAGACCGGCCTTAGAGGTCAGCGTGCTCTGCTCCGCGTGCTTCGAGCAGGGCCCGTGGGCAGTGGGGGCTGCCCTCCTCGTCAGGGCGGGGTCCGGCCCTGCCTTTCCCACGGGGCTTTTCTGAGGACACTGGAGAACGTCTGTGAAAGCACTCTGCACTCGAGCCGTCCCTGTGACATGTAAACTGCTGTCCTGTGACTGTCATCCCTCGTCTAAGTGGATGTGCCTTCAAGGCCATGATGGTGCTGGAACAGCCCATGCCCTTGGTGGTCCGCGTGGCCTCGTGCCCAGGGGCAGCAGGAGTCACGGGGACCAAGGGCGTGCACCTTCTGTGCACGTCAGAAGTGTGAGGACATGTGTGAGATAATACAGGAAGTCAAGTCTGTTCAATTTAAAGGGTTGCCTTTTGTTCTGAGATTATGGCCTTCCTAGTTGAGGTGATAAAATGTCCTTTTCTGTAAGGAAGGTGGTAATAGAGGGCAATATTTTTATTTTTAAAAATGCTCTTGGTTGCAGAATAAAATGTTGGCTGCCCTTTGTTAAACCCCAGAATTTCTTTTTAAGTTTGCCAGTCTCTAAAATCCAGCCTCGGGGACCCACAGTCTAGCCATAGGGTACGTTTATTTGCTGAGAAGTCCCTCTCGGAGCCGTAAAGTAGCCTGTACACTGCTGAAGGGTATCCCAGACTTTGCTCTGCCTGGTGGTCCAAGAACAGCACTGAGAGCAGTGTGTGAGGTGTGGGAAGTGTGTGCTTGTGTCCCAGAGACCGCAGAGCAAATGTCCCCGTGGCAGTGGGCCTCCGGCCACCCCGAAACCTTGAGGGACACTCTTGGGAAGTTAGTGCAGCCTTCCCAGTGAGACTGCCCCTGCCGTCAGGCCTGGGCACCCGAGGCGCCCCGAATGTTGGCGATGGCGCTAGTGCTGGGTCTCCTGGCGCAGGGGCTGCAGCCTTCTGCTTCTGTGCCCTTGGCCACCTGCTCAGCACTCAGTGACCAGTCCTGAGTGGTCTGGGTTCCCCGCCAGCCCCGATACCCCTCCTGGAGGTGCCTCATTTGGCCACTGACCCCCCTCTCCCTCGCTCACCGTGTCTCACCTCCCTTGTCGCCCCCACCCCCAGCCTGACTCACTTGATGTGGAATAAAGTAACTGACATGCACACCCAAATGGTGAGTGGGATCATGTCCTAGGAGAATTCCATGGGAAGGACACGTGGATTTTGAAGTACAGTGATGTTCGGAATACACACCATGAATTCTAGGGAGACAGTCAGGTGGAGAAGGGAGTTAGGGAGACGAGTGACTTCTGTTGCCTTCACGTGTAATTGCTTAGTATTTGAAATGCCTGGGGAGTGTTTTTTTTTTTTTATTTCTTGGATTTCAGATCTCTACCAAGGACCATTCGCGTGTGCTTAAGTCCATTTGAGTGTGGTACTTGTGAACATGGCTGTCCTGTGTGTGTAAAATCAGTGTGCTGCTGTAATTCAGCCAGCAGTGCCCCACTCTGCCCCGCGGTGTTTGCACAGCTCCCGCTGCTTCTCCTTGGTGTTGGGCACGTGAGGTGTGACACGCACCAGGGCCCACGTGCCTGCACATGTGCTGAAGGGAATGCTGACCGTCAGCCCTCAGTTTTTCCTTTCTCCTTTGGTAACGACCGCGTGCTTGCCTGCAGCTGCCGGGACCGTGACTGTTCCCACACTCGTGCCTGGTTAAGAGCTTTCAAAAATACGATGGACATCTTTGATATGCTATTGTAACTTTAATAAATGCTTTTCCCTCTGTAATTCCCCCCAGTTGCCTTACTTTTGTGGACTGTTTATCGCAATGGATAGAGGTCGGTCATGTGAAATCTTTGCATGTGCATTCAGGTAGAGGCCGCTAGCTCGCTGGAAGGTTTCTAATGATTTGGAGAGAAGGGCTTATCTAAAACAGGGGTTTTAAATGCTCTAAGGAGGCACCCAAAATGTTGCACAGGTTTAAATGGATGGGTGAGCCTGTTTCACTTAGTGGGGTTTCTAGTTTGAAAAGAATGTGCCCCTAAATGTGTTTGAAATACATGGCTTTCACTCAAAGTGACGTGTCCCTCCAGTGCTGTGTCTGGTGGGGAGGTGGTGGAGACTGGGCGGGACCACTGTTTCTGGGCCCCTGCTATATGCGACTTATTTTGACAGGGGGAGGGGGAGGTGTGAAGCTTTGGGATGAACTGAGGAATGAATGAACTAAATAAAGACATTTATCTCTCAGCAACTAGCAACTCCCTAGCATCTTCTGTATTTGCTATTTCAGATATTTTCTTCATTCTTCACACTGATTCCCAACTCCCTACTCCCATATGTACACCTCTCCTGCTCCACTGAAAAGTGGCCTCACCTTCTTGTACTTCAGAGCCAGCTGCATATGTATGGCAGAGATTGCTAGTTTTCCTTCACTCTCCGTCGTCTCTCTGTGTGATAATAGAACCCACAGCTTTAGCTGGAGACTGGAATTCCCTGAATAAGGTCTTCATTTCCCAGACTTCTTACAGCTACATGTGGTCGTTTACCACAGCTCCTCCCTGAAACCCCATTAAAATTAGGGGGAATTTTAATTTTTTTAAAAGTATAAATCCACTAAGGTGACTGTAAATAGCAACAAAATTTTGGAAACGCCAGAGGATAGGTAAATGGTTACTGACTTCGAAAGCACCTGAGACGCTGTAAGAAAGAAATGAAGACATCTGAGAATCCGGTTTTATCGCAAAGCTCCCAGAGGCTCTGGAACTGGCAGTTCCAGGTACCTCCATAAGTGGATGTGAAGAAGGCTGAAAGCAGGAGGACTGGCTGAGAGCCAGTTTAGGAAGCAGTTACAACTCCCCTCCGCCCGCTTGGGCCGTTGGCCCTGCCCCAGCCCAGTGGGAGCCTGAAAGGAGGCATGACGTCAGCCTTCAGTGTGTAAAATCCTCAGCTCAGGAAACAGGCTGAGTCCTCCTTCCTGGGGAGTCTCACCAGCCAGAAGGGAGTAAGGGTGCCAGTGCCAGATGTGCCAGAGAAGGTCACACACACGGAGCAGTGGATTCCAATAAATTAAGGAGAACTCTGAGAAGGACGGCTGTAAGTCTCCAGATTACAAGGATCAGCCTTGTACTAACACGCTGGAAGAAGAAAGACCCTTGCCATGGCACGTACTGTGTAATTTCAGAACCCTGGGGAGGAGAGGTTCTATAACTTCTGGAGAGAATAAACAGGACACATACACTGTATCAGCAATGAAAATGGCTTTGGAATTCTCAGATGCCACATGGGACAGTAGAGGAATTTGGACCTTTCAGAATTCTGAAGGAAATACATATAAAAGTCAAGCTAAAGATTTGTAGTTTCTCTTGGAATTTACGTTCCACACACCCTTTCTTAGGAAACTACTAGAGCATTGTACTCTTCCAGAGTGAGGGAGTAAACAAAGGAGAAAACCTGGTGTTCAGGAAATGTGGCTCCAACACAAAGGCAAGGTGACTCCCAGGAATGCAGTGAAAGCTTCCAGGGTGGCAGCTGTGCGTCAGGCCAGAAGACACAGGATTGAGATCAGATGGGAGGAGGCTGAGGCTCCAGAGAAGATGTCTCAATTATTAGAATACCTGTTGTCTCTGAGCATACTTAGGAGTTGGGGTTGATTTATTGGCAAGTGCTTAGGAACCAAGGGACACAACTCCAAGGAAAACGAAAGGCTGAGCAAGAAAGAAAAAGTTACCACAGTGACACTAGATGTCTCAGCTACGACTAGTATTTACATCAGTGAACCACCTTAAAGCGCTTTTGGGGATGGAGGGTGGGGAGGTGTGTGTGAGTGAAAGCGAAATAACGAACAGAATTCATTACAAGCAACGGAGGGCGGCAACAAAGCCAGAAGTTGCTTCTTTCAAAACAAAATTTATAACACCTCCAGAGAGACAAGACGAAAAGGGCATAGGAATCACACTAAAAGGGCAATTTCACAGGTCATGTAAAAAAAAGGCTATATTAGAAACAACTTCAAGGTAGTAAATGTGCAAGTTTAGAGGGAATGGATACATTCCTAGGAAAATAGAACTTACCTAATTTAAAAGGAGGTGCTCAGACAGCCACCAGGGCAGCCAATGCCCTTCAGGAAGTGGAAGTTGAGTACTTGTCCGGAATCTTGGCGCGTCTCCTTTAAGGAACTGAAGTCCCGCCCCGGGTGGAAACGCAATTCCTCTGCGGCCATTCTGTTTACGTCACAACGGTGTCGGGCCAATGAAGACCCAGGAGTTGGGTGTTCTTGTGCGTGTGGACGACGTGGGGGCGGGACTTCCGGAGCTGTCTGCCTGGGATCTCGGCGGTTCTGGGGTCAGTCCTGATCTGCCGGCGCGGAGAGCTGGGTGGGGCCCGAGCAGGATTCCGGGCTGGGGCTCCCGGGGGCAGGGCCGCGCGCTCTCTGAGGAGGTGGCCACGTGCTTATCCTGGAGGAGTGGCTCGTGGATGAGGCTCGGGCCCTGCTGTGTGGAGACTGACGCGGGCGCACTTCGCACTTTCGGCCCCCGGGGTGGTGGACATGGAGCGGAGGGCGAGGCACCTTCCGAGCAGGGCGTTTTCGTAAGAGTCTCAGGGTAGGGCTCCGGTGCAGGTCTGTGCAGCCAGAGGCCCATTCCGTGGCATGTGTGGCTCAGGCTCGAAGACGTTTTGGTCCTGGCTGAGAACAGGGAGCCATCGCGGGCAGAAACTACAGTGGAGAGGGGTGTGGGAGAGGCTTCGGCTTCAGCTTTCCCCAGCTCCGAAGCAGCACAGCCGAGAGAAACCCTGCAGAAGTGGGCGGGGCAGGGCCTTGTGAAGCGCCATGGAGCCCACGTAGGAGTTGGGGTTGATTTATTGACAAGTACAGCCACGCCCTTAGTGTGCAGGGAGGACCGGTTCCTCGCCGGCCCGGGCCTCCTCCAGCACCGGGCCATTCACAGTGGGCCGCAGGCGGAGAGACCTTTCACACGGGGGAGTACAGCAGATGTGAAGGAGCCGCGGGCAGCCACACTGGAGGAAGGCCTGAGTGCAGTTAACGTGGGAAATTCTTTGCCACAACGCCGACCTCATTCAGCACCAGAGAATCAACCGTGGAGGTGGAGAAGAGCCTTACGGGTGCAGCCACCGTTGGAAGGGTGCATTCAGCAAAGGACACACATTTGTTTGGCATCAGAAGCTTCACAACACAAAGGCCTAGTGTGTGCAGTAAATATCAGACAACCTTTGGCCATACCTGTGAGCTCATTCAGCATCAGAAAGTTTATACTTTGAATGCATGGAATGAAAACATTTTGACAAAGCTCTGCCCTGATTTGGCACTGGAAGGGCTGCAACCCAGAAATACGAGTACAGCAAACACGGGAAACCTGCCAAAACCTCCAACTGGTGTTGCACAAAAGCCCGTTAAGTATGACCAGTGTGAGAAAGCCTTAAGCTTCAGGGCCATCCTCGTTCAGCCCTAGCAGATTCACACTCAAGAGGAAGACTTTCCACCAAAGAGACTTCCTCGTTCGGCACCAGAAGGTTCACTGTAGAGAAAGGCCTAAGAGTGCAGCCAAAGTGAGAAAACCTCCAGTCAGAGGCCTCACCTTGTAAGGCATCAGAGAAAGGCTTTAAGTGTGTGGGGAACGTGCATTCTCCCTGTTCAGCATAACAGATGGTGTGCCGGAGACCAGCTCTGAGAGTAGCCTCTGTTGAGGATGCTGTCGGCTGAAGTTGGACTTCATACGATCAGGCACCCACACGGGATATTCCTAATGAGTACTAGGTGTGTGAGGAGCTTTCGGGAGCCACATGGCACTTTCTGACCTGCCCAGGGCCTTTGCCAGAATTCTCTCTCTGCCAATGCCAGTGGTAGAAGTCATCTCACCATTCTGCCAGCTGGGAGGGACTCGTAAACTGCTTATTCCAGTCCCTGGTGGGACCCACGGGCAGCCGGGGCCCATTGATGGGCCTTCATCGCTTCCTGATGAGTTAGGGTGTAGGTATGACCCAGCTGTGGCTAGGAGGATCGCTGGGGTCTTTCTGTGGCTTTCAGAGATGGTTTACCTTTTTTTAAGGGACCTTGTTGGCCTCGTGTGACTCTTGATGGATTTGTCCAGCTTCCAAGTCAAACTTCCAAGGGGACTGCCTGCTGTGCTCCTCTGGAGCCCCATCGTCTCCCTTGAAATCAGAGAGCCCATCCCAGGGGTGGCACCTCCACCATCATACCTGCCCGCCAAGGACAGCAGTCCTGAGGCTGTTCCTGGATGTGAATGCTCCTCTGACTAATGAGTTCTCAGTGCCCAGGTGAAAGGAATGTCTTCCAGGACTTCGTGAAGTGTGTGGCCGGGAGGTAGGTGTGCAGGGCACACATGGTAAATCCACTCCGACCTTACCTCCCTGTGCCTTGGGATGCCCTCCTCCGTGCGTCTCAGCCTTGTTAAGTATAGACTGTTTTCGAGTATAAGTTTCAGACAATTAGATGTGTTGCTTAGAAACACCTCTAGCTGCTCAGTGAGTACAGTAAATCTGGAGTCTGGAAACTTCTCCATCATATAATAAATTTGGTCTGATCTAGTGGTATGTTCCACCCTCCTTGGTCTAACACCCTTAGAATCCGCTTCACACATGTTTCCCATATTTCTTATGTATACTCCTGATATATATTAGAGAAGTCTTTCTCATTTTCTAGGTGTGTAAGCTCTTCTTCCTGAAGTGTGGTGCAACTCCTGTCCCTCTGGAGCATGCTGTGATTCGACCTTAGTCATGTGGTTGTGGTGGGTCTTGAGAGAGGGTATCCCCTTTCAAGGCATCTTCCCTTGGCGAGGTTGTCACAGGATTTTCAAGCAAAGAAAGAATAATTTTCCAAGACACTGTGGCCAAGATGCTTCTACTGGTGAGAGAGGCTTAGAATGACTTCGCACTTCAAGATGATCGGTTTCCCTGGGTCTAACCAAATGTTCCCGCTCCAGGTTTCATGCTCCCACCTTTCCCAGCCAATGCCTGACTTTCCCCTGAGATACTGGTGAGACTGTGAACTCCACGTTGTTGTTCACCAGCAATACAATTAACTTTTCTGTATGATTTTTAGGAATATCAATCCTGTGACTGCAAGAAAAGAGCTTCATTTAGGGCTGTCATTGAAGTATTCTGGTTCTCACTTGTCCTGAGTTGAGTCACCACGACTTGTCATTTTCTCTCTGTATGCACTCTAGTGCACTCAAGAGACTATCCCATACTGTGTCCCTGTAGTCATCCTTACCACCATAAAAAAAAAAGTTCATTAGCCACTGGGGCTCGAGGTCACTGGCTTCAGACAGCACTTCATCACAAGCAACCGAAGGCGAGTGTGATTAGTTCTGATGCCGGTGTGCCCGCAGGCCACGGGTACTGAGCGTTTCCCGCTGGCCATGAGCACAGCACTTGTTAAGCTTGAGATTCCAACAGATCAGTTCCCAAACGCCATCTTTGCAAGTCTGTCTCCTGTGGGCATTCCTGTTACCAGTTCTGTATCAGTCAGGGTCCAGTCCAACAGGCAGTAACCACACAATAATTTGAGCAAGGAAGATTTGATGTAAAGAATTATTAACTACTTCCAGGGAGAAAGAAGAGGATTCTAAGGGATACCCTGAGGGGGAGTACCCAAGGAAGACTAAATAAGGAAGGGAGGAGGCCTCCTTAAGGCTGGACTGAGACCTGGTTGGAGATGCTGCTGTTCTAGCTCAACAGACAGACGGCGGAGAAGTTTTCCAGGTTGATCTGGACCAGAGATGGTCCATGTTTGTTCATCCAAGACTGATGGGTAAGAACGCTGAGCTGGCGGAAGGTGGGACCCCCATCCCCGGAACCCACACCCCTGGCAGTGGGATGCCCACGGAAGTGGGATGGCTACTTAATTCACCTGGGAGCTGCCCGGGGTGAAGGGAGGTGCTGTCAACTTTGCTTAGAAGCCCACTGGGGTGTGGCTGGGCTTGCTGGTGAGCTGCTGAGAGCCCCTTGATGGGGGTGCCCTTGAACTCCCTGGAGGCTGGCTGGGGTACCTGCAGAACTTGCGGGAAGCTGCTCACAGGGGTGCCATGGACCGCTCCACCAGGAAGTCATCTCAGGTGCCCTGAAGCTCACTGGGCTCCACTGGCTGCACAGCACTCCAGTCAAGCACCGTGGGAACCAGAGGAAGGAAGGCGCCCAGGACCAGGGAGAGAGGCTTCCTCCTCCAGCATCCCTCCAGCTCCCCCACCAGCAGAGCCTGGCGCCACGGCGGCTGGCCGGGAAGAACCCGTCTGGCTTCCGAAGCAGGACAGTGAAAAGCGGAGTCAGGGCTGAGAGGCGACACGTTCACAACTGGCACGGCTAAACTCCTTTTATGAAGTTAAAACAACCTTGATGACAAAACCCAGCAAAGACGGTGGGAGAAAAATAGTTCTGGCCTGCCTCACATATGCATGGATGCGGAATCCTAAAGAAAAGTCAGAAAACTGGATTTAGCGACTTACAAACTCTAATGCGGTAAGACCAGCTTGGGCTTGTACCGGGAGGCTCTCCACCGGAATTTGTTGTTTTCTTTGTTGATGTGGGGCTGTCACCAGGCTGTGACCAGGTGACCTTCTCATCAATGAAATGCAGCCTCCAGGTGAAAACTTCCAAGGAGAGAGCTTGCAGGCCTCCTCCTGTTCGCTTTCCCCTCTGCTTTCTGTGCAGACGACCTGCCCCTTAGGGAACGGGAAGTTACCGGGTAGACGGTCAGCGTGTCGGGAGAAGAGCTGCTTGCCAGTCAGACTTCCATCCTGGGCTGTTAAACAGGCGATAAAACGTTTTGAGCTGGTGCACACTTTGGGATATGTGTGTGTGTTTTAGTCTTCTCTAATGATATCTGCGTTATAAGATAAATTTTATAGTTAATCGTATTTATGGATTAAGGGATAAAAATTCTATGATCATATTAACAGATGGAGAAAAAACTGTTTAATTAAAAATCCCTGCCAGCGAGGAGTGGGAGGGACTGCCTTGACTCTGATACAGGTTATTTACAAAGAGCCCACAGCAGGCATTGCAACTACTGGCGAAAAATGTAATGCTTTGCTTTTGAGTTGGGTCCACTAAGGTAATTAACAACAAAAAAAAATCATTTGATATAAGGATTAGAAAGGTGGAAACAACTTGTTATTTGACAACAGAAATGTAGAAAATCTAGAAGTATTTACAGATACGTTTTTAGATTAATAAATTTATAAAGTTGTTGAACACATGGTCAGCTATAATACCAATTGCGTTCTGTGGGCCAAAACCAGAAAATTAGAATATTCCAAGTGTTCCTTGGAACATCCCTGCTGTTTCAGAAGGAGCGAGAGCCAAGCTGTGGTGAGAGGTGGGGTGAGGCGGCTGAGCACTGAGGGGCCCGGGGCCTGGGAGCTCAAGCCTCCCGGTGTGTAAAACCCAAATGGAGCTCCAGGCGTGTGGGATAGAACCGCACTTGGCGTGCGAGTGACGGCCTGGGTGGGCAGCTGGAGGACAGACCTTGAAAAGCCTGGGGGTGACCCTGCTGACTTCAGCTGGCTCCCACCCCGCTACCCGTGGCTGTGGAAATACAGGGAAGACTGCAGCCCCGTGCCCTGTACACGGCAGGGGCTCAGAGAGCGTTGTGGAGGAAGGAAAGAACCTGCTACACAGGACGTGGGTGGGAGCCCCTCCGTCCCTCGCATCACCTCCTGCCCTCCCTCGCCTCTGCTCTCCCCATGTCCACCTCCGGGCGCTCCTGCACCAGCGGGACGGCGGCCTGGCTCATGTCCTGCCTCCAGTCTGCTCTGCTCCGTCCTCCCCCTCGGCTGGCTGGAAGGAGCTTCCCTGAATGTGGCTCCACCTCCCACCTGCCGTGTACATTTCGTCACCTCCAGCTCTTGGTGGCCCCGCTGCCTGTCCCCCTCCCCCATGCCCCTTCCCTCAGACTGTGCTGGAAACCCTCAGGGCTGCCCCCATCCCCTTTCAGATGCCACTTCTGCTGGGAAGCCTTCCCTTCCCTCCCAGCCAAGTGGTACCCCCACCCTGTGCTCCGCAAGGCCTACGCTCCCGCCCCCAAACATTTGTTGTAAGGGTCTGAGTACAGGTTTGTGGTCTGCATGTCCCCGGGGGTTGGAATGCCTGCTCTGAATGTGGGTAGACCAGGGTGGGGGTGAGTGTGCTACCAACCCCCAGCTGCTGTCTGCCTCGCAGTGGCTCTAAAGCTTTCCATTTCTTCTGTCGGGCCCCTAGGAGCAGGTAATTTTTACCCTTATGAATGAAAGCATAAAACAGTCCCCAGACTTCCTAATCTATGGAAATGAGGCATTTCTGAGCAAGGATGTTATTTACTGTTCAAGATGTGACAGTGTGAGCTGGTGGGCCCCGCGGCGGGTTCTTGCCAAGAGGGACGAGGTTCCAGGGTAGGTATGGTCTGCTCTGGGGGTGGGGGGAGCCTCTGTGCTGTAGACGCTGACGGTCAAGCCCCACGGGGCTGCCCGACAGCACAGGACGCCCCGTGGATCTTGAACTTTAGATAAACAATGAATGGTTTTTAGTATAACAATGTCCCATGTAATGTTTAAATTTACCTGGGCACCCTGTAGTTTTAGTTGTTAAATCCGGATTTGTTAATTCTATTTGGAATAAACTTGGGGATAAAATTAGTTTTTATGAATCTGTAATTCTGTCAGTGGGAAATCTGACTTACAAAACAGGGATGGTGAATATTTTGAGAAGCAGGTCAAGTAATCAGAGAGACATTGTTTTTTATTTATGAAACCTGAATGAAACTCTTCTAAATTAGCTTCAAAAAAATCAAAAAGTATCAGCTATTTCCAGGTGCTCACCATCCACGCATATGATGATGGTAACTGTTGAAAAGGCCTGAAATAACATGCATGTTTCACAAAACGTTTTCCTAAAGCCCGGTATATTGTGTCTGCCCATATTTTCACCTTTTCTGTTGTGGGGTTTTCCCTCCTGATGTTCCAAGATCCTTCTTTTATCATTTCCTTTCCATTTCAAGATCTTCTTTTAGTCATTTCTTCAGGGCAGGTCTGCTGGCGACAGATTCGCTTAGTTTTCCTTCATCTAAGAGTGTCTTGGTTTCTCCTTCATTTTTGAAGGGTGTTTTCACTGATGGTTTTGTTCAGCTCTGGACACATGCTGTCCCACTTCCTCTGGCCTCTGTGGTCTCTGATGAGAAGTCACGTCGCTCAGAGCTGCCTTTTCTCGTCTCTGTAAGGTGTTCCTCTCTTGCCACCTTCAAGATTTTTCCTTTGTCCTTGGTTTTCAGGAGTTTCATTATGGTGTGTCTTGGTGCAGATTTCTTTGGGTTAATCCTTTTTGGTGTTTGCTTGGCTTCTTGAATCTGTACCTGTGTGCTCCTTGGCCCAGTTTGGGGCAAGTTTCAGCCATGGTGTCTCTGAGGCGCTGCCAGCCCTGCCCTCTGTCCAGGGCCACGGCGACACGAGTGCTGCGCCTTTTGCTGTAGTCCCGCAGGCCCTGAGGCTCCGTGATTTTTTTTCCTGTTGATAAGCTTGGTGATTTCCATTGTTCTCTCTTCCAGTTCACCAGTTACACCCTCTGCCTTCTCTGTTCTGCTGTGGAGCCATCCAGTGAGTTAAAAAAACGAGAAACAAAAACCTTTGGTTATATTTTTCAGTGCTAAAGTTTCCATAAGTTTCTTCTTTGTATCTTCTGCTTCTTTGGTTTGTATCTTCTGCTTCTTTTCATTTATTTCAAGGGCGTTTACGATCCCTTGTTTAAGCGTTGTGATGGCTGCTGTAAAATCCTTGTCTGGGAATTCCAGCACATGTATCGTTGGTGTTGGCATCTGTTGACCATCTTTTCTCATTTGAGTTGGGATTTTCCTGCTTTGTGGCATGACTAGTGATTTTCAGTTATATCTCACACATTTCAGGTGTTCAGGATTTTACCTAAATCTGTTTTAGCAGGCAACCTCTGACACGTCATCACTGGGAGAAGGAAGTGTGGCCTTATTACTGTCAGGTGCCGTGAAAGTCCAGGTTCCCCTCTTGGCCCCTGTTGAGACCCTGAGGGATGGAGAGGATGTCTTCCTCTCAGCCGCAGGGGGCTGGGGCACAGGGTACTTCCCTCATTAACACCGGGCAGTGCAGGGAGTCCTGACTCTCCACTAGCCCCCCTCTGACCCCACCCTGGCGGATGTGGGTTGTCGCTGATTTCCACTAGACTAAGTCCATACCGTAGCTCAGCAGCCCTTCCAGGGGAGGCCCTAAAGCCAGTGTTCCCTTGTCACTGACACTTAGAAAGACCTTAGACTTCAAGCATTATCTTAACCTTCATAGAAAATGAAATGAAAAACAAAAGCTGTAGCTTTCCAGAGCCAGGATGGACAAGCAGAGGCCACTGGGGGCCAGTCACAGTGCCTGGGTCCTGTGCGGTCTTCACGGAGGAGACAAACACGCCTGCCCTGAGGTGAGTCTTCCTGTGGGCGGAGAGCCTGCAGGGAGGTGCTGGGGGCTCTGGGTCTGGCGCCAGCTGGGACTCGAGTCTTGGGGGGGTTGTGGTCTGGGGCTGGTTTTCCTCATTTGTGAGCCAGGAGGAGGGACCGTCTCTGGTGAATGGCATTCCCCATTCTTGTCTGTGATGACAAAAATCAAAATTGTGGAGGGAGGGCTCACAGAAGTGGGGAAACTGAATTGACTGGCGGTCAGCACATGGGGAGTTTGTGGGGCAGTTTGTGTGGGAGTCTGAATCCAGTTTTCACGAGTAACGGGACAGAATGAAATTGTGGGGATCAGCCCATCACAGGGACATTGCCAGTGTCGAAATAATTAGCATTTCCCCTCACAGGCCCTTAAAATCGAAATCAACTTTACATGTCATCCAGCTGTGACACTGGCCTGTCACGGGGCGCCTTGGGGCAGGGGTCCCTGGGGAGGGCTCGCACCTTGTCCTCTGGGCGGGGCCCTGACTTTGTCCCAGGCAGGCCCAGAGGGGACGCAGTCTCCCTGCGTCTTCACACACCAGAGCCGGTGCTGAGCACTCAGAGCCTCTCTGGGAACTGTAAGATCACAAAAGCCCAGGAAAGACAGTGCTGGTCACCCACGGGGGAAGAAGGTGCAACTGGTGTGGGTGGACGGAGGGTTTTCAGGTACTTTGGTGAAAGGAGACTTTGAGTCCTTTCACCTGAGTAAGAAAGTTCAGAAACAAAGAGCCGTCAGTGGGGAGCAGGAGTGAGTGCTTCCCTAATGAAGGAGTCAGCAGTGATGACAGCTCAGTCACTTCCCTGTCCCTTGGGCGGGGCGTTCGGGGGCTGGGCCAGCGCTGCCAACCTGGCTTCCAGCAGGCTTTTTTTTTTTAAATGGAGTTACTGGGGATTGAACCCAGGACCCCGTGCATGCTAAGCGCAGGTTCTACCACTGAGCTCTGCCCTCCTCCTCCAGGCTCGCTCTTTAGGCAAGAAAAAAAAAAATTTCTCAGCAATCAGTCCCCCAAAAATTCATCAGTCTCTCTAGGATTTGAATCAGCTCTGGCAGCCGGGCGAGGTGTGGGCTGGGGAGGAGGTCGGGGAGGGGCCAAGCAGATTTGGGCCCATGTGTGAAATACCCTGGAGAAGGACAACTTCAGCCCCAGCGCCTGCTCCAGTTGTAATCCAGACCGCAGCCAAGGTTCTGACAAGTTAAAGGTGGCTTTTATCCTGAGTTTTATTGTTCAGATGTTGGTCCTTTAATATGTAATTTGGCCTGATGTAGGACTGAGAAAATGCATTGTCTTATTTCACCCTTGACATTTTTATTGCAGGGAATTTTCAAATCTGTGGGAAAGACTGTTGAGGCTGCTTCCTTGGGAAGTAGTTAAAGGGAGACAGGTCAGCTACTGAACGCAGGGAAGGAGGAGAAAAGCGAGGGGAAGGGAGAAAGAAAACGCAGGACAAGGGACTTAAGCGTGAGGAACCCCTGTCACAGCGTTTTACTTCCCCGCTTGTTTTTAGGTAGTTCTTTTCCCTCCATTAGTCAGACGTGGACTGAGCCTCCCGTTCCTTCGGTGAGAGGGACCTGTCCCCAGCTCGGTGACCTTGGCCATTTCTCTTCAGTTCTCTGGGCCCGTGTCTCTTCATGTGCAGGTGCAGAGGGGGACCAAGAACGTCGTCCACTGCTTTTGGCTCATTTCAAGCGTTCAGTGGACCAAGTACGGCATGCTGAAGGAGCCCTGTTTAATGAGGCGTGCATTAGAGCGGGCTGTGGGCAGGGGAAGGGGCTCCCCACAGGAAGCCGCACTTAGCAGAGATCTGACATTAGGGAGATGGGCAGGCCTGCGCCTGGAGGAGGAGGGGACCTGGTGCAGAGCCCCGTGGTGCCCCTGGGGGAAGGGCACCAGCACCCTTGTTCTTCCCTCCTTCCAGCTTTGCGGTCCTGCCTCCCCTCAGCTGCTCAGGTTGCAGGGGAGACCATGGGGCCAGGTGAGCGAGAAGCCACTTACTGGCTTAAGCAGGGAGAGTCACAAGGGGACTGGCATTTTGAAAGGAGCAGAGTGGCTGTGGGCGCCAGCCTTGTGGTCCAGGGCAGGCCAACGATCCGGCCATTTCCCAAGGCCAGCTTTGATCCTGGCGGCCTGGACTGTGGGGCTGGAGGTGGGTGGAGAGAAGTGAGCTGATCCTAGAGCAGCTAAGGAGGTAAGAGCTTCTGATCTGGGTGGCTGGTTGGGTAATGAATGGTGAGGGGTGGGAGGGGATCACGCTCCATCCCGAGCTGTCTACCCCGTGCAGCTGGGTAGATTCATGGAGATGTAAGCTACCAGACAAGGCGTGGTCTTGGAAAGATTGAATCTGAGGTACTTTTGAGATGTTCAGTGGAAAGTGTGGAATACAATTCAGAGTTCAAAGTTGAGGTCTGTCTGTATGTTTTCACCCTTTCTTGTATCCACACCACTTACCATGTAGCGTTCCAGTTCCTCCCTTGAGAGGGAGAATAAACTTTCCCAACCCTTGACTGGAGGCTCAACTCTCTTCGATTAAAAAATCCCACATCTTTCTCAGCCCTTCCTCCCCTCCCACGCATGGTCGGCTCCTCCAAGTTGCTGCCCCCTCGGTGAGGCTCTTCAAGGACAGTTCCTTTAGTACAGCTCCTTGAGTACAGTTCCTTTCCATCTTTGGGTCTGTGAAACTAAAGAGTTGGTTATCTGCTTCCTATAACCAGCATACAGTGGTGGGGTAGGCACAAGATAACCATGATGCATATTCCTCTTTAAAAAAGGGGGGAACGGGAGGCACCAAGGAGTCAGTGGTCCACGGCAGTTCTGACATCCAGCAGGACACATGTTGGAAGTTCCTTGATGAGGTTTTGAGGCTTGGAAATAATTCTTCACAGTGTTTGGCTCTACCCTCTGGCCTCTTGTTTCCACCCTCTGAGTCATCCTGTCTTTTTTGGTGAAGGAGAATGCGTGTTTGCAGCAGAGTAGTTTTCACAGCCTGATTCCTGCTGGTAGAATTTAGGGGGTCAACCTGGCTCCTTTAATTTAAGGCCACCTTTGTTTTTTAGTTTAGGCTGACAATGTTTTTGCTGATGTAATTCTCTCATATAATTGTGAGTCACATATGAATCTCATTGTGGTTTACCCCGTTAGACAGAAGCTGCATTTCCCAAATCTCTTCTAGATAAGTCTTTAAGCTCTGTTTCTTCCTTCTTTGGGTTTAGTTTGCTGTTCTTTTTACATTTCTCAAAATAGAGACTTTGATAATTAATTTTTAGCCTTTCTTTTCTTCTATGTACATTTAAACTTATAAAATTTCCCTCAGCATAGCTTTAATCTCATAAATTTTGTTGTTATATTTTCATTTGCATTCATTTCAAAATACTTCTAATTTCCATTATGAATTCTTTTTAACTCATAGGCTATTTAGAAGAGTATTTAGAATTTAAACTTCTTCCTCAGCTGTAGCTTAACTCCATTGTAGTCAGAAAATAGAGAATATAATCTGTATATTTTCAATTCTTTGAAATTCATGAGATTTCAACATGTTGCTCAAATCTTCTGTACGTGTACTGATTTTTTCATTCTATCCATAGATATTTGTTAAAATATTCCATTTTGATTGCAGATGAGTCTGTTTTTACTTCCATTTGTGTAAACATCTGCTTTATGTATTTTAAGCCTGTATTATTAGGGGCATGATGATTGGGATTGTCATGTCTTCTTGGTAGACTGACCCTTTTCTTATTATGAAGTATCTATTTATTAATGCTTCTTCCTCTTGAATTTAATTTGGTATTAGTATAACTTCACTGACTTTCATTTGGTTAGTGTTTGCATCGTATATCTTTTTAAAAGATATGTATAGCTTTTACTTTCACATTCTCTGTATCCTTTTATTTTATTTGTTTATTTTTTATTGAAGTGTTGTTGATTAACAATGTTAGTTTCAGGTGTACAGCAAAGTGATTCAGTTATGCGTATACCTGCATGTATATATTTTCTTCTCAGATTCTTTCCCATTATATATTATTATGAGAAACTGAATATATTTCTCTGTGCTGTACAGTAGTCCTTGTTGTTTATCTATGTATCCTTATATTTTAGATATGACTCTTATAAGTGTCATAGTTGAACTTTGTATTTTTATCCAGTCTGATAATATGTCTTTTAATTGGTATATTTAATAAATTAACGTTTATTATAATTACTAATATATTTAGGCTTAAATCTGCCTACCAACTTGTCATTTTTCCTTTGTTCACATGTCAAATATTTCTTGTTCCAAATTTCTCTCAAAATGATTTTCTGTATTTTTCATCTGTAATTTTTTTCTGTATTTAACTTCCAACTGACTTGTCTTTTAATTCTCTAATTTTCTCTTCAGCTATGTATGATCTGCTTTTAAAGTCCTATGCAGTTGACTCTTAAAGAACATGGGTTTGAACTGCACATTCCACTTGTACATGAATTTTTTTTCATCAGCTACATACTGCAGTACTACACGATCCATGGTTGGTTAAATCTGTGGATGTGGAATCATGAATATGGAGGGCTGACTGTAAAGTTACACACAAATTTTCAGCTGTGTGGCGGGTTACCATGCCAGCCTCCGTGTTGTTCAAAGGTCAACTGTATTGAGTTCTACTTATTTATTTTCAAAGGTTGATTTTTTTCTTCTTTTTTCAATGAAGTATTTTTATATGGTAAAGTGCACAAATCCTAAGTATTTAGCCTGATGAATTGTTACACACACACACACACACACACACACACACACACACACCCCTTATGTCTATATCTGTCTCCATATCCAAATAGTTATCACCCATATCAGGATTTTTAACATTCCAAGTACCCCAATGTCTCCCTTATGTTCCTTGCATTTGGTATTTCCCTCAAAGATAACCAATTTTTGAATCTCTATTACCATGAATTAGTATATAGACATGGATCCTCTAGTACGTATTCTTTTGTATCTGACATGTTTACTCAACATTATGTCTCAGATATGGCCATGCTTTTTTGCATGGCAATTTTTTTTGACTGCTATGTAGCAATCCATAATATGAATATACTACATTTTATTTATTCATTCTACTGTTGATGGGCATTTGAATTTTTTCCACAATATTCTCTTGAGACTCTTTTCTCTTGGTCCTATGTCCAGTGTATCTGGTAATTTTTGAATGAGTGTTGGACATTGTGATCATAAATTATTGTGACTCTGAATCATGCTATCTTCCTGTAGAGAGAGTTTACTTTTGCTTATGACAATTAAATTAGGGGCAGACTCATTTAATATAATCAGGTAGTAAGCAGGTTTGAGGCACTTTTCAGTTTTTGTAAGGCTCAGTGTATTTCTGGGTCGTCCTTGTTCACAGGGAACGCCCCTGAACTCCAGTTATGCTGCGGCACGGTGAGAGAGACCAGAGCCCTGCTGGGCTTTTCCAGCTGTTGGCTTTTGTTTTCTCCAGGGCCTGTCAGCCTCTGGCTTGCTGTTTGCGAATCAGCGATCTCTTTGCAAAGACAAGTCGTTCAGGGTGTCAGGCTTGCTTCTAAGCATTTACCTTCTCTCTCAGGGTCTTCAGATGTGGCTGCCTTGGTAGCCTTGAGCCCCAGGCTTTGTTCCCCCTCATCCCTGTGGGAATGATGGAGCTGCTTAACGTCGCTCACTCGTGGCGCCCACTTTCTGCCTGGCTGTTAGCCCCCGAGACCAGTGCTGCTCATGGACTTTTACATACCTGTGGGGAGGCCGCAATGCCTCACGTCAGGCCCGCCTCGGCCAGTTCTTTCCTCCCGGGGATCTTTGTGTTTTGTCCAGCTTTCCTTGCTATTTTTGGCAGGCGGTCTGGTCCGATACAACCTATTCTGTCATGCCAGAAGCACGTTGATGAAATAATTCCAGACCGCTTGTTTGAGCAGTAGCTTGCACTTTTTCAGATGATTTTAAACTAGATTTTCACAATTGTCCTGTGAAGTAGTTGGCAGAGTTAACTGCCCCTACGTTAAAGATGGGGAGCACCGGGCTCAGAGCGGCAAAGTGGTTGACGGGGCTCCCATAGCTAGCGTGTAGCGGGCCATCTCCTGCAAGCCTTACTCAATGCGGAAGCCCACTTGCACTGTACGTGACACCATCTGATGGAGTCCAAACTGTGCTCGGGGAACGGGGAACAGCAGTAACCAAAGAAGAGGGACCTGGTGGGTGGCAGTTCAGTCACTGAGTTAAAAGGAAGGCGCTCAGTGCAACATGAGTGAAATTCTCTTCAAAACAAATGCCATGTGGGTGCAGTTATTTCCCTCTAAGTGACTGGGAAGTCCAGCAGCAAATAAACCTGCTCCCCTTGCAGACATGCCAGCCAGCACTGACCAGAGGTTTGGGGTCTCTGGGGTGCCCTCTAGGGGTCGGCTGCTTTGGGATGGCCTCTTCACATTGCAGTGGGCAGCATCATGGGGTTAATCGCGGGCTCTTCTTGGCTGTTGTTGACAGTTGGCAAACTGATGTCACAAGCAGAATACCACCTGGGGCGCCTGTTGCGAGAGCAGTGCCAACACCTCCCCACAGGTGAGGGAGTCCAGGCTCTGCAAGGCTGTGACACCCCCAAGACTCAGAACCTGGGCTGCGTGGAGGTTTATTCTCCTGTGCCCAGCTCCCTCTCGGGAAGGGCAGCCGAGGGGAAGGACCCCTTCCTTGTCACTGTGCCTCTGAGGGGAGGTGGCCATCCTCTGGTGCTTCCTCAGTCTAGCTTGTTCCAGGGTGGTGTGCAGAATGGTCTGGAGGGTCTGAAGGCTGATGCAGAGCTGGCCCCAGGGGTGTTTGAGGAAAGCACGGGAGACAGGGTGGATGGCTCGTGTCTGGGGTGACTGCCCAGTGGGACCCAGGGTCCTCTGACATCTGGTGCATTTGCTGCCTATGGGGTAATCATCACAGAACAGGTGGCATTAGACCCCCATCGTCAAACCTCACCTGGAGATCCTGCAGCCCTGGGCTTCCTGAATCTGTGTGATCTCCTGGGAGCCCCTCCGTCAGCGCCCTCGGCACGTGGTCCAAGTCTGTGAGGGAGGCTAGGCTGGCCCTGTTCCTCCCAGATGCTCACTCTGCATGCCCCTCATGCCAGCGCTCCGGGCCGGCCGGGGAGCCAGGGAGCTCCGGCTTCTCCTGCCCGTGTGGGTCCAGGGGCCCCACCTCACAGCCTCCCCTCACGGGCACCCACACCTCCTGCCTCAGACCTCGGGCTCCTGGAGGGCTGTGCCATGTTCTGGATACTTTAGCACCACTGAGGAGGCCTTCCTCCTCAGTGCTGTGTCCTTTTTAATAGAGGCGTGACATTGACATCTTTCCTCAAATCTTGTTACAGACTGAATTGTTCCCGCCACCCCCAAGTCGCATGTTGAAGCCCTGACCTCAGTGTGACTGTATCTGGGGCCTCTGGGAGGTGATTAAGGCTAAACGAGGGCGGTGAGGACGGGGCCCCAGCCCAGCAGGACCGCTGCTCGTGTAAGAAGGGGAGGAGACGCCGACCTCCCTCCCTGTGTGCGGAAGGAGGGCCGTCAGGGCCAGTGAGAGGGTGGCCTTCTGCACTCCGGGGAGGGAGGCCTCACCAGACGCCACCCTGCCTCGACCTTGGGTTTCTGGTCTCCAGAGCAGCGAGCAGTCGATTCCTGTTGTTGAAGCCGCCCTGTCTGTGGTGCTCTGTTACCGCCCCCAGGCCCCCGGGCCGGCTGACCAGCGCCCTTCGTTACTGACTCCAGCTGGAGGATGCGCCCCCCACCCCCGCCCCGTGCTGGGGGCGTGTTCATGGTTCTTAGCGACGTTCTTCATCTTAGGAAGCACATCACGCCCGCTGAGCGCACTCCCGAGGTGGGCAGGACGGGGCAGAGCATCAGCTGTCACGCGCGCGCGCCCACACACACACACACACCCCAAACACAAACCACACGTCTCACCCCTTGCATGCCGTATCCCACACTCGCACGCGTGTCCGACCCCATGTACGTATGCCCACTGCCGCGGCTTGGTGTGCATGTTTGGGTTGTGGTTGTGATTAGTGACTGGGGATTTGGTTCCGTGTTTGGAATCCCTGGTTTGGGGACGGCGTGGGGAAGGCTTCCTCATAGGGCACCACCGACAGCCACCCGCCTCATGCACCCGCCTCTCTCAGCGCAGAAAGTGCTTGTCGCCGTAGACCCTGGCAAAGTCGGGAGAGTGGGTTCCTTCCTGGGCTGGGGACATTCATCCTCCCCTCATTCAGTCGTTCCTGTAGGGGTTGAATTGCACCCCGAAAAGGGTATGCTGAGGTCTTAGCCGCGGGACCTGTGAATGCGGCCTTATTTGCAAGTAGGGTCTTTGCAGATACAAACAAGTTAAGATGAGGTCACACTGGAGTGGGATGGGCCCTAAATCCAGTGACTGGTGTCCTTAAAGGAGGAAGGAGAGTGGGTATCGGACATAGAGACTCAGAGGAAGGGCGCGGGCGGAGGCTGGCTGGCTGCAGCTGCAGGAGACACTGAGGACGGCCGGCAGCCCCCAGCAGCCGGAGAGAGAGGCCTGGAATGGGTTCTCCCCGAGAGCCTCAGACGGGCGCAGCTCTGCCAGGGCCTTGATTGGGGGCTTCTGGCCTCCTGAGTGGTGACAGAATACATTTCCGTTATTTTAAGCTACCAGGCTCTGGCATGTGGTCTTGGCAGCCCTAGGAAGTGAACCCCTTGAGTGTCTCTTGAACCCCAGCGAAGCAGCAGCCACTGTTCCGGTGCCACGAGACCGGACAGACCTGGTCGTGCCCTCCTGGGACTCTGAGCTGGTGACCCCCAAAGAGGTGCCGAGGTGGGATGTGGGGGCGTCCTGCTGGTTGTCCTGTGGCCCCAGAGGAGGGGCTCTGCCACGTGCCACCAGCACTCTGGCCACGGGGCCTATGGATCTCATGAGGAGAGGATTTTTCCAGAACCATCTGGAAGATTAGGTGTGGGGGGGCGTACACAGATGGTGGTGAAAGGGCATGGTCTGAAGTTTGGGTTCGATGATAGCATCCTGGCTGTGGTCCGAATCAGCCTTCAAAGCCACCGGCTCCCCAGGCGCCCCTCAGGGGCTGTTATGTTCACAGGCCCCGGCCTGGCCCCCAACCCCCCCAGTTGCATCCTGCCTTGTGTCTCGACCCACACATGTCGGCGTCCTTCCAAAAGTTGCTTCTAATTAGCCTCACCTTTGGCCTCTGTGGCCGCAGGCCTGAGGTGGCGCCCACATTCCTGCGAAGTGTTTAGAATTTGTTCCACAGCGGGGAGGCCCCCCTGGCCCCTTGATTGCATCCTGGCAGTCCTCAGTTTGACAGACGCCCCCAGCCCCGGCCCCGCCCTCGCCCCTCACCCAGCCCTGGGTGGAGGGAGGGGGCGCTCTGGCCCACGTGGCTCCTGGCACAGGCCTCACCAGGCCCTGGCGACTGTGCGAGATCACTCACTGTCGTCAAGAGAATATGAATTTCCACTTGCTCTGACTTCCCCTTGGCAGGGCCTGGCCCCCGGAGGTCACTCTGGAACGGCTCTGCTTCCCCTCAAAGGAAGAACGCACCAACTCCCAGCAGCACTTTATGGAAGGACTTCGGAACGAGGAATCCTCTGTCCCTGGGGTGCCGCCCGTCGAGCGGCCTGACCTCGCCCCCCGGCCAGGCCGGGTGGGTGGGAGCTGTGCAGAACTGTGGGCTCTGCCTGTGCTTACCTGATGCTGTCATCTCTTTGCTTCAGAAATCTTGTCTTCAGTCTGTGTCAGCCTGGGATGCTTCAAGATTTTGTGTCCTCTCTCAACTTGTCTCTAAAAGTTCAGATTCATTTTGTCCCCTGGCCCCTATTTGCTGTCTGAATTCCAGAGTTTTGGAAACTAGTCACCTTTCTGATGGCAAGTCAGTCATTTTGTTTTGTACATAAGCAGCTGGTGGTTGGGGGAACCACCGACTGGGCTCACACAAGACCCTGGGCCCTCTTTCTTTCCCACAGAGAAGGCCCCAGGCCCTCCAGCTGCCCATGTCCCAAGGTCCTCTCTCCTCATGATTGCCCTTGAATCCCTTTAGGACACATGTCCCCCTTCCTACTCTTACTGTTCCCTTATCCTACTCTAGTTTATTTCCCCTTTCTTGTTCTTCTTTTGGACTATGATTCTGCCTCCCCACCACAGCAGTGCCTGCACAGGGAATCCTAACTGCTCACGCCTTCACCTCTTATCCTGGCCTCTCAACTGAGGGATTCATGAACTTAACAGTGTAAGTTTGGCTCCAACAAGGCCAGAGAGGGACTGCTACTAGTGATGGGTTAATTCGAGGCTCAGGCAGGTAGAGATGATGCTATGGAGCCCCACGTCCCCTTTGCATGGTTGCTAGTCATTCCCCATCCAGACTCAGCAACTTAGAGCAGGGAGCAATCTCAGGTCTCCCCAGTCTCATGTTTCCCAGGTGACATTCAGCAAGAGGCATATGGTTTCCCATCTGGTTGCAAGAGGTGGTGGAAAGGACAGCCCTCTGCCCAGAAAGAGAGGTCAGCCCAGCAATGTGGGCTGCTCCCCTGGTGGAGAGGGACCAGTGAGCCCCTGTAGTGCAGATTTTGACCCTTGTGCAGTGTGGGTGAGGGCACTGCTGTCCTGGGTGCAACATTTCGGTGGGGCTGACCAAACCCCTCCCTGCTAAACTGAATGAAGTATACAAACCTTACCTCTCTTTATGTCCCTTTACTTACCCCATTTATAACATCAGTGTTTTAAATATTACTTGTACGTATATTTGGAACTACATCACGTGGTGTTATAATTTTGTTTCAAACGTCAAATATAATTTAGAAAACTCAAGCAGAGAAGGAATGCCTACTGTAATTCTCCATATCCTTGTCTCATATGTGTTTTTCTTCCTTTCTGCCATTCCAAAGTTCCTTATTTTACTGTTTCCTTTCTGTTTAGGGCATTTCCTTAGTCAGTCTTCAGAATAGGTCTGTTCTGGCATTCTGGGCACAGGGGTGTGTGTGTGTGTGTGTGTGAGAGACATACTACGCTGCCTCTTTCTGGACTCCTGCAGAAATCTACAGTCCTTCAAGTTGTTTTTCCTCTGTGGTAAGATGTCGTTTTTCTCTGGGTTCTTTCAAGATCTCTTCTTTGTCTTGAGTTTTCAGGCATTTAATTTTGGTGTTTCTTAGCATGGATTTCTTTAGGTTTATCCTGTTCGGTGTTTGCACAGCTTCTTGAATCTAGAGGTTTATATCTTTTTCCCAACTGACGGCGTTTTCAACCATTATATACTTGAATATTTTTCAGCCTCTTCCTCTTTCTCCTCTCCTCCGGGGACTCAGATGGTGTGGACATTTGATCTCTTGTTATATTCCCACAGGTCCCTGAGAGCCTTTATTATTATCGTTCCCAGAGCATTTTCTCTCAGCGTTCAGTCTGGATGGTGTCTGTTGCTCTGTCTCCTGGTTCACTGAGTCTTTCCTCTGTCTTCTCCATTCTGCTGCTGAGCTGCTCACCCGTGCTTTATATTTCAGTTACTGAACTTTTTAGTTTTTAAATTTCCACTTAAAAATATACTGTAGTTCTTAGTTGAGACTTTCTATTTCTTTGCTGAGGCTTTCCATTTTTTTTCATTTGTTTCAATCATATTCATAATTGCTTGTTGAAACATTTTTTTTTATCACAGTTGCCTTAACATATTTGTCAGATACCCCTAATGTCTGCCATCTCACTATTGACATCAGGGTGCCTTTTTTCACTCAGTTTGAGGTCTTCCTGGTTCTTGGTGTGATAAGTGATTTTCAGTTGAAGCCTGTGGCACTACTCTGGTGGAGGAGGGAGTCCTGCCTTATTCCTGCCTGGTGGAAATAGGGGTCTGGGCTCCCTGGCAAAGAAATCTTTGCTGTTTTGGGTGACGGGGCCACAGTCTTCTCTGTGGTGTTTGGCTGGAGCAGGGCAGTTACTCTTTAGAAGTTTTCTGTCCTGCCAGGCTGCCTCTGTTCTGATCTGTTAGCTAGAGAGAGCAGGCTTTTGTTGGGGCTTTTGGGGGTCTTTGTCCATTGACAGTTCTGGGTTGCAGACAGCTTCATATCCACGTCTGGAATATTTAGGCGGAAGAAAAGCAGGGCACCGCCCTCCCCGCACTGTGCTCTCCCTTGGGTCCTGAGACACCAGCTGGTCTACCACCTTCCCTCCATCTTTCCAGATGCTCTCTGTGGTTTTAGGTGTAACGTTCAGGGCTGTTAGCCGCACTTAGTGGGGGAAGTAGGGAAAAGTGGGTTACTTCATCCCAGAAGCAGAAGAAACATGAATTCCTTTTATAACCAGGAAAAACAGAGGGCAGTAATGTTTCATCACATGTTGTATGTTAATTGGGTTGAGGAGATTAGAGAATGAACAGGAGACTGCCTTCAAGCTAAAATAAACCTGAGGGAAAACTCAAGGGGCTGGTTGTAACAGAGCTGAATAATAAAAGCAGCTCTTTTGCTCATAAACTTTCCTGTTTAAATATTTTGACCAGAATTGCCAGCGAGGTTCTGCGTGTTTACGTTCGTCCGTGACAAAGGAGGGTTGATGCAAGGAACCACTGCAACCCCGTGTAGTTCATAAAATTAATCACTCAGAAATTGGACTTTTGCTTCCTCATTCTTATTTTGCTCTGGCTTTTAGCTGAGCCAATCATTATTTTTCACACGAGAAGTCCTTCCCAAAAGGTCTGCTTAAGTGTTCCAGCAGGATGGGAAAGCAGCAGAGAGGGAGTGCGCGGGCGGTCCAGCCCCCAGCCGACCTGCGGGCTCCTCTCCGGGCTGCAGGCTCCCCCATCCCTGCTCCTCCAAACCAAACTGCTTCCTCCATCAGAAAGGGGAGCAGGGATGTGGTTTCCAGATTTAAAAGGAGGCTGAAAATGACTTGTGGGTACTCTCTGCGGGATTTGGCTTCTCAACCTCAGACAGAGGAGGAAGGTCTCCAGGAGGTTTGGAAGATCCAACGTGTGCTCGGTCATAACCCCCATCCCGTGGAGGGGAGAGCATGTGTGGAGAGGAGTGAGGAGTCTGTCCCCACACCCATCCTCTGCCTCATGCACTGTTGTCCTGGGCTCTCGTGTGGTCATCGCGGCTTTCAGGGTGACATGACCTCCTGGCATCTTGTGAGGGTGATGCTGGTCCAGGGACCCCGCAGAGTGGCTGGGCCGCCCATCCGTGAGGACCGATTGTCAGGAGCAGCTGAGAGGAAGGGAGTATGGGGCAGGGTTTGAAATATCTGCTGACCTCAGACCTCTGTCCCTTAAGCTCACTCTGATGTGCTCACCCCAGTTCCGGTTTGCTCTTTCCTGTTGGAAACACTCCTTGATATACTGGCGATTTAAACTGCGATATGATTGAGGGCACCAGAGCAGAGCACGTGGAGCTGGAGGGGAGGCGGGGAGGTACGGGAGCCTGTTAGCAGGTGCAGTCAGGCCTCGGGCCCTGCTCCAAGGGAGGGATGACCCTACGAGGCCTGGGGACGGTCCAGGCGAGGGCGGGGATGCTGGCAGCTCATGCTCTTCTGATTAAGTGGGAGACGAGAGATGAGGGAGGTGGGAGCTGGGGCAGGGGCCTGAGGAGCATTGGGGGTGTTCTAGCAAAGTGAGTGCCAGCACTGTCCCAACGACTGTCCGGCCGTAGCCTTGCTGGACCAGGGCCCTGGGGGCCGGGCCCCCACGGAGGATGTCTAGTTAAGGGCGGTTTCTGGCGCCTGGACCAAGTCACTGGTCAAGGCAGGCTCTCCGTGGAGGTGGTGGTGAGGCCACGGCTGGGGAGAATGGCGCTGAGCCGCCGGGACGATGGACACCACACCTGTGACGCGGGCTCCATGTCTGTTAGCTAATTCTAGCTGTTTCCTTTTGCTGTTTAAAAAAGGGGCTGTAAGGAGACAGCATCCCATCTATGCCACTGCCGAAACAGGGGGCAGGCGACATTCATGTTGATAATTTATTTAATGCACGCTCTTCAAATATTACTCTTTCAATCTGTGATCTGTACACAAATCATCAGTGGGACATTGCACGTTCTTTTTTTGTGCTGAGTCTTCGACACCTTCCGCGTGCTTCAGTGACCCCAGTGGCCGGGGGCAGCTCTAAGGGGCGAGGCGGGGCTGGGGCAGGGAGCCTGGAGTGTGGGTGGCCTGAGGGAGTGTCAGACCCCCATGACGGGTGGGGTGTCCTCCTTGGGTCAGGGGATCCCACTCTCTGGGAGCAGTTGGTGGGTGAATGGAGGTGACTGGGAGGGACTCCTCCTGGCCTGGAGATGCCCTCAGTGTCTGGGGGTGGGGGAGTCGGCAGGGGCCCCAAGGTCAGCTCACCTGGGGCAGGGCAGAGGCCGTGGCTGGAGGCCCAGGGCTGGGGGGTGGGGACCATCCTGCCGAGGCCCCCAGGGCACGGTGAATGGGCTGTTTGTGCGTTATGAACAGGCCAGTATCACAGGAATGCAGCCGGGTCCCACAGCAGGGAGAGAACCAAGCTGAGAGCCGAGAAATCATAATAAAACACCACTCCCGGGAAACCACTTAAATGAATCACTGCTAAGGTAATAATAACCCTTTTGGCAAATGCATTCTCACTGCCCCAAGCCAAAATATATTCAGCCCTACAAAGGGCCCTGTGACGGGCGGTGGGGCAGCCCCCACCAAGTGGACGTTCTCGCGGCTCTTAAATTCTGTTCTTTCCGCGGGACAGGGCCTGACGAGAAATTTAGAGGACTCTGATGCTTAATGAAACATTCTGGGGCTGTATTTATTTAACAGATACGTGCATTTATTGGGGCCCCAGACAGAGCAAAATAAGCTTTTAAAAATATCTTTATATCAATCTCATTTATAGTTTCATATTAAGCAATTTTTGGGGGGTTGGTCAAGAGGACTGAAAGGACTCTGCAGAGCGCTGCGTTGGCAGGCTCAGGATGTGGGAAGAGCGACTGATCATTTCCTCTCTGTTAAACTCACCCCCACGCACCGTGGTTAAGAAGCGGCCCGTGGAAAGACCAAGGACGAACAAAATCAATTCACCTCTTTTGCACGTGGCCGTCTCAGGTTGGAGGGGCCTGTAGCAGCCTGGGGTGGGCTGCGGCGCTCCCGCCACAGCTGCCAACTCTTGCTACAGGGGGACCTCCCAGAAAGTGGTTCTGGGGACCCAGGTTGGGGGTTGCACACCCCCCACCTCTCCTGAGAAACCAACCTGGGGTCACCTGGAGGACCTCACTCTCCTCTTAGGCTTCAGTTTGCTTATCTTTAAAATGAGGGGAAAGAGCTATCTAAGCCAGCCAGTGGGAAGCCCCTCCCGCCACCAGCACCGCCCGGCCCAGAAGACACACCACGCCTCCATCGGGGGCACCGTCTTCATGGAGGACAGACGTGGCCTCGGGGTCGCCCTCTGCAGACAGCCTGCACGCTGCCGCTCTGCTGGTCAGGAAGCCAGTCCTGTCAGGCAGCAGGACACCAGGTCACTCGGTCGCTGTAGGGGTGGAGTCACACCGTTTCCAGCCTCAGGTTGTCTGTTAAGCTGGAGGGCATTAGGAGTCAGACGGACATACCTAAAGAAAACTCAGGTCAGCAAAGTGTGCCATCATGGGGCAGGGCCAGGATCCGGGGGCTTACCATCAGGAGGAATAAACAATGACGTTCATTTATTTGCTTAACAGATATCTATTGCTTGCCTATGACAGGCACGGGCTGGGTCTGGGCTTTGTGAGAAACACATTTTCCTGGATTAGGTGTGTGCATCTGTGTGTGTGTGTGTGTGTGTGTGTGTGTGTGTGTTTGCGCGTGCACGCTGGGGGTACAGACAGAGGAGCGGGCCACATAGGAAGCCCCATTGGGACACCAGGAGCCTTCCCAGAAATCCTGCACGAACTCTTAACAAAATTTTTCACCACTTCTTACACTGATTGGTGTTTGTCAATGGCTGCTTAAAAAGAACAGGTGGCCAAACTCTTCAACTATGTTATAAAATATCCGAGTATACACTCAGGTGCCAGTGTAGACTTTTGTGGCATGCACATGCATGCAATTGTGTCCTGCAGAGGCCCTGTGGTCCAGGTGCTGGCACTGCCCCCCAAGCTCGAGGGCCCAGGGGCCCCCAAGATGGTGGGTGGTCCCCTCAGGAGATCTGCAAATGGCCAGTCGTGCAGGAGCACATCACTGTTCTCACACAGCCCTTGGGCTGTTGAGGCCACTTCAGACCTTTTTCCCTTGGCCTGGCACCCTTTTTAATGGAACCTAACTCTCCTGCTGTGCAGCAAAGCCAACCTGCTGACACTGGGCTGTGGTGAAGGAGAGCACAGCATTCATCTGCAGGGCGCCCAGCGAGGAGAATGGGCAGCTCATGCTCAAAAGACCCAAACTCCCCAGTGGTTTTTAGGGCAACATTTGGGGTGAGTATTGCAGCTCATGGACTTTCTTCTGATTGGTTGGTGGTGAGGTAACAGGGTGATGTTTTGGAAATCTTAACCATCAACCTTTTGGTCCCACCTGGTCTGGGATCTGTGTCCTTGTGGTCAGCACGTAGTCACCGTCCTCCTCCTGGGTTGGGGGTGGTGGCGGTGGGTCTTAGTTTCTGCAGAGCAGCTCAGAGATACAGGTCAGACTGTTATGCACGTGCCTCGAGGAGGAGCCAGGGTTCTGTTTATTGGTTAGGCCACCATCTTCTTGCTTAACTGCTTTCCCTTTGTTTCTGTGTTCCTGCACTTCCCAGCTTAGTAACTGCTTGAGTCTGTTCTTTGGAACCAGGAGAAGGCCTAGGAGATTAGAGCCTTTGTCTTACAAATAAGAAATGGGGGACATGCAGGGGCTTTTGTTCCCAGGAGGGCCCCACAGGGTCCTGCTCAGTTTCAATCCTCAGGGGAGTGGGGGCGGGACAAGAAGGGGAATAGACTTTTGGATAAGGTGGTTCATCACAAACTCAGCGGAGGATCTCGGTTTTAGGGGGATCTGGTTTCACTTTTGCCCTGGTGTCCTTGGCTGGCTTTACGCCCACCCCCCATGACCTCCTTTCTCAGCCTGCTGGACCGGATGCCCCTGCCCCCCACAGAGGTGAATTTTCTCTGCATCCAGGGTGGACCCCGGGTCGCTGAGCTTGGCCAGCTCTATAACTTGCAGGCCTCAGTGCCAAACGAAAACACAGGGCCCCTTGTTCAAAAAGCAGGAAAAAAGCTTTTCCTGTGGTTTCTCTCTTGACCTGTCACGGTGTTTTCTTTATTTGCTGTTTAACGTCGTGCAAGTGCAGACCCTCATGGGAGCCGGGCCCACCCTGTGACTTGGCATCTGTCCCCCACCCTGCCCCCGCCTGCCCCCAGCCCTCCCAGGCAGGTCACTGGGCTGAGGGGCAGCAAGCTCCTTAGTCCCACTGGACTTCATTCACCAAACACAAGTTCAGGGGGAATTATGAAGAATCTTAGGCAGTGCTGGCAGAGCTCTGACCACCACACGCAGGGCTCCCTCCCGAGCATGGGGCGCTGTGTGACTGTGGTCACATGCCCGGGAGCTGGCCCAGAAGCTGAGGAGGGATGCAGCCCTGAGGAACTCAGGCCATGGGAGTGACACCGTGTACCATGGGAATGTTGGCGTGGGCTCAGGCCGGGACCTGGGGGGATGACTGCTGAGGCCCCTCCCTGGCAATCAGCAGTCACTGGCCTGAGGCAAGGCCCTGCTCTTACAGGGCCCCTGAGCAAAAGCAATTTCTGGAAAGCAGGTGGGTTTACCTGCTAATCATTGTATTCTGCTATTCTGACCTTTTATTACCTCTTTTTTTTTTTTTTTTTTTTAAATCACTTTTGCAAAACTGTAGGATGAATTCTGGAGCACAGGCAAGGCAAGGTGGACTGGGGGCCCGCTCACCTCGTCGCAGGCCTCAGGTCACCCCTGCTCTTCACTGCAGCGGGACTCGGGAAGTTGCAAACGGTTAACTCTGGGGTTCAGACAATTTATGTGACAGGTGAGCCCTCCTGCTCACTCTGCTGTATTTAAAAGACCCAGACCCAAGAGAGGGCTGCCCCAGGGGGCGTCCAGCTGGGCCCAGACTGCGCATTTATCACAAAGCTGTTTAAAAGAAAATGCCTCGGGGCACACCCAGCTCCTCGGGGATGCGGCTGGTGCAGAGGCGGGATACCCAGATAGGAAACACCTGTCCCGCGCCTCGAGCTGGCCAGGCATTGTTTTATATTTGTGTTTTCAGTTCATTCAGACTCAGTATCGAGGTGAAATTAAGTACACCATCAGCCTGAAGCTACCAAACCAAACACAGACACAGCCGGATTGAGAAGCCGCGCAGCAGCGGGGCTCGGCTGGCCCCCGCCAGCCTGGCTCCGCACAAAGGCGCACTGTGCGCCCCCAGACCGCAGGCACCCCGGGTGGCCCGGCCCGGCCCGCGCCCGGCGGGGCGAGGGAGCAGGAGGCTCTGAGCTGCAGACGCGGGCCCCGAAGCCGCCTGTCGTCGCGGGGCCGTGGGCTGAGCCATGCGGAGCGGGGAGCGGGGCTGCCCGGCCTGGAGGGGAAGGTGTGGAAATCCGACACAAACGCCAATGTTTTACCTTCTAAATCACCTTGGTCTTTGCAGTTGAAATTCATCCTGAACTTCCCACCCCAAATGTCTCAGGGCCGGGGGGAGCCCGGGCTGCTTCTCGCTTTCCAAACTCACAAGTCGTAATTCTCTCTTCCCGGGCAGCCGGTCACACTGCTGAGATGGTGTGAAACCCCCCGAGAGTATCGTGGGACCCTCCGCTCCCCCCACCCACAACCCGACCCTCACTCTCCACGGGAGGGACTGACCTCGGTGACTTTTCCAGAGCAGTCCTGTTTGGGGTTTGGCTTTTACAGGGTTCACTTCAGGCTGCAAGAGCCCCAGGTGTGATCCTCAGGTGTGACCCGTCAACTCTCCTTCACCCCAGCAGATTGGCCCATCACCCCTGCCCTCTGGTGTGGCGCCCTGTCCAAGCCTGGGGGGCCGTGGCTTCTAGGGAGCCAGTCTCAATCCCAGACGCCTGGATGCTCCCACTGGACTCTGGGACTGGACGTGTGACCCCGCTCTGCAGCACCCACTGGGGCGGCCTCCGGTCTCCAGGGACTCGGGAATCAGGACCATCCACAGGCCCCAGGCCAGCCCCTCTCCAGGTCTCTCTTTGCTCTCGGTCCTCTTCGAAGTCCGTGCCACCTGCAGGAAGGCAGCTGCCCAGGGTGGTGTCCTGGGCTGCTGGACACATAGTGTTACTTATGTATTATTCATCACAGCCACTTCTGTACTGGCTCTTGAACGCCTGTTCTTCCCAGCCCGTCCGTGCATCTGCTGAATCACAGGCCCAGACTCACGACCCACGTGGTTTACATCTTCACTACAGACTCGCCTTCTTGGGCCCCCGGTTGTTGTGCAGCAGTTCCCCGACCACTGACCCGGCGGGGACGTCATCCCGCCACCACAGTCATGGGGGGGGGGCCCGGCTCCTCTGTTCGTCTTTTTCCCCACCCCTGAGCGTGGCGGGCAGTGTGTCCCAGCGAGGAGCTTGGAGGACTAAAAATCTTTCAACGGCATAAGCCTTTCCATGTCATCACTTGGTCCCCGTTAGAAATTAAGACCTGGCCACAGTACATGAATTACCACAAATACAGTGGCTTAAAACAACACAGCTCTCTTTACAGCTCTGGAGGTCAGAAGTCTGGTGTGAGTCCTTCTCAGGGCTCTGAGGGGAAGACACATTGTCTTGCCCTTTCCAGCTTCTCAAGGCAGCCTGCGTTCCTTGGCTGGTGGCCTCTTCCTCCTGCCGCACTGGCCTCTCGCTTAGGTGGTCACATCTACCAGCAGACTTCAGGGCTGAATGTGGTCCCAAAGATGTCCACACCCTGATCCCCAGGACCTGCGAGGGTGAACTGACATGGCAGGAGGGTCTCTGCAGATGTGATCAGGTTAAGCACCCTGGGATGCAGAGAGGGTCCTGGGTTTTCCTGAGTCGGGTGGCCTCTGGACTTGGGAAGCGGCAGGGAAACGGGTTCTCCCAGTGCCTCAGGCAGGAACGCAGCCTGGCCAACACCTTAATTTTAGCCCCCTGAGTCTGATCTTGGATTTCGGAGCTCCAGGCTGTAAGGTAATCACTTGGTGTTGTTTTTAAGCCACACAGCAGCAGGAGGAGACTAATACGGGTGCCCAGGATTTCGGGTGGGCAATTTAGTTAAAAGGGGTGAAGGCAGAGGGGGCTTGGCTTGAAGCTGCCGCTGCCGAGCACACAGACAGTTCTCACCCAGGCTGGATGCTCATCCGGGCTTAATGTGCACAGGCCACGTGCGCGTGGGACAAGATTCGGGGGCTTCGCCCCCACCGCGTATCCCTCCCCCGCCGCCTGGCTCACATCTCCGTGCCAGGCGTTTAGGAGCAGTTGCTGGAAACCCTCAGCCTCTTCTCTGGCTTTAGCTTGGGAAGCTTCCTTAGATGAAAAAACTCTTTATTTCTCAAAGGACTTAGCTGTGCTTTCTACCTGTTACACATGCAGGGCATTTAAAGAGCCGGCATGGCCCCTTCCCGGGCCCCTCCCACGCGGCCCCTCCCTGGAGCCCGCTGGCCGCTCCCCCAGCCGGCTCTGTGCTGCCCACCCAGATGCCGACGAGCCACATGCTTACGTGGCTACGTGCTGAGTTTTCAGATCACACGACTTTCCACCGTGCAGGGTTCCAGCTCTGTCTGAACCCTTAACTCACACTCACACACACACACACACACACACATTCACTCACACCCCTCCATTCCCCCTGTCCCTCTAACGTGGTCGCAGAGGCTCATTGAGATGACCAGCCCATGCTTACTGCTCACAGCCAGGCCAGCGGAACAACAAGATTAACTGCCCTCTGTTTTCTCTGGGGTCAACGATTACTGTTTTTTTTGTGTTTTTTTTTTTTTTTTTTTTTTTTACCACCAGCACAGTCTGAGACTCTCCCCAAGCCGTAGGTCCCCAAAACGTCACCTCGCAATTTTGTCTTCCTGGAGAAGGCCCTGTTGGGCCGGGGCCCTGCTTGCAGGGGAGGCAGCTGCGGGCAGTGGTCCGGGGCCTCTGCGCACACCCGTGGGCTTCTCAGCACGTGATTCGGCCAGCGTGACCTCTGTCCCCTGTCCCGCTCCACAGCCTCCCCTTGGCACGTCCACGTGGAGCACGTGCTCTGGGAACTCTTGAGCAAGGGTGTGCAGGTGGTGACCTGGGAAGACCTGGAGCTTCTGAAAATGTCTTTATTTGACATCGTTTGATAGTTTGGGCTTCAAACTCTAGGTTGGACGTCGTTTTCCTCAGAATTCTGACATGGCCACTCCCTTCCTCCCCGCCCCTGAGGTTGTGGTTGAGAAGCCCTGGTGCCAAGCTAATTCTCCATCCTTTGTATGAAACCTTGTTTTCTCTCTAGAAACTTCTAGGACTTTCTCTTTGCCCCCAGTGTACTGCCTTGTCACACGTTTTTCTCTGTGTGGGTCTCCTTCCATGCCAGCACTGTGCATGGATCGGGCCCTTTTATGCTAAAAACTCAATTTCCTCAGCTTCATCTTCCAGCCCTCTCTTTCTTCTGAGATGCACCCCCCCACTCCCTGTTCCCTCTCAGAGTCCTTCCTCCAAAGTTTGTCGATCTTTGAATGTTACGTCTAAGATGGAGATATTAAAAAACCACTTGCAAGCTCTGTGTGTGTGTGTGTGTGTGTGTTGGAGAGTGGGTAAAGTGTGTACAAATAAAAGTTACATGTGGGTTTCAGGTAAACAAAGGAGAGTAAGTGTACCCCTAACACTGTGTGGGGTATACTTATGCTAAAAATTATTTGTTGTTTATCTGCAAGCCCAGTGTAACTGGGCTTCCCGTGTTTTACCTAGCAGCCCGAGGTGGGGGTGCTTTCCTACAGGTTTCAGGGCAGAGTGTTTTGGCTGGCCCGGTGCCAGGGATGCCCATGTGGGGTCTCCAGGTCTCTCTGTTCAGGCTTCAAGTTGGAGCGGTCAGTCTGGCCCCAGCACGCGGGAGCCCACTGGGGAGAGATGCAGGTGTCTGCAGCCAGAGCTCCTGTTCACAGTGCCCAGCATGGGCCTTCTCCCTCTGCACCGTCCCTCAGCCCAAGACCCTGGCTCGCTCTCTCCAGGGAATACAAAGCCTTGTCTGCTGGGGCAGCGGAGGGGGCATGAGAGCCTGGGGCTTCTTACCCAGACCTGGAACCACTTCTCACAGTGGTGGCCCTTCCCTCCCTCCAGGCGCTCCTGCAGCTTTGCCTGCAGGGCGTGCCGTGGGGCGGGCTGGTTTGCTTCCTGGGTGTCCCAGCTCCTGGCTGAGGATTCGGTTCTTGGATCTGCTCCGTGGGTCACACGCGTCCACCCCTTGTTACCTCTGTCCCCGCTGTTGCCTCTCCTGGTTATGTCTTTGTTAATTTATGCCATTAAAAAAACCCTCTCCTGACATCTATGCTGGGCTTCCAGAGGGGTGGATGACACGAATTTTGATGGTCACGTTGTCTTTGACAGGGGCTCGCCCCGACTTCATTTCTAACCTGATCTTCCTCTTCCTGTCGGTGAGTTTGGTCAGCCGTGGGTCCTCCAAACAGTTGGGTAGTTATTCATCATGTGATGACTGCCACGTGGTGCTGGGCTCTGTCCTGGGCACACAGCACGCCCTCCAGCTGCCTTTGCTCCACTCAGCCCCGCTGGAAGGTGGGGAGGGGGCTAGACCCCCAGATTTTAGATGAGAAAAGGAAGAGTTAGGCTGCACCCCAGGTCCCACGGCAGGTGGGTGGGTGGAGCTGGGTGCCGCACCCCTGCGGGAGGCCTCCGACAGGCCCCGCCCTGGGTTCTCGATTTAGCCCGCCCTGGTCGGAGAGGCGGAGTCTCCTCTTTTAACCCGGCCGCTGGAGCTGGGCGTGCTCGCAGGCCGCCGCCCCGCCCAGGGTTTCGCTTGCTGGGAGTGTCGTGGGCTGGGAGCGCCCACCTGACCAACGAGGGAGGGTCCCCGGGGTGGGGGGAGCAGAGGGCCGTGTCGCCTGCCCACCTCCGGCCACTCCGTGCGGGGCCACTCAGAAGCTGCCCCCACTTGGCTGCCCTCTTGTGTATTTTCTCTTTTTAATTTTTTTTTCAGTGGGAACTCCAGATACTTTAAGAAACACATGGTTTGTATCTTCTCACTCTTTGGATGCCGCAATGTAAGTAGAGCATTAAAAAAAAAAAAAAACCAAAAAACCCAAAAAAACCAAAACCCACCCCTCCAAACGACAGCTTTCACACACACGACAGAGGAGACTCGTTTTAAGAGGTGAGTAGGTGTTTTTGTGTTTTGTGCACTTATGCAAACAAGCCGCGCCGTCCCAGCAAACCTGGGCGCACTTTTGTTCTGGATTTATGTCTAGTGCTGACGGTTTTGTGGAAATGCTACGTTTTTACGAGGCTGAAGTACCTGTGTCTCTCCCCTGTGTAAAATGTAATTGCGTCTTATTTATTGCACTGGGTATTAACACTCATAGTTCATTAAGAAATTTTCTCCAGGGCTTGTCGAACTCGCGGGGCTGGTGCCTGGAAGGAGGTCGTGTTCAAGTTCAGCTCCGGAGGGCAGGGAGCAAAGATGACTCTGTGTTCTGGGGACACATTAGCCCCGGCCCCACAGTCCCCATGCAGATGCTCTCAGCCCTGGGTGTCTGGGTCCCGAGATCACCGCTCTCACTACCTAGCTTGAAGGTGCGCTGAGCACTCAGAGCTGCTGCTTTTCTGACCTTGGCCTTGCCTTGCAGGAGCCGGACGCGGGCTCCGCGCAGCTCAGGCCCAGACAGAGGGAAGGCCACTGGGCCACGCTCCAAAGTGAAGCACCTTGAAAGAGGGAGAGCTGACCCGGCCCCAGGGGTGGGAAACCTGTGAGGGGTCAGCTCCACCTTTGTGGTTGAGTTTTTTTTTAATGGAGGTGCTGGGGATTGAACCCAGGGCCCCCGGCACGCTAAGCACGCGCTCCACCCCTGAGCTCTACCCTCCCCTCCACCCTCATTGTAATGCCCAGCGTCTCAGGCCGGTGAGGCCCTCGCAGGGGCCTGGCAGGTACTGGGACATCTGGTGACTGCTGTGTCGGCCAGCCCCCAGGAAAGTGGGCAGGACCCCAGTCCAGGGCAGGTGTGAGCGTGGGCCTAGCATGGCAGCTGTTTCAGGGGTAGAAGACCCTGAGCAGGGGGATGCTGTCCGTCCGGTGGGGGCGTGGCTGGGTCCCAGGTGCATCTGGAAAGAGACCCCAGGTGGCAGCAGGGGTGTAGTGGGGGCCAGGCAGGCGCTCTCTGTCTGGAGCCCCCATGGGGGTCGTGCTGCTGACCCCGCTGGAGCAGGGTGGGCCCTGGTCCCTGGGCACTTCTGGGCTTGGAGGACACTGGGGCTGGCTCTCAGGTGGCTTTGGCACTTTTCTGGCAACGCCAGCACAGGCAAGCCAGGCGGGGCAGGCTTGGCTGCAGAACTCTTCTAGGATGTCCCGATGACCATTTTGGAGAAGGTCTCCTTGTCCAGGTCGGTGGCCCCCTGTATCCGATGTCAGGGCCGTGGTGCTCACCTTGGCTGGGCACTGAGCGGGCAACTGCTTCGGGTAGTGGTGAGTGAGTTGTGGACCAAGGGACTTCATCTTGTCCTCCATTCTGGTCCAACTGCTGTACACACACTGCTGAGCTGTGCACAGACAACCCTAGTGTGTGACCCTCATACCTGAGACGTGAGACCATAACGCTGGAAAAAGGGTCTCTTCTGTGTGTAATTTAGTTAACGTTCCTCTGATGAGATCATCCTGGATTATTGGGGGCCTTAATCCAATGACGAGTGTCCTTGTAAGAGACAATCACAGACACAAGGAGGAGGAAGTAACACGAGATTGGAGAGATACAGCCACGGCCCAGGAACGCCAGCCACCACCAGACGCTGGGAGAGACGAGGAAGGACCATTCACCTGAGCCCCTGGGGCAGCGGGACCCTGCCTCCAGGACCAGGAGAGGATGGATTTCTGTTGTTTTAAGCTGCCCTGTTTTGGTACTTTGTTCTGACAGCTCTGGACACTAACACTACAGGCTAGAGAGGAATCAGGATGATCCATGTTGGGGCCACATGGGGGCTGTGGTGGTGGGGATGTGTGTGTGCTTATGTGTGTGTGTGCACACATGAGTGTGTATATGTATGTGTGATCATGTATGCACACAAGTGCATATGTGTGTATGTGTGCATGCACGTGTGAGTGTGTGCATGCACATGTGTGTGCTCACACACATGCACGTGCAGGGACTGAAGATCCAGGTTCCTGGGTGTCTGGGAGGTTTGCAGGAAGGGTGACCCCCTGCAGTGGGCTTGGTTTCAGAAGCCTTGGCTGTGGCTGCTGTCAGGATGTCCAGGAGCAGGAGACGGACCCCAGCCCACGACCCACTGGAGCTTCCTATGGCCATGGCGCTCCAGTCCGGGAGGCTTCCTCCTGCCCCTCGGTCCCTTCTCTGGGCAGCCACATCTCTCAGCCCAAATGACAGCATTTCTCTCACATCAAAGCTCTGGCTTCACTGAACTGTCCATCCATGATGTTGCAGCAAAGTATGCTACAGCTCAGTGTTACAGCTCAGTGTGACAGCAACCTGGGTCCGGGCGACAGACCAAGCAGCACTCGGAGAGTTACTACGCCAGGAGGCCCAGAGGCGTTAACACACCAAGCTCTGGACTCCATCTGTAGGTTTACACTGGCTCTTATAGGCTACCAGTCTAGACTTTGAAACATTTTGTAACATCATATGCAAATAAGGTGTAACAAAAGGTGACTAATTAGGAAGAAGCTTTGTAGAAATGGACCAATCAGGAGTGAGGGAAATGAACCAATCAGGAGTGAGCTCAGGGAACCAATAGAATCTGAGGGATAAGTTCCGCTTTCCTAGAAGTAAGCTGTTTCAGAGTTTAAAAAGCGAGAGAACGCTGCTGGGCCAGGGAACCAAATGGTGCTGGTGGGAGGGTAGTGGCCCTGCCTGGGGCCCCCGCTGTCTTCTTCGTGGGGCTCCCCACCTCACTGACAGAGGTTCAGGAAGGACTGACGTGAATCGAGAGACTGTTTCTCAGGATCCGACAGGATTTCAATGGTTTTCACGGAGCTGAACCCCCTCTGAGACTTGGGAGGCTGCAAATGGAAACACACAGTGTTCGTGGTTCGTACTTGACGGGATGATGGCTGGCTCCTCCTGAAAACGCACCAAGCCTGCAGAAGCGGCTGCGAATCTGCAGGGCCACCCAGGTCCCCCGTAAGGGGTGGGCAGGAGGCTTGCTTTAATTAGACTTGGACTCTCCTCTGACACGGAGCTGTGTCTGATTTGCACTCTGAGGGCTTCCGCCTCCCAAGGCAAACGGAGGGGCCCTCACTTGATGTTTGAACACATTTCACACACACGTCAGTGTATTTACTGACACAGACACGCACTCACACACACGCAGACCCACAAGCGTTCCCGGCCTCGCCATGTGCGGGGCAGATTTCGGCCCCATCCCCAGCCCCCCTGGGGGTCGAAGCAGAGCTCGGTCTTCTCTCTGCTTATTTTCACACGGAGGGATTTATCAAGTAAACATCCAGCTTTGAGACCTGGCCTCCCAGGAGCTGTTCCTGCAATGCCAGCTCGTCGCTTTCATCTCCGTTAGCTCGTCTTCAATCAGCAGTGTTTGGACAAGGATCCTGAGCCTTTCTTACCTGGAGGGAGCAAAGTAAAATTTGGGGTGTTCTCACCATTCTTCAGGAGTCCCCCACTGGCTCTGGGGCTGCATCTGCTCTCTGGGGACTCCCCCCCCCACCCAGTGGCTGAGCATTGCCTCTAGAGGTTCTTGTTCAATTTTCAGTGCTGGGCCCCAGGGGCGTGTGCTGAAGGTAACAGGGCCTCTTCCTGACATACCTGCAGCCCTGTCCAGTCTGGTCCTGGAGGTGACCCAAGCACCAGGTACTGCTTTTTCCGCAGTCCCTACTCCTCCCATGTCCTGGGGGAAGGACTTTTTAAAGAAGGAGGTTTAGTGTGTGTGTTACTGATGTGGTACATGAAAAAGGCAGGTAACAAGATAAATCGTACACTATGGTTGGTAAATATGGATATATTTTTTATATATAATATAGAAAAATAGAAAAATGAAAACAGTAAGTAATTATCTCTAAGAGATGGGATTTATAAGTAATCGTGTCTCTTTAGGGGGCTTAGCTCTTTTTTCTAAACTCTTTACTATGAACATGTACTAACTTCATAAATAAAATGTTATTTAAACATAAAATGGAATGGTGGAAGGAGCTCTTTAGTCTGAAATAAAAAGGACTTGGGAATATACAATGATTGTCTTAAAAGATTTGAAGAAATGTTGCATGAAAGAGGTATGCTGGGTTTTTTTTTTTCTGATGGGGATGGAGAGGCTGAAAACAAGTGGAACAAACAGAAAGGCAAAGGACTTTTTATTAGCAAAATTGTCCATGAATAGGTTGGGCTGACTTTGACAGCTGTGTGTTCTCTGTCAGAGGAAGACCTCTTGGCAGGATGGGGTGGCGGCAGGACTTCAAGTGCAGGACTGATGATGATGATGGTGGTGATGTTTATGATAATGATGCTGGTGCTGATGGTGGTGCTGATGGTGGTGATGATCATAGTGGTGATGATGGTGACAATGATGATGGTGGTGATGGTGGTGATGATGGTGATGGTGGTGATGACAGTGATGTAATGATGGTGACGGTGGTGGTGATGATGGTGATGGTGGTGATGATGGTGATGGTGACGTAATGATGGTGATGGTGGTGATGATGGTGACAGTGATGGTGGTGATGTGATGATGGTGGTGGTGATGGTGATGGTGGTGATGATGGTGGTGGTGATGTGATGATGGTGATGTGATGATGGTGATGTGATGATGGTGATGGTGGTGATGATGGTGACAGTGATGACAGTGGTGACAGTGTTAGTGATAATGATATAATCTTTTTTGTTCATGTTATGCTGACAATGCACAAAACATTCCTTTTCATACCCAGCTGATGCCTGCCCGACCCTCTGGGGAGGCTGTCAGGCATTATAGCCATCACCCCGTGGAGTGAATGAGGCCAAGAGAAGATATCACTGCTGACCCAGAGGCAGAGCTGAAATCTGACCCAGCCCTTTCACTCCCCAGCCCAATACCTGGCTGCTCTGCTCTTTGATCTGAAGTTGGTGGCACCTTGTTCAAAACAAAGGCATCTGGAAAGAAAGGTATTTTCTGTCAGACTCAAAGAAACATGGCCTCAGCCTGACCCCCCAGGACCGGGGGAACGGGGGATGAAGAGCAGGTTTGCAGGGACCATGGTGGGAAGGAGGGTCTCTGGGGGGACTCAGCCTACGATGACAGTGGAGCCCGCACCTGCATGTCTTGGGACCTTCCCCTCCTCTGGCAATGGGAGGCTTGGGCAGGTGACTGTGTTTCCCGGGGTGGGCCATACCATACTGGACCCTGACCTGTCATCCCGCCCACATTTCCACTTCTCAGCCTGGCCCCTGGACTCGGACGCTGCCCTGGATTCTCTCCATCCTCAGCCTCTGCTTCTCCAGAGTTGTGTGGCTTCAGGTCCCTGCTGTCCTCTCGCCCAGACCACCCTCCTGCTGCCCTGACGCCGCTGCTCTCTGCCTGGCACCCTGCCCCCTGCTTCAGTCCCGTCACCCTGAGGGCGGCCAAGCTGGTCCCTCTCCCACCCCCGCTCCATAACTTGCCTTGGGCGGAGCTGGTGGAGTGGCTGTCACTTGTCCTTGTCTGCTCCCAAGTCCCATTTGTTCTTTCCTAGTAGCTCTCAGAGTCACCTCCTCCTGCCGTCCCAGGTGTGGCAGCCTCTGCACTGGCCCCTGCCGGCAGCCGCCCTGTCTAGTCTGTGGGCCCCTTTCCAGCTGGGTCACACCCCTTGCTGTACGCCCTGTGTCCATCCTGGGCCTTGCCGACCCTTCATCACACCTTCGTTTCTGCCCGTTGGCAGGGTTTGCTCTAAGCACATGGGACTGAGTCCCCATAGGTCCCTGGTGGCCCCACTCTGTGTTCCAGGTACCCACAGTCTCCGTCCTCCACCTGGACTGGTCTTCCCTCCTCCTTCACTTGAGACACTTCTCTCCATCCTCCAGGCTCAGCTTGGTTTGGGTGTCAGCCTGCAAGAAGCCCGCCATGCTCCGGGGTCGGGGTGAGACGCCCCCATGACCTGCCAGCAGAGCCCACTGCAGCCTTTGTTACCTAATTGCAGGCCATGGAGCCGCTCTCAGCATGCTTGTTGGCTGCCTGAATAAATGAGGAAGTGAATGAATGAATGAGTGGGATGTCCAGAGCCGCTCGGGCTCCCAGTGGCAGAGCTGGGATTTCCACCACTCATGGTATCTGTGTGCCCCAGACTGGAGCCAGCCCTGCGGTCAGAGCCAGGATCACGGAGGCCCTGCCCTCCTGGAGGTTGAACGCAGGCCCGTGGACTCTCAGTTCAGTGCTCCTCCCAGCGCGCCGCGGAGGAGTTAGGGGCCAATGCGGATGGCACCTGGGGCATCCTGCACCTTCAGCTGGAGTGATCGAAGTGGAGTGGCAGCCTCGGGTGCTCAGGGCACACACCCTGCTCCCACTGTCACCGACCCCAGAAGCCTCATCCTTATTTCTGCCTCGCTTTCAGGAGGCCACTGCAGGAAGGAAGACATCAGAGGGCTGGCCAGCTCCCTCCAGGGAGCCGGATGCGCGTGGCGACAGGAGAGGGCGCTGCTGAGCGCTGGCTGGCGTGGGGGTGAGCGCTGGCCAGAGCGGGACAGCCGGCCTCGCTGTTGAGCAAGAGCACCAGACCTCCTTGTTTCTCAGCTGCTTCCAAAGGGGCAAAGGATCAAGGCCCTGGACTTGAAATAACAGAAGGGAAATCGCTTGCAGGCCCGCATCTGGAGGCCAGAAGGGGTTTAATAGCCCTACTTGGGAGGGGGCGGGGCTGGGGCGGGGGGGGGCGGGGCTGGGCGCCAGTTCCCCAGCTCTTCGCCACGGCTTCCCGCAGCCAGGAAGAGATGCACCCGGCTGGCACCCACCTGGCGGCAGCCCCTCCTTTGTCACCTGGGAGGGTGGCGGTCTTCACCTCTACGGCGGCCTGCTGGGTCCTCACTGGGGGTTCTTGGCCTCGAAGCTCTTGCAGTGCTTGGTCCCTGATGCGTCAGCTCAGACCTCCTCAGGCACAGCTCTCGGCTGGCTGAGCCGCTGGGCCGGGGGTTAATTGGGGTCTACAGCAGGGCCGTGGCAGTCTGGCTGTGGTCACGTGCCAACACCGGGCTGTAATCACTCCAGGCTGAGGGGACCCGGCCCCAGAGCACTGCAGACCTCTCTTGCAGGCGGTCAAGTTGCGCCTTCTCCCTGGGGATGTCACCCTGCAGCCTGAGTCAGCTGGAGGGGGGCGTGGTGGCACCTTACTTCTGAGAAGGGAGGCATCTCATTTGACCTAGATGGACAACCTCTGGAAGGCTTGGCAGGGATGGCTTTGTACAGCACGTGATTCCTTGGGCTGATGCCTTCTCCTTAAAAGCAGTGAGGAGGAGCCCTGGGGTTCCTGGGAAGCTGGGACGTGGAGAGCGCCTCGGCTTCCTGCGCCAGCTGCCGCCAGAGCAGCCCCTTGGCAACTCGGTCACGCGGAGCTTCCACGCTGGGCTGCCTGCGGCTCACACCCGCACACACGGTGCCACGTCGGAGCATCCACTGCACGTCCGGCGTGGCCCACTCGAGATCACATCTCTGTCCGACCGGGCCACGGTCCAGGAGACGCTGGTTTTGGGGGAAGGCTGGCAAGTTGTTCCAGGTCACACAGCTTGTCAGAGTCAGAGCTGAATTTCGAATCCAAACCTTCCTGACAACCAACGCTTGGACTTTCCAAGCCCCTTGTCTCTCAAGATTTCAAGCAAATGAATCGCCCAGCCTGGTCCAAGCCCTGTCTCAGAGACCGTGTTTCTGTGAATGCAGCTTGGATCTCATCACTTCCCACCTCCAGCACTGGCAGTGGCTCCCCTCTCCGGGCGGCTCTCTTGGATGGCTGTAGTGACAGATGACCTGGGACGCTGAGGCTGCTCGCAGGCCCAGCCCTCGGCAGGAAGGCTACGTGGCAGAGAGAGGCAGATGGACGGGCCCCATGTGTCCTCGGCTCTGAGCGGGCGGGCGAACCCAGGCCCCCAGCTGTCCAGGTCTCTGGGCTGTGCTGACTGGGGGCTCAGGCCACTGACAGGCCTTGACTGGTTGGGTGCTAATGATCAAGGCGTCCTGTTGCGGACAAGCCAACCGGCAGAAGGTGCTGTAGCCAGGAGGAGAGAAGTGGCATGGCCCCAAACCGGACCCCATCAGCACCTCGGGGCTGCGTGGGCCGGGGTCGGCCCGGGGTTCAGCCGAGCCAAGTGCCCTGCAGGAGGGCCTGAGGTGGAATGGAGGAGGCCAGGCTCCCGGCAGGGTGCTCTGCAGGAACGCGAGAGAGGAGGAAACCCCAGGGCGTGGTGGGAGCCAGGAGAGCGCCCCCCCGGGCACGTAGTAAACGCAAGAAAGGGAGAGGAAGTGATTTGTGGTAGAAGATGGGAATCCCGTAGCCTGCCATTTTGAACTACAAGTACAAAGTAAAATTCAAGTGAATTTTGAAATCAGAAACAAAGGATAAAACCCAAGGAATCTCACAAGTGCAGATTCTGTTAGACTGTGAAGCTCACTGTGGCTCAGTAACACTTTGAAGCGTGAACGGACTGTATCTGTCTGATTCTCGGCTGCCTCCTTCCAGCTGCACCTCTTCCATCAGAAGGAGTCGAGCCCAAGAAGGAGCAGACACTGCAAAGAGCCAGGTAGTCGGTCCTCGACGTCTTGAGCGCTGGGTGAGGGGTCCTCTGGATACAGGACAACCACCTGCAGTTGTGGGGGAGGCACCCGAGAGCCGAGGGGTCTGATCTGGCATTTTCTGCCTCAACGATCTCAAGAGCTCTTCTGGCTTCAGGCAATGTTGCCTCCAAGACGCTGCTTCCCCATCCTGGAGCTGGAGACCTTGGGCCGGGGGCTCCAGGGATGCCTGACACCACCCTCGTCGGCCTCGCCGCTGGGAAGCCCCACCATTTGTTCTTCAGGGGGGTTTGGCACCTCCCCGTGGCCTTCCCCAGGAAAACTCTCGCTCCGTGTTAGTCCTGAAGCCCGGTGCCTGCTCTTTGCAAAGTTTCCGGTCCCTTTGTTCTTCCTGCACACCTGTGCCCTGGGTGAGCTCCTACAGGTATCATGTGTGTGTGTCCAGGGGGGACATGACTCAAGGGTGACGGGTGATGGGCCAAACATACTGGCATTTACAACAGCCTATAAATTTGGTCAGTACAGAGTTCCCAGCACAGCGATTCCAGACGTAGATTCCATGGCATGGAGGAATTTATCACTTGATTAGGGTGGTGTTTCAGATACACAGGGAAACTTGAATACAAGATTTTGGACAATTGGCCAGCCATAGGGGAAAAAAGTTACCTAAAGAGTGACCTTTCCTTCCAGGTCATACCTAAACTAGATTCCAGCTGGATTAAAGATTAGTTGTAAGAAAAGAAGACTGAAAAATTGCAGAAGCAGACATAGTGGAGTGATTTTGTATTTTGAAGGAGGAGAGGATCTCAGGAACGAGGCAGAACCAATGATGGTGTCTCAGAGCTTTAAAGCCACACAGGTCTATGTCTTCCTCAGCAACACGTCCAGCCTGGGTGGGTAGGGGCTCTGCTCCGCCAGACACTCAGGGCCCCAGGCTGACTGAGACGCTGCCGTCTGGGTGTAATAGCAGGGAAGAAGTACTGAGAGTCACACGCTGGCTCTTCTATGTTTTGGCCCAGAAGTGACAGGTGTTACAGCTGCTCAAAGCTTATTGGTCAGAAGCAGTCATGTGACCCTGCAAGGCAGGGGGGCAACATGGGGGTGGGTGGAATTCTTATGGAAGCTGCTGTTCCCACCACAAACTCTCTCCTAACACGTTAAAGCATCAGAGGAAGTGGATGATGTCCTTGGGCAGTGTAAATTAGCAGACTTAATCCGAGAAGTCAGAGGTTGAAAGAGACGCACAGGGAGAAATGTAACAAGATTTTAAGAATTACCTTCAGGAACTGGGTCCCCTCCCAGGTGGTTTTATTGCAAGAATATCGAATATTGTTGGGGGAGAGGTGAGATGCTCCCTGCACCTGTCCTTAGTTACTCCAGCTCCAGTGAGGGTGACCTCAGGACCCTGCTGCTTCTGCAAGTGGAAGCTCATTACCTGGAATTAGCCCGTGGTGGCTAATTTTATGTATTAACATGGCTGGGCCACAGTGTCCAGATATTGTGTCAAATATTATTCTAGATGTTTCCATGAAGGTGTTTTTGGATGACATTAGCATTTAAATTGGTGGATTTAATATGGGTGGGCCTCACCCAATCAGTTGAAGGCCTACATAGAACAAAGATTGACTCCTCTCTTCCTGGGCAAGAAGGACTTCCACCAATACATCTCCCAACAGACCATGGGCAACAAGAGAGTGATGTTTCCCCACCAGGAAACTTGGGTGCTGTTCCGGGGGGACAGCGGGTACTTGGCAGCCACATCTGAAGACAGCGAAGAGAAAGACAGATGCCCCTGTAGGACCATGTGCGGGGACTTTGTCAGAGGCGTGGCCGGCTTGCAGTTCATTGTATAATGCTATTGGAATCACAGAAAATATTAGACATTATTTGTAAATGTATATATTTGAAGCTAAGGAGTCTTTTTGTTAATCATTGAACGTGGACACGATGCAAAGCCTTTAACACTTAGGCACCTGCTGTGCATGAGGCCAAGAGGAGGAATGTCACTGCTGACCCAGAGGCAGAGCTGAAATTTGACCCAGACCTTTCGGGGCTTTCATCATCTTGGCCCCGCTGAAGCTTCGTCCTCAGGCTGGGGCCAATGGCCCTGAGGCTGTCACAGCTGTGCCCTACAGTGAGGGAGCAGAGCCCATGTGGGTGTCTCCCAAAGGTAGAAACAGACCGGATGTTCCCTTGGAGGGGAGGGGAGGGTTCCAGGTTCTAGTGACTCCTGAGCCACGTGGCTGATGGCGGGGGGAGCAAGGTCTGCGGAGAAAGGCTTTGACAGGGAAGAGCTTCATTTCAGAGCCTTCCTCCCAGGTGCCTGGAGCACAGAGGAGGCAGGTGCCGGTGGACGGCGCTCCCCAGACTCTGAGCTCAGTGCGCCGCCAGGCTGGGTGCTGGTTGCTCTTTTGATCGAAGTCCTGGGCTCGCTTCTCACGTCCCCTGTACCTGCTCTCAGGATGCCGTGACCTCTGTCCTGTGTAGTTAAAGACAGGTAGAAAGGAGGGCCGGTGAGTCCCAAAGAAGTCCCTGTTCAGCCTGGCTGGCTGGGAAAGGGAAGACTGCAGATAAGGGCAGGGAAGACAGATGGTGATGACGACCACTGGCCCGTGTGCCAGCTCCCTCCGCGGCCGTCCCTGAGTCAGGGGTCCTTAACATCAAGTCAAAGCTGGGGAAACACTGCCGCTCTTTGCTGCCAGAGCTAGCTGCCCGCAGGAGTGTTAGGAAATCCTGGCAGCTGCATTACAAATGTGTGTGCTGCCTTCGGGTTTATTTATTTGTCTCAATTTTTTCCAGTTGCGTTCGAGCCTGGCGCGATTACACACCTCACGCTGACGGAAGACCACGGCCTGTGTGCTGGGCGGGGGCGGGGGCCGGGGAGGGTTTCCTAGCTCCGTCTAATTTAAAGCACCTTTCGCTGACTGACAACGTGAGAAGGATGTGGCTAAAACAAACAAAAATCCTAGCAGGATCAAAGTACACGCACAAATCTACTCCTTCTGGAAGCAGCGTCTCCCGCCCTTCCCCTCTCTCCCTGGCCCTGCTTTTTACCCCTCATCCGAGTGCCAGTGATTCCTTTGTGGCAAAGCTCCAGGACGTCCTCGTCTCCTCCCAGCGTGACCTGCCTCATGTCTGACTGATGGGGCCGGGGCAGCGGCCCTGCGGGCTGAAGGCGGGCTGAGGGCGCTCCTGACTTCGCAGCGGGCCTGTGACGCGTGGCGTGAGTCCGCGGTCTTTCCGAGCAGCTCAAAGGCTCACAGAGACGCTGGGGAGGCGCCTGTTTGAAGCACAGGCTCCGAGGGTTCCGTGATGTGAGCCGCGACCTGCGGCCTCCCCCCACCCCCCGCCCCCCCAGCGCAGCTTCAGCGGGATCACGGTGGTGGTGGTGGTGGGGGGCTCCGCACGCCAGCCCGCGGCCCAGGGAGGGACGTTCCCACACGGGGTCACACGGGGGGGGGGGGCACATCTGATCTGGACACAGGGGCTCAGACTCCCTGGTTGCCTGTGACACAGGGAAGCCACACACAAAAGGGGTGCTTAGCCCTCCCCTCACCCCCCCACCCCCCACAGACCCCCCCCACCACACACCACACACACACAAACCCGACACACACCATACACACATACACACACACACCCACACACACCACACACATACACATATACACACGCCACATACACACCATACACACATACACACACACACAAACCACACATACACACCACACGCACACACCAGACACACATACAAACCACGTCTACACCATACACACACCCCTACTACATATACACACACACACCCCACGCACACCTTTCCCTCAGCCTGCCTGCTGGTGCTCCTCCTTGCCGGGTCTGCGGTCAGGAGGAGGCCATGCCATAGCTCACGGACTAAGAGAGAGACCCTCGCGGGGTCCCATGTGCCTACTCTCAGGACAGGACCTGATTGGCCCTGCTTGGTCACATGCCCAGCCCTGGACGAAGCACTGCACACAGACGGAGTTCTGCGGTCGGCCCTGGGGATCACACGCTCCCCCCAGCCTGCTGCGATGAGAGGCGTGTGATTGACAGCACAACTGTGAGCGTGAATGTGTGTGTCTGCAGTGTTTGTGTGTGTGTGTGAGGGTGCTTGTGGTGTGTGTGTGGTGTGTTTCTCTAGTTTGGTGAAGGGCCCTGGGCGGGACACAGCCGTGGCCGAGTGTCGGGCGGGCCCTCTCCTGCAGTGCTGTCACGGGCGGCTGGAGCCCTGGGGGGGACGTCACGCGGGGGCTGGAGAGAGGGGCCTGGGGCTGAGGCGCTGGGGAGCAGCTCGTGTGCGCATGTGCGTTTTTGAATCCCCGAGACAGGGAGACCCAAGGGTGCTTCCGGCACTTCTGGCCCGAGAAGACCTGTCTTCCCTCTGGGACACTGGGAAGGGAAGTGAGGCGTTAGCATAAAAAACTTACCCTGGAAGAGATTTCAGGAAGCCCTGTAGTCTTACAGATCCAAATCAGTAATCTGGCTGGGAATTTGAGGGCAGATTCCTTCCCCAACACGTATCCTGGCTGGCCGGTTCTGACCCAGCACCCACCCTGACCCTGAGTTGGGAGCCCGCCACCACTGTGACTTCACCTGTGTGTCTCCTCTGCCTGAAATGCCATCTCTATAACTCCACTGACCACTTTTCTGAGTGACTCTGGCCTCTGAAACTGGGATGAATTCTCTGCCTGCTCATACCACAGTGGGGAGGTGAACCTTGTGCACCAGGGGGATCCCTGTGCTCGAGCACCACTGTGTGCGGAGCACCCCCACATCCTCCGTCACCACTGTGCGCAGAACACCCCCACATCCTCCGTCACCACTGTGTGCAGAGCACCCCCACATCCTCCGTCACCACTGTGTGCAGAGCACCCCCACATCCTCCGTCACCACTGTGTGCAGAGCACCCCCACATCCTCCGTCACCACTGTGTGCAGAGCACCCCCACATCCTCCGTCACCACTGTGTGCAGAGCACCCCCACATCCTCCGTCACCACTGTGTGCAGAGCACCCCCACATCCTCCGTCACCACTGTGTGCAGAGCACCCCCACATCCTCCGTTACCACTGTGTGCAGAGCACCCCCCACATCCTCCGTCACCACTCATTTCCCGTGTGGGTTTGTCACAGGGTGGCAATTCTGCTGCTCCTGCCACCCACCTGAGAGATGAATCAAGATGACACCTGAAAATAGGGATCGGGGAAGGAAAGGGGAGGTGGTGAGCACAGACTCCATTAAAATTTTTTTTCCATTTTTTTATTGATGTATAGTTGATTTACAATGTTTCAGGTGGACAGCAAAGTGATTCAGTTACACATATACATATAAATCTATTCTTTTTCAGATTCTTTTCCATTATAGGTTATTACCTATATTGGAATATAGTTCCCTGGGCTTTACAGAAGGACCTTGCTGTTTCTCTGTTTTATATACAGTAGTGGTATCTGTTAATCCGAAACTCCTACTATATCCTTCCCCTCCTTTTCCTTTGGTAACCGTAAGTCTGTTTTCTATGAGCACGGACTCCATTTAAACATCAAATTAGGTGTGAGTAACAGTAGTGAGTTTGCTTACACATCAGAGCATAAATGTTGCCCTGACTCCTGATGCAGCCAGGTCTCCACGTGGCTACTGGAGACGGTCAGATGCCACCAAGTGTCAGGTACATTCTGGTCTCAGAGAGGCCAAGAAAGAAAACAGAGCATTTCAGAATGGAAACTGCCCACCCGTCTGTTTGTCGGGTTAGTCAGTCGCCTGGCAGCCTCTTCCCGTCCAGGCTGCAGTCTTCCTGGGCTCAGGTAGAACAATACCAATCATCTTCAGGACGTAAACATGATGTCTTCACGCAAACGGCTAGGTAAAATTCTCAGAGCCCACCGCCCAAAAAGGGTAAATGGGGACCTGGGGAGAGTGTGGGGACGCCAATTTCCTCATGTGATTTTGTTTCAGAAGATCACACATCCAGAAATACAGGCTGAGGTGGCCTTTTTAAAGGTGTGGAAACAATGATACCTAAACAGCCACACTAGGTGGGATTCTTGCAAACTGAGAGAGGACAGAAGGCAGGAAAAAGCGAGCAATGCGGCAAAAAATAACACCCGCGGGGGCGACCAGGAAGCCTGTAAAACAGGAGGTCTAAACGCATCCCGTCCCCTAAGGCAAGGCCAAGCGTGTCCGTTACAGTTACACATGCAAATGGGGTAAACGTCTCCTTTTTAAGAACACAAGCCTCTAAGTGGCACATAAAACAAACCAGTTGTGTATTAACGCTAAGAAAACCGGACACACATTAAAAAGGATGTTTGGAAGTAAATGAAAAAGAAAAACAAACATAAAGCATGGGTCCCACTGTACACACCAGAAGAACGGAGTCCAAGCAAGAATATTAAACTGCATGAAGTGTCTTTTTATTGATGAAATGATCAGCCCACAGTCAAGGTGCAGACTGTCGTACCGTTACTCCACACCTGTAACGCACTGTCAGCGCCTCCCTGACAGAGGATCGGAACTACAAGGGGGGCTCGCCGTGCATGCAGTTGTAGGAGACGCTACCGGTCGCCTCTCGGTTGTGACGCATTGTTTGCACAAAAGGGAAGTGGGCTCCACGGGCGGTAATTACAGCACACCATTCAGGGTGCAGGTAATGACACAGAGAGGTCTAACCCCCCAAATCAAGTTAAATTCATCTGGAACATCCACCGGCCAAGAGAGGCGGCAAATCTGTTATCAGATTAAAAAAAAAAAAAGCCTCACCCTGCCTTGAACCTTACATGGGAACCCCTTTAGGTCACGGGGAGAGGCCCTCCCTGATCCCCTGTCCCTGGGCCCCCGCAGCTGTGTCCTGCCCAGGCGGGTTCGTCCTCCCAAAGTCTGGCGGCTCTAGTGATGTGTCTGAAGCCTCGTGCCAAGCATGCCCCGGGCAGCTGTGGCCCGTCCGGTTCCTCTGCCTCAGGGCGCAGGTGCAGACCTGTCTGACCGTGCGGGCTGGCAGCAGTGCCCCGCTTTTCCCTCTGAAGCAAAGCCTGCCTCCTCCCTGCCGTTCACAGCAGGGCTGATGGCTCAGCGGGAATTCTGCGGTCTAGGTAGCCAGGCCAGAACCCAGACCCACCCAAATGCCATTTAGGGGGCTCGATGTTCAGAAAGGCAATGTCTGGGTTTCCCTTCCCCACGACGGGCAGTGGTCCTGCTAACTGGAGGGAAGTCCTTCCTGCTGACACCTCCAACCCTGCGCTGATTTCTTAACAAATCAGCCACCGCCAGCAAATAAGGTAGGACTGATCTAAGAGTCTACCTTGTAACTGTACTCAGCAGACATAGAATGACCCGTATTCCACGTGTCTGTGGCTCTGTGATAAACCCTATGTGGCAGAAACAGTGCGGACGGTGCTCTCCCACTGCAGAGACTGAAAAGACAAAGAGCAGATTAGAAACAGCACACCCACTTCTTGCAGTATGTAAATAACCATCTTGCGGGTAAAAGAGAAAGATCAAGTCAGCACTAACGAAATATTTAGAAACGAATGGAAGAGGGAACCTCTGTTAGACCTTACTGGATGTAGCTGGAGCTGTACTGAGAAAATAAGTCCATAGTTTAAAAATTATTGAAGGAAATTATTTAAGAAATTATTCAAAAGGAAAAAGCAAACCTCAGGAAAGCAGAAGAAAGGACTACAGGTAAAAGCAGGAGAAAGTAATTAGAAAACAGAAACAACAGAATTGACAAGTGAAGATCAAGAGCTCACGCTGCAGAAAAAGAAAACAGAATAAACTGCTAACTACTTAGTCAAGAACAATGTAAGAAAACATGAATATATTATGTGAAACAGCCTGAGAAACCAGCATTTGAAGCGAATAACTCCTACAGGTCTATGCTAAAAGAATTTGAAAATGTGGCTGAAGAGATTAATTTTCTAGAAAAGCAATAATTGTTAAAATGAATTGAAGCAGTGCTGGGATGTGTAAATGTGCCAACATCCATAGAAGAGGTCTGAGAGGGCTGGAAGAGTTGCAGTGACTAGTGTGGCTTGTGTGTGTGTGTGTGTGTGAGTGTGTGTGGTGTGTAAGAGGAATGAGTATGTTTGTGTGAGTGGATGTGCTTTAGCCTCCTGTAATCTCCCTCAGGCTTCCCAAGCTCCTTCAAGTGATGATGATGACGAGGACGATGATGGTGGCGGTGCTGCTGATGGTGATGGTGATGATGGTGATGGTGATGATGATGGTGACGATGGTGGTTGTGATGGTGATGATGGTGATGGTGGTGGTGCTGATGGTGGTGATGGTGATGATGGTGACAATGGTGGTTGTGATGGTGGTGGTGATGATGATGATGGTGATGATGATGGTGATGATGGTGGTGGTGATGGTGATGATGATGGTGGTGGTGATGGTGATGATGGTGGTGATGGTGATGATGGTGGTGGTGATGGTGATGATGGTGGTGGTGATGATGGTGATAGTGATGATGATGATGGTGATGGTAATGGTGATGATGGTGGTGATGTTGATTGTGATGGTGATGATGGTGGTGGTGATAATGTTGGTAATGATGATGATGGTGGTGATGATGGTGATGACAATGATGATGGTGGTGGTGGTGATGGAGGAGGTGAAGCTCTAGGCTTTTTGGGGACAGCCATGCTTTGTTGGTGGCTGAACTGGCTAACTGCCTCTGGTGCCCTTAGACCCAGCTCCACCCTCTCCACCTCGCAGGGTGGAGCTGGGTTGCAGTGTTGCAGGAGCAGTGCAGGAGGCTGCCCTGCGGGATGCCAGGGCTTCCTGCTGTCTGGCTTTGGGCAGGGTTGACAGTCAGAGGGAGAGCAGAAGAGGCGGGAGGTGAGGGAGGCCACCTGGCTCCCCTACCCCGTGTGCTGCTGTCGTCTGGCTCCCCCTCGTACTGACATCCAACTCGGCTTTTCCTCTTCCTGGAAGGACTGCTGCTCGGCAGCAGGGTGTGGTCAGCAGCCTTCAGGGTCTGTTTGTGATGGAGACCCAACTTGTCTGGTCAAGCTCTTGGTGACTGAGAGGCTGGCACAGAGGCCTGGCCCATGGTCACCCCTTGTCCCTGAGCTCCCTGCAGGACTGGCTGAAGCTTGAGGGGCTGCAGCGCAGTTGGAATTCACCTCCACCAACCCCCTTCCTTAACAAACACCTGGCACTTGAACTTCAGCTAAGCTTCTGCTCCTGCAGACCCCAACCTGACAGCCAGCTCCCTCTCCAGGGCCCATGAGCTACCCCCACTCCCCTTTCAGGACTAGGGTGGCATCTCCCAGTGGTTGTTAGAATCCTGCAGAATGCTGTGCAGTCTCTTACTGCTTCCTTTTGACGTTCTGCTTGTGGGGGGAGGGTCGAGCTCAGCGGCAGAGCACGTGCTTAGCATGAACGAGGTCCTGGGTTCAAGCCCCAGTCCCTCCATTAAAATAAAAAAAAACCTAATTACCTCCCCCACCAAAAAAAGAAAAAAAAAAAAAAAAGAAAATTGTAAAAAAACCTGTAAGATATAAAAAGTTCTGCTTGTATTCTTGTAAATAGTTCCTTTAAAATGCCCCTCAAATTACTCAATCTGCGATGTCCTTTGTCACTTGCTAGGACCTTGACTGGCATACAATCTAAATAAAGCATATATATTAAAAAAATAAAAAGTCCGCTTGCTGTGTAAACGCTTCTTTCAGACCCTTGCCCCAGGCAGCCTCTTCCCCACCCCAAGGACTGCGCCTCAGACCGCCCTCCCCTCCGTGGGAATCTGCAGTCGTCCCTGCTGACGGAGGACTTCTGGTTAAAGGGGCGGGACTGAACACAAGGCTTCCTGCAGCCCTTCTGAAATCCCACTACGCGAGGACGGGTGAGGACAGAAGAGAGGACAAGGGACACTAATCAGCACACGGATGATGTTAGTCTTGAAGCTGGAAGTGGACGGACCAGTGGTGAGTGGTCAGCAGAGGGGAAATGATCAGTTTGTGCTTCTGCTGGGAGGGAAGCAAGTCCATTCAGGTGGCTGAGCCTCAGGGCCCAGGGTGCGGAAGGCTGCTGGCCCGAGATGGGTTGGAAGGGGCCTGGGTGATGGTGGCACAGGAGCAGCGAGAAGGCCCTTGCCCAGCCCTCCACCCTCGGCCGCAGCGAGGAGGGTCACACCAGGACCGGGGAATTCTGTGAAGTTTGCAAAGTGGGCGGTGAGAGACCCCAGCCCCTTTATCTGTTCAGTCTGATGCCGGTGGCCAGGCTTTGGCCCACATACGGCTGCAATGCCCTGGAAGTCCCGCCAACCACCCAGGGTGGCCGTAAACTCCACTCTCCAGGAGAGTCAGCATCTCTCACTGCGTGCGTCCTGGGCCCCCATGCCCCACTGTCAGGTGGGTCCAGGGATGGTTGGCCCTTGGGGGAGGCCCCCAAGCAGGAGTCAAGCATTGGCCAGTGCTTTCTTCTTTTCTCTTTTTTGTTCCCCACCACTCTGCCTTCTTTCCTTTTTCAAAAAGAGGCAGGTGGGGAGGGGTCCAAGCGAGAAAAGGAGATGGTCACCCCCCAGTGTCCTAGAGAAAAGGACCCCGTGTGCGCTCCCCGCGCCTGGTGCTGCCATGGCCTCCATGCTGCCCCGCAGCAGGAACGGGGGTAAGAAGCGGCCTCTGGACAAGGATCTCTCCTGGAGCGTTTGGGGAAGGGAGGCCATTTAAGCTCTCCTGGCTCAGGCTGGCAGCTCTGGCCAGGCTGTGGTTTATGTCCTTAGACAGTGTCTTCACTTACTGTGACCCTGGATGGCTGACTCAGCTCCAGGTGCTCACAGAACCGGAGGATCCTTGGAACCCTGCCATCATACGTTGACTTCCTAAAGCTGGCTTGGTGGTGGGGGCAGTAGGATGGTGGGTGGGAGGAGACCCCAGATGAATGCACGCTTGACAAACCGCTTCTCCGTGGGGCTTGGCTGATTGCTGCTTTGTGACACGCTGAACCGGCACCCTGCAGGGAGACGGGACCCTGACTCTGTGCCCCGGCTTGGCCTCAGGGCTGCCGTGCATCGGTGGCCCTGGGTCAGGAGGAAGGTGGTCAGTAGCAGGGAGGCCCCCAGTGCAGGGAGGGGGCTTCCTGAAGGGGCAGGGGTAGCCCTTGGCCGCAGGGACCCTGAGAAGGGAGCTGGGTCACCATCTTGTCCCGTGTGTCAGGAACTTCACTGGTCTTAGACTGAAAGTCTTGCACTTGGGGGAAGCCCACTCCCGGGCCATGGGACGAGGTGGTCGCCCTGGAGCTGGTGGGGGTGACAGAGGAGTGGCTTCTCCGGGCTGTGTGTGGGGTGAGGGCTGGGCTGTGCTTCCGGGGGTGGGGGGGAGGGCGGCTTCAGGACGGGTGGAGGCGGGGCGCTGAGGGCTCCCGCTTGGGCTCGGCCTCATCAGACTCCCAGCGTGCAGGGCTCCGGGTGCCCTGGCGGCTTGGTGCTGTTAGCGCTCTGCTGTGTGCATTTAAAGTTGCACGTTAAGGTAATGGTTTATTTTGTTTTTAAACTTGTCCAGCTTTGCATAGCTTGCCGTGGGGTGGGCTGTGTCTTGGGGTGCGGGGGTCAGCACATGCCCAGCTCTCTGTGAGAGTGGGGGCGGGGCTTCACCTCTGTGGACCCCGGTTTCCTCCTGTGTGAAGTGTGGCTGGAGTCTGCACTCGAAGGTGCCGTCCAGACCAGCCCCGCCTGTCACCTGGTCCCCTCTCAGGCCCCGGCTGGGGTCCCTGGGCCCACACAGGCAGGGCTCCCTCGTCTGGGGCCGGGCCTCCCGCCCGCCCGCCCGCCTCCCTCTCTCTCTGTCCAAGCTGCTCCCTCAACACTCCGTCCAAGAACTGGCGGAACTAGTCTCCTTCTTCTTGCCTCTGGTCCCACTGGCCTCGGACCCTAATTGTCCCCTCGCTGAGGAGAGCCTTCCTGGGACCCCCGTGCTCCCAGGGCCGGGGGTCCTGCCCGACCTCCCACTCCTAAGGCCCACCCCTGCGCCGGGCAGCGGTCCTTCCCTGCTCCTGTGGGCTTCCTCTCCACTCCTGTGGCCTGTCATCTCGGGGGGCGCCCGTTCCCTTTGCAGGTGAGCCAAGCACATTTTTCTCAAGAGCTCTTAACCTACAGAGGAAAAAATAGTTGAGGCTGGCGGAAACAAGGTGAGGTTAATTTAGGGTTTAGCTGTGCTTTTAGAGATTATCTCAAGTGTTTTCTCATCTGTTTTTCAAATTAAGAACAGGAGGTATTAAAATACTCTCCAGTGTTATCCAGGGGTGCGGACCAGGCCTGCTTTGTAAGCTCCGTGGCGGCTTTGCAGAAGCACCATGGAAACGGCCCGCAATGAGGGGTCTTTGCGTTTCAGTTCTGGCTGCGGTGGGGGGGGGGTGGGGGTGAGGAGGAGCCCAGCCCTTGCCCTGGGGCCCGGGCTGCTGGGAAACAAGCCGGAGCAGAACGGAGAGCATCTCTGCATCTGCGCCTTCAGCGGGGGGGGGGGGGGGGGGGGGGGGGGGTCGCATGGCGCCCGCCTGTTGGCGCTTAAATCCATTACGCTAAGTGCTTCGGGCTTTATATGCTGTGGGACTCTCAGTCCGGCAAAAAAACCTTTTAATAACTCATTATTAAAACCATTTGGCTTTCGACTGTTTGCATATATGATTCCTGAAATATCTCCTCGCTAATTGTCCAGGAGAGTGATATTCAGCAGAGCTCTCTCCCCTTCGAGGCCCCCCGCCCCGTCATAAAGCTGCCGTGGTGGGCATGCAGTGGCTGGTGCAGGTGGAGGGCTGTGGGCTCACCCCACGTCCGCTGTTCAGGGACCACCTGGGGGGAGCGAGGCCATTCCAGCCCCGTGCGAACCAGGAGGCCCAGGGGCCTCAAAGTATCCACATGAAGTTGTAGGGAGAGTTCCCAGAATGTCCCCCACTCCATCGTGAGCCTGACAGCAGATGCCACCCACTGAGACCTTCCTGCTCCTGGGGCTGCAGGCGGGGCCCCCATCATCGCAGTGGGACAGGTGTCATCAGGCCTGGGTACGCAATTTGTGGCGCTCAAGGCAAAATGAAAGTGTGAAACTTTGTTCAAAATGTTTCCAGGCTCTCAGGACAGGGACAACAGGGTGTCACACCGAGTGAGGGCCTTCCGAGTGAGGGGCTCTGGGTGACTGCCCAGGTGGCACACCCGTGTGACTGTCCTGCTCCTCCTCCCCTCCCCTGCCTGTTTTTTAGGTTCAGAAACAGGCATGGAGAAGTCCTGGTCCCACTGCAGTTGGTGTCAGAGCTGGGCCTGGAACCCAGACAGCTGAATCTGTAGGTCAGCTCTGTAAACATATATTTTGTACATTTCTTCTTTTCTATTTTTAAGGTGTCTTTTCCCATGTAAATGTTTTCTTATTTTATTTTATTTTTTGAGAATATAATCAATATTTTTAATAACTATAAATGGAGTATAACTTTCAAAAATTGTGAATCACTATTTTTTACATCTGAAACTTGCATAATATTGTACATCAACTATACCTCAACTATTTTTTTAAAAGGTGATCTTGCTGGATATAACTTTTTGGTTTATATTGCAGCAAAAGAAGTTCAGATTTGTAAAACAAACTTCATATTATAGAATTAAATACTCTGACGTATACACCCGTCAGCTGTTACAGTTCACCCCACTGGTGGTGCCTTTTATGGAGGCACCAGCGATTGAGCCCAGGACCTTGTGCATGCCAAGCACGCACTCTACCACTGAGCTACACCAACCTCCCAAATGTTTTTTCAAAGTAAACTTAAAGTCCACATAAATACAGAAAAGTGCAGACATTGCAAATGTTCAGCTTGGTGAGTTAGACAAAGCGAACGGGCCTGTGTAATCACCACCACATCAGGGCTCAGACGGGCTGGCAGAGCACAGCGCCCCCCTCCCCACCTGCGGGGCGAGCCCCGAAGCCCGCACTGCCCGTGCTGGGGCTTCGTATAAATGGACCCGCACGTCGAGCTCTTTTCTGATGATGAAAATAGCTTAGTCATTTAAAAAATTTAGAAAATACAGTGAACTATAAAAAAGAAGATATTGGTGGCTGTGGTTTAATATGTATTAATGTAATTTGGGGGCATTTCTGTGTTTTTCTTCAGTGAATTTGCTGTGAGGTCTTTGCCTCTTTTTTCTATTGGAAGCTTCCCTCTTAGGAAATAATTATGTTAAAACGTCCTTTCTAGAGTAAGGTATTAGCTCCCCATCACCTTCGTCTCCCGCGGTGTTTCCTTGACTTGTCATTTGCTGACTTTCACCGCCTGAGGTTCAGAGACGTGCACGTTTTGGGTAAGTGTCTCCCTTGCTGTTTGATTGTTTCCGCACTTGGTAAGATCTTGCTTCACTTACCAGTGAAGTCAGTTAAATATTCAACTATATTTCAGTTAGAAATTGTTATGGTTTCTTTCTATGTTTAGCTTTTCCGTCTATTTGGAATTTATTTTGGAATATGATTTGGAGTGAGGCTCTAACTTAAATTTTTTCCCAAAAAGCCAATTTTCAGATGCCATTAGCTGAACATTCCGCCTCCCGCCAGCACATGCAAGGCTTCGCTCTCACATAGTAAGCTTCGCTAGTGGTGTCTTTTTCAGGCAGCTTGAACCCGCCGTCGGTCTGCTAATTTTCACACCATTAAGTTACAGTTTTTATTGCTGTAACTTTCTCATGATTTTTAATACCCCAATCGGCAAATAGCCCTCGCCACCCCTCTTTTCCAAAAGTCTTAGTTCTTCTTGTCAGTTTATTCTTTCAGATAATCTTTGGAATCCTTTAGTCAAATTTTTTGGAGTGGCACACAACTCATGAAAATTTGGGAAAAATCTTAATTATTTACAACACAGTTTGTCAGAGGCACGGCGCACCTCTCCGTATTTTTTCTTCGCCTTCGTTTCTTACTAAGTGAAGCACAACTTTTGGTTCCTGCTCCCTCCCTCCCACTGGAGGCTTGTCGGTGCTCTGGGTGCAAAGGCAAGACCACATGAGGTGTTTTTATGCTCGGAACGGGGCGCAGCACTGGTGTGGGGCTGGGCTCACGCAGACCCCTCCTGAGGATGCACGTGGGCGCGTACCGGGAGCTGGTGCCCCACTGGAGTTAAGTTTCTAAATTAGGTTGCTGAGTAAGATTTCATTTTACACGTGATTCTTATGCTTATAAATGTTTGAAAGCGCCTAACTTGGTATGAGACGGAAGCTTTAGTAGTGTGATTGAGACCCCAGCCCCCGCGCCCACCGTGTGGGTGGCCCAGGCCCCCCTTCCCCGTAAAACCTAAGCGCGCAGGGCTCTTTGAGAGGGGGCGGGAGTGGTGGAAGTGGAGGTGACCACACTGTGTCCCTCGCTCCCCCGGAACATTCCAGTCACGTGGTCTCCCGTCCTTGGGAAAGAGGGCGGGGCCGCTCTGCTGGACTCAGGCTCTGGGCAACGCGAGGCCACCCAGAGGGCTCCCCCGGTGACGGCGGGGTGGGAGCTGTCTTCATCCCCTCCAGGAGCAGGAAGCACGAACCCCCTCTTTTTCTGCCGGCTTCAGAGAGCACTGCGCGTCTCCCGGAGGGAGGGGCGGCTCCCGGCCCGGGGCCATCCTTGCTCCTTCCGCCCAAGGAGCTTCCCTCCTCTCTCTGCCCCGGGGCAGAGGTCACCGCAGGCAACCCGCTTCCTGAGAAGCAAGGTCGGCCCGTCCAGGGGTCTCCGACGGTCTTGCTCTGGACCCTTTCCTCTGCCTTTCCTTCAGCCTTCCCTGCTCCCTCTATGAATTCTCCAGAGAAATTGAAATAGCAGCTCAGAGTCTTAAAACAACGTCCTTTGATCTAAACGTTCCAGGAAATAAAACACCTTTGCTGCTATGGCGTCCAGACAGGGATGCGTTTTCAGGGGGTCCCTGAGCTGTGCTCGTGCCCTCACTTGTCCAGAACTGCACCCCCAGTCCTGGCCAAGGCGGCGAGTCCTCCTGTGCAGCCTGGCTCTGCTCCCTGGTCACAGACATCTGTGACTGAGTCCCTGGGCGATGGGCACCCCTGTGGCTCCGGCCATGTGTTTGTCCTAATTCCCTATCGCCAGGACTACTGCAGCAGCCTCGGGGTGCCTCCCCTACGCCGGCCTCTTCCTGCTCAAATCCATCCTCTCCCACATGACAGACCCGTTGTCTGAAATCCGTGGGAAGTGTAGACACAGCCAGGGTCAGCTGCGTCAAGGCAGCTGGAGCAGGGGCTGCTCGCTGGGGCTGGTCCTCCGGGTCGTGGAAGCCGGGCTGACTCTGGTTAGGGCTCATCCAGGATCAGGGTCTATCTCTGTGAAGACGAGGTTCTGTACAGGAAGTCCCCCAGACCAGCGCCAGGTGTCTCTGCTGGCCAGGCAGGAGGGGCCTGGCTGGTGTGGGCTGAGCTGCGTCCCCCCAGGTCCACGTGTAGAGGTCCTAACCCCGACCTCAGAATGTGCCTCATTTGGAGGCCGGGTCCTTGCACAGGATACGTTAGTGAGGTCATCAGGGAGGGTATCCTCGGAAGTGGAGGCTGAGACCCAGGCACACAGAGGGAGTGCCACGCGAAGACACAGGGAGAAGTCGGCCGTCTGCAGGCTGCGGAGGGAGGCCTCAGGAGAAGCCGCCCTGCTGACCCCCTGACCTTGACTCCCGCCTCCAGAGCTGGGAGGAGCTAAACGTCCGTTCTTTAAGCTGCCTGGTTTGAGGTGCTTTGTCATGATGGCTTGAGCTGATCCATGCGCCGGCCAACCAGCCCCCGAGAGGTGCTTTGACTTTCTGAATATGACACAAGGATTCACTGAGGTTTTGTGAACCCACCCAGTGGGAGGGGAGCTGGGGACTATGTATGTACAGTAGTTTTACACGGATTATGGCGCCAACTCCAGCCCGTGGTCCTCCAGCTGGCGCGGATGGAGCCTCCCGGGCGGCTGCAACACGGGATCGGGAGGGCCCACCTCGGAGGGTCTGATGAGCTGGGCTGGGGTGCAGCCGGGGCTTCAGGCTTTTACAAGCTCCCAGGTGACTCTGATGAACATGGAGGATGCTCTGGAGAACACGGGGTGTGTCTGTGTCAGCTCCCAGGTCTCCCCATCAAGGACCCGCTGTCCCTGTAGAGGTGACCAGGACCTCTCCGCTGGCTGGACGCTGTCCTCACAGTGGCCGGACCTCCCTGGGCGGCATGTGTCTGTGAGGGGCTCTGCAGGGGGATTTAAAACCCTTGTTGGCAGGAAGACTCATTTCCTGTGCAGTGGGAACAATGTTCTCACAGGCCACACACGCAAAGTTTAAAAAGTAACTGCTTTATTGGGTGTCTCCAGTTCGTGAAAAATTCATTGAGCTCCACACTTAGAGAACAGGCGCCGTTTGTGTCTGTATAGTGCACTTCAATAAAAGGTTTCAAAAGGTAATTATTATTTTCCTATAACCACACTTATTTTTGGAATCAAGGCCCCATGAAGCCTGATAACCGAAATGCAGCGTAATGTCTTCCAGATTGTCCCTGTTGTTTAAACTGTCAGTGCAGGGGTTCTCCTCCCATCTCTGCAGGCCGGGTGGAGGCTGGGCGGGGGCAGGGGTGGGTCTGCCTGGCAGCGGTGGAGGGCGGTGTCCCATCCGACTCCTTGTCTCTGCCGGGCTCCCTCCGCTGGCGGGCATCCATCCTGCTGGGTTGTAATCCTGCTGATAGCCGGGTCCGGTACCACCTATAAACCCCAGCCTGGGGGCAGGGCTCTGCGTCCCTGTCTGGGATGAGACAAAGCTGCGGAGTGGGCGCCTCGGAGCAGCACTGGGCTTCAACTGGTCTGAAAGGAGGCAGGAAAGACGTGATGGCCGGAACAGCTGGAGCAGGAGCTGAGGGCCACAGTGGTGGCAGCACAGCACAGGGACAGCAGTGCCTGGGACAACTGTGCGAGTGGACAACTGTCAGGGGAAGGCACCGGTGCAGGTTTCCGCGCCCCCTGCCCGGAGAACTGCGGCTGCAGGCGCTGGGGGCGGGCAGTGGAGGACACCCCTGAGGGACACTGGGGAGCAGGCCACCCCCTCTGCTCTTGGCTGGTGGGAGGCCTTTGAGGGTCAGGCCTGAGCTAGGAGTGGGGAGAGCTTTAAACAGGATGAGAAGTTCAAGTTTTTTTTAAATTATTTTTATTTTTAATTTTTTTTCCTTAATGGAAGCACTGGGGATTGAACCCAGGGCCTCGGGCACACGAATCACATGCTCCACCGCTGAGCTCTACCCCCAGCCCCCTCAGATTTTAGTTTGGACCAGACTGGAGGTTGAGTGGGGAAGGGGAAGCCACGGCACGGGTGTGAGGACAGCAGGGCCACCCGCTGTCCCTTCCCTGTCACTCATGCAGGACCCAGGGGCACCCACACATCCACGTCGATGTCGCCTGGGGGCCCTGCCACGTGGGAACCAGGACTCAGAGACCTCTGCTGACCTCTCAGCCCAGGACGTCCAGAGAGGACTCCTGGGGTCCCTGTGGGCTCTCCTCTCAGCCCGCTTGGCACACTGAACCCTGACATCCTCACCGAACCCCGGGCGTGCTGCCTGGGCCCTGGTGGCTGCACCCAGCGCAGCGTGAGCAGACAGACCCTCCTGAGACCCGAGGAGGGCCTCCTCCCCAGCAGCCTACGAGCGAGGGTCCCTGTTAGCATCCCCTTCTGTCTCGATGCTCCTATGTGTCCGGACCCTGGTTGTCTTGCTGACATCAAGGTGAGGACACCATGGGACCCCCCGGGTGCCCAGAAGCTCTGACTTCTGGGCGGGTGCTGCTCAGTGTGTGGGGGTGGAGTCGGGGTCCCCCTCTCCCCCCAGGCTGGGCGGTCCAAGGCTCAGTTTGTCCAGGTGCCCTGTGCCATCTGCTGCAGGACCCCTCGCGCTCCCGTCTCTGCTCCTCTGGTCCCCAGCTCCTGTTGGGGGATTATACCCCAGCACAAGCCAGCCGGATGAGCTCTCTGCCCTGCACGTGACTCTCACTGGAACCTGGTTTGAGTCCTGCTTGGCGCTGGTCTTGAATGAGCCAGTACCGGGCAGCAGGTCTGTGGCCTGGAGGCTGCCCTGGGCCTGGGTTCCCTGCTGTCCCCCAGGCATCACGGGACCCAGGGGGCCTGGAATGGCTGATCTGCTCATCTGGGCCCCCACGGGCTGCAGCTGCACCCCCCTCCCATTCTGTTCTAGCTTCCAAGGCCTTACTGGGAACCCCTGGGGGCTGCCTGGGCCCTGCCTTCTGCCCTGATCTAACAGGTGGGGAGGGGCTCCAAGGGGCTAGAGAACTCCTGGGGGGTGGGGCAGATAGAAAGTGCTGACTCCCAACACGAGCTGCACATTTTGGATTCAAATTACTTAAAAGCCAGTCCACTCCTCAGTGCAGAGCGGAAGTGAAACAGACTGCAGAACCGAAGGCTGAACTAGGAGCCCCACTTGCCCTCTCTCCAGCTGTGGTGCCCGGCACAGGTCTCCTGGCCTCTCTGAGCCTCCCTCTGCATTTGTAGGAGACAATGACGTGTCTCAGGGCGTAGCTGTGAGGATGAATTAGATCACATGTCCCGAGCGCTGCACACAAGCGCGGGCCGCGTGCTGGGGTGTTATCTGCTCAGGAATCCTGCGTTCTCAGCCAGAGTCAGGGGCTTAAGCACAAGTGCTGGGCTGCTCTCAGGGGCTAAGGAATATAAAGATGTGGGGGCATTTAGTCCTCTACGGATAATTTCTTCTGAACAGAGTGTGTGAAGCCAAAGAGAGGGAGACCTCCCTTTCCAGAAGCATGGGACTGAACCCAAGCCTGGTTTAGGCAGCACGGCCCCCCATGGAGTGCCCCCTCAGGGCCAGCCTTGCCCCCACTTCTCCATCGACCTTGACCTGCCCGCTGGGGAGGGAGGCGGTGCGGTTGTAAGGCTTGCTTTTTGGAAAAATAAGAATTATGGGGAATGACATTAATTTAAAAGCTTTTAAAGAGCCAGCTCACCTGTGGAAGTGCTCCCCAGGTGAGAGCCTTCCTGTGTGGAAAACGGCCCGGTCTTTAAAAGGGTTTTAATTAATGTTGCTGAGAAACGTACCAACGGCATTCAAGGCTGGAAGCTCAGGAGCAAAGGTGCCAGCCAAGAGTTTTACGACAGGCGCTAGTTTTCTCAAAGGCGGTTGAAATAATATTCCCATGCACTTGGCCTCAGCGCTCACCTCTGATCGCGGCCAAGAATAAGCGCTGGAGCCATTGGCGGCCTGACCCCAGCCCTCCGGGCGGATGCGGCTGCCTCTGCCAGGGCCCCTCGGCTGAATTCCAGAGGTAGTTTCAGGAACTCGTCGCCTCCTCGCCCGTCGGGGGAACACACCTCGCTGGGTGGCGCCCCGCTCCCCCGGAGGCTGGCCCTGCACGGCTCACATCTGCACGGGATCTGACCTGTCATCAAGCTGGTGCCAAAGCGGGAAGAGGAGGGACGGAGAGTGAGGGATGCCCGTCGGACGGACAGTGGGCTTGGAACTACAGACGGTGGAGTCATCATGGCTGGAGACCTAGGGGGCCTGGCGGTCGGGGAGGCGCTGTGACCACAGCCACTGGGCCTGATGGCTGTGCGGAGCCGTGAGACGTGACACGTGGCTCCGGCTGCCCCAGCTGGGATGCGTGGCTGAGGCAGGTAGATCTGAGCAGACCTGGGGATCTCTCGTCCCTGAGCCGGGCGGATGGGAGAGACGATCCTGGCCGCGACCTTCTGGGCGGTGTTAGGATCCGAGCCGACCAGCAGAGGCCTCCTGCTTTCTGACGGCAGGGCCTTCAGGACTGGCCCCGGGCCCGGCCTGCAAAAGGTGCTCCTATTTATTCAGTGGATAAACAAGCACTTTTTATTGTTTCCTGGAGAACTTTCCCCAGAATGAAATTATAAAAATGTCTTCCTTCCAATAAATTGTTAACCACCAGCGTTTGCTTCCCAAGGGAACAGCTTGGTGAACAAAAGCACGTGGCCAGAGGCCCAGATCTGGGCCGCGCCCCTGACTAGCTGGGCCGCCTGGGGTGAGTTCGTTCACCTCCTTGCCTCAGTTCCTCCATCTTTAACATGAAGACAAGAACAGTAACCCCTTCATGGGGTTGTGATGAGAAGTGAGTCAATATAAGTGAAGCCCTTAAACCAGCGCCAGAGCTGGTTCTGGAGAAACGGGAAATGTGACGGCTCCAGCAGCCCAAGGCACCCATCTGTGGCAGGTGACGGAGGGGGTGTATCAGTTAGGGACAGGCAGTTCCAGTGCGGTAACAAACACGTCTCAGATGTCAGTGGCTTAAGCAACAGAATTTGCCATTCACTCTGCTGGCCAGTTGGCGAGGGGCTCAGGCTGTCTGGACACTTGTGGGTTGTGGTCTCACTGGAGAGGAGAAGTGGACTCACTGGCTCTTCAGTGCTTCCTCTGGAGGTGACCCAGGGCACTCCAGCCACATCTAATTGGTCAAAGTGAGCCATGTGGCCCCTCCCACCATCCAGATGCAGGGAGGGGCCATCCTGCTGTGTGGCCAGGAGGAGGAGGACCAGAGATGCTAAAGAGCTAGTTCCCCAAGCTCCCTCCCCTCAGCTGACTGCGGACCCGGGAGCCTCATTTAGCTCTGACCGGTGATGGCCCCTGTGCTGGAAGTCATGCCGGGGGCTCGGTGGGTCCCACCTGCCCACCGCTCTCAGTCCCACCCTCCCTGCTCCTTCCTCCTGGCCTGTTGCCTGGCTCAGGTGCCCTCGCCTCTCACCATCTTCCTGCCTGCCAGCCCCCCTTCTGATTCAGTGTGTAAGTTGCCCTTTTGCTATGCGCATCTGGTCCTGTCACTTCTGCTGTGAGCTGAATGTTTGCGCCCCCCCCCCAGTTCTATGCTGAAACCCTAATTCCCAGTGTGATGGTGTGAGGAGGTGGGGCCCTGGGAGGTGATGGGGCGTGGCTGAGGCCCTGAGGGCAGGCCGTGGTCTAGGCCTCGCTGGGGGGGGGGGCTCCCTCTCTCTGCTTGTGAGGGGCGAGGGAAGGCCCCGAGAAGCTGGGTCCAGGAGGAGGGCTCTCTCCGGAAGCGGGCCTCACTGGACCTCACTCGTGGGAAGCCTTCCTGACCGACCAAATCTGAACTTGGCTCTACTGCTTCCCTGCCTCCCCCACCTCCACTGGCAGCCCCACCCACTGGCAGCTTCCACTCTGCACTGGCATCCCAAGCGGATGGAGGCCTGTGTGCTGGCCCGCTCTGAACCCGGGGCCTGCGCGGTGCGGGCCGGCGGGAGGCCCTCCGCCGGCGCTGGCTGCTGACCTCCTGGTCTTCCCAAACCCTGGGGCCTGTGGGAGGCCTTTTTGCTCCCTGAATATGTGCCCTGAGTATTTTGGGGGGAGTACTAGAGTTTTCTCTCTTGAAAATTTCCCTCCCCTGTGCTCCACCAAGACCCCAGGCCTTCTCAGTCTGGGTGGTGGGGTCCTTCCAAACCCACGTCCCGAAGTTCCCCCAGAGCCTGGCTCTCTCAGGATTATGCGGGTGGTTTGGGCACCAGAGCCCAGAGCCCCAGCCAAGCCCCTTTTCTCACCTGAAGATTTACACCTTAGGGGGTCCAGCAGGATGTCCTTTCTTCTTCCCCCAACTTTTATTTTGAAAAGTTTCAATCCTGCAGAAAGTTAGAAAGGAGAGAAGAAATGAAGACTGAGACTCACCAATTGCTAGCGTTCGCGGCAGACTTCAGTGTCGAAGCACAGAATTTTTGATTCCACCTTTTCTCCTGGGCAGCAGATACCCCTTCTCCCCTCTTCCAGGTCACGGCCTGGCTCTCTGAGGGGAGACGTAGTACCAGGCCCTGCTCATCCTGACGGCGCTGGTGACTTTCTAGCTGGCATTTGCTGCCTGCTCACCACCTCCAACTCGATGTCTAATTGGCACCTCAAATTTAAATATCCAACCTTGAACTCTCGATTTCCAACACTGGGTGAAGTCCTAGCCTTTCCCCTGGGCTCCAACCACACACCGACATTCACCCAGTGCTCAGGCCAAGGACCTTGAAGCTGATCTTGACTCCTCTCCCCCCTCACACTTCAATCACCCGTTGCTGTGTAACAAACTCACACAAAGCTTTGTGGCTTAAAGCATGGCTGCCATTTACTACTATCTCTTGAATTCTGTGGGCTGACTGGGCCCAGCTGGGCAGTTCTTTAGTTCCGTCAGGCCCGGGCTGGGGCTTCAGTCAACGGGAGGGTCGAGTCAGCTGGCATCTCTGAGACGGCTCGCCCTGAGCTGGGCAGGGTGGGGTTGGGGGCTGTCAGTCAGCGATGCTTGGCGGTCCTCCACGTGGCCTTTCCCCGAGGCCTGGCTTCTGCGTGGGAGGAGCAGCAGCGCACGTGGGCCACTTTCCAACCCGCACGGCCTCCTGCACAGCCACAAGGTATTCACGTTTGTCTCATAAACAAAGTACTTCCACCCTGTCCATTCTGGCAGCAGACTCAGGCTCAAAGGCCAGGAGCGCTTCTCTAAGTCAGGTCAAGGTGTGGCCGGGCTCCTCGGCTGAAGCTCCTCTGAAGCAGTGAACTATAAAGATGATGCTTGACGTACTGAAGCCACAACCAGGCTGTTTGTCTTCCCTCACGGTTTTCTGGGTTGCCTGGGCGCAGCTGGCCTGTTCTTCCGCTCCTGCTGGTGCTGGGGGCCCTAGTCTCTGAGGGCCAGGACCTCCAGGGCGGCCCCTCGCTCTGTGGGCAGTTGTGCTGGCGGGTGGCTGGGAGGGGCCAAGCGGAGCGCCCCGGTCCTCCCCGCAGCGGCCTCTCCAGGTGGAAGGGGCTTCTCCCATCTCAGTGGCTGGATTCTGCCAGCAAAAGCGGGAAGGTCCAGCCTTGGGCCTCACTCAGGGTCACTTCTGTCAAAGAAGGGAGCCAGCCCAGACTCCAGGGGGAGGGAGAAGACCCCGTCTCTTGACTGAAGGGTCTGCGGTCACTTTAAACGCACCACACTGGTCTGCCAGGAAACCTGATCAGTTTCACATCCAAAAAATATATGTTTAATTATAACACACTTACCGATACTAGTGCCGTAACCCAAGTCGCTGCCCACTCAAGCTTAGACGTGGCAGTGGCCTCCTGGCCTTCCGCCTGCCCCCCGCCCCCTGACACAGTCCCCACACAGCACACACCCGGGATGGCCGGGGCTCTGCTGAGGTCACTGGGCTTGCTCTGGGCTGAGGGCTGGCCCATTTGGGGACCCCTGGGTCTGCAGGGCACACGGCTCTCACGGTGGGGGGCAGACGTGCAGGACCCCTTCGCCGCCTCTGCTTCCGCCGGGCCTGCTCACATCCCATTGGCCAAACCCGGCCCGATGGGGGCGGGGGGCGGAGAAGAGGAGCTTGTGCAGGGATGGGAGGGGTCACGGAAGGGGGCAAACAGTCCAGCCTGCCCCAGACCCGGGTGTGGGCCTGTGCGTCACAGCCATCGGTGCCGGCGTAACAGTGCGCGCTGCGCCGACACCTCTCTCTCTGTGTTTTCTTCTTTTAAGTCTCTGTCTCTTCCTCTAATACGGATGTCACCTAGTGTCCACGGGGTGAGGGGGACAGATACACTTTTATCGACTGACAGTTTTCTAGAAGGCAATGTACACATAAAACCTTGAGAATGTTTATACCATTTGACTCAGAAATTCCATTTCCTGCTACTTATTTTTAAAGAATAACCAGTGACACACAAACATTTCCATGCCCCGGGGGTTCTTGGCAGCGCTGTCTGCAGTAGGAAAAGCCTGGAAGCAGCCCCCGTCCCTGCGGCCCTCCGCTGGCCCTTGTCCACCTCTGTGTGCCTGGGCTTTCTTGCAAAGCCCAACCAGCTGAGAGTCCCCGCGATGCCAGGTTTCCTTGATCTGTTCATTCATTCATTCACTCAGTCAAGGCATTTTATTGAGCACTTGCTCTGGAGCATATTCTGGAATCTCATGGAGTTACAGCTTCGAGACGTTACCTAAATGGGTAAACAGACTGTAAAACACATCCTTGGAATTTATGATACGTGCTGTAAAAGGAAGAAATAACGTGCACTGACAGGAAACCACGGGCATGTTACCTAGATTGTGTGGTCAGGGCAGGCCCCCTGGAGGAGGAGGTAACGTTTATGTTAACTGCAACTTAAGTTGCTCCAGCCATGATAAGCCCAGGAAAGTGTTCCAGGCAGAGGGACACCAGGTGTGGGAAGGCTCCAAGGGGGCAAAGACCTGGGTGCCCGTGTGCTGGAGACACTGAGAGGGACTGGAAGGGGGTGCTGGGCTGGATCATAGGGGCTTCAAGCCTCGTAAAGCTGCTGTGTTTCATCTAATGTACCATGGAGAACCTCTGAAGGCTTTCAGTGCAGCCCAGCATAATGTCGAGAAAGACTACTCTGTCCAGCAGTGGAGAGAGACTGGACGTTGGGTGGGAGGAAGGGGAGAGGGGCAGGGGGAGTCCCAGTGGGAGCCGCCAGTGGAGCTGAGGTGAGGTGAGAGATGCAGGGGCTGGATCAGCACTGAGGAGGGGGCGTGGTGGCCCCCCAGGGGCAGGTTGCAGAGTGCTGTTCATTCTGGGCACAACCTCTATCACACAGCCCTTCCCTCAAAACTCTCCAGCCGCCCGCGTTGTCTGAGACCCGTATCTCAAAGGATGGAAGCCCCCACATAACACTGGAGAGCCAAGGGGACCAATTTCAGCTTTTGAGTTTCAAAAGAAACATTCAAAATTTCCCAGATGAGGCTGTACGTTGAGAAAAGGTCTTTGTAATCTTGAAGAGGTTAAATTTTTGTGCATCCAATGTTATAAACACATTTATGCTGTAAACAACAGATCTGGGAAGAATGCAGAATGAGTGAGAAACAGTTTTTCCACCCTCAGTTGATAACTACTCCAGAGGCTGGAGGAGGGGGAGTCCGAGGAAGAGCATGTGAATGAGGAGGTGAAGACAGGACCCTCCCACCGGAGGCCGTGGACACAGACGCCCCTGTCCGGAGGAGCTGTGGGCCACCGCAGAGGGCTTGCAAGGAAGTGGGAGACGGACAGTGGTCCACCCCCCTCTTCAGAAGAGCTGGAGCAGCCAGGGACGGGATCACGGGAGCCTGGAGGGGCTTTGCTTGGGGGAGAGCTGGCTCGGGAGCCCTGCCCTGGAGGGAAGGGGGTGAGGGCCATCTCCTACTGGCCCTGGGCTTGGTGACAGCCGCTTCTGGGATGCTGCTGGGGAGACCTGCTGTGGTTCTCTGGGCGTGGGAGACCTTGATTCCCCTGGGGTGAGAGGCTGTATGAGGGGGGCTGTAGCAGCAGAGCCGGGGGTTTTGTCTGCAAACAGCCACACTCCCACGGTGCTTTGGGGCTGATTCCAAGAGCTCGGTGGGTCCCACACCTTAGACGGCCGGCCGGGGTCAACCGCACAGGGAGGGACCGCTGGGGGGCCAACCACGGAGAGCTGGCCAGGGGTCAGCCTAGATCCTGTCCCCGAGGGCCACCTGGAGGGGTGGAAATCCTTGGCAGACCAGAGCTAGAGGTGGCCCCATCATCCCAGTGTGAGGGAGGGGTGAGTAACACTTGCCTTTGCCAAGACCCCGAGGTGAGAAATTCAGTGATGTGATCTGAGGGCGTCTCCAGGGAACTCCCTAAACATGAGGAGTCAGCTGTAAGCCCCAGGCGCGCTGACCTGAGGTCAGCGGGACGGACCAGCCAGGGCAGCCCTTCCCGGGCTCCCGTGTCTCCTCCCGCCCCGCCCCTCCCCCGACGCGGACCCAGCAGGGGTCGAGGGGAGACAGTGCTGGGAGGCGGCCCCTCTCCGCTTTCATCCGGCTCCTCATCCTTGCACACCACCTCGTCCTGCAGAATCTGTACTCATCCTCTGGGACTTAGCTTGCCTGTCACTTCTTCCAGAAACCTCTTCTGATCTCCCAGGAGTCACGTGTCTCCTCTGAAGCCCCAGACCCTGTACGTGCCCCAGTATCTCTCTGTACTGTCGTCGCCCGCAGACTCGTGTGTCCCTCGCGAGATCACAGCCTTCGGGGCCAGGGCTGTGTTTGCGGCTGGAATATTTCCCTTTTTCTTTTTAAAGAGTGAGTAGTTAAAGGGGAAGCAGTTAACCGCATTATGGTTCATTTATACCGATAAGAATATGCAGCCAATTAAAATCACGCCTTCAATGTATTTGGCAAAATAAGTCTGCTTATGTATAAATATGTTAAAAGTGTGGCTACTTTCTGTACCAGCACACGCTTACCATAAGGATTAAAATTAAAAAGACTGATAACACCAAATCTTGTCAAGGTCGGGGCGCGGGCGACCAGAATACACTGAGAGTGCACGTGGCAGAACAGCTCGGGGAAAGTTCCGGCCGCGTCTTCCCCTGTGACCCAACTGTTCTCTTCCAGGTGTTGATCTGAGAGAAGTAACAGCATGTGCTCACAAAAAGGCTCGTACACACGTGTCCACAGTCATCTCGTGAATAATCACCCCAAATGGGAAACAGCCCAGCGGTACATCAGTGAGGGGCTGGACTAACACACTGTGGCACAGTCACAGGATGACTTACTCCTGGGCAGAAAAAGGAAGAAACTTCTGACACATACAGGGGTGGAAAATTCTAAATTATGCTGAATTTCTTTTTTAAAAATTAAAATATAGTTGATTTACAATGTTGTGTTAGTTTCAGGTGTATAGCAAAGTGATTTAGGTACATGTGTGTATATATATAAATATATATATGTATTAGATTCTTTTCCATTATAGGTTATTACAAGATATTGAATATAGTTCCCTGTGCTGTACAGTAGTCCTTGTTCATCTATTTTATACATAGCAGTGTATTATGTTAATCCCAAACTCCTAATTTAACCCTTCCCCCTCTTCTCCTTTGGTAAAAAAGTTTGTTTTCTACGTCTCTGAGTCTATTTCTGGTTTGTAAATAAGTGTGTTTATATCATTTTTTTTTTTAGATTCCACATGTAAGTGATATATGATATTTGTCCTTGACTGACTTCACTTAGTATGACATCTCTAGGTCCATCCATGTTGCTGCAAATGGCATTGTTTCGTTCTTTTCTTATGGCTGAGTAGTATTCCATTGTGTATAGATCTACCACACCTTCTTTATCCAGTCATCTGTCAATGGACATTTAGGTTGCTTCCATGTTTTGGCTACTGTAAATAGTGCTGCTATGAACACGGTGGGGTGTATGTATCTTTTTGAATTAGATTTTCATCCAGATATAAGCCCAGGAGTGGGACTGCTGGGTAATATGGTAAGTCTATTGAGTCTCCATACTGTTTTCCATAATGGCTGCAACAAACTACATTCCCACCAGCAATGTAGGAGGGTTCCCTTTTTCAGGGTAATGCCCCTTTCCTCCCCATCGCAAGATCTTTAACTTAATCATAGCTGCAAGAAGCCTTCTTCCAAATAAGGTAAGATTTACAGGGATCCAGGGATTAGGACCTGATATCTTGAGGGGCCACTATTCAGCCTAATACACAATGCAAACTTCTTTCAGTTTTGCTGTATCTTTAAATTTTTTTCAGTAAAGTATTGGGAAAAAAAGTGTTTATCTCTGGATGAGAAATTGCTAATGACATTAGTTTTAAATAGAATTTATTTCTTTGAGAAGTTTTAGGTTCACAGCAAGATTGAGGGGAAGGTACAGAGATTTCCCATATACCCCTGCCTCCACATACCCACAGCCTCCCCCACTATCAAAATCCTGCTCCAGAGGGCACGTTTGTTACAACCGACGGACCAACACTGACATGTCATGGTCACCCAAAGTTCACAGTTTATATTAGGCTTCAGCCTTGGTGTTGTGCATTCTGTGGGTTTTGATAAACATATGATGACATATATCCACCATTGCAGCATAAACAGAATAGTTTCACTTCCTTAAAAACCCTCTGTTCTCTGCCTGTTTGTCTCCCCTTGGCAACCACTGATACTTTTACCGTCCCTGCTGTTTTGCCTTTCCCAGAAGGAAACAGTTTCAGGAGGATCCAGTCTTATTCTTTTGCTTTTTCCTGTCCAGTTTTCCCAACACCATTTATTGACGAGACTATCCTTTCCTCATCGGGTATTCTTGGCTCCCTTGTCAAATATTGGTTGACTGTAGGTGCGTGGGTTTGTTTCTGGACTCTTGATTCTGCTCCATTGATCTATGTGTATGGATCTGTTTTTATGCTGATGCTATACTGTTGTGATTACTATAGCTTTGTAAAATGCTTTGAAATCAGGACGTGTGATGCCTCCAAGATTGCTTTGGCTATCTGGGATCTTCTGTGGTTCCATGAGTTTTAGAATTGTTTTTCCTATTTCTGTGAAAAATGCCATTAGAATTTTGATAGAGATTGCATTGAATTTATAGACGGCTTTGGGTATTATGGAGACTTTAAAAATATTATTCTTCCAATCCATGAACGTGGGATGTTTCCACTTCTTTGCATCTTGTTCAATTTCTTTTATCATTTTATTGTTTATGCTGCTTGTAAATGGGATCGTTTTCTTTATTTCTTTTCCAGATAGCTCATTGTCAGTGTGTAGAAATGTAACTGATTTTTGTATGTTGATTTTGTATCCTGCAACTCTGCTGAATTAGCTTTATTAGTTCCAGCAGATTTTTGGTGGAGCGTTTAGGATTTTCTATATGTAAGATAATGTCATCTGCAAACAGAGGCAATTTTCCTTTTTCCAACAAATTGGACAGCCTAGAAGAAGTGGATAAATTCCTAGATACATATAACCTACCAAGACTGAATCATGAAGAAGTAGAAAATCTAAACAGACCACAATGAGTAAGGAAACTGAATCAGTAATGAATAATCTCCCCGCAAAGAAAATCCCAGGACCAGCTGGCTTCTTGGTGAATTCTAACGAACATTAAAGAAGAGCTGATGCCAGTTCTTCAAACTCTTCCAGAGGAGGGAACATTCCCAAACTCATCTTACAAGGCCAGAATTACCCTGATACCAAAGCCATATGGGGACACGGCAGGGAAAGAAAACTACAGACTATTATCCCTGATGAATATAGCTGCAAAAATTCTCAAAAAAAAAAAAAAAACCAACACTAGAAAACTGAATTCAACAGCACATTAAAGTGATCAATCATACATCATAATGAAGTGGGATTTACCCCTGGAATGCAAGAATAGTTCAACATACACAAATCAATAAACGTGACACAACACATTAATAGGGTGAAAGATAAAAATCATGTAATCTGTTGCAGGGAGGGGAGTATATACGTGTGGGTGGGGAGGGCTATGTGTGAACTCTGCATTTTCTGCTCAATTCTGTTGTGAACCTGAAACTGCTCGAAAAGAATAAAGTCTATTAAAAATATAAAAATCATATAATCATCTCAATAGATGCAGAAAGACATTTGACAAAATTCAACATCCTTTCATGATAAAAACTTTCAACAAAGTGGGTATAGAAGAAACATACCTCAACATAAACAAAAGCCATATATGGCAAGTCCACAGCTAACATCATGCTAAATGCTGCAAAGTTGAAAGCTTTTCCTCTAAGATTAAGAACACTAGGATGTCGGCTCTCATCACTCCTATTCTGCACAGTGCTGCAAATCTTAGCCAGGGCAATTAGGCAGGAAAAAAGAAAAAAGGCTTCCAAATTGGAAAGGAGGAAGTATGTGTCTATACATAAGGTGGGTTTCTTGTCGGCAGCAAACAGTTGGGTCTTGTTTTTTGATCCATTCTGACAATCTCTATCTTTTAATTGGTGAATAACCCAGACTTTCTGCTCTATCTTCAGTTTCAGTCTTTTTTTTCCCCTTTACTTTTCTGTTTCGGAAATGTTGACTTAAAAAATTCACAAACTGAAAGTTGAGAATTATGCTGTATTCAGTGGGCTTTTTGAGGAAATCAAGCCTGGGAGGCAGCTTCTCAGATAGCTCTGAGGGACTGCTCTGAAGGGGTCAGGGAGGAGCCAGGACGTATGGGGACTTTGCAACAAAGACCAAGTAGTTGGAGCATTGAAAGATGCCTGTTAAATAAAGAAGCCAGACACCTCAAGTTAATGAATTTGGAGCAGGAGTCTGGGCTCACTGAACTCGTTCCTTGATGTGCACTTAGCTGTCCAGGGCCAGTGCACTGTTCTTTCCCACCCTGAGTGCCCTCATGGGGCACCGCTGCGAGCAGCTGCAGAGGCTGAGGTCTTGACAGCTGGTTCGTCTCCATCCTGAGTTCCCTCACGGCTCGCCACTGGGTGGCAGTAGCGCGGGCGGCTTGCCGGCCGCAGCTCCCTTCTCCGCTGATGCGGCAGGCACCATTCGCACTGACTTATCCTCAAGCTCAGACAGTCTTTCTTCTGCTGTGTCTAGTCTACCAGTCGGTGCATCACAGGCATTTTTCATTTCCGTCACAGTGGTTTTGATCCCTAGCATTTGTTTGATTCCCTCTGAGGCTTCTGTCTCTCTGCTTATGTTGCTCATCTGCTCCTGGGTGCTGTCCATCCACCCATGAGAATCCTTAACATATGAATCATAGTTGCCTTAAATTCCCAGGCTGGTAAGTGTCGTATCTGAGTCTAGTTCTGATGCTTGCTCTGTCTCTTCAAACTATGGTTTTTGATTTTTTTGTCTGTCTCATAATCTTTCCTCGATAGCCAGACATGCTGCACCGGGTTAAAAGAACTGCTGTAAACGAGCCCTTCGTGATGTGGTGGTTGGGGATGGAAGCGTCCTGCGGTCCTAAGGTCAGGGCTCATTCTTCTCATTCTTTTTCTCATTCTTTGTGTTTCTGGACTGTGAACTTCACGAGTGTTTCTCAGTTTTTTCTCCTCCCTCAGGTGGGAGAGGAAGGAGTTGGGTATTTCCCTTCCTCCATGGTAAAACCAGTAGGTTGGGCTCTGGCTAACCAGCTTCTCCGGAGGACAAACCTCTCGCCTGTTGCAAAATGGCTTCTTCTCACCTCCCACTGCCAGGAGCTCAAGGGCATTCTTCTCCAGCATTTACTGAGAGAACCTGGTTGAGCTCCCGGAGGTACAACTCATAAAAGCACGGGGCCGCCTCCGACGGGACCCCCTTGGAGTTTTAGCTCTCGGACCTGTCCCCACTGAGCGTCCCGCAGTTAGTCAACTGCAGTTCGGGTCCCCCCCACCCCCGGCCCTGGTTTCTGCCGGAAGATTTCTGTCCTGGCGACTGTGAGTCTCTGTGCCCAGCTGCTGGTCTCTCCAGTTTTGGGAGCAGTGGTTTGCTCTGTGACCTCACCTCTCTCGGATCCAAGAAAAACCGTTAATTTTTCAGTTTGTTCAGGTTTTTGTTTCTGGTTAGGACAAAGCTCCGACTTCCAAGTTCCTACATGCTGGCGTGGAAGCTGGAAGTCCAATGCTACCTTTTTATTTGAATATTTTTTCTATAACAAAATTGTTATTTGAAATATTAAATTTAAAGGTGGGGGGGTCATAACCTTGACACAGTACTTACGCTTCTGGATAAAGGGAGACAAGCTGTATAAACAAAGACGTCCGTGGTGATCATCCAGAATCATCTGGAAATAGCACAAGTGCCTGAGGGTGGGAGAATGCGCGCATAAATGACGCTGTGGCACAAAGGCGGCCTGCAAACCTGAGAAGTAGGTTTAAAAGGCGTTCTAAAGCAACATGAAAAGGCGTGACCTGAGCTTGTAAATTTAATCAGGGTTTCAAAAGTTTTATAGATTCCAAATTTTCCATAATATAAATACTTGTTACTTTATATTTAGAAAAAATGTTATAAAATGGCACTCCTTGGAAGGCTCTCCTAGTCTTTCTGCCCTCCCCCGGGTCCCCCAGGGGATGACTGTGGCCAGACCTCCCTGCCTGGAGGTCCCCACTGGCCCGACGCTCCCGGGGAAGGGTGCGTTTGTGCACTCCCAGCTGAGCCGCATGTAGCTGGCAGCAGAATTTTCGGTCAGGTCCACCTACTTGGAGGAAATTGGTTTCCGTGGCTGCTGAGTCTAAGTGCCAGGTTCCACTGTTCAGTTCAGCAAATTTCCTCCTTTCCTGTCACCATGCTGTCAACCCAGCTTCTGTCTGATCCACGGCTTTTACATCCTTCCAACAAGAAACTGAAGACAGCCATGAGCTGGTTTTCAGGACGACTGAAAAGTTGTGAGGCTCTCTGGGCCAAGACAAACAGGCTGATGGAGATCTCAGTCCAGGCAGGGGGGTTCAGAAGGCAGGGCTAGGCGCAGCCGTCCAGGTGCAGGGCCAGCAGACAGCGGCGTGGTGGCCCCCAGGGAAGGGAGCAGGCTCAGGGGAGGCACGGCTGGCCCCGGAGGCTCTGTCTCCTGGCATGCGTGTCCCCTCCCACATGTGGGTCCAAGGCACTCCGCAGCATTCCTGCTTTGATGACGCGTTTCCCAGCTGGAAGGAAATCAATCCTGGAAAATCTCTGCCTCCAGCTGCCCGTTCTCTGCCCACGTGCGGCAGCCGCAGAGCAAGCCCCGCCCCGGGCGGGCCACAGACCGTGAGCTGTCCGTGCGAAAACTTCCAAGCATGAAAAGGAGGCACACTGGCCTCTGGCTTGTGTCTCAAGCCTTTGAATTAGCAACTCACCCGCCAAGAATGTGTTTCGAATGGCTGTTTTGCGTGGCAGGGGCCAGCGCTTTGCAGATTCAGAACCTAGATTACTACCAGAGAGAGCAGAGTGTCTGGTGATCTGGGAAGGAGAGCTTTCCAGACTTAATTGAGGACCCATGTGGTTCCCTGAGTTACAAAGAGCACATGTTACTGTCGGGTGGGAGGGGCTCACGCAGAGCCGCTGCCTCGTGTCACTTGGGGCGCCCCTGCAGACAGCCCCTCCGAGGAAGATGGGTGCGAGTGGTTGATTTGGGAGGGGACCCAGGTGAGGCGTGGGGGCAGGGAGGAAGCTGAGGAGGGGCCACTGGTGACATGTCCTGTGCAGACCGTGGGGCTCAGCCCCCAAGTCCTCGGAGGACCCGCTCGCTGTCCCCTTGAGAGTCTCGGAAGTTGGGGGTGTCAGTTCATGGGCTCCCGTCTTTCGCCAGCCTGGCTGCAAGTCCCTGGTGCTTCTGGGCTGTGCTGCCTCGGACTAAGCCAGCTCCCGTGGCCAGAAGAGCTCCCAGCAGAGACGCAGAGAGATGGGGCACTGAGCGACACGTGTGGGGACCGTCCCGGCTGAATGGGTGTAGTGTGTGTGGGGCATGTGTGTGCTGTGACACCCCTCTTCCTTTGGAAGGAGTGAGGCCCCCGAGATGCGGCAGGCACCTGACTTCTGGATGATTCCTTGACTTACGCTCAGCCCATCAACTCACAATGGCACACCAGCTGTGTGGGGCTGCGTCCCGGGGCTTGGGGGGCGATAGGGGACGAAAGAGACAAGACCGCACCCTCTCAGAGCTTCCAAGAATGTAAGTCACGTGTATGTGAGAGCCACAGAAACAGACAAAGCTAGGGCGGCAAGGGGACAGAAGCGTGCCCGAGGGAAGGGGGCTGCAGTGTCAGATGAGGGGTCACCTAAGCCTACACGTGACTGATCTGGGGGGCATGGGCCGTGGCCATTGGCCACGAGAAGCACCGTCAGTGCAGTGTGTCTGGGGTAGCTCCGTGCCCTGGTCCCATCGCAGGACCACTGGTCACCAGGCGCTTCCTGCTCCAGTGGGGCCGGCAGCCCAGATGGCCCACCCTGTGCACGGTCCATGGAGCAAACTCCAGCATCTTCCCTGTTTCAGGGGGTCACGCACCCACTTCAGAGATGCACCCCTCATTTGCCCTTTTCTGGAAGCCTTACTACGACCGAGAGTTGGAGGGCAAAAACAGGTCAGAGTGCGGGCGGGCAGGGCCGCCGGCCAGTTAATTGGCGTGTCTCCCCCAGTGGGGCTCTCGGGTCTGTGCCGGTGGGCCGGCCCCTGGGGCTTCTGTAACAAGCCATCACAAACTCGGTGGCTGAAAACGACAGAAGTGTGTTGTCTCACGGGTCTGGAGGCCAGAGGTCTGAAATCAAGTCTCTGAAGCTTCCAGGGGCGAGTCGCTGCGGACCTCCCCTCCCGTTCTGGGCGCTGCCGGCCGTCCTTGGCGTTCTCTGGTGGGGGGGGGGCACCCGTCCAGCCCGGCCTCTGCCTTCACATCACCTTCCCTGCTGTTACTCCTCTCCCCTTCTCTTCCCTTGTAAAAGCACCCGCCAGCGGACTGAGGCCCCACCCTCCGTGACGCCGCGGAGGTCTCGTCTCGAGAGCCTTGACCTAACTGCGTCTGCAAAGACTCTTTTGCCAAATAAGGTCACAGTTACAGGTGATGGGCGGGCATATCTTTTGGGGGCCACCGTTCAACCCACAGCAGCTTGCATGGGAAACTGAGAAATAAAAGGTCTTGAAAAATTATTTGCTACTTTTTAACCAATCAATATGAAGTAGGTCTCAAGGCAGCCCCAGGTGCAAACGCAGAGGCATGGAGAGGCCAGCCGGCTGGCCAGGAGGGCCGTGGGGCTGCCTTTCTACCCACCTCCGGGAATCCCCACCCATTTCCCCATCTCCACCACCCTATGCCAGAGTTTCTAACTGCTTCATTTCTCCCCAGCTGTCAAACAGCCAGGTGGTATAGTGAAGTAAAGAAGCAAGATTTCAAGCTCCAGCTACATCTGTGAGATTTGTGAACTCAGGCAAACGGTCTCTAAACCTCTTTGTGCCTTGTTTTCCCTGTCTGTGAAATGGAGGCAATGTCTGCATGATCTCCTTCATCCACAGTCAGGGATGCAATAGAAGTGGTTTGGAAATGATAAGGTGCCACAAAGCGTTATCTGTTTAGAGACCAACTCTGGCTTTCAGCTGTAACGTGGGAAATCTTCGTATCATCAGTCCTTCGATGACTCGATAGGGTAAGCTGTGCGGGAACAGCTGACGCGTTGCCCACGCTAAAGTGATGTCAGCTACAGGAACGGTGCTGAGAAAACGGCGTCGCCCTCCCGGATAATGCCTTGGCTTGTAAACTTTCCTAGAACACAGTTATAGGAAAAGAGACAGAAAATACAGATTAAGCAAAATTAAGAAAAATTTACATGAATCAGAGAACTCTATAAGTAGCATTTTATAGATCTTTGCGGACTTTTCCATGTATAGGAATCTATAATTATTTTACAAAAATTGGATCAGCAATATGTTTTCATACCACTACTTTCAAAGCTTGTCCAGAATTCTAATGAGCTCTTTATTACTGAATATTCAGGTCAGTTTTCTTCTCTTTTTTGCTATAATAATGCTGATGAAAACATGCTTGTAGCCAAATCCTTGTAACTGAAGGTTAATCACGTGGAAGAACAAACTACAAGTGGAAATATCAGGTCAAATCACACCCGTATATATTTAAAAAATTGTGGTAAAATGCACACACAATCTACCATCTCAGCCATTTTCAAACGTGCAGTGCAGCGGAGCTAAGTGCCCTCACCTTGCTGTGCGACCATCCCCACCATCTCCAGGACATCGCCCTGCAAAACAGAAACTTGCGATTAAACACTCCCCGCCACCGCCTGCCCCACGGCCACCGTCTGCATTCTGTCTCCATGAATGTGGCCACTCTAGGCCCCTCACAGAAGGGAGTCACACCGTCTCTGTCCCTCTGTGGCTGGCTTCTTCCACGCGGCATAACATCCTCAAGGCTCATCTGTATCAGAATTCGCTTCATTTTTAAGGCTGAATAAAGGCTAGACTGCATTTTGCGGGTTCGTCTGTCAGTCAGCGGACACTTGGGTTGTTTCCACATTTTGGATTAAGCTGCTATGAACACGCGTGTGCAACTATCACTTTGAATTCGTCATTTGAATTCTTTTGGGCATCTACTCAGAAGTGGAATCCCTGGGTCATCTGATACTTCTGTTTTTAACCTTTTGAGGAGCCGCCACACTGGTTTCCATAGTGGTTGCACCATTTCACATTCCCACCAACAGCACACAAGAGCTTCCATTTCTCACCTTTGCCAGTGTTCGTGGTTTTCTGATTTTTCTCGTAGTAGCCTTCCTGAGGGGTATGAAGGAGGATGCACATATTTTTAAGGCTTTGGAGCGAATTGCCAAACTATTCAGCGGAAAAGTAACACTCTGCTTCCCGGCCGTGGATAGAGCAGCCGCTCCCGCCATCCTCGGGGATGCATCCCTGCTAAGGTTTTGACGGGCATTTGCAAGAGAAAGTGTGGGTGTGGTGAGCCCGGAGGATGGCGCCTGCCTGCCCAAGAGAAAGAACGCGTGGCCAAGACCACACCCCATCTTTCTGAGGGTGAGCAGGGCAATCAGCCCTTTCTAGGGTAAAAATCCTCTCTGTCAGCTTCATGAATTACGTCTTCAGAGTTCAGAGTTCCCTGCCTCCCCCCTTCCCTCCCTCTCTTTCTTTTCTTTCTTTTCTTTCTTTCTCTCCCTCTTTCTTTCTTTCTTTCTTTCTTTCTTTCTTTCTTTCTTGTTTCTTTCTTTCTTTCTTTCTCTCTTTCTCTTTCTTTCTTTCTTTTTCTTTCTTTCTCTCTTTCTCTCTTTCTCTCTTTCTCTCTTTCTCTCTTTCTTTCTTTCTTTCTTTCTTTCTTTCTTTCTTTCTTTCTTTCTTTCTTTCTTTCTTTCTTTCTTTCTTTCTTTCTTTCTTTCTTTCTTTTCTTCCTTCCTTCCTTCCTTCCTTCCTTCCTTCCTTCCTTCCTCTTCCTTCCTTCTTTCCTTCTTTCTTGATGAGCCCTCACAAGACTTACTCCCTTAATGACTTCCCTGTGTGTCACACAGCGGTGCTAATCATAATCGCCGCTTGCACATCACGCCCTGGTACTTGTTCATCTTGTAACTGGAAGTCTGTACCTTTTGACCACCTTCCTCCGACTCCCCCTTCCCCACCCTTGGCCCCTGGTAACCACAGGTCTGATTGATTTCTTTTTATTGTAAGTTTGCTTTTTTCCCCCCTTTTTCAGATTCCACATATAAGTGAGATCGATTTTTCTTTCTGATGTGCACCCTGAAACCTTTACAAGTCGCAAGAGAAGCTTGCAGGACCAGAAGAGAAGCTGACTGGCCCTAGGAAACAGCCCTGCACCCCAAATCCGGAGTTAGTCAGCCTGTGAGGGGGACCGAGGTGAATCAGAGTGTTGCTTTCCCTTTGCTTCATTTTATAGTCTGAGTTGTGATTGCACGGCTCGCATTCCCCAAACCTCCGACCCCTTCACAACCCCAGACCAAGCAGGACACAGCGCTGTGTAACAGGACAGAGAGCCCCTCCTGCCCCCGGACCCTCCCTTCCCAGAAAGCCTGCTGGGAAGAGCGATGACAGTCTGTGCCTGCACCAGCACAGGCACCTCGGTGCGCTTGGCCGCAGATGGCGCTCCCGTTGTCATTTCGATCTCGCTGAGTTGTGGGAACTGGTAGTCAACATCACGTGATGTGGAAATAAGTGGCTAATTAAGACGAAAGGTTAACTTGATGAAAAACACACAAGGGCTTATGCAGATCAGCCCTTTACCAATGACTCCCCGTGGCTTCCATTACCAGCTGGGCTGGGAGACTCTGAGCTTTTATCTGTGGTCACTGGATGGACCAGCTTGGTCTTCCCCAGGCCCGGAGGGCCCACAGGCCCCTGTGTGTACTCCACAGGAGTACTGTCCATGCTCCTTCTCCGCGGGTCCCGTATTTGCAGTCGTAACCCCCAAACCTGCACATGCGGTGCTTCCGGGCCGTTCGCGGACACACGCAGGGCAGCAGAAGCTTTCAGTTGCTCTTTGCCTCTTTCCCAGCTGAGGCCAAATAAGGAGACTCTCCCTTCTCGTTTCAGCTCTGACCCTGTCAACGCGTCCTTTTTGTGGCCTATTTAGTGCTATGCTTTTTGCATTTTTGTGCTTCATGGTTGGTGATTTTGCTGTTGGAAACAGCCCGCAGCTTAGTGCCGCAGGACTGTCTGTGTTCCTGATGGCAAGAAGGCTGTGGTTTGCCTCATGGGGAAAATACATCAAATATATGTTACGGAAGCTTTGTTGGGCTCTGAGTTCCACACTAACGAACCAACACCATCTATTAAGCAAGGCGTCTTTAACTAGAAACACAGAAGACAAGGTCACGTGTTGGTCAGCTGATGAAGGCGCTGGGGCCGAGCCTAGGGGGGCGCCCAGCACTCTGCTGCAGCCTCGGGACTCGTCTCGTCTGGTGGAAGTCTCAGTGCGTGGCCTCAGCGGTTGCTCAGCCACCCAGGACTTGCGGCGCCCCAACGCTCCGAGCACCGCTAGCATTTCTCCGACCAGCTTCCAAGTCTGCTCCATCCCAACTTCTTGTCCGTGGAGTCTCCCAGGGCACCCAGCCTGGGTTGGGTCCCAATCCCTTAACTAAATAGATCTCAGGATTTTTAACTAATTACATCTGCAAGACCCCATTTCTGAATGAAGTCACGTTCTGAGATTCTGGGTGGACATGAATTTTGAGGCGGACGCTATTCAACCACGGCGGCATTATCTAGAGATCTGTCTTTCTAACGGTAGCAGAGCGCACTGGCTGCCTGCCCCATGCCCACTCCCCTACGCCCCAGGCAAGGATCAGCCGAGGGCACCCGTGTGTCCTCGCCCCTGGCTTCCCAGGGTCCCTTTCACCTGGGGGAGGCCGTGTGACCCAGTCTGGCCAGTGAAGCCATATGTGCTGAAGGGCTTTCTGGGAAAGTTTGTGTGCCTTCCTGTGAAAGGGGACGCATGTGGCTGCCACCATTCCCACCTCTTCCCTTTTCTTTCTGGCTAGAATGCAAATGTGATGTCTGGTTCAGCAGCAGCCCCTTGCAACCATGAAGAAACAGGCTTGAGAGCAGCAGCTGATTTGCTGGGACAGCCGGTGGAAATAACAGACAGAGCTTCGGTCTGTGGCTGCGTCACTGAGCACCCAAGTCTGCCTCTTGAGTTCTTCTTGTGTGAGGCAGTCCCTGAGCCAAGGTGGCTCCTCATTCACCAAAATCTTTCCCCCTTATTTCTGGACACACAGCTGGACTACATTTCTGGCTGCCAGTGCAGTCAGGCGTGGCTGTGGGATGGGGCTCGAGCCAAGGGGGCGCCAGCGCAGGGACGTGTGCTACTCCCAGGCCGGTCTGGCCCCTGGACGCCCCGTGGTACTTTCCAGCCTCTCTCTCCTGTCTCTGCTGGGGGGTGCGTATCATGGTGAGGCCCAAGGGGGATGGAGGTGGCTGGTCCCTGAGTTTCTGGAGGTGGGGGGGCAGACATCTGCTGACCAGGAACACTCGCCCCAGAAGTTGCGAGAACAAGTCAGTTTCTTTCATGTCAGAGCCGTCATGCCCGTGAGGTCCGTCCCCGTGCTTGAGGATGCGCTAACTAAACTGAGCTTTGTGTGTCCATGCCAGGGCGCTCTCTGCAGGCAGATGGTTTCTGATGGGGGTGCTTCCACGCGGGCAGAATCCCTTTCCTGCTGTTCCTGTCAACTCCCCCTGGTTGCCCCTGGCCTGGCCCCACTGGTGAGCCTGCCTGTGGTCTCATCTCTGCCCCCCGCCCCGGGCTGGCCGAGTCGCTCTCCTGCACCCCAGTAGTTGGCCAGGATGCCTTCTGCTCAGGCAGCGGACAGGCCCTGGCACCGTGCCACCTCGGCCAAGTCCTTCAACCCCTCTCCTCAACCTCCCACTGCCGCTGGAGGCCCTCCCTGGAGGGCTGGGGTCCGGGCCACAGGGACGGTGCTTGCTCAGGGCTCAGCACCTTGTAAGCATGCGATAGATGGGCGCCGTTCTCAATGGGGTGTTATTATTAAAGCCAGAGATGGGGGCTCGGGGAGGCCTCTGCATCCTTCTGCTGGGGTGCGGTTTGTCCCTGAGAACTGAATACGGCCTGTCAGCAGCAGAGGGACCATCGTGGGAGGTACTGATGGGACAGAGATGACATGGAAAGAGATGCCAGGCAGGTCACCGTCCATACCTGTGGACGAGGAGGGATGGTGGCTCTCTGCTCTGCTCATTATTCTGCCCATTTCATAGACAGAGGGACTGAGATTCAGAGAGGGGAAGACGTCACACAGCCAGGAAAGCGCAGGGCAAAGCTGGGGGCTTGGGGTTCCTCACCCAACTCGCCCGGACGTCCTTCTCCTGCGATGTTGGGTAGTGGAGGGTCCCACTCCCTCGCTCCTGCTCTCTGGGTGACAGCATGCCTGCAGCTCCTGGAATCAAGTCCCAGGACTGGCCTGGGGGCAATACACCGAAAGGAAGTTGCGAGGGAAGGTGAGCACCCATCAATAAACATCGGGCTGCGGCGGCTGTGTGTTCCTGCTGATGATCTCGGCAAATCCAGCCGGAGCTGGTTCCCCATGTGGAGCCGACCGGCGCAGTGCGCACTGGCCAAGCCCCCACCCGCATGCAGCATGTCCTTTTTTCTGTTTAAAGAACCAGCTTTCAAATGTTCTTAATAAAACATTTATACATCTCATGCAAGATACAAATAAATACTTTAATGTGATTGGAAGAATGCGGAGAATTGTAAAAAGTTATGGAAGTTTTACTTCTGATTGGCCGAGACTCAATAAACCCCGGTTTGATGCACTCTAATTTATAGGCGTGCAAAGCCAGCTCTCTGGCATCGGGAGAGGCTGTTAATGCCCTAATGATGTTTAAACGCTGACAAATGAGCTGCCTGGGCTGCACCCTCGACACTGAGATGGGATTGCTAGGGCTGGAAGATCTGCCTCCTCCCGGCGGTCCTTCCTTCCTCTGTGTTGATCACACAGCTCAAGGCACGGAGGAGAGTCCCCGAGGGGGATGCAGGGTCCCCGGGGGTTGGGGGGCAAGGTGTGGGCACCGGGAGAAAGGCCGTGTTGCTTCTTTTTCACTCCTGCCCCTAATTACGGGCTTTCTCATTAAAATAACAGGGACCATGTCAGCTAGAAATGCCAGCACATGGTTTTACTTTTCTCCCCCGATGGAAACCACATGTAGGATAGAGCCTTCCTTTTTTCCCCCTCCGAAATGCAGATGGGGGCGCTGGTCCAGGGCTCCGCTTCCCGCCCAGCGCCCAGTGGAGGCTGGGCAGCCCCTCGGGCCCCCTCCGCCAGGACGGGGACCGGGCTTCCCGCCGCCCCGCCGCCGGCCCTGCCCCGGGCGTCCGTCCGCGCGAGCGGCGGGCGGAGTCTCCCCGCGACGGACCGCGTCTGCTCGGGGCCGGTCCCCTCGCGGGCCGGGCGCGGCCCGGGCGGACCTGAGCGGTTGTTTATAAACTCTCCCGCGTGCCAAGCCCCGGGAAGGACCCACTCCCCCCGTCCGCAGGAGCATATTTTCAGCATAACTCATCACTTTGAAGATGGGTCCAAACTTTTGTTAACATTTATGGGAAGGAAGCTGCCTTTCAGAGCCGCCGCCGGCAGGCGGCCCGCGCCCGCGCGCGGCACCTCGGGCGCGGGGGCCCCTCCGCCCGGCGCCCGCGCCCCCCGCCGTCCTCGCGCCCGCCCGCCCCGGGCGCCTGCACGGTAGGCCGGGCGCTTTCCCTGTGCAATGGGGCTTCCTTTTTGAACTTTCTTTTTAAAAGGGAAAACCAGTTATTGGAAACGCGGGAGGGTCCTCCCCTCTCTGAGATTCCTCGGGGTTTGGGGGCGCTCCCAGGCTCCCCTGTCCAGCATGGGCTACCCTCAGGGCGCCTTCCCCAGGAGATTCCCTCCGGCCAAGCGGCTCCGCCACGCCCCTGGCTGGAGCAGCATCCGGACCCCTCGCGTGGGTCCTGCTGCCTAAGCGGCTGCGACATGTGGGGGTCAGGGGGACGCCCACCGAGGCCGTGGGCCGTGCACCCTCCCTGGAACCCTCACCCTTCAACCTCTAAACAGGACTTCCAGGGCAGGCTCCACGGCCTTGTAGGGGGCCTGGAGGAGGACCTGGCGCCGTGGGCTCTCCACGGCTGCTTCTGCACCGTGTACTCCCCCTGTGGGGCCAGCTGGATGTCCCTGACCCCGGGTCCCTCGAGCGCCAGACTTACATGCCCCATCCTCTGCAGGACAGCTCCCCCTGAGACCCAGCAAGTGCCCCCAAGTTGCCAGGCCCCCAACAAAATTCCTCATTTCTCCTTTAACTTTATTATTTTTCCTTTTTTTCTTTTGGAGGGGGAGTAATTAGGTTTATTTATTTTAGTGGAGGTACTGGGGATTGAACCCAGGACCTCCTGCATGCCAAGCATGTGCTCTACCCCTGAGCTGTACCCTCCCTGCCTTCATTTCTCCTTTAAATAAACTCCCACTGACCCACCTGGAAGCCGGAGTGGTCCAGACCCTCCCAGCATCCCTTCCCTACCTGGTCACCAAATGTCCCTGGGGTCTTGTCCCCATTCCCCGCCCTCCACTGCCGCCCGTTTCAGGCCCTCCTCACATCTGCTCTGGGTCATTCCCAGCCTCGCAGGTTGCACTCTGGGGCTCCCGGGCTCTGGAAGCTCTGGGTAAGGTGCCTGTGGCTATTTTCTCCAAGGCCTCTGTGTTGTTACCTTCTTCCTCCAGCCCAGTCTGTCCTCACACGGCCACCAAGAGGCTCCTTTAACCGCACACCTGATCCAGGGTACTGTGCGTCCTCCCCGTGGGGCTCCGTGCCCCGTCCTGGGCTCTGTGATCACGGAATGTGTGTGGATGGATAAGATGGGGGGAGAGGCTTGGCGCCCATGTGAATTAGGGACCCGGTGGTCTGCTCCCACGTGTCCCCTCTCCTGAGCCTTCTGATTCTGCCTAATGACGGGCCTACCCAGTTTTTTCTTATTTTAGCTTTGACTCTGGCCCAGACACCAAAGTACGCCAAAGTCTTTCTGTGTCGGTATGCCTCTAAACTTTGGAACTCAGACAGGCTGAAAGCTGACGTTTTTGCTGGAACTGGGGAAAAGGGGAGAAGGGGAACTGCTGGGAAAAGGTTAGTAGGTCCAATTTGCTTGGGAGACACAGGGAGTAACTGGCTCATGGAGGGTCCTCCACAGCGATCCTGGCGTGGGGGCCTGTGAGGCCGGGGCCCGGCGGACACCCGGAGGAGGTGTGGGTCCCCCTCTTGTGGCTCCGCCTAGGAAGCTCGCAGCCACTTGCTGCTGGTGGAGGGCAGTTTGGTTCTGGAGATGGTGGCCTCGGTGGGGCGCGGTGCTAGGCGTGGCCGAACTGGGAAGGCTGGACTCCTTCCTGCCGCCTCGTTCATTTTGTTTTTAGATATTAGCAATAGGACAGAAAGCCCTGGTCTGCTATGAGCCCTTGCTGAGCCTCTGAAGCTCAGGAAGGAAGAGCTGCTTGTGGCAGTGGGTCCCCCCGGTTTAAGTCGGTCAGCGTCTACTCGCCCACTAGACGTGGCACAACCTGCCTGCGTTTCAGTTTGTTTGTCTTGAAGTGGCAGTTAGACTGGCTGGTCCCAGGCATATTCTGGGCAGGGCTCTGTTACTGAGTCCAAACTCGTTCTGCTCACCACACGACAGGCCAATAAATCGGGAGATGAGGTGCTGGAGAAGGAATAATGACTTTACTCAGAAAGCCAGCTTACCAGGAAGATGGGGGACTGGTGTCCTGGAGAACTGTCTTCCCCAGGTCAGAATTCAGGCTCCTTTTATACTAAAAGGGGAGGGGGTGTGGTTGGTTGTTGTAAACTTCCTGGTGTTGGAATCCTTTGTTCTTGCAGCTGCCCACGTGGGTCAGGTCATGGTGTTCCTGTAAACCTCCAACAACAGCAACAAGTGTTATTCTCTGTTCTGCAACTTTCTGTCTCTGTGTGAATGGCAAAGCGTTACAGGTCAGAGCCTTGAGAAGGGGCTCTCCCGTATATTTCAGGCTGTAGTCAACGTTCTTTTACAAAAGGTGCAGAGCCAGCAGGACTCAGCCCAGGAAGCAGAGCACAGGGTTAGAGCTGAAGGAGCAGATCTAACATGGAGTCAGGTTTGCTCTTCCCTATTACAGCTCCACTCCCACTGCAGAGCCTGCTCCTGCCCCCACGAACATGGCCACTGATGTGCCGCCGTGGACGTGGTGGCAGCTGTGACCGTGACCTGGGGTCCTGAAGTCCGTCAACCTCCCTGGGGCCAGCCTCCTCATATCTGTGAACCTTGAGTGGCAGAGAAAGTGCCAGAGCCAGCCATGTGGCTGCGAGGGAGGGGTACAGCTGGTGCCCACACTCCTGTCACCACTGTCCCCGCTGCCAGCCTCTCGTTGGGGGCTCTCTGGACTCAGCACCGGGTGGCTGCCTCTAGAGGGCTCTCCTGCCTTCCCACATCGCCCCCCCCACCCCCATTTCTCTCGGCAGGCCCAGTGCTCCGCTCTCTGGTCCCTTTCATCCTGTTGGGGGGTGCTCCCTTGCATTCCCAGGTGGAAGCGTTTAAGCCCAGCCCCAGCAGCCGCCCCTCGGAGCTCCCCGCCCCAGCGCCGCGCCCCCTGCCAAGGGGGCCCACACGCGCAGCAGCAGCAGCAGCAGCAGCAGCAGCGCAGGATGAGACGGCGGCGCCGCCTGCCAAGAATGCGCCGCCGGAAGAAGGCCCTGGGATCGGGCGACGCTGCGGGAGGGAGCTGTGCGTGAGCCCACAGGGAAAGCCGCGTCTTCCTCCCACCCGGAAGCGCCCGGGGGGGGGGCCCTCACAGCGGGAGGGTCTGTCACGGCTGCCAGATGCTGCGAAGTGGTGCAGGGACAAGCAGGGGGTGACGGGAGGGGAGGGCAAGAGGCACAGTGCGCAGCCCCGCCCGGGCCGTGGAGCGGCCCCAGCCTGGTGGCCCAAACCGAGTCAGACTTGGTCTCCCCAGCCCCCAGCTCCCGGGCTGCAGGACCCTTGAGACTCTTTCCCGTGAGGTCCGGCGGCCCCCTGCCTCCCGGGGCCGCCACCGAGGGTCCACACCTGCCCTTGGACTCTCCTTCCTCTGGGTTTCTCTTGAAATCACTTTAGAAACACACAACCTTGAGACACGTTATAGTCACTTCCATCCGATCCCACGGTAACCCCAGAAAGTGAGTCCCATCGCCACGTACGGGGCTCGTGGGGGTTAAGTGACTTTCTTGAGTCCGCGGGGTCCTGACGGCGTGGAGGGACTGGAACCGGTCTCCTCAGCCCCCTGACGTTTTTCGTGCTCCCTGCCTGTCAGTGCCTCAGGGGCGGGGCCTGTGCCCTGCCTGTGCCACAGAGTCTCCCTTTTAAAAAAATCGGTGGTTGCAGATTTGGGGAGAGGTGGCAGGGGACTGGGGTGTGAAAATCGGCTGAGCTGGGCTTGAACGTGACCAGGACAGGGAGGCTGGGGGCTCTCCTATTGGACAACCAGCTGGTCCAGTCTCAGGAGCTAGGTCAGCCCGCAGATGCACCCCTGTCCTTGGCTCAAGTGGTGCCTTGGGCATTAATACACGAAGTGGGGACGGATGGGCGAATTAATGTTTGAATGAGTATGGACGTTTCATGCTCAGCGAAGAGCCTGGGCTGGGCGGGGGCCTGCAGGGTCTCTGTGCCATCACCTTGGCCCCCTTTTGGGGAGCAGGAAATCCAGCCGGGAAGATGAGTGCAGAATTCCTTGGGAGGAAGACACATACATGTACCACAAGCTGCTCACTCTGGCTACTCCTGTGCCTCAGCGGCTGCCTGCTCATCCTTGACACGTTCTGCTTGGACCCACCACTCCTGCTTTGTGCCCCGAGATCCAAGGAAAACCAGCCAGCAGCCTCTGTGCCAGTTTGAGGGAACGTCCTGGATGCCCTCTGCAGGTTCCTGCCTCTCTCGTCTGCAGACCGCTGGCTCTGTCCCCCAGCCTGTCCATCTCCGCCAGCCCCTTGGTCTGACAGTCCTGGGCCTCTGTTCCTCGTCAGTTCTTGTCCTGCTGCTCTGCTACAGCTGGTCTCTGAGAGGGGGCCCCTGCCTGGGTCAGCCCCCGTCTCATGGCCAGTGAGGTATGACGAGGCTGGGGCTCAGTTCTCCATGGCTAACTCCCTGCACTAAGACTTCCAGTTCATGATGGGGAGAAGCCAGGAAGCTATGACTCAAGCAGTAAAACCTTTGATTGGAAGCTAGAATTAGCTCTTTCCCCTTGAGGAGCAATTTCAGTCAGCACATTGCACCAAACGGATGGGGTCATGCCGAGTTATGGTACAATGGAAATCATTCCTGCCAAGGAGGAAGTGCAGATGACAGACGGCGGCTCACACCAGCTCCCCACGTCCCTGGCAGCAGTGAGACCCCTCTCCCTGCACCCAGCAGCCCATGACACAGATGCTGGCCAGGCAGCTCTGGACCCCAGCACATCCCCCGAGATGACGGGACATCCAGTTCCTCCAACCTCACCTTCTAGGACCCGCTCCCCAACGCCTGCACACCTCTCGCCCTCTTCTTGTTTACTCCCAAGCTCCAGACAATCTTCCCTTGGCCTAGAATCACTTGGCTAGAAATCGCACAATTTCCATTTTAGGACAGGATTTTAAAAGCTGTTTGATGTAACTTTCAGCGTTGCCTGAGCTCCTATGGGTGGTGTCTGTGATGGTGTGACAGCTGAGGACGGAGTCTGGCTTCTACTCTTACTTACAGGAATCTACGGACACAATTTTCTTAATTCCCAAAATAGTCACCTGCTGGCACCGCCGACAGCACACTCATGAGGTTAGGCCCTGAGCCGCACCCTCTTCATTCCTGTGGTGGGGGCTCCCACGGGGTGAGGAGCGAGGACGCGCTCTTTGAACTGTGAAGATACTGCTGACTGAACACCACTGTTATGGCCAAGGTGTTGGCGAGACCTTTGGCTTGGAGGCAGTGCTCTGATGGGAACTAACCTCTCTGGTGTTTTGGAAACACCAAAAAGGGCAAAAGTCTCACATTGTGAAAGATCCGAGAGACCGCTACCTAATTAGCGGCTGTTTCCTCCCATTCTTGTTTTTGGCATCTCAGATGTTCGCGGACATAAGTAGATGAGTTCTCCGTGTCCTCCATCTCTTTATCAGAAATTACAAGGACAGAAAAGTCTCACTGGCAAGCTTATGGGGCAAGGGCCCAGGAACGGGACGAGGAAGTTTCCTTAGGATATAGGAGACACTTTCCCCTAAGCTACACATTTTTTTCATGGTTAAACTCGGCATGAATTAACCTGGATGCTAAGAGTTCGCTTTATGATGTTTAAATAGTTCAGTGTTAACACATATTTTATACCTCTGATGAAATCTGATGCATCAGAGAACAGGAAAACCATCTTGATACAAAATGCCTGGGAACGTTGGCTAAAGTATAAAAAATAGACACCACTCACTTAAAGGTATGTTTTGTAAGGACCCAAGCCAAAAAGGGAATGGAAACCTGAAATCTATGGGAACGGATGCTGGAGTTCTGCTGGGGGCAGGCATGAGGGAGTTGAAGTTATTTCATTTAATTACTGAATTTTTTATTTTAATGGCAGTGCAGAAACAGGAGATGATTCTTTGAGCTCAAAAAAGGCTGGCGCTTAGAACTGAGATTCCTGTACAGGAGCCATTCTGCTCCCTTGAAAAGCTATTCTTTCAGTGAAAAGATGGACCAGAAAAAATCAAGCTGTTGAAACAGGGAGGTAACAGGTTTGTCAGCCTCAGTCTGGTTCTGAAGAGAAAAAAAGTTTGCCTTGGAGATTTGTAATCAGTGGCTGTCTTCAAGGGTGTCTGGGGTTTGAATTTATACTGAGTGGCAGGGACCCCAATCTGAGAGATAGGATAGAATGTATTTCCCCCCTGATCTTTATTATTGCTTTCCTTCTGCTGGCTTTAGGTTTTGTTTATTCTTCTTTTTCTAATTCTTTCAAGTGGTGGGTTAGGGTGTTTATTTGAGATTTTTCTTGTTTTTCTGAGGATGGCCTGTATTACTATGAACTTCCCTCTTAAGACTGCTTTTGCTGCATCCCATAGATTTTTTTTGTGGTTGTGTTTTCACTGTCATTTGTCTCAAGTTATTTTTAATTTTCTCTTTGATTTCAAGGATAAAATTAAGCCCAGGCTGGTAATATCCCTGGAGCACCTGGCAGGAGAAGACACAAAACCTCTGTGTTGGACACAAAGAAGTCTCACAGATAAACCCCAAAGCAAATGAGCTCAAAATGCACAGGTGCCAATCCAAGGAGAAACATAAACTCAGAGTAGGTTTGTAGACAGAACAAACAGTAGGATTAGATCCCTAAGAGCTTCAGGAAACAATAGAACAAAGTTGAGATTTAAAAATAGTTAAGTTAAAGATACAATGAAAAAAAAAAAAAAACCCATAACATGAGAAAGAACAAGCCACCAACAAAGGAAAACAAAGGACAAGGAAGATTTAAAAGACAAAAGAGAACTTCTAGGAATACAAAGTATAAAGAGTGAAATTTGACAAAACCCAGAATGGTTTAGACACAGCTAAACAGAGAGTTAGTGAAGTGGAAGATCGCTCTGAGCACATGGAGGTAAAGAGATGGCAGCAAGGTTAGCAGGCATGGGGGAGAGGCTAAGAGGGTCCAGCAGAACCACGACAGGGATCCACATGGAGTGATGAGGAGAAGGGGAGTGAGTCAGTACTCAGAGAGATGATGACTGAAATTTTTCCAAAATTGAGGATAGTCCTGAACTCTCTGATTCAGGGAAAAAATAATTCTAAGAAGACTAGATAGGAGGACATTTACATGTGGGTATATAACTGTAAGCTACGTAAGAACACCAAAGACAAAGAGAAAATCTTAAAAGTAGCCAGAAGTAAAGGGTTACCTAAAAAAGAACGCCAGTCAGTTTGGCTGTCTCTTCTCAACAGTAACCAGAGGTCAGTGAAATCGTATCTTCCAAGTGTTGAGAGAAAATTGAAATCTTTACCTAACTAAGTTGTTGCACAAGTATTAGGAAGAAATGATGAAAAATAAAGCCTTAGGGAATTTATCACTAACAGGTTCTCACTAAGAGAACTTCTAGGGATGTACTTTCGCAAGGAGGTACATGAATCCAGAAGAAAGGGTTGAGCAGAAAGCAGAGTAGTGAGCAAATGAATTAGCAAACACACGGGTAAACCTAAACAAGATTGACAACGTAAACACTAATGATATCAATGACTTACTTTAAATGTATAAAAATACGCAGGATCTGAACTACTAGATTCAGTAATATGTAGGTGGGAGGAGAATGATCCAAGGATTCCAAAATCCTTGAGTGATGCCATGAACAAATGGAGGAACCACAGACTTTGTCGGGTCAAGTACACAAGTTACAGTTTTTGTTATGACACTAAGAGGACAGAAGTAGAATTTGCAACTTTCAAAATAATAAAGAAAAAATGAAAAAAAAAAAACTTCTCTAATCCTATAGGACGAGGGTCAGCAAACCTTTCTGTCAAGGGCCAGATGGTGACTGTTTTCGCCTTTGGGGGCCATGTGGTCTCCGTGGCAATGACTCCACTGGCTGCTGCAGCGGGAAAACACGCCGCGGATTCAAACAGGTGGGCGTGGCTGGGTACCCACAGAGCTTTACTTACAAACCAGGACTCGGACTGGACTTGGACTCCAGGCTGCAGCCCGCCAGCCCCTGCTCTGCAGGACAAGACAAGAAGTAAAATCCAGGGAGATGAACAGTGTAAACCGCAGCGGCAGAAACCATTCAAAGAGCGCAGTACCCACGGGAAATGCAAATGAGTTGAATCTGCTGGATAAAGACAGAGACTGATAGATTAGATAAATTAAAAATATATATAATCTTATGATTTAAGGAGACTTAAGCCGTAAGGAAAGCAGGAAGGTGGAAAATGAAAGTGGAGAAATAGATACCACAGACAAATACTGGTGAAAAAAAGGTCTGTTAATTACATTAGCACACAAACTAGACCTAAAAGGAAAAAAGCATTGGTAGTGATGAGGAGAGTCATTATGAAATGGCAGAAGGGACATTTCACCAGGAGAAACTCATAAACTTACATACTCCCCGAAACAGAGCCTCAAGTTACGTAAAGCAAGATTTGACAAAATTACAAAGAGGGGTTTACAATCCACCCGTGTAGTACGACACAGTAAGGGCTCAGACTTTTAAGAGACAAATGAAGAAGTTTGATCTGACACGCACCCCGATGTTCACAGCAGCACTACATACAGCAGCCAAGGCACACTAGAAACCTAAGTGTCCACCGACAGACGGCTGGATAAAGAAGCTGTGGTATATTTACACCACAGAGTACTACTCAGCCATAAAACATAGTAAAATAAGGCCATTTGCAGCAACATGGATGGACCTGGAGATCGTCATTCTAAGTGAAGTAAGCCAGAAAGAGAAAGAAAAGTGCCATATGAGATCACTTATATGTGGAATCTAAAAAAAAAAGAAAAAGAAGACACTGACGAACTCATCTACAAAACAGAAACAGACCCACAGACATAGCAAACAATCTTATGGCTACCAGGGAAAGGGGCTGGGAATGGATAAATTTGGGAGTTTGAAATTTGCAAATATTAACTACTGTACATAAAAATAGATAAAAAACAAACCTCTCCTGTAGAGCATAGGAGCCATGTTCACTACCTTGTAGTAACCTATAATGAAAAAGAGTGTGAAAACAAATATGTGTATCCGTATGTATGACTGAGACATTCTGCCATACACCAGAAACTGATACAACATCGTAAACTGACTATACTTCAATAAAAAAAATTGAAGAGACTCAAGAAGGCTTAACAGAAGACTTTCTAATTTTCCTTCATCTGCTAAATGCTTTTCATACTTCAAGACCTGCATCAAGCACACCGCCTCTCTGCGAAGCCTTCTCTAATGGTTTCTATGAGAATTAGCTGATAACATTGTGGCACTCATTTTGCAAATAATTTTACAGGTAACATATACCAGTTGGTATACGGCACATCTCGTTAAACTTTTCAGCATAAAGAAGTTTGACCTAGTTATATTGAATGTTCCACCTAAAAATGAACAACACATATCCTTTTCAAACACACGTGGTGGGGGAGGGTCTAGCTCTAGTAGAGTGTGTGCTTAGTATGCACGAGGTCATGGGTTCCATCCTGAGTACCTCCATTTAAAAAAATAAAAGCAATCTAACTACCTCCCCCCAAACAGACAAACAAATAAACACATCACATTAAAAAATAATTAAAAAACCCCTTATTAAAAAAGAACACACTTGGAACAGTTATAATGATCACATATTGGGTCATAAAATATGGTTCAACAAATATTAAAGCTGGGGTCATGCAAGCCATATTTTCTCCGCTCAATACAATTGTTTGAAGCTGATACACTTAATAAAGTGATACATCTAGATATTCTAAAGCACATTCTTAGAAATAAGTCATGATTCAAAGAAGAAATTATAACAGAAATAAGAATGTATTAAGAAGTGAGCGATAATGAGAACACCACATGTCTGGACTTGTGGAATGCTGGTAAAGCAGCATTCAGAACAGAATTCATAGCATTAAATACATTCATGAGAAAATAGAAAGACTTGAAATGACAAGAGCAGCCCAGAAACCTCCACTAACGGGAAGGAAGGAATACCGCGTGCGGGAGCAGGAGTCAGTGAGCTGCAGGAGGAGGCCACCACGGGGGCCGTGCAAGCCAGACCTGCTGCTCTGGGAAGACTTGTAGTTTAGAAAATTTTCTGGCTGCTCTGAGAGAGAGAGAGACAAAGCCAAATGAGTAACCACAGTGACAGAAATAAAAAAGGGCACAGAGACACAGACATAGATGAGTTTTTAAAAAAAGAATAAGATGATACTGTGCGTAACCAGGAAAATGTGTAACAAAACCGTCAGTCCCCTGGAGAACGATGAAGCACCCAAACTGCCTCAAGGAGTGGAAAACCTGCACACGCCCCGTAACGAAGGTGAAGCAACAGGTAAAAATCCACCCACCAAATCCCTTCCAGACCCAGGCAGCTGAGAGCTGGGTTCCACCAAGTGCTCAAGAACACGGTCGGCTCAGTCCACACAGACTGTCCCAGGGAACGAAGACACAGCGCCTGCTGCACCGTTTTATGCAAGTGTGTGACTTGGTGCCCAAACTAGGCTGAGGGCAGCATAAGAAAATCAAATTCTTGGTTAAAGGCGCTCATGATGGTGGACGCAAAAGCTTTAAACACAACAGCAGTAAGTGGAACCCAGCACGTATAGACAGAAGACAGATCAGGACACAGCTGGATCAGTCACTTCCCAAACCTGAATCTGTAGCCTTTGTTAAAAAAGTTCAGTTTTGGTGGCTTATTTCACTGCAAAGCCACGTAACCACAGCCAGAACAACTGTCTCCCCGTCCAGGCGGGCCTCACAGCTAGCGGACCGACGAAGAAGACGCCAGCAGTCTGCCCAAAGCAAGCGTCACCAGGCTGGCGGACGGTTTCCCAGCGTCAGGAGGGTGCGGGTCAGAGCTCCGGAGCCTGCCGGTGCCCACACGCGCCCACCCCAGCTTTCAGTTCCCTTAGGCGCAACTCCCACCGAGCTTCCCTGGCCTGCAAGGGTCTGAGCCACCTGAGCTCGTCGGCTCCCCCCTGACGCAAACTTCCCGTCATGTCAGGTTCTTGGATGCCTGCTTTTATCTTCACTGGAAAAACCAGCTAGATAAATATTCCATTGTTTTGTTACAGAATTCATGTTCATTATGTCCAGTGTAGACATCCTGGAGAACACAGAAGACAATCAAAGCTCCCTTTGATCCAATCACAGAGTGGCACCGCGAGTAACGTTTGTTATAACTGCCCTCTCTCTACACACACACACACACACACACATACGCACACACCCCACGTTATAAAACAGTCTGTTTATTCTTTATATAATACATATGATATTATACATTCCTGCTATATTAATTCTCAATATTAATTTTATTTGTTTATCTCTCTGTATTAATACATAAATACTTGTACATATCTAGAAATGTATAGAGGTATTTGTTAAAATTGGCATTTAATGAACATACACTTTTCCAACCTTTTCCTCCCTAGATAACCTAATGGAACGTGTCTCCGAGGACACCCGCCCTCAGCGGCGTGCTCAGCGCCGGCCCGAGGCTCTGCCCGTCAGCGCGCGTCATACCCCCGTGGCGCCCTGCTCCTTGATTTCGTCAAGGGGGCTGGCACTTCAGTGTCATGTGCCTTCAGAGCTTTGTAGCCCAAGCGACAGGCTTGCTCTCCTCGAGGCTCATCCCCCGCACTTCCAGGTCCCTGTCATCGCCAGACTCCTGGGCAGGGACCCGCACGCCTGCAACTCGCCCTGTCCCTGGGGTTTGCCCCGGGCAAAGTGCGCCAGCAAGTCTGATGTGCGGTTCGTCCACGACACCAGGTAGATTAGATCTGCTCCGTTCACGCCCTCCCTTCCTCCCCATCCCTGCTCAAGTGTCACTTTGTCACATGCTCCCACCTGGCCACCTGAGGTACAATGTCTGATGTGAAATGAAGAAAAACAACTTCTTCCAGTTCCTGAGCTGGAAACCCTTATCGGTCATTCCACTCAAAGCTTTACACACACTTACCAAAACCTAACAGAATACATGTGTGTGTATGTAAGTGTGTGTTTCACTCTGTGTGTCTAATTGTGCATCTGTACACTTTGGTGCCTGCCTATTCCATCCATCCATCTGTCCATCCGTCCGTCCATCCATCCAACTAATCTGTGTGTGTACGCGCACGTGTATCTGTCCCACCCACCCATCTATGCACGTCACTACTGTGGGGTCCCAAGCACCAGGTGCACCGCCTGGCACATGTTTGGCAGATATTTGTGGAGAACGTAAGTGTCCAAACATCAATTTCCCTCTCTTATTTTCTGTTATCAAAACCAATTAAAGTGTCCCTGAAACTAATAGGACATGTCGATTACACCCCAATAAAAAAAACAGTGAAAGTTTGGTGTCAGCGTGGCTCTAACACACACACATGCAGGCACTGAGATCACACGCATCACATGCAAATTTTTCTAGAGTATCAGCCAAAAGAACAGCACAAAGCATTATTTTGAATAGGGCTGTAAATTTGCTCACACAATGCACTAACGTGCAAACAAAGCGTTTAGTCCCTCTGTAAGCTCCTCCCACTGCCATCCTGGGTTGCAGCGGAAGCAATGCAGCGCCTGACAACAGCGTCGGCAGCTCCTCAGCTCCTCCGTGGATGCCTCGGGCAGATGCTGCATTTTACAGCATCCTCCTCCCTGCCCTGCTGGCCTGGAGTCGGCGCGCGGGACTGGGGGCAGGATCCCTCTGGATCCTCAGCATCGTGCTGGCCTCTGCGGCAGAGTGGCCCCTCTGCCCCCGGCACTGGTCCCTGTGAGGCCTTGCTGGTGTGTGTTTCTGACCGCGGTGGCGGGGGTCCGTGCTGGTCTGCTTCTCGTGCTGGTTGTGTTCCTGTTGGTCCCTGCCATTGCCCTTTGCTACGTGGCCCACCCTGGCTGCTGCGTATTAGGGAGCCTCCTACACGTCTGCCCTGGCCTCCTTTGTAAACTTTGCCGTGGGGTCACGCAGCCCCCAGCCCACGCCCCAGGGGAAGCCACCAGCTCTGACTGCAGGACTCTCCCGTTGGCCTCCTCAAGGCACGCATGGGTTTGGGTGTCTGAGGGCACAGTCAGGATGGAAGCCGCCACGCCGTCACGATGCCTGGCTTACAAAGACGTAGCCACCTATGATGGTCAGCATGCCAGGGCTGCTGCTTCTGGGGCTCCGAGGAGGGAGGCAGGTGAAGCTCCTCACTGCTGGCACCGCCTCAGCCTCAGGCACGCTCCTCTTCGCGCTGGAGTTGCAGTCTGCCTGCTGCCCACCCATCTCCTCTCCTTCTGGCTTTGTTCTCCCACCTGCAGTTCTCCTCCTGACCGGCAGGGGGAATCTCCTTCTTTCTCCCGGCGGGGCAGGGTCTCGTTTATAGAGAACTATTACAAAACCCGACAGATTGCCCCTTGCGTAGCTAACCAGGAGATCAAATCAGGAAACCCCTCTTCTGCCTCAGCAAAGTCCTGCTTTCCTACTGCAGATACAAAATTCCTGTTTTTCAAGTAGAAGGTGAGTGCTAAGTCTTTTTAAACAGCTTCCTTTCCTACTACAGTAATGCGAGTCTGCTTCCCAGGGCAGGGGATGCCCCCCGACTAAGGAAGAGATGCGATATCTCCTTTCAGTGTACAGTCTCCTATTTCTCTTTTTTTTCTAACTGCATTGGCTAGCAATTCCAGAACCATATTTTAATAGTAATAGTGTATGTAGCTTTGTTTTATTTTTTATGACAATGGGAACAGCTCTGCTATCTCATCATCAGTCAAGACATTGGCTGTTGGGTTAAATGATGAGAAGATCTAATTTTTTCTCAGCTCACAAGTTGAATGGCAGCATGTATCTCAGTAACACCTTGGCCAGATTCTACAAACTCCTGGTCAGTTTTGGTTATTAAACTCTGTCCAATCTTAAGTCCTATTTAAAGCTGTCCCCATTCTTCATGCTGTGATCTGAAGGCCTTGAAGTGAGGAGGGGACCTGGCGTGACCTTTCACTCCGTGGTCCCCTCCCCCTGCCTCCATGAACTCTATGCTTTCAGGAGTGTGCAGGCAGTGACAGTAAGGTACGCGTGTTGCTTCTCTGCCCTGAGATCCGACTGCAATCTACCCTGTAGGCTGTGGCCGCCTCACTGGCTCACATTAGTCACAGATACCCTGTGGGACAGGTGAACAGATGCTGGCTTTTCTATTTGCAAGTTCTCGAGCGTCCTCTGGCCAGCTGTGCTGTGTGGTTCTCTGACACAGGAGTGCAGCTCTGGCTGTCAGTAGAACTGCTGGATTTCGCCAGTGAAAACACAGAACACCCAGTTAAATTCGGATTTCAGACAACTACTAATTTTTCAGTGTAAGTATGTCCTATGAAATATTTGCAACATACTTACAGGAAAAAAACTATTTGTTGTTTACTTAAAATTCAAATTTATCTGGGTGTCCCGTCCTTCTCTGGCAACCCCACCCTTCACCCCCCGGATGCGTCCTGGTAAGATGGCGTCTGACTTGAGGGTTCACGTTCTGGCTGCACTGCTCCACCCCACCCCTCTCTCCCGCGGCCAGTTCCCTCCAGGCCCCCAGTTCCCAGACGGGGACAGACCAGAGCCTCATATTCTAAGAGCAGACTGACCAGGGGATAAGACGCAGCCTTCCCTGCTCGCAGGTAGCCCCGGTCTTGGCGTGTGCACGTGCGCGTACCCATAAAACGGAGAATGCATATTAACTTTCATCAGCAGCCTTTTTGGCATCTATTGAGACAGTCGTATGGTTTTTATCCTTTTACCAACTGATGTGATTTACATGCACAGATTTCTTACGTTGCACCCCTGGCGTCATCGCTACGTGGTGATGGTGTGTGTTTTTCTCTCTCTAGACCACTGGTCCTCCTTTCATGGTTCTTTACAAAGGAATTGGGTCTGTATGTTCATAAGAGAAATCTGAAGAAATAATTAAGCTTGGTTTTAAAGCGAACTGTCGACATTTCTACTTTAATTTTTTCTTACTATGTTCTGAAAGACTAGTTAACACAGGAATTACGTGTGATTTGAAACTTGAGATAATTTCCCAGTAAGATCATCTTCACGAGGTGCTTTTGGAGGTAAGATTTTGCGTCTTTGTTTCTTCTCAGTTTCTTCCTCCTTCGCTGTTCTGTGGAAGCCCCTGAGAGAGGAGCCCTCGTCTCCCGGGCTGCATGACCAGGTGGAGGAGGCCGGCGCCTCCCTCCCGCCCTTGCTCACGTTCCCCGCGGGAAGGAGGGGTCTTCAGGCTGGAGGGGTGGTGAGCTGGACGTCTGCCAGTCCATTCTCCTAATGGCCACCGGGCTCCAGGCGCTGGGATTTGTTCCCCTGGAGGGCAGGAGGACGGCCGTGGTGACAGCGCTGCACGGGGCGGCCTGGGGGCGGCCTAGGGGCGGGTGGGTGCCGGGTGCCCGGACGCCCACAGCCGCGACGCTGCCCGTCCTCGCTGGTGCGTCGGCGTCGACACCGGTCCTGTGCGCGGCGTCTGCCTGTCTCCCCGCTGTCTAGTTTTTAAAGGGTTCTGAACCCGAGAGGGAAACCACAGTGTAGTTATTAAGCCCCCCAATCTTACACATCGTCTTCCTTTTACAGAACAAGCATCAGCAATTTGTGTATTTTAAGGAAGTTTCTGTTTCAGATTCTTTCCCCCAAACACAGTAGCACGAGACGACTATCGCACTTGTTAACATTTAGACACTTCTGCTGCAGCGTTTGCGTCCCTTTGATAAAGCCAATGGCGTGTGCTCTTCTCTTCGTTTTCTAGGTGACTGGGCTTCTCAGAGGCTTACTTAGCATCATCTTTTCAGACAACTAACTATTGGATTTGTTCATCGAGTCCAGATTTTCTCTTTACTCACCCATTAGTTCCTGTTTTCCAACCTCACTGTTCCTTTTCGTAGGTTTTGTATGTTTTCCTTCAGGACTTTCTGATGCCCCTTCCCAGCCCCTTGATTTGGAGACTCCCCCGTTCAGCTTCATGCTCGTGATTTGCCACTATTGGTAGGATTTAAGAAATAATTAAACCAGATTGCATCGGATGTAGTATTCTTTTGCTGAAGATGACTGGTGTTGGTGGAAAAACTGAGGACGTGAAGACCTGCGCGCCCCCATCCGCACACCCGTTCTGAGGGAGGAACCTTACAATCTGTCTTCTCGGGGCCAGGCGTGCCCAGGGTTCCTTCTCAAAGATGGGAAATGATTTCTGATTCTCACAAAGCCCTCACTGGTAGTGATTCCTGTGTGTCCATATTTTTTTTAAAATTGCAGTATAGTCAGTTAAACCGTGTCAGTTCCCCGTGTCCAGCATAACTGTGCTTGGTGATTGCATTTGCCTCTGACGTAGGCGTGTGACCTTCAAGCCAAAGGACCTCAGTATCTTGGAAATGTCTGTCCTACCTGAAGGCCAATAAACACTGAGCATTTGGAAAAAGTAAAAAAAATACAGTGCTTATCACTGGACTTGGAACATGAACCCTCTATACATAGCACCTAGTAATAAAAATGACAATAAGAACAAACAGAATATTTTAAGACTTGGATTGTTTTGTGAGTACAGTTTTGGGTACCAGCCATACCCTCTGATATGTAGCATTGTAATTACTTTTTAAAATAGTCTGCATCTGTGTTGGCCATTTCTTCCTACATCAAATATTTTATCAATTGATCTATACCAACCAACTGTGTTTTGTATGTATGTATATATTATCTTCAAGAGGCTGGAATCTCGGATGTTTTTATTTGTTTGTAATTCTACCAGTCTCTGTTTGATAATACGACCTTTATCATCTCTTTTCCCCTTCAATTTAAAAAATTATGGTAAAATATATGTAACATAAAATTTACCATCTTAACCACATTTGAGTGTACAGTCCAGTGGTATTAAATACATTTATAAGGCTGTGCAACCATCCCCACCATTCATCTCCAGAACACTTTTCATCTTATAAAATTAAACCTCTATTCTCCCTCCCCGTCATCCCGGAACCCATGGTCGGCTTCTGTCTCTATGATTTTGTCCACACTAAGTGCCTTACACAAGTGGAATCGTGTAGTCTTTGTCTCTTTGTGACTGGCTTATTTCACTTAGCACCTCAAGGTTCCTTCGTGTTGTAGCAGGCATCAGAGTTTCCTTCTTTTCAAGGCTGAATAATATTCCCTTGTGCGTTTAGACCACATTTGGCTCATTCCTCCATTGATGAACACTTAAGTTTCTTCCACATTTTAGCTATTGTGAATGATGCTGTTATGAACACGAGTGTACAAGTATCTCTTTGAAACCCCGCTTTCAATTCTCTTGGGTATACACTCGGAAGTGTGATTGCTGGATCACGTGGTAATTCCACTTGTAAGCTTTCGAGGCACTGCCTTACTGTTTCCCACAGTGGCTGCGTCATTCTACATGCCTGCCAATAGTGCTCCTGGGTCCAGTATCTCCACGTCCTCACCAACACTGTCATTTTGTTTTTGCAGGAGTAGCCATCCTAATGCGCGTGGAGTGGTGTGTCATTCTAGTTTTGATTTGCATTTCCCTGATGATTAGTGACGGTGAGCAACTTTCATGCTGACTGGCCATTTGTGTGTCTTCTCTGAAGAAATGTCTGTTCAAGTCCTTTGCCATTGTTGGACTGGGTTGTCAGTTTTTTCTTGTTGTTGAGTTTCAGGAGTTCCATAAATTTTCTGGACATTAATTCCATTCTGTGAATTCCCTTTTTACTGTTGATGATAGTGCCTTTTCATACAGAAAATTTAAACATTTTCATGAAGTTGAATTTATCTATTTTTTCCCTTTTGTTGTCTGTGGCTTTGGTGTCATAGCTAAGAAATCTCAGCCAAATCCAGTGTCATGAAGCTTTTGCCCTGTTTCTTCAAAGAGTTTTATAGTTTTAGTCTTACATTTGGATCTTTGAGTTAATTTTTTATATGGTGTCAGTTAAGGGCTCAACTTCACTCTTTCGCACGTGGCTGTTCAGTCTTCCCAACACCGTTTGTAGAAGAGACTGTCCTCCTTCATTGACGGGTCTTCGTGTGCTTGTCAAAAAGTATTTGATCGTGTATGTGAGAGTTTATTTCTGGATTCTCCACTCCATTCCACGGGGCTTTATTCTAAGCAGCCTTCTTATTTATATTATTTAGATCCTCAATATGCTTATTGAAGATTTGACTTTGACCTGTAAGGTCCTTATCAATATCTTCTATATAATCATGTTTTGTCAGTTTCTCCTTGTGTCATGAAGAATTTATATTTTAAATACTTTACTGTTGTGTTATCTGGCGCTGAAATATGCATGGTCACACCTTCATGTGGCATTCTAACCCTCATCTGTTATGATCGTATGTGGTATGTTTGGTTCTTCCTCTGACATCTGATTCTATTTTTATGAATGTACTTATGGTTCATTTATATATTTAGAAATTGCTCAGTACATTCTATTTCATGATCCCATTTTTAAAATAACTTATTTTTTAATTATAGAAAGAATATATTTTATTGTAGAAGTTAGGAAATACAGTTAATCAAAAAGAAGAAAATGCAATTCACTCATAGTCCCTGAAACTACTATAAACTCTAATTTTTTCCTTGAAGGCTTTCATGTCTATATGATACGTACTTCTATGTGTAAGGATGAAATTTCACTGTAACATGGTTTTGTATTCTTTGTTTTTCATTAAATGTGTAAAGAATTATGCTCGTTAGCACCTAAATTAATCCTAGATTAATTCCCAGTGGAAACAACCCCCAGTCAACAGTAAGATGTTGGGTTGTCTTTTTTCTACAATATGATTTTTTTAAATTGAAGTAGAATCAGTTTACAACGTTGTGTTCGTGTCTGGTCTACAGCACAGTGACCAAGCTACATACATACACCCGTTCTCAGGCTGTCTTTCATCACAGGCCATCGTAAGCTATGAGTGCAGCTCCCCGTGCTTCGCGGCAGGACCCTGTTGCCCACCCCCCGGCTGCGCCTTTCATGCTCTGGGCTCTGTGCTCCTTCCAGGGAGCTCAGGGGGATAAAGCGTTGCCTTGACGCCAGCACATCTGTGAGAACAGCCAGGGTTCGGGCTGGCACGTGTCTGGGGAAGGAGAAGTCCCCTGGGAAGTGCTGATGGGGTCCTCCCTCACGTGCAGGCTGTGCGGGGGGCTGGGGCTGTGCTGGGCCGCTGCAGGAACGCATCACCAGCCACACTGTTGAACCGGAGGCAGAGCCTTCCAGAGATCACCGGAAGGACTCTCTGTGTGGAAAGACAGTGCTTAGGGTTATTCCGCCGAGTGAGAGAAAAAAATTCCTGGTCCTGGACCTTTATTGTTACTGCCGTGTTTGTCGATGCTTCTTAGCTTGCAGAACACCTAGAAAAAACACTTACGGCTCACTCAGTCTTGATCCTTCATCTTGATGTTCTGTTGCCTTTTGAGGGGGGCTGAGGGGTGGGGGAAGGCAATTAGGTTTAGTGATTATTTATTTATTTATTTTAGTGGAGGTACTGGGGATTGAACCCACGACCTCGTGGTCACTCTACCACTGAGCTAAATCCTTCCCCCCTCTATCTTTTTTCTTTAAAATATTTGTTTTTAGGTAGTTCTTTTTCTTTCTTTCTTTTTGAGGGGGAGGTGATTAGGTTTATTTATTTACTTATTTAGTTTAATGAAGGTGCTGGGGGTTGAATCCCGGACTTCGTGTGTGCTAAGCACGTGCTCAGTTGAGCTACACCCTCCTCCACCTCGAATGCTCTGAATCTTGGCATCTCTACAGTGCTGCACAAGAGTGCACCTTGAAAATTCTTCTCAACTGTGACAGTGACCACAGCACACAGCTACAGCACACTCAGGTAAAGCGGTAAAAGCCAGGAAGCCGTTAAAGGGCTCAATGAATGCTTGTAAAGTTTCAAAATGTATCTGTTGATACTACACAGATTCACTGAACTTTCCATTCAAACACACTGGCCTCCTGTAAAAGGGTGGGGAGCTCGGGCGTGCAGGCCACGTCTGGCCCCCGCCTGCTTTTCTAAATAAAGTTTTCCCAGCGCACAGCCGCGCCCGCTGCTGTCCCCGCTGTCCGCCTCCAGCCTAGAAGGGCAGAGCTGAGCCGGGACCAGGCGGCCCTCGAGCCCAGTGCTGCCTGGCGCTTCCTCCGTCTGCTCCGTGCCCCGGGTGACACGGTCCTTGTCCTTAGCTCAGAGCCACGCAGCTGGGCGTGATGTTCTAAAGTACACAGTAAGCAAGGGTGGCAAGAATGAATGCTGTCTGCATACAGCAGAAGAAGCCCGAATAGAGAACTCTGGCTTGCTCCGGAGTTCCTGTTCTGTTGTTCATCACGGAGCTGTGCTTTTCCACACACACAGGATGACGCTTAAAAAAATAAACTATTTGAGAAGGAGGTTTTCCGTAAACACTCTGCCTTTGTAAAGCAATAGGAGACATACTGGAGGCATTTTTTTAAACCTCCTTTTTGTGACCTCATAACCAAGTGGCCTGAAGTCCGTGTTCCTGTGATCTCGGGACAGGAGGACGAGGTTTGAAGTCCGAAGGCTGGATGCACAACCCACTGACCGAACCACCCCTGCGGCTGGGGCTCAGGCGCGTCTCCACGTGGCCCGTCTCCCTGCCTGTGAAGTCGGAGAAGCGTGGCCCTGCCGTCCCTTCCAGCTCTGAAACCCGGATGCCGTGTCTCCATCCTGATGGGGAGGGCGGCCCCGCGCTGACGCGGCCTCAGGAGAATGTGATGGCGTGACACGGCAGTAGTAAGGAAGCTCCACACACAGAAGTCCCCCGCTGCAGACATGCTGGGCACGAGTTCTGAGGAACTTACTCAGTTTCCATTCGGTTATGCAGCTGAGTGAGCGGACGCAGCCACCATTCGGGCTCAGCCACTGAAGCCTTTCTGGAAACAGACCCCCAGGGGCCAGGAAGCAGGAGGGGCTTCTGATGGCGGGGACACCAACTGGAAGGCCCACTTGGACTTCTCGAATTCTCCTACTTGTGGCCACGGCCCTCGGACCAGGCCTTGTGACACACAATATACCAGAATCTGTTTTGTATTTAGGAAAAAATTTACAGTGAATACATGACTTATTTGAAACACACTCATTGCAGATGATTTCAATTGTGTCGTTTTTAAACGTCTGCAAATCCCAACACCTTCCCGGCCTCCGGCACGGTGCTGCTCTGAACGGGGTATCTGATATTGTCCCCTCCTGAGTATGTGATCCTCTGCTAATTTCACAGTCTATGGACCCCGGCATCTGGGATATAGGGGGGTAGAGATGAGGTGACAGGCCAGTGCGTGCCCAATGCAACACTGTAATTCTGCCCCTCGTGAGTAAGCAGAATGCAGTTCACACAACACCTTGCTGGTAACACACTGCCTCGAGATAAACAGCTCTGGGTTGTAGTGCCTGCCTAGGGGGTTTGCTGAGGGCATTCAGTAAGGGTTTCAAGTGTTTAGTCCAGAGCCTGGATCTTAGCAACAGCGCAGTAAATGATGGATGTCCTACGGCAGTGGAAACGCTGTCTGAAAGCGTTAAAGAAAAGAGATCTATCCAATGGTATCTAGGCATTTCTGTTTATTTTGATTATGATGTATCCTTTGTGCTTAAAAAGCTGTGACAATGTGGGATGTGATCACTGGAAGGAATTGGGATTGCAGAAGTGGCTGCTGGGAGGAGGGTGCTGGGAGGCAGGGACTAGAAGCGGCTCGTAGTGGTCACAGGAGTAATTAATGGCAGGACGGTCTTTCATACTTTTTCTTATTTTTAATTGAAGAGTTATAGGAAGAGCAAGGTATGCTAATCTATGTCCCGCAAGAGCACTCAAGGACAGGTGAGCTATATGGCGATGTGACCACAGCCCGGATTTCATGGTCCACCCGGAGGCCCATGAACAGGTGCGGGCACGAGCCTCAGGAGACGCGGAGGGCAGGGTGTGCCCACACCCACAACCAGAACCTGCAGACTCGTGCCAGCATCCAGCAGGCCGAGTAACGAGGGTGAACAGGGGGGCCTGGGCTGCTGATCAAGGCTGCGCCAGTCCCCCTTCTCAGCGTCTGACGATGAGAGAAGGAAGTAACAACTTCCTCAGAACAGACGAATCAGCAGGACGCCTGGGGGCACAGCAGGTAGGTGGGACTACATTCAAAGCCGACCGTGGTTTCAGCGGTTGAGTTGTTCTTTCCTGGGAAACTGCAGGTCCAGTTCCAGGTCTAGAAGGTGATAGGAGTTAGAATCTTCTAGTAAATTTGGGAAGAACATGCCCACTGATTCTGGGAGACAGCTTTGGGTACCCTCTGGAACTGGCCGTAGTGGAATGGTGGAATTTCCTGACTTTTGTTCTGTTGAATGAACGGTCTTCTGGGATCCATCAACAGATAGCTTCCTACCAACAGCACCACTCACACCCAAAGGATCCTGGTGGTCACATAAGTCTGGAAACACTATATCCAAATTCCCTCCTGGAGTTTACTATGCTTAGATGCACAGGAAAGGCTCTGAGAAGTCCTGCAGTGGAGAGATGAGTGTTTAACTTTGGGATAAACAAGGTTTCTCAAACTTAGAGCCAGAACACTTTTTTCCTTTAGTACCATTATGAGCCTCTGCTTTTCTGTAGACTTCAGTTTGGGAAACCCTGAAATCCACGCTCTACTCCTGTGTCCTAAAAACATTCTTTTCTCCCAGGGAACCTAGTCTCTCCTTGCCGGGTGGTGAGGGGTCTCATCAGGTGACGGACTGAAAGTACTTGTTCCTGGTTTTTCTTTAAATAATGTATTCCTCGCTTTTTTATGCTCCTTATTTATTTTGGAAAAAATAAAAAAAAGTCCCCTGGCTGTTTCACAGGGAAGCACGCAGGACCGATGCTACTACTCGATGAGACAGACGCACCTGTAAATCCATCAGAAACTAGCGCCCAGATCCTAACAGGTCCGTCTTCTGGAAATCCGTGTTTAGGAAGGTTCTGCAGAGGAGGGGCAGTTAGGCAGACGCGGAGTCTTCCGCAAATGGCAAGGACTCCAGATGGGGCTGATTCTGGTCTGGTCTCTTCAGGCTGAGGCCTGGGGCTCCCCTGGTCGCTGGAACCCGAGTGCCGGGTAGTGGCTGACGGCTGCCTGGGGCGAATTACGCGGGAGCTGGCGCGCCGCCGGGCTCCGCGCTGGGGAGACCCTGGTGCGGGGCCGGAGGCAGCACGGCTGTTACCGCGCCCAGACCAGGGGCCGGGGTTTAGCGCCCAGCCCGCAGCCCTCTCTGCCTCCTCCATCTCTGCACGAGCCTGGCACGAGGCTGGCTGAATTAAGGCATAAAGCATCCGCGCCGCACATGGTTGAGAATGTAACTTTTAAAGCCAGACAGATCTGGGTTTGAACAGAGAATTCCCCGCAGTGAGGTGGGGTGAGGTTGTGAAACCTGTCACATCTCCAGCGCTGTGGCTCCGGTGGATGCACTGTGGTGACAGTGACTCCCGCCTTGCAGGGCTGCTGGGAGCATGACACGGTAGCACCACTGCGACCCTGAGCCGGGGAGGGGGGGGGGTGGCGCAGGCGAGCACCGCGGCCCAAGGCGCTGCGCCCGCGGAGGGAGGCGCGTCCCCGGGCCCCGCCTACTCTCCCCGGGCCCCGCCCACTCTCCCCAGGCCCCGCCCACTCTCCCCCAGGCCCCGCCCCGCGCCTGCCCGCGCCTTGCCTTCATTCCCCACCCCCACCCTCCCAGTGGGTCAGGGGTCCTGGGGCCGCGATGAAACGCTCGCTGTCTCACCTGGGTCAATGCCCCTTCCTCCAGTTGGGGAAAGAGCCACTGGACCTGATCCGGGCTGACACGGAGCCCGACGCAGAGACAGGCTCGAGGGAGACTCAGCGGAGCGGAGGGCGCGGCGACGCGAAGAAAGGCAGAAGAGCCGGCAGGGGCTGCGGTCCTTCTCCGGGTCCGGGTTGCTGCTGCCCAGGGCGGCCAGGCCCGAGGCGAGGCGCTGGGCACTGAACCCAGGACCTGGTGCACGCTAAGCACGTGCCCTGCCACTGAGCTCTGCCCTCCCTTGGTTTCATTTTGAGCCGATTTCTAATTGTTGAGCAACTGCCCGGGTCTGGGGTGGGTTCACAGGCATCAGGAGCACTGAGAGGGCTGATGGTTTGGTTTGGGGCATCCTGTCCTTCACGAGCACGGCACCTGTGCGGGACAGGGGCTCCCCGTCTTCCAGCGGGGGAGGCCGGGAGCCAGGGACGGGCCGGGGTCCCAGCCCGGGAGGCCAGGTGCCCACAGCCCGCGCTTCATCGCCGCCGAGTCCCTGCCCCGAACACGGGAGAGCAGACCTTCCTGGACACCGTCCACGCGGGGACATTGGTGCTGTTCTGGAGGAATCCCTAGTGCGAGGCAGGAGCTGGCCCAGCAAGACTTCGTGGGGAGGCGGCTGAGCTGGTTCTCAGAGGATGCGCACAGTGGAGAGAGCCCACCCTTCCAGGCACCGACCCCGCGTGGTCCCCTGGCACAGGGTGCTGGGGGGTCTCAGACCCCGTGGGCTGGGCCTGGTGCGGGGACAGGCCAGGGGCCAGGGTTGTGGTCTAGTTCTGAGGGACGCTGGTCATCAGTCGGAGACCCTATCCCCAGGCCAGAGGTTTCCCTCTTCATGTGCCCAGAGGACACCTTCTTCAGCAGGATCTGATGTGGAAGCCCTTCCTCCTACCTGGAGTGGGAAGGGTAGGGCTCCAGCCCCAGCTGCTGAGGCCAGTTCTTCATCCTTGACCAGATGTGCGTGTGGTCCGTGTGGTCTGCGTGTGTGGTGTATGGTGTGTGTGGTGTGGAGGGACTCCCTCCCGCCCCATGGAGCAGCCATATTTCCATGTGCTGAGTTGCTGTGGAAGCTTTGAGACCCAAGACTCTGGGGAATGATTCTTATCTAAGATTTGGCTTTTTTCGAGTTATTCAAAGAAAAGCCTCCTAGTCTTTGTACAGAGAGGAGCCTCTCTGGCTTTTCAAGTCCCCAGCTGTCCTCTGTCCCCTCCTGTCCCCCACCCTCCTGTCCCCCACCCAGCTCAAGGACAGAGCACGCCCATGCCGTGGCCATGGCCGGGGGCTTGTCTCTTCCAAACCATCTATCTCTGCCTTTTAAACTCTGTGACAGTCAGTGGATCCTCATCAGGACAGGTCTTAGTCATTTTCTTGTCATGTGTTTTACATACATACCACTCACTCTGGATTTTAGATTTTGGTTAAGCTTAATTTCTCATTTTAAAAATCCAATATTTTCCCCAAACCCCAGAGAGTCATCTTGTGCCCTCAGGGTGTCGCTCCTTCCCTGGGGACGATGGACCAAGGAACTCAGCTTGTCCCATATTGTTGCTGTGGATTGTGTCCCATTAGGTCCATGTGTATTGAATTGTCACCTCAGGCAGCAGTGAAGACAGTTGAGTCAAATGCAAATACACAGCTCAGTCCAGACACCTCCTGTAATAAGACTTAGTGTAAAACTCCCACCAGCACCTGCTCTGGTGACTTTAGAATTGAGTCTTCACACCTGGAACTCCCACGAAGGTCACCGTCACCACCTCCTCCCGCCCCCCACCTCCGGGGCTTTCTCCTTGACGACGGAGACATCAGGGTCCCAGGTGCCCGAGGCCCATGTCTGGAGTGACCCTGAATCCCTCTCCTTCCGTATTTGCCCTGCTTGGTGAGACACTGAGCCTGGATGAACCCACTTCCTCAGCGTTGCTCAGGCCCTGCCCCACAGCCACCGCCACACCTCAGTTTGATACCTGCAGCTCCCAAAGCCCCGAATCCTCCAGTGGACATGGAATGGGCGGGTTTACCAAGCGCTCCCTTGGGACTAGACACGTCATGCTGGGGTCCTCTCTCCCAGCAGAGAGGAGACCCTTCAGGAGGCCCCCAGACTCCACTTTCTGGGACACACAGGGGACCCCAGGCCATCAGAGTTTGCACCACGGAGTTCTGCAGAAAGGGGCCTTCAGGAATCAGTGGATGTGGCCTGAGGGGAGGTGTGGCTTGTGGGGGCCTGCGGGGCTAGGGTCCCAGGTAAGGACGCTGCACACTTCTGCCTCCCTACGGGCTGGGAAGGACAGCACTGCTTTCATGGGCTCTGCTCTGTCTTGGACCTGGAGTCCTCTCCTGTCTGGCTGCAGACGGGGTAGAACCTGGGACCCACGACCTGGAGTTGGGTGAACCCCCAGCGCTTGGACACAGCCCAGCAATCTCACAATGGTCTGAGGAACTGAGTCCTTATGGGGAAGTGGGGACCCCTGGGAGGATGGTGTGTTTACCAAATACAGGTGCCAACTTGATGTGTGCCTGGTGGAAATTACTCCCCTTTCTTCTCCCCGGCTCTCCCCAGCCGCGACGCCGACCTGGAAAGCATCACCGTTGCTCTCACATGGAGCCTTTTTTCAGGACTGACACGCAAAACTCTGATGTAGAAATTGAAATTTCACACTCTGAAGGGCCCAAACGGCCCAAGAGGTCAGCAGGCGGCTCTTGCGTCCGCCCACCGGTGAGTCATGGGGCGAGATGCCGGCCCAAATTAACATCAGCAGACACTCGTGCGTCAGAGGTTCTGTGGGCTGAAAACGTTTGCTTGACATCTGTGTTCTCCACCCCCCAACAGCGCACACTCAACAATTTTAAGCCGAGGGGCACGTCCCACTCATCTGGTGGATACATCAGCTGAATGCAATCTGCCTTCACAAACAGATGTCCCAGGAGGTGGGGGGGGCGCTGAACATCGGTTAGACGTTTCCAGAAGGTTCTTTATGAGGCCTTGTTTTGTGGGATGGGGAGGGGAGCGGCCGGGGCTGCTTTAATTGAAACACACCTAATCTGGGCGCTTGGGCTGGGTCTCTAAAAAGACTTTGTTTTTCAAGTCCCATCCAAAGGTGGGAGTTTCTGTTTCCCATCTGCTCCCTGGGGCTTCTCGACCTGTTTTCCTGAAAAGACCAGAAAGATGTAGAAAGAGATCGCTGTCTGACCTGGGGTGGCTTGAAAGGTGGGGACGGGGGTGGGCCAGGCTGTCGGCTCACAGCGCCCTGCGAGCCTGCCAAGCTGCAGTGTGCATGCAGTCAGGCTGCCGTCTTGCCCTGGTGGCATCGACATCCTGTGCCTGCGTTTTGTCCTTGTTTTGTTTGAGGCCCACAGGTGTGACTGTCACCCCGTGAGCAGCGCATGCAGCAGGCCCCCTTGGGGACTCCCTGAGAGGCCCGTGGGGTGCAGACCTCTGCTCCCCACAGAGGCTGGCCTCTGTTTTATAGCTCACATTCTTCATGTGTTAGCAACTCTCCTGTTTTGTACAAGCCTCAGATGTTGCAGAGGGATGTTTAAATTATTACAGGATCCCAAAGGAGATGGCTATTTCCTTTCTAAATCTTCCCCATCTTGCATTGCTGTCTTATAAAGCGACTCCCCCAGGAGCTCCAGCCGAGGACCCCATGGCGGCTCCTCTCCATGTGGGCAAACCAGAGAAGGGTGACACACGTGTGGTCCCTGAGAAGGTCGGAAACTGTTTAGATCTTTCTGGAAGCCAAGTGCCAGGACCTCAAGGCCAGCTGTTTTCAGTGGCAAAGGGAGGACCAGGTGAGCTGCTGACCTGACGTGGTAGATGCTGGCGGGCATCTCAGGTGGCCTGGGGTCCTGGGCCCTTTGGGATGGCGGAGCCCTGCTTCCTAGGGGGGCGTGGCAGGAAAAGCACCCTCGATTTCACTCCCAGGCTCGACTCTGGTGGGGTCCAACAGCGTTGCAGGAGCTTTTACTCTCTCGAGCCTCGGTGCCCAGGTCTAAATTAGGGGGCTGGACCTCACCTCTCCCCACTTTCTTCCAGCTTTCCTGTTACAGTCCTGGGGTCCAGAGCAGCTTGCATTCGGAAACCCCCCAAACAAGGGAAAAAGCCCAAACCAGTAAAGCTCCCGAGAACACAGGATTCCGGGAGGCTGGTGCTGGGGGTGACTGTGCCCCACCTCCTGGAATCCTTGCTCCTGTGTGATACCCTCCACTTGGGTGTGGGGCCACCTGCCGCTTGGTTCCAGCCATGGAGGATGGCACCGGTGATGGGGTGCCCCCTGTCACGCTGTGCGAAGCCCTACCTTAGCCCGGAAGCAGGAGGCTGCCGTGCTGTGAGGTGGTCCACGGACACGGCCGTTGGGATGTCAGTCTCTGGGCACGGGGGCGGTCCTGCCTGGCAACCAGCGAGAAAAGGGGCCTGAGCTCTGCCCTGCGGGAGAGGAATTCTGCCAACAACCACAGGGGGCCGGGGAGGGGAATCTGTCCTCAGTCTAGGATTGCTGCTTGGGCAGCTCCTGAAACAGAGAACCCGGCTAAGCCGTGCCCGGACTCCCCTCCCAAAGGAGCTGTGAGGTCACGGGTGCGTGCTCTCTGAGTCTCTAAGGCTGTGGTATTTTGTCAACTGGAGAAACAACGCTGATTAAATGGACGCCCTGGTGTCCCCGATGGTGGCCTGTCCCGTGCGATGGAGGCCGGTGTCTGTGCGGGGGTCTCCCTCCCCCACCCCCTCAGGTTGGCTCCTGCGGTTCAGAGCTTCTGCCAGGGTGTAGGTAAAGCATGGAAATGAAGCAGAAGCCCGACCACCCCAGCAGGACACCTCCCCAGAGGCCTGGGAACTGCATCCGGCAGCAGTGGGCACCGCGATGGCCTCTCAGAGCAGCTGCGTGTCAGAGCCGCCGGGGTGCCGGCAGGGTGGGGGCCAGGAGCAGGCAGCATGAGGCTGGGTGACGCCCACTTCCCGCAGGGCCTCTCCCCGGGCCGCAGCGGTCTCCTGCGGACACTGACTCATGAGATGGTTAAGGGGGGCAGTGGGGCACTTTTATTTTTATATGCAAATTATTCATGTGCACGAACACATCTGCCTTGGGAGGGTCTGTGTTTCAGAATTCCATCTTCCCCTCGAAGGTTCTGAGCACGGGGCTCCTGGGTGTGTCTGTGTCAGGATCTGGAAATTGCATCTTCTGCTGGGGCTTTGATCCGGTGCCTTGGCAACGCCAGAAGTTTGCTTCTGGTGGTCCTGGCCCTGCCGGGCATTCTAAGAAAGACAGAGGCTTCACAGTTGGAGCTTGTTCTTCTATGAAGCTCTTAAATGCTGTCTTGATGAATATGAAAAAATGAAAAGAAACCAAAACTGACCTTTGAGGGTGCAACTGGCATCACCCTGGGAAACAAGAGGTCGGAGGCTCAGAGCCAGGGCTGGCCTGAGTGCGCGGCTGGGGGCTCTGAGCGGGGACTCGCGGCTGCTTTCTGGTGAAGCCCCGCGGCTCGGGCGAAAATGCCCATCCCCTCAGCATTCCGTGTGAAGGGCACAGAGGCGTCACGCCTAACTTTCGAAGGCTTCAGGAATCTGTCCTCTGAGCCCTTTCCTTTGTCCTGACAACTGTCATTTGGACATGTAACAGTTGCGTTTGGATGTGAGTGTGTGTGATCCAGGCTGGCGCTTGACGGATGGGCTAAATCATCTGCAGCTGGTACTCCTCGCAGCGGTGCCTTTGAAGGTTTTCCGCCCTCAGAGAGCTGACCTCCCACGGATGCGGAGCCCCTGTGAGACATCAGGTGATGGAATGCCGCATGTCCCCAGGGAACCGAGCCTCGGAGCGGAACCGGCACCGTGGTGCCTTCTTCTGGAATAGCTCCTGTGCTGTAGGCATCAGTGGAGCAAAGGACAATTTCTAACTCAGCCGGGTGAGACTCCACATATGCGGGACCGAGTCCTGGACTTCTTTCTGGACACAGGTCTCCCTTCTGCCAGTGGGACGGGCTGTCTGGCAGTTACCAGGTGGGGGGCCAGGGTACTGACTCAACCTGCTGCCTTCCTCTCAGGCTGAAGTGCATATATCTGAGGAATGGGATTTGCTGTCCAAAGGCAAAGGGGATAACGTCCATCATGAGACACTGAGATGCAGATTCAGGTAGGGCAACTGACAGGTTCACGGCCGCCCAGGTGTAGATGCAGCTTCTCATCCTGGGGAAAGGATTCAGCCACCTCACGCCTCGGGCACACATCTCAGCGGGCTTCTGTGGGAGGACAGCGTCACCAAGACACTCCCCTTACAGGCGAGGAGAGGGGCCTGGGTGACGGGCCAAACTGCCGGTCAGGTGCCTGGAGCAGGGAAAATGCCTTTGCATCCACACTGGCAGGACAGTCTCCTCAGGCTCTCTTTTTTAAGAAACTCTGAGCTTATGAACAGCTCAGAACTGCGTTTGAACTACCTGGTTTCCCTTGCCCGAGACCACCAGCAAACCCCCCCCTCTGAAATGCAGATTTTCTCTGCTTGGTCTCACTGGAAGATGAATTGTCTTCAGCGTTCTGGGGAGTCGGGACGAGAAGTGCTCTGCTCCTCGAGGTTATGGAGAAGGCAAACAAAGCATCTTTTCACCATCGTAGGATTTGCCCTAGACAGCTCGACAGCCTGAGTTCTGAATATTCACTTCTCCTGTTTCAGTTCTTGTCGAAATAGAATTTCCGAGTCCATCTCCACCTTGAAGCTAATGTCTGTGCAACGATTCATCTCGGCCACCATTTAGAACTCAGTCTGCAGGCAAGAGATCTTGAAGCGATTTGAATTCAAATATTAGAAACCTTCAAAGAAATGGAAAAGAAAATTCAGTACATTTTACTTTCCAGGAGAAGGAAGAAAAGCATGAGGAATAGAACTTATCATGAGGATTCACTTAAACGAGGGCAAACTCCGTCGCACTCGGCCCGATGTCTCATCCTCCTGCAGCCGCCCGCACCGTGCGGGGGGTCCGCTTCCCCGGTCCTGTCGGCTCACTCAGGAGACGTGATCCTCACGTAGAATTTTGTGACCTTGCTTTCCTGTACAAATTAAAGCAGAGATGTGAACTAAAGTATTTTAGGTGAGAAAGTTGGAAAGAAGTGTTTTCTGGGTACCTCCCCTTTACCAGAAGGTTCTATGAGTCCGGACTGAGCTGTCACCTGCGTGTCCTGCTGCACTGGGATTTCTGACATCGCAAAGTCTTGGCCGCCGTCCACAACTCCGTGGTCAGCGCACGGTCATGAGTCTAAGGAAGGGACCAAACGCTTTTGGTTTCCTATTGAAGTGGCCAGCTGTGGTGCTTATAGCTGCCCGGGCCCATCCCCAGAAGCCTTACCAGGACGGGCTGCGGAGGAAGGCTGCTGCGGACCCCCAGGACCCAGCCTCATCAGATTGCCTTTCAGGCTACGTCATTCTAACAAGGCGCCGCGAAGATGGACGTTTCTTGAGATCTGAGAACGTGCTGGTTCTGCTTGGTCCCATCATGCTAAGTACCGAGAAAAGAAGTAAACAGTTTGTCAACACATAAACCACTTAAAGAAGTTCTCAGGAAACAAGGACGCATGGAACAGCTCAGAGAAGTCATTAGGTCACCTCAAATCCTCCTCCTTCCATTCATAGGTAACACGGAGACCCAACTGCTAAAAACCCAACACATGACATGCTGAAGATATAAACCAGCAGGAGACAAGCTGGGGAGGAACTCTGAAATAAAACATATTCAGATGTGCTTGAGTTATGCATTGGTGAAGACATCCAGAGTTTCCATGACTGCAGCAACAATGATTGCTGTTTGTTTTGAAGGGCAACACACATGTTTCAAAGATTTTGTTTTGTTGTGTTTGTTTTTCCTACAAAGCTAGGCTTTGCAAGACAAACATGGCTTATCCCTTAGAGAGACAGGATTAACAGAATCTATAAATAAAATGCCAAATTTACAAACACTTTTTGAAGATTATTTCCTTTCTGATTTCGTGAGTATTCGCATTACAATGAAAAGAACACAAGAGAGAATTACATTTCTGGTGAGCTCAAAAATCCTAAGTGACCTTCCTTGTTGAGGAAGCTTGAGGGATGGGGCCAGCTCCAGTACTGGATCAACAAAAAAGTTCTAGCTGTGAATCCTGGGTCTGCAGCTAACTAGCTAGAGACATTAAGGAAGTCATTTTCGTCATCTGTAAACGGTTTAAAAGGAATACCTGCCTGTCTCATGGGTTACCGCACTCTGAAACCCAGCCACACAACTTTCTCTTCTCAGCCACATCCAGGATCCTACAGTACCCTAAACCCTATGAAACAAAGTAAAGAAGAAAAAGGAAAATAAAAAATTGCCCTTCTCCCTGTGCCTGGCATGGCCATTGACCAATGGCCAACACGTGTAGCACTGAAAGCTGCAGACTGATCCCTGGGATTCACACGTGGCCTTGTGAGAGGAGGCGTTCATAGATCAGCGTGTGTTCTTCCTATATGGGCACGCGCTATCTGCTTGTCGCTCTGCGATGGCGGTGGGCGTGGATGCTCACTGCCAGATCTGTTATTTTGTGGCAACATGATCCTATTCCTAGTCCATCATTTCTCTACTTAATTAGTTCGAGTACTTCCAGGAAGAGAACCTTGCCTGCAGTTACTCCGAGGGAGGGCTTGTATAGGAAAAGCAGGAGAGAGCCTTGATCGTTCCTTTCTGCAGTTTGCGTTGACTTGCTGGCATTCTCCAAAGCTGACCGAGGAGTTGTTTTGGAAGCATCGTTATAAACTCATCGATGCAAATATCTTTGGTGATTCCTAGTATCACAGCTTTCCCTTTACTGATGTCCAATCGTCTCATCTTTGGGCGGTGGGAGCCCCCCGCCCCCTTCTGACCCCGCCCCTGTGGTCCAGGTGGCCTCCTCGCTTCTGGCTGTTGGAAGGTGTTTCGGGCTCATCCTACAAACTTCCTGGCTCCAGATCTGGAGTCAGCCGTTCCTCCGAGTAACCCTGGCTTCTTTTGATGGGAAACGGTGTCTCGAGATCAACGAAGCACTCAGGTCTAGAGGGCGGGCTTTGCGTCTCCGGACTTCCAGCCGACAGAGCTGGTGATTTTTAATTTGTTTGAGATAAAATGCATTCTGAGTTTATTCTGTTATTTCCTGTTTAAATTCAGGGAAAAAAATCTAGGTTTATTTAAACAGATTGATCTTAGGTTTCTGTGTGCTAACATTTTAGTTAAGATACTTGCACTGATATTCACAAGTGAGAGGACAAATGCTCTTTGCTTTGAGGTGTTCTTTGCTGGATTTGGGAATTAATGCTATACGTGCTTAATGGAAGGTCTTTGGAACCTAGGATAATTTATTTAGCAGTGGGATGATTTGGTCTTTAAAGGTTTGATAGAATTTCCCTGTGAAACCGTCTTTTTACAGTGCTTTTTGAAGGGAACACTTTACTTCTGCGTCTTCTGTGGTAACTGGCTTGGTTGAGCTTCTGTTTCTGCGAGGGTCAGTTTTGGCATATTGTACTTTTCCAGAAAATTATCTGTTTCATCTGGGTTTTTGAATACACTCGCATGGAACTGCAAATCTGTGCTTTGTCTCTCTCATTTTTTCCTTAATTAGAATCACTAGTGAGCTGTCTGTATTGTTGAATTTCTAGAAGAACAACGTTTTAGGTTTATTCATTAGTCCTACTGCTACCCGCCCCCCCCCCCCCAGCTTACTCACTTTTGCTTTTATCATCATGAATTTCTTCCTTCTGCCTTTTTGGTTATTTTATGCTTCTTTTTCTCTCTCTAACTTTTGGACTTGGTTCTTTACTTCACTTACTCTCATCTTTATTGATGTCCATATACACATACACGTGTGTCAGTGACACTGTAACGTTTCCTTTGATGACTGTTTTAGCTGTATACCAAAGATTCAGATGTGTCATGTTTTCATCTTTGTTCTCCAGAAAACCTACAATACGGTCCGTTTTTCTATTTGATCCAAGAGTTTGAGATTTGCAAATGCTAACCAGGAGAAGGAGCAGAAGGTTTAAGATGCCAGGCATGGAAGTGGTGAAAACCACACGCACGCATGTTGCACTGGGCAGAATGTGGCCCACAGCCCCCTGCCAGCAGGAAGCTGGGGAAAATAGGTCTGAGTGCTATGCCCTATACATAGAGATAGACAAAAAACAGATTTCCTCTGTACAGCACAGGGAACTATATTCAATATCTTGTAACAACCTTTAATGAAACAGAATATGAAAACAAATATATGTCTGTATCTGTATGACGGGGACACTGTGCTGCGCACCAGAAACTGACACATTGTAACTGACTATACTTCAATTAAAAAAAAAATAGCATTAAATTCTTTTCTAGATAGAAGGGCCTGTTTATTTTTTGATTTTGTTATTAATTTATACTTTTACTGATAGTGGTAAAAAATGCCTGTTTATATTATTTTTATTCTTTGGGATGTATTGAGGTTTTTTGCTCATAGCATTCTATGTACACTTGAAAAGCAGGCATATTCTGCAATACTGGAGGTCGGGGTTTATATATGTGGAACATCGACTTATTATTTAGTGGGTATGTTGTTTAGTCACCTATGTCTGTCATTTTTTTCTACTTGGCCTATGTTTTATTGGGAGATGTGCGTGAAATTCTCCTCTAATGTATTTCTGTCCGTCTCTTCTTACATCTTGTTAAGTTTGTACTGGAGCTGGTGTGCACGGGCAGACCTGGAGACACTGCAGGTTTGGTTCCAGACCACTGCAATAAAGTGACTACCACAATAAAGTGAGTCACAAGAACTTTGGGGGTTTCCCAGGGCCTGCAAAAGTCATGTTTAAACTATACTGCAGTCTATTAAGAATTACATTTAAAAAAACAATGTATACACACCTTAATTAAGAAATACTTATTGCTAACACGGTAACCATTATCTAAGCCTTCAACAAATCACTGTAGCAACATCAAAAATCACGTGTCATTGTAGCAGATATAATGATGATGAAAAAGTTGGAAACACGGCAAGAATTACCAGCATGTGACACAGAGTCATGAAGTGAGCAGGTGCTATTGGAAGAATGACACGTGTTCGCCACAAACCTTCCACTGGCAAAAAACACAGTGTTTCTGAAGTACAATAAAAATGAAGCAAAATAGAGTGATGTCTGCCTGGGACCCTCCCTGTGAGCGGCAGGCTTGGCTTTGTAAATTGTGCTACTTTGTCTCTTTTAATTTGGTTTTGTCTGAATTCTGTCTTCTCAGATACCAAGATTGCTGTCCCTGTTTCCTTTTCATTTGCCTTCGGTCCACCTTTGTCCACATTTTAACTTTTACTTTGTCTGAGTTTCTTTGGTTTTGTCTAAAGCAAACTGTGTCTTGCAGGCACGGTGCTGGAATCTGCTTTGCTGTCCCGGCTCGAGCTCTTTCCCTGCTATGGACGCGTTAAGCGGACGTACGTTTACTTAATATGATTACTACGTTCCCTCCGTTCTGCCAGATTGTCTCTGTAATTGCCTTTCCCTATGCGGCCTACTTTATTTGTCCTCTTCTTGTTTTTGGCACGTGTTTTTGCCTTTGGGGGGTTTCATGAACTCTTTTTCCAGCTTCCCTTTACACTGAGACCTTCGTGTAACGCCGTTCGTATCATCCTGGGTCGAGCCAGGAGACAGAAACACACTAGTGATTTGATCGAGGAACATTTAATATGAAGAATTCCAGCCGGTGAAAGAGGCCGCCGGATGAGGGGTAGAGAGAGCGGGCAGCGCGCGGCAGGGCGGGGAGCAGGCAAGAGGCGAAGTCGAGGGGACGCACACCCTCCCTTGAGACCTTCTTGGGAAGGACGCGGCTCCGTCCCAGTGGACGCTGTGCTCCCTAACGGCCAAGCTCTGTGGTTACCCTGCGACAGCTTGTCTATCAAATAACAGCGGTGATGAGACGGGACAAGAGGAAACAGCTCCTGTAAGTAAAGCGCGCACAGCGAGCAGGGACAACGCGCAGCTGCTCCCACTCCCGCTTCCTTCCTCAGGGACCCGCTCAGCGCGTCCCGCACTCGCAGCTGGAGCCTCAGCTTGCAGAGGGGCCCGGACTCTCACCCAGCTAGGGTCTGAACCCTTGATCGTGCACTCTTGTCTTTGGTTGCGGTGATTCTACGGTAACATGTACTGATGGGCGTGGAGGTGCTGCGAGGCCCCTGAAAAATCTCCTGGATGCCAGACGTGATCACTCTACCGGCTGGAGAGGGCTGCTGCCGCGCGATGGGCACGCGGATGGCAGCCGGGGGAGCCCGCCCTGTGCAGGGCAGGCTGAAGACCAAGCCTGAGACTTGTGCCCAGCAGGTGGGGCAGCCCCTCTGCTAAAGCCTGCGCCCGGCCACCTGCTCCAGCAGAACTTTCCCAAAGCCCCGCTGACACCAGGCGGGACCTTGCTGCCGTCTGCTCCTGGCCTTTGCGGGTCTGTCCGAGCAGAGCCCTCCCAGCCACACGGTGGGCACCGCACTCAGGTGGACCTCCACCGTGGGGGCCGGGGAGGAGTGCAGGCCAACGAGCCCTGCCTTTCAGAGGAGGCTTTCTAATCCAAGCAGAAGGAAGAGCCACCCTGGGGGGTGGGGGAACCCTCAGCAGACGGTGAGGGTGCTTTATTTGCTCATCGAGGCGCTTGGGTAAACTCGAAAGCTACGGAGAGCCACAGATGAAGACGACCGGGGCAAATCCGGGCCAGGCCGTGTCCGAGAGCTCAGCAAACGGACTTCCTGGGTCTCTTTGAAGAGGGACACCCTTCTTTGTGAGGGTTTCCTACGGCGTCTGCTTAGCAGCACCCCTGTCCCCCACCATCAGATGTGGAGAATGGGCAGCTCCCACGCTGGCCCTGCCCCTGGACGGCCATCCCAGGACCCTCACGGGCCCACTGTTGGAGACCTGTTTGTTTCAGTCATTCTGCTGTCCCGCATCAGGGAGAAGCGGCCCTGCAAGGGGCATTCAGTCACCTGCCGGGTGGGACTGACCCCATCGGCTGCCCTGGTGACGTGGACTATGGATAGCCTCACTTGGTTCGGAAGTGGGTCACGAGGCACCAGCCAACTGGAAAGAAGGGTCTGAGGAGGGAGAAACAGGTCCTCCAGGAGAGGTGAGGGCTGGGGACTGTCTTCTCCACAGGCTGACCGGCTGACCCGCTCCACATGCCCCGTGTGAAGGACGCCCCGGTCCGGGTCAGGTCCTGAAGGCCCAGGACCGCTCAGGGTGGACTCGCCACCCTCCACGTCTGCGGGGAGCTGCAACTTACAACTGGAAGTTGCTCTGGCTTGATTCACAGTCTTGGCTTTTAGCAAACATGCAAATTCCTGTCAAGGGATATAATATTTATTTCTTACTGAAATACTTGTGGGTGAACCAAGTTCAAGTAAGTATTCCAGGGTTCGCTTCCTTTTTACTCTGCTTTGCTTCACACACACACACGAGCCGTACGTTCAGCTTTCTGAAAGTCAAAGAAGAGAAAATAAACAGGCGTCTCCAAGGAGCTGGAACACGGGTATTGTTTTAATCAAAACTGTGAAGACAAAGGAAGGAACAGAAACATTTGGGATTCAAAAGAGCAGATCTCAATGGCAGACAATTCGAAGACCTTTTCAATTCCCCGCTCCCGCCTGGGGACGCACATCTTACGAGCGAAGGGAAGAGGCATCTGGAAGCTGCTGCACGGCATCGCACACAAGAGCCCCAAGAGAAGGGATTTGTTAAAAAAGTCTGGAGGTCCTGAAGCACCTTAAAAAGTTTATATAAATATGAAAGGGTTAGAAGGCTGTACATCAAAACATAAAATGCCATCTCTAAGTAGTGAAATTATGGATGATTTTAATTTTCTTTAATATATATTTTCAAGATATGATTTTATTAAGCAGAGAAAACTCTGGGTTCTCTGGCCTCATCGGACTGAGTAGCACTGGTGGACAACCTGCCCCAGGTCATCCAGCGACTTCAGAGCAGAGCTAGGGAGGGGGCCCCAGCCTGAGAGGCACCAGATTTGGGCTTTGCCCGCTGGGTCATGCACCATATGTTCCCACCACCCTCGCCCAGAGCCGATGAATCTTGCAAGCTGGAGGGGACAGACCTTCGAAATGATTTTTAAAATAGTTCATTGAGAGGAAATTGACACAATGGAAAATGGACCATTTTCAAAGTGAGCAACTTAGTGGCATCGTGTGCGTTCACCACGTTGTGCACTCACCACCTCCATCTAGTTCTGACACTCTCCATCTCCCCTGAGTGAAACCCACCCCCTGGTAAGCAGTGTCTCCCCTCCCCCCTCCCCACCGCCCCTGGCAACCGCCAACCTGCATTCAGTTGATACGATTTTTTTTTTTAAGTGAAAATTTTTACTTTTTTTTTTTTGTAAAGAAGTTTTGGACATTAATAGTAACTCCGTTTCAACCTCCACAGAGGCAAATATTCTGCTATTGTCCAAGAGTTGTGGAATTTCTGGGCAACCTTTCCCCGTGCAGCCCCCCGGCGTTGGCTGGATTTCTGGCTGTCAGAGCTTGGAGGGCAGGGGTCGAGAGCCCCGCGAAGGCCGCAGTGTGCCCGCCGGGCAGCCTCTCTGGGAGGCTGTGTCTCCTGCTATTCATTCCTGCAGGAAGCTTCTAGATTCTTGACTTTGCAGAGTTCACTGGTGAGCTCTGTGTTAAGAATGACGCCTGAGAAGGCGTGCATATGTTTCAGACCAGGACATGTGATTTCCCCAGCTAAACCTGATGATGCGGACAGTTTCCAGGGCTCTGCCACATCCCAGAAGGGCCCCGGCATGGACCGTTTCGCTTCAAACGGGCTCCAAGGGGTTTGGAAACTCCATTAAGGAAACATTCCGTGTGAGGGAGTTTTGAACCAATTCAAGGACTTTGAAGGTGAAATTTCCTGACAGGCTTAAACTTCTACTTCAAAAGTAAGCATCTTCCATAATTTAAAACAATGGGACTTTCCACTCTGCAACTGACCTTGGAAGGAATAAAGTCTAACTACCTCATCCCGGCGGTTGAGGGGGAGAAGGTGGAGGCAGGCGCGACCAGCGGCCCGTGTGCAAGGCATCGAGCCTGACAGCCTGCTGGGCTGGGGCAGGGGCGGGCGGGCGGGGGGGGGGGGGCCCGAGGGCCCCGCCCATGTGTCTGTTACGTCACTGCAGCCTTACAACATCCCTGGCGGGTTGGTGGGGGAACGTAGGGTCTCTGTTTGAGGGATAAGACGCCAGTCCTGGGGACATTCCAAATGTCTACCCCAAGCTCAAAGGTCCCCGCTTAGTAAGTGGTAAATCCTGGTTTAGGATCCAGCCCATGCTCAGGTTTCCAGCTCATCGGTCCTTGACAAGACCTTGATGGACAATTTCAAATGTTTTCTGAAACCAAACTTGAATACGCTGTCTGTTGCGTCCTCCTTTCCTCTATTTTTTTCCCTCCCTGCTTAAGCCACCGCAAGACCACCATCTTGGCCAGGACTGAGTTGCTGTTGAGGACAGAGCCGACGTGTTGGATTTCTCCTTCCTTGTTCCAAAGGAGCGTAAGAGGAGCATAAGAGTCAAAAAGAGTTGGAGGGGAAGGAGGCGGGAAGGGCTAAACTGGGAGTTCGAGATTTGCAGATAACATCTACTACATATAAAATAGATGAGCAACAAGTCCATACTGTGTAGCACAGGGAGCCATATTCAATATCCTGTAGTGACTTATGGTGAAAAAGAATATGAAAACGAATACATGCATGTTCATGTATGACTGAGGCATTGTGCTGCACACCAGAAACGGACACACACAACATTGTAAATAACTACACTTCAATAAAAATATCTTTTTAAAAAAAGAGGGAAAAGAAAGCTCCAAACTGCTCAGAAGTAACCTGGCCACTCATCTATCTGGTGTCATCAGTAGGCGTGACTCCTGGGGACCTCATGTGGACTCCTGCTTTATTTTTTATTTACCTTGAAAAAGTAAAGCATGATTATTGTGCTTCAGTAGGGAACTTTGAAAAGTTCCTTTTTCGTAACACTGTGCTCTTGTTTCATGGGTGCCAAGTCTTCTCTTCTCTCTCTGAGGGTGTTGTTTCTATTTCTTTGCATTTTTTCCTGACTTTTTGTCTTACGCGTTTTTGTTTTTTTTTTTTTTTTGAGTTCCTTTTTTATTTTTCTATTGGTTTCGGTTTTTGCCTTTTGTGTTAAATGCTTCACTCAAATGAATGGCGAACCTTGGCTATCCATTCATATGAAATGCCGTGTGTGGGGCTGGTGGCCAGCGGGTCTCACCACAGGGTGGTGGAGGGGAGCTGCCTCTCCCCTCCGTCAGTGTGTGTGTGGCTGTTGCCTTGTGCCAGCCAGCTTCTGGAGAGGGGAGTCCTCTGATGTCCCAGCCATGTCCTTGGAACTTCATGACAAAGGGGACTGGGGGTCCTTACCATCCAGCGTGTAGAACTCCACTCCGACCTATTCAAAATTTTCACTGAAAACACTCAGAGGCCAAGGCATCATGTGGCTCCAGAAACACCGACAGAACTGAAGCCTGGCGCCCTACGATGGCTTCACTTTGGGTGGAAAGTAACAAGGGATCTTGTTCAATGACTGTTCCCAGGCCCCACTGGCAGAAACTGATGGCGAAGGACCGGGGATGTCCCATAGCCTGCGAGTCCACCTGGTGTGTGGTCCACACCCTGCTCTGACCTTGACCTAGAGACCTCCTCTGGCCATGGAGGCACGGGCGTCCAAGGTGACCACGTGACAGGCAGAAACGGCACAGGTGTGGAGAGGCCACACCTGCAGGCGGAGCGCCTGCCTGTTGGGGTGGGGGGCGGTCAGCGTGGGCCTGGGAGAGGAGGCGGGGCGCAGCCCATGTGGAGAGCAGGGGGGCCTCCCGCTCCGGGGAGCAGAGCCCAGATGTGAGCCTGCAGCACCACGTCACCGGGCAGGGGGTCCAGGTGACAACGTGGGGCCCACTCTGGGGCCTTTGTGAGTTACAGTGTCAGTCAGGGGCCCGACAGGAAACAGGCTGCATCCCAGTGAGGATCACGGGGGAGGGCGGGGTGAGGGAGCCCGCAGGGGGGTCCGCTGCGCCCTAGGGCTGCCCGGAGCCCAGGGAGCTGGGCGTGGAGGAGCCGAGGCTGCACGCGCAGACGCGCACCGAGGTGGGGAGGGCGCCGGAGGAAACGCCCCGACCCCCACCCCTTCTCCTGCTGGCGGCACCTGAGCGGACCGCCCCCAGAGACCTGGGGGGGCGCAGTCAGCAGAGCTGGCGGCTGGACGGACGGGGCGGGGCGTCAGCCAGGGGATGGCCAGTATCCCGTGTGCCCGACGCCCCCCAGGACCCATCCTTGCCCTTTGCTCGGATGAAGAGCACCACCCGCTCCCGGGGCTGGGGGTGTGGGGACGAGCCTCGTCGGCCGCTGAGTCATTGCAGGCTGAGCCCCTCAGCCACTCCCCAGCCTGAGCCTGGCACCCGGCTCCACTGCGGCCCTGCGTGCGGGGTGCAGGCGAAGCAGAGGACGAAGGAGAAAAGAAGTAACAGAAACCGTCCGCAGCTGCTCTAGGCCCCTCTGCAGCCGGCCGCCAGCCTAGCTTCCTGCGCCCCCCAACCCCGGGAGCACAGAGCCCCGCGCCGCCTGCAGCCTGCGCCACCCTCCGTGGGCTGGGGGGCCGGGGTGGGCTGGAGAGGTCTGCCCTGCGGGAGGAGCGCCTTCTCCCCGATGTTACTTAGAACAGCCAGCGCACAGTGACCATGAAAGCAGATGGACCTAGACGGTGGTGTCATTGTTTCAAAATCCTCTGCCAACACAGCACCCCTACTGTCTGCACCCAGAGCAGAACCCGCCCCCGTCCCTGCCCCATCCTCTGCCGACCGTAACTGTGCTCCCGTGACTTCCAGAGTTTGGGACCTTTATTTGTCCTCCCAGCCCCCCTCGTTTCGGTCTTTTGGTCTAAAGTAATTCAAAGCTACTTTATAGAAACCTCGGGCAACCAGATGAAGTGGCTCCGGGCTTGGCGTCTTGACTGACCCCTTCTGCACCAGCTTCAACCTCAGCCCAGTGCCCTCCATTCCCCCTTCTTTGGTCTCCGCCCTGTCCTACCTGCAGGGGATTTGTTGTGGGAGAGAAAAGACTGATTGAATTGAATCGGGTTCATTTCCTCGCCTTTAGACAAGCAAGGTGACGCACGAGGACGAGCACCGACATTCACGCCATCCCCCCCACAAGGATGGGGCTGGTTCACGGCAGGTTCCAGGAGCCACGTCCATTCATCGCTGGTCGACTTGCCCCCCCCCCCAAAGGGGAGACGTTTCAACCCCTTGCCTCCGGATTTGACCAAGGAGCAGATGAAGCTGACTTCTGAGCTTGATGTTTGGCTACTGGCAGGCCTTTTGCAGGAAAAAGAGTTTCCTCTTCCCTGAGGCATTATTTTTCTAAGGAATAACTCAAAAGCACAGACATGAATCACAAGGGAAATCAGGTAGAAACGGATGGAGCCGCAGCTGCACAAGGAGATAGAAATGGCCTTTCGGGACTTCGAAGTAAAGTGCTGCCAAGGAGGCTCCAGATGCATCCAGATGTGACCCAGACGGGGACCTCAAGCAGAAGAGAAGCTTTGAGAAGGGGCACCGTGTGGGGTTGCCACACCGTTGGGGGAGGCGGGCCACTGTCCCCCGAGCGTCCCGTGCTGTGCTGTCCTGTCCCATCCCTGGCACTGAGCAGTTTCTCTAGCCGGTCCCAGAGGCAACTAGGTAGGTCCAGTCATGGTGTGACTACTGCTCCTGGGGCTCCCGGGAGGGGTGGGCGCCGGGAGGCACCACCAGCAGTGTGGTCTGGGAGAGGCCCCAGCTGGCAGTGAAGAGGCAGAGGAGGACGGCTCAGGCTGGCCCTGGTCTCCGCTCGTGATGCAAAGGCTTCACAATGAACCTAATCCCATCATGTTGCACATATGAAGAAAAGGGCTCCAGAGAAGCACATGTGTCTGGGTGTCCTTTGATTTAATACTGGTTATAAATGGCGTTCTGTTATCCCCGGTTACCCAATCAGCTAACCAGCGTGGGCTCAGGCTGCAGTGTCAGTGGTAAACTATTTGTTGATAAGTCAATTTTATTTTTAGCTGTGAAGTTGGCTCAGGAGGAGGCCACATGCCGGAGATTAAGGTTTAACAGGAACCATCTCATCAGATGGTGCAGAAGATGATTATGGATGCTGATAGGAATCCCATGCGTGCTGGGGAGACGCGGGGCTTTCCCTGGCGGGATTCTGTTGCCAGAAAATAAAGCTCTTCGGTCTTAATAATCTGGAAGAAACAAGTGTGTCCTTCCACCTTCCAGCCTTTGGCCGGCTCAGCTGGACTGGCCTGCGGGTTCTCCAGATCTCCTCCCCCTCTTCTCTGGGCCTCTGCAGTTTCCACTGTCTGACTTCCTCGCTCTGCCGGATTCTTCCTGCCGTGAGCCCGGAGTCCCACTGCGGGAGCACAGTCCCTCCGGGAGAGGGCGCAGGCGGGGCCGCTGGGCTGTAGGAGGGGCAGGGTCCTCGCCCCAGCGAGCCCCCCGCTGCCCGGCCCTGTGGCTAAGCCGGCTCCATCGTGACCCAGTGCAGGGGTCAGAGTTTTAGGTCTCTTTCAAGCAGCCCTTGGCAGGAAGCCTGGGAGCCTCCCTCAGCCCACACCGCGGGCTGGGGCAGCCCCCAGCTCCAGGGAGCCCCAGTCCCGAGTCTAGGTCAGGGGCCCATGGACACGTGCACTGCAGCTGCTTTGGGGGAGGAACTGGAGTAAACAGGACGAGAGTTCAGGGGACACCGCACTTCTGCTGCTGCCCGGGGGTTTGGGAGAGACAGTGACAAACGGGACAGGGCTCCCAGAATGGGGCTGGGTCCATCGTGGCTTTGCCAAGTTGGTTCCAGGCCTGGAGCAGCAGTAAGAGGTCCAGGGGGCCATCACTCGTCCAGCACAATGCGGTGCGCAGGGAGCTCCATTGACCTTTTATGTCCTTGCCACGGGGACGGGGAGGTTGAGAGGAAGGACGGAGACCCCCTACCCATTCCTCCCCACACCCACATTCAAATAACTTGAGTGTGTGGCTTGTTTCTTGTTTCCCTGGAGGTCACAGCATCCCAATGTGCACTTCAGAGGTGCAGCAGTGGTGACAGTTTGACAGGCTGCTCCGGCCCTGGGGGCTGAGGGCGGGGGAGGGAAGGGCAAGGGCGGCGCCTGCGCAGAAGGTGGGGTGCCTGGGCAGGCCAGGGCTTCGGGGCTGCTGAAGGGAGAGGGGCCCAAGAGCCAGGAGGACACCAGCCAGTAATGGGGTTGGGATGGGCCCAGGGCAGATGCCCAGCGCCGCCTGGGGCTCGGGCAGGGAGTGTGCCCTACCCCAACCCAGCACCCAGAGCCTGAGCATCACAGGGTCCCTCCCTCAGCAAGGCTCGTCTCAGCGAGGCCGCCAGCTCCCCTCGGGACTCCAAAGAAGCTGGGTAAGAAGGCCACCTTGCACCCCGGCACTGGGACCAACCCCCTGGGACCATCAAGGACAGGGGGCCTCTGGAGACCTGGCCCCTAGGCCGGGCCGCCTCGACAGCATGTCCTCCAGGGCGCATGGGGCCTTGCCACCTGCCGCCCCCATCCTGACGGTCCCCAGGTGTCACTGTCCCCCCACGTCCTGAAACCCACTCCCACGCCCACCTGGCCTTCGGGCCCTCCCCCACCCGCCCTCTTTCCCATCTACCCTCACGCCCCCTAACTCCCAGGTGGTGGCCCGTCCTGACGGGACAGTCGGGTTCTGTGGGAGAAACCAGTGCCACCCCGGTCGCCTGGGGCTGCACCACCACTGCTTCCAACACACTCTGGCCATCGACGCCGTCTGTCCATTTGTGAACCTGGCCCTGGGCACCGCCCCTCGCTGGAGCTGTCCAGAGCCCCGCCCGTCCCTGCCGTGGCTGCATGCCCATCCTCCTCACCCTCAGGAGTGGGGGATGCCCTCTCTTCACAGAGAAAACACAGGGTGGGATCAGAGGAACCGCCTTTCTCGTACGTTACAGAGCTGGCCGAACATCGGCAGTTTCCTACAGCCCACCCGCTCCCTGCGGCCACACGGGGGTGTGGTCATACTGTGCCTTTGTTTCTCATGCACTTAGGATTCTATTTGCTAGTATTTTATTTAGGATTTTTGAGTCTGTGAGGCTGTCCATAATTCTCCTTTTAAAATTAATTAATTAATTAATTAGTTTCCCCAGCTTTATTGAGGTATAAATGGCAAATAAAATTGTATGTATTTAACGTGCACAATGTGATGATCTGATGCATGTGCACACAGTGTGACATGATGACCGCAGTAGGGTAATTAACACATGCGTCACCTCACACAGTTACTTATCTTTTGTATGATGAGAATGTTTAAGATGATTCTCTTAGAATATTCAAGCATAAAATGCAGTATTATTAACTATGGCCGTCAGCCTGAACATGAGATTCCCAGAACTTCAGCTTTTTGACTGAATGTTTGTACCGTCTGACAAATGTCTTCACTTCTCCCACCTGGTAACCACTGTCTACTGTTTGTTTCTGTGACTTCTACTTTTTTGGCTTTAGGTCCCACGTATAAGTGAGACCACACAGTGCGTGTCTTTGTCGGGCTTACTTCACTTAGCGTAACGTCTTCCAGGTCCATCCACGTTGTCATGGATGCCAGGACTTCCTTCTTTCTCACTCATTGTGAATAATACTCCATTCTCAACTGATCGGTCATCTATCTACCTACCTATCTATCCATCCATCCATCATCTATCCATCCAGCCATCCACCCACCTTTATCTGCCTATCTATCTATCTATCTGTCATCTACCTGCCTACCGCGTCTTTGCCCGCCCATGCATCAGCGGCACTCGGGCTGTCTCTGCGTCTCAGCAGTGGTGAATGATGCTGCAGTGAACATGGGAGTGCACGTGTCTCACTGAGACACTGACTTGGTTCCCTTTGGATACATACCCAGCAGTGGAATTGCTGGATCACAGGGTGGTTTTATTGAGAATTTTCTGAGGAACCTTCACACAGTTTTCCTCAGTGGCTGCGCCGACTTACACCCCTGCCCACAGGCGCGAGGGCGCCCTCCACCCCACACCGCAGCAGCACGCGACCTCTCCTGTCCTTCTGATAAAAGCCATCCTGGCAGGTGCGAGGCAACGCCTTGCCGTGGCTTTGACCTGTGCCCCTGGTGACTGCCGACCTTGAGCCCCTTTCGTGGCCTGTCAGCATCTGTGTGTCTTTTTGGAAAGATGTTTATTCCGGCCCTTTGCTTGTTTTGCAGTCGGCTGATCTGGTTTTTTGCTGCAGAGTTACTTGTGTTCCTAATACATTTTGCATATTAACCCCTTATCAGATGTAAGGTTTGCATATATTTTCTTCTACTACGTACGTTGCCTTTTCATTTTGTTGACTGTTTCCTTTACTGCGCAGAGGATTTTTCATAATTTTCTTTCTTTTTTCTGCCTTGTTTTGTTACCGTGGGGATGCTTGCCTCATGAAAGGAGACAGTCTTTCCTCCTTTTCTAGTCTTTGCTGCATGTGAATGAAAACGGAAGCCTCAGCAATTTACCTTTTTAAAGAAAATTGTCTTCCACGTGTGAGATTTCAAATACACTAGCACGAAATTTAAAATTTATTTTTGAATCTTAATCACAACTTATCAATAATTCTTCTTCTTTTTCATTTCTAATATTTCTCCATGCCTTTTTTTCTGGATTAATCTGTATTTTTATCATCCTTTCTGAAGAATTGTCTTTTTGATTCTTCTGTTTCTATTGCCTCTTTATTTACTATTTCCATAATTTTTACCTTTATGATTATTTTTTGTTTCTCCTTGGTTTTACATTGATTTGTATTATGTAAATTCTTATATTGCATTAGCTCAATCATTAAAAACCTCTCTTTTTTTTAAAATAAATGTTTAATATTATAAATTCTTTATAATATCCCCTTCATCTACTTTCCACAGATTTTCCTGTATAGCTCTTCTGTTGTCATTCAGTCCTCCGTATTTATAATCTCCACTAAATTTCTTCCAGACTCATGAATTATTTAAAAGTGTTATTTAGTTTCCAAATGTATGGGTGCATTTTAGCCAGCTTTAAAATTTTATTTCTAAATTCACTGTGGACCGCATGTTTTCAAATCCTTGGTATTTTTCAAGACTTCCTTTGTGATCCATTATGGGTGTATTCAAATTTTAAAAACATATTTTATGTGTTTGAAAAGAATGTGCAGTCTGTCTTGTGGGAGCCCAGGCCATCTCTCTCCACCGCTTGTCTGCTTACATCCCGCAGCTCAGCCACGGCGATTCAGCCTTTTCTACTCTTACTGATACTTTGAAAGCTTGCTTTTCTGTGAGGACGAGAAGCATGCTCAAAGGGTTTATTCCAGCCGCAGATCTGTCAGCTTCTTGTATTTCTGTCAGTTTCCACTTTGTGTGTGTTGAGGCTGTCTTAGCACCTGTGTGTGTTGACGATTGCTCATCTGAGAGGGTTATTGCTTTTATTATTAAAATGATTTTAATTCCTGATAATATCTTTTTCCTTAAAATCTTCTGTCTAATAGTCATGAAGCCACTCGCACTTCCTTTGGCTTAGCAATGGCCTGTGGTTCCCCGTCTCTTCACTTTCAGCTCCTCTGTTTGCTTGAGTTTGGGGTGCTCCTCTCGGGGAGTGTGCTCAGCTGAGCACCGTGTGACCCATGTGTGGAACAAGCACAATTTATGCTGAAATCAAAGCAGGACTTGAATTTTGCTCCCTGTCTCTTTGAAGTGTGTTTGTTGGTGGTCGTCTTACACAGCTGCCTCTCGAAGTCCTCAAACGCGTCTCAATTCAGAAATCCAATCAGCTCAGCTTAGCTATTAATCAAAACTTCCATATTCACTTACCACCCACCACCCTCACCCCAGCCGAGCCTCTGTGGTTGGTGGCTGGCATTCCTCAGGGAGGTGCAACCCCCGGCCCAGCTGGAGCGGGTGGAGGGGGCAGGGCAGTGGGGAGTGTTTCTGCTGGCGGGTCTAGCAGGGGTTTGAAACTGGCTCTGGTGGGGCCTTTCGGGGTTCTTCACTGTGGCCTCTGGCCTCACTGGTGCTCTGTGCCGGACCTCAGGGGTGTGCACCTCCGGCTGCCTCTGCCCAGATCCCCTGCTGCTCAAGGTCCTCAGACACTTCAGATGGTCCTCTGGGACAGGACCTGAAACCGCCTGTGTGTGTGTGTGTGTGTGTGAGTATCTGTTTCTGGCTTCTGTCTGTCTCTCACCCCCGTCTCCCTTCTCCCAGCCCCTCTCTCTTGCACAGCCCACAGCTGGTCCAGGAGAACAGCTTGTGTCCAACAAAACCGGCCTGCGGAAGCCTCCTCCACGAAGCAGCCCTCTCTTCCCGCTCCGGCTCACGCGGCTGACCTGAATCTCTGTCTGGGGCGGGAGGAAGTCAGCGCAGCATCACACGTGCGCCAGGCTCCCAGAGGCACAGCTGAGCCTGCTCTCTTGGGTTCAGGAAGGCGTGAACTGTAAGAACCGCTTTGACCAAAGCTTGTTCCACAAACCCACACTCTCTCCATCTTCTGGTTCTCCCTATGTTTTTGAGCTCAAAGGCAGTGTGGGCTGGTCCCCAACCATTTCCTTTGTGAACCTGACACTTTATTCAGGATTTTCACATCCATTTATCTTGGTGTCCAATCAAAAGCTCAATTTTAGGGTCTGTCTGATTAAAAAAAAAACTGTCTTTAGAAAGGCGATTTAATTCATTTACATTTATTGTGGTTGCTGACTCATTTGGGATTATTTCCAGCATTGTTTTTCTGTTTTCTGTTCAACATTATTCTTCGTGTTTCTCTTTCTCTTTAATGACTTCATTAGGTTGAATGCTTTATTTCCCTGTTCCCTGCTCTGCCATTTGAAAGGTAAACATTTTGTATCTGTTCTTTTAATGGCTACCTATAACTTTTTAACAAGTGATTTTGCTTTATAGTTTCAAGTGAATTTGATAGTTAACTCTAAACCCTCTTCACAAAGAAGATCAGAAACCAGGAGCACGTTAACTGACCCCTGAACTTCCTGCTTCCTATTGTCCACATTATTATTTAGAATTTTAGTTCCTGGCATTTATCTAATAAATATTTTTACTATTATTTTTATATTTTATAATGAAGATTCAATGTGGACTGTTTACTGTATTATTTAAAGTTTAGTACTTAATTGGCTAACACATTTCTTTTTCTGATTTCTTTGCTCACTCTATTTTATTACACTCCTTTATTGGTTTTTTTTTTAAGTTCATTTTTCTTTTTGTTAGAGCCCATTCTTCAGAAGTTAATTCAAGGGTCTATGCCAGTGATTGCTAGACTTGTCTGCATGTTAGAAAAATCCAAAGCCCGGGCCAAGCCCTGTCTCAACGCAGCTGTAATCTCTGGGGATGGAACAGGGGCATCAGCATTTAAGAAACTTCCAAGGCGATTCCAACATGCAGACAAACTTGGAGACCGCTGGTCTAAGCACAGGAACGCCCTTAACTGTTGTGTGTCTACACAGTTCCCTTGAGCCCAGGATCCTCAGTTGATGGTTATTTTTCCTTAGTGTTTGGAGCTGTTACTTCAGAGCTTTGGCATCTGTTTTCATGGATGAAACCTCTGCTGCTTACCTGTCATTTCTTTCTGATGTTTTAAATAGTTTAGTTTTCCCCCTGATGTTTCTCAGCATGTGTCTATACGTGGATTCCTCTAAAAAAACTGAATCCTTCTCCTCTCTAAGTGAACTTTAATTCGAGGACTCAGATATTTCTTCTATTATGGGTAACTCTGTGCTGTTGTCTGCTGAAGTGCTCCCACTAACCCGTCTTTATTTTCTCCTTCTGGAACTGCTGCTAGATACAGCTTGGGTTCAACATCCTTCATGTCTCTGAACTGATTTTTCAGCTCTCTGCTCTGCATCTGAGTGATGTTCTTACTTCTGTTTTCTAATTCATTGGTTCTCTCTTCTATTGTATCTATTAATGTAACAAAATGTAAGCCAAATCTATTGGTTTTGTTTGTTTCAATGTTTTCCAGTTCTGTGACTCCCAAATGAATCCTTCTTAATCTTGAAATTTCTGTTCACAATTAGTGGTTGTTATTCCTTCTATTTCTGTAAATTCTAACAATTTGATTTTAAAGTCCTTTTAAAATTGCTTCATTTCCTCCTTATTTCATTAGGTATGAATTTTCCCATGATTTGGTTCTATTAACTGTGTCTGATGGAAATAGATTTTGTCAAGTGTTTTATGATTTTTATTGGAAAGTTCACCTTGCCTGGGAGTTTTCCCTCATGCAAATTTGTGTGTAATTAAAGAATAAGAAAACAAACATCAGTGAAAGATAAAGGTTAGTATCTAAAATCCTTATTAAGAGAAGGGCTCTTGCAAGTAATAAAGAGCTAAGTTTCCAAGAAATTCAAAGCAATGTCATAAGCAGATCATCTATTACAGAAAATGTTTAATAAACTACCCAATTATGCAACCTCACTGGTAGTCAATAAATGCAAATTAAATTAACAGTGAGTTTTATTTTCACCCATTAAATTACAAAAAAGTGAAGAGATTTAATGCCAGTGAAGGTTTTATAAGATAGAAACCCTTTCATGCTGGTGAGAGTTTAACTTTTCAGGGAAGCAGCCTTAAAACATAATAAAAGGACTTTCTGATTTCCTGAGCACTTACTATGCACTGAGCTATATGTGAGCTAAGCATATTACAGGCAGGAGACACACTTATCAAGAAAAAAAATTGCTTTATTTTGGTGACTTTCATAAAAGCCCAACTATAGGAGGACAGTTGATTAAATTATGGTACATTTTGCTTCCAAGGAATTTTCTTGACAGGATGAGAACTCTTAAATACAGAATTTTAAAGCAAAATAAGCAAGCTCAACAGTGAAAAAAACATGCATAGAACATCATTCTGGACAGAAATATACACATATGTCAAGAGGAATTTCTTTTGGTCAGATTCAAGGTGATTGTTTTATGTCTCTTTGTACTTTTATGTGCTTTCCAAATTTTCTACAATGTGACATTATTGCTTCAGTCAACCTAAAAACGATGGAAAGCAGGGCTTTAAGCAGTTAATGTTTTACAGATAGGTAAGTTTTTTTTTTAACCAGGCTGAGGCCAGTCTCTTGAACTGAGATGGCTAACTGGTCTCCTGGCCCCTTCAACCTGCAGTTAGCAGTCCCTCTCCACATGAGTCTGTATCACAGTTTCCTGGCTCCCCTTCCTCTTGGGCACATCTGTTGAAAACGATGTTCTGTTTCCTTGGGCAGCTGATTCCTTTGGGCAGCTCTGCCTGTTAGGAAGTCCCTTCCTTCCTTCCTTCCTTCCTTCCTTCCTTCCTTCCTTCCTTCCTTCCTTCCTTCCTTCCTTCCTTCCTTCCTTCCTTCCTGTTTGTTTTTTTCTTTTTTCTTTTCTGAAGGGGGAGGTAATTTGGTTTACTTATTTATTTATTTAATGGAGGTGCTGGGGATTGAACCCAGGACCTTGTGCATGCTAAGCATGTGCTCTACCCCTGAGCTACACCCTCCCCCACCCCTCGGACATTCTTTAAGTTGCACTGTAGAAGTGCGTCTGGTGACATCAGACATTGATCTCACTGTGAACCTGCCTCCCAGGGCTCCCTGGGTCTGGGCCATAGCAGGGTCTGTGCTCGTTCAAATCTGAAATGTGCTCAGTGTTCAGCTGGATGCTGACCAGGGCCATTTTGGCCCCAGGGGGCATTGGCATTGTCTGGGAACATCACTGGTCGTCAGAACGAGGGGGAGGGAGTGTGCTCCTGGCCTCTAGTGGGTGGAGGTCAGGGATGATGCCAAACCTCGCCCAGGGCGCAGGACAGGCACACACAGAGCTATCTGACCCCCAGTGTCCGTGGTGCCAAGGTTGACAGATCTTGAATTTAAAAGGCATTTAAAGGTTCTTGTTTCCCAAACCCATACACTTTAAAAATTGGTTTTCATTTTTTGTACCAAAAAGTACTATCAATACTTTATGCCAACACTTCACACTTAAATGGGTTTTTTTTTGCGAATCATTCTTAAGCTTCAAAATGTCCCTTATTAATAAGGAAAAATAGCGTTAAACTACTGCTGACTCTCTGGTAAGAGGCAGCATAGGATCTAAGGGCAGAAGGAGTGAAGCGGCCCGCCTGGGAAGTCATCCCGGAGGCGGCAGTCCTCAGACTCGGGAGCGAAGGCTCTGGGGGCCGCCTGCCACCCCGAGATGCCCTCACCCTCACTGGCTGGCCCACCCCGCAGAGGACCGTCAGGGTGGATCCAGGGCATGCTCACGCAGGAGATTCTCCTGCAAGGGGCAAAGTGAAGACAGATGCTCTGTCTTTGTTCAAAACAGTAACACATGAGAATCTGCCTAATTTACGTCATTTCGCGTTTCCGTTAGCAACACCCTCTACATGAAACCAGAAGTGGGTTGGAGACATCTTAGGGTGGCTCCTTGGTCCTATTCCAGGGGTCAGGGAGATGACCTGGCCACATGAAGAGCCCGTGGGAATCGGGACTCCTGGGGCTAGCCACTAACCAGACCAGCCATGCGGCTCCGAGGGCTCACTTCCTCTCGCGGACTCAATTTCTTTATCTGTAAAAACAAGAGGTTATGTCGGAGCATCCTCTGGTTTCTTTATGCCTCCAAAATGCTAAGGTTTTAAGGCTTTGTCTCAAAGACAAGGCAGGCACCGGCGACTTAGCCCTGCGGTAGGTACACTTTATAAATTAATCCTTCACCACTCTTTCCTCTTTGCCTTTGGAAATGGACTCAGTTTTCTTTCTGTAGTGTTTCTTTAACAAAAGCAGCTTGACTCACTAGTTAATGTGAGTTTATTTGGGATGATTTTAGAAGGAAAAACAAGTTCAAAGACTCGTTTCATAGGAAATGAAACCAGAAGTTAGTTGCATTTAGATGTTGAAACTAAATGTATAAGCGAAAAGGTATGGCACATTTTTCTCCTACCCAGTGTTTCTTTTTAAAAAAGATACTTCAAAATAAAAGAGTTTGAGCTCTTCACATTTGGTTGCTGCATTTTCATTTAATTAATAGCTGTCTGTGGCCATCTATCATCTGGTGAAGCAACCTAACCAGGAAATAACAGGGAAATCAGGAAAGCATTACTCCGCACGTTGCCAGCAGCTTAGAACACGGCAGCTGAAGACGTCTGCGTCTGGCTGGTCCTTGATCTTTTCACGGGCCATTAGGAGTCATTTCCACATGGTTCTTGCAGGTGGAGGGAAAAGCAGGAAATACTAAAACTTTGAGTCCAACCAAGAAGGCAGAGCAGGGAATTGGTTATGGTTTGACTGAACTAGAACAGCCTTCTCCTAGCTAGAAGCAAGTTCAAATTCACCGTGGTGTGCAGGTCTAGGGAGCCGGCCTTCCTGCCTTCTGAAGTCCTTCCCAGCACTAACGATGGCTGCAGTGACGTGGTGCTGAGTCTGTGGACCAGTGTTCAGGCTCCCTGGGGCTGTGTTGGGAGGGTGCTTTTGGCAGAACTCTAAGATAGCCCCCAGATCCCAGCCTGCTGTACACCCTCTGTGTAAGATGTGCGTATAATGGATCTCACTTCCATGACTGGGTGGTTAAAGGCACAATTTCCCTTAAGAAGGAGAGCCTACTGTGTGGATCTGACCTAAGCATGTGACCCTTGAAGTCTCTAGAGATCAGAGACAGGAAGTCAGTGCATCGAAGCACGAGAGGGACCCTGCATGCGCTAGAGGGGGCTGCGTGGTGAGGGATGCGGGCTGTGCCTGTGAGGGGGTAACAGCTCCTGGCTGACAGCCAGCGAGAGAGCAGGGGCCTCCCCCCTGCAGCCACCAGGAGCTGAATTCTGACAACAACCTGAATGAGCTTGGAAGTGGATCCTTCCCTAGTTGAGCCTCCAGATGAGAACACAGCCCAGCCGACACCTGGATTTCAGCTGCTGAGACCCAGTCACACTGTGCTTGGGCTTCTGTCTGCAGAGCTGTGAGCCAGTAAAGGGAGTGTTTCAAGCTGATACGTTTGCAGTAATTTGCTACGTGGCCATGAAGAACAGTAAGTAGCCACACACCCAGGCTGAGTGAGTCCAAGTGGTGGTGTTAGCGATGGGATGGAGGTGCCATCTGCACATGCAAATGTCATCCCCTTACAGAAATCTTAGCATCTTCAGCGCAAGCAGCTCTCCATCCTCTCCAGGGTGGCACAATCCACTCTGCACTGAGACAGCCCCGCATCAGAGATGGGAGGGCGCGGGTGCTACTGTTTCCTGCTTTGCAGCTGCCTGGGGCACTTGACCAAGCGGCTTTACACTGGGGCTGCAGTTCCGTCCCCTGCGCGAAGGTACCTGAATGAGATGCTGGTGAAAGTCTAAGAGGCTCATAGGATCTGTTGTGGTTTTGTGATGGCTCACGCCCCGCCCTCCCTGGGCGGTTAATGAGTCTGTGCCTGCCCACCTGGGGCAGAGGTGTTGGCAGCTCCCCCGACAGGTGCTGGCCTTGTACTGAACATAAGCCAGTTATTGTCCTAGACATTATGAAGTGTTCAAAATTGCATTCTGAGAACATTCTTAAAGTCTGCAAAGTGGAAGGGGCCAGATTGAAAATAGCACGTGCTGGAGCATCAGGGGAAATTACTCAAATGGGGCCTTTTAATCTCCCGGCTCATCCCTGGGACGTGCTTGTTCTGCAGCAGAGTGAGGGGCGAGGGCTGTGTGACCCGGGGTAGCCCCTCCTACCCCTCCCGGCCAACCAGCGCTTTGCGCTGGAGTCCCTGCTGGCCAGACAGGAGTGGGTCAGACATGACAGGAGTCGCCTGATGCTTCCGTTATCTCTAGATCTGGTTCCTGGATATAAGACTGTCAATTATTTGTGTTTGAAATATCTCCTCCCATGTTGTGTGGGTTGGCTTTTTACTCTTAAAATTTTTTTTTGATCAACGAAAGTTTTCAATTTTAATGTGGTCCAATTAATCAGTCTTTTCTTTTATGGTTAGTACTCTCTGCGTGTTGCTTAGGAAATAGTTGTCTACCACATGTTTATGAGCACATTTGCTTATATCGTCTAAAGGCTCTTCTGGTTTCCCATTTTGATCCGCAGTCTATCCAGAATTCATGTCTTTGTACTGTGTGAGCTATAAGTCCAGATTAACTTTTCTTTACATGAATACCTAATTGACAAGCATTGTTTATTTAAAAGGAAAGTCTTTTGCCATTGCTACGTGGAGTTACCTTGGTCATAAATCAGGTGTCTGTGTATGTGTCAGTCTCTTCCTGGACTCTCTGTTATGTCCCATTGTTTTTTCCCCCCATCCTTGTGTCAATACGACTAAATTAGCCACTATAGCTTCATTGTATCCGGTACTGTAAGTTCTCCAATTTTATTCTTCTTCAATATTGTCTTAGCTTCAATATTGTCTTGGCTTCAATATTGTCTTCAATATTGGGTGGTCCTTGGCACATCCAAATACATTAAAAAAAATCAGCTTGTTCAGTTTCTTACCAAAATCATGTTGGGGTTTTGATTAGGATCACATTGGATCTATAGATCAAAGAATGGACATCTTCACAATATGGAGACTCTAAGTCCAGGAGCACGGTACACCTCTCCATCTGTCTGGGTTTTCTCTAACTACTTCCAATAATACAGAGTTCTTTCCAGATATCTTAAAATATTAAATGTTATTGTAAATTGTAGCATCTTTATTTCAAATTCAAATTGCTTGTATCCAATTACAAATAAAATTGGTTTTGTTCATTTAGTGATTTAGTGCACTTAGTGATTTTGCCAAATTTGCCTATTGATTCTAATTGTTTAGAGCTTGTAGAATATTTTTTTCTTTAAATACACATCAATCATCTGCAAAACATGACAGCTGAATTTCTCTATTTCCAGTTATTACACCTGTTATATCTTGTTTCATTCTCAATGAGAATATATTCTTACATTATTTTATGGGCTATGACTCGAACCTACAGCATAAAGTTGAATGAGAGTGTGATTGCCAACATCTTTTTTCCCCCATGTTTTCAGTATTTCACCATTAATTATACTGTTTGCTATAGCTTTTCTGTAGAAGCTGTCTATTAGATTTAGACAGTTCCTTCTAATATTAGTTTGCTAGTAAAAATTTTTTATTTTGAAATAAAATGTTTGTAATATTAATAAAATATTTTGCAATATAAATTTTTATTATGAATTGGCATTGAATTTACAAGTACTTTAAAAACATTTATGAGATGATCTTCAAATTTTTTCTCCTTCAATGTATGTGGTGAATCAGCACCCTTGCATTCTTGGAAGGAAAGCAACTTGGTCATGGTGTACTATCCTTTCCATATATTGCTGGATTCTATTTACTAATATTTTTATTTAGAATTTTGATGAGATTAAAGTTTTCATTTTTCTTTAAAAAAATAAGAATGCTTCATAACAGTGTGTATTTTGATCAAAAGGCATCAATTTTTGGTGTTGTGTTCTATTTGTGATATTAGAACCGTTAATTCTGCAATCACTGTCTAGCTCCATTACTTCAATGGTTTGGGGGGATGCAAAATTGTTACATTCTAATTCTATTATTTCTTCTTCAATGATCAATGTAATACATACATGAATAAAACTTCCCCTCATCAGCTTTTCTTCCCCTGAGCTACGGCTCATACAGGAAAGACAGGGTACGTGTTTTACTGTTTTTCTTTATTTGTCAATTTTCTAAGTAATGAGTTGGCTTCCAGCATCCTACAGAGCTGACCAGTAAGACTTCTTTACTAGTATAATTATGAATTCATTGATATAAACTGTGAATGTGTTTCGATCTATTTCAGTTGTCATCCATACTCGAGCTCAAATTGTCCCATCTTTGGCCAACAGGAGCCTTTTCAAGTTGAGTCCTAGACTGTTGACAGATCCTAGTACTATTTGATACTTTTCTTGTTTCGGTATGACAAAATGTGCCAGGATCACCCTGTGTTTCCCTGCAGCCCCTTCCTCAAGGAGCTTTGGTTCCTTTTAAAAGGAGATGGTGTATAGAGAACAACATCCAGGCTTTAGGGGTGCTCATTGCTACCATGTTTTTCCTGGCTCCTGGGCCTTTCAAATGGACAGGCTAGGAAATGAAAGTTTAAAAAGACAAAACGCATCTAGCGTTAAATAATTCTCCTTCCAACTCAAATTTAGGACTATTACAATTTACTAAACTTAATTGATCCATGTGTATCTCCTTTCTCCAAAGTGAAAAATTCTGGTTCTTCATGACACCAAAGTAGTCACTAATTTGTCTTGTTCTATGATACACACCCCCCCACCTCAGGATGACAATACCAACGTCAACTAGCAACAGTACAGTTACTGAAAGTGGGTTAATCTGTGTGCGTGGGTCTCTGGGGCGTATCCCACCAGGGGTGGACAGTCAAATCCCTGCGTTTAGAAGTCACATTGAGTACTTGCTCTATGCTTGTTTCCTCACCAACCTGACACACGGGCAGTTTCATGTGCTTCATTTTGCTTTAGATTTTCGAGAGTTGCTTTTTAGGTGATTTTTGGTGTTAAAATTATTTACATGGTTCCTAAGTCAGAACTTTAAGACAGTGGTATATTCACAGAAGTACAGCTTCTACCCTGTCCTTACATCTTATCCCTTCCGCCCTCCTCTAGGTAATTTTGTGGAAATTTGTTTTATCCTTCCATTTAAAATATAAGCAAACACATGTATATTTTAATATTCTCCTATTTTTCCCAGTATATAATAACATACCATATATGGTTATCCATCATGAGTTTTTCACTTAACAATATGTCCTAGAGATCAAACCATAGCAGTCTACAGATATATTCATTCCTTTTTATGGGTGTATAATACTCCGGTGTATAGACACACCATAGCTCATTTAATTAGCCCCCTTTCGATAGGCCTTTGTTCCCAGTCTTTTGCAATTATAACGAGTGTCACAATGCTCAGTCTTATGCATGTATGTTTGTGTGTTCTTTGCAGTGTATCTTTCGGAATGTTTCTTTCTAGAGCTGGAATTACTGGGTCAAAGGGTAAATGAATTTGCAGTTTTGCTAGGTATTTTGAAATCCCACCCACAGGAGAACATGCATTTTTATTTTCATCTGCAGTGTGTGAGGGTGACTGTTTCCCCATAGCTTTGACAAAAATATGTCCTCAAACTGGAAGAGTCAATGTATTTTCAACAGCTTGATCAATACGCTTTGAAAAAATCTGGAACGTTTGATCTAACATGACTATAACCTTTTAATATATGAAAAATTTGCAACTTGAATAAGCATTTAATCATAGAAATTAACAACCTGATTAAAAAGAAAGGGGCCTAAAGCACAAAAGTTTGTGAAAACAACTCAAAGAACAAAACGCGACCCCCACGTCCCCTGACGGCAGCCTCACTCCTTCCAGCCGCCCCCATTTCGGGGACTGTCCTTGTTTGGTCGACTAAACCCTCTTGCCTACCTTTTCACTCTTCACAGCCTCCCTCACAGCTGCTTACGATTATCACCCGGGAGCCTAATCCCTTCCTTAGCAGGGCCCATAATCACCCCTTTATTGGGGAACCTGGGCTGGTACCTCTGGTCTTCCCGCTTGTCCGTGCGCTCCCGGCTCCCTCGCGTCCCGCTGCGGACGGCCCGTGTGCGCTTACAGCTTCTTGCCCTGACGCGCCCTCCTCGTGTCCCGTTTCGCCCTGGACAGTGTGAGGGACCCCGGAGACCCCCAGATCTTGAGGGCCCAGAGTCTAGAGTTCGAGTCAGGGCAGGAATTTCTTTGACCTAAGTCTGTGGATCTGCCACAGCCGACTTTAACTTTTACCTTAGCCTTATTTCAACCACCTGTCATTTCTGCTTCCAACATTTTCACTGAAAACTCTATTTACTTATTTTCCCTCATATTATTTCCAGCATAAATTTTTTTAGGTTATGAAATGAATTCATGTTCATTGTAAATTGTAAATTGTTTGGAAGATGAATAAAGGTATAGAATGACAGAAAAAAACACAAACTCAGTGCCCAGACGCGGCCAGTGTTAACATCTTGGCATGTTTGCTTCTAAGTATTTTCTGTGCTTTAAAACATAATTGAGATCATAACGCATGTGCACATTTTTATTCCGCCTTTTTTGTCTATTTATTGCTTTTTCAGAGAACACATGGTTTTATTTACCCATGGCACTGTTCTCTTTCATAATGTCTTAATTTATCTTTTAGTCCTTATTATTTCCTTCCTCTTAGATTTTTTAATTAGAAATATTTTCTCCTTCCAGTTTTAGTTAAATGCATAGTTGATTAATGTTTATTATTTTTATTCAAAATTAAATTTCAAATATTGGTTTTTTTTCTTACCCCCAAGGTAATTGATTTTTATTAAAGCCAGAAAATACAATGGGACAAACCCATGGCAATCCTGCTCACTAAGAATAACTGTGAGTGGCCTTCCGATTGTTCTTATGTCAATACACACCCCCCTCAAAAGGTTCATAACTTCTGATCTCACCTAGCATTGTATGAGCATTTTCTGTGTCAGCACATGCACCGCTTCCACCAAGTTTTCACGGCTGCACAGCGTCTGACCGTGCACGAGCCCTGCAGTGTATTTAACCACACCCGTGTTTCTAGATGGCTAAGGTGTTCCTACCCTAACATTGCCTGCTAGAAATACTGCCTTGCAATGAGTATTTTTAAAATATCGTTTTTGCACTGTTATGTAGCTTACATTTAGAGAAAAAGAGTACTCAGTTTAGAGAAGTAAAATTCATGGATAAGGGGCTTACCTTCTGCTGCCCATGTGATTGTCAGTTCCCAGTTCAGAATAATTTCCACATCTACCTAGACCTCAGGACAGTGTTGATCTGCCTTCTCACACTTCCATCCGCATGGGCCATGGACACCTAACAGACCTTTTCTTTTTGATAGGAAAGCACATATTTTTCTCTAGTTACTAGTGAGATTAGACTTCCTCCTAATTTATGTAGCGTTTATATTCGTGTCCTTAGCCCATTTATAGTCCGTTGTTCATTGTTTTTTAAATGCCGTCTCTACATGAAGACCATTCACAATTTGTCCTGTGTATTGAGAATACTGTTCCCATTTTGTATTTTCTTTTCACTTTATTGTTGCTGTAAAGAAGTTTCAGGTGTCTGTGTAGACATCGTTTTTTAATAGCTTTTGCTTTGAGGTGACTCTGAAAAACCCCCCATCCCATTCTATGGTTATATAAATATTCAACTATCATTTCTTTTTGGACTTTCATAATGTCATTTTTCTTTAATGTTTAATTTCATTTTTCTTCCATGTTTAACAATTGAAAGTATTTTCGTTTAAGACAAAGCAGTATTTAACTTAATGAATCTGTAAATGTTAGTCACCATGTTGCCCCCTTGATTTGAGATGCCATCACTGTGTGTCTCTCGTGTATAATCACACGTATGTGTGATGTAAAACCCCTGTTTACAGACGCAGCTTGAGTCAGAGGGTTAATCAATGGCTGTGAGGTTTTAGATACAAGCACCTCTGGGTCTCAGGATGCAGATTCCAGCGGGGCTATCGTTTCCTCTCGGGACTGGCAGGGCTGCTCTCCGAGTGTCCCCGCACAGCACGGCTGAGGTGGTTCTTCCTGGTCCTCAGGGCGTGGGCAGTGGTCCCTGGATTTATCCTGGCTTTAGCCTCTTCGTCTCCGACCATTATCTGCCCTCTCCCTTTATCTTCCTCCCAGGTTTTGATTTCAAGGTTCCAGAGGGCCACGGAGTTTCCTCCCCTGCAGCCTGACCGCCCCACTGCACCGACTCCTTAATTAGGTCAGGCGCCCCCATAGCAGACCCTGAGATAAGGGTTTGAGCACAAGTTATTTATTTTGGAGGTGATCCTGGGGAGCATTGGCAGCTGAATGCTGAGTGAGACATGCGGAGGAAGCTAACAGTGTTGCAGGAAAACGGGGTGCGAGAGAACGGTTGTGTCCCAGGTCTCAGGCGCGTCCCTGGGCCACACGCCCTGGCTGAGGGTCCTCGGCTTCACACGGGAAAGAATTCCAGCGTGAGGCACGGGGAAGCGCGAGCAAGTCTGCTCCAGGAGGCACTCCCCAGTAGCGCGTGGGCCGTCTCAGAAGGCAAGCGAGATGGTCCCGGTGTGTGGGGTGGTTAATTTTCAGGGGCCGAGTGATTTCATACGCCAGTGAGAGGGAGGATCATTCCAACCATGTCGAGGAAGGGGAGAGGATTTCCCAGAACTGGGCCGCCACCCACTTTTTGGCCATTTAGGGTCAGCCTCGGAGCAGTCATGGCGCCCGCGGGGGACCAGCCGGCATCTGCTGTGTTTCAGTGACACAAAGAGCCTCAAGGTCTGCTGGAAGTCAGAGCTCCTCCCTCTGGGGCCTGGCTATGTCCTATCCTCAATATTATGTCATTCTTTTAGTGGTTGTGCCCTTCCGTCCTGTCTCAGTAGAAGGAGCACCAGTGATGGCTGGGGCAGCTGGGCCCGGTCCCTCATGCCTCAGGGCTGGCCCACCCGAGGCGGGTGAGAGCTGGGGTGCTTATCCACCACCTCTTGTCCATCACTGGTTGCGAGTGTTCCCGGGGGCCTTAACTCCCTGGTACTCTGGCTGCTCCTGCTGCAGAGGAAGGGCCGAGACAGAGCTGCAGGTAGCTTAAGCTGCAGGCCAGGGGGGATAAGGCAAGGCCACCAACTGTGGCGGCTGAAGTGTCCCCAGTTGGCTGTGGTCCAGGCGCTGCTGAAGATGCGTCTGCTGTGATAGGATGTGGGGCGGACGGCACCATCATGGGGCAGCTCTGGTTAGAAGAGCCTTCCTTGGATTGAGCCCAGATACCCTTCTTAAAACTTGTACATTTTGTTCCATTCTGCCTTCTGGAAAAAAAAAATGGATCAAAACATATTTTCCAGAGGAGTTAGAACAATTACCCAGAAACAGCAGAGTCTCTGCTCTCACCCAGACGAGGGCAGAGCCCTCAGGTGCGTGACTGTGGGCACCTGCCTCGTCCTCCACACTCATCCCTTGTGGTCGTTTCTCAGCACAGCCTGCAGGATGCACACGTGGGTGTGGCTAGGGGGCTCCAACTGTCGCCTGCATTCCTGTGGGGGGAGGAACAGAGTCAGCTCCTCCTCCAGGCACCTTGGTTAGGTCAGCTGCTCCAGGGAGCTGGGGAACATGTACCCTGAATGACTCATCCATGAGTCATGGAATGTTTATTCTCATTTTCAGATTTTTTTTTTAAACTCACAAATGCTTCCTTCTCACAGGCAAACAATTGCCATTTTTGTTCTAAAAGGCTGTCGATGGGCCAATTCGATCATCATCTTAATCTCTTACCACATATTAATGGAATACATGCATTTAATTTGGCTTAGCAGAAGATGGATTCCCAAGATAAAATCTGACTTCGGTCTCTTTCCTTTCTTGCTCTGTAAGCAAATCCCAGATGAAGCCCCCGGAGGCCAGCACTCGCAGCCGCCCCGTGACGACAAGTCCACAGGCCAGTGACGCTGGGGGGGAGTTTATACTTTGCATTCACTGGCTTTACTTCAAGTATTTGAGAGGGGCACCTGCATCTCATTTTTAATGACAGGGAGAGTGATAAATGCGATCAGAGGATAAGTTCTATTGTCATCACTTTAGAAAAGTTAAGCAGGATTAATTACAAAGGAGCCGGGCGAGGAGCACCCCTCAAGGTCAGAAGTTGAATGCAACGGCTTTGCATTCCGTAAGATGCGCGAAGGTGCCAGGAGGACCCTAGCTTCTACCATTTCAGGTGGCCCGCTTTCCCAGGTCAGCAGGCAGACCTGAGCCTGTGGGACTCGGAATTGAGTTCTGCTCTAGGAAGCAGGGGACAGGCTGTGCAAACCCACCAAGGGAAGTTCCGATTTACAAAGGCAATCCCACCTTCCTGGCTGGCATGCCCCTGAACCCCAGCCCCCAAGTATGTGTCCCCAGGAGTCACCTCCTCTCTGAGCCCCCGACTCTCCCTCATCCTATCTGGGTGCTGCCCTGCTGGCTGGGCCTCCGAGCACACGGGCGGAGCAGCGCTGGGTGTGCCGGAGCCCCAGGGGTGCCCGGGGCCCTTGGGAGGACGGGCTGGCTTCTGGCTGCAGCCCCATCCCTCTTGGGCGCCTGAGGCAGCAGAGACTCCGAGGAGGTTTTCCGTCACGGGAAGATGCAGGCAAAGAGCCAAGGACTGATGCTTGGGCTGTCCCTGCCCCTGGCACCTGCCTGTGAAGCCGGCCGCAGGAGGCCCAGCCCTCCTCAGCACTGCAGCAAGGTGGCGGGGGCCCGCGGGCCCCGGCGTCTCGTGACACACTGAGCCACCTTGGGAGCTGCTCTTCCGTCTCACGGCCAGTTGTTAACCGTGGCTTTGGTGTTGGGGGGATGGTGGGGAGATGGAAAGGGAAGGTTTTCGGAGGCCACGGAGGGAGGGCACTCCACACCTAAAGCACTGGCCCGACTCGGAAGTCTTTTGAGCAGAGATCCAGCGTCACTAAGACACCGGTGGCCTAGAAGCGCACCCGGGAGCAAGCAGGCATTTATGTGGTGTCATCTATAAGCTGTGGGGCGTGTGAGTGTCCGTTTCTGCAGATTTTGCTGCCACGCCATCAGGCAGGGAGTGGGCTTAAAATGGGAGCAGCCAGTGGCGTTACCTGCGGTGCCCTCCCTGGGGCGGGGACAAGGGGGTGTATGAGTGAGAACTAGGCGGTCGCATTGGGGGCCCTAAGTTCTCCCTGGGGACCAGCCATCACATCATCTCCGGATCCCTGCAGCCGTCCCAGCTCCCTAATTCATCCTTGAGCCGTAAAGTCAACACGGTTCTCACCTGCCTGGACAACACCTGGGGGCTAAGTGCCCCCCACACCCCTGGGCAGGACAGCAGCACATAGATTCCCTGGCGGGGCTTCTCCCCAGAACTTTCCAGAAGCAGGGCTCAGCCTAGCTCATTTCCTTTCAGAGAACTGAGACTTTTCCAGTGTTGTCACACTCATTCATTATCTGTTTTTATATTAAAAGAACAGAAATTTCACTAACTTGTAAAAACCAGGGGAAAATGTCCGCTGCCACTAATATTAGGGACAGATGTTTAATTTCAAAGGACACATAAATACACTGTGCTTTCCAGCAAAGTGGAAGCCAGACTCTCTGAGCAGCCCTTACCAATTAGCAGTGTCCCCTCTCCCTCCACGCCCACCGCCCGGCGCACACCACGGGCTGGAGGAACGCGCCGGCCAGGGCCGCCCTCCAGCCCCACGCGGAAGCCGGCCGCCGAGGGCGGGCGGGGTTTGAGGTTCCGCGTCCCTCCTCTGCTCTGGCAATGGAGATGCCTTCTAGATGTTCCGTGCATCAATCAGCAGAGCCAAGTTTATTTCTCAACCTGATACAAACACACACACACACACACGCATATATATACACCAGATTAAGGAATATATACATTCCCACTTACTAATTTTCCTGAAATTGGGATGTTTTCATGCCCACTATATATATTTATATCTTAAATCTTATCTACTTTTTTTTTTCCTGGAAAGTGACATCAAGTTAGTGGTGCATCTTCAAATCAATGGTTTCTTCAAGTTAATGAAATGTGACTTGATTGAAAAACGCTTTTCATTTGCAAGAGAAACAGAGTTATTGAGAAGAAAGCACTCTAATAGTGAGCAATGTGAGACTGGTGGCGAGGGCTCTTCAGAGGGAGACCCGCGTTCTCACCCGGGAAGATTTCACACGTAGATGTGCCAGTTCTCCAGGGAAGGCACCTCGATACCTTGGGGATGGAATTCCGGTTAAAGTGCCCAGAGTCTACTTGGGGAACAAAATGACATGAAGTTCACCTGGAAGAATGTGCGAGAATCACTAGGAAGACTCTGAAAAACAACAATGTGAAGTGACCCAGAGAAGCAAATGGTGAAGCACCTTAAGGTAACGAGGAAGGTTGTGCAACCTCGTGCTCGTAGGAACAGAATTCTGGCTGCCGACAGATGGCTCCGAAACGGCTCGAGATGTGCTAGCATTTCTTACGTGAAAAGGGAGAATTAAGTCAGTGTGAAAAAGATGGGTTGTGCAATAAATGTTACTGGCACAGGTGGTTACAAGTTTTGGAAAAAAAATTGAAGTTGGATTCTTACCTCATGAAAAAAATAAATTCCAGATGCTTTAGAGAGATAAGTGTAGCACAAATGCAACAGTAAAGGAATTTGAGGGTGATGTGGGTGAATATTTTTACACTCTGGGGGTGACAAGGCTTTTCTCAGCAGAAGAATGAAACTAGCAGAGAGAATGGAAAAGTCACGTGACGCTTTGTGAGAACAGGACGCGGCCCGTGCGAGGTGGGAGGCAAACAGGCGACGACCTCACCGCTTGCGTCGAGACAAAGGCCGTCTCGGGGAGATGGACGAGAACTCGGCTTTGCCTTTGACGCAGCACTGTCATCGGCCCTTGCGGAGTCCCTTATTTGATGTGGACACAGCCTGCGAGGTGGGCGGGGACGGTCCCCGTGCCACAGAGAGCGGGCGGAGCCCAGAGCGTGTGTGAATCGGTTTGAAGAATGACGAGCATCCTCAGAGAAGCATCAGCCAGCCGACAACAGAAGGAAAATGGTGAGTTAGTCCGAGGGGGCAAACGATTCAGTCACTGTTGATCAAAGAAGTGGGCACGGAGCCGCAGTCGGGTACCGCTGAGCGGCGCCTCGCTCACGTTAAAGACCGGAGCTGGTGAGGAGCGGGCCGTGCTGCCCGCCGCCCGGGACTTCTGCCCCGAGGAGGCTGGGTGCAAAGCGGGCAGAGCCGCCAGCAGCCTCAGCACAGCTGGGCAAGTTGTGTACCCCCTTGGCCTCGGTCTCCTCCTCTGTGAAGTGGGGCCAGCGACGGCACCATCACTGCGTACCCGGAACCGTTCCTGCGGGCAGCTGCAGGCGCCCGCGCCCTGTGGGTGGGGAAGCAGCGTTCGATGAGCGTGCGGTGGGTCGGGGCTGCCGGGGCTGCTGTGAATGGAAGTTGCATTCGCAGAAGTAGGTTGTCCACAACAACGGAGGGCGGCCGCCCAGTCCATCAGGGGTGAGAGAGACCCTCGCCAGAGCACCTGGCTCCTTCTCAGGAGGTGCTGCATTTGATCACCTTCCCCCCTCTGGTTCCAGAGTGATGAAGCCCAAATAAAGCTCAGGCTGAGGGTGGACCCCGTCTTCTTGCCCCCAGTGTCAGCTGCCTTTCTCGTCATGGAAAAGCATGATGGAGGAAGTCCTTCTGGAGTCCCTCCCCCTTCCTCCCCGAGGCTGGAGGCTGGGGTTGCTTCTTCCTGCTGGTCCCCTGCCTGCTGGTCCCCTGCCTGCCGCTCCCATCCCAGCCCCTAAAGTGGACCTCAAGTCCCTCTAACTGGGAGATACCTCAGTGCAAAGACAGAGATAACATGGCTGCAGCCACAGGCACCCGCCAGCCTCAGCAGGCCAGATTTCCCAAACTCACACTTCTGGTCCCTCACCGGTGCCCCATCCAGTGAGAGCCAGCCTTCCTGGGGTCCAACCTAGATTTGGGGTGAGGACGGCGGAGGTCTCAGAGTGGCCCCCCATCCCCCAGACTCGTCGAGCAGGCTCCGTCCTCCAATGTGACATCTTCGTCCCTGCGGAGGAGGAGGGAGAGGCGCCAGTGAAAGCAGCTTGGTGCCCCGAGCACAAACCCCGCTGTGGCCACATCGCGAGGGTGGATGCCCTGCTCTGCAAGGATCCAGTGGGTGGGAGTCAGGGGGAAAAGCTGGGTCCGAGACCCAGGGTAGAGCCCCGAGGGACGGTAGGCGGTGAGGAGGTGCCCCCTAATTCGGTGGAACAGACACCAGCAGAGCCGAGGGTCTTGGGCGGAGATGCCCAGCTCCACTGCCTTTTAGAGCGATGTTGTCATGAGATGGTGAATGAAATTCCTTCTCCAATGAAACTCAGACATGTGTTGGAATCCTCAGCCCTGGTACCTTAGCTCTGGGTCAACTAGGGGGTCAGAGCCCTGAAACTCATGTGTTGCGGCCCAGACAAGCCAGACACTGGGCCGCTCAGAACGACGTGTGGTGCTCACAGCTCCCTGGCACTGGGCACGTGGCTCCCCCAGGGGAGGGGTCCGGCCCAGGCAGAAACACGTGGGCAAGCTTGGTGCTTCCAGGATGCCTCTGCCGGTGGAGAAATTCGGGGAACTCGGGGCTTTGGAATTAGTTATGCTCCTTTGACAAAGGGCTCTGCCGGACCCAAGAATCCAGGGCCAGCAGCCCAGAGGCCCCTCAGGGCCTACTGAAAGCCAGCACATCCAGACGGAAGATGGGGCGGTCGGACAAGATGGAGATGTGAAAAAGAAACTTCGAAGGGGGAGGTGTGCTGAAGCGGGTGGGGGTTCGGCTGGAGAAGCAGCAGGTTGGGAGGCACCCAGTGTGGCCACGGCAGCCGGTGCTTTGCGGTGGGAGCCCCGTGCTGGGCGCCTGCTGGCCTGGGGATGCTCTGGCACTTTCTCCAGCTTACGCCCCTCCCGCTGGCGCGTTTCAGTCCTCCGTGCCGCTGGCTGTCCCCAGGGACGTGGGCGCCCGTGTGAGAACAAGAGCTGCTCCATCGCCAGCGGCCCCCGTGGCCGGGGCGGGCGGGGGGGACACCGTGGGCGGACACGCCCATCCCCGTGGGGTTTGTTTGGAGGAGGAGGGGTGGCGCGAGCGTTCAGGTCTGGGCCCCCCTCACCCACCCCTGATCTCCTTCTGCCTCTGACAAGGGGGTCAGCCGGACCACAGGGGCCATCGGGGCGAGGACACTTGAAAAGTACTGAAGGAGGATCCTCAAAATCCCCCAGTTATAAAACTCAGCGGCAGGGCTCCGGGGAGTCTGTGCTTGATGGTGTCGGCGGCTCGCGGCGCAGTTTCCAGAGACTGCACCCCCTGCCCTCGGCCTCCTGCCCCGAGAGCAGGCACATGGTTTAGTCTCCATGAAGCGGCGAGGACCATCCCCAGATGCTGCAGGAGCAGAGACAGAGAGGGGGGCGGGGGTCAGGAGTACACACGTCAGCGCTAAAGGTAATTCCAGGTCTAACTGCGTCTATCTGCTGTTTCCAACCTCGCATCTGGGACACTTTCAGAGAAGCTAACTGCGTGTCTACTTTTGCTGTGAGAGCTCAGGGGCTGAGGCTCCCCGGTTCTCGTGGTCGAAGGGGATTTGTCCCCACAGCCCGCCCTTTCCAAAGGACGGAGGATCGATAGATACGTTCTGTGTGTTGGCTTGTTACATTTCCATGGAGAGAGAATTGAAGCAACAGGGGAGAGGTAAACCCCACACTGGTCTGGCTGCCATGTCCCGACCTGGTCCCCAAGTGGCCTGCCCTAGGCTGAGGGGCTGAGTCATCCCCTGCCCTGCACACAGCACATGGCACACGGCACACTGCACACAGCGCACTGCACACAGTGCACTGCACACTGCACACAGCAGAGCACACAGCACACTGCACTCGGCACATAGTGCGTCGCACACAGCATTGTCTCCGTCAAAGTCCTCTGCTCTCTGTCTCAGGGCCCTTGTGCCCTCATGTGCCTCTTTAATTTGTATTTGTCGAGAGGTTTTCAGCAACTTAGTGTGCACCCTAATTCCTCTCCCGACCCCTACTTCCCTGATTCCCAAGGATCCAGCCCGATTGTGACTTTTTTGGTGTCCGAGCTACCGGCCCCTGTTTCTCTTGGAAGTGCCTCCTCCCCGACCAAAGCGCTGTGTGCCCCGGGGCCGGGGGAGGGCTCCCAGCCTCCTCTCCCGGACGCCGGGCCTCTGTCCTCAGCACACGCCCTGCCCTCGCCTTGCCCCGGACACGGCGAGAGGGCTTTATTTGTGGTTGATTGTCATTTTGTCGGATGTCCTGGTTAAGAAATACTAATGCCCAACGTACCAGGTCGTGTGTTTCCTCAACCGACATGGCCACAGCTCTGGGTCTCGTGCCTCAAACCCCCGAACACGCCTCCGGGCGTTGGCAGCGAGGCCCTTACCCCGAGGGGCCCGAGCGCGCAGGGGTCAGCGCAGAAGCGGCGGGGAGGCGGCCCAGGCGGCCGCGGGACCGGCCTCTGGCGCGTCTGCCTGCACGGCCGGAGGGGGCTTTTCAAGCCCCAGTCAGTGTCTGGCAGGAGGTCGGACCCTTCGTGCTTTCTGGAACTCATAAATCCTGCCGTCCAAGGTATTTACATTAAAATGCTGGCCCGCGGCTCAGAAACGGCCTTCTAGGAAGAAGGCTATTTCTGCTCTTGGACACATGCTGCATTTGCTTTGTCGTCTGTTAGAAAAGGCCCCGAAGAGGACTCTTCTTGGCTCCACTTTGCTAGAAGTCCTGAGTAACTGGACCCTCGGGAGCGGCCTTCGGTGGCCTCCTCGACACGCCAGAGCCAGCTGGCGGCCAAACAGCCACATTAGCAGAAATGCTTGTTTTCTGGGTCTGACTTTTAAAGGGCCGATTTCCACTAAGTTGCCGTGTCCTGTGACCACAGCAGAGCGGGCCCAGGACCTCACCTCTCCTTTGATTGTCACTCGGCTGGAACAGGAGTGGCCCCCGGGGCACAAGGTCGGGCCTCTGAGCTTTTGGAGGGTAAACGTTTGGGACCAGGCCAACTGGCTTTTTTCTTAGCTGCTCAGTGGGCTGCAAAAACATGTAGTCTTCGCACAGACAAATGCAGTTTCAAACTTGAAAGGTTATCCCAAAGCTGGAAAATAAAAACTGCTGAGCTCTTCCATTAAATGCATTTGAAATAATTGAAAAAAACAAGCCTTTTCCCTTAGTGAGCAAGAGAAAACCAGCTGTGTCGCCTGGGGCTCGCTCCGCCCCAGAGCCACCTACTGCCTCGCTTCCGATGAAACAGGCCAGAATAGAAATCTTCCCGCGTTGCCAGGGGCTCCTCTCCCAGGCGGAGCTGGGCGGCGGGGCCCTGACAGGAGCAAGGTCTTGCTGCCTGTGGTCAAGCCTGGTGGGACAGTGGTTCTGCAGATGAGCTTGACTCCCTGTGTGGTGTGCGCCCAGAGCCCCACATCCCACGGAAGCAGAGGAGGGTGAAGAGGATAAGGTCTCACCTCTCAGCCTTGCCCCCCAAGGTACTCCATCTTGAATAGTGACTCTTCCTTCCCCTCCATCCGTTCCTGGTCAAATGACAACTGGGCGCTAACAGGCAATGCTCTTTGAAATCAATTCATACTAGTGTGTAAATGTCTAATAGAGCCCTAACAACCGCGGAGGCATTTGCTTTGGTAAATGAGCTGCTTTGCTCAGTTAGGGAATTCCTAAAAATTTAACTTGGAACCAACTGCAGACTCCCAAGGGGTTGCAAAAGTCGTGCAGCCTGTTGCGCTGCGGCACCGGGAGCAGGGAGAGCCAAGGGGGGCCGGCAGGGCGGGGAGCGCGGCGCAGGGCGGCGGGCAGTGTGAACGTGAGTGCACTGCAGGACGGGATGCAGGTCTGTAATCACTTCTCTTGACGAGGCTTGCCTTCCACAGCTTCCTTCTTTCCTCCTCCGACCCCAGGAGTTCCTCAAGCCCGCCAGTGTTCTCCTCACCCCTTGGCCCCACCGCTCCAGCCCCCCGACGGCAGCCCTGGCCGGAGGGGCCTCTGCTTTCCTTCCCGGCCAGTGGGTGTGGTTCCGGTCCAGCTGAACCGACTCCCCTGGCGTCCCCTGGCCCCGAGCTTCTCCCCACAGCAGCCTCCTCTGCCTGGCTGTCCACATCCGACTGCTTCCGGTCCCTGTCACCGCACCCTGCTCCCCAGCTGGGGCCGAGCACCCCTCGGGCACCTCAGCTTACGTCAAGTTCAAAGCCATGTTTGCACTTTCCCCAGGGCTCTGCCCCTGCTGGTGGGGCCGGCGCTGAGAGCCCCCCCAGGGCCTCAGCTGGACTCTGCTGCTCACGGCGGCTCCCCAAGGGCGCCCTCCTGGGCCTCAGGGGGTCTCCTCTTCTAAAACTGGCAAACCCGGCTTCTTGGGTGGTGGCCGGAGCGCGCCTCACCCCTGCCTCCAAAGCCTGCCTCTCAGCCCTGAGGCCCACGCGGCCCACCCCGTCGGCTTCCGCTTTTGGATCCACAGCGCGGTCGGGCCCGCTTCCACCTCGGACTCGACATTGCACCACTGCCTTGTCTATGCGCGTGTGTCGGACCGACAGAGCCTTGTCCCTCCTCTTGATTTCAACATTTCAGGACCACTTCGTGTCTGGAGAGATGAGTGTTACCTTCCACCCAACATGAGAGCCTTTGCCTATTAATTAAGGCACTTTCAACCACAATTATTGTCACAGCCGGTTCCACCTCTGTCCTCGCACCCTGTTTTCAATGCTTTGATTTCTTTCTCTTGCTCCTCTGCTGTCCCTCCGTGTTTCTCTCTCTTTATATGGTGCACACACTGTTTGCTTTCATCCTTGAGGGTCACACAGCATCCCTGTGTTTTTGCCGATGGCTAACCTCCTGGGGATAAAACATTCCATCAAATCTGGACCGTCATGGTCATGGTCACATCCAAAGAGAAGTTCTCTGTGCAGCTAGTGTGGTGGGTGCTGGGTGAGCCATGCGCACCTGATGTGTGCCCCTCAGACCCGGACTGGGGGCAGGCTGAGTGCCTCTAACCTCTGGTCAGAGCCTCCAACCTAGCCGGACATCCTCGTGGGGGCCCTGTGGTGGACGCAGCTGACCCCCAGGCCTGAGACTCGCAGCAGGAGGGGAGATTGCATGGCTGTCACTGTCGAGATGCACACAGGGCTCAGCCACCTCCCGGAGCTGGGGGCGGGGCTTCCTGTCCAGCCTGGTAACAGGGGGAACATGAAAGGCACGCAGGGCCCGGGGGCCGGTCTGTGCATCAGAAAACCTGGGCTGAGGCCCCTCGGGGCAGAGGACACAGTCCGGGAAGGGAGCCGCGCGGCACCGAGAGGGAGGCTGGGAGGACGGGCCGTCCTGCTCTCCCGGTTCCCTCCCACAGCCTGTGGTTCTGCCTCTCGCCAGGCACGTGGAGCGTGATGTGCACGTGCAGACGGATAGTGTGCGTGGCCGCAGGGCCACAGGCGACACAGTGCATGTAATGTGCATGCCCCCATGCAACATGCGTGTGCATGTGCAGACACACAAGGCACATACATGTGCACGCAGACAACGCCACACATGTATGTATACGTAGACACACAGCAGGGCTCTTGCAGACGGGATGTGCATGTGTGTGAGGCACAGGCAGACGCACGTGTACACGCAGACACATGCACCATGTATAGATGCAGGTAGCCTGTTCAGACACGCACAAAACACGCGGTGTGCATGTGCGGATACAGAGACACACGCAGTGTGCGTGCACGCACGCAGACACACGTAAGGCGCACACCGGCGCGCAGCAGGCCCGGGCAGCAGCCCCAGCACGCGCCGTCGGAGGCCCTCGGACCCCCCTCGCAGGCCCTGCGTGCGTCTCTCCCTCTGTGGTCGCCGCCCCCGCCGGCCGCGCCTGCCCCTCCCGCTCGGAGAAGCCCTTGAACCGTGAGGACCAGAGTGCCCGGGCTGACGTCCCCCACGCTGCCTGGCTGCACGTGCAGGTGCTGAAGTCCCAGCTCTCTTGCCTCGAGTGACAAGCTGTGACACTGGAGGTGTCAGGAGGGCAGTGTGTGCCCAGGGCTCCCTGGACCAGGCCGGGCTGCACGGGCGGAAACCGCAGCCTCCCCTTCTCTTCTCCCTGACCTGCTTCCCCCACCATCTCTTGGGGATGTTGCTCAATGAACCCCTGAGGGATTCCTGCCTCGGGGCTGCGTCTGGCTGTGACCTCAGGAAGACCCGCTGGGGGGAGTCTGAGTTCTGTCAGGATGGATGTCCTGCCCTGACCATGCCTTCTCCCCAGCGGCACCCGGCTCTGGGCCACACAGAACCCCACCTGTGGCTGCCTGCTTTCTCTGACCCTGCACGGGTGAGCTGGAGGACATGTGACTGCGTGCCTTCCCAGACAGTCCCCAGGCTGACCACCGTTTTCCTTGAACTGGGAACATGGCTCCTGGGACTTTTTTCAGCAAATGTGTCCTACAGGGAAAAAAATATTTAAGATTTTACAAGCTTTTTCAATTCTGTTCATGTCGTGTCTTAAGTGCTGGGTCTGCTCCTTTGGGGGCTGCTTCGGGGCAGCAGGGTCGGGGACAACGTGGTGAAAAGTCATGGGAGCTGAGGTCTTGTCCCTGCTCAGCCATTTTCACCTCGTGGCCCCTGCTCCGCTCACCCGGACGTGTTTGTCCAGAGGTTTAATGTCCCGGAGCCCTGACCGCTGAAGTCCCTTTTGGTTGTGGCACTTCACGAAGATCTGTGTAAACACTGCCACACACGAGCACCAGGTGAAACTCACGTCTGGCAATGATGTGCCCTCTGTCCACTTCCTGCCCCTTTTCCAGAATGAATGAGTCATCATGGACTCATACACCCTGGAGGGAGAGGACTCTCAGGAAGAGGGAGGGCCTCACGGGAGCCGTGGGAGCGGCGGCCTGACGCACTGAGTGATTCACACGCACCGCTGGTGAGCCGCACACGAGGTGCCGCTGAGCTCTGCGGTGAGGCCGGGGGGCAGGACACCGGGGACCGCCCGTGCACAGCCAGGGAGGACTGGGAGGATGAGCATTTGGGGAGGCTGAGAGGAAGGCTGAACAGGCCTCCTATGTCTTTTTTCCAAAGCCTGGTTTCAATTGGATTCTGTTCCTGGAAAAATAAATTCATAATTATGTAGCAAAAAAAAAAAAAAAATCTTCCAGTGGGTCTGCAGGAAAAACAGCTCGGGGAAGAAGAAAGAGAGAAAAGCTCCCAGGAAAGAAGAGGCTGGGGAGACAGATGTGCCCCCAGCTGCAGCTCAGCCCAGAGAAGACTAGGGCTGGTGGGACGAAGATGGAAGAGATTTACTGTCCTGACGGAGGCCAATCCCTCTGCCATGTGTCTGCAGGAGCTGCAGGCGGCCGCCCCAGGCAGATAGTCCTCCCTTCCTGATCACCTGCTGGTGGCTCTCCCCGAGGGTCCTGGAAGCCCTTCCTGGCTGGCCACTCACCCCCCAACTCCGCATCTCTAACAAAACCTCTCTCCATCGTGGAAGGACAGGTCTTGCCTCTCCTCCCCTATCCTGCCCCATTCGATGCCCCAGGGGCCTTCACACCCTGCATCTGGGTGGCACTGCCATTTGTCACCCCCCAATCTGGTCACATCCCTTCTTCCATCCTCTGCCGCTGTAGCTCTAATTTCTGCTTTGTTTAGGGTAGGTCATCGCTCTCTCCAGCTCCCGTGAGCCAGCAGTGCGGGAGCGTGTTCCCCTGGGGCCTTGCAGGATGCTAACCACTGGAGCCAGCAGAGCGCCCTGTACTAGCAGAGCCTCCCTGGCCGGCCCGCGCTCCACGCCCCGGGCCTAGCAGCCTCAGGGCTCGGTCCTGTGGGCCCTCCGTTGGCTCTGCGGGTTCATAGTGGCTGAGTTCTGTGCCTCCTCTGGGGTGTGGCCCCTCACTTCCCTGGGAGGCCAGCTGGTTCTTGCTGGGGCAATGACGGGACACCCCTAGCCCCACAGCTGGAAGGAGCCGGCTACGCAACGCGTGGCTCAGTCCCAGCAGCTCCAATTTCAATTCGGGTCCGTGGGGGCCTCACTTCCTCTTACAGGTCTCGCATCTGTACCTTTTATTTTTCATGCTGCGGGTCCCGTCCCCACCAATACCATGCCTTTGTTTCGTGTCGCAATACACACTAAGACTCCCTGAGAGCCACGCCAGTATCTCCAGTGACAAGACAATGACTAAGAAGACATGGAGGGGTTTGCACTTCCTTTTGTCCTTAAGGTTTATCCCAAGAACAACAGATCTTTCCATTTGCTCCCAGTCTCACTCGTGTCTTTCAGCAGAATTTTTAAGTGTCCCTCATAGATTCTGAACATTTTTGGTCTCATTTTCCCGGGTCTCTATCTCTTTATTGCCATTGTCATCTTCTCTCGCATGTGCTTTCCGGTCGCCGTCTGTATGTAAACAGCTGCGTGGCCCCCGCGTGGTTCGGGGGTGGATTCGTCCGCCACGGGCGTTCGTTCTGCCGCCAGGGCCCCGGGCGGAGCTTTCGGGGTGGCCGCTCAGCACCTGCCTGCGGGGATGGCGTTGCCACCCCTTCGCTGTTTCTCCAGCTTCTAACTGCTTCGTGGGTCTGCCTTAGCGGCGTCTCCCTTTTCACGCGCTGCTGGGTCATCGAGGTGGGGACGCGCCTCTGCTTTCTCTGATTCCAGGGAAGGCGCCTCCAGCGCTCGTCCCCGAGCGCGTCGCTGGATTCGAGGGCTAGAAATGTACACGTCATGGGTGAGTGCCAATGTTATGTTTCATCGAAGTCGTTTTAAAGTTGCCTTTCGTTTCCTGTGTCTGGAACAAGTTAGGCAGCGTGGGAATTACCTGGCTGTGAAAGCTGGTGGAACTCTCTCTCTGTGAAACCACCCCGCGGGCCTGGTGCTCTTCGGGGTCTAGTTCTCAGATAACGTTCTATGGGATGGTTGATTTAAACTTTCTGTCTCTGCAGGGGTTAATTTTCACAAATCATATTTCTCCTAGGAAGTTGTCAGTTCTTTGAAGTTTTCAAATTCATTTGTACAGAGTTTGGCAAAGCAGTTTCATCTTTTACAAACATTCTTTTATTGCAATGCTATTTCACCTGTCATTTCCATTTGCGTGTTTGCATCCCCCCCCTTCTCACGACTAGCTTAGCTTGTGCGTTCTCCCCCCTCACCCCGTTTTCCAAATAACTGGCATTTCAATATAGTTATTAGTTCCATGGTTTTTAATTTTTCCAACTAATTAATTTTGGCTTTTATCTTTATTCTTCCCTTCTTTCTGCTTTCTTTTGAGATTACTTTCTCCTTAGAATTTTTAATGTTTCTTTTTATTGTTTCATTTTTTTTTTTGTGATTCAGGCGTTAAACAAGGAAGTTTCTTCAGATTACGGCTTTAACTTTGTCCTTTCCATTTCCCTGTAGCTTTCCCGCTGTCGTCATTTTTTAAAAGAAATCATACAATTTAGATTTGTTTTTAGCCTTTGACCTTAGGGCTTTTAATTGCCCGGTTTTTCTGATTGTCTGGCAGAAGGGTCCTGTGTTATTCATGTTGAGTTCTGTTTTATCACAAACAGAAAATACTGTTTGTATGGATTCTACTTTCTGGACTCACTGGGCTTCCCTCTGTCGCCTGAAAGGCAGTTTGCGAAGTGTTTTGCCTGCACGCGGTTCTCCGGCACTGAGGTCGGGTTTTCACGTCTCCACCGAGTCTCCTGTTCAGGTTTCCTGCCTCCTCGCTGACCTGGTGCTGCTGCTCGCCGGCCCCGTCTGTGGCTGAGAACAGTGGGTTGACGCCTCTGAGCATCAGCCTGTTCCCACGTCGTTCTCCTCCTCTGCCGCAGTGGCTGTTTGCCAGTACTTGGCATCGTTGGAATGCGGACACCAACGCTTGATTTTCACTCCGAGCTACAGCTTTCAGCGCTAGCGACTGTCATTCTCGTCCCATTTAATGCTTTCAGCTCAACTCCTACCTTGTCACCCAGCAAGAGCACAAACCCTGCCTGTGGCCTGTCTGTATGTTCTTTTTATGTTTAGCTTTCCTAACACACTTTAGCCGTGCCTCCTCCAGCCGGCCTGGAAGTGGGCTCGGCTTTTTGAGTTAGTCTTGAAGTATTTTCCTTCTAATTCATGAGTTATCGCCCTTTTAACTTTCTGCTACGACTGACCTCTGAATCCTCCAAGTCCGTCATATTATTTACCGTACATTTACTGTGTTAAATATGTTGCATTTACTGGAGCTTTTTTACCGTATTGTCTGTTTTACTTTTTCTTTGTGTTTTTTGTTATTTATTTCGTACTGAGGAAGATGTGCATTTTTTGTGTGATTTCGTGGATCACTTTACATTTAAACATTTATAATGTTGGTATTTATACATTATCTGCCTCATGCAACGTCTTTACGTGTCCGCCCTCTTTCATTTACTCAGGCTTCTTCCGTTCGGTTTGTCCGTCTTCATCACGTCTGCTGACCTTCACCGTTGCTGCTTATTAGCTGCAAATCAACTAATGACCTTATTCTGTTTTTCTCTTTATCCTCCCAAATTTCCCCTCTTGTCAAAGCATGTCACTTTTACATACTGTTTTTCGCTTCTATCTCCTCTGCTTTTTTGGTCGATGGCCTTAAGTCTACATGGTATCCACAAATCTGGAAATGGAGATAATATACTTTTGTTTTTACAGATCGGAGACGTTCTTGAAAACGTTGTCTACATTCGTCTGTGTTCCCCGACTTTGCAGAACTCTTGTGCAGTTCAATGCAGGCTGTACCTACTGAAGTTCTGGCATGTTTTCTCTCTTTTCTTCACCTAGGAACCCAGTTACACCTTAAATCTTGTTACAAAGTGCTATTTGCCCATCTCTCTGGTCCTCCTTTGCCTCTCTGTGTTTCAGTTTGGATAATTTCTTCTGCTCTCAAATTCTCTAACTCTCTCTTCAGCTGTATCAGACCTATTAAATCCATCCAGTGTGTTCTGGGGTTGATTGTATTTTATCACTTCTACAGTCTCCACTTTTACAAATTTCAAGTTCCTTGTGAAAAATTTCCATCTTGCCTTTAATCCACTCAAACACATTATAATTATTTTAAAGTAGGTGTCTGATAATTCCATTATTTGAATCCCCTTTGGGTTCATTTCTTTTGTCTGTTGTTTTCCTTGGTTTTGTTTTGTTTTGCCCTTGTCTTTGCATAAGGCTGGTTATTTTTGCCCAGAGTGCCGGGTGCGGTGTATGAAGCCCTGTAGAGATAACTGAGATATGGAAAGATTTTACATTTCTGCACAGGGCATTAGCATTTGTTTCTGAAAGGAGATTACAGGCGTTGGTAATCTCAGACGGCCTTAATACAATCAGAATTTGAGAGAAAGCTGGGTGCTGTCCTTGCAAGAATTATCTATTTCTGGTTCACCCATGTTCTATAATCTTCAGACATCCAAGACCTCTGCTTGGCAGACTCGACTTTTCCTCTTTTTCCTGTGAATTTAAAGCACTGCTCAGATCCTCACCTTTTTCTGGAATGGATATATGGCTCTGGGGGAAAGCTGGGCTCTCTGTGAATTTTTTAAAAATTTTCCTGGATCTTTGCCTTATGTTTCTTTGCTTTGTAAGCTGTCTGATGTCTTCCAACAGAGTTTTTGGGATCTAGCTTTTCTAGTTTTTCTCAGCTGAAAGGTTGGCAGGACTTATGTATCCTGTTAATCCTGGAAGTGGAACTTTGGGACACTTTCATACCATTAGAAATTTCTATTGATTTCATACTATTAAATTTTCCAAAGTTCCTACAGTAAACATGTATTTATTTTATAGTTATAGACAACTAGGCATTAAAAATGACGGATAGAGGTAGAGGAATATGTCAAAGGATGGTGGATGAGAGTCCCTGGTCATTGCGCTCTGCATTTCATTAAAGACATAAAGTGTTGACGTGTGGGGAGCCTTTTGTTCTCCGCTCCATGGGGCTCTCCATCCATTAGTTTTGCAGGAAGAAACCAGAACGACTGGGAGACTGAAAACACGAAGGAATGTGTACTTGGATGCTCTGTCTACCAGATGTCTGTACTTGCCCTAAAATATATCAGAAACCTAACGACTTTCTGGAAATCGGTCCAATATTTGTAAACAGAAAAGTTACAATATGGACAGTGGGGTCACCTGCGTTGTTCTTAAAAGTAAATATTCTGAGTATTTCTTTTTCACGTATCTTGAGATTTCACTTCCCTTTTATTCAGCTTACTTTCTTCTCTTCAGCTTTTGGATCAGTCGAAAAGCCCATATAAGTTTACAGCATTAATAGCATATAACATTGTGATATTTTGCAACTTGAAGCCAAGTTAAACATATGGCCATTTTAATGTTATATTACTGAAGACCTTTTTTTTTCCTTTGGAATGCCTTTTATTCATTTCTAAGCAGATCTAATTATAGATAGATTTCCAGCTTGCATGTTAAGCACATGATTTGGTATGTCTGAACAAGCAAGAGGGGCCAAGTCTCTCCTGTGGGAGCAGGCAGATCTTCGGTTGTACTGGAATTTTTTTATACTGACTATTCCTCCAGTGATACTAGTCATTCTCCTGGGCTTCCACATACCTGACCTATTTCACTGATCATAACGCCCTCAAGGGCATCCACGTTGTTGCAAATGGCAGGAGGTTCCCATCACTCCTATGGCCGAATACTGTTCTGCTGTAGACACACCATGTCTTTATCCACGTGTCCATCGATGGACCCTAGGTTGTCTCCATGTCTTGGCCTGTGTGAGTTATGCTGCAGTGCGCCACGGATGTCATCTTGTGCCTTGTCCCCCGTCTCCAGGAGGATGATGAGGAGAGGACACAGGTGAGAACACAGAGACCGGAGACTCCTGGGGCAAGAAGCAGCCCAAATTGGGGGGCCCCGTGGTGAGGGGGAGCCCTGCGGAGAGGGGGATCCCGCGGTGAGGGCGAGCATGGAGAAGAGAGCTCGCCGCGGAAGGTGCAGCCAGAGGACTTCTTCCTGAGCTAGAGGAGCAGTGCTTCCCCCTGGGGACAAACCTGTCTTCTCTCTAGGGTCCTTTTCCTTTGGAGTTTCCTCCCTCCCCATCGCCCCCTCCCCTCCCAGGCTGCCCCCCACCCCGGGACTCACAGCTGCCTTCACCATGTCGCCCGTCGTGCTCCTTGCCCCACACTGGTGGCACCTGGAGGGAGGAGATGAACAGAGCAGGCACAGCGTGTGCTCAGGAGGGAAAGTCTCGGGGGGAGGGTGGCATGGGGCTGTGACTGCAGTGCAGCGACAGAGTGACCCTGGGGGGAGGTCAGTGCCCAGTCTGGCTCCACACTGGGCCTGGAAGGGGCAGGGCTGCCCCTGGACCGGAGAGGTGGGGTGGGTGGGCGTGGGGAGGGGCCGGGAGTCCCAGGCAAAGCACCAGCCAATGCAGGCCGCCAGCTCTTCTTCAGAGTCGGGGAAGGACGTGAATCTCCACGGCTCTGCTTAGGGATGGATGCGGCCGGACCCGTGGAGGCTCAAGGATACTCTGGGAGGAGGCCCCAGAAGACGTAGCTTTAGCCCCAAAACTAATTGACCAGAATTATTTGGGGGAAGAAATTTCTGTATCTTCTAAACATGTCAGATATGATCATTTATAAGCAAAGTCACTTGTGTAACTTTTCGCTCTTAGACCAGTGAAGGGATTCTTGACCTTAAGTCTTGCATATGCTTTCATTTTTTAAAAAAAATTCCCACTTCCATTCCCCCAACACAGACACACAAAATCTTTCCCCACAGCCTTACAATTTTCGAGAAAGCTGTTTCTCCTAAACGCTACCCAACTGGCAGACGGGTCTGGGGACATCTGTCTCCCCCGTACACAGGTTTTGTCTGAGGCCTTGAAACTCTCCAGGCCCTGGAAACGTGGAAAACCCAGGCCCCCATTTTTATAACTCCAATTCTAAATTGCTGATCCGTGTGGGGTTGGCTTGATCATGCTAAAAATTTCGTCAAACTAGAGAATTGCTGAAAGTATCAAAAAACCCAACGTGCAAGATGGACTGAAGTTTCTAAGGGAGCGATTTTTGCCCTTTCTATTTGGCACTAAGAAATGAAGCAACTCTTGTCTGAGGTTTGCCCGGGCTGCCCACCTCCCTCTTCCAGGAGTCTGTGTGTGTCTGAGGAAGAGCAGGGTGGGGGGCTCCGGCTGGCGACCCACAGCGGGCAGACTGATGCGCACCCAGGAGGCCAGCTCCGCCGCGTCCTCACACATCCGCCGAGCCTGGCCTGCATCCTGGAGACAATTACGTGCAGAAGATGCCAAGTTGCTGCATATTTCCAAACATTTGGAATCTTAATCCCTTCAGGAAGGAAGTTTTTTTCTCAGATGCCACACCAAGCCTAAATGGTAGAAATAATTCATATTGTTTGGAGCAGACTGTACCGTAACGGGAAAGAACATGAAATGGTGATGAGAGTTTTGGTCTGAAGACTGAGGGGGCACTGGGGAAGACGACTCCTGGGTGATGCGGCCTTCGTCTCCTCAACGAGACGTGGGAGGGAGGAACCAGACAAGGCATTTCAGAGCCTGGGAAGAGGATGAGCCTCTGCAAATCCCATGACGGCCGGCGTCTGTGGCCACCTTGCGATGTTTCTAAGTGGAAAGCCAGCAAGAACGTATCCAAGTTACCCATGAACGTGTCCCCCACCCCCACCCCCACCCCATCAACCGGACTGGAAGACACAGTCGGAGAAGACCAACGACCGTGAGTGGTCTCTAGAAACAGCTGCGAGGAAGCCCGCCGCGGGCGGGGAGGGCTCAGAGGCCCGGCCTCGGTCCCCAGTGGGGCGCCGCCTCCCAGTGGAGAAGCGGGGTGGGGGTGGGGGGGCGTGATGCTAAGGCAGGCCCACAGCCCCAGCCCAGCTGTGTGCTCCAAGCCGGGGGACCAAAAACTGGGCGAGCCGCTGCCCTCCTTGCCCACATTTATTCCTCCTCCCACTTCAACCCGGATGAGACAGCGGCTCCCAGCACACAGCCCGGTGCTGCACAAGGGGGGAGAACCGGCGGGTGGTCTCCTCCTCCTCGGAGGCCAGGGGGCGCATCCCGGGGGCGCATCCCGGAGACACGGGGTGAGGGATGAGGGATCGCACGTCCTGCGTCCGGACCAAGCAACCAGCAGAGCCCTGCAGAACGCGCCGGGTTCTGTGTGCGCTCAGACACCTTGACTGCGCGCCCACGCCCCTCGGTCTGCCGGAACCAGCTGTTGCCCAAAGGGAAAGCCTTTCCCCAGGGCGCCGTCGTGGCTGGGAGTGGCGATCCCTCCTGGTGCCCTGAAGCTCCCTAAAGCCATTTTAGAGGAAAAACAGGGATCAGAACTTTTTAAAAATTGTTTCTAGAAGAGAATACCCCTCGTTTCCTGTCATCTCTGCTTTAGGATTTGGCTTGAAATTACCCGTCGTTTTGTGCGGTTCTCTGCGGAAAACAATCCTCGCCTGGTCCCGCCTTTCTGGGCTCACGGTTCTGAACGTTCAGCAGGAGAAACAAAGCCATCTGTGTTTTTTTCCTTTTCCTCCTTACATTTTTTAAATTGAAATATAGTTGATTTACAATGTTGTGTTAGTTTCTGATGTACAGCAGTGTGATTCAGTCATACATGCATATAGATCCCTTTTCATATTCTTTTTCATTCTAGGCCATTACAAGCTATTGAATAGTTCCCTGTGCTTCACAGTGGGACCTCATTGTTTGTCCATTTTATATATAGTAGTGTATGTCTGCAAATCCCAAACTTCCAATTTATTCCTCCCCATCCTCTTCCTCCTTAAAAGTTTATTTTTCTATGTCTGTGAGTTTCTTTCTTTTTTGTAAATAAGTTCATTTGTGTCATTTTTTTTAGATTCCACATATAAGTGTTGTCATGTGATATTTGTCTGTCTCTGTCTGACTTACTTCACTTAGTATGATCATCTCTAGGTCCATCCATGTTGCTGCAGATGGCATGGTTTCATTCTTTTTTATAGCTGAGTAGTATTCCATTGTATAAACACACCACAACTTCTTCATCCAGTCATCTGTCGATGGGCACTTAGCTTGCTTCCCTGCCTGGAAAGCCATCTCTATTTACATAAGGGCTAATCATGGAAGTGGGCCCGGTTACATATAATGAATATCACTTTTTTTTTTCTTGGCAGAGTAGAATAAAATTAAAATGAGAAAATATATTTAACATTTAGTATGAAGTTTCCAAAAGAAACCTGCTATTGGAGGCTATGTACCCGATGGCAAAACTATGGTGATACCAAAGGGAAGTATTTTTTTTAAGGAAAAAATGTTTAAAAACGAACAAGACCCAGTCCCCAGACGAGCACTGGAAGTCTGGGCAGGAGGAAGGGAAGTCTGGGCTGCCGGCCCCGCTCCCGGCATCCGTGAGGGTGTTCCTGGAGGTGCACACAGGAAGGGCAGCGGTTCTGAGGGGAGATGGATGATGTTTCATGGCCACATGGAATGTGAGATGTCTTTCTGACATTCAGCTGGAGAGACTCACCCCGCAGCCGGCTCTGTGGAGGCAGCTCGGCGGATGGTCTGGGAGTCAGATGGAGGCGTTTTCAAAACAAAGTTCACAGCCTTTGTCTGTGGACAGACACATCCAAAGAGAGGGAAAGAGGGAAGAAAGGCGGAGGAGCATGGAGGCTTAGGGGACGTTCAGATGTATGTTTTTTAGTGATTTATTTTCTTTGCAAGATAAGTATGTGAATAGGTTTATATACTGTGTCTAAGCTCCTGAACACCAGCAGTGGGGTTAGGACTCAGCAGAGAGAAGTGGTTGTTGACGAAGCAGGGTTGACGGGGCTCCCAGCGAGGGCCGCAGTCAAATCCAAAGAGCTGGGAGCAAGCTTATCCTTTGGCAAGAAGACAGATCCCTGTCTTCAGAGGAGGGGAAGGACGGTAGTGTAGGGGAAGAATGGTCCCTACAGGGCCCTTGCACATCCCACGCAGACCATGTAGGCAGGGCCACCCCCTGTCTGACCCAAATCTTGGTGGAACACTCGGTGATCCTTCTGGGAATATGGCAAGCAGGGGGTCCTGGAGGTGCTCACCCACACCCCGGCTGGCTGGAGGCTGACCCAGCGTCTCTTCCACTTCCCCGTGCTGGTGGCACTGGGACTTGCCCCTGGTCCCCATCACAGCATAGCTGCAGCTGTAAAACCACTTGGGTGGATTTTAGCGTCGTCTCTCCTGGGACAGACATCCTCTGGTCATGGCTGTCACCCTTCCCCCCCAGTCTGGTGTCATCTCGTGAGACTAGGGATGTGGGACCCTGGCACCAAGATGGCCTTGCTTGTGCTGCTTGTGGAAGTAATGAACTGTCTGGAAGCGCCTCCTCGCTGGCGGGCTCCACGCAGTGCAGCACCCAGCCTGTGATGAAGCCGCAGCCCTGCTGCTCGGGGGCAGCCCGCCTGCTCCATGTTCTGTGGGGAGCCGGGTCCAAGAGCGGTGGTGCTCATCCTGCAGGCAGGGTTACCGGGGGCGGTGGGAGAGAGAGCGCCGAGGAGACGCTTCAAGTTCATGACGGAAACCGTGGTGCGTGAGGGACAGAGCTGACGGGCGCTGTCTGCGCGTTAGGTCGTGGGGGTATCTGTGTCCTGCCGGGGAGACGCACTCTCCCAGGTGGGTGCACTGCCCTGGGAGACACGGGCCTGGCCGCCCTGCAGATGCTGCGAAAGCCCCTGGCACGAGGAAGTTCAGATGACCCGGAAGAGGTGACTGTCCCACAAGGACATCGCGTCCCCCTCCCGGCCGTGTCTGTGCTGGGCTCTGCGCATCAGTCATAGTTAGGGAGGAGAGGGCACTCGGGACAAAACCGCCTTTAGAGACGGAATCTTTTGTCCAAGCACCATCTTTCTCAGAAGCTGTGCACACAGAAAAGCACATGCAGCATGACTCGGGGGTGTGGGGTCGGGGCCCCGGGACAAGGACACCTGAGATCCTGGGGGGAAAACCATGGAGGGCTTCGTGGAGCACAGATCAGCAGCCTCTGTCCTGATCAAGCCTATCTTTGTGCAAACAGAGAACCCGGGGCCCTGAGCAGGGGAGGGACCCGCCCAAAGCCACGAGGGCGATTAGACAATCGGTGACGGGGTCAGTACTGTGGGGGGGACATCCCACGTAGGTGGCGGGAAACGTGGCCGAGGAAGGTTGGGTGAGGGGGTGCCATGGGGATGCTGGGGACCAGGAGGCGGGGGGGCTGTACCACGCTCTCCCTCACTGGACAAGTATTTACCGAGCGCCCAGGTGTGTGTGTGACAGTCGGCACAAAGGAGGTGGCCGCGAGGACCGTCCGCTCTCGTGGAGCATGAATGCTAGCAGGAGAGGGTCAGTCCCCGGCACTTCTGAACATGACACTCGCACGCGGCCACACAATTCAGATTCACCACGTGCTAAGGGCCTCCCCTGTGGGGCTGTGAACACAGCCGACATTTAGTTCAGGGAGGACAGCCCGTCGCTGGGTTCTCCCACAGCATCCAGCTTTTAGGTGAGGGGTCTGGTGGTGGCAGTTTCAGTGACCTGCCACGGTGTCACAGCCAGGAAAGACAGACACCAGCGTTCCGCCCAGGTCTGTGGGACGCCGGCCCCCAACACCGTTCTGCACAGTTTCTGAATGTTTGCAAGTCTGACCTTCCCTCCACCTCTGTGTGCACACCCACCGTGCTCGCCCTCGCCCTCCTCACCAGGCTCAGGGCCACGAGGGAAGGCTGCCCTCGGGGGGGGGGTGGTGGCCCAGGTTCCCCTGAGCAGGTGGGAGGGACACAGAACTCAGCATGGCGGCCTGTGCCTGGGAGCCTGTGGACAGCAAGGGCTGCCTTCCAGCTGGAGAGCGATGCCACCTTGTGTCACAGGAACCAGGGGTCCGGGGCCCTCACGCCGACTCCTGGGCCTCTGGACACCCAGCTAGTCCAATAGCTCATTTATTTTTTCCCCCACTTTTGGGCAAATTCCACCACCAAAGATCTAGCTGTTAAGATCGGCTCCCAAGTGCAGGGTATTTCTGGAACACTAAGTGCAGATGAAGAATGAAATTCCTCCCGGGGTGGGGGGCCCCCAGGAGAACTTTCGAGGGTCCCGAAATCTGAGCAAAGGGCGCATCTCACCGCACCACCAGCTGGGAGATCTCGCCCGCGCGGTCAGCTAGCGGCACGCCCCTTCCCTCTCATTTAGGACGAAAGGGCTAGTTTGATTTTCATCCTGTTACACAGAAGGGTGATCTCATCGCAGATAATTGCTTGGATCATTATAATCCGCGAACCTGGCGCAACTTCTGGGTCAACAGAGCATTTGCATCTGTCTCGGGCACGATGCGTTTCTGCAGGGTGGAGCCCCTCCCTGGGATTCTGCGCAGCCACGGTGGTGTCTCTCTGAAATCTGGAGAGCTCAGATGTTCTGAGGATGTAAGTTTCAGTTAGGTTCCCCAGATCCAAGATTAGTCACAAACACTGCAGTAATGCTGGATCCAGTCATTCTGATTCTTCTCCAAACTTGACTTATCTTCTGATCACCAGGACTTCGATGAAAGGGGAAAAGCAAACTCATTTTTCTTTTAACTATGATTCATGTAGCCACATTCCAGAGCCCCCGCCCTGCCCCGTCCTGGCCTTCCCCTTGGCAGTGGCTTCCTTTGGCGTAACATAGTTTATGTGGTCGTCAGCCCTCATTTCCCCCTAAGCTTTCTTAACGTTCAAGCCAGTCTTTGTGTCCTTCCCCAGCCGCCTCGAAGCTCCTGGTGTAACAAGAACTGTCTGACCTTCTGTGAAACGTGGTTTAGTGCTGACGTCCTGCCTTAAAAAGCAGGGTTTATACAAACAGCACATACAACTCAATAACAAAAAAACAAACAACTCAATACGCCAATAAGCTTAAACATAAGCTTAACGCTAGTAAATTGCTACAATTGTTTCAATTGATGAACCAACACTGACTCATTATTATTAACAAAATCCATACTCTCTGCTCAGACTTCCTGCGTTTTCACCCATCGCGCCTTTTCTGTTCTAGGAGCCCGTCCAGGGCAGCACGCTGCATGCAGTCCTCCTGCGTCGGCGGGCTCTTGGCTGATTTTAATTTTTAGTTTATTAACTTTTAAACATTTATTATTTGTTATTGTAGGGCAGTTTTAAAACTTTTATTCTCTAGAACAGTTTAAGGTCACAGCAACGTTGAGAGATCGCCTCTGTGCCCTGCGATTCCCCCTCACACGTGCACAGCCTCCCCCGGTGCCCACGTCTCCCGCCAGTGGTCCGTTCGCGGTCGCTGACGACCCTCCCTGACGCACCAGCCCCGCCCAGAGCCTGCAGTTCAGCCTCCCGCCCACTTTTTGTGTTGCACATTCCATAGGTTTGGACAGATGTTTGATGAATGTATCTGCCGTTACGATGCCACACAGAAGAGATTCAGTGCCTTAAGCATCCTCTGCTCCTGCCTGCTCACTTGCCCCTAACTCCTGGCAACCACGCATCCTTTCACTGTCCCCACAGGTCTTCCTTTTCTAGAATGTCGCGCAGCTGGAATCCTACAGCACACGTGAAAAGAAACCCTTTTCAGATGGGCTTCTTTCACTTAGTAATACGCATCTGAAGTTTCTCCAGGTCTTGTCATGGCTTGATGGCTCATTTCTTTTTAGCACTAAATAATTTTTCACTGTCTCGATGTACCACAGTTTATTTGTCCATCCGCTTACTGTGAGGCGGGAAGCCCCATAAAAAGACCAGCAGGACCCCCAGGCAGGGCTGCTGCTCTCCTCCCAGCACCATCCGGTTCCCCGGCCCAGAGGCTCTATCTCACTCCTTTGCCCCTAAAGCGGCTAACTTACACCTAAAACTCTATTGGTTCCCTGAGCTCATTTCTGATTGGTTATTTCACTCCTGATTGGTTATTACTCTCACTTCTGATTGGTCCACTTCCCTAACTTCTGATTGGCCCACTTGTAGAACTTCATTTGCATGGAACTCACTCCTGATTGGTTATTTCTTTCACTCCTGATTGGTCCATTCCCCTCACTCCTGATTGGTTATTTCTTTCACTCCTGATTGGTCTATTTCTACAAAGCTTGTTCCCGGTTGGTCAACTTCTGTTGTTCTTTATTTGCATACGATGTTGCAAATTGTAAAATTGGCAGCCCATAAAGGCCTGCGTAAACCTACAGACGGGGTCCAGAGCTTGGAGTGTTAACTCCCTTTGGCCCGCTGGCGTAGGAAACCTGAGATCTCCAACTCTACAAGTGCTGCTTGGTCTCTTGCTGGGATCCAGGTTGCTGTCACAACTGAACTGTAACACATTTTTCTGCAACAACTGAAGGACATCTTGGTTGCTTCTAAGTTTGAGTGATTATGAGTAAACCTGATTTAAACATCTGTGTGCCAGTTTTTGTGTGGACCTGAGTTTTCAGCTCCTCGAGACCCTCTCTTTCTCTTTTTCCTGCTTTCTTTTTTACCTCCTCCTCCAGGCTTCTCTATATTTCTCGCTCCAGTCCTAGAATCAGCCATTTATCTAAGGAGTCCTTCTCCCTTCCATTGGAGGATGGTATTAGAAACTAAGATCTGTGTGGTTTTTTTTGTTTGTTTGTTTTGTTTTGTTTTTGTTTTTCTTTGCTATGAGGGAATTTTTCCTTTTAGGTCTCTTAATGAGCAGAGCAAGGAAGTGTATGTGTATGTACTAACCCAGGTGTGTTACACAAGTGTACAGATATTTCTCTGCGGAGCCATCTGTACACATGCTGGGTTAGACACGAGTCATTGCTGATTCTCTAATAGTAATCCAGTACCTCATGGGTCACAGGTCATCTGCCTCCTCTCCTTGCTGAGCTGTAAATGTCGACTCCAGCAGTGGGGACCTGGCTCTGCCATCTGCCACCTCTTTGCTCAATCATCCAAGTCCAATATCCACGTAGAGCAGTATCAGAACTGTTACCCACATCCCCACGGGAATGCATTTGACTGATGGCAGTACTTCTAAGCAGTCCCCACTCATTCTCAAACTTAAGTCAGCACTTTTCTACCACCCCGTGAGTGAGGTTTTTTCATATATTTGTAATAGATTTCTATTTTGTTATCAAAGTCTGCTTATCAAAGGATTCCCCTAGTTCCTAAATTTTTTTTAAAACTAGCATACACTAAGACTCACTGAGTTGTAAAGCTTTATATTTTTGACAAATGTGTAATACCACATGTCTGACATTACAGTGTCATGCAGAACAGTTTCACTGCCCTAAAAATCTCCCACATTTCACCTGTTCATCTCTTCCTGCCTCCTTCCAAACTCCTGGCAACCACTGATCTTTTTGCTGTCACATGGTTTGCCTCTTCTGGAATGTCATATAGTTGGAATCATTCAGTATGTAGCCTCTCCAGACTGGCTCCTCCCGTTTAGCAACACCCATTGAAAGCTCCTCCTTGTCCTTTCATGGTTTGAGAGCTCGTTTCTTTTTATTGCTGAATAATATCCCATTGTACAGATGTTCGAGTTTGTTTATCCATTCACCTATTGAAGAACATCTTGGTTGCTTCCAGTTTTGGCAATTACAAATAAAGTTTCTATAAACATGGGTGTCTAGGTTTTGTGCGGATGTAAGTTTTTGATTCAACTGTGTAAATACCAAGGAGCGCCCTGCGGGACCGTGTGGTTCAGACTATGTCCAGCTCTGTGAGAAAGTGCCGAACTGCCTTCCAAAGCGGCTGGGTGCCATTCTGCGTTCTTACCAGTAATGAATGTGAGTTCCTGTTGCTCTGTATCCTGACTAACATTTGAAACTGTCAGGTTTTTAGATTTTAGCCATTCTGACAGGTGTGTCCCAGTATCTCATTGTTATTTTAATTTAAAATCCCCTGATGACAAATGCTGTGAGTGACTTATGTGCTGATTTTCCATCTGTACATCTTATCTCATGAGGGGTCTGTTTAGACTTTCTGTCTACTTTAAAACTGAGTTTTTTTGTTTTCTTATTTTTGAATTTTAAGAGTTCTTTTTCTTTTGGATCCAAGTCCTTCATCAGATATGCATTTTGCAAATATTTTTCTCCCAATCTGTTGTCTACCTTTTCATTCTGTTAACAGTGTCTCTGGGAAAGCTGAGGTTTTAAAAGTTTAATAATGCCTAATATCAATTTTTCTATCATGAATTGTGCTTTTGGTATCATATCTAAAAAACTCATCATCAAGCCCAAGGTCACCTAGGTTTTTCTCCTATGTAATATTCTAAAAATTCTGTGGTTTTGCATTTTACATATGGCTCTAGGATCCATGTTGAGTTAATTTTTGCAAAACGTGTTAGGCCTGTCTTTCTCCCTACCTGTACATATGTGTACACACGTATGTGTACATATATATCTGTACATATTTGTGTCACATGGGCATCCAGCTGTTCCGTGGCTGCTTGTTGAAAGGATATACTTTCTTTGTTGAGCTGCCTTTGCATCTTTGCCAAGGATCAGTTGACTGTATTTGTGTGGGTCTATTTCTGGGCTCCCTATTCTGGTCCACCGATCTATTTGTATATTCTTCCACCAACACTACACTGTCTTGTTTACTGTAGCTTTAGAGTAAATCTTGAGGACAGGTGATGTCAACCTTTTGACTTTGTTCCTCTTCTTCAGTATTGTGTTAGCTATTCTGGGTCTTTCCGTATAAACGTAGAATCAGCTTGTTAATATCCACAAAATAAGTTGCTGGGGATTTGACTGGGGTTGCACGGAACCTATAGATTAAATTGATAAGAACTGACATTTAAAAAATATTGAGTTTCCCAATCCATGAACATGGAACATCTCTCCATCTGTTTGGATCTTCTTTGATTTTTTTAAATCAGAGTTTTGTGGCTTCCCCCATAAAGCTCTTGTACATGTTTTGTTAGATTTATACTAAGTATTTCATTTTTATTCAAATAAACATGGTAATTTATATTACATTAATTTCAGGTTCCACTTATTCACCGCTGATATATAGGAAAGCAATTGACTTTATATATTAACCTTGTATCCTATGGCCTTGATTCTTTGGGACACTTTACATAATCATGTCATCTGTGGATAAAGCCTTGTTTCTTCCTTCTCAATCTGCATACCTTTTATTCCTACTTAATGTCTTGCACGAGGGAAGACTTCCAGTACATGTTGAACGGTAGTGGTGAGGGGGCACAGACTTACGTTGTCTCCAGTCTCTGGGGTAAAGCCCCCGGTTTCTCATTAAATATTGTATCAGCTATTGGATTTTTATGTTTATTTTATTCTTTACCAAGTTGAGGAAACTCCCTTGTATTTCTGGTTGGCTAAGAGCTTTTACGTGAGTGGATGTTGGTTTTGTCTAAAGTTTTTTTTTTTTTCCCGAATTAATTGATGTGATCGTGTGATCATTTTCCATTAGCCTGTTGACGTGCTGTATGATGACATGAACTGACTGGAATATTGAGCCAGTTTGGATGTGTGGAGTAAATCCCACTTGGCTGTGGTGTGCAATTATTTTTATACAACGTGGGATTGATTTGCTAATATTTGGTGAAGGATTTTTGTATCTACACATAAGAGATATTGGTCTGTAGTTTTTCTTTCTTGTAATTCTTTGTCTACTTTTGGCATGAAGGTAACAGTGATCTCGTAGAACCAATTAGGAAGTGTTCCCTCCGCTTCTATTTTCTTGAAGAGTCTGTAAAGAGTTAGCAATATTTCTTCCTTAAATAGTTGGTAGAATTCACCAGTGAGACCACCTGGGCCTGGTGCCATCTTTTGGAAGATTATTATCTATTGATTTTTTTTTTTTAAATAAAGTTATAGGTCTTTTCAGATCATCTGTATCTTGTAAGTTTTGGTAGTTTGTGTCTTTCAAGGAAGCGATCCATTTCACCCTAAATATCAAATTTGTGAGCACAGAGTTGTGCATAATACTCCTTTCTTATCCTTTTCATGTGCATGAGCTCAGCAGAGATATTCCTTCTTTCATTTCTATTAGTAATTTGTGTCTTCTCTCTCTTTTTGTTGGTTAGCCTGGCTAGAGGCTTGTCAAATTTACTGTTTTTTTCAAAGAATCAGACTTTGGGTTTGTTGATTTTTCTCTATTTTCTGTTTTTAATTTTATTGCTTTTCTGCTCTATTTGTTATAATTTCTTTTTGTCTGATTGCTTTAGCCTTAAGGCCATTCGGTTCTTGTTTTTCTATGAACTTCTCAAGGCATTTTTCCCAACTGCATATTTTTTTCATTCTTTTCATAAAGAACAGGACTTGAACTGCATGGAATAAGGCAAAAGGGCAGATGTGTGGGCATCTTATTCCAGCTGCTATTTCGGGGTAATCTGGGGTCACCCCCAAATAGCAGCTGGCTTCAGTGAAACACCACGATGGCACTTGGAAGAGCAGGGCTTCTTCCTGGCCTGTGGCGCTTTGCCTTGTTATCACTGGAGATGAAACGCTGTAAGTACAGCTGCACCCTGTGTGTGTGCCTCTAAGACACCCACTCCTGTCAAGGGATATTTCCTCAGGGCCCCTTCCGTCCCCGTGAGACCTCTCAGGAGGCGGTCCTGCTGGAGTGAGCATCCCACAGCATGTCCCACAGAGGAAGGGGAGCCCTGGCTCGGGAGTGGTGGCACCCACTCCTGGCCTCACCCCCTGCAGCTCAGATCTGCTCAGTGCCACTTGGTAGTCGGAGGTGACTAAAAATCAGACCCTTGTTTTGCAGTCCCTACCGTTTTTGCTGGAGATTAACTGAAGGTGTCGGTTCCTTGGTGACAGCAGAGGTGATCTGGAGGACAGCTCCAGGACCGTGAAAGGAATCACTGCTCAAAATCTAAGGAAGCAACAACTGCCATTTCTCCCTTTCTGCAGGACTGTCTTCTTTTAAATATACGAGGCCGCCTGCATTGCCTATGGGAACTTCTAGAAGAAACCGAGCAAGTGGGCGTTGTGGGGGACAGCCCACCTGCAGTCTCATCAGCCAGTCCTAGTCAAGCTGAAGTTAAGGGCAGTTCTGGAGACTGACCCTTGGCGCTGGGGAAGGCTCAGGACTTTCTGCTTTAACTCCTTGTGGTTTGCTTAGACCCAGAACAATGGGATTGGAGCAAGGACTCGTGCAGTCAAATTTCATATTTGCGAATTCTAAATTTGTATTCACTCTAATTCTAAGAGTGCATTTAAAGCCCCTGGGGCAAGGCTGAGCTTTCTGCAAGGCAGGAGTGAGGCTCTGCTCCCTGTGCCCCCAAGCCCCCTGGATGGGCTGAAGAAGAAATGCCCACCACCAGGAAGCGACTTGGGATGGGGGACGCCTTGGGGTGTGCAATGGGGAGTAGCTGAGCAGTTTCTACACAATTCAAAACAGGCAGAGTGAAGCCAGAGCAGCCCTGAAAGGTTCCCTTCCTCTCTGCTGGATTTCTGTCTTCCCTAAACCAACCAGGTCTGCATGAACTTCTCCTGGAAATAAAAATCAGTCTTGTTCCCAAACTACCCAAAGCAATCTACAGATTTAAAGCAATCCCTATCAAATTACTCAGGACATTTTTACAGAGCTAGAACAAATAATCTTAAAATTCATATGGAATCACAAAAGACCCAGAATTGCCAAAGCAATACTGAAGAAAAAGAACAAAGTTGAAGAAATAATCCTCCCAGACTTCAGACAACACTACAGAGCTGCAGTCATCAAAATAGTGTGGTGTTGGCATAAAAACAGACATATGGATCAATAGAACAGAACAGAGAGCCCAGAAATAAACCCAGAGGCCTATGGTCAATTAACCTCCAACAAAGGAGGCAAGAATACATGATGGAGAAAAGACAGTCTTTGAGGCAAGTGGTGTTGGGAAAGCTGGACGGCCACATGTAAATCAGTGAAGTTAGAACCCCCTCACACCACACACAGAAATAAACTCAAAATGGCTTAAAAACTTAAACATAAAACAAGACTCCATAAACCTCCCAGAAGAAAACACAGGCAAAACATTCTCTGATATAAATCACAGTAATGTTCCCCTAGGGCAGTCTTCTGAGGCAATAGAAATAAAAGCAAAAATAAACAAGTGGGACCTAATTAAACTTACACACTTTTGCATGGGAAAGGAAACCATAAATGAAATGGAAAGACAGCCTATGAAATGGGACAGAATATCTGCAAATGACGCGACTGACAAGGGCTTCATCTATAAACAGCTCAAACAACTCAATAGCAAAAAACCCCAGCCCAATCCAAAAATGGGCAGAAGCCCTAAAGAAACATTTCTCCAATGAAGACATACAGATGGCCAACAGGTACATGAAAAGATGCTCAATATTGCTAATTATCAGAGAAATGCAAATCAAGGCTACAATGAGGTATCACCTCACACCAGTCAGAATGGCCGTCATTCAAAAGTCCACAAATGGTAAGTGCTCCCAGCTCTCTGCCCTTAGAGCCCCTTGGACCCTGAGCCACTGATCACAGCCCGTCAGCAGCCAGACCTCTACCACTCTCCTCTTGCATACTTGTCCCCCTTGACCTCCTTTTTCCTTCTGTCACCACCCACTATGGGCTCCTCCCCCTGGGACAAGGAGACAGGCCCCTTGGCCTCCTGGCTCCAAGAGCTTCCCCAAGTGCAGGGTTGCTCACCCCATCATCGCTGCTCTATGCTGTCCCGTGGCTTCCTGCCCCACCCGCAGCCCCACCCTCAGGCACTGCCCTTCCTGCACAGACTCTGAACCCACCTGAACTCACTTGCTTCCCAGGTGCCTGCACTCCCTTGGGGTCCTCCCCGTACTGTCTGCTGCCACTTCTGCCATGGGGGATGCTCAATCCCAGCACCTCCTTTACCACAAGGCGTGGCCTCCTCAGAATTCTGCTCAAGAACCTCCTCCTCCCTGAATGCACGTCTCATCCTCATGATGCAGCCTTGGCTGAGCTTGGGTAAGCAAGGGGTAGCAGCACCAGCAAGAGCTCTGGGATGGCAGCCCTGGGAGTGATGAGGAGACGGGAGATGGAGCACACCGGCTCCTGGGTCCAGATCCTACAGGTGCTATCAAGGGTCGCACTTGGCCAAAGGATCCGGTTCTGCAGTAGTCTGTCTAAGTAAGGGGGGGAATGGGCAGAGCGTGCCTGCTCACAGCATCCTACAGGAGCCAACACAGTGACCATGGCGGGAGCTTCCCCGGTCCTGAGCCTGGTCCAGAGACGTTATGTATCCTCACGATGACACAGCATCCGAGGAGGAAGGGACTGGTGCCGTCCTCACTGTAGAGATGGTCAAACTGAGTCACGGGGGTTGGAGGGGTGACTGTGCAGGCCACATGTCTGGCACGGGATGGAGACCCTGCAGCCAGACGCCAGGGTCCATGCTCACAACCACCATGCTCGTGTTGAGGTGCACAGGCGAGGTCAGGGGCCCTGGGCTCAGCCTCTGCAGACCCTGCCTTTAGGGACATCCCTTCTGCCACTCCACGGGCATACGCTTGGGAGCCTGTCTTCTCGTCCCCTCCAGGCCGCACCACTGCCGCTGAGCCCCCTCCTCAATCTCCCGCAAGCCACGCCGGCCTCCACGCCCGCACTGCCCCGCGGTGTCCTTGCCGGCCTGAAGCCCAGTCCCGCCCTCCAACCTGGGCCCCACGTTGATGATTCTTCTAAATTCAAGGTGGGCCCCTCCCTGCTCCCTCCCTCTCTGTACCCCTGGGGTGCAGCCTCCTCCTCTGCCACCCCCAGCCTGGCCCCGCTGCAGCCAGGCTGAATTCCCCGCGTTCTCTGCAACAAAGCCCTCCTCCTGCACCCACACTCTGACCTGACACTGTCCTCGCTCTGCTCCTCCCTCTGTAGGTGGCTCTGCCCGCTCCCCAGCTCTCAGGTGGGCCGTCACTCCCTGTGGAGCAGCCCTCACCCCCAAGGACTGGCTGAGGCGCCTGCCCGTCCCCACACAGCCCTGAGACTTCCGGCCGTAGCACGTCAGCAGGTGTGGCTTACATAGCCACATGGCCCCCGTGCATTCCCGACTCCGAGCTCCCGGGGCAGGACCTGCCTGTCTTTGGAGGGGTCTGCACTCCGGGCAGAGGCAGCCCGTGCCCCGTCCGCCCCCAGGGTGAGGGCCCCGTCCAGAGGCAAGGCCGCCCCATGCTGTCTCCTGCCGTCTGTGCTGACGCAGCTCCTGGGGCGCCCTGTGCATCCGCCTCCGGGGAGCTGTGCTCCCAGCCGCGCAGGCGCAGGTGGTGGGGGCCTCCCTGAGCCCGGGAGCAGGGAGCCGAGCCTGGAGAGGGCAACTGGGACATGGCCGGTGCCTGGAACCTGCAGGCCACCTTCCTTGGGAATGCTGATGTTGCCACTGTCCCCTGAGAGCGCCCCAGGCTCTGAGAGGTCAGGGGAGGTCTCAGCCAGGTTCTGCTCTGCCTGGGACAAGGCAGGTGGTACATCAATGCGTGAAGTTGTACATTTTCTGCCGGTGCCTCTCAGACCCGGCAGAGGGGAGCACAGGGCGCTGGGCCACCAGCCAAAAAGCCGGATTCCATCCTACCCCTGCCCCTTTGTAGGACTAATTCCATCTCCCCTGGGCTCAGTCTCTCTGTTTGCAGACAGGGGCAGTGGTCCAGCTCTGCCCCTCACAGGCCATTTGAGGACCAGCCAACACCAACAGTGCCGGTGGAGCAGCATCCTGGAAGCACCATGACCAGGAGCAACGCGGAGGCCAAGGCCAGGCTGGCTGAGGGTCCCTGGAGGCCTGGAGCTGAGTAACATGGCGCCCAGAGGGTATCCTGGCTTCTTGTGGTGATTGCCCGTGATGACGTCCTGGTCTGCATTCATGACCTCTCCAAGCATGACTGTCATACTTTTTACATCTTAAATATAGACCCTTTCCATCGAGGTCTTTTGATTAAATCTTGTCAACGATGCGGCAGACAAAGGAAAGGGGCTGCAGGACCAAAGGGGTGAAGCACAAAGCATCCTGCCTCGCGTCTTCCTGGGGTGAAGAGTTGGCCCCCATTAGTGGGCCGGCCCCAGCGCTCGCACAGACATCCGCCAGCTGCTGCTCTGGTTTACGTGTGAGCATCTGCCGCCTCACAAAGCAGCCGTCGCAAGTCACCCGGAGTCACCCCGTAAATCTGCACGGCAGCCCGGGGGGCTGGGAGGGGCCGGCAGGTTTATGAGGTGCCATCTCTGCAATTCATGGGGCCAGGGGTTTGCAGGAGGGAACGGGGTGAGAGAGCAGGGGGTCAGGAGGGGAAGGACCAGAGATCAAACTTGAGTGAGAATGCTCATACACTCACATGTGCGCACACACACACACACATGCACACACACTCACATGTGCGCGCACACACACACACTCACATGCGCACACACGGGATTGCAGGCCTTGCCAGATTACTCCAGGGACAGTGAATGCATTCCCTTTCAGAATTTCCTTCATGGCCTGCGTCCGCCCCATGCTAGAGTAGAACATTAAAAAGCGGGGAACGTAATGGGGAAATCCAGATACCGGCCATGCGTGAATTAGATGCCATTAGTACAAACTGGTTTTCTCCAGTTTGGAGTTTTATACTAGGTGTTCGGGTATTAAATAGGTGCTTTTAGGAAGAACCTGTTAGGTAGTGTTCTTAGTTGGAAGGCAGAGGAAAACGAGAGGAAGTAACCTTCACTGAGCACCTGCTACGTGCCAGAGCCCCTCGCTGTCCCACCTTTGCTTACATCTGCCATCTCATTTAATACTCACAGCCGCTCTTTAAAAGGGGCATTGCTTCCACATTTTCCAAGTGAAGAAAATGAGATCTAATGACGTGTCCCAATTGACGTAAAAGGACAAGGCTGGCTTGTCTAGTCCACCCCCTCAGGCAACGTGCGCCTATCAGAGTGATGACGCCATGTGACTGCAGCCCGACAGACCCCTGCAGAACCTGGCTGGCGCCTGCTGAGGGTGGGGCCTACGTGTGGAACAGCTTCCCCTTTGAAATCCTTCCCTTCGCAGCTTGTCGCTGTGCTTGGAGGCGCTGTCAGTGCCTGGTAAGCACTCAGCTTCTTCGATTCTCAGAGCTTGCAGCACTGAGACCAGCAAGGCCCACCCTGGGAGCCTTCTCAGGCCCCCGCCTAGGGCTGCATGGCTGAGGTGCTCATCAGATGCTTGTTAATCGAGGAGTGATGAGATGCAGGCACGCATAAGTGAGGTGCACTTTTCTCAGTTTTACAGTTGAACAGGTGGGTGCACATTTGTCAAATTCAGGGTCGTTAGAAATGAACTAGTGTGTGACACGAAGGACCATCACTCTGGCCATCACCACTCATGGGAGCGGCAGCTCCATGGCCACCAGTGCCCCTGAGGCTGGCTCACAAGAGGCTCACAAGAGGCAAAGACTCACCTGTTTGCACACAGGGAGCAGCCATCCTCTGACAGCCTGGTAATGCAGGCAATACGTAGAAGCCACCATCTGCAAGAGGAAGGAGGCAGACGTCCCCCGAAGGCTGCAGAGCAGTGAAGAGCTGGAGACGCTACTGAGATGGGAAGATGGCTTGGAAGCTGCTGTAGCTGGTCCAGCAAAGGTGATGAGGCTGCAGGGGCAGAGATGGAGGAGGAGTGGGGACAGGCAGACGAGGAGGATAGCGCAGTTAGACTTCAGGTCCCCCTGCACGTGAGGGGCGAGGAAAAGTCTGGGACGGCTCTGGGTGTCTAGCTTGGTTGATGAGCTGAATAAATGGTGTGGTCTCTCTTGAAGAGAGGGGAAAATGACGGAGGAGAATATGGTCACAGAAACCAAAGGAGGAGAAGAGTTCAGAATGGAAAAGTGATCTGCAGTGCCAATCTCGGGTTCAAAACCACTGAAACATGGAAGGAAGCAGGGATTCTTCTGTTCCCTACCGTGCCTGGAGAAATCCTCACCACGGGATGCCCCAAACATTGGACGGAGCATAAAAAGAAAATGCTTTAAGTATGCACGACTGGGTTAGTGGAGCTGGAGGGAGATTGTCAGAGCCTGAAGCAAGCCTGAATCTGGATAAGGAGTCCAGTCACTGGAGACGGTACTTTCCTGGGGACAGCGACTCATCCCTGTTGGCCGACTGCCTGGGTTTAATAGGCCACGTGATTCAGGGAGAGAGCACAAACCTGGGGGCTTGAGACTGGCTGGGAGTCAAATTAAAGAAGCTTAAATAAAGCCAGAACCCCTAAAATGTGCCTCTTCAGTAGGTAAAATTTGGGGGAAAAACAAAACAACTTGTCTTGCTGAAAGAGACGGTCTTACCCTGGATGGATCTGAATAAAGGAAAAGAATGCTCTAAGAATTCCTAATGTAAAGCCAATATTCACAGGATTTGGGACTGGTATCCACACTATGACACTCCTTGTGTGGTGGAAAGGAGCCAAAAATTTACTTTAAAGAAGTCGCAGGTGGGTCAGTTCCCCAGGCACCTAGAAGATGCGAATTTGGAGGATTAAACTTTAGACTTGAGCCTCAAAAGATCAAATCCTATGGACTATGGTATTCATAGTCAAATACCCAGTTCACACAGAGAAACAAGCCGCCAAGAGCGAGAGTCAGCAGAAGCTACAAACTGCAGAATGTGACCCACAAAGATGAAGCTGTCGTCCTTATGCTAAGATATAAAATACACTTCTTTTATCTGTTTCAAGAAATAAAAGAAGACTTTGAAAGTATTATAACATGAAGTTATGAAAGAAATAAACAAGTAGATACAAAATAGAACCAATAAAACTGCTAAATAGGAAAGACATAGCTAAAATTAGAAACTCAATGGATGGCATCAACAGCTGACTAAATACAGCTGAAGAGAGACTAAGCAAATTAGAAGACAGAACTGAGTAATTTACAGAGAGTGTAAAATGTAGAAGAGATGGAAGTTATGAAAGGTGAAGAGATGGGAGGTAGAGAGAATGTGAAAAAGACAGTATTTGAAGAGATAAAGGAAGAGAATTTTCCATAACTGAGGCTCTAACGCTCAGATTAAGAAACTAGTGAACACCAAGAAGAATAAATAAAATCACCTGAGAAGTGACCTGAGGAACCCCAAGACAAAGAGCATCCAACAGCAGAGAGGGAAGACAGCTCCCTAACGATGCGGAGCAGTCTGAGCGCATTTCAGCGACAACAGAAACTGCAAGATCGAAGAATAGCATCTTCAAAATGTTTTGAGAAAACAATGATTGATCTAAAATTCTATGCCCAGAACAACATATGTTCCAAAAATAAGGGTGAAATAAAGATTCCTTAGATTAACAACAATGGAGAGAATTCACAGCAGATAGACTTTTGGGAAGGTAATTCTGAAGGATATGCTTTAGGACACATGGCCCCCAGTGTTCACAGCAGCACTAGTTACGGCAGCCAGGACATGGGAGCAGCCTGAGTGTCCACGCACAGAGGACTGGATAAAGGAGCAGTGGTGTATTCGTACACTGGAATACAACTCAGCCATAAAAAAGAATGATAGAACGCCATTTGCTGCAACATGGATGGACCTGGAGATCGTTGTTCTAAGTGAAGTAAGCCAGAAAGACAAAGACAAATGTCATGCGATATCACTTACGTCTGAAATCTAAAAAAACACTAATTCTATTTACAAACCACAAACAGAGTCCTGGACATAGGAAACAAACTATGGTTACGAAAGGGGAAAGGGAGGGGGAGGGATAAATTAGGAGTTTGGGGATTAACAGACACACATTAGTATATATTAAATAGATAAATGGCAAGGACCTACTGAAACTAACACTGTAAATCAACTACACTTCAATCAAAAATAAAATTAAAAAAAAAAGAAAAAGAGGATATACTTTAGGAAGGAGAGTAGTTCCAGAAGGAAGGTCTGAGATTCATGCAGAAACAGTTTGTGAAACACAGTAATGAGCACATGGGTCAGTCTGGACCCCATGAACACACTCATAATAATGCCTAGTCCGTGGATGCAGGCAAGGCAAGACAGCCGTACGTTAACGAGAGGAACAGCACACAAACTGGGGAGCAAATCACGCCTCAACAGAGGTCAGAGAATTTGCGTCCCAGACCACGTGCTTCACCCGTGCTGCGGTTAGGCTGTAAGTCAGTGGCACAGATGGTTTGTCTATGGACCTGTGACTGATTCTAGCACAGACTTGCTGCTAGGCTGACCCGGCAGGTCGAGGGGACCAGGTTAAACCATCACGTCTAGTGATGGATGAGAGGCAGCTGGTGGCACTGGTGTGGACTGGCTATTCTGCAGGCCCCTCATCCTGGAACTTATCCTCACCATCGGCCTGCATGCCGAGGGCTTCTGCACAAATGCCGTATAGTCGTTCAACCAATACCAACCAGAGTTTCTGAAATTAAACATGTTCCCATGTCACCTTCTTGTTCTTTTCCGGTTCCTGGGCAGAGCTCCCTGGACACCAGCTCTCAGACCCGCAGCCACCCTGGGCCTGGGAGCAATCAGCCCACCCCCGCCCCATTTCCTTTCGAGCGCCCCGCTCCGCAGGCTGGAAGGCTCGGCAGCCGGCCCCGAGGCAGTGGATGAGGTGCAGGTGTGCCCCTCTCGAAGGAGAACGCCTCCCAGGCTCCTGCCAACTGCTCCCCCGAGGAAACCATCACATCTCGTCTTCAACCGGGGCCTTGCGGCAGGACAACCGTGTGGCAAGTTCTCCTGCTCTGAAACTCCAGTTTATAAGGGGTTTATGGGAGATGCGGGGCCTGGGCTTCTGCCCGACAGCAGAGGGCATGGCTGCAATAACCACCCGAAACATCTGTTGGAAACAGAAAAAAATATTTTGAAGAAAGTACTTCCACACCCCCTGCCGTGGCTGTAGACCACATCTGCCCGGTCTGCGAAGGCTGAGGTGGGGGCACATGAGTGCCCGTCACGCATCCTCTTGCTGCTTTGCACTTTGATTCAAGGGCTGGTTGCACTTCGGGTTCCACAGGACGTGTGTATTCCGGTGTGTGTTAGCCAGGGTTCTCCAGAGAAACAGACCCATAGGCGGAGAGGGGATTTATTAGGACAACTGGTGTTACGTGGTTACCGAGGCCGGGAGGTCTGCGATCTGCCGTCCGCGGGCTCCAGCACCCGAGGGCTGTTGGTGCAATTCAGTCCAAGCGCAGAGGGCTGAGAACTGCGGGGGCCGCCAGCGTCCAAGGCCTGGAGTCTGAAGGCCAGGGAACTGGGAGCTCGCATGTTCCGGGACAGGAGAAGCAGGCTGTCCCAGCTCAAGAAGAAAGAGACAATCTGCCTGCCCTCTGCCTTGTTGCTTTGTTCGAGCTCTCTGCGGATGAGAGGGTGCCCACCCGCGTCGGTGGAGTGAGTCTTACTCAGTCTGAGACTCAGATGCTAATCTCCTCCAGAGACCCCCGCACGGACACACCCAGGAGTGACGTTCCACCACCCACCTGCGCTTCCTGCAGCTAAGCTGATGCATCAAGTGAACCATCCCATGAGGGGTCATTCACTTAGCATTTACTGAGGGCCTGTCAACTCCCGGCTCTAGTAAGATGAAGATGGGAAAACGGAGCTCCTTCTTCCTGAGCTGATGAACAGACTGAGGGGCTGGGGGAGCTAGAGACAGCGGGGCATTGCCAGTGATGGGACCAGGGCCTGGGGCAGAGCCGTGCAGGCGCAGACTGGAGGTTACTGCCCTCTGCTCTGTGTGTGCACGCGCGCGTGCATGTGTGTGTGTGCACGCGTGCAGTTGTGATCTCACCTGTGCTGCTACAGACTCTGCAGAAGCAGCGGCGTCTGGGGGAGGCCCTGCAGGGTAACTAGCAGCTTTCTAGGCTGAAAAGAAGAAAAAGAACTTGTTGCAAAGAAGGAAGAACCAAGGAGGAAAATGAAAACATGATTTCACAACCAACACCCATTCAGCCATTTATTCCTCAGCCAGGGGCAAGCAGGGGCACGGGGGCAGTCAGACTGGGGTCTGCAGACGCGATCTCCGGCAGAACTGTAAAATTTTGATTCATTTTCTGGATCCACTAGACGGCTGGCTTAGAACCAACCGAGCCATGTGATTTCAGCACCAAGTCTGCGTTGCGTCCCTGGTGGAAAGGAGTAGGCATAGCACTGCTCAGAGTTACAGAGAACGAACAAAGGGGCCCTGTGCAGCACAGGGCGTCTGCACAGGTGGGAGAAGCAGCTTTCCACACAGCACGTGGACCGGGGGGTGGGAGGGGCCCAGGGAACAGGTCCTCCCACCAAGCATACCGTTGTCTTTGGAAGAGAGACATGAATCTCAGCAAAAGAGCTTCCCCCATTCATCAAGCTGATGCTGCAAATGAGGCTCTAAATGGTTCTGTTTTATCTGTTCTTCTTACGCGTATCTTTTCATTATTTGTTGTATAAAACCTTTATAACAAAGGGTCAATGCTTTGGCTTATGTTTATGTCCTATACAAGTGTCATTGTAATAAAAATAATATTAGAAACACTGGGTATCCATAAAAATTGTTTTTCCTTAAATGGATCCATATATTCTTCAAGTTTGAGAAACCCCGATCACTTTATTTTTCTTTTTAAAAATAATTGCATCTATATACCATAACACTAATATACCATAACATATTGCTTTCCTCTTATTTTTTTCAATGTTTAAAACTCTGCTTTTCATTATCAAAAAAGCCAGGCTGCTCTCTTCTCAGATCCACACTGTAAAACAAAGAACATGACATTCCGTTAAATTAGGCTTTATAAAACATCGCGGCGCAGTTAAAAAAAAAAAAAAGATGATGAAAAATGTGAAAACATCAATGACTTTTTATCAGAGAAATTTCTTTCACCTCCAGAAAAGACTGGAATTAATTTATGGAGCCCTGGATGTAGACAAGGGGGGCTGAACTGGCCAGATCCTTCTTTTAAGTAGTAAAACGAAAACTCTTCAGGACGGATTTTTCGCATTGTTCTCATACTGGCCGAAGTACCGCCCTGGGCCCATGGCGTGCTCTCCCTCTGATCTGGACAGAGCGCGGCGCTGCCAGGTGAGTGATAACTCACGCGGGTGTGGGTGAAAACCAGCTCACCCCGTGGATCGAGCAGACTTCACTTAGAAGTCATTGCAGCTTTTCAAAAGAAGATCGTGTCCCTTTGAAATTCCCTTAGAGAAGAAATTCCATCTCTGCTTTTTATTATACGATTGCATTAACTCTTACATTGGGATAAAAAGAAACACATTCTGTTCTTCAAACAATAGAGAAGGAAAATGTCACTCTCACCCGGCTTTTCTTTTTGGGGGATTTCTGACACGTTCGTATCCTCAAAGGCATTTTTACTCTTTGGGGGAGATTTGAGGGCCAATTAATTTGGAAATAGAGTAAGTGCGTTCTTTCCTGTGCCTTGAAAACCACCCCCACTCTTCTGATTTTATCTTAATAAAGACACAGATACCACTTAAGAAGCTTGGAATCCAAATGGTCAGAAGCGAAGAACGTTGAGGTAGCTCTGTGCAGGGTTCTCTGGGGGGAGAGAAGACGTGACACGTCCTAACCTGGAACCGAGGAAGTTCTGGCGGTCACAACGCCTCCTCACTTCACCAGCCAGCCCTGGACGGTGGGTGTGGGTGTGCAGGGCACACGGGGGTGGGGGGGTGCATCATTCTGTTCGGCTTTGGGGTAGAAAGTGCTCACTAAGTCAGTCCTCACGTCTTCAACATGGGGTCTTGATTAGTGTTACAAGAATGAGCAAGATTTTTTTGAATTAGAAAGTGAGTTTTGAATGGAAATCTCAGAGATCTCAGAGAAGCAGGAAATTTCAGAAGAAATCTCAGACTGTGAAGAATAGTGGATGATTTAATATTATTTTTAGGTCTTTACTGGCAATAACACTCTTTTTTTGTTTTTACATATGTGGCTTTCTATATATTTTACGTCTTCTAATCACATTTTCATTGCCACTGTTGTGTCTAGAAATAGTTGCCTTGAACATCCCAAGTACAAGCTAAGCCACTGTCAGCGTGTCCTCTTACCAGGTATACAGTCTGTGATAAAAGATGTAAAAATATAAGCCAGCTTGTTTTTGAGAGAGTCTGTCAGCTTCATCACAGCAAGAAGCACTGGCATTTCGGGCACATGCTCACGGTGGTCCCAGGGTGGGCCTCCTGCCCGGGACTGGAACTGGTTGGTGAGAGGCTTACTGCTGATCAGCCGATCTGCGGAGATTTACCAGGCAGCGACCTTCACTTCCCAGAGATGACAGTCCCCTTTATTAGCTGGCTGTCGTGATAGCTTCTGCCTGCCTTCCGTGTCAGATGGCATAGAAGACGGTGCGGGAGTGCCCTGCAGTGTGCAACAGCCCCCCGAAGTGCGGCAGCAACGCCGTCTTTGTATTTATCGCCATCTCCTCCTCCTCTTTTCTAACTACTCCATGGGCGATGGGGAGTGTCTGCCTGACCGGTTTTATTCTCTTCTCTTGCTTGTTTTGCCTACCAGCCTCAGCCAAGTAATTTATCGGCAAATCGGTAATGTAGTTAGGTTTCTATGCCGGCCGTAGGTAGGTTGGAGCTGATTTGCAAGAGACTATGCAAAACAACCTAACTCTGAGAACTGAAAAGTGCAATATTTGAAATAAAACCTCGCTGGATGGGCTCACCAGCAGGCTGGAGTCAGCAGAATAAAGGTCTGTGAACCTGAAGACAGGTAAAGAGAAATGATTCTGTCTGGAGAGTAAAGAGGAAAAATAGGAAAGAGGGAACAGAGTTAGGGCCTGTGGGCGTGATGAGCCTCTGAGCGGCCGTCTCCACGCCCACCCTCCCCTCTTCCCCTTCACACCGCACGTAACCCCACTCTGCTCCTTCTCCCCGACTCAGGACTGGATCCCAGCTGCTCTCGCTGCCTTGAGACCAAGCACTGCACATCACATGTATCCAACACTCAGCAAATACGTGATACATGACTGGGTGGGCGCTGTTTGCAGACTTGCCTACAAGGGTGAAGCAATCCACATTCTCCAAAGTAGGGAAATGCTTAAATTATGTAGATCTGTGTATGGAACAGATTACAAGCACTGAAAACTTTAATTTTGAATAGTACTGATGACATAAGAAAGCTTTCACAATATGGTGCTACATGACTATAGGAAGACAGACCACTTCACATACAGTGTGGCTTTGCCTTTCCTTGCAAACTATGTCTTTTCATTTATTCATTCAGCAGAAGTTGATTCATGCACAATATTGTGAAGTGTCACTGTCCTAGGTGCCAGCTGATGTGTGTGTGTGTGTGTGTGTGTGTGTGTGTGTGTTTGTGTGTGTACATCAAGCAAGCCATGTCCTCATGGAGTTTACGTTCAAGACAGAGCAGAGAGACAGCAAACAGAACAAACAGCTGCACATTTAATTAGGTGACAAGCACCATGAGTGAAAACAAGACAGGGAAGAGATGTAAGTGGTTCTCAGGGGAAACTTTAAACAGGGCTCTCAGGAGAGTCACACAAACACTGAACCTTGACTTGAAGGAGCCACATGGACATCTGAGAGCAGCCCATTCCAGAAGGGCTAGGAAGCTCAAGGGATCTGAGCCGAGAGGAGACGGGTGTGTCTGAGGACTGGCGGGGAGGCCGGTGGGGCAGCAGCAGGGAGGACAGGCACCGAGTGGCCCCGGATGCAGGCAGAGGGGCCCAGGGCACCAGGCTCCTGGAGGGCCTGGCTGCTCCCTGTAAGGACTCTGGTTTTTACTCTCTAATAAGGCAGGTCGAGCAGACAAGTGATCTGACTATCTGACTGAGTCTTGAAAGAGTTACTCTGGCTGCTGTGTTGAGAAAAGATTCAAAGGGGCCAAGACTACAGTGTGTGTGCATGTGTGTGTGCGTGCGTGTGTGTGCCTGCCATGTGACTGGACAAGGTGTGAGGCGGTCACCTTCAGGAGGAAGTCTCAGTCTCACATCTCGGAAATGAACATCATATCATGGCTTGTGTAGTTTTTCTGGGGGAAGAATTTGCACGAGCCTGCAGTGAGCTGTGAGAGGTCCCGGAGCGTCAGTCACCTACATGGTTGAAGGGGGGCTGTACTCATACTTTTGAAACATAACGACGTTTTCAGTTCTTTCCCTGAGATTAAGCCCAAGCAGTAGGGGAGAGAGCAGTTGGGAGTAGATCGGAGTGACCGTATCTTGGGATCCGGACCACCCTTGACGATGGGAAATGGTCCAGAGAACTTGTGAGACTCTGTGCTCACAGGAGCCCCTTGGCAGCAGAGTGTTTCCTCGTGCTTCCTCGATGGGCAGAGGCCGCGCTGGGGAAGTGCTGGGTGTCCTTGGGTCTCGCATAGAGTGGACACTCATGTGTTGTTTCTCAAAGCTGTAACCTCATTACCAGGGGAGTAGAATAAGGAGAAAGCTGACTGCCCCTCAGTGGTTCTGACGTTTGTTAATTGCATGCTAATTCCCAGTCCACAGCAAATTGTAGCTCTTATCACTCCTTGGTGTTAAGATTGTTAACTTTTTCTTTTTCACACCCCTGTCCCCTCACCCTAAGCACTTAAACATGTGAGCATCTTTATGTAGTTGCTCCTATGAATTTTAGCTGGAAATTAAACCTGAGGAAGGAGTTCAAAAATGACTTTAATACAACTTTCCGTTGAAAATTGCTTAAAACTCAATCCTTTCATTCTGTCCTCTGCCCTTCACTGGGGGGTCACCGCTGGTAATGCAGGGAACAGCTGCCCCGATCCCATGTGAATGCACAGCTGGGCCACCCCAGACTCCTGAAGCCCGTGCTGTGCGTCTCTTGGTTTCATGGGCGGCTCTGCCAGATGTGGTCTTGCTGATGCCAAGCACAGTGAGTCTCTCCAGCAAGGCAGACATTTGAGATCATTAAAGTAACACATTTTCTCCACTATGTATAAAAATAGATTCAAAAACAAATGTCTTCTGTAGAGCACAGGGAACTATATTCAGTATCTTGTAATAACCTTTAATGAAAAAGAATATGAAAATGAATATACGTGTATATATACATGACTGGGACATTGTGCTGTACACCAGAAATTGACACATTGTAACTGACTAGTATATACTTCAATAAAAATAAACAAATAAAAATAAAAATTAAAAAACAAACAAAAAATAACAACAAAAATAAGATAAAATAGATAAACAACAAGGACCTACTGTAGAGCACAGGGAACTATATTCAGTATCTTATAAAACCTATAATGGAAAAGAATCTGAAAAAGAATATGTAAATATAATTATAACTGAATCACTTTGCTGTACACCTGAAACTAACACAAAATTGTAAATCAACTTTATTTCAATTAAAAAAAAGCAAAATAAATGAAGTGACACATTATAGGTAGCCCACCTATGATTCTGAGCAAGACCTTTCATTGGATTTTGACTGCTGGGGCCCGACGGTCTTGAACTTCCCAGCTGCCACATCAGGGGGACAGCTTTCCCTCGGCTGCTCATCTCGGGTGGGTTAGTGGCTCCCGGGCACACCCCTGAGTGCCCACCTCTTTGAGGCAAGTTGCCGCCCGGGTCTGGGTGCCCAGGTCGTGCTGCGGGAGGGTAGTGCTGAAGAGGACAGCTCCCTGCGGGCCCCTTTGCAGGACGGCAGCCCCGGGCTTCAGAGGCGGTGCCTCTCTCTGTCCCGAGGCGTGGAGTCAGAGGCCAACATCAGGGCGAGGAGGTCAGTGCTCAGGCATCCCTGCCTTCTGTGAGCTGATGCCATGTTCTGACCCTTCCATATGAAAAATGGCCCGCTAAAATCAGCACCCTCTGCTCTGTGGCTGCCTGTGTTGCCTTGCTCAGTGACATTCTCATCTCAGGCTCTGACTCCAGACCATACGTAGGTAGACGAGAGCGTGAAGAGGGAGTGCAAGTTTCAGAAGAACGCCACCTGGAAGATGAGCAGGGAGAGGCTGGTCCATAATTGTCAGCCTGCGACACGTAGACAAATGCTGCTGTGCAGGAGTGTAACCATTCAAATTCACAATGGAGACAATTTAAATGCTGTTTCAAAATAATATCCCACAGAGGGGTGTGCCAATAAATTGTATTAAAGGAACATTTAAATCAACATATTTCATAAGTTCATAGAAAGCAATTGTAAGTCATTAATTTGAGGGTTATGAAAAATATCTGGTATTTGTCCTTGCTTTTGTCTGGACTGTATAAATTTAGATTTGAAAGGTCTTCACAATCCAAACACGAGTTGACAATACATATTTCATTGTAGATGGTCTTGAGGTTCTGTTCTTTGAAGTGTCATCAGTTTTAATGGTGCCAAAATGAATTACACTCACCTAACAAAAATGTTAGGCACTGGGAATTCTGAGTTGAGTTACAGATGAAATTTCTAATTACAGGAGAGTTACCTGGTGACTATTCGTCTGAAACACTACGTGGAGCCCTCGCTCCCAGCCTGTTTCACAGCTCATCACCATCGTTCCTGCCTAGCTCACCTCCCGTGCCCTCCCCCTCCCCGTCACCGTCACTGTCCTTACTTGCACAGCCACCTGGTGTCAGCGCCTTACCTGGTTTGTAGGAGGAAAGAGCACGACACGCCGACCGGTCTCTCTGCTGGCCTCCCTGACGCTCCGTGGGCCTCGAGCTCCAGCCGCGCCCCTGCTCCCTGAGCTCTGACCTCACCTGCAGCTCCCCGCCTTCTCCGAGGTCCCAACCCTCCCAGCCCCGCCCTCTCCACGGCAGGTGTCCAGACAGCCTACAGCTTGGGTAAGACCCCTCCTCCGCTGGCCTCCACACACTGCTGGCAGCAGGGAGGTGGGCCCTGAGCTCTGCAAGCCCCCGACAGGCCCACTGCCTCATCCCTCCCCACGTCTTCTCCTGACTCCCACCTCTGCCACGGCTTTGACGGCCTCCATCTTCCGTGAGGCCACCAGGACTAGCCCCAGGGTGCTCTCCCCACCTGCTTCCCCAGCCAAGAGGGGAGCTCAGGGGCCCAAGCCACCTGCAGCCCGGCCTCGGCTTCCCGCTCTGTGGGGAGCCAGGCCCGGCCCCCAGGCCCGCTGTCCCCCGCCCAGCTTCACGTGCCGCCAAGCGCTGAACCACCAGTGACCTGGGATTGTCTGTCTGTCTACACACCAGAATGTACGCTCCATGAGAGCAGGAGTTTTGCCATTTTATTCACAGCTGTCTCCCCAGTTCTTAGCTCAGTCCTCGGCGCAGGTAGGTGGTCACGGCGTTTATGTAAGAGACAAACGAATGACTGCTCGTGCTGCGCTACTGGCCTTGCTTCTGTTTCTTGAGAAGACAGAAGGCACCAGAGGAGAACTTCCACGTGCCCCACCACCTGGACCAGCAGGTAACTGTACCTGACTTCTCTCCTGCATTGAACACGATTCCACCTTATCTGCCCTGTTGGCTTGTTTGCTGTAAATCCATGCTGCACAACCACACGGGACACAGCGCTGTGTCAGACTCCACTTTGAGGCGGTGCCAGTCCTCGCCCTCCCGTACCATGCAAGGGGACACCCCTGTCTCCCTCCCCAGCCTCAGTGCTCCTGCCATGCATTTTACACCTGCGTTTATTATAAACCCATGATACAGTTCATTGATTTTTGATGACATTAAGACATTTAAAGCATCAAACAGTAAAACATTTAAGAAGACAACGTTCTGAAGATGGGTGGTAGTGATAATTTTCCAATAATATGAACAAACTTAATGCCACTGAGCTGTGCACTTACAAATGATTGAAACACTAACTTTTGTTATGAGTATCTAACCATAACTAAAGTTTTTAAAGATAACTCAAAAAAATTTTTAACCATATGTATATTATTTTATTTCTTGAATGATTTTTAAATGCTAACATTTTACCACAATGCTTCAAATTTTTTAAGAAATTAAATGTCAATAAGTAATTTTATTACATAAATACCCATCATGCACTCATGTATTCACACACCGATTACTTATTTTTATATATAAACATATAAAACATTATTCAATGAATAAAATTTTAGAAATGTTTTATCATTCAGCAACTTTATTCTTTTCCTTAACGTAAGTTTTTATAATTCTGTATATTGATACATGTAGGCCTGATTCACTCTGCCTGTATAATATTCCATTATATGAGTAATGCAGCAATCTATACATGTGTAGATCTAAAAGATAACTCAAAATTTAAAAGGAGAGTTGAAGCAATGATTTTCTGTTCTCAGCCTGAGTTCCGACGTACCTGGGCCTGAGCCATCCTGGTCGCTCTGTGTGGTCTGCTGGCCCCGGGGCCCCCACCCTCACCGTGAGCGGGTGCCCCCCGATGCCCTCCCCCTGCAGTGGTGGATACAATGCATGCTCTGCTCCCTTGGAACTGAGGAAAGCGGAACTCAACACCCAGCTCAGACAGTCTGAAGCCAGGGGCCAAGCCCGTCAGCCTGGACCTGGACTATCTTTCCCTGTGATAAGCACCACTTCTTTGTGCCATGTTAAGTTTTTTAATAGTAAAACTGAGGCCTTTCAACTTTTTCCTGTGAAATGCTGCACTTGCGCTTAAACCGCCCCCCCAGGGGGCTGTGAAAGCGGGGTTCTGTGGCAGCGCGGTCTCAGGGAGAGACGCCCCGCGGTCTCGGCTGAGGATGCGGGCTCCATCCGAATCTGCAGTGAGAGGGGCTGCCAAGGAGACGCTCACGGCACCTGCAGACATGGGGGTCTGGAAGGGAACCGGGGTGGCTGCTGCAGTGTCCTCTGTGTCCCTCTGGCCTCACTCGGAGCACGTGTTGAGTCCCAGGGCCCTCACAGTGAAGGGGTGTTGACCCTCAGGGAAGTGAGGACAGGGGACAGGGAAGGAACACCAGGAGCCGTGCTGGAGAGACAGTGCAGACGCGTGGAGGGTTTTGCTTGGAAAACGGCACAGAAGACCATGCAGAGGCGGCCTCTGGGTAGCAGAAGGCATCACACACACCATTGGTCTCTTGGGAGATCAACTATTTTTATTTTTTTAATTAAAAAAATTAGCTTTAAAAAATTGAATAGTCAGTTTACAATGTTGCATCAGTTTCTGGTGTACAGCGTAGTACCTCAGTCATACATGAACACACATGCATTCATTTTCATTACAGGTTGCTGCAAGATGTTGACTATAGCTCCCCGTGCTGCACAGGAGGAACGTCTGTTTTATACATAGTAGTTATGTCTGCAGATCTCGAGCTACCAACTTATCCTGCCCCACCCGCTTCCCCGCTGGTGAACATGTCTGTTTTCTACGTCTGTGAGTCTGTTTCTGCTTTGTAAATAAGTTCACTTGTATTTTTTTTTTTTTTTAGATTTCACATATAAGTGAGATCATATGATATTTCTCCTTCTCGCTTACTTCACTTAGAATGACGATATCCAGGTCCATCCATGTTGCTGCAAATGGCGTTATTTTATTCTTTTTTATGGCTGAGTAGTATTCCATTGTATATATACCACTGCTTCTTTATCCAGTCCTCTGTGGATGGACACTTAGGTTGCTTCCACATCTTGGCTGTTGTAAATAGTGTTGCTGTGAACATTAGGGTGCAGGTATATTTTTGAATTAAGGTTCCCTCTGGATATATGCCCAGGAGCGGGATTGCTGGGTCATGTGTTAGTTTTTTGACCAACTATTTTTAAATCACAAATAAACAGGGAGACAGAGTGAGTCTCACATACACACATGCAGGAAGGGCCACTCGGAGTGCACGGGCCCCTCCCCGGCACCGTCAGTGTGCGAGCTCTTCTGGGGACGTCAGCCGGACCTGCTCCCGAACGGGCGCAAACCCAGAGCCCCCAGCTCGCGGAGTCGCAGTGAACGGAGGAGCTGCTGCTGCTGCCGAGACGACGGACCCTCTCAAGCCTTAAAGGGGCTCCTGTCCCGTCGGGTGCAGGGTGAGGACTCTGCCAAGTGGACCCAACAACAGGAAAAGGAAGGAGGGAGGCAAGGACGGGGGCAGGGAGGTTCTGGGGAGGATGAGCTTGGGCGGAGGGGGAAGCCGGACGGTTGCAGAGACCTGGCTGGGGGGAACCTGGGGTGAGGGCGGATGCTGGTGGGTTTGCCTGGAGGACAGAGATGCGAGGGAGCCTGGGGGAGAGGAAAGCTGGGCCAGGAGGGCCTTGAATGCCGCATTGAAACGATGGGATGGGCTCCCTTCGGGGAACCTGGGTCGGTCTGGTCCCCGCCTGAAGGCTCCCCTGGTGCCTCGGGACCACACGCTCCCCTGAAGGAGCCCCCTTCCTGAAAGGATCCTGGCATGAGTGGACCCTGAGATGCTCCCTCAGGAAGAAAGGGCAGCTTGGCCATCAGAACACGAGGCAGGTGGCAGGGGGTGGGGAGTGGAGGCATCATGGTGGCCCCATCTAGCTGGGTGATGACTTTGGGGGGACACATGGGGCCCAGGTCCAGCCACAGTTGCAGAGAACAGGGACAGCAGGTGGCGCTGCTGACTTGGTCAGCGCAGGTGATGGGACCCCCCCCTCCCTGGGCTTGCCCTCTGGCTGTGGCCCTGCTGCTTCCTCTGTTGCCCTGGGAGGAGAGAGGTGGCCAGACCCCAGGCAGCTGAGGCCCGCCACTTCTGGGGCAGCCGTTCTCAGCCTGCCCCAACCCCAAGCAGCCCCGCACCAGGGCCCGTCCGCCTTGTCAGCTGGGGAGACCACGGGACACCACGTTTCTCTGGGACACGGGCCTTTCGGGGGGTGGGTTGGTGTCCCAGAGCACCTAACGAAGCAGTGGGTGGCTTAAATAGCAGAGGTGCACTGTTTCCCTGCCCTGGAGGCCAGAGCCCAAGGCCACGGTGTCGGCAGGGCTGGTTTCTCTGAGGCTGTGCGGGAGAAGCCGCCGCAGGCCGCTCTCCTGTTTCTGGCGGTTGCCAGCGACGTTTGGGTTTCCCTGTAGATGTGCCAGCCCCGTCTGCATCATCGCAGGGCGTTCTCCCTGTGAGCCTGTCTGTGTCCAAATTTCCCCTTTTCATAAGGACACCAGCCACATTTGATGGGGGCGAACCCTCCTCCAGCGTGACCTCGTATTAAGTAATTACATCTGTGACCACCCAGCTTCTAATTACGGCCACAACCTGAGGTCCTGGCAGCTGGTGCTTCAGCAGGTGAATTGCAAGAGGCCATGGTTCCGCCCAGCCCAGCTGTGGCTCCCGGCCCAGGAGCAAGCTGCCTTGGCTTTCCTTCTTCTCCATCCCGCCTGGCTTCCCCTGAAGCAGGCTGGGACCGAGGCTGCAGGTACCGGGCAAGGGGGCAGGTGTCGGGGACACTGGGACACACCCACTGAGCCTGCCTCAGCACCGGTTTCCTCCGCAGGAAACGAGCGCTGTCCGGGACGTTACTGCTCACGGTCTCGTCCCATCACTTAACCCCTTAAAGGGGTGGAAGATCTCCCCAGGCTCTAAAAGGAGACCCCATCCGCCCGCAGTTCCCACGAGTCACCCCCCTTGTGAGCAAACGAGGACAGTGTGAGGGGCAGCCTGACACCTGCCTCGGGTGCTGGGCCGCGCGAGGCCGGCTGTCCCCTGCGGTCACGTGGTGCTTCTCATTCAGCCCCTCTCCACCAGCCCAGCGTCCTCCCCTGCAGCCCGCTGCTCCCTCCCGGAGCACGGAGCCCCCCACCCCACCCCAACCACTTCGTTAGCGTTCATTAGGGAGCAAGTGGGGTTTGACCTCGGGCCCTCAACTCTGCCCACTGGGCAATCAGGGCAAATTCTAATTTCAGCCACAGAAACAGCTAAACTTCGCCAAAAGGGAGTCCCTCGCCCCGGCCCCCACACAATGATACGTACTTCAAAAGACCGTGGATGTTTTCAGAAGCAATCACAGCCAGTCAAGAGGCCGTACGGAGAACGTGTGGGTTAAAAACATCACCCGTGAATGATCCAAAGGGCCAGCTCGCTGCCGAGCTCCAGGCCCAGGACCTTGTGGCCGGGGTTGGGGGTGTGGGGGGGGTGCGGCTCCTTCCCATCTCCCTGGCTCTTGCCTTTGTGTCCTGCACACTCCAGATGCCCCACCCAGGCCCCTGTGGGCAGATGTGGGTGCATTCATGGGCACGACTCTGCGACTGCTCAGGAGAACAAGGGTCCAGTCTGCCTCCTCAGGGCAGCTTGCCAGCCCGACAGCCCAGGCAGCCACAGTCTCCTGGGTCCGGGAAACTAGAGACAATGCCTTTTCCATGCAGCAGACATCAGCAAAAGGCCAGCTTCTCAGCTGAAGGCTCCCCAGGCCCCAGACAAATGTGTCGCCAGATTCAGCATCTCAGGTGCTGCATCTCCAGGGGGAACTAAAAAAGACAGGGATTTCCGTGTCCTGAGCTCAGCAGAAGAGCAGAGGAAGGGATAGGAGAGAGCAAACAGTGAGCAGCGGACATCCTGGAAGACTTCCCAGGGGAGGTGATCTTTAAGGATTCCAATGGGCAGAGAGTCATGTGAAGAGATTTGAATAAGCATGGCTACTTCAGGAATTAACTCATTTGATTAATAAGTCTTTGCTGTGCTGACTGCATGCAGGGCAGGGCGCCGCGGCTGGGGGGGAGGAAGCCGGCCAGCCCTGATCTTGCGCGGCTCATACTCCAGTAAGAAAGGCCAAGCTGCAGAAGTAGCTAGTGTGATAAATTGCCAGGCACTGCGGCCAAGAAACAAACGAGACCTCGTGCCGAGGAATAATGGGGTGGGAGTTCCTCCTGAGACGGGAGGTCCTGCACCCAGGGGAGCAGAGACCTGGAGTTCAGGAGGTGGGAGTGTCCCAGGGAAACGCAGCCACGGAGTCAGCGCTGGGGCCAAGAGTGGAGGGCGGGGGCCAGCGGGGGCGGGGCCGGGGCAGCAGCTCCTGCCCGGGGGAAGCAGTTCAGGTTCTGCTCTGAAGCACTCGAGGCGCCAGCCGGCTGTCTGAAGCACTCGAGGGACGGATGCTGGCTGTGTGCTGAGGCTGCCCCGGCTGCAGCCGGTGTGCAGAGGCCAGCAGGGGATAGTCAGAGATGCTGCTGTCTGCGGCTCCGAGGCCGTGGGTGTGGAGAGAAACAAAGGAACCCAGGAGCTACTGCCTGGACGCAGGGGAGAGAGGAGGGATCGCGAGCTCTCTTGCTTCTGCGCCAAGCGGTGGGATGGACAGTGGACAATTTAAAGCGATGGAGTCATGGGCACTTGACCTAAGATGCGCCTGGCCCATCCGAGTGGAGACGCCGAACCCACAGAGGGACATGTGAAACTGCACCTGGGGGCCAGGACCACCCTGCGGTAGTGGGTGTTCAGGGGAAGAGCCACCCGAGGTGGAGGGAAGCTGGGGTTGTGGCAGGCGAGTTGCCCGTGTGACCAGAGGGATTGTTGGAGGTCCCAGCACCCCGATCTGGCTGCAGACTAGCCTGCGCTCTAGGGCGGGGTGAGCCCGCCAGGCACCGAGAGTCCTGCCCGCCACCCCCAAAGCCGGCCTCTCCTCTCTGGGAGCCAGGACCCCTGCCCGGCTTTGCTCCGACACTTGGGCCCCTGGGGAGGGCCCACCCCTCAGAGGACGGACCCTCACTGTGGGTCAGAGATGCCGTTCGACCCTGAAGCCACGTCCGTGTGGGGGAGCATGGTCACGATCCTCCTATTCTGGTCATTTCTGAGAAGGCCGGCATCCCTGGGTCTCCGCCCTGCGGCTCCAACAGGATGGCAAAAGCAGCGCCGAAGACAGCCCTGAACTCGCGGGGCCTCGGACCCGGCGCCTGCCCCGCGCTTCCAGCCCAGCCGTCCCTCTGCCGTGACAGAAGCGTCCCAGAGGGTGGGACACTGGTCGCCCCTCCTCGAGCCTCTCGTCCCCCACCAGAGCTTGTGCTTTCCGCAGCCACGTGTCCGCAGAGGCCCCTTGGAGGAAGCGTGCCTCCTTCAGCAGCCACTTTCTACGGAAGAGAGTAGGGACACGGCCGGCAGCCCCAACCGGGGAAGGGACGGGGCTCCTGCTCCAGAGCCCGGCCGGGCAGCACAACTTGGTTAACGAGAAACACGCTCGCTGTTTCTGGCTAATTTGGTTTCCTGCCAAGACAAACCAACCCGAGGTGTTCCCACCTCCCTGGTCACACAGCTGCCCGGGGTCTCCTGGAAACTGAGCACGCGGAGGAGGATGCGTCCTGCGCTGTGGCCACGGGGGCAGCTGTCCCTCGCTGATTGCCTGGGTTTTTGCTACTTGGAGTGGGGCCTGGGGGGGCTGCCTCCCTTTGGCACCAGGCCTCTCAGCCCCGGCCTGGCCCTCCCCTCTGGAGTCCTGGGTGGAGAGGGTCCAGGAGAGAAGAGGGCTGCGGGTGAGCCCAGCCCCACTGGAGGGAGCGCCACAGAAGACACCGCACGGCCCGGGATGACAGCCCCCACCTCCCACTTCACCCAAGACCCTCTTGCTGTCGTGTGCCTTAGACAGGCCCGGAGCCGTGCCCCCGCCACACTGGCCCACGTCCCAGCAGAGAGCAGGACTAGGTGGCCCGCTCGGGGGCGTCTGAGGCCCGGCACGGTGGTGGTCCTCAGGCACAGCCCGAGAAGAACTGGGGTCTAACTTCATGCTGAGGCAAGACCAGCTCAGAGCTGGTGGTGCCCGGCTCACTGACGGACACTGACTGCGCCCCTGCCCTGGTGCCCGCCTCAGTGGGGGGGGGCAAGAAAGTGGGTCTCAGAGTGGTGGGGGCCAAAGACTGGTCCTGCCCCCTCCCATGGGGGCCAATGGCTGCAGGCCTTTTTGTGAAAGGACACCTAGACCTGGGGGTGAAAGGTCAGACTTGCAACTCAGGTGGGTAGACGCCCCGAGCGTGGGTGCGTGTGGCCTGACCCAGTCACCCACTCAGATGAAGCTCCGATTGCTGGCTGAGAGCAGTGGGGACACTGCTGCGACTCCATGCCTGCTCGCCTGGGCCTTTGAATTCCGGCGGACTAGTCTGGAGGCCGCCGTGGGCAGAAGAACCGGCCTGAACCAGTCTGAGGAGGTGGACGTACACCTGGTGGGCTGGGCACCATAAACCCAGACGCAGGCGGTCCAGCCACAGGTCTTCGGTGGCCATCGGTCGAGCCAGGAGGAGGCAGCGCCACGGTCTGGTTGGACGGACCTGGCGGAACAGCTCTGCAGTTGGAGAAGGCAAAGCCGAGGTCAGAGTGCAGCGTGGGATGGAATGGGGGGCAGGTAGGAGCTGGCCTGGGGCTGGGAGGACCTCCTCACCAGGGGCCACAGGCAGGAGCAGCACCTGGGCTGCTGTAAGTCGTGGGCTTACTCATCCCTTGTTCAAGGAGGCTCTGTTTTCCGGAATTAGGCTGAGCCCACAGAGGACACTGTCTGAAATTAACTTACGTGTCCTGGAGTGAACTTGTTCCCAAAGGCACGTCTTCTCCTTCACATCTAGTCCTTCCTCCTGCTCTGCCGGCAGGTCCTTCCTCGCAGGTCTTTTCTGAACCGCCACGAAGACGAAGCCCGGGTGGTTCTCCGTCAGTCGCTCTCTGGGGTGTGACGCTCCAGGGCTGACGGGGGTGCAGCCTCTTCCGGAAACACGGGTGCCCGGGAGGCCTTGACCGGGAGGAGCTTCTGGGTTGCGTGGGGGCTTCCTGTTTCGGTGGCCTGGTTTTCTGACTTTGAGTGAGGGGCTTCGTCTGTCACCAATCCAGATTCGAGCTCATGTTACCTGTCGTTCCTTTTCCAGAAGCAGCAAAGGAGAAACTTCGAACTCCGGCCCCGTGACCCAGGTCCTGCTCCCGCCTCTGCGGCTGCAGGGCTCCTTTTCTCAGACACAGGCACTGTCTCCTTCGACACCAGCTGAATTTGTTGTTGGAAAGAGTTCTTGAGTGAGCTTTGGCAGTTTGTGTCTTTCAGAAAGACTTGGTCCATTTCATCAAAGACAGTGAATTTATTGGCATAAAGTTTTCATAAAATTCCTTTACCCTTTTAATTATTCTTTTAATTTCTCGAATGTCCGGGGTGGTTGAGCCCTCCTGATGGACAGACCCCTTTGTCGCCATGAAATAAGTTTGTCCTGGCTGATAGTCTTTGCTTCGAAATCTACTTTGCCGCTATTAACACAATCATGTGATCACTGTAGGTTTGTGTAAACCAGCCTGGCTTGGAGTATCCTCTCTCCATCCATCCTTTTGCCTTTAACCTACTTGTGTCTTTATACTTCACGTGGTTTTTTGTAAGCGGCATAGTGTTTGGGTCTTGCTTTCCATCCAAGATGGTGACATCTGCCTTTTAATTGAAGCACTTAGACAACTTACATTTAACGTGATTATTGATATGGTTCGATTTGAGGCTATCTTCTTGATACTGGTTTTCTATTTGTCCCAGTTGTTCCTGTGGGAATAATTCAGTAGTTTCTATGATTCCTTTTTATCCCCTTGTAAGGCTAGTTAGCTATATATAGATCCTTGTTTTATCTGAGAAATTGCCTTAGGGTCTGCGCTGTGGTCCTAAAGCTAACACAGTCCGTGTGCTGTGGGCTGTCCCGCCCCAGGGAGAGCAGACGAACCTGACAGCACTGTCCTTCCACTTCTCTCACTTCTATCAGCTTATGTTTTGCTGGAAAAAAAGCGAAAAACGCTTTGTTTTACTTTCATTTGAGGAAGACATTGTAGTTGGGTATAAAATTTTAGGTTGACAGTTTTTTGGTTTTGTGATTTAAATATGTTGATTCATCACCTTCCCATTTGCGTAGTTTCTGATGTGAAATCTGTTCTTGTCTTATTTTTGTTCCTCTGCGTAAAACGCCCTCGTCTCTGGCCATCGTGTGGACTTCCCTCTCCTTCACTGGCCTCGAGTGATTTGTTATGATGCGACTCAGTGTAACTTTCTTCACACAGTTTCCTCAGGATGAAGGTTCACTGAGCTTCCTGGGTCTTTGAGTTGGTCATTTTCACATCAGATTTGGAAAAATTTTTATTATTATTTCCTTTTTTCTTCCAATAGTTTTGTATCTTCTATGTCCTTCCTTAATGTTTGGAACGTATGGAATGCAGTTACGATGACTGTCTTGATTTCTTTGTCTGCTGGTTCTAACATCTGCACCAATTTCGGGCCTATTTCACATTATTGATTTTTCTTCTCAGTATCGGTTCTATGTGTTTTTTGTCCTGCTTGATAATCTTTGATGAGATGCCAAATATTGTAAATTTTATCTTGCTGGGTGCTGGGTGTTCTTGTATTCCTGTAAATGTTCTTGAGATTTGTTCTGGGATGCAAATGAATCGCTTGAAAACAGTTTGATCTTCTTGAATCTCGCTGCTGGTGGGACCAGAGCTTCGTTTAATCTGTGGTACTGATTCTCCATCACTGAGGCCCCCAGAGGTCTTCCGGTCTGGCTGGAGGAAGGACAACTCCCAGACACGGGTGAGCGCTGGGCACTGCCCCCTTACCCTTCTCCTCCTGGTCGTGGGGAGACTTCCTCACACACATCTGCTGGCCAGAAGTCAGCATAGCACTTCAGAGTTAGCTTCTGTGGACCTCCAGGTTCTCCTCTCTGGTACAATGCCCTGCAAAACTCGGAACCCTATCTTCTCAACTCAGCAAGTCTGCTGGGACCTGCCCGCCCACCCCACCATGTGTGGCCTGGAAGCCCAAGGCTATGGCGGGATTCACCTCATTTCCTTCCCACCCCATGGGGGTCACTGTCACAGCTTGATTCCAGTGTCTTGAAAGCAACTGCTGCCCATTTGTGGTCTGGTTTTTGTTTCTTTTCATTTCAGGTGGAAGGACGTGGCGAGGTCTTTATTGGATTTCAGCTCTGTCCACGTCCGTGATCTGTCTTCCTCAGCGTCCACACCCAGGGCTGCATCGGGGCTGGGCGCTCGGTGGGCGCTGGGCGCTGAGTACGTGTTGAGTACACGAGCACATGAGCACGTTAATTTAACCAGGGAGGAACAAGCACGTAGAAGGCATTCTTCACAAGCCTGAGGAGCAGCCTTTTGTGTGCGTGCGTCTTATTTCTTCTCAGTGCAGATCTTGAGGCCAAGGAGCCTGTTGAATGGACTCTTATAACACCCTTAGGGAGGAAAAGCTTGGTCTTGTGTACTTTAGGCCTTTAATAAATATTTGGTCAATGAATAAACAAACAGGAGACATTTACGTGTGTGTGTAAACAAATATGGTTCAGCCCCAAAGCTCACAAGTCTGCGTTTAAGCCTGGCAGCGCCGCCCGTTTACTCTCTGCCCGGCACGTGCCGTCACAGCGGCAGTCAGTATCCACCGAGGGCAAGAGGGCAACTCGGAGGGCGCAGCGGGCGGGCCCCTGCAGCGGAGGCTCTTGTAGTGCCGCCTTAGTCTTTTCAAGGGGCTTAGATTCTCTGGGGATGGAAAGTGAGGGCAGAAAAGTTAGCCGCTATCGAAAATTAGTCACAAAAAAAAAAATGGTAAAAAATTAGTCACAAGTCAGTTGGAAAACAGAAGTCAGTCTTCACAAATGGGCTGGTGGGTAGCCACTGCTCACGACATCAGCCTGATTCGAGACTCAATGTTGCCACTGGCCCAGCCATTTGGAAGGGACTCGTTCATCTCAGGAACATTCTTTCATGCAGGATACGTGACCCGGCTGACAGTGGGGGGTCCGAGCAGCATAGGTCTGGGAGCAGGTATCAGCCTCGAAAGGGGGGGTCACAATCGATCAGCAGGACACAGGGTCCACCCCCAGTCCGGGGAGTGGCTGTGCTGTTCAGTTAGGGGACAGTGGGCAGGGACACTGGGAGTAAATAACCCCTCAGGCTGGACCAAAGCAGAGGCCGTGAAGACAAGAGAGTGGGTTGCTTGGGGAAGGAAGTTTTCAGTGTATCTCCCCTTACAGACGAGTTAAACCTGTTTCCAATCTGGTACCAGAACCAGTTCACCCGCACAGTGTTTTAGATACAGTCAAGATCACACTGGGATGAAACCAAGCTCGTGGCTGCGTGCTGAGCCCGGAGGAGCCTGGCCGCCCAGCCCGACCCCCACCGAGGTTTTGAAACTCATCACCCGGAGCCTGCAAGCCTGGGGTGGGGAGGCGGTGGATGTGACATTTGATTTTTAAGCCCTGGGCGCCTCCCCACCTAGATTACTTTGCCGTGAAATCAATACCTGACCCTAAGCTATTTTATAGCCAGTTTTATTTGTTAAATGAATTCTAGCTATTTGGTGACTACAAGATACTCTAATTTTGAGCAGTCTCAGCTCTTCAGCCGTCTCCATACGTGTTCTCAGTCCCTTGAAGAAGCCGTGGCAGGCACTGAGCCCCCGGAGACAGGCCCTGAAAGGCTGCAGGAAACAGCAAACTGCAAGCCTGGCTCCGTCGCGTGCGGACAAAATCCGCTGCACGCATCGCCCTCTTGTGGTCACGCGGCAGATGGAAAACTTCAAAGGCGAGTTACAGGGAGGCTACGGTCTGCACAACAGAAACGTGTTCTCCGTTAGGGAAAGCCGCGCCGAGCATCCTTTCTTCCACGTTGTGCACACACACGAGTGTAAGCAGGCGGGATGTTGCGTCAGGTCACCCTCCTCTGTCAAAAAGAAATGAACGTTAGGTGTGTACATTTTAATCTTCGGACCCGCAGATCATCACGGCGGCTGCCAAAGTCACAGGGCGTCCAAGCTGCACAGCGTTTCCAAGACCGTCTTGTTCAAATCCTTCTTTTTTAAAAACGAGGGAGTTCAAAGTCCTCGGAGGCCGGGACTCAGGAAGAGCAGGGCAGGGCCTGGGCCCCGGTCGCACTCCGGATTCTTCCTCTGGCTTCTCTGCGCAGCCCTCCCCGGTCAGGTGGGCTGGCGAGGCTGCTCTGTGGCCTCACCAAACAGCCCATGAGTTTCGGTGTTTTCTTTTTTAGCTTGGTGTTTAAAAATGTTTTTTTTTAATTGTAGTAAAATACACATAACATAAAATTTATTTTCGTAACAACTTTGAGCGCACAGTCCAGCAGCATTAAGCATCACTGTCCATCTCCAGAGCTCTGTTCATCTTCCCAAACTGAGACTCTGTCCCCACCAAACACCAGCTCCCTGTTCCCGGCCCACAGCCCCCGTTTTACAGTCTGTCTCTATGAGCTTGGCTACTCGAGGGCTTGCCTCAGAGTCGTCCAGAATTTGTCCTCTTGTGACGGTTTTATTTCACTCAGCATAATATCCTCCAGGTCTCTCTGTCTTGTAGCAGGTGTCAGAACATCCTTCCTTATTAAGGCTGAATAATATTCTGCTGTATGGATGGACCACATTTTGCTTATCCATTCATCTGTTGATGGACCCTTGGGTGGTTTCCCGAGTTCATGTGGTTTTGCTGAAGGGACACCCACCATCACATGAACGTAGAGTGAGGGGACGGAATTCAGTCACATCCTTCTCTGTGAGTGGGTGTGTCCCGTCCCAGCCAGGCATCCGGAGGCCTTCACCTGAGGTCCCAGGTGTGTCAGGCAACCTGCATTCCTTCTTCCCTGCAGAAGAGCTCAGGGACCCGGGGTCTGGCTCAGGCTGCAGCCCGGGATCAGATGCTGTTTGAAATTTGGAACTGGATTCAGAAGGATCCAGAGCTTGAAAAGGAATGTCCTTTCAATTGATCTAAAAATCGAGAAAAAAGTGTTGGTTTGCTGAACAGGTAGCTTTCAAATGAGCAACTGCCAAGTGCGTTGGAGAGAACTGGCATCAGGGGCAGGGCGGGTGGCGACGATTTTGCTCCTGCCCTGCGTCAGCAGCCACCACGGAGCGTCACATGGCTCGGGCACTCTGTCACCGTGGCCTTGCAATTCTCTTTAAAATAAGACTCTCTCTAAAACGAAAATCCTCCTGAGCTTGTGCTTCTCTCAGTGCCCACTCTTCCTGAGCATGGATGCCGTGGCAGGGAAGGGACTTGCACAAGTGTCTCCCGTGAACCGTTTGCTCTCTGTCTGTGTCTGCGGGCATCCTGCTTCAGAATCCACCGAGATACCCAGGGGCTGCTTCTTGCTGCAGCCTTCACACCAGCCAGGTGGGTCCCCAGATCAGAACTACGACACGAGGCCAAATTAAATGTTCCCTCGCCTTCACTGCAGTTTTCACATTTCCTTGCTCTTAGCCGATGCCCCCTTAAAAATCCTGCAACAGGCTCACCCTTTCCTATTAAAACAGACTTGCTGTTCCTTCCAGATCATGAAAGCTCCAGGCGAGACAGGTGATCTCAGCTTTCCTTTGGTTTTGCTGGACACCCTTTGTCCCTACAAGTGCAGAGGCCCTGACCGACCTGCACTGGCTGAGCACTGGTGGCCGAGCACCAGGACAGCACAGGCCAGACAGAAGCCCCCAGGCGACCAGGACAGGAGCACCCAGGTGCCCTCAGCCCTCTCCCCTCGGGCTGCAGTCAAGGCAGTTTCAGGTCCCCAGAACTCATTAGAGGGTCACCTAGGTTCAGATGAGTGGCTGGAACAGCAAGCAGGTGCAATGAGACAACGCTATGTAAAGTCAGGTTACATCCTCCCCGTGAACCAGGAACCACATCTCTTTATGAACACCTGCAATTTGCTTCAGAAAATAAATGTGCCTTCGGAGACGTATTTCCACTGGGGACTAGGGGTGTCCTGCATGGAACGGTCACTTAGAAGTCTTCTAGAAGAGGAACCTATTTCTGGGACTTCAAAGTTTTGTATACGTTTGAAGCCATAGCCTCCGTTAATAATGACAGGCTTTAAAAAAAAAACAAAAAACCTCCCAGTTTTGCTACCTAAGTGATACTCTGCGTAAATCTTTTAAAACTAATTTTTAAAACCAGAAGTGTGTTCTCATAGCAATTTCTTAATTTCTAATAAACTCAATGGAGACCATTTTGCAGTTAATGGAATTCTTTTTTAAATTACCCTTTAATCTTCACTTGTTTGAGCTCTTAGAAAATGGCCAGTTGCTAAATTGAAGCTTAAATGAATTTCTTCTTTATAATAGTTAAGAAGGCACCAAGCCTTAGCAAACAATTTCATGTCTGATTAAAAATAAAAAGTAATTTTAAAGTATGTATGCAGGAAAAGATACCATTTAAATCATACAGATTTCTTAAAAAAAAAAAAAAAGAGAGAGAGAGATTTCTCTGGCTTAATCGAAGGCTCTTTATATTCTGGTGAAAATGTTGGTAATTCTCAGTGTAGCTTCCTGAAGGGGTTTCCTCAGAAGAGAAAGGAGATGCTTTCAATTCTCTTCTTCCTATTTTCACAGGAGTGTTTCTGACACAGCATGGTGATATTTTTTGATGAAAATGTCATAGCAAGCCTCTGGGTTTTCCTGAATTTGTGTAGATAAAAGAGAAGGACAAAAATATTTTCCATCTGTAATTTTTTGAAGTTAGAAGACTTTTTTTTAAAACCTGCATTAAATTAGCAATGGAAATCATATCCCCTGTCTCCAACCATTTCTAAAGTTGAGAATCATTTCATTTCTGGAATTCTGGTACATTTAATTCTTTGACAACACGTGTGCCCACATTTACACACAGATGCGCGAAGACAATCGTTGCAGAGGGGAACATTTTTCTAAAATATTAGCCCGCAGAGTTTAAAAATGAATGTGTTTGGCCCATTGACTTGTTATATAATAGACTTTATTTAAAAATCAGGCTTCGGATTATTGGCTCTTACTGAGACTTGTCACAGTCTATTTTATAATGAGAAAACAATGTAACAGGAGTGTAAGGTTTAACCAAAGCTAATTTGATGCAATATTCCAGTTAGCATTCTCTGTTTAGGTAAAGTGCAGACCCACCCACATCCAGCCTGCACTCTGCGTGCGAGCGGTCCTAGGCGTCCGGCTAAGAGTCCGCCGTCCCTTTGTCCAGGCGCGAGTCAGCCAGCCTCCCTGCTGGACTCTCACGCACTATTCCGTCTCCACGGTTTCCTAGAGCTGTCTTCTCAAAGCAGGAGATATGCTCTTTTATTTTGTCATGCAAGTGCTCCCCACAGATTTATGGTAGTGGACACACCTGCGGGGGGACCACCCCCACCCCGTGCACATCTGAAAACCCTGCCACGTCGTCTCTGTCTTTGAGGGGAAACAAGTTGTGCACTTTTCCCCCTGGATTCATTGCAAGAGCTGACTGCCTGAGTCCTGTCCCCGCGCTGCTCCTGCTTGTAAAACTGCAGGTGTGTCGTCGGCTGTCCTCAGGTCCCGCTAGAGAGAGCCACGCCAAGTCCCCCTGTGATCGGGGTGGGGGGGCATTCTTCTGCTCCTTTAGTCAGTTGCTAACACTTCGCTGTTTAATATCACAGCGAGCACAGCCACCAACAAGGAAGGACGCCCTCCCGAAATAATTTGAAAAACCTTCTGCTCAGTAACAAACGTAAAATCTATCATTATTCAATACAGAGGAATTTTCTTTTCTTGTAAGAAAATAGCAGTTCTGTTCCTGATGCTTTATTTTGATTGTGGAAATTCTTTTTTTTTTAAAGCAACTTCTCTGTACAAAGAAACATTGTATCTTTTGTTTATTTTCATCCCTCTGATCTGACACAAAATAGGGAACAATGTTTTTACTTGAGAGCAATTAGTCCTGTTCCTGTTTCAGAAAAATGGTTGAACACAGGCTTAGAGAAGAGAATATGCCTTCAAAAATGACTGACCATTAAGTCCTAAAGACAACTTAGAGGTTTTTTCCTCTAGCAAATAACCATAATTTCCTTGAAATCTAGTTCTTTATGTAATTAAAGTTATTTATTTAAGGATTTAAATTTGCTTTAACATTTTAAATGGCCTCAGTGTCTGTGTAAAATTCAGCATCTTGAGCCTGGTCGGTGTTGGGTCCGACTACACATATAACTTTACCACTGCTCTGTAAGACTTGCCATTGTCTTGGCAGGCAGCAGTTTAAAACGCTGGCCTGCCAGGGAAGGAACTGGGAGGTCACCCCTGCTCCAGCCGGGCTGGGGCTTTTATGGTCCTGGACTCCTCCGGTGCCTCCCAGATGAGTCTCCGAGTTTGATTCCTTACAGCGAGGCAGGGACAGGGTCTCAGGCTTGTTTATTGATACAGAATGTTCAAGACCAACAGCCAGGCTTTTGCGTCTGATCAAGCGACTTTGTGTGCAAATCTTATGGAATGTGGCATTCCAGACTTTAAAAGGAAGGGGGGATCGCCATGGCAACGGCACAGGGGCTGGGGCTGGGGGTCCCCGTGGGAGCTAGGAGGCCAGCAGAATTTTAAGCATTTGCAACTTACAAAAAGAAGAAGAGGGAAGCTCCGTCCCCCTGCCAGCTCTGTCTGCAGGAATGGACACGGTTGGAGGGCTCCTCGGAAGGGTCCAAGGAAACGCGGCTCGAGCCCGCATGTCACGTGCTGGGAAGGGCAGTGGGCTGAGGAAGAGCAGATCCGGCCTTTTCCACTGAAGAAGGAGCCGCTGTTGCTGCCTAGGCTCCCAGAAGGAGCAGAGTCTAGGAAAGAGGCCAGTGGCTGGTCAGCAGGTGTCCTCTCCTGACCACCAGCTCCGTGTGCCCAGCTGGACTGCGCGGCGGCTCGGAAGGCTGCCGGAGGTGGAGGCCCGGGCTGCGGTCCCCGGGCCCGGCCGGCGCCCTGCCCGGCGCCCTGCCAGACGCACGCGGAGCCGGCCAAGCGCGGCCCGCGGGGCTCGTGGCTCCCGATGCTGTACGTGCGAGAACAGCTTTAATGGGCATGGAAACTGCAAATAACAAATACAAGTGAGTGGAGTTTAACAGTCACTGCAAACGAGCGTGATTTGTGGTTGTAGCTTCTGAGGAGGGAGGAAAGAGCAGACTGATAAATGCGGCTCATTCAGATGCACTAGGGACAGAGCTTTATCATTCCCCCTTTCCCCCCGAAAAAGGCCATTGTGAAGGTGAAAAGCCCAAGCGCGTGGTGCCCGCGTCTGCGTCAGGGCCTGCTGGCAGCCCCTGGCCCCGGGGCAGGAGCCTGGCGCCCGGCCCGGGGCACCTGCAGGGTCTCGGGGGAAGGCTGAGGGGGAGGCAACGTGGAGGCAAAGTGCACTGAGGCCCCCGGGGAAGGCCGCAGAGGCCGGCCCCTACTCTGCTTCCAGCCAAGTCAGCCTGCGTGGGGAGTGAGGGCGGGGCTGCCGGTTCCCTGGACGACGGAGTCAGAGGGTCGTGTCCTGGACGTCTGGGGGTTAGTGGTGCTCCGCTTTGCACAGTGGTGGTGAGCACGCACTGGCCACACCCCAGACCTCGCTGCCACCACCGCGATTTCACACTGTCTCAAACAGGCACAGGCTCAGCCTTTGGAAACAAACTCCCACAGAGATGACGGTCAGAGACGCAAGGGTCCCGCAATCCACCTCTTGCAGGAAGTCAGGCCTCCTTGATTTCAGGTTTTCCCTCCTATCTGGTGACCGTGGGTGACTCATGTTGCCTCTGATTCTGCAAAGTGGGTCTAATTCTATTTTGCCCCCTCCAAGGACAAGCCATCAAGGAGAAGAAAGCAGGTGCTGATGGGAGCGGGGAGGGATGGGGGAGGGGTGAGGCGGGAGGTCCGGGATTTCAGCAAGTGGCCTGTGGCTGTCTTGGAAGTACTTAAGGAAGTTTGGAGAAGTGTAACGGAGAAAGTAGAGGTAACCCCTGACTGAGCAAACACCAGAGAGCATTTGATCATCTCTGCCCTTCCTTCTTTCTTTCTTCTTCTGTCACCTGCAAACAGGTTGATGACATACAACTTTTTTATCGTAATAAAAATATTCTTAGCAAATATATATACACCATTTTAACCATTTTTAAGTGTATATTCAGTGGCATTAAGTACACTCACATTGTTATGAAGTCATCACCACCATCCATCTCCAGAACTTTTTCATCACCCCAAACCGAAACTATGTCACCATTAAACACTCCCCATTCGCCTCCCCCCGCCCCTGGCGACCCCCACGTACTGTCTGTCCCCATGAACTTGACCAAGTACTTCATACAAGTGGGATCATGTGGTGGTTGTCCTTCTGTGGTGGCTTATTTCACTCAGCAGAATGTCCTCAAGGTCCGTCTGTGTTGCGGCACATGTCAGAATTCCCTTCCTGTTTAAGGCTGAATAGTCTTCTATTGTCTGGATAGACCACATTTCATTCCATTTATCCATTTATTCATCTGTTGATGGATTTTGGATTGCTTCCACCTCTCGGCTATAGTGAATAATGCTGCTGCAAACATGGGTGCACACATGTCTGTTTAAATCCCTGATTTCAGCTCCTTTGGGGAATACCCAGAGTGGAATTGCTGGATCATATGGTGACTCGAAGTTTAACTTTTTGAGGAGCTGCCTTACCATCTCCCCCAGGGCTGCACCATTCCACCTTCCCGCCAGAGACGCACAGGGTTCCGGTTTCCCCCTCCTTTGCCAGCTCTGTGTGTTTGCTTATAACAGCCACGCTAGTGAATGTGAAGCGGTGTCGTTGTGGTCTGGGTTCGCGCTTCCCGAGCAGTCAGTGACGCTGAGGTTCTTTTCATGGGCCCATCGGCCATTTGTACATGCTCTTTGGAGAAACATCTATTTAAGCCCTCCCATTTTAAAGTCAGATGGCTTGGGTTTCTGTTGTTTGATGTACCTAGATTTACAGAAGGTTCTCCTATCCTTGTATATGGGGAATATCTTTCTAACCTGCTTTCCTGACTCCCCACTGTCCCCTCGCTCTTGAAACAGGGGGTCATGTAGCAGATGGAAAATGCAGACCTGGCTCAGACCCTACTCTCTCGCTTCCCAGTTGTGAACTCCTGGGCAAATGACCTTCTCTGTACCTTGGTTTTCTCACGTGTAGAATGCGGATCTAGTGTGCTTGCCATAGACGCTGATGGTGGCATGCTCCTCTCGTCCTCACAAGACCCCCTTAGGTGGACAGCACCATCCTCTGCATCTGTGGGTGGGAAAACCTTAGGAAGATCAAGTTACTTATCCAAAGTCACTCAGCCACGGGGGGCGTGACCAGGACGTGAAGCCAAGGGCCGTCCCATATCAGAGCCATGTCCTCAGCCAACCCTGCAGGGCTAACAGCTTGTCCTGACCTTGAACAAACCAGAATTTATATCTTGAGAGTGGCAGTGGTTACATAACTGTATACATTTATCAAAAGTAAAAAGGATGAATTTTACTAAATGCAAACTATGCTTTGATTTAAAAAAAATTGGAAAAACAGGTTCTATAATTTCCCTGTTTGTACAAACTTTTTTTTAGTTTGTTGCAGTTTGCAGGCATTTAATGGTGTTCTTTGTGCGGTTTGCTTCACAGGAGACCCTCACTTGCCAGTGTGGAAACAGCAGCATTTACCAAGCTGGCAAGGCCTTTCCGGGGAAGGCCTGAGCCTGCCGGGTGGCAGACATCCTAGGCTGAGCTTCCCTGGGTCAAATGAGCGGCTCTGCAAGTCCAGCGCAGGGCGAGCACCGCAGAGAGGAGGCTGCCTCGTCCCGCCCAGCCTAATTCTAAGTGCTGTCGCTGGGCCCAGAGGCTTGTCGCTTCGGCCTTGGCTACCCTCCTTTGAGAATAGAAAGGTGTTCCCTGGCTCTGGCTCGGTTCAGACCGGCTTAGCCTGAGGGTCTCTGGCCCTGCAGTCATGTGTGGGACCCCTTTGTCAGAGCGGCTAAGCTTTGTCGGGAGGACGTGTGCAGAGAAGACTCACGTGTGTGATCATGTGTGCGTGTCGGAGAAAGACGAAAACAAGCCAGCAGAGCTCTCCTGGTGGCCCTGTCTTCACCTCTGAAAGGCTTCACTCAGACTCCCATGCCGGCCAGCTCTGCCGGCACAGCCACCAGCATCGCGGCACCTGCTGGCCCCCCGCAGCCCAGCCCCACGCCTGCTCGTCCCCGCGACATCGTCTGCCTTCTCTCTGCCCCTGAACCACTTCCGCTCCGCCCGCTCCCCGCCATCTCATCCCTCTTAACCTTTCTCTGGAAGCCTTGCACCTTTCCTTCTGCGCACAAGCCGCCCCTGCTCTGCTGTTCTGGAAAGGGACTTGCAGCTCGACCTGGGTGGGCATTGCAAGGACGCGGGACTGTGAAATGCACATTGGCAGGAGAGAGAATACTTGGGTGGCTTTCGAAGGCAATTTTGTTGAATTAGTGCCTCTGGCATGAAATACACACACACATTCATTCTACTATGTGCACATTTAAACACATTCAGTGTAAATGTGATGGGGGTAACCATGAATATATCTTTACATGTTAAATATTTTAAAACTAAGTCTCATTTTCTGATGAACCCCTGGTTATATCTTCTTGACTGAAAATTGGTTAGGAATTTCGGACGGTGATGGAATTGTTTTACATCTTGATTGTGCTGGTGGTTGCACAGCTATATTCACTTGTCAAAACCAAAAATGATTAATTTTACTGAGTAATCCATTTTTCTTAATAAAAAACAGAGAAACAATGGGTTACAAAATGAGGAATTCAACGGGTCAGACAGATATTTGAGCTGCATGACACCAACAGCCGGCTGACAGTGTATTTTCATTTCATTAACTGACTCAGTGGTCATTCTGAAACCTTGGAAAGGACCAATGTCCACTTCTAAATGCAGACCAGGCTGTGGGGCACACTAGTTTTTCTTTTCAGTTCTCCTCCCTCTTCTAAGGACCACACTCCCTCCTCCACCCCCACCAGGAGCCAGCGGTGCTGGCTGGGCTGATCGCCAGAGCAGCCTGCCCTCAGCCCATGTGAGTGGGCACAAGGCCCAGCAGAGCCAGTCAAAATGCTTCCCCTGGAGGCGGGAGGGGGCTGGTCTCCTGGGAGGGTACAGGCAGCAGAATGCTGGTGGCCAAAGCCATTGCAGGAGAAAGGAGACAAGATGCAGGTAAGGGAGGTGGAACTCATGAAGCAGGAGAAATAAGGACCAGAGGAAGTGCCAGCAGCGCCCTGCCTGGTCCTGCCTGGGTCTTCACGCAGAACCTCAGATCTGGTCCAAAGCAACGCAGTGCAGGTCTAACAGAGAGGGTACGTTGGAGGAAGGAGGAACTTCTAACAACTATGCTGGCAGAGAAGATGGACTGAGAAACAAAATGTGTGCTCGAAGCAGGCTTTCTCTCAGACGAGAGTAGTTATGACGAAGTAAAAGGATGGACAGTAATCGCATCCCATTTCCTCCTAGCTCTGGGCCCCCCAAGTCGGGTGAAGTTCAGTCTCAGGGAGGAGGGGCTGGGTGATGGGTCCACTGCCAGCTGAGTGTGGGAAAAAGAGACCACACAAAAGCTGCAAGTGGAGGCAGCAGACACTGAGCTCACCTGCGGAGGAAAGGTGGATTTGTAGTGAAGAAAAGAAGCTTTGGAAATGTTATCTCAAAATGCAGATAAAAATAAGAAAACTGTAAGAGAGAAAAGGATCGACAAAGAGGACAGAGAATGAAGACCCATGGAACCTGTGCAGAAAAGAGAAAACAAAACACAAATCAAAGTTACAATAGAAGAAAGCTTTCCTGAGCGATCGGAAGATACCTGAAGATGCAAAATCAAGGTGATTCCTCAGCTCACTCCCCAGAATGTTGCCGCCAGGAAAATGAGCATTTTGAAAGGAAACGGAAGTGTGAGAGTAGACAACAGGAGAACGAACACGGAATGTGGAACTGTTGACGCTGCGCTTCCAGGGAGGAAGACTGAATATCATAAAGACACAGATCCCTCCTGAGCTAGTTCAAACTCAGATTCCCACAGAGTTCCTCAAACTTCACAAAAATAGGTCCCCCTGGAAGAAGTCGTGTGAAAAGGGCGGAAAAAGGAGAAGGAAGGCAAGAGTGAGAAGGGAAAGGAAGAGAGAGGACCAGTCAACTCAAGCTTCCCGCAGTTTTCAACCCATGGTCACTGAGTCGATTCCATTACAAAGGACCCAGCAGTCATGAGATTTGTTCACGCCTGTTCCAAACATTTAGAACTGCTGCTTTAAGCTTAAAATATTGAGCCAAGATAAAAAGCACGAAAGGCAAATCTCCAGTTCCCAGAAATAAGGAGTAGAAGGCCAGCTAGAGCAGAGAGCAGGAGCTGGCGTCACGCGCCAGGGTGGGTGTGCGCTGGGCTTGTCATCGCGGTGGAGGCAGCCTGTGACCAGGAGCAGTGGTAACCTGGCATCGCTCTCCTTACCTTAAGCTGGGAGACGAGAAGCTGGAAACCTCTTCACACACGTGAGCAGAGAGCAGAAGGATCTCCACACTCTGGCCCCAGGTCATGGCCTGGAAGAGAGCTTCCTTTAACAAGCTGTGAAATGAGCAGAAACTGAGCCCATGCTGTGTGCGGGTGTCAGGCCCCAACTCACACTTCTCTTGGCATACGAAACACCGTGCTGCAGTCCAAGTCCCAGGGGAAAATCAGCTCTGGGCAAGTCTAGCGTCAGCTGAGACAGGCCACAGAATCTGCTCCTCCAAATGGAGAATTCACGCCCAGAGAACTCAGTTTAACAGAATAATCTGAACGAAACTCTAAACTAAAAATGCTTCAAATATTCAAGACATCAATGGAAGGGAAAAACGCTTAAAACAAGAATAGGCAATTAGGAAACAAAAATAATCAAATCTGGAAATAATCAAGTAGAAACCTTAGGTGAGTGAATTTTTTTTTAAGCTCCAATGGTAGACATGATGTAGCTGAAGAGAGAAATAACAAAATGGAAAAAAGTCTGAAAACTCATCAGCACGCAGCACAGAAAACTAAAGTAGAGCTGCGAGCGAGAAACTGAGAGCCGTGAAGAGTGAGACGCTTAAATGTGCATCCAGTAGGAGTTCTAGGAAGAGGCAATGTTGAGACTTGGGTGCAGGCGGTATCTGTAGAGCTGGTGCCTGAAAACGTTCCAGAATTGAAGGAAGACCTGAGGACTGTGATTTAAAAACTCCCCAAATCCTAAACAGGAAAAGTAAAAGCAAGAGGACAGAACAGAGCAAACTGTCAAATATCAAGGATAAGAAAAAAAGTCTTATAAGCTACTAGGGATGGGAAGACAGACACACAATGAGGGAACAGCAGTGAGATGGCTGTGCGGATCTCACAGGTAGACCAGATGTCAAACACAGTGAACAAACACCCACAGGCATTACATTGGTCAACTGACCCGGGACAGACGGAACAGGATAGATAACCCAGAAGGAAGGAAGAGGCGTATTTGGCAAAGAAGCCACCCCAAAGCAGTGAAAACTGGTGTTCATGTAACTCATTAGCTACTTAGAAAAACACACTCTCCATCTACCTTCTACAGCCACCATCACTAAGATTAAAGATTAGATTTTTAAATAACAACAGTACAAAACGTGGTCTGAGTAAATTAACAACGTGTTTAACATCGCAGATGATTAAAGAAATGCAGATCAAAGCAGCAAGTTATCAACAATCAGGGATCTCTTTTTAATGTCGACGTCCAGTGCTGGTGGGCACAGCTGGTGGAGGGAGGGGGTGAGCGACTAGGTATTTCCCAGATTATGACAGGGACGGGGCTACAAAATGATGGTGCATCTCTGGAGAGTGATTTGAAAATGCGTATTTGAAATGAGCAAATGCCCGTTGTCTTTGACCCAGTGATGTCGTGCTGACTCAGTTACTCTAAAGAAACAATAAAGAACGAAGATGATGATTTATACACGAAGGTAGTCATCACCACCTCATTTATAATAATGAAATCTGAAAATAAAACACAGCGTCTGTCATCAGAGATAGGCCTTCAAATAAATCATGGGAAATTCAGCGATGAAACGCCATACAGTCAGTATAAACTCTTCCTCAAGAGTCTTTAATAACAGAAAATGCACACGGGATAAGATCAAGTGAAAAAAATCAGATTACACGACTGCATATAAAACCAGTCATGAGCTCTTTGAAAGAGCTCGCAGCTGCACGGTATTGGTGGAGGTTCTCTCTGAGAAGCAAGTCAAAGACTTCTCTTCTTCTCTTTAAACTTCTCTGCGTTTTCCAAGTTTTCCACCATGTGACTGTTTTATAAGCACAGCGAAATAATGACTTTAAGAAAATTAAAGCCCCTAATGTGAAGGGAATCCCTTTGACGTGAAGAATGGCTGGGACCCTGTGTTGCTGGGGTCAGAAGCCTTTCTCTGGGGAGAAAGGATGCCGTGTGACTGGGAGGACAGGCTTTGTTCTGGGACCCACCATTTGGTGAGGAGCTGCAAGAATATTAAGTGCCGTTTTCCTGTGGGTCTCTCTCTGCCCTTGACCTCTGCTCGCTGTCGCCCTCTCTCCCTTCCACCCCGGACTCGGACTTGCTCTCAACTCAAAGAATTGTGGCTCTAGCAGGAGGCTGCCAAGAGGGAGACCAATTAGCGCAAAGTAAACATTTCTCCACTAGGAAAATGGATGGAGGCCACCGGAGCGCTCCTCTGAAGGCAGAAAGCGCGAGGTCTCGTACACCCTGGGCAGCCACAGCCAGAGATGAAAGAGACAAGAGGAGGTCCCACAGCCTCTCGGGCCAGGGCCTGCGGGGCAATTAGGCCTCACGTTTATTTATGGAGCTAATTTTGCACGTATAGCTCCCATTTCCGCCTGCAGATAAAAAGCAGAGATAATCAGCTCGGTGCTGGCCGCGGATGCTTCTGGAGCCCCTCACTGGGACCGCTGGAAGCAGAAAGATGCCAAAGCGCTTGGTTCTGAATTAGGTCAAAGAATTCTCTCCACCGCAAACTATGCTAACTCCCTTCTCACCCCTGCGTCTTCCTGCAACGGATCTGAGCAGGGGCTATTTACTGGATTTCCACTCGTTGTGGGAAGCACTTTTGAAAGGAAAAATAAGGCGGGGGCGATGCATTTTCCTATTAAAAGGTTAAGGCTGCCGTCATCTGCCCTCTTATCCCCAGGTCCTCCCGGCGGCCGCATCAAAGCTCTCCTCGTCTTTGCCCCACATTTCCACTCACCAAGCGCTTTTCTGGACGTGGCTTCCTCGTCAGAGGTCATTGCCAGGTGATAAGGCGCAGCCCGCCTCCCAGCTGTGCGCACGTCCCTCCAGCGCATGCGTGTTCCTCTGAGCGTGTCCTCAGAGCCTTCCAGCACATCCCTGCACAGAACAGACAGGCTGCCCCGTCACTTCTGGGGACAACTGGGAGCTGGAAAATATATAATGATTTGTTCTCACAAAATTTCCTCACCTGCCATTATTAGCATTTGGGGTACGTAGTGAAACAAACAAACTCAAACCTTAAAACCTGAGCTAACTGCCTCCTGACCCTAAAAAAGAAACCAAAAAACCAAAAAAACAGTGAGGTTGTAGCTGATGGAACAAGTAATTATAAAATTAAGGTACTTTTGAGCTAATTGAAAAGGGAATGGTTTATTTTCTCCCCTCAGAAATAACTGCTGCCTCTTCAAACCTGAAATTAAAATTCCAAAGAGGGAAATAGATTACTTAACATGTTTTGAGATTTAAAGTTAACTTTATTAAGAATTTAGAAGGGATTTTTCCTGCTCAAACCATCATGTATCAGCTTCCCGTAGAAGTTCTTCAAAGTTCTCTCATACCCATCGTATTGCCCTTTTCAATGAAAACAAATTTAAAGGAACGTGAAAGGGTTAGTTAATTCAAACCTTCTCTGTTAATCAGCTCCGCAGTGAGGAAGCTTTGATATTGACCAAGACAAGCCTTGGGGACAAACAGACTTGTTCTCTGCTGCATCTCATGGGACATGGGATCAGACCCAATAACCTGAGACAATAAACACAGCGAGTCTCCTACAAACCCACAAAGTCGGTGGGTGTCGGCTTCGTCGCGTTAAAAAAATAAAATAAAAGGGGCTTCAGACATAGAGCAGCCTTGTGATTTGAAACAGACAAGAAAAGTCTGACGTCTGAAAGAGTGAGCAAGGATGGCAAGCCGCCGATACTCAGCTTCGGTTTCCAGGGAGACGGTCAGTCCGCTTAGGTGACCGGAAGGCGGGTCTGCTCCCGCGCGGGTGCATTTCACCCCCAAGCCCAGTAAAGCTCGGACGTGAGAGACCCTTTATCTTTCGCTGTTGCCCACTTGCCTTTCAAAATGCGTGTCTAACTCGTTTTCTGTATTAGTTGCTAACCATTTTCTGGCGGTCATTGTTCTAAGCGGAATCTTATCTAAAAAATGATGAAAGAATTAGAAGAAAGAGTTGCTTGGAAATTTGGTTGTGAATTTTTTTTTTAGCAAAGAATCAACCTGGCTGAAAGCAATCCCCGTTGGGCTTTCTATTCACTTACGGGGAAAGAATGACCTTCGATCTCCCGCCACCTGTGCCGGGAGGGGCAGGCGCTCCGGGGGCGTGGCCTACCGAAGCCCCGCCCACCCGTGGATGCAATTCTGCAGACCCGGCAGCTTCGACTCCTTGAATAGACCCTTGAGGTCGCTGCGGGTGGTCTTCCCTGGGGTGCCCGGGCAGGGTCAGGCAAGCCGCCTAGCGGCAGAGGGGGGCTGTTGGCATCCGTGGGCCTGACATCTTAGCCTGCCCAGGGCTGGAGCCGTTCTGGAGCCCTGAGCTCTCTTCCGCGCCCTGGACAGAAAGGCAACCCGAGAGACGTCAACTTTAGCAGATGTGCACCTGACGTACGTTCTGAGCTAGCACTCTGGTGGTATGTAAGACACCTCCTTCCCACACCTCAGTAAGAAATTTCCAAGAATCGAAGTCTGATGCACTGATACGCATGAAGGAACAAGGGTCCACGATGTCAGACAGGGAGGACACTGCCTTTGCGGGTGGGACACTTACATCTCGCGGTCGAAGTACAAAGCTGACCCCCAGTCAGGTCGAGGGCGCATCAGTGCTGCAGCTCATCAGCCCGAGTTTGAGCCCCTCTCCCCCAATTTCAGATTTAAGTACAGGCTCCCGAGCTCACTGATGCCCACAGATCTTCAGGGGCGTGCCAGAGCTGCTGCTGGAGCTGCCACGGGGGCTGCCCTGCCCACCCCCCAGCCTCCAAACTCCAGCCGCGGTGGAGGAGGGGCAGGATGGTGAAGTCTGCGGGTGCTGCTCCGAGCAGGGCAGAGGCAGGGCGGGACCCCCTCAGGGCAGAGGAAAGGGACTGGCACCCCCGACGCCGCTTGGCTTCCTCCCGGGCGTGGTTTAGCGGTTTCATCCAGCCCCCGTCCTGCCCAGTGCCCCGGGGGTGGGGGGCCTACCAGACACAAGAAGCACCGGATCGCTAAGCTCAAGGAGCTGCTCTGGAGAGTCAGCGAGCAGTCCACCTGGAGGCGGAAGTGCGCAGTCACTGGTGGGCTCACATCGAGGAGAAGACGCTTATCCACAAGTTCAGGCACCAGCCGCTGCCGTGGGGCACACAGCGCGCCGGGCTGTGAGCGCTCGTGCCCAGGGACGTCGCAGCGCCTCCGTGCTCTGCGGGCGGCGCGGCGTCCCATTTTAAAGATGTCCCTGATGTCACAGCTCCCTTCTTGGAAGGTGCGTCTTCAGCCTGGGCAGAGCAAGGAGCTTCCCCAGCAAACAAATTTCACTTCTTTTTATTATTGAAAGACGTTCCTTTGTCATTTAGAACTTTAGTGACATGCAGTGCACACATAGAAGAATATGCATGTAAATATCTACAAACTAAACACACCGAGGAAACCAGCTGCAGAATTACCAGCGCTGAGAAGGCCCCTGTGGTGCCCCCTCCCAGGCCCCACCCACCTCCCCAACAAAGCCCCGCAATCATTAACTGTTAATGACGCGGGTTAGTGCGGGCATGCGTTTGTCTCTGTGCCTTATACACATGAAGGCACGTAGCATCTGTGCTCTTCGTCCCTGGCTTCATTCACTTAACACGGTGTTCGTGGGATCTGTCACGTGCAGGGGGCGCGCGTTCTTTCCCACTGCTGAACAGCACTCTCTTGCGTGACTGTATCACAGAACAGGCATTAATTCCTTCGTGGCTGTGCGGTGCACTCAGTGTAGACAGTAAGAGGCATTTCAGTAGGTGCCAGACAGGAGCTGTGACAAAGGTATTGCTGTGACTAAGCCATTTTGCGGTTTATATATATTTGCAAATTCAAATTCTTTGTGAAAGAGCTAATAAATAAAATATTTCCATTGTGTTCATATCACTAAATACACTGGCTTTTAGAGAGCTTTTGATATTCAGGTAAATCTAGTGTTTTTTACTGATGCAAAATGATGACAAATACCTAATACAATTGACTTGGATCATATCTTTATTTCAAATAGTAAAACCAGATATGCCTTTCTTCTTTTGTGGCTAAACCAGCGTCCGTTTGTCACCTCCTCGTTCCTGTGGGTTGGCAGTCCAGAAACAGCTCAGCTGAGTTCTGTCGGCTGAGCCGGATTCTCAGCGGGCGTGCGGAGTCCTCATCTCGGCTCAGCCGAGCTGCTGGTGGAATTCCGTTCCTTGTAGTGGCAGGACTGAGCCCTTGGCATCTGGAGGCGGAAGCTCGTCAGGGCTTCTCCCAGGTCAGTGGAGCACCTCTGACCTCTGGACCATCTTGTACAGGGGTCACCGGATTAGGTCAGGCCCATCCAGGACAGCATCCCTTCGACAGGCCCTGCCCATTCTCAGGAGGCGGGAATCACAGCAGTGCGGGCCCCGAGCTGGAGGTCTCACCGCCGCGTCTGCGCCTCAGCGTGGTGCCTCCAGCGTGGCGGTTTCAGAGCAGCTGGGTTCTTACATGGCGGCTCAGGGCTCTGGGTTCCTTGCTTCGCATTTCTGTTCCTCCATTGCTCTTCCCCCGTCCTCATGCTCCGAGAGTCTTCCCACTCTCTTTCTATTTAGAGGACTTCCTTTAGCCTGTCTTTCAGAGCAGGACTGCTGGCAGTAAGTTCCTAGCGTTCCTCCATCTGAGCGTGGCTTTGTTTCCTTCACTCCTAAAGGGGAATTTTGCCAGATATGGAATTCAGTGTTGACTGCTCTTTTATTTCAGCGCTTGAAAAATGTTGTGTCCTTCTGGCGTCAGTGGCTGTCCAGATACCCACTGTCATTCAAACGCTTTTATTCTGAGTGAAGCATCATTCCTCTCTCACTGATTGCAAGATTTTTGCTTTGTCTTTAGTTTTCTGAAGTTGGGTTGTGATGTGTTTTGGCACGGGGTTCTTTGAATTTGTCTTGTTTGAGGTTTGTTCAACTTCTTGAATCTGCAGATTTACGTCTTTTGCCAGGTATGGGGGGTGATCCAGCCATTATTTCTTTGAACTTTTGGGGCTCTCCCTCTCGCCTCTCTCCCCCTGGGAGCTCAGGGACGTAAATACTGGACCTCGTGCTATGTTCCCGCAGGCCCTGAGCCTCCCTCTTTCCGGCCTGTTCTCCCTGTCGTTCAGGCTGGGTAATTCCTGTTGCTCTTTCTTCAAGTTCCCTGATTCCTTCTTCTTCACTCTCCACTGTGCTACCGCGTCCATCCGCTGGGTTTTTGATTTTATTATTTCAGTTGTTGTGTTTTTAAATCATCCATTGTCTCGGATCACATCTTTATTTTAAGTGGACTTTTAAACTGGTATATTTCTCACCGTGTCCCTCTGTCCCATATTGTAAACCTCACCTAGGCAGAAGCACCTTTCCATGAACGCTGTGCGCTTGTAAAGTTACAAAACCAGACCTCCAGAAATACAATAAATTCTGGCAGGTTGGTCCCCCCTAGAGAGGAGGCCCCACATCCAGAGCTTACTGGCTTCGTGGCTTCCATGTAGTGAGCCTCGGGGGCTTCTGCTCAGACATCTTCCTGCCACAGGGCTTGAGGCCCACCTGGCATCAGGTCAGGCATGAGGCCTTCCTCCCTATTTCTAGGGTTGGTTCTAATTTAAGGTAGAGCCTGGGGTCATGGGAAAACCCACTATGGGGTCTGGGTGCCTCCCCCCGACAACAAACAAGACAAACTCTCTTCAGTTGCCAGCCTCCCAACTTTAGTTGAAGCCTGTAGGTCTTCAGGTGGAAATGGCTGACACCTCTTGACTTAAATGCAGGAGCTTGAATTCAGGCTCAAACACCCAAATTTGAAATACTAGAGTGTGACTGACCTCTAGCTGTGAATTTTGAAGGGTCTGTAGATCATTTGTGCCTGGGAGCAATTTAGGAAGCTCGGCCACCTTGGCCAGGGGTCCAGACCCCAACCCCTGGGGTGCTAAGTCTCATGAAGCTGGGGTCTGCTCTCTGGGAGAAATGGGGCCATGGGCTGTGAACTGGGCCTCTGCTGAGCCCCACTGACGGACCTTCCAAATAAGGTCACATTCACAGGTTCCAGGGATTAGGACACAGACATACCTTTTTGGGGACCACCGTCCACCCCACTACAAGGCCCAGGCATGCAGAAGGGCAGGATCTGCTCCAGCGTGACCTCTGGAACCAAAACTCCAGTTCTGAGCCCGCTCCTCGCAGGACGGCCCTCTCTTCTCTGGACTCTTACTCATGGTTTAGTTTGTCCCAGGCCGCATCCAAGAGCAGTTCCACAGGCCCGCGGGCGGGGTGACAGCCCGCCCTGTGTGACCGTACCCCCAGGCAGCAGGAAGTCTTCACCATCTCCTAAGGCTGATGTGATACATGCTGATGATAAAAACGTTGTTTTTTTTTTTAAAGTCATCTGGAAATCAGAACAAGAAAGTTCTCCACTCAGCTCTGCCACATCTGGGTGCCGGTGATTCATGAAGAGGCAGCCTCGTTCTGGTTTTCATTTCAAGTGATGTTTACAAGGAGTTTCAAGCAGTTGCCTCTCAGAGGGCCCTCTTTTATATACGGCCACTTGCTCCTCACAGAGCCGCTTCTCTGTTTAAAAGCAGAATAACATTTTCCACAACCATATCTTAGGAAACATTGAAAGGATTAGCAAAACTCCTATTTGCAAATCAATTTCAGATCGACTGGTCTGCAAGCGGAAGATGCTGTGATTCCATTTGCTAATTAAAACCATTTCCCTGAAATGCTGTTCGCCTCCCTAATTTGAATAACAAAGAGAGACACAGCTGTTGAATCTTCTCAAATATTTCTGAATGCGGGGTGGATGGAAGATATGAGACACCGAGAGCCTGACGCACAGACGCAGAGGAAACGCCGATGTGCTGACGCAGGTGCTCAGAGCCCAGCGAACAGACTGTCCACTCCTGTCCGCAGCCCCAAGTGCAGGGCTGGGCCCCTGCTCACTCTCCCTCCCTTACGGCAGGATCGAATCTGCGTTATCCCGGCCTATGGTCATTTTTAATAGACTTTCCCCGACTCCATCCTCGGCTTCATCATTAACTCAGAAAAACCCCTGATTACGTTAGAATGTCTAAGAAGCTAACAGCAAAGGAAACAGATGGACGCGCAGCGATGCATGTTAAGTCAGTCCCGGGTTGAATCTAACTCCTTAAATGGCCTCGCTGAACACAAATTTTTGAAGGTTTTTAATGGAAACAAAGCAAGTGGTGATTCCATATGGCCAAAGAAGCCAGAGAACGTGTTCTTTTCACTTTCCATTTCAGCCACGAGGCGTCTTAGACATCGAGCCCTTTCTGACGCTGTTCTTGTGTCTCGCCCTCCGTCACGCCTGTCTGAGCGCAGGCAGAAAGGACCTCAGAGCTGACAGTGCTGGCGGCTTCTCTGTCCTCATTCTTGCACCCAGAGCCTCCCTTCCAGAGGCTGGGGCTCCAAGGACACAGCCCAGACGGAGGGTTCTTGCCTCTCACTTGTTTGTTTGTGTTTGAAAGCCTGGATAAGAAACCTCTCAAAGGAGACAACTGTCTGGGGGGCACGTGGACCAGTTCTCCTGCTTCCTCCCTTTATGGAAATGTCGGAGCAGATGGAGAGCGCTGGGTGCTTGGGAGGTGAGGTGGATGGGACGGAGCTTATGCTGGGTCCCCAGCAGACTCTCACCCTCCTTCAGGCAGAAGCAGGAAGTCACACCTCCCGTGCCACCTAGTGCTGACCCCCTAGGCTTGGCTGCCGCCCCATCCTCGCTGCCTGTAAACACGGCTTACGCGCACCCACTGTGACGCGCTCCTTCACTGCCCACAAGGCGCAGCACACCCTCCGCAGGAGAAGCGGCGACCAGAGCCTCTCCACCCTGCTCCAACCCCGGGGACGTCAGAATCAACCCCCACCTCCGTGCCTGGACGACGGCACCGTGTGGAGTGTGGTCTTTGAGTCCAATGGAGGCGACTGGGGAAAGGCCATCGAGGACATGTCTGAAGAGTGAGCTGCTGCTCACCCTTCTGGGAAAGGAGGCGCGCCGGGCCCCCGACTCTGCTGTCCCTGTCCCCGCCGCCGCTTGGCAGTGCCTGTGCACGTGGCTGCCTCAGGCTGCCGGCTCCGGTGGCCGGCTCAGCACGACCTCGGCAGTTTGCAGCAGCCGCCAGTGTCTTTAGGCAGCTCTTGTCCTTCCTCAGCTCAGATTGTGACCTAGGCTAGTTGACAGCCTTCTATTTCTTCCTGACTTCTGTGTGATCTTTAGAAAAGTAAATATTTTTAACATTAAAACAAACAAACAAACAAAGCCACCGGTCACACTGAGACCTCCTGGATACGGACGCCAGGGGTCATCTCTGCCATTTCATTTAGTGCCATGTCCTGCTCCTGTGCAGGGCCCTTACCTACAGCTTCTCATAAACCCTTGACACACTTCTGCAAGGCAGGGTGGGGCGGAGGAGGAGGAGAAGGAGAAGGAGCAGGAGGAGGAGGGGGAGGAGGAGGGGGAGAAATGGGGAGGAGGAGGAGGGGGGAAGGGAAGGAGGAGGAGGATGGTATTCACATCTTAAAGAGGAGGAGGCTGGGGCTCACAGCAGCTAGGCAGCGTGTGTTAGAGAGCTGGTAATAACCAGGATTTGGACGAAGCCTGCCTGCCTCTTTCCTCTTCCACCTGCTCCTGTTTCTTTCCTCTGCCCCCACCCCCTGGTCTCAGGCTCACACTTCCCCATCCTCCCCCAGGCTGTCCTGGCACCTCCTGGACCATACCCTCTCTGCAGCATCTCCTGATCTAAGTCCTCCACCCATCCTCACTAGAGGCAATTCCTTCTCAAGGTATTTAGCCAAACAAACTCAAAGCCTTGGCGCCTTCTCGCCCCCGCCGCCCCCAGCCCGACCACTTCTGGCATCCTGGCCACTGCTCTCCAGCTCCCACGCTAACCATCCTTTCTGGGGAGACAATGCCACTCGCTGTCCCTCGGACCGCTCTCCTGCCCCTGCCATCGTACGCCTGGTGGCTTCTGCCTTCCAGATGTTCTGCTGGAAGGTCTATTTTGGCAAGCGTGTGTTGTCACTCATTTTCTCTTCTAATAATTCACACATTTATGTTTGCAGTATTTTTAATTATTATTTTCCTTTTATTTTTTTAAATCTTAAATGTTTAAAATTTTTACACAGTGTTAAAGGAGGATTCCCACTCACGGCTACGGCAGAGCACTGGCTACACTCCCCACAGCAGACGGCACATTTTTAAAACTTTTCCAAGGGCTCACTTTCATTCTCTGTCCCTTTTTCAAAGCGCCTTGTCCTGTTTTAAAGGCAAAAATGCCTCTTCACTCAGAAGACTCAAATTATCTGTTAGGTTATGTTTGCTCGTAGATTATCTCCGGCCCTCCTAGCTGCGACGCCGAGAGCTCAGGCCTGGGCTGGCCCTTTGCGCCCGTTCTCCTGTCTGCCCCGTGGCTTGATCCTCCACATGAAAAGGCTGTGTTTAATCTGGGTCTTAGTTTTGTGCCCCGCACGTAATGGTGTCTGGTTTATGTTGCTAACTGACTTGTTTCCAGTCTAGATGTAGCTGATCCAGGCTGAAGTGGGAAGCCGCACCGAGTTACAGCGTCTGGGGTTGCATTATGCGGCTGATTTGGGGTTAACTATTTTGAGTGCAACTCATACGTGATCTGGTTTTGTTCATATTAACTAGAGTTTCACTTGAGATTCACCACCAAAGTGTGCCCACGGCCCAGTCGTCCCCAGTTCACAGCAAGCCCACCTCGTCCCCCCAGGTCAGACCAGCTGGGAGGCTCGGCACTGCCCATGGAGCTCGGGAAGTGCCAGGGCGCCCCGGGCACCCAGTCCTTGTGCAGTAGCGAGTCCACCGTGTTTAAGGCAAGAGAACTCTGTCCTACCAGGTGACATACCCTCCCGGGAGAAACTGTGACCCAGGGAAAGAAGCAGAGGACAGGAGCTCTGCTGAGGGGACAAGGGACAGGGTGATTTGTAATTCTAGGATTTAAATATTTAAGAAACTTCAAGCATACACAGAAGTGTGACAGTGTAATGATTTTTCATCACCCGCCATCCAGGTTCAACAATTACCGGTATGTTGCCAAATCTGTTTCATCTTTACCTTCCATTCTCTACCATCACATGTTTTCTTATTCAAATGCTCAAGAGTTTGATCCAGACATATGTCTGTTTTTTCACTGAAAGTTGTGGGAGAACCTTGGTAGTTGGGGGACCTCAGTTCAAACTGATTCCAGTTCTTTCTGGCTTTGTGAGCTCGGGAAGTAAATGGGTCTCTCTGCGCTTTTCAATAAAAGGATCGAGACCAGCCAATTCTTTTTTTTTTCTTCCTAAAAAATTAAAAAAATTATCCCTCCCCTGCCCTTTCCCTATTAGTAACCATAGTTTATTTCTTATATCTATTTTTGGTTTGTAAATAAGATTTGTATCTTTTTTTAGATTCCACATGTAAGTGAAAAATATGGCATCTGTCTTTCTCTGACTTACTTCACTTAGTATGATAATCTCCAGGTCCATCCATGTTGCTGCAGATGGCATGATTTCATTCTTTTTCATGGCTGAGTAGTATTCCATTGCATATACATACACCACAGATTCTTCATCTAGTCCTCTGTTGATGGACATTAGGCTGCTTCCGTGTCTGGGCTGTTGTAAACAGTGCCTCTCTGAACACTGGGCTGCAGATGTCTTTTTGAATTAGAGTTTTCTCCAGATACATGCCCAGGAGTGGGACTGCTGGATCATAGGGTAAATCTATTTTTAGTTTTTTAATGCATCTCCACACTGTCCTCTGTACTTAGACCAGCCTGTTCTTAGCATCACGATGCTGAGCAGCAACTTGGGGGAGGGACGGCATGAGGGGGCACTGGGCAGCAGGCCCACCACGGCCTCTAATGCTCTTGTATTTCCAGGGACCCAGTGTTTCTATCTACACGTGTCATATGAAAAACCCTGACTCCCACAAAAGAAAGAAAGCAGGCAGTCACAATTGACTCCTCATCCCGTTCTCCTCGGCTCTCGAACTCTCTCACCTGCTCTTCAAAGCAGGCTTTGATGAGAACATTTTTTTGAACATCTTTATTTGCCCCAAATGGAAAGAATGGTCTCATTAGACCAGAGCTGAGATTTCACTTCAGGTTCCGGGTAAACTAGCTCCTGGGTACCAAACCCATTAGACACACACATAGTCACTGACAGCAAGTCTGTCACCTAATTCCACGGAAGCTCTTCCATCCCCTAGTGCAGAGTTAAAGTTAAAGCAAAGAATGCACACTGGGCATCATTTCGGGTCAAGGGCAGCTGAGTGAGCACCTGTGGAAGGCGAGCGGGTGGCGCACGTGGTCGGGGGCGTGCAGCACACGTGGTTTGTGTGTCAGGGACCCCCGTAGGGAGCATACACCTTGTTTCAGAGACGACACTTCCTCACATTCAATCAATAGTCATCTTAATCATAACAGTAGCTAGCTCTTGCTGGACACTTACTGTGTTCTCGTTTCCGTCCCAGACCCACGCGATGCCTGGCACCCAGGGTTCAATCAACAAATGTGAATTCCTGTTCCACCAGACTTTGCTCGTGGGCGGCGTCCCTGGAAGGGGCCCGTCCCAACCTCACCAGTGACTGAAAAGACCTCACATATCACTGGACCCTGGGAGCAGCTCTGACACTGGGCCTGGGGCTGACGTGGGGCTCGTCTCAGACAAGCTCTGGCACTGGGGACGTTTCAGCTCTGCAGAGTGACGATGCCCTAAGGCCGGTCCAGCCAGCCTCCGCACCTGCCTCCGCAGCTTAAGGAGGGCTGGTGCGTGCCGGGAGGGGACATGGTGCTGCGTGGTGACAAGCAAACACAGGTCACGGCGCACTGAGCTTCCTAAAGGACCACGCAGCTCGAAAATCACCTCCAGCAGCCACCAAAACACATCAGACTTTGGCAAAACCTGTCCCTCTGGAAGCAAGACCCCAAGTGAGACCGGGCTCATGCCCGTGGGCCTTGATCACTATTCTAAGTGAGCTGTCAGCTCCTCCTGACGTTGGCAGGGTCTGTTCCATCACAGTCCTCAGTTGTACACAGCAGACAGCAGCTCTGAAGGTCAGAGCTAGAGCAACACAAAGTGATTTTTTAAATTAACAATAAACCAGTTAGGTTTCTCTGTGGCAAGAAATGTCACAGCTCCCTTCGCCCCAGGTCCTACAATGTCCTTGTAACTATTCCCCAAACTACTTCTCTAATGTGCCTGGAGGTTGCGTATTTCGGAGCTGGCTCTGGGCCAGTATGTCAGCAGCGCTGGAAGGACGTGGGTAGGGTTTCTCTGTGCCCCTCGTGTGCAGCAGGACCACTGCTGATGTAAACCCAGGCATCACGGACGAGCCCAGCTGGATCTTTTTGGAGGAGATTTTGATACTGAAAGCATAGGTATTGACCTTAATGAAATTTCACTCCATCCATCACAACCATGGTCATGTTTGATCAGAGGCCTCATGTGGGGGCCTGGCTAGGGGGATTCTTAAAAGGAAAATTAAGCAAATACAACAATTAAGCAAATCCAATTGCCTGGTGGGACAGGGGCTCCACAGGCCAGACTCAGCCAGAAAAGCAATTGCATTGATGGGGCTGCGAACACCAAGCCACTCAGCCCCAGCGACCTGGACGCACCCTTGGTGGTTAATCCAGGAGGGAGTCAATTAGCTTCCCATGGCTGCTGTAGCAAATTACCACAAGCCTACAGGCTCCAGACAGCACAAACTTATTACTTTACATTTCTAGAGGTACGGAATCTGAAATGGGTCTCATGTGGCTAACATCAAGGTGCCAGCAGGGTGGTGGTCCTTCCGGAGGCTCCAGGGGAGAATGCCTTTCCTTGTCTTTCCCAGCTCCGCCTGCATTCCTTGGCTCACAGCCACGTCGCATCATCCAACCTCTGCTTTCATTATCCCACTTCCATCTCTGACTCAGACCATCCTGCCTCCCTCTTATAAGGAGCCCTGTGATTACACTGGACCCACCCAAAGAATCCAGGATAGTTTCCCCATCACAAGACCCTTAACTGAGTCACATCTGTAGAGTCCCTTCTGCCGTGCGAGGTAACATGTTCACAGTTTTGGGGTTAGGGGTTGGACACGTTAGGGCCATTATGGTGCTTCCGCAGGAACAATGCTCTAAGTCAGAGGATGGAGTTGCCCCTTCCAGGAGGGGAACTGTGGGAGGTGAAGTTCTGTATTAGCCCAGGGCCCACCTGGGATCACGTGTGGAGAGGAACACAAGCCTGGAAACCTCAAGGCAATACATGTGAGACTAAAGACCAGAACACTCTCTAACACCTACATTAGGCTTCACTCCTTTTCTTCGTCATCACACCAGCTTGTTGGACTGTATATCACTGTCATCCCAATTTGCAGAAAAATAAATTGAGGCTGCAAAAGGTTGAGTTACTTGCCCAAGATCACAACTCTGTTTACATTTGTGGTAAGTAGTGGAGTCTGAATACAAATTGAGGCGTGAATGCTCATTTTCCTCTTTTATCATGAGTTTAAATATTTCAGAATCATGAAAGCAGAAATCCTAGATAATGCAATAAGACAAGAAAAGGAAATAAAAGATATATAGTACGAAAGGGAAGAAAGAAATCTGTGTTTGCAAATGACATGAATGGAACTAAGAAGCGATTGTAACAAGGTTGCAGCATACAAGAATAGTTTGTAGAAGTGAATTACCTTCCTATATACCACCACTGAGCAGGTGGAATTTGAAACTGAAAGCACAATGCCATTTACATGAGCACCCCCAAAAGATGAAATACTTGGGTATAAACCTAACAAAATATGTATAAGGTCTACAAGAAGAAAACTTTGATGACAGAAATCAAGGAAGAACTAAATAAATAGATATTTCACGTTCATAGACAGGTAGGCTCAACACTGTGATGATGTCAGTTCTTCCCAAATTGATCTATAGATTCAAATGATCCTAGGAAAATCTCCGCAAGTTATTTGGTAGATATTGACAACTGACTTTATTTTATTTTATTTATTTTTTTTGATAACTGATTTTAAAGTTTATATGCAGAAGCCAAAGACCCAGAACCGCCAGCACAAAACTGAGGAAGGATAAAGTTGGAGAACTGACAGAACTCAATTGCAAGATCTGCTATAAGGCTACAGTCATCAAGACGGCGGCGAAAGAATAAACAAATAGATCAATGGAGGAGCACAGAGAGCGAAGAGAGGCCCCTGTAAGTGCAGTCAGCTGATCTTTGATAAAAAGGTAAAGACAACATGATGGAGCAAAGATAATCCTTCCAACGAATGCTGCTGAGACAACTGGACATTCACATGCAAAAACTGGGTCTAGGCACAGACCTCGTACCCGTCACAAAAATTAACTCAAAGTGGATCATAGACCTAAATGTACGATGTAGCACCTCAAAACTCCTAGGAGATAAAACAGGAGAAAACCCAGACGACCGTGGGCACGGCGACGACTTCTAAGGCACAGCACCAAAAACACCGTCCATGAGAACCGGCACGCTGGGCCGATGTCATTACGAAGGAGACTTCTGCGCTGAGAAAGGCAACGTGGACAGAATGAGAAGACGAAGCACAGCCTGGGAGAAAGTATTTGCAAAATAAACCTCTGGTAAAGAACCGTTATCCAAAATCCGCGAAGAGCTCTTAAAATGCAGCACAAAGAACACAGCCAACCAGACTTTCAAAAGGGCCAAGGTCTTAACAGGCCCTCAGTAAAGAAGATGCGCTGATGACAAGCAGGTAGAGATGCTCCTCCTCACAGCTCATCAGGAAAACGCACATCAAAGCCACCAGACCCCACCACACCCCTGTCAGGACGGCCGAAGCCTGGAGCCCTGGCAGCGCCAGATGCTGCTGAGGACGTGGAGCAGCAGGAGCCCTCGACCCCTGCTGGTGGGCGTGCAGAATGCTACCGCCACTTTTGAAGTTTCTTACAAAACTAAGCATGCCCTTACCATAGGAGCCAGCAAATGTGCCCCTTAGTGTTCACTCAGGGGAGCTGAAAACTCATTTCCACACAAAAACCTGCACACAGGTGCTTATAGCAACTTTATTCGTAATTGCCAACATGTCCCTGAGTAGGTGAATGGATAAATAAACTGTGGTCCATCCAAACGATGAAATACCATTCAGTGCTAAAAAGAAATGAGCTTTCGAGCAGTGAAATGATGTGGAGCAAACTTAAATGTGGGTCGCTAAATAGAAGAAGCCAATCTGAGAAGACCACATACTGCATGATTTCAACCATATGTCACTCTGGAAAAAGCAAAACTGCGGAGACAGTGAAAGTACAAGCGGTGGCCAGGGCTGTGGGGGAGGGGCGAATGAGAGCGCACAGAGGATCTTTGGTGCCGCGAAGATACCCTGAACGGCACTCTGATGATGGACACACATCATTGTACATTTGTCCAAACCCACAGAACGCCCAACGCCAGAAGTGAACCTTGTGTACACTACGGACTTCGGGTGATGACGATGTGACAGTGTAGGCTGGTCATCTGCAACATGCGCACCACCTGGCGGGGGTGCTGGTGGTGGGGGAGGCTGTGCCCGTGTGGGGCAGGAGGTGTATGGAAACTCTCTTCCTCTCAGTTTTGCTGTGAATCTAAAGCTTCTCTGAAAAAATAAAGCTAAAAAACAAAAAAAAAAAAAAAAAAAAAAAGAATTGTGACAGCGCCCTTTCCATGGAAAGGAGGCGTTTTCCATGATTGCTTTCCAACGGAAAGTCCTTACTGGAAGGAGCCATCGGGTTAAGGCCCTCAGATGCTGGAGCGAAGCGCTTTGCCTGGGATGCAAAGATCCTCAGCCCGTGATTCACGACACCAACGACTTCCTGCTGATTCCTCTAAGTTTAAATCAATCTGACAATGCACATTCCTTGTTTCATGTGTTCTTCAGATCCAGTCGCTTCCAGGACCACGCTTCATGACGTAAGCCACAGACAATGCGAGTCTGTAAAGTGTGACTAACGAGCCATGTGTCAGTGAGACGATCAAAGGTTGTGTGTGTGTGCGTTCTGACTTGGCGGGGTGTCCTTCCAGAAGGGCAGGGCTCCGGGGCCCCCTCCCTCCGGGGAAGAGGCGGGGGGACACCACTCCACCGCACAGAAGGAAAGCGGTCAAAGGAAAATTTTCATCGTATGAAATGCTTTTATGATCCAAGAAGATAAGGAATGTCGGAGCGAAGAGAAGAAAGAAGCTAAAGGGCAGGTCCCGTGACCGGCGCCGGGCCGCTCGCTCCCCACCTGCAGACGAGTGAGGACGCCCTGTGGCCCTGGGTCTGCGCAGAGCCCCAGCTCAGAGCCACCCTCCGCCTCTGCGTCCTCAGCCCTCAACAGAAATGGATTTCCGGACAAGTCCACAAACGTGCGGGCCAGCTGTCACGCTCAGGGCAGGCTCTCCGTGGACGAGCTCTTCCTCTTGGGGCTCTGGTTTCACGGTGGCAGTGCTGAGCCAGCCCCCGCCCAGGTCCAGGGCGAGAAGCCCCCGAGTCAACACCAAGGAAGGTGCCCCGAGACTCACTGGACCAGGAGAGATCCTTCCCAAGGCTACTTCCAAGAGCAGAATCATGGCCCAGGAGGGTGAGGGCCAGGGCTGGGCAGTCCTCGCTCCGGGCGGGGATGGGGGAGCCCGGGAGCAGCTCGGGGGGCGCGACGCACGGTGCACCAAGGCTCCTCAGCTGCGCTGGGCCGTCTGGGCCCGAGGAGCAGGGGGCCCGCTTAATTTACTGTCCCAAGAGGGTGAGCGGGAGCCCTCCCACAGCCGCGGCAGGACGTGGGGTGCACGCCGCTGTGCAGTGCTGCCCCCCTTAGAGCTGTGGGGGGAAGGGAGGGGCAGGGACACCCCTGGGGCCTCTCTGCACGTGCCGGCCTCACCCGCCGCACAGGCGGAGACGACTCTGTCCGCGGGGTCCTGGACGGGGCGGGTGGTGCGTGACTGGGACGCCCTGTATGATGTTTGATTTTACACGGGAGAGACTTGTCACCGGGAAACTCCAGGAGTCCTCCCTTTGAGACTTCACAAATGCATCCCCCTTGGGCTTGGAAGACCACCCAAATTATTCTGACAAAGAGACTCATTAGATGCAAGCTGGATAGAAGCTCTGGTCACGAGGAGTGACCGGAAGGACAAGCGAGACGTTCTGCTGACCACAAGCAGCTGTGGGCCACGGGGCCAGCACGCTGCACATCTTTACATGCCTGCAGTGTGGCCAGCGGGGGGACGGTGGCGACACGACACGCCGGGCAAGGCTCTGAGGGGAGTTGCGCTTCTCCTCAGGCAGCGGACGTCGCTCGCGCTCTGTCCGCGAGAAGGAGCCCGATGATCTACAAGCCCAGAGTTCCCCTTTAGTCCCAAGAGAATGGGGTCACCAGGCGACAGGGAAGCGAAACCCCACGTGTGGCGAGCCCCCGTGCGGGGGACCGGTGGGCGACGTCATGTTTGGTGGGCCGTAAGAGGCGGTTACCATACAAGCAGGAAGGGAAGAAACAGCTGAACGTTAATGATTTCTCAAAAGCCGCACACGATGTCCTGGGTTGAACGGTGGCCCAAGAGCTATGTCCATGTCCCAGTCCTGAGAACCTGTCGCCTTCCCTGGAAAAGGGCTTTTTGCAGATGTAATTAAGTTAAGGATCTTGAGATGGAACCATCCCCGATCATTCAAGTGAGTCTTAAATCCAACGACGAGTTTCCTTATAAGAGACACACAGAGCAGACAGACACAAGGCCAGGTGATGTGAAGGCCGACGGGGAGACTGGAGCGAGGCAGCCCCACGCCAAGGGTGCTGGCAGTTGCTGAAGCCAGAAGAGGCAGAGAAACAGGATCCCCCCGGGGCCCCACCAAGGAGGACTCCTGCCTTCCGGGACTGCGAGAGAACACGTTGCTGTTGTTTTACCGAGTCTGCGGTAATTTGTGCCGGCAGCTCTAGTAGATGAGTGCAATGGGCTGATGTGACAGCTGCAAATCCGTGGTAATTCCGGACACAGGGGAGCCCACACTCACCCCCCGCCTCCTCCTGTGGGCCTCTACCGAGTGCCTTCAGGAAAGATGGGGGGCGGGGGAGGTGGCGCACGGGCACGAAGCCCTGCCTTCACCCACCCTCCTCTACTGTGGCGCAAGAGCCTGCTCTGGGGACAGCCAGCCCTCGGGGCCCAGGACAAGGTGCTCTGTGTCTGCGGAGAGGACGGAGCAAGTGTCCTCCTTGAAGGCGGGGCTGGACCCGGCTCGAGCAGGGTGCTGGGTCTCAAGCAGAAGTCCGCTTCTTCCTGCTAGAAGAGGGCCAGGAAGCTCTCTCCCCCCCAAGAGCCTCCCACACACCAGCAAAGCCGGAGCTGGCCGTCGCCAGGGAAAGGCAGGACGGCTGAGAAAGCCCCGCTCTGAGACCTGGATGCGTCCTTCAGACTGAGGCTGGAGAAGAGAGTGGAGACATTTCTCTGGACCCTACTGCCAGGGTGTGCGATCCAGACCACCCCGGGGAGAGGGTCAGGAACGGGGAGGGAGCTCCGCCTTAGACTCAGGGTCAGAGGCCTGGGCCGCGGGGGTGGGGGTGGGGGTGGGGGGCCGGCTGTCAGTACCTAGTCCCAGGCGGCTCAGGGCGGAGACTGCGCTCCAGGCCGACAGGGCGGGTCGGTTGGTGTGTGGGCCCAGGACTGGCCGGGCGGGCGGGGTGGCAGAGGGATGTCCTCAGGCAAGCTGGTTTGCCCTCTCCGGGATCTGGCTGCCTCTGGGAGGGGCGGTCCCTGTCTGGGTTCGCAAGGCCCTAAGATGTCAAAGCGCCACAAAGTACAGAAAACAGAAAGCGTGAGTAACTCACCTCTCCCTCCTGACCCCTGGCGACCGCTGATCCGCTCTCCGTCTCTGTGGATCTGCTTATTCTGGATATTCCACGTGCGTGGAACCAAACAACACATGACTTTTCTCCTGGCTTCTTTCATTTTGCGTAACGTTGTTAAGCTCCATCCAGTCGTAGTAGAATATAATCAGCATATCATTCTTTTCTAAAAAAAATCCACTTTTACACAATTTTGGAAGATGACTCTTCATTTACAGTTATTACAAAATATTGGCCACAGCCCCTGTGTTGGGCAGCACATCCCTGAGCCTGTCTTACCCCAGTGGCTGTGCCTCCTGTTCCCCGGCCCAGACGCCCCCGCCCTCCCCTGGCACCACTGGTCTGTTCTCTGTAACTGTGAGTTTGCTTCTTTTTTGTTATATTCACTAGTTTGTTGTATTATTTAGATTCCACATACAAGAGATGTCATACAAGTACTTCATTCTTTTAAGTCTGATTAATATTCCACGTGTGGCTACACCATATTTTGTTTATCCATCATCCATCGATGGACATTTGTGTTGCTCCATAGTTCGGTCACTGTGAGCAATGCTGTCATGGACATTTGTGCACAAGTGTTGTTTGAACACCTGTTTTCAGCTCTTCGGGGTGTACGCACCCAAGGGTGGAGCTGCTGTCACGTGACCAGACTACATTTAACTCCTGAGGAGCTGCCGAGCTGTTGTTCAGGGCAGCTGGGCCATCGTCCCTTCCGGTTTCTCCAGGTCCTTGCCAACACGTGTTGTTTTCTGTTTTTGTTTGTTTTGTTTTGCTTTCTACATAGCCATCGGCAGCTGAACTTACACGTTGTTGGTGTGAATGCAAAATGGTCCAGCCATTTTGGAAACCCGTTTAGCAGTTTCTTCTTAAGTAAAGCCCAAGCTTGCACACGACTCAGTAACGCCCATCCCACTCCTCGGTGCTGAGCCGAGAGGGAGGAAAATGTGCGAACAGTGACTTGACTGCAGTTACACTGATACTCAGCCAAACCTGGAAACAACGCCAGCTCCTCAGCTGGCGGATGGATAAACGAATTGTCGTGTCCCCTTACAACGGAGCACCCAGCCGTAAAAGGGAACAAACTACAGATGCACACGCCGACGGTGGACGGATCTAAAAAGCCTTATTCTAAGTGTAAAAAGTCAGACACAAAGGGCTCTATCCTGTACAGCTTCGTTTTTATGGCTTTCTGGGAAAAGCGAAACAAGAACATAAATTAGAGCCGTGGGTGCTAGGGGCTGGGTAGGGGGAGGTGACGGGCTGCCAAGGGCACAAGGAACTTTCTGGAGAGATGGAAATGTTTTGATTGAGGAGGTGGTTCCACACTTGTCAAAAGGCACCACAGTTTAAACTTACAATGTATTGTAGGTGTATTACACCTTCAAATAAGGAGAGCGGGCCCACTCCCCACTGCACGCTTGGAGAGAGCCCCTTTCCGGCCCTAGTGCACGGACCAAGCTTGCTTGCGGGCTGGGGAGCTCGGTGCCTCAACACTCACAACGAGGGGGTCAGAGGAAGGCGCGGTGGGGAGGGAGCCAGGCTCCAGCTGCCCCCGCGGCCGGCACTGGTGGACTGCTTTTCTGTTTCTTGGGTTTTTTCACTCCTATTATCCGTCCTTCAGCCTCCTCTTCCTCGAGGTGACCATTTTCCTCTAATTGGAGCATAGAGAATGCACCCAGTTGTTGGAGGTCCCCACCATTTGCACTGTTATTGATCAGATACCAAAATGGCACTTGTGGGATTTAAAAAGCACCATTTATATTCCAGGTTTTTATGCAAATACTCTAAAAATGGAAAATGAGTGTAAACACTTTCTTCCTTTCAAACTGCAAACTTCTGGACAGAAAAAATATCAGTGACTGTGATCCAAGCTGTTCCGTCACGAGCTCGCTGGCCACGGATTTCAGGGCGGATCCTGGGCCTGGGAGTCACCCCCGACCAACAGCCCTAACGAGGTAGCACACAGTACACAGAGAGCATTCCCCAGTGGCCCGGGGACGTGAAGGGGACATGCCTGTCCTCTGATGCTAGCGTTCAGCAACTCTTCCTTGGGGGGAGAAGTCTCAGTCAAAAAAACAAAGTAAAGCTGATTTCCCTTCATATTCAGAGTTCAGACAGCATCCCCTCGGAGCTGGGCGTGAGGGTCTTTCTGAAGAGGCGGAAGGAAAAGTCAGCTGGGCCAGAGGAGGGAAGGCAGACTTAGAGGAGAGGCTGGCGCGGGTAGGCCTCACACCCCGTCGGGGACCCGGCGCCCGCCCCGTCACCATCATCCAGGAAGAGCGGAGACCGGGAGGCCTCTCACCCATCCTTCCTGGTCGGGGACAAAGAAATAAAATGGAGGAAAACGGAGTCAAGTTAAATAACTAAAAACCTTTTAAAAAATGCGTAGCCTGGAGAAGTTCCATGTCACCCCTTAACCCTACGTAAACACACACACACACATTTTCTTCTTTAAACAGGGACACCCAATCCCTGTCTCCCCTGGGCACTCGGGAGAGCGCTGCAGCCCACCGCCCGCTGCTCTGCTGACCTCTGTAAAAGAGACGCTCGCCACACACCCCAAGTGTTTCCCCAGAAGGCCTCTTTGATGAGTTTTTATATTTAAGATATAATCAGAGTTGTAACACACACGTTTAATTCCAAATTCATTCTTTAACACCTTTTAGGTCAAATCTGTATGTTTATTTAGATAAGTGTTGAGGACTTTTTAAGTCAATTTTTCAACGAATGCATTTCAAGTTTTCAGAAGAACATTTTAAAGCATGTATACAGCTTTTAATTTAAGATCTGCTAAAGCTCAAAAGTGTCGTGCAGAAGAGAGACCATAATTTCTAATTATAAAGCACTGGGGACGATAAATTCACATGACCTTTTCAGGGAAGTTTACAACCGGGCCACAACGGGGCAGGGACTTTATGAGGGGTCAGGGCATGCGTGGTCACCAAGGCTCCCCGCACATTACTTAGGCAGCCTACAGAGAGTCGCAGTCCGCACGCCCTGGCACCACCCCCGCTGCCCGCCTTTCTAAGACGCTGCGGTGCATCCAAGTGTGATGTGAAGCTTCAGTCCCCAAGCCTGGATTTCAGTTTCTGAAAACAGAACCCAGACATCCTCATGTTAAAGGAACCTTAGGGTTCTTTCACCCCAGCCCATTATATCACAGAGGGGAACCCGAGTTCTGCTGAGAGGGAGGGACTAGCCCTAAGGGCACGCCTCGTCAGTGACAGAACACAGAATCCTGACTCCTTCTCATCCTGTTCAGCTCGGCTGCATAGGCTGGAGGTGGATGTGGCTGGGTGTTTCCCTTTTTACTTATGAGATAAAGCAGCATTTAAACTGCATGTCTTCCTGTTCCCAAGTTGTATATCTAAAATGGTGAAACATAACTTATACAGCAAGACGGGAAATGGGTAAACGCAGCCTCCCTAGTTAACGCCAAGCCTAGCTCGAGGGGCTGCACAGTCATCCCAAGGGAAGTCAAATCCCGTGCCTCCTCCCCCTTAACTCCCTCTTCATCCACCACCATCGCCAAGTGCCTTGCCCTCCCTCAGTCCCCTGGTCCCCTAGTTCCCTGGTTCCTTGGTTCCCTGGTTCCCTGTTTCCTTGGTTCCCTGTTTCCTTGGTTCCTTGGTTCTCTGGTTCCCCGTTTCCTTGGTTCCCTGGTTCCCTATTTCCTTGGTTCCCTGGTTCCCTGTTTCCTTGGTTCTCTGGTTCCCTGTTTCCTTGGTTCCCTGTTTCCTTGGTTCCCTGGTTCCCTGGTTCCTTGGTTCCCTGGTTCCCTGTTTCCTTGGTTCCCTGGTTCCCTATTTCCTTGGTTCCTTGGTTCCCTGTTTCCTTGGTTCCCTGGTTCCCTGGTTCCTTGGTTCCCTGGTTCCCTGTTTCCTTGGTTCCCTGGTTCCCTGTTTCCTTGGTTCCCTGGTTCCCTGTTTCCTTGGTTCCCTGGTTCCCTGTTTCCTTGGTTCCCTGGTTCCCTGTTTCCTTGGTTCCCTGGTTCCCCGTTTCCTTGGTTCTCTGGTTCCCCGTTTCCTTGGTTCCCTGGTTCCCTATTTCCTTGGTTCCCTGGTTCCCTGTTTCCTTGGTTCTCTGGTTCCCTGTTTCCTTGGCTCCCTGGTTCCCTGTTTCCTTGGTTCCCTGGTTCCCTGTTTCCTTGGTTCCCTGTTTCCTTGGTTCTCTGGTTCCTTGGCTCCCTGGTTCCCTGTTTCCTTGGCTCCCTGGTTCCCTGTTTCCTTGGCTCCCTGGTTCCCTGTTTCCTTGGTTCCCTGGTTCCTTGGTTCCCTGTTTCCTTGGTTCCCTGTTTCCTTGGTTCCCTGGTTCCCTGTTTCCTTGGTTCCCTGGTTCTCTGTTTCCTTGGTTCTCTGGTTCCCTGGTTTCTTGTTTCCTTGGTTCTCTGGTTCCCTGTTTCCTTGGTTCTCTGGTTCCTTGGTTCTCTGGTTCCCTGTTTCCTTGGTTCCCTGGTTCCCTGTTTCCTTGGTTCCCTGGTTCCCTGTTTCCTTGGTTCCCTGGTTCCCTGTTTCCTTGGTTCCCTGGTTCCCTATTTCCTTGGTTCCTTGGTTCCCTGTTTCCTTGGTTCCCTGGTTCCCTGGTCCATTGGTTCCTTGGTTCATTGGTTCCTTCTTAGTTCCTTTGTTCCATGGTTTCTACGTCAGCTGGTTAGGCTTTTGCAAAGCTTCCTAGTTGGCGGTCACCTTCCAACTTCTCTCAAAATAAAAGTCAGTCATCACATCTTTCCTTAGAACTCTGCTGTGGTTCCCATTGCCTTCAGAAGGAAATCCAAATTTGGCAGCAGGTCCGATGAGACTCTTAAGACTGTGGCCCCAAGCCTCCTCCCTGGTACCACTGATACAGCAGTGCACGCACCTTGTTCATGTGCCTGGCGTGTCTTCCGGTGGGAACCCCCCACTCTCAGGGCCATCAGCCCCCCAGTCCCATGGTGGAAGTCCAGCCAATCAGGGTCCTGTGCTCAACTCCTCTGCTGGAGCAAGAGGAGAAGATTGTTTAATTAGTGTTGCCATCCCAGGAGAATATGACCCTGGAGTGTCATGCCTGCCGTCCCCAGGCACAGAAGAGAGAGCCCCGTGCACACACAGAGGGAAGCAGAGCTGAAGGCTGGAGAGGGAGAACAGAGATACAAGTATCATCACTGAAACTCCTGGATCCAGCTAAGCCTGAAGCCAACTGGAGTCTGAGCTTCCAAGTTGTGAGCCAACAAATTTCTTTTCTGTTAAGCAGGTACAGGCTGCATCTGTATCGCCTGCAACCAAGAGAGTGCTGGCCCCTGAGCCCCTGATCTCCCAGCCACAGGGACCCACCCATGGTGGGGACACCAATGCCTCTCACCCTGTGAGTCTCAGCATGCTGTCATCTCTCTGGTAGCCTCGCTCACCCTTTGCTGATGTCTTTCCCAGCACTCCGGACCTGCGGGCCCCTCCCTCCTCAGTGCCCCCCAGCCTGGGTTCATGACCCTAGGATACCCCTCGAGGGGCTGATGGCGAAGGGCCTGTTCCAGGGCTCCTGCCCCACTGCTCAGCGTGGTGTTAAGCCCACAGTCAGTGATAGTTAATAGGCCCTGGGCTAACCCTCCGTCTTCCATTCATCTCTCCCCGCAGCGCACAGCGAGGCGAGCGCTTCTGTTAGTGCGACCACCAGCCCTGCGCTCTCTCCCCTCGTCAGGGGCGCCAGGATCTGCTGGGCTCCACGTGAAAGCACGAAGTTTGAAGAGTGGGGGCTGGGGGTCGGGGGAGGAGGGGGCAGAGGATGTAAGTGACAGGTTTTAAGAATAAAAACAGCCAAGACGGGAGAACTTACAGGAACAATTTGAAAGGGGGTGTGAGGAGAGAAAACAAGCCTTCCTGATTCACGAATGAAAGTGAGGCTAAATTAAATCGAGCGCCTCCTAGAACAGCACTGGACGGCGGCTTTTCCCAGTCCACCGTGGTTAGAAAGCTCCTGTGTGGTGACACGTTTCCAGCAGGACCACGAGTCACTGAACACTTCCTTTCTTTCTGGCGTAGTAAGATGCACTGGGTTCATCTTATACAAGTTTTGCCACAGACCTTAAGCCAGCCATTTCTCCAAGGAGAGACCACAAGCTGGACCCCGGCGGGGCTCACTGCCGCTGGGTCACAGTGTTTCTGCGTCTTTTCAGTGGCCCAGACTCAGGTGAGACCTTGTTTAAGAGCAAACACATCATGAGCTCATAGTGACGTTTACAACATGCTTAGAATGACTTGGTCTCGCCTAACTTCTTTCATTTTCAATTTGTATCTCTTTTCTTTTCGGCTGAAAATCTTGATTTCCAAAGAGGTAGACATAATAACTTATTTGCTTTAGCTCACGGTTTCAGAATGACAACAGCAATATTCCTAGAAATACAAATACCAAAACCAGCGCAAGCCTTTGTGCAGCTCCCTCTCGCCTCGCCAGTCTGTCCCTCCAGGGCTGGATGGAGTCAAACCACAGTGCTTAATGCGCTCTTAAACTATCTGTCTGCATGGTTAAGCCACCAAGATGACACAAAATTAGGTACATTTGTCTGATTTTGCTTTTGACTTTTTAGAGATTCCTATTTTTTCTCATTTGGGTTTAAATTTTAAGTAACTATGTAAAACATTTATATGATTTCAAAGTCAAATCTGCCAAACAAGGTTTACGCAGAGGAGCCTGGCTTCTGTCTCAGACCCCACACCCTGCTTTGTCTCTCTCATTCTTTTTAAGCCAGTGTTGGTCTTTCTAGTGTTGTTTGTATGTATGTATGTATGTATGTATGTATGTATGTATTTATATTTTTAAAAAACGTTTGTTGGTTTTTTGGGGGGGGTAGATAATTCAGTTTATTTGTTTACTTATTGGTGATGAGGTTTTTCCTTCTTTCTTTTACTGGAGGCACTGGGGATGGAACCCAGGGCTGCGTGCATGCTAAGCACGCGCTCTACCACTGATCTATATTCTCTCCCTCTAGTCTTATTTTAACTTGAAATCTGGTATACACTCCATGTGAAAAACATCACACTATGAGATTGTTGCAAGAACAACTTTGACTCTAAAGGCACTTAGCAATGTGTAGCCAAGGCCCATGGCACTCCCACATTACAAGTGATTCTGTGTCGCAGGGAGGGTGCAGCTCAGTGGTAGAGCACGTGCTTAGCATGCACGCAGCCCTGGGTTCCATCCCAGTAACTTTATTAAAAAAAGAAAGAAAGAAAAAAAGCTAACCAGGTGGATGTAACTGAAATGAAAAAACCACACCAAAGACAAGAACAACAACAAAAACAAGTGAGTGTGAGTGAGGTCAAGAGAGAAGCGCATGGCCTGAAGGGTGGACCAGGAGCAGGACCCGTCCAGCTCGGCTGAGCACCCTCCTCAGAGTGCCCGGAGTGCCGGCGTCCCGGGTCCCTGTTATGGAGGGTAGGACCCACGCCGGCGGGCTTACTCAGGAACAACTTATTAGAGGGTGTGACAGAATTGCAGTGGAGCTGACAGACTCTAGGCAGAGCTGTGGGGACTGCCTTGCAAACTGTGCAGCAGAAACGGAGTCAATGCCTCACTGCCCCAGGGGAACAGCGACTCCAGAACCAGCCTGGAATCAAAGCGGCCCTGCTTCCCGCATGGCTGCCACTCCCAGGCCACACCACTCCAGCTGCGTTCCACTCCAGGAAACGGGGGCTCACCCCCACCTCCAGATGTCCAGCACCCAGACGCCACACGGCCAGGAGCACTGGCCATCTCCACCACTGGGCTGAGCAAGGGTGGGGCAGGGCCGTGGCCCTCTTCCTCTCCCACATCCCACAAGAGTGCATCTTGCAGACAGGGCTGCCAAAGTCTGAAAAAGGTCATTTTTGGTTTTTCATCCCCTGCAACTCAGGAAAGAAGAGTAGAAGAAGGAATGGGAGGGAGAGTGGGCACCTGTTCATCATCCCACCACGTACACTGGAGGAACAGCGACGTCGGCATTGTGGTGGCAACATTAGAGACCAAGGGTATAGATGCTATAATGAGGGCTTGTCATATGCCCTCCCGAGCAATTTTTCAAGGGGAAATTTTTCAAAGGGATTTTCCTAAAGTAGAATCTTACCTGTATGTGCCATGTCCCTTGGACATCAGGCATCGGCCCTTTGTAAGCCCAACCCTGCCTACTGCTGTGACTTAGGCAGTTGACTGGCTCTCAGATCCGCCTGCCAGAACCTGTACTCCTGCCCCGGCAGCAGGAGAGACAGAGCCAGGTGGAGCAGGCTGCAGGGCAGGCCCTTCTCTTTAAACACTCTGGGGCTCAGGGGTGGGACGTCTCTGGGCTCTTTAAGCCAGGCGGGAAACCGGGTCTGGGCCCTCGGTTTCTCCAAGACCAGAGACAGAGAGCTGGTAAAGAGCCTCCAGTCGCTGCTGTTCTGCTCCAAGAGGAGCAGACGTTGAAATGCTAGCCCCAGAAGGCGCAGGCCCGTGGGTGCGGGAAGCCTCGGGGAGGCTGCGTCCCCGCCAGGACAGGGCGCTCCCCGGGCTCCTCTCACTCCCTCTGTTTTGTTCCTTAAGTTTTATTTTTAAAGAGATACGGAAAGCTCTTCTGCTGTGCTGGATTATCCGAGGGCCGTTCCGGAGCGGGAGAAGGGGCGGTCAGGCGGGGCAGGCTGGGCGCGGCGACTCCCAGGACCCCGCCGCTTTCGGATTGTGCAGCCCGCGGGCCGGGAAGGAACTGCGAACAGCACTGTTTCGTGGCTGCATTTGGGTGAGGGCCTCTCCCCCAGCTCTGTCTTCGCTCGCCTCGCCGACTGCGGCGGGAGAAACGTCCCCGGAGCGGCCGGGCCCACTCACGCTGCCCGCCCTCGGGTGTCCCGACGCGGTGGTCGCAGCCCGGCCGGCCCCAGGAGCGGCTGCGGCCGAGCTCCCCGGCCCCGAGTTCAACGGCAGTAAAAGGGCCCCGCCCGCCCTCCGTCCCGCGGCCTGCCTGACAGCCCGCTAGGCCCGGGCCTAATTGAGCGCAGGTCACCTGGGAATAGGTTCAAAGGCATCCAGGCCGTAAACCACCTCCAGGCCCCGAGCCAGAGCGGCCTGGCGAACAAAGAGCCCCCGAACCACTTCAAACGCGCCCGCGCTCGGCGTCCAGATGGCGCGAGGCCGGCGTCCCCCGGCGTCGCCCGCCGAGGCCCGGCCCCGCGCCTGCCTTCCCGGGGCTGCCTGCGGGCGCCCAGCGCAGGGGAGGCCGAGCGGCTCCCCAGACCGCCCTCTGTCCACGGCCGATTCGAGAAGCAAAGGGGGAGCGCCGAGACTGGGCCCCGGCACCGCGGCCTAGCGGACGCCCCCGCCCCCCTCCCGCACCCCTGGCCGGGCGGTGCAGGTGGGTGCGGCGGGCACCAGGCGCTCCCGCGGATACTCGCTGTGGCGCTGCGGTTTTAAAGCGCTTAGAAGGCCTGTATGCAAAGGGCTTCAGGGCGGGGGCTCCCCAGCAAGTTGGGGGTGAGGAGCTCCCCGATAAAACGGCTGGACAGAGCGGGCCGCCTCTCCATGGATCCCTGCGGCCCGTGCGGGAGAAGCGGCGTCTCCAAGAGCATCCGAGTGTCCGCACGCCCGCGGTCTGGACGCCGGGACTAATGCCCGCGCACGTCCCCCACCTCTGGCTGAACTTGGCGGGCCACGGTGCGGACTCGCTGTGCGCTCGGGAGCAGGCCAGGCGCACTCGGGCCCAGGTGGCCCCGGGGCTCCCCGTCGCGTCCTCACCTCCTGGGAGCGCATCTAGGGTAAGACTCGCCTCCCGTGCCCCTCGCACCGCGGGAGAGACCCCACAGCCCAGCGGGGCCCGAGTTCCAGTTACGGAGCAGACAAAGCCAGGTCGGCTGAGCGCAGGGCGCGGGCGGCCGGAGAGCGGTCAGAGCCCATGGTTGGGGCGCGGGCGGCGCGCGAGGGCCCGGCCTCCCGGGTGCCCGCCGGGGCCGGGGCTGAAGGGGGAGGCAAAACTGAAAGTGCCGCGCCGGGGGGCGGGGGCGGCCGGCGAAGGCCCCAGAACTTGTCCTGCCCCCGGTCGCGGTGGCCAATCAGAGCGCCGCCCTCGCTCCTGACAACTATTTAGCAACCCAGCCCGGCTAGAGTTTCCAAAAAAGTTAGAATAACTTCCTCTCCCGGAGACCTCGGTTTTGCACAAGCCGGCCTTGAAATCAGAGCCTTTCGAGCAACTCGGAGAGCGTGTGCTCGGCAACCGCGGGCTTGGCCGGCGGCGCGCGCTCGGCGCCCGGCGCCCCCAGCCCCACGCGCGCCGGCCAGGCGCCATGGAGGAGGGCTCCAGCTCTCCCGTGTCCCCCGTGGACAGCCTGGGCACCAGCGAGGAGGAGCTCGAGCGGCAGCCCAAGCGCTTCGGCCGGAAGCGGCGCTACAGCAAGAAGTCGAGCGAAGATGGCAGCCCGACCCCGGGCAAGCGCGGCAAGAAGGGCAGCCCGAGCGCGCAGTCCTTCGAGGAGCTGCAGAGCCAGCGCATCCTGGCCAACGTGCGCGAGCGCCAGCGCACCCAGTCGCTCAACGAGGCCTTCGCCGCGCTGCGCAAGATCATCCCCACGCTGCCCTCAGACAAGCTCAGCAAGATCCAGACGCTCAAGCTGGCGGCCAGGTACATAGACTTCCTCTACCAGGTCCTGCAGAGCGACGAGATGGACAATAAGATGACCAGCTGCAGCTACGTGGCCCACGAGCGCCTCAGCTACGCCTTCTCCGTGTGGCGCATGGAGGGCGCGTGGTCCATGTCCGCCTCCCACTAGCGCCGCGCCACCCACGTCCGGACCGGCGCGCCAGGGTAGGTGCTGCGCGCGCGACGGGCGCCCTCCGCTGCGGGGGGCGGGCGGCCCGGCCCGCGCATCCCTCCTGGTGGGCGCCCGCGGGCCGCGGCTGCGAGGATGGGGCGCGCTTTTCCTCCCGGCAAAAGATTCGGGTCTATTTGGGGAGTTCCCAGGTCCCAGGGGCACCCCTGTGGTGTTTTGCAAGCTCCCATGTAGGGTGTCCGTCGGCAACGGGCAGACTGGTGACAGCCGCGTTTTCCATCCTTGGTGCTCTGTGTAGGGAGATTTGTAGGTAACTGTCAGGGGAGTGGGCATCAGAACTGCCTGGAGCGGCCAGGGGCAGAGATCTGGGTACCTGCTGCCCTTTGCGTCCCTCCGAGGGGAGGCCGCCCGGGAAGTTGCCCTAGCCAGTCCGTGCCGGGCTGTGGCTTCGCCCTCTTCCCGGGGAGCGGCGGAGCGCGTTCGTCGTGCGGACACCCAGTTCTGTTTGGCTGCTCGTGCAGGGCATCCCGGCCTGCGCCTCGGGGACCTGGCCGTCGGCTCCGTGGCTGGCCGGGTGGGCGCAGAGGTGCAGATCGGCGGCGCCTAGGTTTGCCTGGGGAAGGCAGGAGAACACTGCCCTGCGCTGGTGGCTGGCTGGCTACGGGGCCAGGGCAGCCCGAGAGCCGGGGATCCGGGGCGCCAGGCCGAGGCTGAGGCGCGGAGAGCGGAGCTCCGAGGCCGGAGGCACACACCACGGCTGGGAACCCCGGCTGTCCGCAGGCAGGTGGAGCGGATCTTGGAGCTGGGAGCCTCTGGCCCCAGCCTTGAACCTCCAGAGTCTAGGAGGGGTCTCTGCCCGCTCCCCGACCCGGTGTCCCGCCGGCTGGAAAGCGAGAGGGGTCCAGGCTGGGAAACAGGTTTGCGGGGAAAGGGAGGAGGTGCGGCGGGGCCCTGCGCGGGAGAAGGCACAGGGGTACGGCTGCTGAGAGCACCGGAGGTTCTGGGTTCCTTCAGTAGAGCGCGCGGGCGTCCTGCACCGGCCCCCTTTCATCAGACGCCTTGAAGTCCCGTAGACAATCCTTTAACTGCAGAGGTGCCGTCTTGTCTTTTCCAGAAGGCCCTGTGAGCATTCTCTCTTCATCTCCCTGAAAATGGCTCTCACGGACAATGAGATGAAGGGTGCAAGATTTTGGGGGTGGGGGAGAGGGCCAGGTTAAAAATCGTTTCTACTTAGTATGTTTTAGTTTCTTGCTCATCTTGCAGTGTTTTTGTAAGTCTCTACTTCACACAGAAGGAATTTAGATTAACCCAGAGCAGGCAGCCACCTACTCTCTATTTCTTTTTTATGTGTCCTCTAGTATCTGCAAGTGTTTTTGCTGTGGCTACGAAAGACTGATCTAGCACAGGTGGATTTTATTTTATTTTTTAAGTTTTTAATTTCTAAATAAAAAATTCTTTTGGTGAAATAGTTCCTTAAGAATACACATTTTATAGGTTTTCAAAAAAGAATTTTTAGCAGGGAATAACTTATGGGAATCTTCTACTATCTCTGTCAAAAGCAGATGGAAAGTGTCTCAATCACATATTTCCCTAGGAAAGAAAGTTTGGATTGGCTGAGTACTAAAATGCTACAGTGGAATGATACATTAATTCTGGTTTTTGCTGCCTAAATTATGAGCATCCATTAGTTAATTCCATTTACCCTTTATACTATCCATAGTTTACAGCACATCTGAAATACGAACAAACAGATGAGGAATGTCATCTTTTTAAAATGTACACATATAGCTTTGTTTAAGGAAAATGTCAACAGAATTATCATTAAGACTTCCCTCGAGAAAATTATGGAAAACAAAAGCAAGAGGTATTATTTTAATGCAAGAATTTAGTAGGAGCATTTAAAATTCATTTAAAAATAATTACCTTCCTAAAACTTAGAGAATCAGATACAGACCACAATGAAAGATTATATAAAAAATAAAAGGCATTACTTGTAATAAAGAAATGAAAAGTGGTAACAGTTTGCTTGGGGGGAAAATCCTTAAAATGTAAGAGATAAACACATTCAGCTAAAGAGCGAACGATCTCTGTGGGGCCCATTTGTTTTTATTTTTATCTACTTGAATGTAACTGACTAGTTCCGATAAACCAGGTTCTTGAGGTAGGTGGACATCCACGCTGCACAGGAAGAGAAGGGACCGCGCTAGCACACTGATACACTGACACCTTGTTTTTATGTATCAGGCACGTTAGACAAACTTTGTATTCTTTTTGTTTTTTAACCCATTAGCCTTTGGAGGTATAAATATAGTCATTGGGTTGATTTCCCAAAAATGTTGGTCCATGGCATTTGATATTTATTTGTAACATTTTTAGGAGGTGCTAGTTATATATATTAGTGAAGAGTTTCTCAACTTTTCCATAAATCGTAAGGGATTTTGATGTCTGTTTGGAGATAGAAGAGCTGCCTCTAGATGAAAAGCAACGACATTCAACACCAAAATCATCCTTTGATATAAAGAGAAGCCCAGGAGGTGCCGGAGCGCCGCCGGTGCTGTGTTTATCCTGACTTTCTTTGGCCTGCTATTTAAAAACAGAAATAGACAATAAATCAGGTGTCTTTGGACGGTCAGCTGGGTTCGTCTGATCGGGAAATCTCCAAAGGGGTTTTCAGTATTCGCATTAAACGCCCGAGCCCGGGAGCAGAGCAGAGGCACCTGGCTAGGATGGTGTAGGAAACGTACTTATCGGATATTTCCCCTCTTCTCTGCTTTGTGGTTAAAAAGAAAAAAATCTTCTCTAACTTCTGTAATAGGCATAAATTTTCAATAGGTTCCGGTACTCAAGAAAGTAATTTTTTTTCCCTGAGAACTTTTAGTTACTTTGGAGAGCAGAATGTGCCCCTCTCACCACCCAACATATGTAAGCCTTTTCTTCCCTCCTGAACATTTACTTCTCGAAGGTGTTTGTTAACTGCTATATTTGGAATGCTAGCTGGTCTCAAAAGAAAATTAATTCCCTCTGGAGAATGGACGTGCAGAATCCTAGGAGACCTTTTGGTTGGTCACGGGAGGAAGTAGAATGAATGCCCAGCTACCTGAAATAGACTGTTTTGTCATAAAGCACCCATTGAAAAGATCCGATGTGAGAGCTGAACTCCGTCATGTGGCGATCGTTCCCTTAACTATCTGTCGTCCTTCCTTCAACCTTGCAGGAAGCAGGTCCCGCTACCCATCTGGCCAGAGTGGGGGCTGGAGTCTCGGGACTTTGAGCACGGCTGTTTGAGGCCGTTTGAAATATAGTACTTTTCGGAGGTTTTCTGAAAGCTGTACTATTTTCAGACAAGTCTTGAGCCTGAAAGAACTGTGTTTTCATCATCCTTGCCTCACTGTGTTCTGGATAGACGGCACAGATGCCAGAATCCATTCGCCTGGCAAAAAGATCATAAAGTAAACTCTTTTTGAGCAGTGCACTGTAACTCATAACTTTAGTTTAAATCTGGGCTTTGAAAAAAAACAAATATTTTAATAAGGCAATTTTAAAGGCTGAACTTTTATGACAGTTTTTAAGCTTAGTATTTATATTAATCTGTTCTCACTGGTGTCTTTAAAAACCCTGTGAATGTATGCTGGAATGTCTGTTTATGTTTGTGTCTTATCCTGGGAAAGGATAAGTGTGCTGCAGAAAGCAAACCAAATACAAAGCTCTCTGCTAGCGAAGAGTTCACAGATGAGGCAGTAAAATTCAAAGAAGAGATGAAGAAGTTAGTGTAGCCAAGAAACAGAACGCTGTACAGAAGACATGGAATCTAAGAGACACGGACATGGGTGTGTTCGAACGTAAAGCCAAGATGAAACACTCAAAACAGAAACTACTTAAGAAAATATTTCACATGGTCACCTGAGCCTGCACATGTGATAAAGCTGTTTGGAATGAAGCACGCTCGCACACACGCCCGGGTGCATGTGAAGCTGGCGACATCTGAGCGAGGCCTGGAGATTGTATCAATGTCAGCTTCCTGGTTGCGATGCTGTATTACAGTTTTGCAAGATGTTACCGTTGGGGGAAACCCGAGTGAAGAACACAAGGGGATCTCTTCGTATTATTTCTTACCACGTCATGTGAATCTCCAAGCATCTCAAGATAAAAAGTTTGGAAGAAAAGATATTCCACAGGCATTAAAAAAAAATCCTGTATTCAAATGAGCAAATTATATAAGGGATTATTATGCCTGTGTCAGAGTAATAAACTAAAAAGTTGCTTTGAGCAAAAATCCACTTTTTTCTGCTGTCTTTGCATTATTGCATTTTTTCAGAATATTAGGAATTTCTCATATTTCCAACATATAATTAACTAGAGGTGGTTCCTTATAATTGTAAAACTGAGAGCAGAATCCCAGAAATCTGAGAGAAGTATCAGTCAATACATTCATGCCTATTCTAATAGAGAAGACATTTTTCAAAGGAATTTTAGGAAATATTTATCTAAAACCAATACATCATTTGCTTTTAAGATACTAACTCTATATTGATTTACATCACACCCACACCCACACACACACCCACACACACACACACACACACACTGTTCTAAGGCCAATGATTTTTCAAAATTACTCATTCAAGTGTAGAGATTGAAGTTTTAGTATTTAGGGTCATGCACAGTTGGAGGGTGGGGAGACAGAGAGACACAGAGAGAGACAGAGAGACAGAGATATCAAATCTAAACTCGGTCGTGGTTATTTTAAATTCATATCTGTTTGTTTTTAATAGGAAGGTATTTTGTGTTTTGGTTCAGTAGTGAGTCTTTGAATGCAATTTAATTATATTAAATATGCCTTAATTTAATGTTTGTTTTGGAATGAGGCAGTGACATTAACGCTGTGGTTTCCATGCCGATGTCAACCAAGGCTCTTCAGTGATTACTAGCAGTTGTCACGCTAAAAGGAGACAGATCAGAAGGAGCCAGCACGTAACTTGACTCTGACATAAAGAGAAATTTTTTGTGGCTATTTGGAAATAGAGTCATTTTGATTCAAAACAGTGTTTTACGTGCTTCAAATATCTCTATTATTTAATGTAAACTCTGTTGTTCAGAATGATGTGACCCTGTGATTACGGGCGAGAAGGACCGTGGCGCAGCCGCGAGGCGTGGCGCCTGCGGAGGCTGATGGCTTTCTCCCCGTCGTGACGGTTTCCGCTGACATTCGACCAGGGAGAGCGCTGGATGACCAGCTTTTTGTGTCATCTCCTGCAGAGCTGAGTGATCTTGCGTCTCACATCCTGGGAGCGATGCCCCTGTGGCTGCATGCTTCCCTCCTTTCTTCAGACCAGAACTTCCCCATCAATTGAATGAAGGTCAGGGTTGGGCCCAAAGAGCGTTAAGTTTTCAAAGTCAGTTATTCTGGAAAATATGTCTTTCTTTTTTAGCTCATATTCGACCTTGCAAGTAGTCACTTGCATCTTTGTGGGGAGAAAATGGTAAATTGGGTCGTGCTGCCTGCCGTTAGGTTCGTTTTCCCTGCTGTTGCACTCGATGGAGAGCTCGCGTTTGTTTTTCTGGATGTACAGATGTGGTGTGGGATGGACAGGAAAGATCTGGGCTGAAACTACTTTTTGTTAACCCTTTGATGGTGACAAAATGCCCAACCCCAACCCCATGGCTGAGGTCTGAGGTGGGGTCACAGCCAGAGCCTCTCCATGGCATCGGGCAGAGCAACTCAGAGAGAAGCCGAGGGCAGCTGTTTAGCCTCGTGTTTGGGGTGGGGAGGCGGGGGGACCCTTTCTGCAACTCCCCCTGGGGAACAAATGCCCCAACTTTTGTTGTTTATGCTGTTTTTCTGTTGCTACACAAATAAAATGCCACAGTGGCCCTTCCGTTAAATTCACGACAAATGTGTCCCTCTTCTTAGGGATTTGAGAGCTTTTTGCTTCAGAGGCAAGTGGGGGTTCCTTGAGGGACAGCTTGTAAAATAAACAAAGTCCCTGAAAGAAAGCACAGGCCGATTGTTCATCGTCTGAGTCTGCCTGACGTTCTGCAAGTCTGGGTGCAAGCAGGCATCGTGTTCTTCCCAGCACGAGACCTAGAGATGCATATTGAGTTGCTGTTTCCTTTCATTAATCTCCCTTCTTCAAGTCGATTTGTTTGCAGGGCCGGCAGTGGGATCAGAAGGCAAAAGCCGTTCGCCTTGCTTGACTTGCGGACCTGCCGGCGCGGAAGTGCCTGCTGCCTGGCCTCTGCTTCCGGGACTCGGCCGGGGAAGGCGGGGGTGACAGGGCAGGCCGGCCTGCGGGCTGAGCGAGCTCTGTGCTGCGGCCCGCGCCTGGAAGGCTGGGCGCGCGTGGAAGCCCGTCCTGGTGAGACGGCCTCGCGGGCGCCGCAGCGAGGTGCTCACGGTCTCTGGAAAATGCCCGGATGGCTGCACGTTGGCGCAGAAAGGCTGGAGGGAAGGCTTTACTTCCCTCCTCTGATCCGGCACCAACACACTTCTCATGTCTGATTGGGTTCGACTGATAAACATCTTCACTGAGGGTGAGTTTGCCTGAACTGAGATCATTTTGGATTGCGTGCGGCAGATACACTGGCTCCTAACGCGCCGAGTCGTCAGGGCGCGCGAAGCCAGCAGCCCGCCCTGTGCCGGACGTCCGTGTGCGGCGGTGGGGACCTGAGAGAGCTGGGGCCCTTTGTGCGTCTTCCTGTCTGGTGAGCATCTCTTCTGCAGCAGCTCCCTCTCCGACAGCCGCCCCCGGCCCTGCCTGCGCCCAGAGTGCGCTCTGCAGGTTTTCTTTGGCTGAGATCCGTTATCGTTATCACTAACCGAAGTCTACCTGTGGTGCTGTGTTATAGTAAGGGCAAAGGCTGGGCACGAAGCCCGCCAGCGGCTCCCGGTGACAGCGGAGACGCGAGCGGGGGGGGGGGGGAGAGGGGGTGAACGCATCCTCCCGGCTCCCTGAGCTGCGTGGCCCCAGGGCTCTGGGAGCTCAGTGCGGCCCAGCAGCAGACGCGCGGCCAGACACCACCCCCACCATCTCTGGCTGCCTCTCCTTACTGCTCTCTAAGAAAAATGTTCCATTGACACCAGGACGGAAGCGCCCCAAATGGACATCTGTCCCCTGGGAAACCGAGCTGTCCCGTTTTTGTTGATTTTTCTTGTGCAAAATGACCTGCTTCAAACCACCCACAGCTGCACGGGACCACGTGGTGACCCCAGGAGCGGGTGCGCTCAAGAATGGTGTTCCCGGTGTCCTTGGGGGGCTGAGCCCGGTCTCACGCACACAGCACCACCTCTTCTGTGCAATGGCTCAGGTGTGATAAAGGGCAGAATTAACTCAGGTCTGTTTTGCTGGATGTTAAATTACGGCCAATTCCTGAACTCTCTTTTTGACGATTTTTTGAGAATAGGGGTTTTCTTGTAATTAAACAGTAAGCAGAAAACGTGGACTGTGCTGCGTTTATCTGCTCGTCTCAAAGGTCGCTCTTGTGCTACGTCCACTTCTGTTTGATGACGTTTCACAAAGGATCAGTTCCGCATCAGTGCACTGCTGAGGGATTTAATCTCCTCATGTGTCCCCGGCGCCTCAGTAAACACGGATCGATCCTTTACACTCCGTGCTATGACAGAGGCAACTTTTTCAGGTGTGGCGAAGGACAGGAGAAAGTGAGGATGCGAGCGGGAGAAGTGACGTGTGGAGAACTCCACACGGGATGGGGGGGGTGCGGGGGCCAGGGTCTCTCTCACAGGGAAACAGAAGGATGGGGTGGGGTGTGGGGCGCCTCCCTCTGCTGCTCCCTGCAGACCCGTTACCTCTCCCCTGGGGTCCCTCAGAAACCCAGAAGACAGTGCTTTATCAGAACAAGCACCCTCTTGCCTTCCCAGAAAAGTGACATTTTGTAAACTCCAGTACCTCAGCGCTGCTGCAGCGACGTCCCAGGTGGGAGGCTTCCGGGCCACGGGGCTTAACGAGGACCTGCAGGACCTTCACTTCCCACGTGCTCTGGGGGGTGGGGGTGTCAGCACCACCCGGCCAGGGCGTCAGAGACGTCCCACAGGTGGCCCCCGACTTTCAGGAGCCTGCCACAGTCACTGGGTGCGGCAGGTACCAGAGAAAGCAGAGGACCCCGAGAGTGCGGCGGCCAGGGAAGTCACTGGCAATGCACAGGGGTGGGGGCCCGAGGAGGAGGGTGCTCAGCCAAGCCAGATGGGTCCTGCTCCCGATCCACCCTTCAGGTCATGCGGACGAACGCCTGAGCCCAGCACGGCTCAGCGTGTGCCAAGGCCAGTCAGAGGGCTTGGCAGCTCAGCGTTCCTTCCCCTCCTGGAGGTACAGCCTCACCACCAAATTCCACTAGAAAGACAGTTGACTTCCAGGAGCTCACACCCGCCCACCTCCGGGGTCTGCAGGGGAAACAGAACAAGCCTGGCTTTGCTGGGAGAATGCAAATGACCATATTGTCCACCTCACGAGGCATCCTTCTGCTGTGCGGCAGGCCTCTCCGAGTGGCGCTAAAACATCATTTTCACCGATGACAGACTTCATCCTCCCGGCTTGTTCCTCAGCAGTGTGTCGGGGTGGCGGTGCCTCGAGCCAAGCTCTTGGACAGTCAGCTTGTGTTGTGTATATATATATATTTTTGACAGTGACAGCAGCGTTAATTACATAATTCCACTTTTTCTAACCAGAAGGAGGCAAAGGGGGCACAAGGACATGGAAAGCCACGCGGGGTGCTTCTGGCTCCGGGCGCCCGCCGCAGCTCCCCCGGTCCGGCTGCCCCGGCTCGGCTCTTCCCGGCCCGGCTCCCCCGGCCCGGCTCCCCGGCTGGAACAGTGACTCGCGGGTTCGGAGGGCTCTTTGCTGTGCGTGACTGTGTGTCGTCAGCGTGACTCGTAGCGGGGATTTTTGCTGTTCAGTGAAGTCACTCTTCCCAGAATAAATCGTATGTAGTTCTTTCCCTTAAGAGACTTCTCTGACATGGTATTTTTCTAATTTGGGAAATTTTAATTAGACAGAAAGCAAAGGCTGTCGCTTCTGTGGAAGCAGGCTCGGTCCCGAGTGAGTCTGTGGGCGAAGTCCGCTGTCTTGTGCCTCGGAGGTCAGCAGTCCGAACGGAACTTCCCTGGGGTTGCATGTGCAGGGGGCATCGCTTCCCCTGTCAGCCCTGCAAACTCTCTGTGGTCGTGGGCATGTCACGGCCTCGCTGGGACTCAGTTTCCCTGTCTGTAAAATGATGGAGGGAGGCTCTGATAGTCCTCCAGGTGTCAAATTCCAAAAGCCAGTAGGACCTCCCATTCCGTCCTGGGTATGGACCCCAAGGAATGGAAAATAGGTGCTCAAACAAAATCGTGCGCCCGTGTTCATTGCAGCACTATTGACAGTACCAACCGCACAAGCAGCACGAAGGCCTGTCAGCGGAGGAAGGGGTCAGGACGGTGTGGTCTGTCCACACCGTGGGCTGTTACCCAGCCAGAAGGGACGGCGCTCCGATTCATGCTGCAGCGCGGGTGAATCTTGGAAATGTTATGCTGAGGGAAAGAAGGCAGACACAAAAGATCAAATAATGCATGATTTCATTTATATGAAACATTCAGGGGAGGCAAGGTCGACTCGTGGCCGCCAGGGGCCGAGGGCGGGACTCGGGGCCGCCAGGGGCCGGGGTGGGGGCACTGGGGCAGGGCCACTTCGCGGGGGCGGGGTTTCTCTCTGGGGAGATGAAAAAGGTCTGGGACTAGACAGAGATGACGTTTGCACAACGACCTGAAGGTTGTGTGCTTAATGCTACTGAACTGTACACTTCAAAATGTTTAAAATGATAAGTTGTGTAGTGTGTGTATTTTACCACCAAAAAAACCCCAAACCAACCAACCCTCGCGTCGGACCACGGGCCCCTGGTGGCTGGGGGCCTGGGGTGGAGGTCAGCTGGGCCTTCAGCTCTTGTCTGCTTTGCGGGCCGGCGCCCAGCCCGCCCGCGAGACGCAGGGCTTGTCGGGTGGCTCTCACCCGGTCAGGTGTGCCTGCCCGAGAGCACTTTCCTTTCCAGTCTGCTTCCTAACGTGCTCATGAAAAGGCTTTCTTCCAGCAATTCTGATAGCATACTTTGCAGCATGTGGATCGGACCTCTGGAAGCCTCTCCATGGCCCCAGGGTTCTGGCCTGCTGGCCGTCGACCCAGCAGACCAGAGTGGGGAGCAATTTCCTCTGATGGGGGTGGTCCAGGAGCACGTGAGCCCGTCACATCCAGCCGTGGGCTCCCCAGAGCCCGGGGGCCGTCCATTAATCGGATTGTTTTAGTCTGGTTCACAGGCTCACAGGCCCTCAAAGGGGACACTGTGGCCCCCCCGACTTGGTGATTCCTGCAGAGCAAGGCCTCTGGCCCCAGGCCGCTCGTCTCTGGGGCCGCCTTTCTCAGGGCTGGGCCCCCAGCAGAGTGCAGAGTGGGCAGGTGACTGGCGTTGTGGGGCTGCCCCCGGGGAGAGGGAGGTGGTGAGACAGGATTCAGGGCCAGTCGGGTGGCTTTCCCTCCTTCCCCTGCTGGCCTGTGACCCCCGTCTCCCGCCTCCCAACAGCCGTGTCCCCAGGACTGGCCACGAGGGACCAGCAGACAGTGGCTCTCCCAGTGTTTCCCACCGTGATCCAGTTCGGTCTCTCCATCACCTGCATGGGGTTACGCAGTGAGCATTTTGAGACACTTACAGAAACCCCCAAAGATAGTGTTGGGCTCACAGATTGTTTGTGCTTTGAGAATCCAGAGAGAAGGGCTCAGAGGAGCTGAAAGCAGGCCTTAGTCTCTCCGGGAGGGACGAGTCACTGAGAGCAAAGCGACATGGCTCAGCTGCTGCCACTGCCCCCTCTTCCTGGTCCTCTGTCCCCCTTCCCCCCAGAAAGAAAGGAAGCCACCAGGGAGGGAAGGAAGGAGGCAGAGACTCCCTCGAGCCGCTGAGAGAGGACTCAGACGGAGACAGAGGACAGGGCACCGGTCACCTGCCCGCCCCCCTAACTGAGTCCTGCAGTTGACTGACAAGAACACGGGTCACCCGGCAAACCAGACACGTCTTGTCTCGGGCCCCCTCCGTCACCGCCGCGGGGTCCCTCCTGCAGCTGTGGGTCTCGGAGCCCAGTGCAGAGGGATGTGCTTTGAGTCACGAGAGAGTCGTTCACATTCAAGGCACAGCGCAGCCTTCCCCGGGGACACTCTGCCCTTCTCTCCAGCCACCTCTGCTTCCCAGTAACTGGGAAGCTTTGTCCACCGTGTGCCACACTCCAGGGACACCCGGCCAGCACTCCAGTCGGGGCGGTGTGTGCAGAAGGGGTCTCCATCCTTCGTCCAGCAGGTTTTCAGAAATACCATCCAGGGGACCTGAACCAAGTCGGCATCCTTGGGCGCACTGCACAGGGCGGGCGCCCCTCTCCCCCCGCCCCTGCCCTGCTCACTGTCCTCTCTCGTGGGTGTCACAACGTCTGCCCGCTCAGCTTCTCCCTTAAAACGTCTGCCACCAAAGCTAATAGAAAGTCAGGCCCCCTGGTGCACCCTGGCCGACACGTTCATTTTGTCCCGTTGTGGTCCACGGCTGGTCCGGCAGGGATCACTGACATGTGTGGCACCCCCTCCCCAGCTGGGAGGCAGCAGGGGCGGTGACAGTGTACAGTGAGGGAACTGAGGCGACATTACTAGTGTGGACCCTTCACAGCCCCTGGTTCCTAAAGCTGATCATTGGAAGAACAGCAAGCACAAGGCATAAAGGAAAAGAAAAGCTCCCGGGCTAGGGAGGGTGTAGCTCAGCGAAAGAGCATGTGCTCAGCATGCACGATGTCCTGGGTTCGATCCCCAGTGCCTCCACTGAAAAAAAAAGAAAAGAGTAACTCCAGCTCAACTGAGAATTACCAACCACCAGGAAACTGGGGTGGTCAGAATGTTGAAGTGAACGGGGAAGAAAGTATTTACAATCTGTTTTATGATGGATCAATATTCTTACTAGACAAAGAGCCCTTAAAATCCAGAAGGAAAAAGACAATTACCCAGTAGAAAATAAGGGCAAAAAGTATGAATTTACAGAAGAAGAAATTCCGTTGGCCAGGACACATATGAAAAGTGCGGAGCTTCAGCAACAGCCAAGAAATTCAAAATAAAACAGGAGGATACCACTTTTTGGTTAAATTGGAAAAAATACATATACTGTCCCCATTATTGAGGAGTGTCCTCTTGTCCTGCCTGGAAGAAGATAAATTGTAAAATCTGCTGGGAGGTTAAAAAGGTTTTAAAAATTGGAAATGGGCTTTGATTGAGCAAATCCACTTGAGTGAATCATGGCGGCTCTGCCTGGCAGCCAAGAAATTCACATCAGCTTTGCTAATATTAGTGAAATGTTCAAAATGTCCTGGGAAATTGCTCAAATAAGTTGTGGTTTATCCACATACAGACAGCAAATTTTGTGTCGTAAGCAACTATTCAGAGCATGTGACCCCAGCTTGAAAACGCAGCGTGAGTGCTTGGGTGGGTGTGATTGCCTGGGGAGAGAGGCAGGAACTACTGTCTCTAGACCAAAATGTTAATGGGACGTTTCCCTTTCCTTCTGATTCTTACTGCTTTTCTGTATCTTCCAAATCTCCTGCAAACGTCCTGGACCACTTTTGCGATTTAGGAAAACAAGTCAGTGCTTTTGCAAGGTGGGCTGGAGGTCTCATACCAGGTGTCGCGTCCTCTGGACTCTGGCTCACCAACCCCCCAGCCCCACCTCGTGAAGCGCTGCTCCTGCAGGGCGGCCCCACTGGGACCTCACTCAGTGTTACCACATCAGTTCCTCCTGAAGTAACACCAAAGTCACCTGACAAAACAGATGTTTGTATCTTCTGCAGTCCACGCCTCAAGACGCTGTCCTCTGTGTTCGCACAGTGCCTTGAATGTTAGGGTAACTGGGCACCTTCTTCCAGAACAAATGTGCCAGCACGGCCCGGCCCGGCTCCCTGCAGGCAGGGAGGGCGTGTGTCTGTCACCTTCCCGCCCTTGTCGCCCTTGTCGCCTAGGCAGGTCCCGAAAGGCGTTAAGTACGGGAATTAGCTCCTCCTCTTCCCACCTGGTCACCCCCTCGCTCTGTTTGCTTTCAGCACCCTCATTCGTCTGCATTTTCTTATTCTTCTCCATGTATTTGGGGACCTTTGTTCTTAATCATAAACCACGTCAGATGTGTGGACGCAGGTGGAGGTAACACAGTGAGTGACCGGTCCCCTCACCAGGACTGAGAGGAAGAAACTTCCAGTGGCGTTGCTGGTCACTCGTCCCCAGAATCTGAGATTAAAGTCACTCACTCCTAGCTGCTGGCCTCGTGTGACCAAGGGCACACGTTCAGGACTGAAGCTGGCGATGCTGGTGGATTTACTACCCCTCCCATCCCTGTAGAACGCGGGACCCCAGCTGCTTGCAGCCTCGTCTGGCATCGGTGTCACACCTGCACCTCGGGGCAGAGACCAGCCTGGCGACCCAGGCGGAGCCCCAGGCTCTGACTCTCACACTTCCTTTCAGATTCTCAACTGTAATCTAATTTGGGCCAGGCCTGTCTTCTTTCACACCCTGGGCTGCGCTGGATGCATACTTCTGGCACATTCTGGAACCACACTTGCCAGATGACCAAATCCTTTTCAGAAAGATGACTGAAGTATTTGTAAGTTTCCATCGCCGCCGGGTGAAGTGGCTCTGAGGCTTCCCGGAGGGAAAGCCCCGCACGCACGTCCTGGGGGCCCTCCGGCCTCTGCTCACAGCCCTGAGCACCCTGAGGCAGCACGCTCTGCTCTAATGCTCAATCCGAAACAGCGATGCCTTTGCTGCAGAGACATAAAGAAACCAAGAGGTTAACGGCCGGGTTAGTCCCCGCTGTGGGCCTCCTGCATGAATCAGAGCCGACTGGGGAGCGAGGAGGGTGACTCACAGCTTTTTGTCTTCTGGCTGCGCAAATAAACAGAGCAGGAAGGCTTGAATGGGATGCCAGGAGCACAGGGCGGGAGTGGCTCCCGGTCCTGAGGGTCAGCCCAGGCAGGGGGGCACAGGGGCGCAGGAGGTCCGAACCCAGGCCGAGGCCGAGATGCTGGGCCACAGGGCACAGTAGGGCCAAGGGGAGGTGGGTGCAGGCCATGGCTGCTTTGCAGAGACACTGGGCTGGATTCCACTCTGCCTGGGGTCCACCTGCCCCGCCTTCCCCGGGTATAGGAGGAACCCTGTCCCATGTCCTGCCCCTGACCCCTGCAGAAATGCCTGTCGGGCACCTCCCTCCAGCAGTTGCCCTTCTCTGAGCCCATGTGCTCTCAGGAGGGGGATCCTGGGACCCTCTTCAAGGTCCACAGTGCAAGGCCTGTGGTGGGGCCGGGCCTCAGGGTCCACAAGAGGTGGGGGGCTCTGGAAGGCCTCCAGGGTGCAGCCAGGTGAGAATTTGGGGGTGACTCCATGGGCCACCCCACAGCTGCAGGCCTGGCCGCACGGGGTGGTGGGTGAGGGGCCTCCTCTCTCCCTCCAAACTGGCTTAGAGGGCAGAGTCTCACTGCCCAGGACAGCACTCGGGGTGGGGAAGACCAGGGAAGGCGCCAAGCGCCCAGGAGCTTGGCCAGTCTAGTTGTTTAATCCTGAGAGTGACCCCGTGCGGTGGGCGCGCTCACTCCCGATTCCCAGACGGGGAAACTGAGGGGTTTAGCTCAGGCTGCCCGCTAGCAGCAGGGGGGGTCCCGGAATCAAACCCAGACCGCCTGTGCCTTCAGCACAGTGTCTAAAGCGTGAGACTTCCCCTCTGTGTCAGACGTGGCCCAGCTCCTGTTCCTGGGATGGGTTGTGATCCAGGAGGTCTCGGATTGAGACAAGTGAGTGGCCTTCACGTGCGGCGGGCAGTTCCCCGGGGAGAGATCGGGAGCTGGACCTGCATGCTGGCTGGGCCCCTGCGGTGTTCCCGCGCCCCCGCTGCTGCCTGCGGGGGTCCAGGCAGCTCTCTTTGCTTTTCTGCACCTGTGCGTTTCTGCTTCCGTGATGTCGGGGCTCAGCATGGACCCGGGAGCCCCGGGGTCCAGGAGTGAACAGGGTAAACACTGCCCACCCCAGTTACCCTCCCGGGCATCTCGGCTCCGGGTGCCCCGCACACAAGCCGCAGGGGAGCCTCCGGACTCACGGAGCCGGGGACCAGCGGAACTGCGCGTTACGACGTTGCACGTGGAGTCACTGGTCTGGGGCTTGTTTTCCTACAGCGGAATTAGAAACGCAGAGAAGCCTCCCTGCCTTTCCTAATGTGTGATGTAAGTAAATTAGCAGATTTAATGCTCTGTCTTCAGCGTGGGATCAAATGTGATCCCAATAAGGGAGTATGTCCTGCTGCTCTGGGCTGTGCCCGGCAGGGGCCTGGCTCTTGGGACTCATGATCCCTTCTTTCAGAATCATTCTTTTAAAAATTTTTGTTTATTTAATTTATCCCTTTTATTAAACTACTTTTTAAGAGCTATTTAAGTTTCACAGCAAAATTGAGGGGCGGTACAGAGATTTCCCGTGTGCCCCCGCCCCCACACGTGCACAGCCTCCCCCACCATCAGCACCCCCACCGGACGGTGCGTTTGTGACAACCGATGGCCTCGCGCTGACACGTCCTCACCCAGAGTCCGCAGTTCACGTTGGGGGTCGCTCCTGGTGTGGTGTGTCCTGCAGGTTTGGGCAAACGTGCAACGATGTGCACCCACCATTGCGGGACCGTGCAGAGCAGTCTCGCTGCCCCAAAGGTCCCCTGTGCTCCCCCGCTCACTCCTCCCGCCTCCCAGACCCTGGCAACCCCGATCTTCGTGCCGTCTCCATAGCGCTCCCTTCTCCAGGATGCCGCAGAGTGGGAGCCACACAGCGCGAAGCCTCCTCAGACGGGCTGCTTTCTCTCAGGACTGCGTATTTCAGGCTCCTCCATGTCTCTTCAGGACTTGATGGCTCATTTCTTTCTAGCGTTGCCTGATGTGCCGCTGTCTGGCTGGGCCGCAGTTTGCCACTCACCCCCCGAGGGACATCTTGTTGCTTCCATGTTTTGGCAACTGTGAATGAAACTTCTGTAAACACGCACGTGCAGGTTTTTGTGTGGACGTGAGGTTCCAGCTCCTCTGGGCCAACGCCAAGGCGCCCGCCTGTCGGTGGGAGCACGCCCCCTCCGGCGCTCGGTGTTGTCGCGGGGTTTTGGCCTTCCTGGCGGGCGTGTCGGGTTATCCCGGTGTTTGGGTCATGCCTCACGTTGCCGGCCAGGGCACCTTTGCCCGTCACCGGTCTGATCTAATCCCTTCTGTGGTTGATGGAGTCGTGTTCCTAACGTACCTCACCAAGCTCGGGCGCCCCCGGGTCCTGTCGCACGTGGTTCCTGCAGCCATCCCCGCTCTGGCACCGCTCCAGGTCCTTCGGAGCTGCACTTCTGAGCCGGAGCATCCTCCACGGTCAGCATCCCCGGGCTGGGCGCAGGCCTGTCCCGTTCACGCTGTGCCCCACGCCCGCGGAGGGGCCGCGTGGAGCAGGTGCTCCACTGGAGCAGGTGGAGGGAGTGAGCGCATCGTGGTGCCGCCTCCCGCAGATGGCGCCGCCTCGCGCTCTGTGCCTCTGCTGCACTCCGCTCCCCACCTCCGGTACCCGGTCCACACCCGCTTCTCCGGAGGGCCCTTGGCATTTCTCGTGGCCCCTCTGTCGCCCTCGCAGTGGCCCCGTTTCTGTGACTGTTTCCAGGCACGCCCCACTGCGCAGTGTCTCCTGAGTGCTGTCAGGACCACCTCGGTTAGACAGCCGCCTGCCCAGCCCGGCCTGAGGCCAGGCACGTGGTCTGCACGCAGGGCGTGTTTGTATGACCCGAAAATGCGGGAGGACCCTCTGTTTCCCTACCAAGTGCACAAATCAATTACGCTGCGTGTGTGTGACACAAAAACACATTTTCTCTTGTGACGGAAAAAAGGATTTGTGATTCATGCTTCCCTGGCTGCCTGCTGGCAGCAGTGGGGGTGTCTTGGGGTTGTGGGGAACAAAGGGTCAGCCTGTCCTGTAAGTGACTTCTCCACTCTAGACGCCAGTGACGGTTTGCAGGAAGGCGCTGTGAAACTGGAGGGAGCACGCCCCTGAACCGCTCTCTGCAGACGAAGGGGGTGAGGAGGGAGGACGGATGGAGGCAGAAACTGCCCCAGGACATCCCAGCAGGGGAGAGACTGGGGGAGAGACACATTCGGATCTGGGGGGTGGGGGGTGTGCTCTGGGGAACTGAAATGCTGTACACAGTGTGATGTCATCTCCTCTGCCCTTGACACGTGCGCGTGCACACACACACACACACTGCAGTGAAATAGCCATTTCTCACCAGGCTTTGTGCAGTGGCTTTGAGGTTAGGGGCACGATAAAGAGACTCTCAGCCCAGCTCCTGGGTCCTGGGGCGGGGTGGGCCGTGGTGGGAGACAGTCGCGGCTGGTCCCCTGTGATAGAACAGAAGCAGCACGTACCCCGGGGCTGCAGGATGCCCGGCCGGCCTGCTGTGTGGCCAGGTGCACCGGGCCGGCCGTGGGCGAGCTGCCAGCAGCCGGCATCAAAGACAGAGGGCAGGGTGGGCAGGCGGGCCGCCAGTGTGGGCTCCACTGATCCTGCCGCACTGAGGGAGGGCCTCGAACCCTGGGCTGAGAGGCACTGTGGTCCCCACCGGAAAGAAGCTGGTGGACGGCCTGGGAGGCGAGGGTGGAGCAGCCCTCCCCTGGAGGTCTCTGGGCACATCCCCGAGGGCCTGGATGCTGCGGGAAGGAGGACACGTGGGGAACCAAAGGGGAGGGAGGTGCCAGGTGGAGGCTGGAAGGAGGAGGGGCTGGAGGCAACTGCAGACAGGATGGGGGCACAAGGGCACCTGAGTGAAGCTCTTCACGTGGACTAAAAGGGCGCTTGAGTGAAGGGACGGCGTTTAATGGAAGCCCAGGAGAGGGGGCTGGCGTTCCTGGACCGCCCCCCACAGATGTAGCCCAGTATAGACAGTCCCTCAGATGTAAGCCTGAGTCACGGGGGCTCCTCCGGCTGCACAGCAAGGTTCCCGGAGGCCTTGACCACCCTGGGGCCTCGTCTGGGGCAGCCGTTCAGAACTGGGCTCTGCGGGGCCCAGGGCCTTTTCTGGGGTGGGGCCTAGAGCAGGTGGGCTCCACGCCTCAAAGCTTCACCTGCAAGGGGAGGGGCTGAGTCACACGGCACTGGGGGTCTGACCAGCCCGGACCAGGGTCCCCTCCCCTCAGCATCACGGCATGCCGACATGCAACTGGACCACAGGAACGCGAGCTGGTCCCCTCCAGACAGAAGATGCTCTGTCCCGGACGAGCAGCTGAGCAGCCCTGGCGGTGGCTCTGTCTGTGAGATGAGCCTTGTTCTGAGTTAGGATTCTCTGGGACCGGGGCCCCCCATGCTGCCCTCCAGACGTGGCTGGCTGGGCCCAATGCAGACGGGGCACAGTCTAGTGACTGGGTGAGTCCTGAGGGAGCCCTGCGTGCCGGGCACGGTGCAGGGCTAGTGCCCACCAAGTCCCCAGGACAGCGCAGCGGCGTGTGCGGAGGCGGAGACATGGGAGACAGAGAAGGAGCAGTTGCGATGGCCCAGCCCGGCCGCAGCCGCAGGCCGTGCACTCGGCCTTGCCGGCGGGGATCCGCTGCTGCTGGCGCTGACGCCGGTGACGCAGGGAACGCCGAGCCGTCGGCGGTGATGGGCTGTGCCGTCCTGGGCAGTCAGGTCGTGTGGAGTGGGAGTTGGGGTGCCAGTGCCTGCAGATTAAGCTGTTTCCTGCAGAGGAAGAGGCCGGGGGCGCTGCGCACAGCTCCCTTGAGGAGTGGGCATCGTGGACCTGACCGCACAGAAGGGACGTCGGCCCAGCACACGGAGCACGCGGGGAGAGGGATTTCTCAAGAAGCACTGGCAGCGCCTGCTGCTGGGGCTTGTTTACCCCGTGGAGATGGAACTTTATCCTTCCAAAAAGAACAGCTTGGCTGTCTTCAGCAGACCCTTCAGGAGACAGGCCACACCAGCAAAAACAGACGGCGGGACTCCGGGAACCTCCTGTGGGTGAAAAGGCACAATGAACAGGGCAGAACGGCCACTATGAACAGAGAAAACACGCGCACATCGTGCCTCTGAGGGGTTAATATCCAGAATACACGAGGAGCTCCTAAACTTCACAAAAACAACAACAAAGATCTGATTTAAAAACGGGCAAAATACCTGAATAGGCATTTCTCCAGCACCCGACACGGGGGCCGAGCCCACGGAAAGACGCGCTGCCGCACTCGTCATCAGAGGATGCACGCCAGACCCCCGCCAAGGAGCCACTTCACGCCGCAGGGCGGGGGCAGCACCTGTCAGCGAGGACGTGGAGAGACCGGGCCCTCGTGCTCCGCTGGCAGGAACGCGAAACGGCGCAGCGGCTGTGAAGGACAGGCCGGCGCTTCTTCAGAAACGAGAGCTGGAGTCACCGTGCCAGCCAGCAGCCCCTCTCCCGGGCACACAGCCACAGGAGCGGAACGGGGGCCTTGCAAGAGGTTTCCGTGCACCTCGCTCCGAGCAGCATTGTTTACAACGGCCGGAAGGTGGGAGCCACCCAAGCGTTCGCTGAGCGTCGAGTGAATCAGCGAAATGTGGTCCGTCCCCGTGACGGGAGACCACGCGGCCCTCGCGAGGGGAGGGCCTCCGCGCACGCCGCGATGTGGACGCACCTGGGGGACGCGAGGCCGAGTGAAGGACGCCAGCCACGGAAAGACGAGGACTGTGTGACCCCACTCACATGAGGCGCCGGGAGTGGTCAGATTCCTAGAGGCAGAGGCTGGGCAGAGGGGAAATGGGGGCTGCTGTCTAATAGGTTCGATTCCAGGTTTTCGAGATGAAAAGGTTCTAGAGCTTGACTCACAGCCGTGTAGGTGTTCTAAACGCTACTGGACGGTACACCTAAATGGTAAACGGTCCATTTTAAGCTATGTTTTTTCCCCTACAATTAAAAAACGTCCAGGGGGTGTTCCTGTCATGTGAACAGGAAGGTGAGCGAGTCTTGGGCAGTGGGTCCCCACCGAGGGTCCTGCCTTCCCTGGCGCCCTCCACGAGCTGGTGTCGTGATCACGTCACCCTGAGGGGCCTCCCTGGGAGTTCTGGGTCAGTTCTGACTGGGTCCGCCATCTGGGCCCTTGGACTTGGAGGCCAGCCCAGGGAAAGGCCATTTTGGGGGCTCATTTCATCCTCCCCCACTCGGGGTGGGAGTTCTGGGCTGACAGTGGCCTGAGCTATAGGGCCTGCGGGGGGGCTGGATGGGTCGGAGGAGTGGCCTGACAGGTGCACGGCCTGGGAATGTCCGGGCTTCCAGCACCTTCTAATTGGAAGTGGGGCTCACACGTTCCAAAGAAAAGGGTGAACCCCGACCTTTGTGGAAACTGGAGCCCCTGAGGATCTTTTCGTTCGTCTGCATTTGGATTTGGTGACTTTCTGGCCAACCCCATGGAGGAAAGTGCGATGCTCTTCCTTTTCTAAGAATTGCATTCAATATCTTTTAACTTGATACAGATACGCTATCTTCAAGGTCATTCAAACAAAAGCCTTCAGATGTTCTTGGAGCTGTGAATTATGGAACAGCACACTCCTGGGGCTGGGGAGGTGGGCTTCGCCAGCGGGGCAGGCAGGTCGGGCCCAGCAAACGCCAATTCAGCTTCTGGATGGAGTCTCCCCATTCTGCAGAAGCAAATGTGAGGCCACGGACACACGGCCCGGCGCACATGCTCTGTGGGGTGGTCAGAATGGCTGGTACTGCGCGATGGAGGTACTTCTTCAGAGCCCTGCCTCCATGTCGTAACGGCACATCTGCTGAGCTCTGACTGTTTGCATCCCTTGTACTTGGGGCTGGAGGCTCGAGGTGAAGGCGATTTGACCTCTCCCACGGGGACTCGCCATCCAGCCAGGGAGACAGATGCATGATCAAACAGGTACAGTGCCGGATGTCAGTGTGGTATAAAAGGGGGTCTGCAAACAAGGAAGTGGTGCATTCGTCGCCTGGACACAGCGGGAGACCAGACAAAGGCACAGAGCTTCGGTGGACACCGTCCTTCATTCGGCAGAAATTTACTGAGCTCTGTCTGTGTGCTGGGCTCCGAGTCAGAGGCTGAGATCAGCGAAGAGAAAGATAATTCCTGCCACCACGGAGCTTGGCCTGGGTGAGGAGGGGACAGGGGACAGGAAACACGCCGAGAAGCGGGCGTCAGGTCAGTAGTCAGAGACGCTGTAAAGGGAAGTCACTCAGAGGAGTGGGGCAGGGGGTGGCAGGAGGCTGGCATCACGGCGGCCACTCAGGGCTTCTCTGAAGAGGCAACTTGAGCAGAGGGTTAGCAGGGCTGTGCCGGGAGTGGTCGGAGGAGCCCCAGGTGGAGGGGACGGCAGGTGTGGGGCAGGCCGTACCTGGGGAGGTGGAGGGGGCCCCTGGAGCGACAGCTGGAATCCACACCTGCACGCTCCGCAGCACAGCCTACTGCTACCAGGTCACCCTGCCAAGAGGACACAAGCCAAGCTCGACCACTTGTCTTTGAGGGATTTGATAAATGGGCCTGTGAGGAATGCTCTGGAACATCTCAATGCCAAAAACAAAATAACAAAGTGCGTTTTTTCAGATCTGACTTGGGAGAGCCTGGAAGCCTGTGCTTCTCTGATCTGTCCCCGCCCCAGAGCTGGTCTGAAAGCGGGGACTGTGGTGAGTCAGCTCGGAAGTGTGTTGGTAGCTTGCTCGAGCCTTGCTGCTCCTAGTGTTTCAAAAAAAAAAAAAAACAGAAAAACAAAGAGAAAGAAAGAAAGGGAAGAAAGAAAGAAGGAAAGAAAGAAGAAAGAAAGAAAGAAAAAGAAAGAAAGAAAGAAAGAAAGGAAGGAAGGAAGGAAGGAAGGAAGGAAGGAAGGAAGGAAGAAAGGAAGAAAGAAAGAAGAAAAAGTCCGTGCCTTAGAGAGGTGAGGGGCCCTTCTGGAAGACACCAGGTCTGAGGATGGTGATGGGTGGGGACCGTCTTCCCAAATCATGAGTTTCCTGAGGAAGGGCGGACCGAGGGTGGCATCTCAGGGGGTTAGTGGCCCCCGCTTTTCACGGGAAGCGACAACGTGGGCCCACAGCCGCCCAGGCACTTTTGTTACCTCCTCGTGCATCACTCAGTCCAGTAAAACAGAAACTTAATTCGCTTGCAGCGCTCACCTTCCCCGCTGTGGTTGTCTGAATGCAAGTGCGGTGCTCCTTTGCGGTCCCGTCACTGGGCTTAAAGTGTCAAATTAGTTACAACGTTCTCCTTTTGTAAAAGAGTTGGGGGGCCGGTGTCAGGACACAGCCCATTGAGACGTTGTGGCGTCGCTTTGCTTCTCCAACAAAAGGCAGAGCATCTGCAGTGACTTGTGCCATGGCTGGTCACTGGCTCCCTGACTTCCTCCCTGCTGGATGCCAGGCTGCTCCAGCCCCGGTGCCAGCCCATTTCCAACTGCCAGCAGGTGTTTTTCTAAAGATACCCTTTGCTCCTGTCCTAGAGAACTTGCAGAGGCTTCCTCCCTGCAGGTCAAGGTGAGCATCCTTTGGGTGCTCTCTGTGATTCAGGCAGAGAGGTACCCACCCTGGGCTCTCACACCTCTGAGCCCTCAGGTGTGAGTGAACCTGTTACTGGGACACACTCTACCCACCCCATCTGCCACCTGGACCCCACCCCATGAGCCCCGGTCCTCGGGCTCACTCTGTCCGTGCCGTGACCTAGAATGCAGACGGCACAAAAATGGGTGAAGGGCAGCAGAGTCTACACAGCTGAAAGCGATTTGTTTTCTTACTCCCGGAAGACTCAGAAAACAACGCAGAAAGTAGGAATACTGCCCCCTGCTTTCCCACCCCTTAAATTGTTGGGCTCACACGGGCAGACCGTGGCTGGGGACTTGTGACATCCTGTCTCTGGCCACAGTGGCCCCAGCTCTGGGGTGAGACGTGGTGGACAGCTGGCCTTTCCAGTAGCCCTGACAGCTGATGAGAGGGAAGGTCCCACCGCAGGGCTCAGCCCTGGATAAGACGGCCACTTCCGAGACGCCTCAACAGTGCGCCCCCTGGGGACGGACTGCTTTGGCCCTCCAATGCCCTCCTCCATGGGGGAAAGCAGATTCACTTAGAAGATCAAAGAAGAGAAAATTCAAAGTCTGTGTGACAGTGGCGAAACCTTCTGACAAAGGGTGTGTCCCCTGTGGCTTTCTTTTTCACGTGGCATCTGTTGCTCGTTGGGAAACCCCAGAATTGCACATCACCTTGAAGCAGGGACTGGCCTGCAGTGAGCGGGACCCTGAACGTGGGACATGGGAGCCAAGAAAATGCCGTGAGCTTCAGCTTCCCGACCAGGGTCGCAGGAACGCCGTGAATTCCCATGAGGACACGCACTTGGCATAGTTTCTGGGGTCACGGGTCTCTGCTCATTTCTCCCCTGTCCCCAAGCACCAAAAAAAAAAAATGGATGGAAAGGTTACCCCATGGATCCTTGGCAGAAACCCCTGGGACAGCACAGCCTGGTCCCCAGTGAAAGTTGACTTCAGAAGATTCTGATGCAATAGAAGGAAAAAAATAAACGACAAGGGAACCAGTTCCTTGGGGCCCCCCTGTCCAGCAGGGCTGGAGGGAGGCACCGGGATGCCGGCCGGACTGGGTGCCCCGAGGCCCGCAGGCCAGGGGTCAGGTCCACACGCACTTGCTGCCTGTGGGCAAGGGGGCCTGGCAGAGCTAAATCCCTGTCGCTCCCCTGCCTGGGCCCCTGGGTGGCCGTGGGAGGGTGATCTGGCCACCCGGGAGGGGCCGGGGCAGCTGAGCCCTCGCTGGAGAGGAGGCACCACGGGCACCCGGGCAGGCTCTGCCCCGGGGACCAGGGGCTCTCAGCCTCATGACTTTCCTTCCTCCTAAGAACCTCAAAATCGGGAGGAGCGCAGCCTAGGAAAGAACTGCTGGCAGATGTTTCGCGAAGTGCTTGTTCCGGAAGAGATGCCGGGCTCAAGGCGAGTTCTGTGCGGGAGACTCCCTTCTCCTCCCAGGGACCCCTCAGGCAGCAAGTAGGCGCCCCTGGTGTGTCTGCTCCCCTGGGGACCGAGGAAGCGCCTCCCCCTGGAGACAGCCTCCAACCCACAGAAACCAGATCAGAGAGCAAGAAAGCATCTTGGTACTTGTCACAGCTGTGAACCACAACCTGTCAAAGATACAAACAGACAGGCAAGCAAACAGACTTATTAATTTAGATTGAATTCTATGTAAAGTATAAGAAAAATAAAGTCAGCAATGTTTCAAAAGAATAAAGTACGTGATAAGGAGGTTTTATTTGTGGATGAAAAGGCCCGTTTAACACTCAGGTACCTGGGCCAGGTTTGTGACACGCTGTCAACATGTGTCAGAAGCCTGAAATCTGTCCCCAGTCCTCCCGAGTCACACAGTTCAGCCCACCCACGGCAGAGAAAGAAAATAGATACAGTCATCTCAACGGATGCTGAGAACGTCTCTGAGAAAATTTAACGTGTTTCTTTTTTTAAAAAATTTTTTCATTGACGTGTAGTTGATCTACAATGTTACTGTCATGTGTGCAGCCATGTGATGCAGTTACACGGATATGTACATGTACTTTTTTTCTTTTCAGATTCTTTTCCACTATACGTTATTACAAGGAGTCGAATATAATTCCCTGTGCCACATAGTAGGTAAAGCATTTCTGATATAAAATCTCTTTTTCTGGTTATTTGAAATCTCCAGAAGCTACAGTATAGATCTGTCCTCACCTTCACCAAGGGGACCTGTTCCAAGGCCGACGTGACGGTCATGGCCTCTGCGCAAAAGTCAGGAGGACCCTCACCACCGTTCTGTGTGACTCTGCCTGGAGCGTTTAAATGATTCTGTAAAACAGGCCAAAGAAACACAGAAAGGACAGCTAGAAAACAGCCACAATATTATTATTCCGAGCTGAGGGAATTTTCTGCCTGGAACCTTGTCCCTCCCCACCGTCATCAAAAAGAAGAAATCAAGTCAGAACCATCAGAACTAAAGAAACCACTTCGAATGGAGGCCGATTCCTAAGCGAAGTTAAATTTTTCAAAGTTCCTCCAAGGCGCGAGCAGAAACCGCTTAGAGTGTCTAGTGGGAAGTCGGCACCTGTAACGGCGAAGCATACTCGACGCCTCGCCTGCGCGTCTAGAGGAGAGGGGAGGGCTTCCGTGCAGGGCCGTCTCTGCCGGGGCCCAGCGCCGGGCTGTCGGGGGTGGGGAGCCCCGCCCCCTGGGAGGCGGTTTGGAAGGACATGTTGCTGTGAACACGCCATTTCTTTCCTGAGTTAATTCATATGTTTCATGTCGTGTTTTTTAACACCTTTATTTTGGCCTGGTTCCTGTGCAGTAAACTACGTATATTCCAGATGCACAGTCTGGTGAACTTTGATAGATGTGTGCACCCTTGAAACCACCGCCACGGTCAAGACAGCTGCGTCCCCGTCAGCCCCCAGAGATGCACGTTTCCAGCTCCCGATGTGCCCCTCCCCCCACCCCTCCCCTTCTCCCCGGTGGCCGTAAGTTCGTTCTCTGTGTCTGTGAGTCTGTTTCTGTCGTGTAGATAAGTTCATCTGTGGCCTTTTTGTTGGATTCCACATATCAGCAGTATCACATGGTATTTTTCCTTTTTCTGGCTGACTTCACTCAGAATGACGATCTTCAGGCCCGTCCATGTTGCTGCAGATGCCTGGGGAGGGGCACCCGAGCATCGCTGGTGGAGTTTTCCAAAGCACCCCTTCCTCCCTCTGCGGCAGCCCCTCCCCCTTCCAGCGTGCCCACTGGGGAGGCACGTGCTGACATCACCCCCCATGATTCCCGTGTGCTGCTCCCACTCCCCGAAACCAGGGCCTGGGCATCTGGCCTGGGGGTTAGCGGGACCTCATCCTGAGTGGAGCTCCGGTCCCAGGGCTGCAGACACCCCAGCTGTGCTGACCCTGGCCCCTGGTCAGGCAGGCTGGACACGTGGAGGGGAGGGGGTCAGGAAGGCCTTCCCAGGGCAGCACCCCGAGGTGAGAGGCCGCCCCCCCACGAGGGAGGAGCAGCAGTCTTTCATGCGGCTCTCGCTTGGGGCTCACCTGCTCATGGCTGCGCAGGTCTCCACGCGGAGATGAAGACGGGGTGAAGGTTGATCGTGTTGGGGGTGGTGACTCAGGGCCGGAGGGAGGGAAGGCCCCAGGGAGAGTGTCTGCCTGGTGAGTAGACAAGGACCTCGGACAGAGCCCTCGGGTGGCTGACACCTTAGGGCATAGAAAGACACGGGGCGTTACTGTTACTGCTATTGTTGTTGTTGAGTGAGCAGTGGGTGCCCACCTCCCCAGCCAGCGGGCCCTGTGCCCCTATGTCCCCTAATGGGGGCTGAGGCGAGCTGCCTGTGCCCGCTGCTCGCTCCCTCACCCCCGCCCCCGCCCGCCTCCGCTGCAGGGAGGGCTCCTGGTGGCTCCTACCTGGGCTGGGCTCACCATCCTGGCCACCAGCTCTCATCCCTACCTCAGCTCTGCTCCATTCAGCAGATGCATCTTGAGTGTCCCCTGTGTCTGCAGTTCTGGGCACGTTCCAGTGGGAGCCCTGTGTCTGCAGACATTTGTGTAAGGGAGAGCTTGGTGGGGAGCCACTCAGCCTTCAGATGGGGATGCGGGTGTCGCCGGGCTGGAGGGAGGAGCCAGTGCCCACATGAGTACGCCTGGGCTCCCACCAGCCCCGCGAGTAAGGTATCCCATTCTCTGTCTCTCTTTGTCTCTCTGTCTCTCATTCACACACACACGCGCGTGCACACACACACGCTATCTTGCTTGTGAGCGCACAGAGTCAGGATTTAAGGCCAGGCCCCTCTGGCTCTGAGCCCTGCTCCTCCCCTGCCCCAGCAGCCGCCCAGGTCCCCCGAACCCAGGGGCACAGGGTAGGACACACTGGCCCGTCCAGTGTCCTCCCTGCCTCTCTGCGGCCTTCCTTCTGAACCACCAGACGTTTAACAGGACGGCAGCTGGAAAACCCATCAGCCCTTTTCCCCACTTTTGTGCTGTGGCCCAAACAGAAACACAGAAGCCACGAGCCCCTCGCCGAGCCCAGGTGCCCGGCCTCGCCAGCAGACAGCGCTGAGGAGCACGTGGGAGTTTAATTGGGGTCGACACTGCCTCGTGTTACTCTCATTCCAGAGCCTCTCTGGCCCTCTGGGGCCGCGGCCACCGCCGCTCCAGGTCCGGTTCCTCCCTGCTCTGGCCTCCCGGCCAAGGAACTAACGATCTATAAAGGCACTTAAATTCACAAGGAAGACTCCCGGGGATGAGCGAACTTGATGGGAACTCGCGGACTCGTGTTCCGAGAGAGGGGCTTGCGGGAGCAGGTCTGTGTGGAGCACTGTGAAGTGACCGCTCAGCTGTGGGAGCTCTCCGAGGGCAGAGCTGCTTCTAACAGAACAGAAGGATGCTTCTCGGGGAGCTCTTCAGAAACCCGGGCAGTGCAGGCCGCTGAGAGCCAGGGCCGGGGGGCTGGCTGTGGGGGGACAGGGGGGCTCGGTCCAGGTGTGAGCCCAGGAGAGCCAGGCTCCCAGGTGACACACGCCTGAGGGCGTCTGGGTTTGACCTCGTGGGTCATAGGCCAAGGGCATCGTCCACTGTGGCCTGAGGATCAGAACCTGAGACAGCACAAGGAGTCCGCGCGGTGGGGGAGGGCTGCCCCATTCTCAGCGCTGGAGCCCAGGGATGCTGGACACCCTCTGGGCAGCGTGGCCCCGGGGGACTCAAAGCAGGGGCAGTTTGGGGCGAGGGGACGTGGACTTTTCTGTGATGACCCTTCCTTCCAGCTCCTATTTTTCCACTAGTTCTAGAGGCCACGGCAAGCCTCCTGTGTGTCTGGCCTCCTTTTTCTGCCTGCGGTGCCTGAGGCACCTTGGAGGAGAGCGTGGGGTTTCTGAGCATCCTGCTTTATTTACTGTGAGAAGGGGCTGGGGACTGCTTCCTCGGCCCCTGAAGTCACCTCGTGACCTGTGCGTCCCCGCCCAGAAGCGCAGGACCGTGAGCACAGCGGGCGTGCAGGCCCGCGGGAGCCTAGACGGCGCGGTCACCACATCCCTCGCCTTACACTCTCTGTGGCTTAGAGCCCACTGTGCCCCTCCAGCAGCTGCTCATCTCTGAGGAGCCGGACTGGCTTTCCTGACGTGAAATAGGAGAAACACGGAGAGAAAAACCAGAAGTGAAGGGAGCAGGGGCTGGGGACACCGGGGGAGTGACGGCCAGCCCATCCTTCACCACTCACAGGCTTTTAATTCCAATGGAAAGAAAAGGGTTGGGGCTTTGAAGGCAGATCAGGGAAAACACTCAGCACTTAAGCAGAAAGGTTTTCTAGAAGCGCGGCCAGGGAGGGATTCTGACACGGAGGGAGGTGGGTAAGACGCACCCCCAATTTCGGCGTCCGGGAAGGACAGGGTGGGGGTGTTCTCCGTGCCTCATGGAGAAGGAGGCGGCTCTCAGGATGAAAAGCTGGAGGGCTGTGTGCTTTGCTGGTTTCCCAGCTGCAAGGTGTCCACAACTGGCTTTTCTCTCCTTTTGCATCTGCAAGACGTCAGGAGCTGATGGGCGGTAAGAGTCCTTCTGAAGCCTGGCGGGGGCGGAGGCGGGGGCGGCACTCGGCTTCGGGCCATCTGTACCCGCCACGTGAAGTTATCTGAGCTCCTTCTGGCCTCCTTGTTCCCTTCAGGAATCCTCTGGTTAAACCAGCCCCACCCCATGGAGGAACCGCGGGCACTCACAGCACGAGGCGTCTTCTAGGGGAAATAAAGGGTTCGCAGCTTCAACTGGGACTCGGAAACAGGGCTGTCGGAGGCCAGCTGCACCCCCGCAGGAACGGGAGTGAGCTCTCAGGTCTCCTTCGAGATTCTAAAAAATCACCAGACCCCAGGGCTGTGGAGACCTCGAGCCAGGTCCCCACTTCCACCTGGGAGAAGCAAGGTCCAGCTTGGGGACGAGAAGTGACCAGGGTCACTCAGGTAGCAGGTGGCTCAGGGCAGACGGGAGGGCCTAGCTGGGCCTGATGGAGCTTCCTTTGCGAAACAGCCTGACCTCTGAGGGCAAGTCCCAGCACTGGGGTTCTGAGCTCTCTTGGGGTAGGCTGTCCCCACTTCTTACAGATGACCTGTAAAGTAAGATGAAGGGTCCAGGGTCAGGCAGAATCAACCCCGTGCTGGCAGAGGTGGGCCTCCGCACAAGGCCAAGGGGTCCGGGCAGCTGCTGGAAGGCTGGATGGGAAAAGTCGGTCCCTGCAGCCAGCTCCTGCTCCAGAAGGAAGAGTCTAGGGCCTGTGCTGAGCCCAGTCTCCCTTCCCGAATCCAGCTCCCCAGGGGCGTGGATAAAGGGTTCCACCAACTGACCCCCTCCGTGGAAGCAGACAGCTCAGGATGCGACACACGTGAGACGCGCCCCTGAGAAGCTCTTGTGCCTCTGTGCACAGACCCCTCCCAGGCCGGGGAGGTGGTGGTGCCGCCACCACGCCACCTGCTGCTGCCTGGGCCCCAGAGCTTCCCTCTCTGATTGTCTTTGGGGCTGGAGGGCCCCCTCCTCTGGGTGTCGTCCGCTTTTCCCGACCTCCCTCTCACTGTCCACAGGGCGCCCCACCAGGGCCCTGATCCCTGCTGCCTGGTGTGGCCAGTTTCATGTAGCCCAGGCAAAGTGGTGGAAGATGAAAAGCTGGCCTCTTGTGGGTTTATTTATTGGGCACATTTGACCGAGGGAAGGATCCAGCCCAGAAATGTTATTCAGGGCTCTGCCCCCCCGGCTCTCCAGAGTTCCCAGCGTCTGCTGCGCCAGCCCGCAGCCCAGTGGAAGGCGTCGAGGTCTGGGTGCTGTCCCTTCCCCGTGGCCTGTGGGTTGGTGCCAGTCAGCAGGTGAGAGGCCCTCTGATGCTGCTGAAGGTGATGGTAAGCATCCGCCTTTGAGATCTTCAGGAATCCTGCAGACCGGCGTGTGAATGCCCCGCGTGGCCCTGGGGAGGTGGAGGGGATGCTGTTGCAACACTTTAGGGTCATTTCCTGAAGGAACCAAGATGGTTCCTTTCTGTAAAGTATGTTTGTAATCTTAACTTATAATTTTTTTAAAGTTCTGTATTTTTTGTTTGTTTTTTTTTTTTATTTTGGGAGGAGTAATTAGGTTTTTCTTTGTTTATCTTTTAGTGGAGGGACTGGGGGTTGAATCCAGGACCTCCTGCATGCTAAGCATGAGCTCTACCCTCCCGACTTAACTTACAGGCCTAACGCACAAAAGCCAACAGGTCTCCCACTAAGACGCAAAGTGTATGGTGGACGTTATCCTAAAGACCAGCAGAAGCCTGTGTTTTCCCACCTGCCTAGACCCTCTCCTGGGATCTGAGTCCCCAGCTGCTCATGAAATGACATGAACCCCTGAATCCCTGTAACTATCCAAGGTCACAGCTTTACCGAGGGTTAATTATGTTCTCCACTCAACAATTAGAATTCCCAAAACTCAGGCTAAGCTGTATTGGCGGGGGAAAGGGGCTTCTTTCCACAACCTCCTGGTTCACTGAAAAGCTTCCATTTAAGTTTTCGGGGCCCCAGTCCGAGACACGAGGGAGAATTCAGCTTCCTTCTCAGAAGATGCCATAAGGTGCTGGTGCTTTGAGGATGAACACAGTGTCCAGGGTCACGCCTCATCCAGCCCTGAGTTCACCTGGCTCGCACTTGGAGAGGGTGAACTTCCAGGCTGTCGTCTGGAGCGAGGTGGGTGTTGGGGGTGGACAGCGTCCAGGCCACCACCGTGGTCCATGGGCTTGGGTCATGCCCATGAGCCGAACAAAGCGAGCAGGCGGGGAGCGAGGCAGGGGAAGCGGAAGAGTCGTGTGCTTGGTTGGGGGGCTCTGTCTTCAGCACGGGGTCCCCGCAGCGAGAGAAGCTTCCCCATGGGGGAGGGTCCACTGCAACACCTCCTGATCGTGGTGGAAGTCAGGTGACCAAAGCAAGAGCCGGGAAAGAGAGGGAGGGGCGTTGTGTCCAGGCCCAGCCCTGAAAGGCCTTTTTATTTTTGAGATTTTATTAAATATTTTATTGGAAATGTAACCTGTCAGTTTTCAGAGCCTCGCAGCACCGTGCCTCTGCAGCCTCTCTGATTGGCTGTATCTGACTATGTTCTTTAGTGGGCAGTTGGTCTTAAGGGGTGAAATAATTGTTTGCTTTGAAGAGGCAATTTGACCAAGTTGCCAAAAGTCACCGTGTACAGGGGTGACAGAGAATTAAGGCCAGAGTTATATATTTGAAAAGGACCTGGAGCAGGGCCAGAAAGGAGGAATAAGACCCTAGGAACTCTTAACTGACTCCTTTGGAGTAAATGTGTTAGCAGCGTTCAAGGACGTGCTTGCACAGTGTACAACACCCCACGGAGAGATGCTGAGAGATGAAAAGCCAGCCCATGCGGGCACCATCGCTCAGCAAGGAGCCTTCACGAAACCTTGGACATCCAGCAAGATACTGCCACTCAGTCCATCACGACGAGGCTTCCGGAGTCACCCCTCCCAGTGGAACCTTCACAGCAAGGACACCATGCTGCCGTCCTGAGAACCAGGGGGCCCATCACTTGGGCGGGGTGGGGGGCGAGGGAAGTGGGGGTGGCACCTCGAAGCCCAGGAATAGCCCGCCCTTCCTGCCTTCCAGCCGCCACATCATCTCCATAAAGCAGGGTCAGTGGCTAAGACCCCATTGTTACAAGTCAAGGTGGATTCACGTCGTTGCGGTCATCTTGGTGTTTTGCTCTTAGGGTTGACCTGAATGAATATTTTTTAAAAGTTAAGTTTTTTCACACATTCATTCAGTATGGGGCTCTCTGCACTTCCCCCCCCAGGAGCAGCTTTAGGTGTCTGACCCTCACATTCGGGTAAGAGTAGTGTAGTTAAAGTATCAGATGTTTTCCCAAGTGACTGTCCACAAATTACTTCTTGTGTTTCTGACAAGCGTTTGTTTAAAACCCTTGCCTTGGCCCCCAAGGCAGACTCAGTGCACACCCAGACCTTGGTCCTACCCACCCCCACACCTTGGTCCTACCCACCCCCACCGCTGCCCCCGGGACCCTGTGGTTAGTCAGGGCCATGTGACCAGTTCCAGCCAATGAGGTTCGAGAGGAAGTGGCAGCAGCATCTCCAGGCGGAATTGTGCAGGAATCCATGTGGCACGGACGCTCTAGTCTCTCTTCCCAAGTGGCTGGGAGGCCGTGTGTCCCCGACATGCAGCTCCAAGACAGAGACTCTGCCGGCCCGAGTCCTGAGTGACCGTGTGGAGCTGAGCCCCAGTCAGCCTGGAGGGGCAGGATGCACAGAGCCAGGACTGTGCGTCACCCCGCGGAGGTCACCCCGCGGAGGTCCCCGTCTGTCTCTGCAGCCCCGCCGCCCTCGCCCCGACCGCAGCGGCCCTGCACGGGGGAGGGCGCCAGTCTGATCACGCGGGGCTGTCTCGCGCGTCCGGGGCCCAGATGTGTTCACTCTGCCTTGTGAAACGGCGTGCGCTCGGGAAAACGAAGTCATTTCAGATTCATGTGGGGGGAGCTCGGTTTCTAAAGGCACTTTTCACTAAAGTTTCTAACAAATCATTAAACTGTTTCAGAGTGTGACCATGGCTGCGTCGACATGCTTACGAAACGTGCACTCCGTTCCCCAGGTTCCCTTGAAGTAACTGCTGTCAGGTGTTGAAAGCGTTCTGGTGGTTCTGCGCTTTCCTTAAGCATCATTCGGACTCTCATCTTTGGTCCAAGGTGTACTAGCTCCTGTTCAGAGCCCTGCCTCCTCTCCGGGTTTTGCTGAAGCCCTTTTCTGTCTATTAACTCTCCTCGTCTGCGTCTGCTTGCAGGGCAGTGTTTTTATTGTAGGTGGATTCAACCTGAGTTCTTTAAAACTGCACAGAACATCTGCATCACGTCTATTTATTGACAAAGCTTGATTAAAGAGAGTCTGGATGGGAAGACGGATTTCTGGATCAAAGATTTAAAGGAGATGCTGAATTCCTTTATAAACACTCACATCGACACTGCTCTCCTCACTCGTGGGTCTCTCTTGGCAAACGGAATTACTATAGGATGTTAAGCTGGAGTTCAAATGGTAAAGAAAGGCATTAAAAATGGCAGATCATGGAAGGGCGGTTCCCACTTAGTGAGCGAGTGGCCTTTGATTTGGTCAGAAACGTCGTAGCAAATATCCGGACTTCAGCTACTCTGCTTTGGTCGCAACTCCAAGGTCTGTCCCCCATCGCTGGGTTTTCATTCTGCTGTCTTTCAAATAAAAGTAGTCGTTTCTGGCTTCCAAACTCAGGAACATTGTTGCAATCAGTGAAAAAATAGGAGTATTTGGGGAAATACATGGCTCTGCCCACCTCGTGTGCATCTGTGATTCCCACGAGCGACTGTCAGGCTGATTCTGCCAGGAATTTAAGAAGAGGGAGTCCTGTGCCCTCCTTGGGCAGGTCCCCCAGCCCGCTTGGCTGGTGCGGCAGGTTCCAGGGCGCCAAGGGGCCCCTTCTCCATCTGCTGTCCGGCGCTCGGCCATCCACAGAGCTCCTGGATGCAGCAGAGATGTCGTGTAGGCAAACGGGACAGACACAGCTATGAGAGCAGTAGGGTCTGATGGAGCCTGCCCTGAATTCACACCGACATCTGTGGGACGGGCCCGTGAGGAACAGTGCGAGCGTGTGGTGCCCACTCCCGAGCTGTGCAGGACCAGCTGGACCCTCCAGACGTGAAGCACAGCCTGCAGGACGGCACGGTGTCAGGCCTGGGTCACCCCCGCTGGGCAGAAGTCATCACCTCCCGTCTGAGCATCCAGGGAGCATTTCATTTGTTTTCAAATGCTTTGCTCCAGTGGCCCTCAGCTCAGGAGGAGGTTACCAAGAACCAGCGGTTTCCCGAAGCCTGTCAAAAAGACGGGCCGCATCCTGCCACCACACACGCGGTGTCCGCCCCGCTGGGGCTGGCGTTCGGAAGTGTGTGTGGGTGGCAGGCACTTCTCATTCATGCCATTTCCTGTGGAAGCACGCTGTGCGGGAAAATACAGACTAATTCAGGGCTTTCTTTTTTTCTTGTACAAAAAATTTTCTGAAAACACAGTAAACTCCATAAGATTTATTTGAGTCTGCTATAAGTTTTACATGTGGGATTTCAATCTGGAATTATCAGAGTTTTTAAAAATTGAGCAATAGTGAACATATTTCTTTATCTATTTACTTGGCCCTAAGGGCAGAGAGCCATCTGGGACGAGGGCTTGTCTCTCCAAACTCTTGGACAAAAGACAAAGCCGAGAAGACCCCAGTGGGCACCTGTCCCCCAGGGCCCGCCCCTCCCGGACGGGAGCTGCTCAGTCCACCAGCGTCAGTCGGCACCAGGCGGTTGTTAGTGGGCTGACCAGAGTCTCATGTTAAGTGAAGTAAATCAGACAGAAAGACAAATACCACATGACATCACTTATGTGTGGAATCTAAAAAAAGGGCACAAATGAACTTATTTATAAAACAGAAACAGGCTCACAGTCATAGAAAACAACCTTATGGTTACCAAAGAGGAAGGCGGGGGGTGGGGGGAGATAAATTAGGAGTTTGGGATCAGCAGACACATACTATACTGCATGTAAAACAGATAAACGGCAGCGACCTACCGTACAGCACAGGGAGCTACAGCCAAGATCTTGTAACAGCTCGTAACGGAAAAGAATCTGAAAAGGATATGTGTACATATGCATAACTGAATCGCTGCTGTGCACCTGAGACTGACACAACACTTTAAATCAGCTCCACTTCCATTAAAAAAACAGCCTGTCGCCCTCACTCACAGGCCCTTCCAGGTTCAGTGCAGACAAAGAAGCCCTTAGATTTGTGTTTCGTGAGGTTAGAAGTTTGAATTGCAAAAACGAAACGTTGGGAATTACAGCTCTTTGTTGGAAGGAGACTGACAGCCGTCTTTTTTGGGGAGAAAATAGCTGACACCTCCTGCAGGGGCGACATCACCTCCGGGTGTGTTTAAGGTCAGCGGGGTGACCTTGAGCTTCTCTGGGGGGCTGGGCCCGGTGGATGCTCCCGGCTCTCAGTCAAGGCCCCCGGGCCCAGCGCGGGGGAAGCCAGAGCCTCTAACGTGGGCTCTTCGCCGCCTGCCCTCGGAGCTTGCTGGCGCGAGCTTGCCTTCGGTTTCTGCGTCCACTGCCCCTGGGGCTTGAGGGCTCCCAGGTGTCTGAGGTCAGCTGTGGGATGACCTGGGGGTTAAGAGGGGAGTCCTTTCCCCGGCAGGTCTCCAGGGTGAGTGATCGAAGACGATGGCTTCACCTGCCAGCAGGAGACTAAGGTTGTGAGCGGGATGTGGAGGCCCGGGGACAAGACAGGCGGGAGCCACGGGCTGGGACCCCCTCCGGCTGCTGGGGGGGATGGTGTGGGGGCTGGGGGCTGGGAGCTGGTGGACGGGGCCTGTGCGTTGCCCAGGTGGGTGGCCGGTCCAGGAGCCCCAGGCTCCCAGTGCCTGGGCTGTGTCCGTGTTTGCCTTGGAGACACCTGAGCACTCGCTCTGCCGGCTCATCAGAGGACTTCCGGTTGGGGTTAGTGACCACGGGGCAGGGAACGGGCTGTGCAGGACGAGCTGTGTTGAGTGCAGGTGTGAGGGGTCAAGTTCAGCAGCAGGTTTGTCCGTAGACCAGTCCCCCATTGCTCTGCACTCATCCGCCGCGGTGACCTCCTCCCGTCCTCTTCCCATGGGCTCTCATTGCCCGTCAGGCTCACAGTTCAGTTTCATCTCACCGCTCGGTGGAACCCATCCCACAGCCACCATGCACACCTTCCCTCTGGACCCCAGGGCCTGGCTTCCTCGTGGGCAGTGGCCAGGCCACCACCAGGAGGGTCAGTCCTCTCCCACCTCCACCCCAACCACTCGCAGCCATGCGGGCCGGCCTGGCCTGGGGTCGTTACTCACTCACCCCGTCCTGCTTCTATGAGCTGATTTTACCTGAACACCTGAGTGCTGCCCACACCTGAGAGGGGACTGGGAGATGTCCAAGTAGGAGGTTTTCCCGACCAAGAGCAGTTTCATTCACGTGGTGCTTAAGTTTAAGAAGACAAAATGGGCTAAAAGAAGCTGAATCTGGAGCTGGGGAAGCAAAAGGCCTTCCAGCGGCGTGGGTTAGCCGAGCCCCCAGCTGCTCTCTGGAAAGCTGGGACATCCTCGTGCCTCGAGGTGCATCCTCCACGGCAAGGCACCCCAGGGGCTGTCGGTTTTTCCAAGTCAATCACACTGTCTGGAGTCTGCCAAAATCAGGGCTCCCAGAGACTGGCAAGGCCGGGGACGGGGTCATAGTAGGATTCCTCCTGTCGCATAGTGAGGTTTTTGCACTCTTCTGGATACGCATGCATTTATGCCTGGTATTTCAAAAGTAGCCTATTTTATCTGGGTGGTTGGAAAAGAAGAGTGCCCAATAAAATAGATTTAGGTGGAGTGGTTTCTGTAAAGCATTTCGCGTTTTTAAAATTACTTTTCGGAGATTAATTTGGGAACGAAAAGCTGGCAGTGGTTACTTAGGGACAGTTCATCGTCATAGCCGATTTGTCACTGGAAACAGTTTCATGTCCCCCATTTTTCATCGTGCGTGGGAAATGTTCTTTCACATTTTCCAGACCGTGCTCCCCCGTAAGAGACGGGGTGGCAGGCGCTTCAGACAGCCGGAGTCTGGGTTTCACTCCCTGCTCTTGGTCCTCTGACCAGAGTGGTTTACAGCCTCTGTTGAAGATGTGGAAGTGAGCGCACCTCCTTCAGCAGAGTCCCACACATAGAGCCAGTCCCCAGGGCGCTCACGTCGCTGCAAACGTGCAGGAGGCGTCTCCTAACCAGACCCGCCCGCACTCCCCTGGACCTGCCCTCCCCCTGGTCGTGGGCGACTTCGCTCCAGTGCAGGTCCTGGTCCTCCCCTGTGATGCAGGCCTCCCTCCAGCAGGGGCGCTGCTACCCAGCACCACATACCTCTTACAGACTATCCATGCTCAGTCCCCAGATGTGTGCCCCTAAATGTCTGGGTCCCCCAGTCCCATCACACACAGAGATGGAGAATGAGGCCCGGGTTTGGGATCCAGAGGCCCGGGTTCATATCCCAGCAAAGCAGGTAAACTGTGTCCTCATCCCTTCGAAGGTGGGGGGGTCTTCCCATAACCCTCTTCTGGGGTTCCGAGCGATACATCCTGCTCAGTGAACTTGCCGGCTGAAAAAACGGACAGCCTGCAAGTTGAGAGCTGTATTTTATTTGGCTTGAACCTGGGATGACGGCCTCTCCAGTCGCTCTTAAGAGACTCTTTCCGACTGTTGGGGTCGGGGGAGCCAGGATGTATAGGGGTCTTTCCAACAAAGACCAGGTAGTCAGAACATCAGAAGATGTCTGTTAATTAAAGGAAACCAGGCATCTCGTCAGGGAACTGAGCGCTTCCCTGCGTCTGGGAAGGTGCAAAGGTCTGGGCTCACTGAAGTCATTCCTTTGATGTGCACCTTGGCTCTGCAGGGCCAGTGTCCTGTCCTCCACACCCCGAGTCCCCTCAGGGGGCTCCACCAGGGGTGGCAGCTGAGGCCGGGCCGCCCGCCTGTCTGCATCCGACTTCCCTCGGCTCACTGTCTGGTCGGGGGATGGGGAGGGTGTTGGCGGCAGCGGCTGCTGACTGGAGGGCCGCAGCATCCTTTGTTTACTGATATGGGTGGCAATATTTTTCATTTACAAACTCAACCTTCAGGGTGCCCTGAAAGCTCCAATAAGGCGACCCGACTGGCACTAGTCTTGTTATTTCCCCACAAGAGCGCCCCCTGGAGGACCTCTGTTTAGCGCCTGGGGTTACGGCCTCTCCTTTAGCCGCAGCTGGACCCCGCAGTCACCACTCACCCCTGCTGAATCTCCAGCACTGCTGCGTCTCCTTTTGGTCCTCGGCCTCTTCGTGCTGGACCGCAGCGGGGGCCCTGCCCGAGTCTCTCCCCTCCTGGCCATCCTTGGGACCACCCCACCCTTGTCTCTGAAAGGCACATCTCAGTGGGCCGGTGCACCCTTCAGCCCTTGCACTGCCTCCGCATTGCCCTGTGCGGCCCTGCACATCTCTGGCCCCTCCCCAGAGCTGCCTTCAGCATTACTTCCACATCCCCACCTGCCTCCAGCCCCCCTCACGTGTGCCCGTGAGGCCCCCTCACCCTCCCCACCCAGGACCAGGCCCCTTGAAGACCCAGGGCCACCCCTTGGCTCGGTGGCGAGCTCCTCACACCCCTGGAAACGTGGCCTTGCCTTCTCGGTACTTTTATTATGCCCCTTTAACGCTTCCGTTATAACATTTCTACTCTTTTACCGGCATCACATGCTTGTATTTTAAAGTGAAATAATTGTAGACCTGTGTGTGCCTATATGATAGCTTCCTTAGAACACACTACATTTTTGTTCCAATAATTTACTTTGTTGTCTGTCCCAAGTGAACTTGAACTGGCCAAGGACAGGGGCCAAGTCATTCCCAGCCAACGTCCAGCAGAACACCTGGCGTCGGGAAACCTTCGATTAATCTCCTCTCGAGCTGGGTCTGCCCTGACTGGGACCCTTGTGTCTTCAGATACTCGTCTGTCAAACGTGTAAGGACACTTGCTAAGTCAGTGCCCCGGGCCTGGACCTGTGTGACGGGAGTGGCGGGAACGAGGCTGGTCGCAGGACAGGAGGGATTTCTAGCCCAGGGCTTGGCTGACCTGAGTTCTGGTGGTGGTTCTGCACCTGTCTGGGGCCTTGAGATAATTCACCCCCAGCTCCAGGTCCCTGTCTCCCCATCTCTGAAATGACATCATTGGATGGACCATTTCTGAAGGCACTTCCTGTCCCCACAGCCTGAAATAGGGCCCTGCAGGGTGAGTGTCTGTTCCTCCCTCGTCCAGCTGGGAGCTCTGCTTGGAAGCTGAAGCAGTGACGTCTGGAGAGAGCATAACTCACCAGCTAAAGCAGTTCTTGGACCTGGAGGCCGGGTACCAGGAAGAGGCCGCATCCTCCTCTGGCCGCTCAGAACTGCTCCACCTCTCTGCAACTTGGGAGTGTCCTCTGCGGCGCCCGTGACTCATGGAGAAGAAACGGGACAACCTCCCTCGGAGGCCGAAACACTGCGGACAGGCCGGCGGGAGCACGGGCCTTCCTGGGAATGGAGCAGAGCTGGCCCCGGAGGGCCTCGGGGCTGCCGGGCATGGCTCTGCCCGCCAGGTCTCTCCAGGCAGCGACCCTGGGAGGCACCGGCCAGGAGGGACCCGCCCCGCCTCCCGGAGGCAAGCGTGCTCCCTCTGCAGGCGGTTCTCAGGGCGACTTCTTCTTGACAGACAGGTCACTCCACAGTCAGCCTGAATCACCGAAGCCAAACCAAGGAGAGCGAGCGAGCAGGCCAGCCCCACTGCCAAGTGGACGTGAAGTTCTCCATCCCCGGGAGGAGCAAGGCCAGCAGCCCCCTGCAGGTCACCAGGAAGCCACCGGAAACGAGCCCTGGCATCGTGAGCACCGTCTTTCCAAAGGGGGTGCCCCTTTCTCACGCCCGGTGGGTGAGCCGGGGTCCGACCCCCGCGTCCTGGAGCTCAGAGGGGGCTGCCTGTACTCGCCCACCTGCACCCTCTCTCCGACCCCAGACCTGAGCTGTGCAGGGGCCCCCGGCCAGTGGCGTCTGCAAGCCCGGGCTTGTCGGGAACGCAGGAGCCCACAGGAGGCGTCGGCAACACCAGCACCGACGGGCACGGCCCCTCGGGAACACAGGGCGGCTGTCCTGAGCCTCACGGGGCTGAACGCACAGGTCCCGGAATCTCCGAGGTCCTCGCGGAGCCCAGCAGAGCAGACAGCGCCTCGGGCACTTCTCAGCGGGGCCAGCAGAAGCCCTCCATCTGCTGGGGGTCCTAGGAGCTCTGTGGGGTGGTGGGGGGATCCCGCCCACCCAGCCATTCCTGGGAAAGCAAGACTGTCCAGAGGGGATGGACCAGGCCCCACAGCACAGAAGCTCTACATCTTAACTCTGCTCCCTGGGCAGCGCAGGGCGGCCTCCTAGCCACTCACCAGCCTGATGAGGCTCACACGGCCATGGCTTCTGTCCCGCTGTCTGACAAAGGGCCCGGGGGCTGCAGAGAGAGGCTTGTAACAGCTGCTTCTGGGTTCAGGGACCACTCCCAGGCCCCTGAGGAACAGGGACCCCCCCGAGGGGGGGTCCCGGGGGGAATGAGTTCGCACAGCTGCCCAGAGGACCTTGTCTCCTGATGTCAGCACTTCTTGGTTTACATTTGCCTGGAGGAGGGCAGAGTTTGCCTTTTGTCCATCCCGCCTCAGCCGCCGTCATCCCACAGGAATGTGTCCGCAAACTTCTCCTTTGAAAGTCAGGTTGTAGTCAGTGGAGCCCGACCTACAGGAGGATGGCTCCAAGCTCCCTGCAGCCATTCTAGGTTTTAAAAATGGATTCCCAAATAGTTGTGTGTGTGTGGGGGTCTGTCTTGCCATTTGGCGCCACCATTTCTCTGCCTTTCTGCCTTTCCAGGCTTCCAGGCTTGGCTCACAGCCAGGAGAGGTGCCTGGAGGTCGGCAGGGAGGGAGGGGCCCCGAACTGGGAAGATGCCCCGTCTCTGACCCATGGAGGGCCCCCACCTGGCACCCTTGCCCCACCCAGCACCCAGCAAGTGTGGCTAGACCCCTGCCTCTCTGATGGGCCAGGTGAGCCTGGCACCTGTCCACTCAGGGGCGGTCCTGTCTACGCTGCCGGCTGTCTGGTCATTCAGGCCTGATTGGAGCTCACTGCCGGAAGGTCAGGCTGCCCATTCTCTCCAATGAAAGCAAAACCCCTATTTCCTCCTGTCTCTGGACAGGCATTTGTCACAGAGACAGCGTTGGGGCAAGTGGCGCTGGGGCAGTGAGCTCCGTGCCAGCCGCCCGCTGGCACTGTCCATCCTGGCCGGGTCAGCAGCGGGCAGGGAGGCGGGCCAGAGCAAGCCTGCCCTCAGTGCCCCGCGGTCTCTTCCAAGCCCTTACCCAGAGCGAAGAAAGAAAACCCGTCCAGCTGAGCGGCTGACCCGTCTCAGACTCCCCGGGAGCTGTCACCAGCACCCCTGCTGCTGCCCATTCAGGTGGGTGATTGTCAAGGGGCCGCCGACCAGCTGGACCCAGGTGGGCTGCACAGCGGTGTCCATGGTGTGCCCCGGGCAGGACCCGGGGGTCTCTGTGTCTAGGGATCTCGGGCAGAATCGTAGCCGATGGGCACAGCTTCAGGGCTTGGCTGCCAGCTGTGGGCCCAGCCCCCAACACGCAGCATCAGATGCCCAAATTCTTGTCTCCAAGCAGCCGTGTGCCTCTGGGAAGTCCCAGCACGTCTCCGCTGCAGTTTACCTCTCGGAACAGGGGTGCGGGCGATACAGGCTTTCTGCTCAGGATGCATCTCAGAAGAGCCGGGGATTTTGTCAGAGTGGGCGGTGATTCCTGGCCTCCGGGCTGGGCCTGCGTTTCTCACGAGCCCCTGTGTGACGCTGACGCTGCCGGTCAGGGAGCAGCCAACTCGGAAGGAGCAGAAGCTTAGGAGCATGTGAGCCTGAGTGCATCGCAGAGGGCAGGTTCTGGAGGGAGCCCGGCGCTTCACGCTGGGCCCCCTCGCCTCTGCTGTCTGACCTCTCAGTGTCCCTCTTTCAGCGGGGCTTATTGGCCACCTCCTGGTTGCCAGGTGCTGCTTCGGACCCCGGGGGCCCAGCTGGGGAAGAAGCAGCACCTGCCTGCTCGGGGCGACCGGCACATTGACCACGAGCCTCTTGTCTGTTTGCCGTTTTGCAGAGGGCAGGGGATTGTGACATCCTTGGTGCCAGGCCTGCGAAGACAGAGTCCAAACTGTTACTCATCTGGATGGAAGACTTTCTCAAGTAGTGTTTCCCAGAAGCGGCCCCTGAGAGGTGCATTTCCTGAGGCCTCCAATGCCTGATGTTTCTTCCCCTCTCCTGGGTCTGGGGGTCCTCGGGGTGCAGAGCTCAAGGGATGCTGTTCTCCACAGAAACTCTGGGCGCCCTGGGGTTGCCAGTGGGCAGGTGGTCTGAGCACACGCGAAGCCACCCCACCTGGTCCTCTTTTGTTTCTTTTTAAGTCTGGAAGCCTGGAGGAGGCTTTCTCTCCTCTTAGAATCCAGAATGTTCTTTGTGATGTGCCTCAGTTGCCTGTCGTGTTGTTTGTCCTTCCCAGAACGTGGCATTCCCTTTCGTCCGACACTGTCATCTTCCTTGGGCTGGGGCCGCCACCCTCCCGGATCTTGCCGGGACCGCATCTGCCCCACCCACCCCGTCCTTTGTCCTTCTGCACAGACGCGGGAGAGCTCCGGGAGTCGGTCTCTGATTCAGTCACAGCTTCTCATCGCTGTCTGTTTTGCTCTTTTGCTTCCATTACTTAAGCAATTTCGACTTCTTTTCGTGATGTCCAAGAGCCCTCTTCCTGTTCCCGGCTGCTCCTTCTTTTTCAGAGCTGACTGCTCTTACTTTGTCCGCACACGTTGACCAGGTGACAGGTCCCGCTGTCCGGGAAGTCTGACCCGCCGTCGCTGCGCCGGGTGTGGTGCTCGGCTCTGCTGCCTCCGCTCCGGGGTCCTCAGCTGTCTGACCTGAACCGCCTTTTGTTCTCTGCTCCTATTTGTGTATCAGCGACGTTCTGCTGAGGTTAGGATGTTGGCACTACCCCTCCAACCTACTCTTGGGAGTTGTATCCAGATGGTCAGGAGGCTGTGTCCAGGCTTGGCGAGGGGCCTGAGGGCCCAGCTGAAGGACAGCGCTGGACAAATGCCCAAGAGGGAGGGGGCCAACCCAGGCAGAATGAGGAAGATCCAGCAGGGCGGCGGCCCCCACCAGCTTCTCCACCACTGGTCCATGGCTGCCCGCCTCTCCCTGGTGCATTTCCCCCATCCCAGCATACTTGGGAGCCCAGGAGTTGAGGGTCTCTGTTTTAAGCCTAGTGGGGGGGGGTGGGTGGCGGTAGCTCAGAGAAGCAATGTGGCAGCAAGAGCAGATCGGTAGGTGGTAGTCCCTTCAAGTGAGCTGGGCAGTGCCTGGGTCCCATGGAGGCAAAGATGCCTCCACTTTTCATGCTGAAGGGGCAGTGAGAGCTGTGGTGATGCCCTGGACGTGTGCTCTGTGCTGTGCATGGTGGCCACGCCCTGGGCTTCTGTGGGCAGTGCATGTGTGTTCACATGCACTGTGTCCCACCAGAAAGATTTCACATCTGTGCTCATCTCCCTCCACCCTTATTCTTCACCCTGCTTTTTTTTTTTTTTTTTTTTTTTTTGCAGTCCAACCAAGTCCACAGTACTTTGTCTTTGCCCTTCTGGTTGCAGAGCCTTAGCTGCACTTCCTCTAAAAAAGTTGCCACTATCTACCCTGGATTCTAGTTGTTTACAAAACATGGTTCTTCTCCCTTGCTAGATTTCTTTGATTCATCTCTGGGCTTTTTAAACAACTGGCAGCACTCCTGGCACTCAAAAGATGCTCAATACATGTTGAAGAGACAGATAGATAAATGATAGGTGATGGAGGGATGATGGATGGATAGATGGATGGATGTTGGATGGATGATGGCTGGCTGGCTGGCTGGGCTGGATGATGAATGGATGGATGGATGATGGATGGATGATGAATGGATGGATGATGGATGGATGGATGATGAATGGTTGGATGATGGATGATAGATGATGAATGGATGGATGGATGGATGGATGATGAATGGATGGATGGACGATGGATGATAGATGATGAATGGATGGATGGTAGATGGATGGATGATGAATGATGGATGGATGATGGATGGATGGATAATAGATGAATGGATGGACGATGGATGGATGGAAGGGAGGAAGGGGGACAGATGGAATGAAGGATGGGTAGATGGATGGTGGGTAGAAGGAAGGGAGGGAGGGAGGGAAGGTAGAATAAAGGGTGGCTGGAAGAATAGATGGAAGGAAAGGTGGATGGATGGAAGGGTGGGTGGGTGAATCGGTGAATGGATGGAAAGCCTTATAATGAACCCTCCCCTTTAAGCCCACCCGTGCCTCTTTCTGGGGAGCTTTGTTGCTGTTTCACTCTGTGTTAGGTCCAAGGGGTGCAGAGTTGAATACCAGCCTTCTCTGCTTGTCGGTGCCCGATGGTCTGGCGGGGAGAGCGAGGAGGACAGCCGCCCTCTCAGCCCAGCGCCCCCACCCCCGCGGCCCTGCCCGCCGCCGCGTCGCAGCCGGGCAGACAGATGTTGGGGGTGAGCTCTGCGCAGGGTACGTGCACAGGGTTTCAGGCGGCTCTTATACGCAGGGGGCCGTCCAGGGCCCCAGATGTTTTACGTTTGTGGCTGAGAACTCAGCCCATGTCAGCAGACACGGCTGGGGTCAGGGTGACATCTGGGGGGCGGGGGCCCGGAGACTCTCGGTCAAGAAGACTGACGAACCCGCCGCTTGCTGCTGCCCGGCCCCCGCGCGCCTGTGAAGCAGACCCCGGAGCCCCCGCTGCTGGGGGCGGGCCTGCCATTTCGGCTTTCCGCGGATGGCACCGCATTTCCCCTTGGAGGGCTGGTTCAGCTCATGGATCAAAACCTCCTGTAATTATTTCCTCCCACTGAGGAAGGCTTCCATTAGCTTTCTCTAGCGCCCCCCCCCCATTAATTATCTAATTACAACCACATTCTCCGAGAGAGAGCAGCCTTTGACTTTCTGCCCAGGACCACTTAAAAAGGCTTACATATTTGGAGCGCTCTGAACTTCAGAAAAAAAGAAGCAACAGCGTGTGTGTGTTTCCACACACAGGAGTTTCAGGGAAAATGTGTCTTAGCCTTCTTCAGAGCTTTGTCTCCACTCAGCAGAGGTTTCTGGTGTCCCCTGAGCAACTTGGCTTGTGTGTGGAGCTCCGGGTTCCACAGGGAGGAGCAGGGGCGTGGGAGGACGAGGCAGAGTGCCGTCAGGTCCCCCTGACACGTATGTGCTCACACACATGCACACACACGCACACACGTGCACGCGCACACACATGCACACGCGTGCACACGCACACACATGCACACACACGCACACGCGTGCACACACACACACATGCGCACTGTGGGGACATCACCCGTCACCTTATCAGAGACCCTTGCACACTTCTGTGCCTTTACACATCCTGGTCCTAGGACCTAGCTGCCTTTTCCCAGCCGCCTCTTCCAGTAGGAAGTTCCCGGTGGGGACCCATCTCGCAGCCTTCTCCTTGGTGAAGCCATTTCTGCCCCACCCTGCCCTCCCCAAGCCCTACCCCCCAGTCCCTGTTGCAGACCCCATTTGTCCGCCGTCTCAGCACTTAGGTCCAAGGCCAGCAGAGCCTTTCTGGTGGCCGCCTCCCCCACCCAGGGCGGTGCATCCAGAGGGTGGGAGCCTTGTCTTCACCCCATCAGGTCCCCACTGAGGCCAGCATGGCCCCCTGCACAGAGAGGGCTCTCAAGGGCTTCTCAACAAGCGGACTGGCCTCCCGTGCGATCTGGAGGCTACCAGGTTATTCATGTTAGTTCACCAGATGTGGATGGGAGTGCTGTGTGCGCCAGACCTGGGGACAGGCACTTAAAACCCCGAGGGAAAGGGGACCCAAGGTGCTCACAGGCCAGGCTTGAGAAGTCCCGAACGAAGTTCAGGGTCTCCTGGGGAGGATGACGCTGTAAACTTGGGATTGGATACAGGCTGTAGGACTGGATCCTAAGGAACTGGGCGGCCAGTAGCCAGTGGTCCCAAGACAGGAGGTGACAGGCCAGACGCTGCCCCAGCCATCAGCTGCCACTTTGGAGCAAGGTGTGGGGCCCACTGTCCTCACCCCCCACTACCTTCAGCATGTATGTGTGGGTCCTTTCCAGCATGTGCTGAGGTCCTTGGCCAAATGCTCACGCCCGGAATTACTTTCCCGCCCCACTGCACGCCCCCATTGTCCCCACTGCCGTGACTTACGTGCGACCTTGGTTTACAGCAGCCGAGTCACTCACCCCGTAGTCTGGTGACCAGACACCCTGGCCCCGACACGTCTCTCCCTTGCAAACCTGTGGGCATGGACAGCACCAGGGGAGATCCGGGGACCCGCCTGCTGGATCACACGGGCAGGTGCCCCTCTCCCTGTCCCATCATGCTCTGATTTGCCGTCTGCTGTCCAAAAACCCTCCCTTTCGGCAACAGATGTCTCTCACTGACCAAACCTTCATGGTGGGAAGGCAGGAGTGTTTCTGGCAGAGCGTGGCTTTTGTCGGTGGAATCGGCTCCTGGTGCCTCACGGGCTGGTCTTGAGGGAGGTGGCGGAGGCCTTCTCTCACCGAGACCCAGGGCGACGGCGGGCTGGGAGCCGCAGGCGGCCCGGGCCCCTCGGCCACGCGCTGCCCGGCCCACGCGCGCTGTGCGGCCCCGCTGCAGGCGCTCCAGGGCTTCGTGGCAGCGGCAGCGCAACAGTCGTGAGTCCTGGCACGACGGGGGGCCGGAACCCGCGTGTGACGCCGGTGCCGGGGGCCGCGGAGCGCACGCCCGAGGGAGGCGAGACCGGGCCGAGCTCCGCTGTCCGCCGTGGCGCTGCGCCAGCCTTGCGCGGGACGGCACCGGGGGGAGCGACCGGACGGACGTGGACCCCCGTACGTTTTCATTTTGCAGCTTTCTGTGACTCTGTAATGATTTCAAAAGCACAGGTTTAGAAAACAACCCTTCCCTTGACGGCTCCGCCCGCTTCTCCGCGCTCCCCCCCCCCCCCCGCCCCGCAGTCTGCATCACCCTCCCCTCCAGCCCACAGTCGGCGGCGCCGTCATTGCTTCCCCGAAGCCCCAGCAGCCGCCTCAGCCCGACACCCCTTCCCCTGCCGGGGTCCGGCCCCCAGGTCACCCACAGGGTCAGCTCCGTCAGCCAGCGGGCGCAGGAGGCAGGAGACCTAGCCCTCGGGGGCTGGGGCAGCAGGGGAGGGTGGAGGCAGGAGGGGTGGGAGCTGCTCGCCTGGGGACAGCGGCCTGCAGGTGCCCGGCGGCCCCGACTGGTCGCCTGCCCAGCTTCTGCCCGGGCGGGCAGCGAGGGGGCAGGTGTCAGAGCAGTGCCTGCGGTCTGCTGACCCCGGCCCGTCCAGCCTGGGGACCCCTCGATGAGCGAGGCCGCCTGCCCCCAGGACACCGAGGGAGCTGCGGCGTCTCACGTCTCTGCCTTGTCTTCCAGACCGTCCGCAGGGCTGAGGAGCAAGTGGAAAGGGGGTGCGTCCAAGTCCGTAACTTCTGGAACCTCCGCAGCCTCCCGGACACCCTGCCAGCTCCCCAGCCGAGCGCTCAGACAAGGGGATGGCGGCAGACCCGGCACCACACAGCCTCCCCCCCCAGCGACGGTCCCCGCAGAGGCGGTGGCACTCATGGTCCCTCTCGCTGGTGACGTGTTCGTTGGCATCCTCGCCACTTTTTGAGAGTGGTAACAGACCCAGGCCTGGGTTTTATTTTTATATTTTTTTGAAGGGGAGGGGATTTATTCTTTCAGAAAAATCGCTGAATTCATGAGCACATTTACAAGGATGTGGATTTGGGGTTTGTATCTCCCTCTAAGTGCCTTTTTAAATGTACGTATTTTTTTAAATAAAACAGAAATGCATTCCTGTACAATTCTGTTTAAACTGGACCAAGGCTCTCAGAAAAAGAACCTCGCCCTGCCTGCCCGCCCCCAGCCTCTGCATGGCTGTTCCCAGTAAGCCTGGAAGCCTTCCCACACCTCTCCTCTCTTTCTTTCTCGTAGTTTGCTTAGCTAACTGTTTTTAAAAAATATTTTCTGTTTCAGTGTATATGTTGCTTATTTGTTTTATTTATTGAGATGTTTTTTAACAAGCTCAGTGACTGCAGTGTGGCTGTGTACACCGCTCCCCTCCAGGAACAATAAAGTCGTCCCCGCAGCCCTGGCCTCCATCTCTTCTTTCCTCTCCTTGGCAGCATGAGGAGCAGCCTGAGAGCTGTAACGGACTGCAGGAGTAACTGTCCGTTCGCTTGAAAGGGGACAAGAAAGGGTGGGAGACGTCTCATGCCGCACACGGTTGTAGAACTTTCTAGAAACTACCAGCCCGCATGTGGTTGAGAGAGTTAGCAGACGCAGGCCTGGGAGAGCAGGCGAGGTTGGCCCCAGGCCCTGTGTGTGCCTGTGTCTGTAGGTCCTGCCCCCCAAGGGTAGAGGTAGCGAGAGATGGCTCTCCAGGCCGCCTCCTCTCCTCTAGGTCAGGCCTCCCCTGTCCCGTGGCCATGCCTGCTGTCCAGGCTCAGTACTACTCACCGCCAGCTCTGCAGAGCCTTCCCAGGTGGAATTCCTCCCTCTCCCCAGACATGACGTCCATGCCGTCCTTCATACTTCCCTGAGTGGGTTACTGTCCCCCAGTAACGTGAATTCCACATGCAGCTGTCCAGCTCATAGCCGGGTGCACGCAGCTGGACGAGGTGAAGGACGCAGCACCTGTGCGTGCAGGCGAGGATGGAGCGCAAATCCCAGAAGGGCCACGGTCTGCAGCCCAGAAGGAAAATCTGGCTGGGGTCTGGTCCGGGAAGGCAGAGAGACGGCACAGACACAGCTGAGGAGCGACAGGAAGCCCCACGCCCACCTGCTGGCCTCGGGACCATGTCTGTGGGCATCAGTGAGGGTTTGGGGTGGCTACCAGGTTTAGGACTTCCAGCCTGGGAGCTGCAAGTCACAGGTCACCACTCTGAGCCACCAGAAACATGTCTCCTGGGGGACAACTGATACCAGGGTCTGCCCGATGCAGCTGCCCTTGATGACAGCCACACAGACCCCGCCCAGCTCCCAAACCAGGCCCTGCAGAGTGCTGGTCTCTGGCAGGGCTGTGGTGGCCTGTGACCTCTCTGTTCCCACGCCCACTCCTGCTCCCAGGCCCAGCGGAAGGGCAGGGGCTGCAGAAGCGCCAGCTGCCCAGCCCCCGGCTGGGCCACCTGGAGGGGTCCTGTGCATCTGTTTGGGGCCCTGCTCCCTGAGCACAAGCCCCGGCACCCACTGCACACAACACACACACACACCCTGGACTCCTGGCTGAGACCGTGGGGAGACAGAGCTGGGCAGCTACGGCTCCGGCAGTGGGGGCAGGCCCTGCCTGCGCTGGCCTGCAGGGTCCTGTAGAGAAGAGGCCATGAGGACTGCAGAGGTCACGGTCCCTCTCTATGGAGTGACTGACAAAAACACCACATCGTATCACATAAAACTGACAAGTGGGGTGGCCATAAGGAGCTTCCTTTCTGATTGCTGAATTGCCGAATCGTACTCCCCCAGCAGAGCCGGAGCCAATGGCACATCTGTCTGCAGAGTGACCCGTCCCTGGGTCTCCACTGTGGGGGCCAGGCCCTGGGAGCCGCCCACACCGCAGCCCAAGGCAGGGGGCTTCACTGCAGTGGGAGCAAGGGACCAGGGGTACCTCTCTCCCCTGGGAGGGTCGGGGTGGAGTTCAGTGTGGCTTCAGGCAAGGCACCCCCAGGCCAAAGTCCAAGGAGAGAGCTGGAGTACCCGGGGTACCCTACCCTTCGCCCCCGTACCCCCGTCCCTGCCCAGACACGAGCACACTCGGAGGCAGCCCCACTCCCCCCAGGGCCCAGGCCTTGGAATGGGAACAGCCCCCCAGCCCCGCCGCTGTGGCCGCCGGCCTGCTCGCTATTTGTCTTTGGGGGCTCACCCACGTACGTCCCTCTCCCTCTGCCGAGTCGGATGTTTCCTTAATAGACATTAAAATTGTTGTCCAAAAAGTTACATGGAAACAGGACAGAGGTAGTGACACAGAAGTCATTGGAAGCGTTTTCCGAAGGGCAGGAGTCGCGTCCGCCTGAGGGGCTGGGGCTAGTGAAGCCCAGACGACCGTTCCGGGGGTGACCTGAGCACGCACCCCAGAAAAGGCACCGAAGAAAACATTTATGTGTCTGGGTTTCACTTAAAAACCACCACGGTGAAAACAGCAGTTAACACAATATTGTAAACCGACAGTACTTAAACTGAAAAAAAAGTTTGCCAACTCCTACTTAAAAAAATTTACTTTAACAAAAGCAACGGGATGAGGGCATCGAGACAGCTCACTGTCACACAGCTGCTACAGGTCCTGTGTAGGGACGAGGTCCCACCGGCACTCTCCTCGCTGACTGAGAATAAATCTCATCGCTCGAGCTTGAGGATTCTCCTCCAGGATCGACGTGGCCAAGGGCGCATGTCTCCAGAAACGCACTCACCTTAATAGTTTCTGCCTTGACCTTAGAGGAAGCACACAATTCCATTCATACTTCACTTCCTGACCCTCTGCTCAGAGTCCCTGCACTTAAATAGCCCTCTTGTTGGCCTGACCTGAGCCTCGGACTGCGGCCCCAGAGGATCAGAACCGTTACTGCTCCTCTTCCTCCCAACCCGCAGCGGAGGTGGGAGGACCTGACTCGGAGTCTTGAGAATCTCAGGTTGTCTTGACTCCGTGTCCCACCATGAACCAAACTTAGAACACTCATGTGAACGTTCTTTTGTTTTTTCGTTTTTGTCTTTTTCCTATTTAATCATCTTATACACTTAAGTTTATCTAATGGCAATTTTGTAAACCTGTTATTTAATGTCGAGATTCAGACTGAAACATAATTGTCTTGCCGAGACTTTGAATGGAAGTGTTGTCGCTGGACTTGTGAGGTGCCCCACCTGCCCCCCTCCAGGCCTCCCCTGTCTATTTCTTACATCAGAGGGGTGACAACCATCCCACGGAGCACAAGCCTGTCTGTCTTCCCTGCGGCGTGGGAAGGTGTGGAGCCCAAGCCCTGGCGTTCTCAGCTTCCTTCCGCTCTGCCTTTGCCGCCCCAAGGCCTGGACCTTGCAGCGGAGCCTCAGAGACCGGGCGGCGGGCCAGACGTAGGTGGGGGCGGGCCGAGGGTGGGGAGCCGGAGGCGCCCGTAGGGGAGGGAGGCTCCAGGGGAGAGTGAGGGGGCGGAGTTTGGGGGGGAATGACCATCGTTGGGGAGAGAGAGGTGCGAAGACATGTGCCCACGCGAAGAATACACCTTCCTGTAAGGTTGTCAGGAATCCAGCGAAGACGGGGATTAATTCAGCGTTAGGGGGCTTCTTTATAAAGAGGTGACTCCCACATGCAGGGATGTCGTGGAGCTGAGGGGCGGGCGCTGAGCTGGGGGCACACACGGGGGCCCTGATGGGCGTGTGCACTGGGACAAGGGGGCCCCAAGAGGAGGACAGGCCGGGCCAGACCTCGGGAAGTCTTCTGGGGGAAGCACCCAATGAGAAGACAAAGAAGTGATGAATGATGTTCAAGGCTGGAGAGACAGTAATACAAATAGTAAACAGTAAAACTACAAGCACAGTAGCAGAGGCGCCACACCCCGGCATGGCTTTGGCCTTCTCGGTCTCGGTCTCGGTCGGTCTCCCCGTGGACACCGGGCACAACAGAGCCCCCCCCCCAGGGTGCCGTCAGGGTGGGGGAGGGCCGGCGCGGGCGCGGCCTCCACGCAGGCCCTGGCTCCCCGCGCGCATGCGGAACGGGACTTGTTGCCGCCGGTCTCGGGAGGGCGGGCGGCCAGCCTCCTCCCCCAGCTCCGTCGCAGCGTCTCCTTCTACAAACCGTGTGGGGGACGGGTGCCCTGTGAAAGCCCCTCAGGTGGTTGTGAGTTAAATGGTGTCCCCAAATGCATGTGCTGGTGTCCTAACTTCCAGGACCGTAGAGTGTGACCTTATTTGAAGAGAGGGTCTTTACAGAGGGAATCAAATTAAAGTGAGGTTGTGAGGGTGGGCTTCATCCAACATGCGTTCTTGTAGGTCCAGGAGTCCAGGCAGGACATGGACACGGACACAGGGAAGATGACGCGAGGACATGGGGAGAGAGCAGCCGCCCACGGGCCGCAGCGAGAGCAGAGATGGAGCCCCCCTTGTGGCCTCCGGAGGCCCAGCCCTGGCCACCTGGGCTCCGGCTCCCGGCCCCCAGACCTGAGGGGCAGCACACTTCTGTGGCTGACGCTGCCCAGTGTGTGGTCCCTGAGGCCTCCGTCCTGGGCAGAGCTGGAAAGCGCCCTGCTCGTGTGCTTGCTTTGTTGAGAATAAAACAAGAAAAAAGGAAACCAAAAATGGAAGGAACGCACAGCTTGGCCTTACTTCCCAAACTGTAAATGCCTGGAGGGCAGGGCGGTGGGTTCCTCCCCATCACAGCCCTGTGCCAGGCTCCTCTGGGTGCGGGGAGGGAGATGGAGGTGCAGGCAAGGAGGACGAAGGTGGTCTCAAGACATTGGTTCCTGGTCTGCCTCGCGGCATAGACTGGAGAGGGAGATTATGCGTGGACACAAAGGAGAAGGGTCCCTCGGCTCCTCCTCCTGCCGCCCGATCCCCCTCCCACCGGTGGAAGGGAAGGGTGAACGCCTTGAACCCTCACTTTGAGCACGCCCACCTGCAGACAGTCAACCTCCAGGGAGACCAGATGATGCTGAGAAACCAGGGCATGTGGCCACCTGCAGAATGACGGCCCCAAAGAGAGGCCCTCTCTTGGTGAGTTTCTGCCCCACTTCAGATGCTGTGTCCAGCCTGGGCGAGCCACCTTCTCCTGGTCACAAATTGTCCCTTGGACGCAAGATGTCCAGCTTAAAGCAAAACCCATCCAAATCCTTCACCAGCCCAGCTTCTGCTTAAAAGTGCGCTCTTGGGGGCAGAGTACCACCCCCAGTCCCACCCCAGGTCCCACCCTGCACCCCAGCCCCACCCCAGCCCCCACCCTACAACCCCAGCCCCACCCCAGGCCCCACCCTGCAGGTTTTTGACTTCTTCAGCCATCTGAGAGTTCCTTTCTCAGGGCTGCCAGTGGAATGAGCAATTCAGTCCTTCCCTGCAGTGATCAGAGCTGCTGTGAAGACTTCAAGCCTTTCTAAGTGATTTCCTGGTTCCTTCAGGTCAATTTAAACTGACTAAACTCAGGGCTTCAAAATCAAGGTTTGATTTGAGTGAGAAACAGTGTGATCGCAGGGGCCGTAGACACGCAATATTCCCCGAGCCCCACACTCAGCACGGCCCACGGGTGGGGGAGGCAGCCAGCTCTGACTGCGGGTCCGTCACCATCAGACCTGAGACCCCCTGCAAGTATTCATACACTTGACAATGTTTCCAGCACAGTGATTCAGTGATACGTACACCGGAAATTCACCCAACATTGTAAAACGACTATACTTCAGTAAAATAAACTAAAATAAAATACTTACAGCAGTTTAAAAAAAGAAAATGTTTCCAGTTGGAATGTGGAAGATTGAGTCCGTCTCCTTGGGCAATAATTAAATCGAAGACATTTAGAGGTTAACTTGTCGACATCCTCAGATATCGTATCAGAAGAAGGAAGCGGAGGAGTTAAGAGCCAGAATCTCCACTGTTCTAGATCTTGCTGTAGAAGGTGGGCCGTCTGATGGCGCCTTTCCCTCTTCCGCGTGTGCCATCTGCGCTCAGGGTTGATGACTTTCTCTGCGGGCAGCAGCTCCAGGAACGCTGACTCAAGCTTTCTGGAAGGAGGCGAGTTGTTGGCATCAGGAGCCTTCGCTCTGGACTGGGTGTTGGGTGTCTTGCTTCCCGTTTCGCGGTCCAGCGCTTCTCACTAGAACATCCCAGGCTAAGAGGTCTTCGGACATAATTCACAGAAAGAGAGGCTCAGCCAGGGGGCAGGACGGGCCTGGGCTGGGAAGCCGTCTCTGGGAGGGCCTTGGCTGCAGCATCCGTGAACATGCCCGGGAGCAAGACACCAACAGGAGCTCCTGAAGGGAGGGGCGGCCCGGCCCCCGGCCCCTCCCCCACCGGTAGTTCCAAACACACCTTCCTGCCCCCTCCTCACCTGCACTGCCTGGGCGACGGTGTCCACCCGTGGGTGGACCGGGACGGGTCCTGAGCTCCTCGCTGGGCTCTGGGGATGTGGAGCTTTTGCTAGGCTGCACCCCGCACTTGCTCCCTGCAGTTCCGACGTCCGCGTTTGCCCACGTGCTTTGCCCAGGTGTCTGGGCCTTTTCCCGGCATCACCGAGCAGCCCGCAGAGCCTGCCAGGAAGACTGCGGGGTGAGTGAGATGCAGACGGAGCCCTGAGTGGCCATCTGGGGGCCAGGGGAGGGAGTGGGGAGCCCCCCCAACCCCCTCTGGGCTCCCGGCTGTCGGGGACGGGGTGCGCTGACCCAGGACGGGGTGCAGTCTGTGCTTCCGTCAGGGCCCGGCTGGCCTGGGGCCAGAGAGAATCGGGACGCCTTAGCCTTCCTACTCCGGGGCTGAGACTCGAATTCATCTGATGTGGATCCAAGAGGACCAGGGAGGGCATGAGACAAGCCTCCCCGAGACGGACTCCGACCCCCCAGCCCCAAGAAGGCCTCCCTCTGAGCCTCGGAGGAGACAGTCTCTGCACACGAAGCAATGAACGGTTTGGGCCTGAAGAAACGTGCACAGATTCAGCTCTGATTCCACTGCTGGTTTTCTGTCTCCTCTTGGCTGTTCCACAGCTGTTGTGTGTGGTTTGTGTCACACATTATTCCTGGAATGAGCAGGGCAGAGTCATTGTTGGAAACTTAGCTAGGGGTCTCAGTTTGCTTGTCTGTCAAATGGGGATAAAACTCCAATTCTACCTTTCTCGTGGGGTTTTGTGACAACAAGCAAGGTAACCTGTGTGTGCCTTGCCGCCTACTCAGTAGGTTATCAGCCGGTCCTCTCTGCAGAGGCACCAGGCAGGTAAGGCACTACCAGCCCTCGCTCCCCAAGTATCTGTCATCCAGCCGCCAGGTGACCTCCTGGAATGAACAGACCATGTGACACCACTGCTCTGGTCACACAAGACTGAGAATTTTGTTTGTTTCTCTGGTTTGTTCTTTAACCAGGTGGTTGATTTTCGGTCTTGGGGACACAGCAGGAGGGAGCCCAGGCCCCCTCCACACATGCCCCTTCCCACTCGTCACAGAGAGTCAAGGACAATGTTTTCTCTGTGCTCACCCCAACTCCCCAATGTTCTTTAGTTTCTGTTTCACAACAGTGAGCATGCTGTTAGCGGAAGCTTAGCTAAGCCAACGTGCTGGGTCCTCGGACCTCAAACCGACTGAGAGTAGAGTTTTAGCCGGGGAGGGGAAGGCCAACAGAGACACCCCCCCCGCCCCCACATCCCCTCCCCTCCTCCCCAGCCTCCTGGTCCCCTGCACTCGGGGACCAGCCCAGCAGACCGGGCAGAGTGACTTGACCCTCAGCTTAGTCAAACATCTAAATGAGCGAAGAAAAGGGAAGGCGCTTTGGAAGAGGGATGTCCGACGCTCCCAGGCTTTCCTGGAGGAGACCCGGCTAAGCTCAAGGTCAAGGAACTGCGGAAGAATGACTCCAGTAACTGTGCTGTGACTAGGGAGGGTCAGGTCCTTGCAGTGTAGTCTCAGGTCCCAGGAACAGACATGGGACAAGTGGTGCCGTGACCACCCATCTCTCCTGGCTCTGAGTGCTGGGTGGTTAGAGCAAGTGACCCAGCAGGTGCTGGGGGACAGGCCCCTGTGCTCAGACACCCCATCCCACCCCATGGGGTTCTGAGCCTTGGGCTTCTAAGGGGAGCCCTTCTGCAGGTGGCCTCCCAGACAGGTGCCTTCCAGTGCATGGTGCCTCCAGGGCCCTGTTACCTGGGGCACCTGGGGGGCTTGAGGGAAACTACTCGGTACCCAGGAGGGGACAGGAAGGCGGCTCAGTGAAACCTGGGACTCCTGCAGGGGGCAGCGGCTCTTCTGCAGAGCAGGGGTTTGGGGTGCGTGGCACGGCAGCAAGCTGTCCCTTCATGGAGCTGCCCTCTAGGAGGCGGGAGAAGAGTGCCCATGTGCTCTCGGTCCTACTACATCACTAAGCGGCTGGATCAAACCTTTCCTGAAGGTCCCTGAATCCACATCCTCTCCTGAGGTGGCCAGTACACCTTGTTGTCTACTTCCATTTGAGCTGAATTCCCTGTCACCTCATGGTGCAAAAAGCCATGACAGATGCTGTGCTGGAAACTTCCACCAAAATGGAAATTAGATCATCTTTGCTGACAATTCTCATGCTTGCAGAATTTTATGAAGGGGGGAAAGGAAACCTTTCTGGCATATTGGTGTTTTAATAACTCACATCCAAATAGGAACCTTTACAATGACACTGGGAAAAACAGAGCACTGCCAGGTGTGACAACCTGGGAATCCAGGTGCGCGTGAGTGTCACCTGCACACCTGTGCAGGCCAGGAAAGGCCCATGTGTGTTCTCGTTTCCACCGCTGGAAGCAGGAACCAAGAGATGGTCTCTGATTTGACACAATACAACACAACAAACAACCACAGGAAAAGACCTGTTTCCTGGTTTCCCCATCTGTGGGGAGGGGATCCTGGAGACCTAGTGCCACCTGCAGGGCTCTCGGGGGCCATAGGGGTGTGACAACACACACGCAGCTCTGCCCAGATGAGTGCTCTCACGACTGGGGCTGTGTGGACGCCCCGCCTTCTCGATGCCCAGAGACTGGAAGCTGAGTGTTGGGGGCTGAGTCCTGCCTCCGGTTCCTGAGCTGGCACAGCCTGGCCTTGCAGCCCGGGGCCCCGGAGGGCGGGCAGCTCTCTTCTCTGGCTCATGTGCTAAAAATGAGCATCCTTTCAAGGGCAAGGTCCCCGAAACCTGTCTGTGCCCTTCCTGACCCGTGGTGAAGTTCCCGCTGCCCCAGCCCTCCTCGGAAGGGTAGTGATTGAGTGATTCCAGCCCAGGAGAGCGCCCAGAGCAGCACCCAGGCCTCGGGTGCTGTGTCTGTCTGAGACTCACAGTCTTTTCTTGTTCAGATCAGATGAAAATGCTCAGCCTCCCCACAATGGGGGGGGGGTTAAATATTTACTCGGCACACAGAATATTTTTTCTCATTTATTTTTCTTTAACAGACTCTCCATAAAACAGTGTGTTACTTCTTCAGGCTTGTAACTCCTTTATTTTCGTTCAGATTTTGAAAACACACCATTTAGATGCCAAGATTAACAAAAGCTGGCTCTTTATGATGTTGGGAATTGACCCAACAATTCCAGATTTAAAAAAAAGCCAAACTAATCAAGCTGGAAAAAGCTGCACATTCTGTTCGTCGGATGATCCGCTGACCCTGGAGACCCGGTTCCTCCCACTGTCCATTTTGGGAGCGGTAAGAATTAATAAAAAACAAAATGAAAGCTCCCTGCCTTCATTTTTATGTCCTCTGGGTTGATAGCGTCTTCCTGCCCACAGCTCTTCTGTGTAAACAGCCATCTCTCTGCACGGCCACCCCCGTCCCCTCCACCTCGGCCGACCGAATAGGATGGATGCTGGACCCAACTGCTAGGCTGCCAAGGGCAGTCTGGGTCAAAAAGTTGGGCTGGGCCAAGCAGTGTCCTCCAGGGAGTTGGGAGACAGAGAGACTGGCCTCACTCCCTGGTGGTGGGAGCTGAGGCCGAAAGGATGTGTATCTGGAGTTACATCAGGGATGGAGGCATGGTGACATCCGGCCGCAGCAAGCTGGAGAGACGTAGTGCAGAACCCACAAGGCAAGGGAGAGAGAGCTGGCTGGCAGAGGAGTGGAGATGACTGGACCGCCCCAGCAGCAGGTGGAGAGAAGGGTCACCTGATCCTCGATGGCCTCAATTTCTGGACCATGCGTTCAGGGGCACCCGGCTTTGTCCAGACATCTTTTAGGGCCTCTCTCACATCCTCCTGACTCACTTCATTTCCAGTTACTACAGAGGAATAATGAGCTGTGTGTGGCTGTGTCCCGGCCACTTCACTAGGGCCCAGGGATTTCTCAGTCTCTGCCCAGCCTCCTGGACCCTTGTCCCGGGTCTCCGATCCTTCCTGGTGCAGGCCATCAAGTGGTAGCTCATGGCAGTTCCCACAGCCTGGGGTGACTCTCCTTCCATGGGGCAGGGGCTGGAAGAGAAACATTCCCCTCCACGTCTCAGGAGGACCCCTGCTCAGAGGGCCCCAACATGGCCGAGCCCCAGTGCTCGTGGTGAGACCCCCTCAGCGATGCAGCTCAGATCAGCTTTTCCTCCGCCCCCGTTTCATATTTGCAGCCTGCTAGTCCCTTGATCCCTGGAAACTTTACGGAAAAGATTACCTGTATAAGAGCCTTGTCTCAGATTCCACTTTGAATGGGAAGCCAAGCCCTTTTCTTGGGGTAACACTAGTGAATCTCTCTTACTGACAAACGAAGCAACTCAGTCTAGAAGGGCCTTTAAGAAGCAGTTTGATATGTCAATTTGCTTCAATTTAAAATTAAATAAATAAATAAATAGCCGTTTGAAACTTCTGCCTCCGGGAGTGTGACAGGTCACATTCCTGCTGAAAACAAACAGGCTGGAAAAAATACTTTAAAACCTTCTTAAAACCAGTGGAGAGCAAGCAAGATGGAAAGAAACCAGCAGGCTAAAACAGAGAGAAAAGCGGGCCCAGAGAGGCAGACGCGGCGGCGAGCTGTGGGGCCCCGCGGCGCGAGGACGCGGGCAGCGAGGGGTGCGGCTCCCAGCGGCCGCGCGCGGGGCAGAGGCCTCTCAACACGGGAACCGGATGAAGCCCCTCTCCACCTCCTGCCGAGACCCCAGGTGGGCAGCTGCCTCCCCCGCACCAGGCCCCGGGGGGCCTCTGCGGCGCGGGGCCTCGGCGTGAGTAGAGCAGAGAGCAGAGCACACCCGTGAGGCGCGGAAAACGCAAGCCAGTCCTGGCGCAGGTTTGCGCCTTGAATTTACGTCACTTTGTGGCCAGAAAAAAAGTGGAAGTGGAATTCTGAAAAAATGTTCACGTAACCCACAGAAAGATCGGGGGAAGGCACCAGAGAAACAGAAACCAGAGAGAACCAACAGAATTCTCCTCCTCTCAAACTAACCTGCAGACGTGGAGCGAAAGCGGCGCTGAGAGGAGCAGCCGCAGCGCCAAGCGCCTACGCCAGGAAAGCGGGGACACCGACGCCGGTGTCTGAGCGCCCACGGGAGGAACCAAAGAGCTCGCAAAGAGAAGAGCAAAAGGTTGCAAAGCAAGCAGACGGAAGAAGTTAATAAAGATAGCGGAAGTCAATGACATTAAAAACAGCAATAGAGAAAATTCCAAACGAAGGGGTGGTGTTTTGAAATTATCGATAAAACTGGCACGTCTCTAGCAGTACCAAAAAAACCAAAAGTTACCAGCAGTGAAGCAAAGGCTCTCACGACAGACTCTTTAGACATTCGAAGGGCAGCAAGCAAACCCTACAAACAACTCTGCATAAATTTGTCAACTGAGACGAGATGGACCAGTCTCTCAGGGGAAACAAAGCGCCTTGAGATGAAGGAGAGCATTTGAATATTATATAAGTATTAAGGACATTGAATTCACAATTTTAAAACTCTAAAAAAAAAAAAAAAGAAAAGAAAGAACTCTCCAGCCTACATGGTTTCACTGAAAAATTCTACTAAATGTTTAAGTAGAATTAACATCAATTTTATAAAATCTCTTAATAGAAGAGGAGGAAAGACTTCCTCATTCATTGCAGGAAGCTAGCATTACCCTGTTACCAAAGCCAGACAAAGACAGTACAAAAAACCAGAAAACCATGGACCAATATCCCTCATAAATGTAGATTCAAAAATTCTCAACAAAATATTGGCAAATAACGTTCACCGACATATAAAAATAACTACATGCTATGACCATGTAGGATCTATTCTAGGCATGCAAGGCTGGTTCAGTGTTTGGAAATTAACCGATATAATTCATCAGATTAAAAGGCTAAAGAAGAAAAACCAAATGATTACATCATTTGATGTGCAAAAAATCATTTAAAATGTTCAATATCCATTCATGATGAAAAAAATAAAACTCTCAGAAAAATATGAACAAAAGGGGGTTTCCTCAACTTAATAAGGAGCAAGTCCACACTTACCACTCTAATTTCACATGTTGCTGGAAATTTTAGCAAGTTCAGTAAGTCAAAAAAGGAAATAAAATGCATACAATTGAAAAGAATAAATAAAATTGTCTCTTTTTACAGATGACATGGTTGTCTACATAGGAAATCCCAAGAAGTTTACTGGAAAAAACTCCTAAAACTTGTATGTGAGTTCAGCAAGGCAACAGGGAACAAGATAAGCATATAAAATCACTCACACTTGTATATGCAACAAACACACAAACACCAAAATTAAAAACACAGTGTCATTTACAATTGCTCAAAAAAATGGAAATTCTTGGGTACACATTTAACAAAACATGTGCAAGATTTGCATGCTGAAAACTACACAATGTTAGTGAAAGGAATCAAAGCTCACCTAAATAAACGGAGAGACGTACCAGTTCACGTGTTACAAGACTCAACATAGTAGAGATCTCAATTCTCCCCAAATTGATATCCGGGTTGAAAGCAACTCCCATCAAATCCCCAGCAAGATTTTTTGTAGATGGAGTCAGAATTATTCTAAAATTTACATGGAGAGCAAAGTAACCAATTGCTGAAATAGTCTGCAAAAGGTTAAGGCAGAAGGAATCAGTCAACCTGGTTTCAAGACTTACTGCATGGCTACAGTAGACAAGATTGTGTGATGCTGGCAAAGGGGCAGACCTAGAGGTCAATGGACCAGAAGAGAGATACACCCATCCAACTTCTGATAAAGGTGCAAAAGCAATTCAATGAAGGAAAGATGGGTTTTTTAAAGAATGGTGCTGCAGCAACTGGACATCAAAGGCAAAAAAGGAACCTCAGCCTAAGGACCCCTCCTTGTAAAATGTTAACTCAAAACGGGTCACAGACTTGAACACGATGCCTAAACTGCAAGCTTTTCAGGAAGAGAAAGGAGCAATCTTCATGACTTAGGCTCGGCAAAAAGTTCCCAGAAATGATGCCAAAAGCACAGCCTACAAAAGGAAAACTCAGCAGGCTGGACTTCTTCAAAATGTAACAACTTTTGCTGTGAAAGACTGTGTTAGGAGAATGAAACAAACAAATCACAAACTGGGAGAAAGTATTTACAAACCACAAAACTGACAAAGGACTCGTATGGAGAATATGTGAAGAACTTTCAAATCTCAACTGTGGAAAAAAAGAAAGTCAAACAATTCGGTTAGAAAATGGGCAGAAGACGTTCACAGACATTTCACCAAAAGGAAGATACAGAATGGAGATAAGCACGTGAAACCTAGCCAGCCTCATCAGCCACCCGAGAAATGCGGATTACAGCCAAAATGAGGCATAGCCGTGCACCCGCCAGACGCCTAGCTCAGGATCAGTGACAGCACCGAATGCTGGTGAGGATGTGGAGAAGCCGAATTATTTACACGTGGCTGGTGGAAGTGTGAAATGACACAGCTGAACTGGAAAAGCACGTGGGAAGCTTCTCAAAGCACTAACCATGCAACTGCTATATGACCCAGCAGTTTCATTCCTGGGCACGTGTCCCAGAAATGCAAACGTATGCTCACACAAAAACCCGCACACAAATGTCTGCAGCAGACTCATTCATAGCAGCCCCAGATTGGCACGACCTGGATTTCCTTCGACAGGTGCTAGTTAAGCTGTGGTCCACTCACCTCTGGAACATCACTTTTGTTTCATAAATAGAAATGAACTGCTGATACACACAACAGCTTGGATGGATCTCCAGAGAATCACGGAGAGTGAAAATAGCCAGTTCCAAAAGATTACATGCTGTGCAATTCTATTTATTTAACATTCTTGAAATGACAAAATCATGGAAATAGAGGGCAGAATAGCAGTTGCAGGGGATTAAGAAGAGGAGGCAGAAGGGAAGTGGGGGTAGCTGTAAAGGGACAGCTTGGGGTCCTCATGGTGGCAGAATGTGGAACGACGGCACGGTCTATATTCTGACTGTATTAATGTTGGTCTCCCTGTTGTGACATTGCACTGCAGGTTTTCAGCATGTGACCACTGGGGGAGACCACGTGAAGTGCACACAGGGTCTCTGTATTGTTTCTTACAACTGCACAGGAATCAACGTAACAATTGTCTCAAAACAAAAATTCTAATTCAGAATAAACAAAAACACCTCAGGGAACAGCTGAATGAAACGGATGCTCTCTGTTGTGAAGGAGGCGCCGCTGCACGTTGTGATGTTGGCGGGAGCAGAGACTGCCCCAGACAGACGTGGGCACCTTGTGTGCGATCACAGCTGCACTTTTCAGAGCAGAATGACCTTCAGCTGGTCACTGCCCAGCTCTGGGTGTCCCCCCGACCCCGCTTCTCGTGTGAGAGACGAAAGAGCTCATGATTTTCAAAGCCTCCGGAGTCTTCCACACGTTTTCCTTCCGTGTTGGAAGCGCAGTTTAGGCACCTGTGCTTGGTGACGTCACGGCAGCGTCCACATCCGAGTCCGGCCAGCCTGGAAGGCACCCTGCAGCGACGGCGGGACGCTTCCCGCGGGCTGTGGCTTCTTCATGTCCGTTTCCTGGATGGGTCCCGTGAACCGCGTGCTGTCGCTGTCCTGTCCCCCGTGGAGGCGCTGAATCCCATGCGGGTTAATTACCAGCCCAGGGCCCTCCGATGGGCAGAAGTGAGGGTCAGAGGGTCCTTGCTCTTGACTCCCATGTTTTCTGGTCTCAGGTTTTAGCACACAGACACACGCACACACACACACGCACACACACACACACACACACACACCCGCACAACTGCAAGATTCAACCACGCTTCAGCTCTTCACAGGTTTGGAGGAGGATGACTTCTGCCTGAATAGCTAGTTCTTACCTGTATGCACTCACACCGTGGCTTGTGGACAAGGGTGATGGCAGATCTCCTGGTGCGGGTGTGATGGGCTTTCTGTCACCCACAGGCGGGCTGGGAAGTCCTGCAAGCAGACAGAGAGCATGTGCGGAGCTCAGCCGGCATGCCTGCAGGGGAGTGTGCTTACAGCGCACCGCCGCGTGCTTGGAGCTGAGAGCAGTGGCTGTGGTCGGTCCTCCAGGCCCGGCTCACGAGGAGCTCCAAGGGGCAGGTTGTCGGAGGCCCAGCCTGGTGGCTGCCAGCTCTGCAGCCGCAGCACAGTCCCAGCAGGGCCTAAAGCCACCCATCACTCGGAGAGAAAAATGTCCGTTTGAGGGTCCTCCTAGTCTCTCACAACCCCCAGGTCTGTGTCAGGACGCGGATGGCTCTGCCCCATCTCGTCCCCACATTGCGGAATGAATGCCTCTCTGTCCTCCACCACCCAAGCTTTCAAGCCAAAGTGCGGTCAGCCAACACGGCCTTGCGTGGTCAGGTCCAGCTGGGAGAGGTGACTTCCAGCCCACGGTGGCGGTGGGTCGGGGAGCCCTGCAGCGTCCTCGGCACAGGCTTCCACTGTTTTCCTGGGAATGGAAACCCCAGAGCGCCCGGCAGATCCATCAATCTCCCGCAGGGGGACGCCCCCCAGGAAGCACGCCTGCCAGATGTCCCTGCCAGCTTTTCCTGGGAACACACTCAGAGCCTGTGCACGTGTGTGCACACACGCACACGCACACACATACACACACACGCACATTAATCAGAGCGCTGTCTCCATTATCTCCCTGAGCTCGCGCCAAAGCTGCCTGATCAAGGCGGTTCCCACTGCCTGAGGACCGCGGATGCTTTCCGAGGGCTGGGAGGGTTCCGTCAGTTGGGTTCCTTCCAGCATGAGTCACTGGCCGCCTCTGCTCCGTAATTAGTGTTCTGGGAGTTGCTGGTGTAACTCTGGTGAAGTCTGGAGAAATTAATCAGAGTATGTCTTGCACTTGAACTGCAGTCAGAACCACCATCCGGCCAAACCCTCCGGCACTGGCACACAGACAGAGCCTCCCTGCTCTCGGGTTTTTCTTTTTTTTTTTCAATTAGTTTGCAATTTCCCACATGCTCAACTTGCCTTCCTCCCTCGATCTGGCACTTTCCTCTTCAGTATTTTGTTCATTCTGGGAGGTTTTTTGTTTTTTCATTGTTTTCCCAACCACAGCAATTTCTCAACCCACTGCATACCATCCGTCTCAATAAAACGGTTCTCACGAAATCCGGACCCGGGAGGACCTGGCACATGCCTCTCCCTGGACCCAGCCCCAGTGTGTCGGGGGGCCCTAGGCTGCCCTAGTGCGTGGCCACGCCGGGTGCGGGCCAGAGGCGGCCTCCATTGGCGGCCGTGCTAGAGTTGCACCCCGCTGACCCCGAGGCAACTCCAGCCTGGCAGGCGCTGGAGCGTGGGGTGTTCCTCGTGCGACGGCGAGCATGTCCAAAAAGTCCCCCATTTCACCAGAGAGACTGAGACACAGACAGCGGCTGGACCGTCCTCTATGAAAACCGAGCTCTGACCCACAACCTGCGGCAAGCAGCCCGGGAGACGACCCCTTCTCGGCGCTGGCCAGCTGGGAAGAGGCTGCTGTCCGTCAGACTCTGTCACACGGGAAGTCGGACCGTGACCTCTGGTCGCCGGCGCGGGAAGAGGCACGGTGACTCCTGTAACGATTGGTCCCACACACCCGGGACGTGGTTCATAACAACAGCGTCTCTACTTTCTGTCCCCGCCTCCGACTTCCCAGAGAAAGCCAAATCTGCGCCCCAGCGCTGACCGGGGACGCCCCACTGGTAGCTAGCCCACCCCCAGACGCCCTTGCCCCCTGCCTCGGAGCAGGGCCCTCTGGAGCTGTCCCTTTGTCCCCCGTAAACTTGCCCAGCCCTCCGCCTGCCGTGAGACAGCCCCTGCTGGAGCCAGCTCAGAGTGAGCAGGCTTTGCTGCCACACATTTCACATCCATGCGAGTCCCAGGCAGAGTGTCTGGTGCCCCTCAGGGGCACAGGCGGCTCCCACCGCTGCTCCACGACACTGGTCAGCCGAGACAAGCCGGCCTCAGGCTGGATGTCTCCCCCAACTGCGGGGGCCCCTGCTCCTGCATGTGGCGGCGTCCCTCTGGCCTGGCCTGGATTTATGGGAGACATTACTTGGTGCCCTGGGGCCAGAAAAGAGGGGCCTTGGGACCCCAGGCTCTGAGTCCTTGGGCGGCTTGGGCCTCCCAAGTCCTCCGCACAGCACGTGTGACCACTGTGTCCCAGTCCCCAGGCTTGGCACCAGCCCCTCCCGTGTCGCATGTGTTCAGCAACCTGCCTGTCCCCTGCCTGTGCTCATTCTAGTCCCTCTGCAGGGATGGCCTCCTGCCTTGCCCACCTGTCACTCTTCACCGTGGAGACTCTGCCACGGCGCCGCCTCCTCCAGGAAGCCTGTCTGAACTCAGCCGGGCTGCACACCTCTCGCTTGTCCACACTCCTGGGTCTGCACGAGGACTTCGTGACTGACGCCCCTCTTCCCCTCCAGATAAGGATCACACCCGCCCTTCCCACGGCCGCAGCCTCAGCCCACCAAGCCCAGGCCCCGCAGGCGCCACACCGGTGAAATGACTCACCAGCCAAGGCAGACGGGGCAGCTTCTACACAGGGGCTGTGCCGCATTCAATCTGCTTTGCAGATACAGGTCTGGTGCAGCGCGTGGACAGAGGAGACAGAGCGGGGGAAAGCTGGAAGAAAAGGAAGGTGCTCTATGAATGCCAGAGAGGCTGTGGAGAAGAGGGAACCCTCCTACACTGTCAGTGGGAATGTTACTTGGTGCAGCCACTATGGAAAACAGTATGGTGGTTCCTTAAAAAACTAAAAATAGACTTACTGTATGACCCAGCAATCCCACTCCTGGGCACACATTTGGAGAAAACTCTAATTTGAAAATACACGTGCACCCCAGTGTTCACAGTAGCGCTGTTTACAACAGCCAAGACATGGAAGCAACCTACATGTCCATCGACAGATGACTGGAGAAAGAAGCTGTAGTGTATTTATACAATGGAATACTACTCAGCCATAAAAAAGAATAAAATAATGTCATTTGCAGCAACCTGGATGGACCTGGAGATCATTCTAAGTGAAGTAAGTCAGATGGAGAAAGACAAATAGCACATGACATCACTTACATGTGGAATCTAAAATATGACACAAATGAACTTATTTACAAAACAGAGACAGAGTCATAGACATAGAAAAACAAACTTATGCTTCCCAGGGGGTAAAGGGGGTGGGGATCAAATGGAGTTCAGGATTTGCAGATACTAATTACTGCATATAAAATAGATGAACAACAGGGTCTGACTGTAACAGGGAGCTGTGTTCAGTACTTTGCAATAACCTAATGGAAACGAGTATGTAAAGGAATGTACATACGTGCGTAAATGAATCACTACACTGAGCACCAGAAATCAACACAACATTGTAAATCGACTGCACATCAATTAAAACAAAAAAGGAAAGAAGAGCGAGGCATTCTTCCTGTGACCCAGGTGAGCCCCAGGGGCCGTCACAGGGCAGGCAAGGGCTGAGATTCCTGCGTCATCAAGGACCTGGTCCTTCTCCGGGGTCTCTTTAAGAAGACAGAGTCTATGTGACCCTTGGATTTCTACACAGAATGGCCCTAAATTGTCCTTGTAGTTCGGTGCTTAAAAGGATAGTTTGCCAGATGTCTTGAGATGGACTTCAGTGACAGTGCCATTCATGTGCATACACGGCTGGGAGGGGGTGCGTGTAGACATCTCCAACCCACCAGATAACTTTTAGTAGTGATTACCCAGGGCCAATGGACAGAGACCGAAGTCATGGTCACCCACCTACTTCCTATGTGATCACCTGAGTAAACAGGTGAGCAGCTCTCTGTAGCATTAGATTAACTATGGGAATGGTTAAAAAAGTCGGCTCTGCTTTGAAAAGTGGGACCAGATCCCTGACCGTGGCTGCAGCCATCGTGCAGAAGCAGGGAGACACCGATGCCTGTGTCCTGGAAGTGCTCTGGTTACAGGTGCAGCGCAGACCGGGCAGGGTCGGAGCAGGAAGCTGGCCCTGGCCTGTCCCCTGGCTGAGCTCACGTTTCCCCCCAGGAGACTTCCACCAACTAGGAAGCCCAGGTCCCCAGAGCTCACAGCCACTCAAGCTGAGTGGGCAAGAGTTCCTCGGATCTCTGCCGGAGCACAGCCCAGCTCTAGTGCCTGGAGCCTGGGGGCCTGGCCCCCTGGGACACGGGCATCGCAGCTGGTGGGGAGCCCCCTCCACACCCAAGGGAAGGGGATGAGCACAGTCCAGGGCTGGAGTGGGAGATGGCGACCGTGGGGACAGACCCCGAGTGCATCCGTATCAGACAGGGGATCTCTGCGACCAGGGACCCTGCCCCTGGTGAGGTTTGGAAGGAGTGGCGGGCCCCTGCGGAGCAGGGCACGTGCCAGGACTGGGGGCTCCTTATGCAAATGTGGCACTGCTGGCCTCTGGGAGCTGCTGGCTCCTGGCCACATTTGGGTGACAAGGTCTCAGCTTTCTCCTCCAAGATGCGATCAATCTAGAAGATGCTGCGTTATCAGAGAGCCTCTTGTCCTGACTTACCAGCAAGAAACGCTCCTTCCCGTCACCCGGTTTCAAAACCTTGAGCCTTTTCCCAATCTTGCTTGAAGAGGAAGCAAGATTTGCCAGCCTGCCTCTGCTCTTTGTCTGTCCCCTGCTGAAGCCCGTACTCTCTCTAAACTATAATCTTGTTCCTTCAGTCTTGCCTGGGCTTTCTTACCCCATGACATGTAACTCAGAGAATGTTCAGAAACAGATTATATACCATGAAAACGATTTGTCTTGGAAAAGAGGAGCTGAACCAGGGAAAGGGTGGCACACCAGAGAGCCCGCCAGCTAACGCATCTGAGAGCCGCCGATCCTTCGTGCTCCAGAGCAAAGGTTCTCCTCCTGGGGCCGCTGTCCCCCAGGGACATCTGGCAATGGCTGGACACATACTTGGTTGTCACGCCTCTGAGGGTGTTACCAGTAGCAGAAGCCAGGGAGCTGCTAAACCCCCTACAGTGCACAGGACGGCCCCCCGACAGCAAAGGACAATCTGGTTCGAGACGTCAGCAGCACAGAGGCGGAGAAGCCCCGTTCTCGGTTAATTCCAAATATCCTCTCATTTGTTGTGCCTGAATGAGCTCTTGGCTCTTGTGTCTGATTTCAGCTGTCTCCATATTTCAGTGCGTTTATTTCTGCTCTTAATATAATGTGTGTTTATTTCCACGAATGTGCTCTATCCCCATTTTTACTATTTTTTCTCCTGTTTCTTTAGACCCTTTTGAGACCAGACTGTAGACCCAGGGGGATGATTTCTCTTTTTTGATAAAGAAGGCATTTCAAGTCCTGGAAATCCTTCCACGTGCTGCTCTGGCCATAATCTTCCTATTTTTACGTGTGATTTTTTTCAGTGTCTTCTGACTTAAGAAGTCGGACTGTATTCTTCATATTTATATGTGTGCAGTTTTACGATGATCTTCATTCTGCGTGAATCCATTTGTTGCCAAGGCAAGTGTCTCTCACCACCACGTGGCGGACGCTTGTTTACGTTTTCTCCCTGAGCTGTGCCTCACCGCTCCTGGCCGGAGGAGGGAGTGTGTGCTCCAGCCTCTCTGCGGAGCTGGGTCCGTGAGCTGGGGGCGGGGCTCGCCCTGTTTCATTTCCCCTGAATGTCCACTCCTTCTCCGGCAGCTCCTTCTGCAGTGTAGACTTTGTGAGACTGAAAGTCATGGGCAGAGACGAGGTTCTGGATCTCCACTCCTCTCCGTCTGCCGAGGCACCCACTGTGGCCAGTCCCTCCCAGGTCACACGCACCCCACCTGTGGCAGGTGGGCCCTGTCTGTGTGCCTGGGCCTAGTCCTAAGCCAGCCCTCCGTTCTCACCCAGGGCCAGGGCCACACCTGGAGCAAAGGACCGAGCCCTGAGATATGGGCTGGGCACGACCTTGCCGACGCCGAGAAAAGGTGCAGACTCCGGTGCCCGCAGAAGTGGCCCCCTCTTCCCTTCTCACGAGGAGGGCTCACCCCCTGCCTGATGAGGACACAGAGGCCTCTGCCTCCTGGGACAGCGTGACCCCTCCCCTCCACCCCTGGCCACCAGAGCAATAAGGAGATTCAAGTCACAGCATCACCGACCAGGGCCATGGAACTTGGCTAACACGACTCACAGGAGCCAGGGGGGCCCTGAGGGAGCTGGACCACAGGGCAGAAGGGACAGCGGGCATAGTGAGGGGGGTGCTCAGGAGAAGCTGCCAGCTGCCATGTTCTGAAAGAAGCTTGAAGAAACCCTGTCCTCACGGGTGCTGGAGATGGGCAAGAGCTGCTTCGGAGGAGGAGCTGCGAGACCAGAAGAGCTGCCCAAGGGCCGTGCTGCATCCAATACAGCAGCGCAGCATCCCCAAGCTTGGGCTGGGGGGGCAGGTGTCCTCTGGGGGCCCGGGGCTTGGGGAGAACTGTTCCAGACCTGGGCTTCTGGGTACCAGTGGGGATATCAGAACCCTGGAGTGTGAGAAGCTGGCAGGGCACAGATACGTGGTAAGTGGGAGGGCAGAGGGCAGCCGGGAGGGCCCGTCTGTCTGAGAGCTGCAGGGACGGCCAGGAGACCACAGCGCCTCCAGACAAGAAGACGGGCAGCCAGCACACGTCCCCTACGCGTCTCCAGCCCACGCCTGGCGTCCGTGACCTTCGCAGCAGACTAGCAAGGAGAAGCTCCAGACTGAGGATCAGAGAAGGAGGGTCCAACAGGGCCTGGCTCTGAAGCTTGGCCCCCTGCCTCCTGGCTGGGCTACCGAGACCCCCACGGCCCCTCGGTTTCCTCACCAGAATTTGGAGGTAGTGATGGTGTTGCCCTGTGGCACTGCACGGTGTGACCATGCCAGGACAAGGCCAGACCCCAGGGCAGCACTGGACCCGACCTGCCGCTGCAGGTCGACACGCACCAGAATCCTGACTACAAATGTCCCCTGGCATTGTCTCCGCAGAGACCAAGGGCCCCTTATTTGAATGCGTTTGGCAGGAACTGGCCTCCCACGCCCACCCCGCCGCTGGCTGCACACCCCCGGCTCCTTCTGAGAACGAGCAGCCACGTCCCAGGCGGTGGTTTTCCCTCCGTGCAGACGGGGCTCTTGTCCTCCCCTCCTGGCAGGAAGCCTCGGAGAATTCTCTAGAATCTGCACCCTCCCATCAAGCACTGGCGTGCAGTCCGGATCTCGCTGAAGGGTTTGTAGGGACGGGCAGAGGCCCCACCAGGGTGAGTTCCCGGGACCCCGCTTCCTGCCTTGTTCTCTGGGCCCCGCCCTGCCTTCCCTCCTTGGCCTGGGACTTGTGGATTCATAGTCCCTGTAACGTGACTCTGGCCCCAGCCTTGCAAAGTCCTTGAGAAAAGCTCACCAGCCCCCCGAAACCTGCAGCTTGTTATTACTGGTTACTGATGGCAAGTTTGCCCCGAGTTTCTTATTATCCACCCAAGCCGGCCGTCAGCATGTTCCCTCCAGCTGCCTAAACCACGTCCTCTGAGGAAAGGTTGGGTGGGTACCACTTTCTCCACCTTGGTACAGATGTGGGTAAAACAGGCGCGCAGCGCACTCAGGTGCCTGGCTGTGGCGGGTCGAACAGTGACGTCTCCCCGAAATTCACGCCCACCCAGAACCAGACTGTGCCCTTATTCAAAATATGATCTTTGCAGGTGCATTTAAGGTAAGAATCTTGAGATGAGATTATCCTGCATAGAGGCTGGGTCCTAAATCCAATAAATGGTTTCCTTATAAGAAGAGGCGAAGGCGGTGGGTGTAGCTCAGTGGTAGAGTGTGTGCTTGGCATGCACGAGGTCCCGGGCTCAATCCCCAGTACCTCCATTAAAAATTAAAAAAATGTGAAAAAGAAGAGGTGAGGACACAGACACTGAGCAGAAATTGGGGTGATGTAGCCACACCCGAGGCACGGCTGGAGCCCCCGGAAGGTGGAGGAGGCCCGGGAGGACCCTCCCCTGGGACCACGGGAGGGAGCGTGGATCTGCTGACCCCTGGATTTCGGGCTCCGGCTTCCAGGCTGTGAGATGACCCGTTCCTGCTGTTTTAAGCCCCTGTGGTCATTTGTTTGTGGTCATTGCTAGAGCAGCCCCAGGAAACCGCCTGTGCGCACGGGCAGGCAAACAGCCGGCGGTGCCGCCAGCCTGGGATCCTCTTCCCTGCGAGGCCACCTTGGTGATGTGCCAGCTTCACCCCTGCATTCGTGACACCCATGGACTCAAACTGCATCCCAGCAGACGGCACGGGAAGTACATCTATCTCCCCCTGAGACCCGAGCCTTCTGAGTGTGCCCTTCACTGTCACTTACGTCTGCAGGTCTAACTCCGGGTCCCTGGCATCCCCGCCCGGGTCATGCCCAGCGGGTGCCCTTGGCACAGCCGAGGAAGGGTGGGTGCCCAGAGGCTCTGCCCCTCTTCAAGACAGGAGGAGCCAGAAAGACCTTCCTGGCCTGAGGCAGGGACAGAAAAACTACCAGGCAAGCACAGCCCCAGAGAACCTTCCCGAGTTTCCCAGCATCAGCCACGCAGTGGCCATTTCCTGGATCACTTGACCCAGCTTCCCAGGGCCCCCCACCTCCTCCCCACGCAGATGGTCTGCAGTGACCGCTTCTTTCCGTCCCTCTGTGGCTACTAGAAGGACTCAGAAGATGCGAGGCTCCTCAGGAAGGCTAGCTGTCACTGTAACAGGGTGAGTCTTCTCGGCCATCTGGGCGCACTGTCCCCTTGGGGCATCTGGTCAGGTCCTGTCGGTGCTGCGGCCAATAGGATCCTTATCCTGGGTTCTGCCCAGGAGGGTGGCATCCGTCCGCGCCTCCGCCTGCAGGACCAGGGACCCGCCTCCCAAGTGGCTGCAGGCAGGGCCGGCCCCCGCCCCGCTCCTCCAGCCCCTCCGCAGCCTGACTCACTTTGTTTTTCTTTCCTCTCAGGTCAGCCCTGCGGCCCAAGACCTGGCGGCCACTTCTTTCGGGTCCTTTTCCTGTCGTAAAAGACATTCCTGTTAAGCACAAACTTTGTTTCATTTGTTTCCAGCTGACTATGATGTTCAAAGAACAGAGTAAAAAAGTACCTTCCTTTAAAAAAAAATCAGAAGTATCGGCCCTGAAGCCCACCAGCGGGAAGGCATCGAGCTCTTCCTGGGACACTGTCTGCTCTCCTCCCTCCCCCGGGGTCGGGTGAATGTCTCCTCCCAGAAGCAGCACCACTCAGACACGTGTGTGCGCGCCCCGGGTCCACACTTTGGCCACGATCTGGTCCCTGGAGCTCCTGAGGACACTGAGAACAGCGTCCCTTCCAGCCTGTCCAGGCCTCGCAAAATGACCCCCTAGAAACGACCCCCTTGCCGACCAAAGCTGGAGACTAAATGGTTCCTCCACAGAAGAGCCCCCCGCTCAGGACAAGCTCACTGACCTCGCCAGCACCCAGGTTTTCATCTGGGACGAGGGGTGAAGTCTAGGGTTAACCTGGTGGAGGGCCTTCCCTGCCTCCCATTAAAACAGTGATGAAAATTCGCTAAAACCCCCAAACCGGCCGCACTGGGAACTTTGTGTCTGGTGTGAGGTGAGGACAGAGCTCAGTCTCTGTATATAGATGCCCAGTTGTTCCAGCACTGCTGCCAGTGAATTGTCTGGGCAGCTTGAAAGTTGAAAAGTTGAAAATGAACTGACCATATCTGCTTTTTTTTTTTAACATTTTTTTATTGACTTATAATCATTTTACAATGTTGTGTCAAATTCCAGTATAGAGCACAATTTTTCAGTGATACATGGACATACATATATTCATTGTCACATTTTTTTCACTGTGAGCTATCATAAGATCTTGTATATATTTCCCTGTGCTATACAGTATAATCTTGTTTATCTATTCTGCATTTTGAAATCTCAGTCTGTCCCTTCCCACCCTCTCCCCCGCAAGCAACCACAAGTTTGTATTCTATGTCTATGAGTCTGTTTCTGTTTTGTATTTGTTTTTTTTTTTTTAGATTCCACATATGAGTGATTTCATATGGTATTTTTCTTTCTCTTTATGGCTTACTTCACTTAGAACGACATTCTCCAGGGATGTCCATGTTGCTGCAAATGGTGTTATGCAAATTGTTTTTTATGGCCGAATAGTATTCCATTGTATAAATATACCACATCTTCTTTATCCAGTCATCTGTTGATGGACATTTAGGCTGTCTCCATGTCTTGGCTATTGTAAATAGTGCTGCTATGAACATTGGGGCGCAGGTGTCCTCCTGAAGTAGGGTTCCTTCTGGATATATGCCCAGGAGTTCGACAAAGGAGGCAAGAATATACAATGGAATAAAGACAGTCTCTTCAGCAAATGGTGTTGGGAAAACTGGACAGCAGCATGTAAATCAATGAAGCTAGAACACTCCCTTAAATCATACACAAAAATAAACTCAAAATGGATCAAAGACTTAAACATAAGACAAGATACAATAAACCTCCTAGAAGAAAACCTAGGCAAAGCATTATCTGACATACATCTCAGAAAGGTTCTCCTAGGGCAATCTACCCAAACAATAGAAATAAAAGCAAGAATAAACAAATGGGACCTAATTAAACTTACAGGCTTCTGCACAGCAAAGGAAACCAGAAGTAAAACAAAACGACAACCTACAGAATGGGAGAAAATTTTTGCAAATGAAACCGACAAAGGCTTGATCTCCAGAATATATAAGCAGCTCATACAACTTAATAAGAAAAAAACAAACAACCCAATCCAAAAATGGGCAGAAGACCTAAACAAGCAATTCTCCAAGGAAGACATACAAATGATCAATGGGCATATGAAAAAATGCTCAATGTCGCTAATTATCAGAGAAATGCAAATCAAAACTACAATGAGGTATCACCTCACACCAGTCAGAATGACCATCATTCAAAAGTCCACAAATGACAAATGCTGGAGACGCTGTGGGGAAAGCGGAACCCTCCTACACTGCTGGTGGGAATGTAGGTTGGTGCAGCCACTGTGGAAAACAGTGTGGAGATTCCTCAAAAGACTAGGAATAGACTTACCGTATGACCATATCTGCTTGAATCTTTTTCTAGATTCTTTATTCTGTTCTGTGTATCTGTGTGGTTTTCTGTCTGCCAATGTCACAATCTTTCTTTCTTTTTTTCTTTCCGGTTTAAAAAAGGCTTACTTAATTAATTAAATACAAGGATGAGGCCAGGCAGGGCAGAGGCCAGGGGGTCATCTGAAGTCCCCTGGGGCCCTAGCCTTCTCCCCACCCACTTGAGAGGCCACAACTAAATGGCTGGACCCAAGTCCCAGTGACCACCAGTCCCTCCAGGCCCCTGGGCACTGGAGAGGGGCCAGGCATGTCTTCTCAGCTGGGTCCTCAGACTGCAACCCACTGGCAGCAGACAGGCACCGGCCAGGGCTGGGGCAGTCGAGGGGACGTCCAGACAGACACAAATTTTTACAGAAAGTGTAAATCCTCCAACTCGGTTCTTTTTTACTTTTTTTTTTTTTTCCAAAGTTATTTTGGCTATTGTAGGTCCTTCACACATTTCAAATAAATGTAAAACCAGTTCTGTGATTTCTACCCCCCAAAAGCAGCTAGAATTTGTGTTGGGATCACATTAAATCATTGATCAATTTGAGGAGAACAGATATCTCAACAATATTGAAACTTCTGATTCAAGAACGTGATACAACAGTTGGTTAAGATAGATCTCCTTCAATTTCTGAGTATTTCCTGCTTTTCAGCACGCCTGTCTCGCACATTTCTGGTTAAATGTGTTCACAGTATTTCATGTTTTAGGCTGTTGTAAATGCTAGGACTTTTTTAAAATGCCAGCTCCCACTCTACCCCTATTAGTGTGCAGAAACGCAAGTGGCTTTCCAACATCGGCCCGCCACCCGGCGGCCTGCCAGCCTTGCTTGCTGCTTCTAGCCGCTCCTGCACAGGTCTTTCAGGATTTCCTCTGTTGATGACCTTGTCACCTGTGCAGGCGGACAGGCCCTCTTCTTTTTCCCCGTCAGTATGAGTTTCATTTCTTTTCATCGCCTTGTCGCCCTGGCAGGGCCTCCAGCACCCTGTCAAGTAGACGTCCTTGCCTGGTTCCTGATCGCAGAGAAACAGCACTCCGCGATTTCTCACCAGAAGTTATCTTAACCGTAGACTTTCAGTAAATCTGATTTGTTGAGTTGAAAAGTTCTTTGCTATTCCTAGTTTTCTGAGAGTTTTTGTTGTTTTTTTAAATCACAAATAGATGCTGGATTTTACTAAATGCTTTCTCTGCGTCTCTCGAGATATGACTTTGGTGCGTCCTTCCTGTTCACCCTCCCCTGGTGATCTGCTCGCTCCACTACCTTACACCCCCTGCCCTGCTCAGATTTGGTCCGGGGGTCTGGGGTGGGGGCAGTTGTGGGGCCAGTTGACGCCAGGCCCTGGCAGTGGCCTGCATTTCCCAGTGAGCAGGAACCTGCTGGGGGAGACGCTTCAAGAGACGTGTCCCACCCAGGGGCCCAGGCTGCAGTGCCAGGTGTGGACCCTTGTAGACAAACTCAGGGCTGGGGGGGCAACAGGTGGAAAGCCTGACTCAAACCTAAGGCCGATTCCCTGCACCCCGGCGAGGACCCAGCCACTCAAAGCAGAGGCCTCCGGACTGAAAGGGATTTGTCTGGACCCTGCCGGAGCTCCCACGAGCTGTTTCCTCACTTTGCAAATAAAGCCAGGGTGCTCACCCATCCAGGGTGGGAAGGTGTCCAGGACCCCTCCCCCAAGGAAGCCTGTTTTAATAATTAATCCAGGAACCACCAACCCCTCAGGCACCAGGCCCTTCCCAGCCGGACACGTGCTTCTGCAGAAGGTGAAGCATGGAGAGAAATATGCCCTTCGGGGGCGCTATGATGGGGGGCAGGAATAATGGTTTCCTGCCCTTCCTTGGTTCATCCTCCAACCAGTATCAAGTAACACATCCTCGCCGGGAAGGAATCTAGGCCGAGCAGAGGGACCAGCACCAGGAGCACTGGGCACTGAGAGCAGCTCTTCTCCGCGTAACTAAGCAAAAGCCTTTGGCTACAACGTGTCATTAGCGGGGGAAAGCAGCTTAATAAAGTGGCTGTGGGAATGCTGATGAACTGTGCTGATTCTCCTACGTGTAGCTGGAGTCTTGTCCCAGGTGGCCCACTTGTCCAAGTCACATTTTGATGGCAGATGATGCGTTGATTCACCTGCCCGTCCTTCCTGGCTGCTGATTTCTGGTGTCAGTGGCATGACCGGGGTTCCACCCAGCCTGCTCACATCAGCCGTCCTGTCCCCGGGTCCTCAGCCGGGAGTATGGTGTCCTGGGAAGGGGCCGCTTATGCCTGGGTCCTGGGCTGTGAAGAGACCTAGCTCATGAGGGGCCTGAGCAAGAAAGGAGAGCCGTGGGCCACGGACATTTTGAGTTCACTTGTTACGCGGTCTAACCTAGCCAAAGCTGACAAACACAATTTTGGAAACATCATGGATAAGCATTTCATGTGGTTTGTTTCTTCAGATGGAGCGTTTGTTCCTTAATGAGATAATTAAAACATATTTTTCACAATGTTTGATTAAATATTTATTCTGACTTCAGTTAATCTTCATCTTACCTGTTTAAGAAAATAGTTAAATTTTTCTACCTTATATTAGCAAAAGGATAAAAGAATAGTTCCAGGGGTCAAGCGAATTAATTTGGCAACATATACCTTTCCTTTATTAAATACATAGAAAACAAATTTGAGCACAATTTATAAGAAAGAGTTGCTTTTTTTGCTTAATAATTATCAACATTTAAAACATATTTCTATAATTTTGATCATTAGTAATTAATATTAACTGAAAAGATATTTTAATCTACAAGGAAAAAAATTTAATACTTAGAGCTTCATGGTCATAGGAAAAAACATTTTAAAATTTCAGTGTATGTAAGTATCTTTGTGATAGAATTAACAGGAAACAAAATAATAACTGCGGGACCTATGGGAGACTACCAAGCACGAGAGCTCACTCCATTAAGGTGACTTTGGTGGAGGGATGGAAAGGGGTTGGGAGTTAAAGAAGAAAAAGGAAATGTGTACATTTTCTGATCGGTGGAGCTTATGCGTTTTCTAGGTTGGTGTTTGTAAAGGGTTCATTATGACATTCACAGTCTAACAAATGCATTTAAAAGAGAAAAGCAACAGTTTTGCTTAAATTTATGATTTATAGGATCCTGGAAATTATAGACTTTGTGACCTTTTAACACATGACTAAAATTTTTAGGTGTAAACTTCAGATGGATGAGGATTACCCAGTTTCTCCAAAGTCTTTACGAGGGAAGTTTGAGGACCACAGGTCCACAGCTCACCTGTTGGTGCCGGAGGGAAAGTCCCCAGTGAGCCGATCTTTAACCCTTTGAAAGCTCGACCCCCGATTCACAAGCCTCGGATCTGGACCAGAAGCCTCAGAGACAGTGAAATGTGCTGCGAGGTGGAAGGAGGGCGCCCAGAGGAGGTCTCAGCAGCCCCGGCCATTCTTTCTCCTTCCCTTCCTCCCCATCCCTACCTGCATCGTCTGACGGTGTCACTTCCTCGTCTGAAACCCTTCCGCAGCCCTCCCGATGGAGACACGCTCCTTACTTGGACCGCAACCCCCTCCTACTGTGCTTTGCGTATCCCTAAAGCTCTGTCTCCACCACTCACCTGGCTTCGGGGAGACGGTAGGAGGTGTCAGCAAAGGTTGTGGGGGAAGGAAAGACGCAGCTGAGGGTGAGGCAGAGGCTGACGGGCACCTGAGGGAGGAGGCAAAGAGGATGCAGGCAAAGAGGCAGGCTGGGTCCCCGAGGGAGGAGGGTCAGAGGATGGGCACACGAACATCTCTTTCATTAATGAACTTCAGCATCATTATCAAAGGCTCCTTCTGCCTTTCTCCCCGAGCTCACTGGGACCTACGTTCAAAGCAGTAGGAAGTCCGTTGGTTGATTCTGGGGACAGTTTGCATTTTCAGCAGGGAGTCTTCCCGCGTAGGGCCCGGCGCACCTCCCCGCCCTCAAGCCCCCGGCTCCCAGCAGAGTGCCGCGGTCCCGTTCACGAAGGGCTTGCACGTTTCTTATTATTTGATTCTTGGCTTTTTCTGTCCATTGTGAACAGATGTTTTATTACATTGTTTTCCCTTTTTTGACTTATTAAATAAAGTGGAAGAGGCAAGTTTCCTAACGGAAAGCCGTCCTGCAATTCCGCAGCACACCCTTGCTGAGTACATAGTGTGCGTTTATTAGACTAAGAGGCTGGTTTGCAAGTATTTTATTTCGCATTCTTGAGCTTCCCTTCATGAGTGACACAGTCTTCCTTTTTGCATTATTCTTGTTAATTCTGAGAATTAAGGTTTTATCAGTTTATAAAGTTTACTGGGAAATGTGTGACTGGGAATCACACACCCTATTAACATTTGAGATAATTCATCCTCAGACCATCTAAACTTGGTACCTACTTTGGAGACAACACTTTCACAATGTTTTCAGATGCTAATGCTTTTGGTTTCTTAAGATTTTACTGTTTCTGAAAAACTAATGTTGCAATTCGTATATTCCTTTAAAATCAGCCATTTCATTAAGATTTAAAAAATTTTAGTATAGCATTTCCATCATTTTATCATAATTTGTTGTTGTTTCCTCCATTCCTAATCTTGCTTATTTTTTCCTTTTAGAAAAACAGGGCTCGCCAGTGATTGGTCAGTTTTATTGACCTTATTGAAAAGAGCTAGCTCTTGGCTTTGTTTTCAATTCTACTACTTTTTTTCAATCTGGAATTTCTAAATGGCTTCGTTTTCCTTTTCCAGTGTTCATGCGTGACTTTTCTTTTTAGTTCTATGTTCAGTTTTTTCATATTAGGTCTTCCTTATTTGGAATTTGTTTGCCTGTGAATAAGCCTATAAGCCTATGGATTTTCCTGTGGGCACAGCGTTGACCCCAGTACCCAGTGGTGAGTTTGAGCGCACAGCCGCCTTTGGCTCGTTCAGCTAACACACAGAAGTTGCTGTGTGGTGCTCTCATGTCATTGTTTTCCAAACAGCCTGCTCTAGAACCCTTTCTTGGCCTTACTGGGGAGAGTCCATTGTTTCCTCATCTGAATGCACAGAATAACTTATTATGCACAACTGTAATGAATGTTTCCTGTGTGTCTACCCCACCAAACTTCAAACTCTAGAGGGAAGCTCTGGTGTGCCTCAACCCTCAATGCAGTGACTGGCATTTAAATAAGAGCTATAATAGCAGTGACAATGACCTCTGTTCAGTCCTTACCAGGCAACGTGCATGTTCATGTGAATTATTTCATTTCTCCCCAAAACAACCCCGAGCAGTCTTTTAGCCCCATTTTACAGATGAGGAACCCAAGGCTGGGAGCCAGGGGGCCGCGGCAGTGCCCCGCTGTGAGCGGGGTGGCTGGTTTCAGGCCCAGGCGGTGGCGATGGCGATGGCCCAGCCCTTGCCTGTTCTGATGCTCGCTGGACCAGTTGTGAGTCTGCAGCTCACAGACCGTGACGAGGAGACGCTGCCTTATCCTTCCAGTCATCCAACCGATTCTTGCCCCACTTAGAAGAGAAAGGATGTAATTTACCCACATTCTGTAGAGGGCTTGGAAGGGACACAGTCAGAGGCCTCTCTTCTCCTCTGTCCCAGCCCCAAATGCAACAGGGAAGTTTTCCCTCTCAGTGCAGCTTTGCCACCTGTAACCTTTTCTTCTCTGGTTCTTTTCATGTTCCTTTTTCCTGCCATTAAGAAGTCAGGCTGCCGCTTTCCAGCACAGAATCCGTGCCAGACATTCCTTCCAGGCCCAGGACCTGCTGAGCCTCCAGCCTCGCCTAATACGCAGCAGCCTGGCCGGGACTGGGGATGGGACTGCGAACCTTTTCAACTTTCCAGCCACAGCTGGAACACCCAGGTATCCAAGAAAGAAAATGAAAAAATATTCCTGTGACCCACCCTCTCCTTCGTTCATTTCCCATGAAACGCGGGGGCAGGGCTCCCTCCTCCCAGCGTGGCTTGGGAGGGTACGTCAGACCATGAGGGGAAAGCACTTTGGACATCATCAGGGCTGCATCTGTGTCACGATTCTAAAATACGGGTGGGATTACAGACCTCAGGTGCCCTTGACCCCAAATGCATCCAGCACACTTCTTCCTGGTGACCCAGCTAGGTCACAGTGGACCCAACCACAGCGATCCCCAGCTTGGGGCCCAGCCCAGCCCTGCCAGGCCGGCTCCCTGAGCTCAGCCCCGGCCCACCTCTCCGGCCACGCGTCCCAGCACCGCCCCCGCCCCCCTCTCCACGCTCCAGGCTCTGGCCCCACGGCCTGCAGTGTCCTCCTCACCACCGCTCCCTGCCCTCCCAGCGCGCTGGTCCTTGTAGAGCTGACTGCAACCCCTAGCCCCGTGCGGGCGGTGCCGAGCCCCCCACCTGACCCCTGCAGGCTCGGCTCCTTCCCCTCTGGCCCCGAGCCTTCTCTGCCGCCCGCGCTGGTGGGCGGTGGGTTACGTCTCTCCTGCTGGGCTTGTCCACCTTGCTCATGTCTACTAAGCATGCGCACGGGACCTCACTGCATAGAAGCCTCTGGGGCCTGAGGGTGACCAGCACGGGCCCCTGTAACCTAGCTGCACCTGTCCACAGGTGGGGACAGCCCACAGCAGGACTGAACACCCAGGACCATCTACCTGCCAGCTGACGCTAGGGCGTGGCCCTGTAACTATTTGGTCTAGACCCTTGCTGGGTCCCCTCCGCCCCGAGAACCTGGATTCCCACGCTGCCTCACCGTGATGCCTCCACCAGGAGGCACCGTCCCCTAACCCCGTTCATCCAAATAGCCCACCCGAGAGGCCGCAGTATGCTGAACGGTGGCCCCAAAGATGTGTTCAAGCCTTAGCCCCTGGTACATGTGAATGTGACCCTATTTGGGAAACGCTTCTCTGTAGATGGGATTCAGTTAAGAATCTTGAGTTGAGATCATCCTGGTTTACCTGGAGGGGCCCTCAATCTGGCGACAAGCGTCTCTGGAAGAGGAAAAGAAGTGGAGGAGGAGACCCAGAGAAGGCGGCCAGGTGAAGACACGGCAGAGACGGGCGGTGCTTCTGGAAGGGCTGCCGGCAGCACCGGTGCTGGAGAAGGCAGGGACGCATGTTCCCCTGGGCGCCAGAGGGGCCACGGCCCTGCCGACACTTTGATTTTGAACCTGTGGCCTCCAGAGCTGTGGGAAAGTACTTTCCTGTTGTGTCAGGGCACCCGGTCTGCGGCGACCTGTCACAGCCGCCCCGGGAGGTGGGTACCTGGGCCCTCTGTGGTCTTGCTCCCACCCTCACCTTTCCCCCCGTCCCGCTGGCCGCCGTCCTCCACCACGAGGGCCCCCCCCCCAGTCTCCTTCCCACCCAGCCTGGCCTGCCCAACGTGCAGCCCACCTGCACCCCCAGCCCTCCGCCTCTGCTCCGCGCCCAGCACGCACTGCACCCCCGCACTCACCCCCGCTTGTAGTCGTCCCCCTCCCCCCACCGGAGCGCAGCTCCAGGGGTCTCCGCGGACGTATCCCAAGCACCTGGAACAAAGGCCAAGTCTCGGTATTTGCGCAGGAAATACTGGTGAACGAGTGAGTGAGAAGTTCAAGGGCAAAAAAGCAGGCGCCGCGGGGGGCGCCGGGGAGAGGGGAGGGGCCGGCCTGTGGCCAGGGCGGAGGCCCCTGCCGTGCTGGGGGGCCCCGAGGGTTATCTCCCCCCCTTCCCCAAGGGAGGAGAGGGAACCAGCCCACTGGAGGCTCCGGGAACCGCAGACTCCTCAGATGAGACGCTCTTCACGTGCAAAGGAGGGCCTGCCCCCTTCACTAAATATCCCTTTGTTTTCGTGTGGACCCATTTCAAGTAGTAAGTGTAACAGCAGATGGGGAGGCATGTGATGTTTTCTCAGTAAATACCGAGCGGGGCTGGGATCGGCGTCCATGCCAGCTGACCTGCAAGTGGAAGGGCCCCGAGGGCTCTTTATGGCTGAAATAATGTGTTGTAAATTTTTGGTGCTCGTTGCAGCCGGGGCTCTGGCTCTGAGCTCTCCTCTCTCCATCCCATTAATTACTTCAGTGGAGGAAGCCGGTTCAGGACTCCCACCAATGTGATCTAACTCACAGGGTTGCTCCTTGGTATTCGGGAAGGTGTTTTTCTTATCCACAGCATCTCCCATCTGAAGCCAAGAAATTCCTTTGAAGGTGAAGGAAGGGGAACAGAGGGCGAAGTCACATCTGGGGAAGTGCCTTCAAGTCCTGACGCCGGGGAGGGACTCCTGCCCACTCCGGACCCCTCAGGGCCGGGCTCTGTGCTAAACACAGGAAAGTGGGGGACAGGAACGGTGCCTTAATCCTCCTGGAGGGGACATGGGGAGGGGACCGCAATGATCCCAACACGAAGTTTGGAGACAGGCTCGCAGAAGCTGATTCTTACGCCACTAAGTAGCCAGCCAGGATGTGGCCCTAAGTGTGACCACAGGCGCTGCCTTTGCTAGGGGACAGCTCCTGGCCATTTGCAGCGCCAGTGAGCCCCCCGCCCCCAGCGAGCCCTCTTGTTTCTGCCTCCAGGGTCTTTTGGGTTCCTGCAGGTGAGACCACCTTCACAAGGACCAAAGGCTGGCCAGCTCAGCGGGGTCCTGAGTCCTGGGATGGAGGGAGGTGTCATCCGCCCTTGGTGACCAGCTCTTTGTTTAATTAGGTGCTCCCGAGGCCACCCAGGGTGCCCCGAGACCCCAGCTCTGGCCTGTGCCTTCCAGAGCTGTGACTTTGCTGGGAGATGATTGGAAAATCCACCCAAATTGAAACATGTCCTATATTTCATCACTGAGGTGGTGGGTGTGGTCACTGTTCAAAGATCTCATCTCCACCTGAAACTGGAGGTGTCGGCTCCTCAGGGGCCGGCCCGCGGGGGTCTGCTGCGCTGTCTCATGGGGGGGACACGTTTCCTAGTCCTCTCCTTGACCCGGTGTCTATCTCCGGCCTGTGGCTGTGGCCCCAGGGACCCCCTCCCGTCCCCACCCCCTCCTCCCCGTCCGTGGGCCCCGTCCTCTGTACTTCCTCACCCGCTGGCGTTGTCTTCCTTCTGCAGCGTCCTGAACCGGCCCTCGTGTTCCGTACGCACTGACCTGTGCACGGGCAGTGCTTTGAGCCCAGGACTTTCTTACGGAGACATCTGATCACACGTCTTTCTCTCTTGCCAGCCTCCCATCTCATCCCAGACCACGGAAGCAGCAGAAGGAAGTTCCCACTCTTCCTAAGCAGCTTTGTGCTCAGCGGCTCTCGGACAGGCCAGTCAGCCTCTCCGCACTCCCACAGACACAAAGTCCGGGGGAGTGTTTTTTTAAACCCACTGACCTATATTCTCCCAGCATGCAGCCATCCCAATGGAGGGTGCCTCCAGGGACAGCGCTGCCAACAAAAACATGCTCCTTGGCGCAGGTCTGCCCACCATCCCCACGGGCTCTGGCCGCCACGACAGGCACCTTCCAGGCGGGCTCCGGGACACCTCCTCTATGAAGCCCGCCAGGGTTCCTGGGGGCAGGCCGCCTCCCTTTTCCCACTGCAGGACTTCAGACCCAACTCAGACGCAGGCCTGTCGTACATGCTCATCTCCGTAAATATTTGGTGAATTTAATCTCTTATTGAAGAGGTGCATGAGAGGCAGTCGCCCAGCTGGCAGGGAAAAGGCCTCCCTCCTCCTGGGTAGAGCAGGTCCAGCGTTCAAGGGCAGGGCGCAGGCCCGTCAGGGGTCGTAGGACGCGGCCGAGAGATGCCAGCGCTCTGGTCATTTGACGAGCGTCTTCTTGTGAATTAAGTGCCGTGGGCTCTGGGCGGAGGACGCCGAGCTCTGAGCTCCGGCTGCCTCGTCTCTAGTGAGGAAAACAAGTCATTATTTTACGTGCGTATTGTAAGGTTTCAGTCTGTACGTCACATAAGGACGAGTGAGTGTTACCCGGGGAGATGCTTAGGTAGACGAGAGGACAGCTGGACGTCCCGGGGCCCCTCTTCATCTCCTGACCCTGGGGACTCTCCCAGCTCCACGAAGCCTCAGTCTCCACATCGGTACAAAGTGGGTACTCGCCCCTGTCCTATCCCCCCCGCCCCAGGGTGGTCGTGAGGACCAAATAAGACGGCGTGAGAGAGAGAGATTTGATGGGGAAGTTCGTACAAAGAGACGGCATCACACGTCCAGGCCACCATCTGCAGCCCTCAGAGAAGGAAGGGTTGTTCTGCGGCGCTCGCTGCCCTCCCCTTGTGCGTCCGCACGTTCGGGAAAGGGAAGGACACCCCAGCCCCTCTGACCTGAATCTACAGCGGCCGCTTCTCCGTCCGCGGGGTCAGCCCTGAGACGGGCCGAGGGCTCTCAGCCAAGCCGGGCCGGGCCCGCTGGCGCTCTGGAGGGGCCCGCAGGAGAAGCGGCCCTGCGGTCCGGGCTGCCCTCTGTCTTGCCGACGTCTGGCATCCAGCCCAAGCCGCAGTCCCCGCCGCTGCTGAAGTCTGACCATCTGACCTCCCAGTTCCTTCTCAAAATACCCCTGACAGTTCCCTGGATGAAAACGCAATGGCACTGAGTGAAAATTTATGTGACAAGGCCTTCCAGGGAAGAACGGGGCTGGGGTGAATTTGTTTAGAAGTGAATTCATCCAGCGGGGGCCTGACCGGCCACCTCTGGGGAGGGGGTCCAAGGCTGCACCCACCGGCCACAGCAGGAAACTCAGGGGCTCGGTCCCGAGGGGAGGTGGGACCCCTCCTGACTCTTGGCCGCTGGAGGCCCCGGGGCTGAGTCCAACATCTTCCCTGCTTCCTTGCTCCTCTGGTCCTGGCTCCTTGGACCTCTTCCCGACAGACATGTCCTCCTCAGGTGCACCTGCCCCGATAGCACCTCGCCTGGGACAGGGCAGCCCCATGGCTCGGCAGGCTGGGGCTCGGCTGGGCTGGCGCTCTGGGAGCACCGTGCAGGGCTAGGCCCCCAGGTCCCTGGAATTCCTGCCCCCGCTTCCTCGATTCACTGGCCCATAGCCACCCATCATGGCTGGGCTCAACTGTCCTCGCCACATGGTGGGCAGACCCCACCCTGCCCCTCCACATGCCCCTTGTAGACCGTAACTTTTGCATGTCATTCCCCTGCAGGTCACCTGCCTGGGGAGGCCCCGGGCAGGGGGGCCACTGAGCCGGGGGCTCCCACGTCCTCCTGGCCAGCCAGCAGGACCCTCGGCTACAGCTGCTCGTGCCGGACTCTCCTGTGCCACCTGGTGGCTGCCGTCTGCAACTGCGGCAGGCCTTGCACTGCCCAAGGCGTTGACCACGTGGGCCACTTCCAGGTCCGGGAGGCTGCCCCGGGGCTCCTCTGCCACCTCAGCTTGGGCAGCATTGTGGGCCCCCACCAGCTGCCAACAGAGGCTGTGTGGCTGCCCCGGGTTTGGATGGCGGACAGGGACTCCCTGCCCCTGATGTTAAAGCTGACCTTTGTCTGTCCTCTTTCCACCGCCTTGCTCAGCTCGGGGTGCCCTGTCCCACACAGCACCCGGGCGTGTCCCAGGCTCCTCGCTGAGCAAATCAGAGGCCCACAGGACCAGGAGTACCTTTCATGCCCCCACCCAGTGCCCACCCTGAGCTCAAATCACCCCCACAGACATCCCCCACGGCCAGGTGATGCCCATGCCCCCGGCCCCCTCCCCCAACTACCAAGGCCTCAGAGGGACAGAATGACTTTCACCCATTCTTCACTTAAAAGTCTTAGTCTCGATCAGCAGCCCCAAGATGCCACCCGCACTGGTCCTGCCAGGCCCAACGCGTCCCCGCACACACGGAGTTCCAACACAAGTCCCCTGGTGCCCGTGGCCCTCCATGGTCCTTGCTGCACACCCTGTGCTTCAGGAGCGCGCAGGCTGTGCACTGCCCACCCCACGGGGCCCCGGCGCCCGGCGCAGCCCCTGCGCACTGGGGACCGGTGAATGTGCCGCCAGCCCGTGTGTCGCCTAGAGCCCACCAGCCGCCTCCCCCCGAGCTCAGCGGCCACCCCCTCCTGTGGGGCTGCTTCTGACCTGTAGGACATTGACCTCGAGCCCCCGCAGCCTCCTCCAGGACAGGTGCCAGTGGGCCCTCCAGCTGGGAGGCGGCCAAGGCCAGAGGCACGGGGAGAGAAGCCCAGGGTCTGGGGCGGAGGCTCCCCGGGCAGACCCTGTGCCTGCCCTCTCCTGCCCACACATGCCGGGCTGGGCTCTCACAGCCCCTACCGGCTGCCCCTCCCCAGGGACTGTGAGCGTCCTTGGGGCTCTTAGCTGGATCTAAGGGTGTCCAGCAACCCCTGTGTCCCCACGCCCAGAGCCTAGAAGAGGAGCCAGCCTGCGCAGCACCCAGGACCCCCTCTCGCCCTTGGAGGGGAGGGGATGAGAGGTGGGGGTGTGGGGGGCCCAGCGGTCGCCCGGCAAGACTCACCCCAGGAGGCCCATCACCTTGCTGGCCAAGCTCCCTGTTCGGGAAGAGCCTCCCCACCCTCTCCCAGTCTTTGGAAGCTGGAGCAGGTTCCTGTCCAGTCCCCCCAACATGTGCACATCGACGCGGCAGAAACACTGGCGACCAAAGCAGGGCCGCATGAGGCTCCCTCGCTGGTCTTTCTTCACAGCTCCAGGCAGCCGGGACAACTGCGCCTCCTGCAGGCGGGAACGGGGAAGGTGAGGCGAGGACACCCAGCCAGCAGCGTACCCCAGATCCTGCACAGCCCCCAGCAAGGCAGGGGGCGGGGGCTGCAGGTAGAAACCTCTCTGCGAGAATGTCCCAACACACCAGCTGGGGGATGAGAGCTCAGAGCAGCCCTGGCATCCAGGCGACAGGCGCCCCTCCCACAGCGCCCTCCGTGAGCCCCGGGGTCCGCCTGGTGGGGGCCGGAAGCACGCACCGCCCCTCTGTCGTGGGTAGCGTTGAGGCGGGGGTCAGCGCTCACTCCTGACCATCACAGACCAGAGCCACACCCCTTGGCACGCCCGGCTTTGGGCAGAGTGGGCCCCGGACTGTGTCTCCCCTAACAGCACCTTGGAGACCACCCTGGTCATTGCTCGGTTTCCACTATTTGATTCCTGGGGAGAGGAGAGTAGAGCTTAAATTCCTTCCCTTCCAGACCATGTCCACGGTGCACTCAGCCCCCAAAGCCTTTAATTTCCCCAGATCAATGTTTCCTTTTTTTAATTTAGAAGAGAGAGGGGAAATTTAAGCTCTGCTACACCAGGGGCGCCTTGCTTCAACCATATGTGCTCTTAGACCATGCTAGCATGAGGCTCTGACAAGTCCTGGAGCAGGAAGATCTGTGTGGCTCTGTTCAATGCAGGATTTTGCCAACCTGGATTTTGTGCAATCAGAGAACCATTTTCAAATACCACGTCTGAGCAGCCGATTAAATTAGAGATTCATGGAACTAGGGGACCAGCGTCATCCCAGGACTTGGCCCGGAACCTGCTGATTTTAGCAGTAAAACGCCTGTCTTCTGGAAAACACCCAGTCCCAGGCAAACCAGGACAGCTGGTCAACCTACATAAAACCCACTTTGAGACGAATTCCTGACAAATTCCTTTCACAGCCCGTTTCATTTAATTCTTCCTTCCTCTTCAGACACTTTAAATAAATAGATAAATTCATAAATGCACAAATAAATAACTAAATAAATTAAATAAATAACAGGAAAGAAATGCAGGCTGACAGCTGAGGGACTATGGTACTAAAAGCCCCCAGATTCAGGGGAGGGAGTGGAGCGGGGGCAGGGCTGGAAGGGGGTGGTCCCCTCATCATCACCAGGAAGGGAGAGCCCCAGGGGAGACGCGGGCATCCATCAGAAGCCTCTGTGACCCTGTCCAGACACTGAAAGATTCCTGGATCCTAAAAGCGCCCAATAATTCATGAGACATATCTCATCTGAGACTTCATAGTTATTTATTGGAAAAACATCTTCTCTACTTGGAGGGAAGGGAAGAGAACTTTCTCCTCCTCCTCCCCAGTTCCAAGCCTCTTGGCAGGGAACTGCATTCCATCCCATCCCAGGTCCCGAGGGCCCATCTCTGTGGCTGACGAGGCAGAGTTCTGTCCCCAGGTCACGTCACACAGGAGCCGCTCTGGGCTCTTGCCGCCCTGCGGCGGGCGCCTCTGCCCTGTGCCTTGCCCGGCACATGAGGGCTGCAGCGAGGGCACTTCTCTGAGACGCGCTGACTTACTTCTTGAACTTCAGATTGATCGCACTCGCAGCTTCGCAGTAAGACGGAAACACATCTCATTTAAAAACGCCCATAGTTCTCTCCACCCCACAAATTGCGTTCATTCTTCTCTCTTCCTTTCTGGCTGTTGTGCAAACACATATATAATTGCTCCAGAGTTTGCACTATGATGCGAATAGGAGCTTGTGCTTCGCTGTTTTTCAATAAGCCCATCTTTAAAAACCCTCCATGTTACTTCATAATTACTTCAGAGAATGGGCACATGCCATTCCAGTGAGAAAACGCAGGGCCGCTCACCGACACTTTCCCTTAACGCAGACTTTGAGATTGATTCTAGCTTTTTACTTGATGACCAGCGCCGTAACGAGCCTCGTTGCGCTATAGCCTTTCCTCCGTCTGGGCTATTTACCGACATCAGTCTCTGACAGTAAAATCTGGGTCTGCTAGCCGACGGCTCCTTTGAACACTCTGAAGACAGAAAGACACTATTTATGATGGCGGCTGCGCACAGGAGGACGAAACACTGACTTTGTTTTGGTTCTTCTTTTGACAAACGCAGATGCTACATAAGCCGCACGTGAAGCAAAGAATAGCTGCAGGGTGACGTCAGGGGGAACGTCGGCGCAAGGACCTCTGAACGGCTTCTTTATGGCAGCGGTGAGAACACTGGCAAAATGGCCCAAAGCACCTTTTTCAGAACTCTGGAAATTAACCAAAGACTCGCAACAATCCAGGGGGCCTTTATTCAAGAAAGTGGCTGAATCCCGGTACGGACAGAGGGGTTGGCGGTGTTTTCAACTGCCCTATTTCTGTCTCCCTGGTCCCAGCTATGCGGTACCCCTGAACGTCAACAGTCCCGCAGTCCCCCTGAACCCAGTAGTCTGGCGGCCACGGCAGGTGGCAACATGGGGCTGGCGCTCTCCCAGAGCCCCAGACCCGGAGAATCCCCGCCATTCAGCCTGCTCACGCCAGCTCCCTGGAAAGGACAACTGTTTGTCACCACAGCAGCCTCGGGGGCTGCTAACCATTAGGGCAAAAACTAAGATGACTGAAAAGCTTGAAGAAAAAATAAAAGCTGGAGAGATACGCAGAAGGGGGCTTTGGAAACCTCTGAGTTGTTCCTAGGGGTCCGGGAGGCCGCGTGCAGGGCTGGGCGTGCGCCCCCGAGGGGCCTGGTGAGGCTCTGGGTCTCACCCCGGCTGGACTGAGGCTCCGTGCAAGCGGGAAGGGGAGTCATACCCACTCCCCCAGCCCCTGCAACCTCTCGCCTGATCGTTGCCTCTGTGGATTTTTCTGTCTGGATACTTCATGCAAATGCCACCACCATATATGGCCCTTTGTGTCTGGCTTATTTCACTTAGCATAGTGACCGAAATGGATGCTTTCTCTGAGGCCCGTCCGTGCTGGGCAGGTACCAGACCTCCGTCCTTTCTGCGGCTGAGTGCCATCCCGTTGTGTGCAGAGACCACGTTTCCTGTTTCTGGGCGTCAGTTGATGGGAAGTTGGGCTGTTTCCCTATTTTGCTGTAATGAGTGAGGCTGCTACGAACACAGTGTGCGAGTTTTCATATGCACACATTGTCACCTCTCCTGAGCACACACATGTGAGCGGAGTTTGGGTCATGTGGTGACTGTGAGGAAATTCCAAACTACTTCCCAAAGCACCTGCATCATTTACATTCCCACCAGCAGCACATGAGGGTCCGGCCTCTGCACAGCCCCGTCAGCACTTGTTGGTGTCCGTCGTTTTGGTCTGGCCGCCCTGGGAGGTGTGGCACCTCACTGTGACTTTGTCTGCATTTCCTGAACGACTTACGACACTGAACATTGTTTCACGTGCTCACTGATCATTTCTGCACCTTCTTTGGAGCAATGTCTATTCAGATCTTATGCCCATTTTTAATTGGGTTATTTGTCTTTTTATCGCTGAGCTGCAAGCTGAGTTCTTCCACATGCTCTAGGCTCTACTCGCTCATCAGGCCTGACGCGCCGGCGCACCTCCCGTTCTGCGGGCTGCCCTTTGGCGCTGTTAATGGTGCGCTTTAAATCACGAAAGGTTTAAGTTTTGATGAAGCCCCACTTGTCTGCTGTTTCCTTTGGCTGCCTGTGCTTTGGTGTCGTACCTAGGAAACCACTGCTCGATCCACAGTGGTGAAAACTTACACCTGAGTTTTCTTCTAAATGCCATACAGTGTTAGCTGTTAGTTAGGTGAATCCATTTCCATTACTTTTTTGTATATGGAGCGAGGTGGGGTTAGGGTTACTTACCTCTCTTCTCTAATTTTCTGTAATAACCATACACTGCTGTTTTTTAAGGGGTGATTAATTGTAATTAAAAACAAGTGTAATTCAAAAAATAATTGCAAAGCTAATTCCAAACAAGAAATAGAGCATCACCAGCCCCCAGAAGCCCTTCTGAGCTGCAGCCTCCGCCCATCCACCCACCCGTAAGGGCGGCCACTGTCTGAGCTTTCGTAACAACCATTCCTTGCTTTTCTGTTTATCTACAAGCAGGTACAGTTTAACCTGGCTTTGAACCACCTGTTAATGGATGGGCGTCTATTATGGATCTCTCCTCCCGCCGTGAGCTCCTCTGTGCTGTTGCATGCAACTGGAGTTCACTAAGTTCCTTACGTGTTGAATAAACAGACGGCCGTGTGCCCGCCCATACACACTGGAGGACATCCGGGGTAACTACGAGCGCTGCTCCAAAGGGCCTGGAGCATCCTCCTAGCGCCCACGGGCACAAGCTTCTTTGGGGCAAACAGAGCGCAACACACCCTCTCCCTGGGGGCACAGAGCCTCAGCCTTTCTGGAACATGCTACCGTTACCAAAGTGGTTGAAACAATGTCTCCAAAACCTTTGCCGAGTTAAACAAGCACACATTGCGCTCGCAGATTTTGTGGGCGAGGAATTCATAAAGGGCCAGCAGGAAAGCGTTTTCTGTTCGTTTGTTTGATGTCCTGCAGCGTCTGGGTCTGGAGGAACTCTGGGTGGCTGAGAGCTGGAGCCTTCTGAAGGCTCGTCCACCCACACGTGTGGCATCTGATGCTACGTGTCAGCTGGAGAGCTCAGCTTCCCATCACGTGGGGTTGGTTTCTCCACGCGGGCTGGCTCCGGCATCCTCTCAGCATGGCGGCCGGGTGTCGAGGCCAAGCACCCGAGAGCACGAGAGTGCGCACCAGGCGGACGCTGTCCTGCGCGTGTGGCCGAGCGCCGCAGCCCCCGGCGGCACCTCCGCGCGCGCTGTTGGCCAGGGAGCTTACCGACGCCTGCCTGGCCCGAGGGCAGAGAACGCAGAGCCAGCTCTCGGTGCGGGAGTGTCACTGTCACGTGGAAAGGAGAGAAGTGGGGTGGGAGAGATAACACGCGCAGCCACCTTTGAAAACCAGCACCCAATTCCATCTTCCCATGTGAATATTCCGCTGTCCCAGGACAATTTATAGCAAAGTTCATGCTTTTCTCAATTATCTGAAAGCCTGCTCCTTGCATATACCAGTGATGGAAGGTTCTGTTCTGAGTGTTGCAGTCTGTTCCATCATCCTGTTTTCCCAGCCCTACGCTGGTGTCACACTATCTTAATTATTACAGCGTTAGAGTAAGTGTAGAGGTTTCACAGATCAAGTGCCCACTGTGTGGTTATTTTTCAAAAATGCCTTTATTCTTCTTGACTCTTCATGCTTTCACCCACATTTTAGGTTATGTGGCGTCACATTCCACTCCCTAAAAAAACTGGACTCCCCAAAACCTACGTGCCTATCTGGGAAGAATTTACATCTTTGTATATTAAGTATTTCAGATCCATGATCAGAATGTGTACTTCCATGTGTTTATGTCTTTTTAAAAAAAAGTCTTTCTAAAAATTTCTATTTTTCCTCCATAGAACTCGTTTGCATTTGAAGCTTTTCCTAGGGGCCTCATTTTTAAATGATATTTTAAAGTGTATATCTTTCTGTGTCTTTCTAGAAATGTGTGGAGGTAGAAATGCAATTTTTTGTAATGTTGATTTTGTACTCAGCAGCTTTGCTAGATTCTTAATAAATCAGTAAGTTCGGCTTAGATTCTTTTGTGTGCATTAGGTGTGCGGCCGTAACACCTGTGCATCCTCACAGCGCTGCCCCTTGCCCCCCAGGCCTCCTGCTGCTTGCCTGCCCCGGGCTCGGGCGCACTGGCCAGGCCCTCCAGGACCGTGCTGACCCAGGGCAGTGGGAGGGAGCGTGTCTGCCTTCTTCTGGATCTTCAGGAAGAAGCTTTCATGTTTTCATCATGAAGAATGATGTCTAAATGTAGGCCATCTTGCTAACATGTTACATTATTCTCTTCTATTCCCAGTTTGCTGAAGGTTTTAAATAGACCTCGGATTTCACCACGACTTTTTTTCTAGTCCATGATGTGGTCATCTGTCTACTTTAACCTGCTAATTAATTCTCGATGTTAAACTTCACCTTATTGAAAGGAGTCTATTTTAGTATTCCCGTTTTACAGCAGTGACTCCTAATGACACCGTCCAGAGCCTGGTGTCTTTGCCCAGGTCTTCCCCCACGACTGCCACTGCCTACCTGAGGGTGCTCTCCAAGAAACACCTTGGTATGTCACTCAAGGTTCTCCAGAGAAATATAACCAATAGGGTGTGTGTGTGTGTGTGTGTGTGTTTACAGAAAGAGATTTATTATAAGGCACTAACCCATGCAGTTACAGAGGCTGACAAGTCCCAAGATCTGCAGGGCAAGCAGGCAAGCTGGGGCCCCAGGAGAGCCAACAGTGTGAGTCTTAGCCTGAAGGCCAGTAGGTTCAAGTCCCAGGAAAAGCCCGTGTTCAGTTTGAGTCCAAAGGTGTGGGGAAAAGTGATGCTTCAGTTCGAAATCAGTCAGGCAAGAGGAATGCCATCTTGGTGGGAGAGGGTCAACCATTTATTTAAAATTCATGCCTTCAGCTGATTGGATGAGGCCCACCCACATTCGGGAGGGCAATCTGCTTTACTCAGTCTATTGTTTTAAATTTTAAGCTTCCTGAAAACACTCTCACAGGAACACCCAGAATAATGTCTGACCAAATTCTGGGCACCCCCTGGCCTAGTCAAGTCGGCACACAAAATGAAGTATCACGTTCAGGGTGGTCATTTTTACTGCAATTGTTTTTTGACCCGCACCTCTGCTCTCAGACGAGCCAGGTACTACTGCCATTTGCAGCCAATCCGTCCCATTTCCTCAGAGTAGTGTCTCCTGCGGAGATGAACGAAGACCACCAAACGGACAGCAATGGCGGCCGGAGCCCGAGCGGCTCCAGCAGGGGCGTGCCGCCGCCACCTGTGTTGGGCGGAGGCTGGTGGCAGGTGGAGGACTGGGGAAGTTTACTGGGGACAAAGGGACAGCTCCCGAGCATCCTGCTCCGAGGCGGGGGCCCGGGGGGCTGGGGGTGGGCTGACTGCGGGCAGGGCACCCCACATCAGTGGCTGGCGAGCCTATTTGGCTTTCTCTGGTTGGGCTTAATTGTGAAGCAGGGACAAGAATTAGGGAAGGTGTCAGTTATTCATCCAGTCCTGGTCACTTTGGGCTGATGGTTACAGGGATGGTTGTTTCAAGTTCTGAAATGTCACTAGAGACAGAGGTCTGATGCCCTAAAACACCTGTGGTCAGAGCCCCCAGGCTAGCCGCTGCAGGCTGTGGGCCAGAGCTGTCTCCGCAGGTGGACGGTCTGGCCGCTGTCTGCTTGCACAGTCGTTCCTTAGCAGGTAAGTGAAGGAATCATGAAGCCCGCTTGGCACCCAGCCTGGGTTATGTGTTTTTAGCTGTAAAACTAAGTTAGGATCAGGCATCTGACTCAGAGATGGAGAAGATAACTCCTAAATGACCCAGATTCGCTGAAATGGTTTTCACATGACTTCCAAGAAGGGATGTGAGTGATCTGAAGATAGAAACTTTGTTTAGGGAAAAACATTTGTTAAGTAACGTAGCCTGAAGTTTGAGGAAATCGAATGTTCAAGGCCTCTCACTCACTGAAGTAAGTTTAGCGCGGTGTGTCTCTGTCGTGACACCTGCAGGCACTTCTGTGGGGAAACCAAATAGCTGCTTTTCCTAAAAACAAAAGTATAGGGACCACTGAGACTGGCAGAATTCAGGTACATGAGTGTGTACTTAACCACAATTTTGAAATACATATTTTGATTTGTGCCAACAGCTTTCATCTTCTTTTCTAAACATCACACAGCATTTTTCTACAAATCTGGACTGAGTTCATTCACATTAGCTTTCATCCAACTTTCCTGGACTTTATCAGCGCAGAGAACTCCCCTCCAGGACTCTTCAGAGTTACTCCACAGCCATCATCAAGGGTGAACTTAATTAGAGAGTGCGGCGCCCAGAAAAAGTCCCAAACAGGGCACCTCATCCCCTCTCTGGGCAAATAAACACGCTTTCCTTCCATCTCAGCCGCCCTGTGTGGCAGCTGCTCGGGAGTCACTCCTAGACATGGGAGTTTAAGAAGACGTATGAACAGAGAGGTGACATCACATCTTGCACGATCGGTGTTTCTAAGGTCAAGTTTACAAGTTTACTAATCTCACAAGCCAGCTACCTTCATACCAGAAAGAAACGAAGACTGCTCTGAGCCTCTGCCTCCCCAGATCCAGGCATTTCATAGAAGCAGGTGGTCCCACCGGGAGGGCCTTGTGAGAAACACCGGGACAGACGCTTTCTATCCAGAAACTGATCAGGAATGTGGGGGAGCTGAGTCGCCTGGCCCTGAGCTTCGTGGTGAGGCCCAGCATGGAGTCTGGGCCCAGAGGTTAACCCGGATTGGCGTAGATGGGCCGGGGCAGGGCGCTCAAAGCCCACGTGTCCCTCTGGAGAGGGCCCTTCCCCTCCTGCTCGTGTCACCGCTGTGGGAGCATGTCCGGAGCTCCTCCAACCCCTGACTCCCCCGAATGGAGGGCTCCTACAGGCTGTGCCTCAGGGGCTCCCTAGCAGCCAGCCCCCGGGTGAGGCTCCAGGAGACCCTGATGTTCCATGTACAGTTGTTTTTACCCACTGCTCCTTCAAGGGACCACAGGGATTTTATCAAATACGAATTTTCTAACTTAACCCTCTTCTTTCCCATTTTCCACCAGATGATATGAGTCCAGGGCCCACATGCCTGAGGGTGTTTGGAAGAGAGCGGGGCTCCTACGACTGTTGTGCAGGTCCTCATCTGCAGTCACCTGTGTCACGCCCCAGCTCAGGTGGAGGCCAGGGGATGACGGACGCCCTCAGCTCTGATGAAAGCAATGAGGAAGGGCCCCTCCCGCGCCTGTGGGCTCCCCACCCTGCAGTGTCGTAGAGGCACCTAAAACACTGACTAGCAAACTTCTGGAGAATTCCAGATGCACGGTCCTGGGGAGACAGGGCACCCCTCCAGGTGTGCCTAAGGCTGCCTGCCCCCGGGCTCAGTGGGACTCCAACCCAAAGAGGGCCATTAGGGACGCTGTTCCTGGGACGCTTCCAGGACCCAGGACATGGTGCGCAGCCTTGCTCACTGGGCTCTAGAAAGGCCTGTCCCCCCACAGCCCTTCCCGCTGCTCCGTGCTCACCTCCAACACCGCCTCCCCCCACCTCCTCCCCGCCTGCAGTCCAGCCCACCTGCCCACCCTCTCCCACCTCAGTCCCCTTGGGCCCTCCCCCTCGGTATTTAAATACACATAAGCCCCTCCCAGTGAAACAGCAGGTGAGGGAACCGGGGCCTCAGGTGGGCTGTAGTCTAGGAAAGACCAGAGCAGTGGCGGCCCGCCCGCCCAGGTGGTGGGAGGTGCGGGAAGGGCAGACTCTGAATCGGCCGCCAGGTAGGTCACTATTGCGGAGGGCAGGCCTCGGCTGGTGCCTCTGACTCCGCGGGCTCCCGGCCGGGGCAGGCGGGCCTGGCAGGGCCCCGCTCGCAGGCGCTGCACGCCGATCCAGACTCTGCAGGTGCACGTGCCGGTGCGCCTCCCTTCTCAGCGGTCCGGGATGTGCGCGGTGACCGCCCAAACACCCTCAATTAAAAGCGACCTCGGATAATTTAGGGAGAAGTTCTCGCCCTCGCCCTGCCCCGCACGCGTCAGGCGAGGAGGGCCTGGCGGAGTCAGGGCGAGGGGCGGGGCCCGGGGCGGCGGGGCGGTTGTCGCGGAAGGCGGAGCGGGCGGAGCAGGCGCAGAGGCGACTGGAAGACGGCCCGGACCACAGCGTGGGCAGTGTTCCCAGGAGGCTCCCCCAGGGGCTCCGTGTGCACTCCTGTGTCGCGGGGTCAGCAGGACTGGTTCCACGTCTGTCCTCTAGGGCTGGAAGCTGACCACTCTGTCGTCTCTGCCTCACGCCCCCTCACCCCCAGCGCCAGGCTCCGGGCAGGTGAGGCTGGGAGTTGAGCTGGAGGTGGGCGCCACCCAGGTGGGCTTCTCATGCGGCACCTGCGCCTTTCCCCAAGTGCACCTGGGGACTGTCACCTGGGCAGGGCCAGGAAGAGGGAGACAGGCCATTTTATGATGCAGCACAGGACCGTGCATCTTGCTTTAGCCCCGGCTGGACTTTCAAGCCAGCGGCTTGAGTCACCGTGGGGGCTCTGCCCATCCCTCTGGGAAGACCCTCATCTGCCTGGTTTCTGGGGTGGAGGCCAGAGGGCTGGCAGGGGCCGCAGAGCAGCTGATCTCTGAGGTTCCTTGAGATCTTCTGACCCCGTGGAACATGAAATATGTCTGCTTTAAGTACAAGCAGAACACAAAGATCTGCCACCAGTCCCCCCCATCACCCAATATGGTGACAAGGGCCCCCTGAGCGATGGTTAGGGCACTAGGGAAGCATCACGGCAAAACCTAAAGTACAACATGAGGCTGACTTCTTAGCCCGTCGTGGAAAGAGGGTCAAACTGAGACAAAAAAGAAAAAAAAAAAAAGAAGAAGAAAGAAACCTAAACAAAATAGATTTCGCAACTGCAGGAGGAAGCAGCTTTGGAAGTGCCCACCGAGCGTCTGATTAGAGACTTCAGCTGGAGGTTTGCAAATGAATTATTTACAGTTCTTCAGAGGGTAATGATTATAATAATAACCTTTACAATTCCAAAATTAAGCTTATTACGCTCTTTCCCTCTGCTCCAGAAATTCTCTGAGGTCTGTCATCAAGCAAAATGCAAGAGGGAGTGAGACCAGGCTTCTCCCCAGGGGCAGCCCCGCGGGCCAGCCCTGGGCACCCCCGCCCCAGGGACCAGGGCAGCCAGGCCTTTCAAGGGAAAGCCACGTAGGGGTGCTCCGCTTCCACCTCTGCTCCTCTCCTCTGTGGCTGAAGGACGCTCTGCTCGCTCTGTTGGGACTTCAAGGATTGCAGAGCCTCAAGGAAGAAGCCACAGCACCTACTCCTATCAAAGGCAGACCCCGGAACTGCCCAGTTTAAGACCAAATGAGTGACATGCAGTTATGAAGACGTAATCAGGACCTGGAGGACGCTGTGCTGCGTCCTCCCTGACCTGGGCGGCAGCCGTCTGACCAGCAGTGAGGGGTCTGTCTGCTCAGGATACACAGATGCAAGGTCGTGGGAACTGCTGGCTGATCCCGACAGACACCTCCAGGGGTGCAGAGCCTTCTCTGGTTCCCAAAGGGCAGCCTCGCTCTCCCAGCCACTGTGAGAAACCCCGTACTGCACACCTTGGGTCCCACGGTCCATGGTGCCTGTCCCATCGGCTCCCTGGCCCCCATCCTCGGCCACCTGCACATCATGGGGCTGATCTCAGGCAGGCCTCTGGCTGGCAGCCACAGAATCTAGCTGCACCCAGTGTCGGCCCCGAGCTGCCTTCCTCCGCTCCAGAACCTGTGAAGGCTCAGAGGCTCTTGGCTGGAGATACCAGGGTGTTCTCGCCAGTTCAAGGCAGAAAACACAGATGGGCCCTGCGACGGGACCCCCTTAGGCCACGCGTTCTGCCCTCATCCAGCCCCCGGGGCAGTGAGACGGCACCGCAGACGGCCCCGTCTTGTCCCAGGTCACGCAGGCAGCAGTGGGGCTTCTGGAGAAGGAGGGCGTGGTACAGCCAGGGGAAGATGCAGCCAGCCAGCCAGGAGGTGTCCCCCCTCCAGGGTTACTCCAGGCCCGTACCCCTCCCCTCTTCTGGTTGTTTCTCCCCTCTCCTGGGAATCCCCACCACACAGCATCTCCCCATCCAAGGTCCCTATCAGTCAGCCTCCGACTGGCCTCGCATCCCTTGGTCTCTGCAGCAACATTCACCTGCAAAGAATCCAGGGTTCACCTCCCTGGAACCTCACCCCTTCCCTCTCTTACTACCTGTCTGCCCTCTGCCCAGTGGTGACGCTGCACACGTGGATCTTCCTCCTGAGCACGTGTGCGTGGACACTGACTTCCAGAAGTTTCTCTGATTCTGGCCATTCATTCCACCTCTCATCCTTGGACTGCCCCACCAACCCGAGAGGGCAGGACAGCTCCCAGAGGATGCCTCCTCTCCCTGACAGGTCTCCGTCTGACTCTTTGAACTGCCCTTCCCGAACCCCATTGTCTTCACATTTTGTCTTTGTAACAGTGTCCCCTGGGAGTGGCCGCACTGTAGCCCCCGTATTAGAGAGGTTCACCCTTCCGCTGCTCCCTCCTGGGGTCCGTGGGAGAGAGCAGAGGTAACAAGGGTGAAGGATGTGACAACTGCAGGGCAGTGTGGATGACAGCTTCTGAAAGTGTCCAGAGAAACGGGATATGAATTCATTTACATGAGGACCGTGATACATGGAAGCTACACACGCCTGCGGACAGGAATTGAGAGAAAACACAACAGGTGCATGGAGGTGCTGTGGTCTGAATGCTTGTTTCCTCCCCCAATGTGTACGTCGCAGTCCTAATGCCCTAACAGCCCATGTGGCGGTGTCAGAGGTGGGGCCTTTGGGAGGTGCTTACGCCCTGCGGGTGGGGCCCTGGTGAATGGGATTAGTGCCCTCACAGAAGTGGCTCAGACAGCTCCCTGGCCCCCTCCAGCACATAAGGACATGGTGAGAAGGCACTGGCTGAACCAGGAAGCAGCCCCCACCAGAACCTGACCTTGCTGGCGCCATGGTCTCAGACTTCCCAGCCTCCAGGACAGTGAGCGGTTAGCTCCTGGTGCTTATAAACCACCTGCCAGTGACGTTTTGTTAGAGCAGCTGGAACTGACTAAGATGGTTTTTTTGCCATTGCCTATTATTGTTGTTACAATGTCATTTGCATAAAATAAAAACCATCTCTGGGCTCTCTGATCTGCAGCTGGTGGGCAGTGGTGTGTCACATGTCAACACCGAGCAACTGGCATTGGTTTTTTTTTGTTTTGTTTTTTTGGCTTTGTTTGCTTTTTTAATACTAATCTCAGGCTTGTCAGAGGAAAACTCAGAAAATCAGCATTAATTCCAAAACCCATAAGGGTGGGAAGAGAGGAACCAGCAGCTACAACAGGCCCCACGTCTGCAGGGAGCCAGCGTGGGGACACCTCCGAGTGTCTGGAACCCTCTGCAGTGGACATGGGTTCCGAATGCCTGGACATCCACCACTTCCGGCATCAAAATTGTGATGCATTTTGGTAGAAATCTTCCTTTAAAATGGAATACCTATTTCTCCCACCTCTTAAGGGAAGCAAACTAAACAGCATCTTTCCTCCAAGGACTCGAGGACCCAAGCGTGAACGCAAGTCCTCCGCTGGACTGAGGCCCAGCACCACCATGCCCTCAGGGCTCGGCTGCTGGGGGCTCACCCAAGCCCTCGGGAGGCCCTGGACGCTGGGAGCCCTGGCTGGGGGCCTCCTGAACCCTTCTGTCTGCGAAACAGGGTAGCAAAGCGGAGATATTTGTCGAAGCCGGGTTATGGGCACATGGAGGTCTGTGGGATTCTTTACTCTTAGATGTCTGGGATTTTTCTCAGTAAAAACTTTAAATTGGTTTTCCTGTTTGGTGTGGTTTTTCCTGCTTCTGGGGAGAACGGTGGCATCAGGCTGCTCAGATGCCACTCGCTGCTGTTTCCAGCACAGTCCGCTTTGAACTCACTTCCAACTCGCTTTTCATCCACCAGGAGGCGCAACCTAGGTCCTCACACCTGCTGGCATCTCACAGGCTGTGCCTGAAGGAGGGACGGGCTCTTGCTGCCTGGACTTCCTTCCATTTCTCCCAGAGCCGTCCCCAGGCCACCAGGATTCCAGCTGGGTGAGGTGTCCTTAAACCTCCTTCCTCACCCTAAGAGGGAGGGGCAGGGAGGAGGGGGTGAAACCAGCAGAGATCTAAATGTGCTAGAAAAGAATACGTGTGGCTTTCTTTCTAACAGTGGGTGGGGAAAGTCTTTCCAGCCATGCCTGAAACTCCAGATGCAATTAAGAAAACATGTCATTACAGAAAAGTTGAAAAGATAAATGGCACACGGAGGGAAAATGTTTGCAACACAGATCACAGATCACAGACCAACACCCCTGATGGATCAAGAACTCTTAATCATCTGTAAGAAAAGATGATCTGGTGAAGCAATGAGCAGAAACATGAACAGATAATTCAGAAGATTAACGGCCCTTAATCCTAGGGAAAGATACTCAGCTTCACTCATGACTAATTAAAATAAGAATTAAAGTGAGATTAGTCATCATGTCTCATCTATCCAACTGGCACCAAAGGAAAAAAAAAGAAGAGCTTGCTAAAACACACTATTGGTGGTGAGTCTGGGGAAGCAGACACTTACACGTTGTTAGTGGAAATGCAGCATGGGGCATCCTTCTACAGCGGATGTGGTGATTTCTAACAGAACTATACTCTCTTCCAGGAAGTTACCCCAAAGTACACCCCAACTATACAAAAATACATTACACGAAGTTTTTTAATATAAGAGTGCCGTTTTACTTTTTGTTTGTTTGTGTAACTACAAAATATTGGAAACCATCTAAATGCCCACATAGGAAATATTTCACAGAAAATCTGCACGGCAGGGTCCCAAGTAGCTGTGGAAAGAATGAGGAAGATCGTATGAACTGACCTGGAGTACGTGTCAAGGTGCTGAGTGAGAAAAGCAAAGTGCAAAGCAGTGTGCACAGCGCTCTCACTTTTGTGTAAGAAATGGAAAGAGACTATGAAAGCGTCCCTGTACTTATTTTTGCAAAAAGAAACCAAGATAAGCCAGAAACTAAGGGGTCAGTTTCCTCCAGGGCAGTCGGGGTGTGGGGGCGGGAGGTCGGGGGGGGGGTCAGGAGGGAGCCTTGTTTCTCTGACGCTATCCATGTCCCTTGTGCACTGGTTTTGACTTTTGGAATCAAGCTAAAAAAGTTCTTTTTACACATTCAAGAAACTAAGCCAACAAAGAAGGAAGGAAGCAATGTAAGACTGTGGGCAGACGGACACAGATGAGCCCAGCTGCCCAGGATCTTGCCGACACAGTGGCGGCGGAGTGAATTCTCCAGAGATGACTGGGACCCTCCCCCTCATCCCACAGACCCTCTGCCGTGGACCTTGACGTGGCCCCTGTGAGGAGGTGGGCTCTGTTTGCCCACCCCCTTGAATCGGGGAGGTTCCTGTGACTTCTTGGATGAATAGAATGGAGCAGAAGTGGTGCTGGGCCAGTTCTGGAATCCGCCTTAACTCATCAGGGAGCCTCCACTTCCTCTCTTGGAGGCCTGAGTCTCTGTACAAAAGGTCTGCGCTCCTCTGCTGGAGAGGAGGCCATGAGGAGGGCACTGAGGTATCGGACGTGTGAGCGATGAGGCCGTTTTGGACGTCCGGCCCAGGGAGGACCTAGCCTCTGCCCTGCCTGGCAGAGGTGATGCCAGACTAGTCCCATATGTCGCTGAAAACTGGCCTGGCAGCTTCCACTCTCCCTCTTAGAGGGCGGGGCTGCACGTGAGAGCCCCAGGCTACTCTGCTGGAGAGAGAGGCCAGGCGAGGGCGTGCATGCGGCCATCTGACACCACTGTGGACAGGTAGCCCTGTTGAGTCATGGGGTGACTCCAACCTCAGCCTCTACTGACTGCATCCGCAGAAGATGCCTCAAGCCAGAATCGCTCAGCAGTTTACCAAAGTGTCGGGGATAATAAGAATACAATTTTAAGCCTCTAAGTTTGGGGCGGTCTGTTACACAGCACAGTAACAGAACAATAAGCTCATCAATAATCATACAGAAGGGAAGGGAGAACTTACTTAAGTGACTTCTGAGGCTAGCCTCAGTCTAAAGAGGAAAAGACATTTTTGCTGGGCATAAAAATCTTGAACATTACTCAGTGCATTGATTGGGGAAACTGTTTTGTATGTATTCTGTGTTTGTGGAAATGAGTAGTTATACCGATACTGTGAGGAAAGGGAGAAACAAGTGTGGACCAGCAGAAGGCAAGGCAGAAGTCTGTGGTGCTGGACGTACATGACGGGTGTCCTGGGAACTCGTGACTTTTCAGCGCTGGCACGTGTTTTCTCATCTGTACAGGCGTCTTGGTTCTGTTCACTGAAAGGGCCTAGAACCAGTGACCGCTGGAGGACACTAGGGGTCGGGCTTGGCCCCTGGATCCCTTTCATTTCTCCACTGGAAGAAACCAGATTTCCTTGGGGAGACGGTTGATTCTGGGACTGAAGCAAATAAGACGAGCCTAGAACGTCTTGTTCTGCCAGAAAGTAAAAAAAAAAGAGCTCAAAACAAGGTGAAAGCAGCACCGCAGGAAGAGGCTCCCGCGGGCTGAGCCGAAATGATCTGAGCGTGAAAACAGGCAGCGGCAGCAACGGACTAGGAGGCGCTACGCTTGTTAACGCGAGTGAGAGAGCACGAGAGCCCGTGCTGCCCTGCGAAGTTTAGAGAGGAATCAGACAAGAGGAGAAGGGAAATTTCTTCCTCTTTACAGCAGAGTATCAACCAATAAATGAGGAAGGGATGACAGGAGTGAGGATTACAGCTTTGCGATCAGTAAAGCAATAATGACTGGCTCATGAAAGATCATCAGTGGACGCTAAGACCGGGAGTCAAAGTGCGTGAGGAAACGGCTCATTTCCCTGGTTTCAGCAAGCGCTCCACAGGCTCTGAACCACTAAGGGAAAGGCTCCTCTAACAGCGGGGAAGTCCGGCCGCGCCCCCAGCCGAGCGCTCAAAGCCCATCACTAACCACGGGACAAGGTGGCTGCGCGCGCCCCCTGCAGTGACGCCCTGAGGACATAGCAGTGGCGTCGTATCCTTGCCCAGGATGCTCACCGTACCTCGAATCATAAAGAACCCATTAAAAAAAAAAAAAGGAAAGAGAGAAACCAGCAGACAGATCCAAGTAGAAGGACATTCTACAAAACTGACTGGCAGTCTTCGAAAATGCTGAAGGCATAGAAGCCAGGGGACGCAAGGTCACGGCGGCATTATTCACACAGCCGAGAGGTGGGAACCCCCAGGTGGCCCCACCAGCTCCTTGCAGCCGTTGGGAGCCTGAAGGGTGCTGCCAGCTTCAGAGAGACGCCTGCAGGTCACAGCAACTTCCCAGCACCGATGGACACCCTGTGCATCTATTTCCAAAGGATCATATCCTTGAACTTTTGGCATCCTCTCTGCCCCCGGCAAGAGCAGGAACGGTGAGGCTGAATTTCGGAGGAGGGGTGCGTCCAAGGTGGAGACATCTCCCCACTGAACGATGGGCTGACTCTGCCGTCAGTCTCTGAGGTGCCTGAGACCACCCCACCCTCCATTCCTCCAGCTTAGAGACAGAAGTGGCATCTGAGCAGGGGCCCAGGGCCACTCCACGGGAGGCCCCACGCTGCCCTCCCCATCGCCCTGCAGTTAGGATGCAGGGAGGCAGCCTGGAGCGGGGAGCGAGCTCCTAGTGACACCAGAGACTTCTGCCTGCTGGGTCTGGCCAATGTCAACCCCTCCAAAGGTCACCAGGCTGCTTGAAACTTGCAGAGGGCGTCTGTGAGGACTGCTCCCGGGGGACCTGCACATCCCCGCACAGGGACGCACAGGTGGGTGGCCCAGCTTCCACAAGGAGCAGGACGTGCCCCTGGTTTTCTTCTCCAGAAAGCACCACACTTCTGGGAAATCCCCCACTTGTCTGCTGTCGCCTGCTCTGTGGGCCCTGGTCCCCACAGGGTCAGAGAGCTGCAGCCCCGCCCCGAGCCCCCTCATCCCTTGGGAGGTGCAGCTTCGCAGGCTCCTCACCCGCCCTCGTCCTCAGCTTCAGCGCGCGTTCCTCAACAGAGAGCATCTTCCCTGGGGCGCTGAGCTGAACTCCTTTTAAGGATGAAAAGGGGGAAACATAATAAAAGAATAGAAGAGGACAGAGCTGGTCCTCGGCTGCTCGCTGGCTGCCCTGTAAACACCGTGCCAGCCTCCTGGCACTCGGAGGTTCGCAGATCCACCACGTTTCACAGCAAAACTCTCTGAACTCACAAAAGACGGTCGGAGGCCTGCTCTCCAAAACGAGCTGCTTGGTCAGCCTGTGCAGTAAGGAGATTTCATAATATTTTGATGGTTTGGGAAAGGGCCCCCTTGACCTTCCTACGACCTAAAATGAACACTCAGAAAGCTCAAAAGCTCTTTAAAATGTCACCTTTCTCCTCCAGCTCAGAAACCCGGGCCGGCCTCTCCGCCAAGGACCGGTGCTCAGACCTGGAACACAGTGCGCGCGGGTCCCCACAGGGCCCTCGGGCAAGCACCTCCCTCCTCTAGACACGGTGCCTTTCGAATTCTCTAGGAACACCAGAGAGATTCAACTTTTAACCCCACCTTGGACCCAAAACTGCTGCCCTTGGCTGCAGAACAAGAAAGTGCGAGTCATTAATGGAGGAGCAGAGCCTCAGTAAAACAAGCGCTGGTTAAATAAGGCAGAGAGGACCCTTGGCGAGGGCCCGGTGCCCCACCCCACCCCTTCTCCCAGGACGGCGTGTGACCCGTCCTGAGACCTGGCTGCAAAGGCACGGGAAGGGACTCACTGTGCCTGTAAGCCAGAGGCTGAAAGCACTCCATAAACTTTGAGCAATTAAACGGCAAAACCTCCCATGAAGGCAGGACCTGGGGAAGGGAGGTCAGTTCAGTAAAATTAAAGGAGGAGGTCGGAGGAGCCAGCCTCTCTGTGTGCAGGCGACCCAGCTGTCGGCAGGAGGCGCAGAGCCTGGCCACCCTGGTGGCACGACCCCACGGAACAGCCGGGCTCCCCACCAAAGTGCTTGCTTTAAAGAAACCCAGAGCTGGTTATGACTTGATTCCTGGAGCTGTCCCTGTCCATCTGCAGTCGCCGCCCTGTGTCCGTGTTAGAAGCTTTACTCACCGATTCTGCTCATTGCAGTTGTAATTTATTATTCCTAAAGATGCCTTGAGAAGTATTACATACCAAAATGCATCTGAAACCGTTAAGCAGGGCTTTGATTTCAGATCTGTCAGTTGGTTATATTAAAATCCAAACTGGACTGTCAGAGTGGTAACGGCCCAAGACCAGATCCAGCTTGACCAGCTTTATACGCTGCACGTAGCTTCATCGTAACCCTCTGAAGCCAGCGGTGATAGACTGGCGGGCAGCCTCGTTCCCACTGGGTCCGTGGAGCTGCTGTTCATGCAGGCGGTGGACACGTGTGACACTGAAGTTTTGAAAAGAACAATAGGAAAGGATGCATGCTTGTTCATATTAACCGAAGTAAAGCTGTGATTGTGTGTTTGAAAAAGAACTAGGGTTTACGTTTTAAAAAACAGATATTTTTAAATGTTAGATGATCTGCGTGTTACAGATCTTCTAAGCGTAGTCATCTGGAGATGAATCTGGCCTTAGGTTCTGAGGAGTGGAGGCCGGGAAGCAGGAAGGCCGCAAAAGAGGGACACGATGTGACCGATGGACAGCGGAGCAGGGCGGTGGTGGGCGTGGCGGGCGCTGAAGCCTCCTGGGCCTCAGGTCCCCAGACCAGCTCCACAGCACCACGTCCACATCACACACACACGCACGGGCTCCTTGTGCTGGTGGGGACGGTGCCCACAGTCCGAGAAGAAAATGAAGTCAGAGTTTTCATCTTGGTCAAGGTCACGGCTAAAAGCTGGGGGAGCCCAGCAGCTCCAAACCCTGGGCTCCAGCTCCAGCGCCCCTGCTTCCAGAAACCCTGCCCGTCGGATGGACGACCGTGAAATGGGGCATAACTTTTAAAGGCCCCTGAGCAGCCGTGAAAATACCCGCCCGCCAGGTGGCCCCACCCTGAGCTCCTGGGACAGGGATGTGTGGAGTGTGATGTTAAGATTGCAAACCAACAGGGTTTTACATGTTTCCGCCCATCCTCCAGGGACCCTCCCCCCGACCCAGGTCTCACATCACTGGCTCTGCGCTCCCGTCCACAGAGCACAGGGCACACCACGGGTGCAGTCACTGACCAGGTGGTCCCCACCCGGGGCTAGATGTGAGGCCGCTCCCCCACCTCCCGAGGTCCTCACCCCCACAGAAGCTGAAGTGCCAGGAAGCACTCAGCTGGAGCTTCCTGCTTCCTCTCGTTGGCGGGGGGCTCTAAGCAGTGAACCAGCCTCTGTGCACCCCCTGCCCGTAGGGGTGGGGGCTCGTTCAGTCACTCTGACTGTCAGTTCTGGACCTGGAGCCCAGCACACACCCAGCCCACAACCAGCCCACGCCCCACTCGCTACTTCTATTTCTGCCTCTGAGATGTCTGTCTTGTTCTGTAGTGTGGCTGTGGCTTTTTTGTTTTCTTTTGTTTTTTGGTGGGAGGGAGGTAATTAGGTTTATTTATTTATTTTAATGGAAGTACTGGGGATTGAACTCAAGACCTCGTGCATGCGAAGCATGTGCTCTTCCACTGAGCTAACCCTCCCCACCCTGGCTGTGACCTTTAAAAATATGTTTTATCTGTGATTGCCATGGATTTGGAGTGGAGAGGAGTCCACAAAGCTTTAACTGACAGTGCCATGTGGTCCAGAAATCCAGAAGGTTTATTTCTTTATTTTTTTATGTCAACTTAAGCCCAACTTTGAGCCGCACCCCATGGGGCTGGCAGAAAACCCAGCCCCTCCCCTCCCAGACCAGCTCCCCACGCTTCCAGAAGAGCAGAAGAGCCTGGAGCTGCAGCCACCACGGAGGCCCCTTGCAGGGTCCTTCCGCTGCCCTCCAGTCGGCGGCCGCTCCTGTGCCGTGCTTGGCACTCGGGGATCCTCGCCAAAGTGGAGAAACACACGCCTGGGCTTGGCCTCCCGGGGGCGCCGCGTGGCCAGCCCATCCCCTTCCCGGACTTGGCTGTGCTCCGATCCCGGGTCTTCTGGGACCGCCAGTCTCTCTCCATCCCACTTGCCCCTTGGGTTTAGAGTTTTATGAAATGGGTTTAGGTTTTTACAAAAGACAGAAAGAGCCTTTGGCTTCCAAGCTACTTTGGCTTTCTGCCTGGAAAAAAAAAAATCCCTGAGGCGGAAAAAAAAAAATCCCTGATGCAAAAAAAAAAAAAAAAAATTACCAAGAGCTGGGTGATCTGCTTGAAATCGGATGAGGGAGAGAAATACAGAAAGCAAATAAAGATGAATACCCCCCTCCTCAAACAGGGTGTTTCCGTGAGTTTTCCAGCTCATTGAAGCTTCCCTCTTTAAGAGACAACCATCCTGTAATTGCTGAGGATGTCCTAGGACAGCCCTGTGAGAGCCAGTGAGGGAGCTGCCGCTCCGGGAAGCCAGGGGGCGTGGGTACCGGGGTGGAGGCACAGCCCGCCCAGCTGAGCCGGACCTGAAGGCGTCACCACGTTGCGGCCTCACAGCAACGACCTTGTGTTACCAACAAAATGACAAAGTGGCTTTTTTTTTTTTTTGTATTCTGTTTAGTAAGTTGAGGGGGTATGTTTGTATGATTTAGAATGCTTGTCTTCAAAATGGTAATTTTTTTTGTTAGTCTCTTAAAGAGGTAAGCTTCAGAGATCCGAGAAATTCACAGAACACCATATTTTGCAGCAGTACTGGGTCGATGAGGTGTCACTGTTACCTGTACCATGAGAATGTGCACCATCCCCTCAGTGACTCACTGGGGCCACCCGCTGACCCATTCCTTCTGTACCCCACCGCATTCGTCTGTAAGGCCCGGAGGTGTACAGGTGAGTGGGGTCACCCCCAAGAGCTGTGTGCACCAGCGGCATCAGGATGTGGCCTTAGCTGGAATAGGGCCTTTGTGGTATAGTTAAGGTAAGGATCTGAAGACGAAATCCTCCTGGTTTAAGGCAGCCTTAAACCCAGTGATGCTAGTCCGTAGAAGAGAAGAGAAGAGGAACCAGAGGGGAAGCCCCTGGCAAGAGCTGGAGGTCAGAGTGACCCTCTGCAAGTCGAGGGCCTCCAGGAATTGCCAGCATCCTCTGTGAGCTGGAGAGAGGCGCGGAATGGCTGGCTGCTCCCCTAGGGCCTCCAGGATGAACCAGCCCAGCCGGCACCGTCATTTTGGACTTCCAGAACTCTCCAGAACCCTCTAAAACTGCATGAATTCCATTGTTTGAAGCCACCCGGTTTGTGGTCATTTGATACGGTGGCCCCCAGAAAACTGAGACTGGAGGTTAAACTACAAAGTCCTCAAGCTTCCTCTCAGGCCCACCGTCTACAAGCGGGAAACGGGGTGGTGTCAGCGGGTGGCCCTGGGGAACCCTGCGCGGAGGCCCCGCCTCCAGCATCTCCGTGTCAGCAGGGCTGCGCTGGCTCCGCGAAGCGCCGCCGCCCGTTCCAGCCGCCGCTCCTCCCCCAGAAAGCTGCGCCTGGGCCGGGGAGAGGCGCACGAGAGAAATGCCTGCGGGTCTGCCGGCTGCTCGCCAGGAAGAGAGGAGGTTCCGGGTCGCGCTGAGTGACTCCCGTGGCTGAGGCTTCTCATTCGGAGAAGCTCCATCCTGCTTTCGGTAGTTCCAGAGGAAGCCCTAGAGAAGGGGTCAGGTTCCAGTTCAGTGCGTACAGCGCCCACCGGGGAGGGCGCCTCTGCGGGGGGTGGGAGCGGGGCTCAGGCCGGTGGGACGGGGGTTGGACCAGATGACCTCCGAACCCTGAACTCTGACTTTCTGGAAGCCCGTGTTCCTGGGGCTGTGAGGCCTCACCAGTGCTAATTCACTCTCACAAAATCAGAAATCCCAGCAGGTAGGGCCAGGGACCTGCTGTTTTGCAAAGAGAGGTGGCATCACCCTGGGTGTGGAGACATGAGGCCAGTGACGGGGTATTTCCTGAGCTGGACACACCCCGACCAAAGGCAGCTACAGCTGCAGGGGCTGCCCCAGCAGAGGACCGCCCCCAGGACCGTCTCCCCTCACTCACAGCTCCTCACCTTTCTCAGGTACCATCCCATCCCTCTAGTGACGCCCTTGTAGCTCCACCTGTCTCTCCCGAGTTCTGAATTGCGACCGACTTCCTGTAACAAATGCCCTGTTCACCTCTCCCACTTTTCTAAAACCCGCCTCCTTCGGGAAGCCTTCCCAGCCACTCCGCCCTGTGTCTGTTCCCCTCTAACTTGGCGGGCTATTTCCGTGCTTCATGGAATCCGCCAGCATCTGAGAAGGTGCATTTTTGCTTCTTTGTCACCTGGCCTTTCTCTGTCTCTCACATGACTGGAAGCTCCCTGGGACCAGGGACTTGGTCTTACTGGTTCTCACAGCCCCAGTCCCTCACACAAGGCCCTGGCACATAGCATGGGCTTCAGGCCTTCAGGGTCAGGTCTGTTGCAAACGGCAGAGACCCCAAAGAGCTCTGACTCCGTCGGGCTCAGCTTTGTCCTTCCTGCAGGGCTCTGGAAGGTGCTTTGGGCGGGTATGCTCCTCACGGCCATCAGAGACCCAGGCTCCTTCCTCTCTGTGATGCTGTCACCAGGCAGTCCTCCTGGACTGAGTTATCTGTCCAAGCTCTGACCTGTCTGTCCCCGTGTCAGACGGCAGGACGGGAGAGGGATGGCTTAGGGCTGAGCCGCTTTCCTGAGGACACGTCTCAGGAGACACCACGTGCCCGCTTATACTCACTGACCAGGCCCTCGTCTCAGGGCCGGACACAGATGCCCGTGTGGCCGAGAAGTGTGGTTTTCTTCCCGGTAGCCATGCATGTGGCTACAAAGGGTGTCATTTAGAGGAAAGGTGGGACAACTGGCAATTACCACCTGAGTAAATCATTGGATCAGAGCCCGCCTGGAACCCGTAGAATGCTTTGGTTCCGTTCTTTGTTGGTCTGGGAGGGTCTGCCATGATCGTGATTGGTCTACCCAGGGGATGGCAGGCCCCTGAGAACAGAGACGTCCTCTCTCCCTCCCGTGACGTCCTTTCTGCCCCTGACTTCTCTTTCTGTCCCCACGGTGTCAGGCCCAGTGCCCTCACACCGTGCACACAGCAGGTGGCTGCAAGCTCTGGGGCTGGTGGCGATGGTGGGGGTACAGGGTCCGCGGAGGGCACTCGTCTGCCTTGAATGGCTCCAGATGGGCGTTCACTGTTCCATAAAGTCCAGGATAAACACACTGGAGAAACAGGGCAGGGCTGCTCGCACAGTCCACTCGGAAGGGGGCTTTTACAACTTGCCAACAGTGCCCCATTAGTCTCTGAATCAATAAATAAACAGATGCTCTGGGCAGAGAGAGAAACATCACCATTCTGAGTCCGTGTGGAAACTGAAGGGTAAAGGGGGCCCTGGGCCCCGAGCAGACCCCTTCTGTTCACAGAATGATGGCCCTCCTCCGCTCCTGCCCACCACCGTCTCCACCCTCTCCACAGCCGGCTCCTCGCTGCTTTTTTACAAACAGACTTATCCATTTACCCCAAAGAGGATTTGTTACCCATCACGTCAGGCTGGGATGGGAGCACTTTTCAAGTTTTATTGCCGATGTGAATGATGTGTATGTACTTTGGGCATCTTCACAATAAGGAGCAACTCTTTCTGTCTCCCTCAAAGTTCACGGTAGCCTCTCACACCAGCCCAGTTTGGCAGGAACCCAGTCTTATCCCTGGAAGGTCCAGAAGTCCCTGTGGCGCTGCTGAAAACTGGGGAACCCTGCTTTGTGATTCTCTAGGCTCAGGGCAGCCCCTCCCGCAGCTCATCCCGCCCGTGGGCCATGTCTTGGGCTGTGCCCACTGTCACTGGCCCCTCGGGGCTCCGTCCTCCTCAACTCATGCCGCGGCCCACCCGGGTCCACCCTGCCCTGACTCAGCATGTATCCTGGGGGTGACCCTCTGTTACAGGTCACGCACTGTTGTGGAAAAATGTGTTACAGCTCAGTGTTACAGCTCAGTTGTGACAGCAACCTGAACCCAGGCGAAAGACCAAACAGCACTCAGAGTTGGAGAACTCAGGTTTATTACGCCAGCAGGCCCAAGGAACTAAAACTCCAAGCTCTGGACCGCAACTGTAGGTTTACACAGGCCTTTATAGGCTGCCAGTTTTATGCTTTGCAACATCATATGCAAATAAAGTATAACAGAAGTTGACCAACCAGGAACAAGCTTTGTAGAAATAGACCAATCAGGAGTGAGCTCCATGCAAATGAAGTACTACAAATGGACCAATCAGAAGTTAGGAAGGTGGACCAATCAGAAGTGAGAGTAGTAACCAATGAGGAGTGAAGGAAATAACCAATCAGAAATGAGCTCAGGGAACCAATAGAATTTTAGGGGTAAGTAAGCCGTTTCAGAGGCAAAAAGTGAGATAAGAGCCTCTGGGCTAGGGAACCGGATGTGCTGGCACGAGAGTGCTTTGGGGTCCTTCCGGAATTTTTACAGGGCTTCCCGTCTCAGCACGATCCTGGGCCCTGGGACACGCAATGATCACCCTGGAGTCAGCCTCTGCTCTCCTGGGTCCCACGGTCCACGGGGAGGATGGACTCTAACCAAACAAAACACAGAGACACAGGGAAGTTTGAATGGTGTTGGCCGCTTGCTGGGTGGCGGGCGCGTCTGAGAGGTGGGGAGGGGAAGCCCTTCCACAGAGATGACTGGGGGTCTGAGACTGCGGGGTGTTAGCTGGGCGAAGGGCCATGGAGCTGGGGTGGGGGCAGTGCTGTGGGGCTCAGGGGTGGGGGGCGGCCCGGGGGCCGGGTGATGGCCTCAGGGAGGCTGGCGTATCTGCGTGTGGCCGGCGGGGCAGACCCCGTGGGCACTTGCTGGTCGACTCTGGGTGATGGGGAAGCCAGCAGGGGTTAGTGAGCAGAGAGGGGACAAGGCCTGGGTGGCGTTTGTTCAATGTCCAGGGGCGCTGCTCGGACAACTGTCACAAGAAACGGGTTCCAGGCAGAAAGTGGAGGCATTGGAAGGCACCGCGCTGGGTGGACCCGAGACCGACCCTGCCGTCGACTTGAAAGAAGGATTGTGACTGAGTGGGAAAGGCTGGCTTCACAGTGGTCCTCGGCGTGTCAGTGAGTCCAGCTGGTGTGATCTGCTGGTCGGCCTGGCTCCGGCCGGTCCCTAGGGGTCTCTCAAACTCGTGCTGGGGGGTGGGGGTGGGGGTCAGCTTCCAGCCCCCCCCCCCCCTTACGAGAGGAGGAGGAAGTCAAAGGAGGGCTTGGCCTCGCACAGTTGCCTCCCCACACTCGGCCAGCCTGAGAGGCGTGCAGTGACATCGCACAGCTTTTACTTCCATCTTCTCAGGCTCCCCGAGCTTTTCACACTCCTCTCTGTCTGAAGGCAGAGGGACACGCTGGTTAAGCGCGCAGGCTCTGGGCTCAAACCCTCTTCCGTCCCCTCGCAGAGAGGTGGTGGGTCAGGGGCCAGGCGAGCGGGACGCCGGCCCGGACCGGGATGGGGGATGTTACTCCAGGTGCTGATACCATCCCTTGTGCTGGGGCGGCACTTTAAACTAGTTTTTGAGGCCAAATGTGAACTGAGCACAGTACCCTTTATCTGTCACAGATTTTGCAAATATTTCCAGTTTTTAGCTCGCCGGTTTTTTCAATGTGTGCCTTATTCTTTTTTTAAAATTGAGGTATAATTGACTTGGATTCACTTTCCAGTTTTAATTTTGTTAGATATAGGGATTTTTGTTTGTTTTTACATAATCAAATACAGCAAATTTTTTCCTTTAGAGAAAATCTTTTCCTACCTTGATATCAGATAGACATTCACATACATTTTTTTTCTAGTTATTTTAGCGTTTGCAACACCTTTTTTAAAATTCGTCTATCAAATACTCAGCTCAGACATGCCATGACCCATTTCTGGACTTCCCTGGTCATTTTAGAGATACCGCCTTCTAACTGGGCTCTGGTATCACACGTTTCCTGACTATAGTTTCATAATATACCTCAATAGATTTCAAATTTCTATTCTCCAATTATTCAAATTTTTTTAAGTTGTGGCTTTTCTTTTCAATTTTTCACTCCAGCAGGCACTGAGGATCATTCAGAGATATTTTATAAGCTTTCCTCAAAAAAAGGAAAAAGATTCCATGAGATTTTTACTGAAATTTAATAAACATGTATTAAGACACTTGGAAGAGTTTATACCTTTATAATAAAAAAGATTTTCACATCCAAGAACATGATCTGCTTCTCCACTGAGTAAATTTTTCTTTACTATCCTTCACAAAAATTGTAGTCTTCTTTTTTTAAGACCTTTGTCTTTCTGATAGAACAAATGCCTACTTTCACAATATTTTGTTCTTGCTGTCAATATAATTTTTTCATTGTTTATAATAAAATATTTACCAATTTTTACACATTTAAAATGTAACATACCAAATTATCTCATTGGTTATAACAACTTCCAGGTAATTTTTTAAGATTTCCTTTCGACAGCCAGATCTTCATCAAGTGGTGATTATTTTATCTTCTACTTTTTACTGTCAGTGCTGCTTTATTTTTCTTGTCTTGTGTTGGCTAGGATTCCAGAGCATCCTCACAGACAGGCACAAGTTTTCATGTCCCGTTCCTGATTTTTATAGAAAACCTCTAATTCCCACTTTTAAATGTGATATTGTTTGTTGGCGTGATACGTAGTTTCTTTATCAGATGAAGAAAGAATCCACTGACGTAAACTAGGCTTACTGTGATTCTCATTTCTCAGGACCTACAAATACTGAGTCATTAGGTAGCAAAAGAAAAAGAAAGAACCCGTCCATTCCTGGTTTTCTGAGGACGTCCGTATCAGTAATTGTACACACTCAGAGGGGCTTCAACTGCGAGGAACGGAACCGAATGTACGACTAATGATTTCTTAAATAAATGGGCGCTTATTTTCTGAGATGCAGTACTTAGGTCTCAACTCTCTGAAATAGTTTTTTATCGTTGTCTATCTTTCATTCTGATGACAAAGTAACATCCCTGCTGGGAACGGGGGCCCCTGGGTTGTGGTCCCTTTCCTCCGCCGTCCCCAGACGCTGTTCCGCCACCGTGAACATCGTGTGTGGTAGATGAGATGTCTCACACTGTCTGCGTGCTTTTCCTTCTTAGGTAAGCAATTCCTTTTGATTGAAAATTTGTTGGTTTTTTTTTTTTTATGGAGAAACTATAGAATTTGACATTTTTATTCAAGTACATTTAGGTAAAACTTGCATCCCCGAAAATGGACCTCTTTTAATTGTACACGTCAATGAGTTCTGACAATTAATGCGTCACATGTTCATTTAAACTTCCATTGCAATCCCAGTCAGTCCGCTAGCCCCTGACAATGACTGCTCTGCGTTCTCTTACTACAGATTAGAAGTGTCATTTCTAGAAATTTCATATAAATGGAAAAACATGGCCTGCGTGCCGGGTCTGCCATGTGCACCGGGACGCAGCTCAGGTTGTGTTTTTCTCCGCAGTCGAGCCCGGAACTCCACGAGCCCTTCCGTGTGCATCCGGCAGACCTTCCTCGGCGGGAGGACCCTCCAGCGCTCAGCTACTGCCTTCCTCCCAGTGTTATCCTTCTCCACTTCTGGGACTTCCTGAGCTCTCGTATATTAGGTCTCCGGCTCCATCCTCCAAGTCAGTCACGTCTTCCTGTGTTACATCTGTCCCTTAATCTTCCTGCTTCGTCTGTTGAGATGTTTCTTGTCCTCTTCTTCCGGGGGTACTAATCGGGGTCTGCACCACAATCTCTTCTTTAATCAGTCTGCTGGATGTTTTAATGTCGAATTTAATGTCGTTTTTAAGCTTCTGGAACTCTTTCAGTGCTGGGATTTGGGTCTTTTCTGTGTCCTCATAAACTCGTGATGCAGGTGTTCATCTGGCTTCCCACTGCTCTGTTCCACTTGTCACATTTTTGGATGGTTCACTCCAATAATCTCCTCTCTGATACCCGGAATCTCACCCTCCCACACCCCGTCCCCACAGGGGCAGTTTTTTTCCTTTTTCCCTTTGTCAGAAGTCTGGGGCTCAGGTCTGCTGCTGGAATAGCTTTCATATCCAACAGGTAGAAAAAGCAAAGGAATAGCCCACCCCATGGTTCTCAGCCCCTCCCAAGCCCCCCAGAGGAACTCTCTTGGACCTCCTTACTTCAGGGGTAGAGAAGACTCAATACACCCATTCTGTTGTTGCGTGAAACCCTCTTTTTTGGGGGGTCAGCTTCCTGCAGATCCTTGGTTCTCCCCCTGGGCTCTGACTCTGCTGCTCCTGACCGCCCAGCTCATGGGGGACGTGGGGGGTGAGTGTGCCCACCCAGCTGCCCCAGGCCCCAGCAGTCCACACTCTGCAGAGATGCTGGAAGAGGCAAGGGAGGTTTCAGGCCTCCGTGATCCCTGAACACCCTCCCAACCTTCCTCTCCACTGTTGGGATGGTATAAAACTCACTTTCCTTGTATAAAATACGAGTGTTTTCCACTTGCTGACCTTTTCCAGATGACACATAGCTGGCAGTTGTGTGCTATTTGCAGATTTTTTTTTTTGAGAAATAAACACAGTCTGCCCTTCAAGGTAAAGTTGATATTTTAGTAAAGAATGAGAAAATATCTTCTTTAGAAAACGCTTCTATGGTGAAGGGACTTTGAATATTGGTGTTTTGAAATTTTTTCACTGTTATGTAATCTTGAGACTTAAGACAATATTCGCCATCTACAAAAATCTTTTTATATCTGGACACTTTAAAAACTTGAGAATGGAATTTTCTAACCCATTTGACAATCTTTTAAATGTTGGGATCTAGTGAGATTCAAATCCGTGGGTTAAATCATGTAAAAGCACCCCTCCCCCCAGCTAACTTCTAAGAGCAGGTTATGCACACTGGGGAAGAAGGGCAGCGACTGGGCAAAACTGGAACAAAAACTTCTGCCTAACAAAAGGATGGGACTGGGAGCTGATCGCCTGACTTAATCAGCGCAGCCAGTTCATGCCCTGCTCGCCTTGGAGCACCACGCTTTTGTAAAGCAATAAAATGCAGTTAGACGCGGACCTCAGTGCGTGACGTCGCCAACTGTTAAACCAGGCTCGGCCGACAGCGCCGCTCACGCTAAAGAGAACCGCTCGAAACGTAGGTGTGCTTCTAAAGCAGCCTTGCAGTCGTGCACACACGTAAACAAGGAAGCAAACAAACGTACTTGCTGGGCCTCCCGCGGCTGCCCCTCAGCTCCAAGTCCACCCTGTTGGCCTGGCTCTGTGGTCCTGGATCCGGCAAACATGTCCCTTTGTCACTGGTGGGATACTGCGAGGCTCAGAGGAGGCCCCAGGGTGTCCCTCCTAGCAGGGCGTGGACCCCTACGTGGGGTGGGGGTGGGGGGTTCCCAGCCAGTTGGCTGGCCCCGCGGAGGGCAGCTTCCCATGTGCCCTGGCGGCCCCTGGAGGCTGTCCTCCCTGGGAGTCTCAGCAGGAGCCTCGGTCCCCTGGTCCCCTGGGACCTCTGTGCCCACCCTGGCCGGCTCTCCAGTGAGTCTCCGGGGCCCCAGAGAGCAACTTCCCAGGGCGTTTCATGGCCCCAGAAGGCAGGTTCTCTGGCCCCTGTCCTCATCAGGGCTCTCTCCGCCCCTCAGTAGCTCCCCGTTACTAGATAGTGACTCCTCACCGCCAGCTTTCCCTTCTCAGATCACTCCAAGGCGGCTGTTTCCTGACCAGAGAGAGCGCTCACCCAGGCCCAGGCCGGGAAAGGGCCGGGAAGGGCCCAGGCAGGGCTGCCTGAGGGGCGTGCGCGTGCTTGGCTGGTGGACGGCTGGCTTCTCTCTGTGCACATGTGGTCTGATCAGAAAGTGGCTGGGCTCCCACACCGGAGACGCACGGCACGCAGACGTGCACCAGGCAAGGAGAATGATCCTCCCTTGCCCCTGACGTCCCTTCGGCCCAGCCGCTATACCCTTCTCCAGGAAGTGTGGGCTCTGGAGAGCTGGTGCCAGGGACAGAGCCATGGAGAGGCTGCCTCGGGGGCTGGCGCAGGCTGTCCTGGGCTGCAGGTGCCTTTAAAGGGATCCGAGTGGGCACAGGGCGGACTTGGGCAGGAGTTGGGTTTGGAAGAGTGGACGGGGCCCAGGCAGGAAAGGCTCGTGGGCAGAGCTCTGCACTGGGACAGCCCGAAGCTGGGGCAAATGAACGCAGCGGCTTGCCACCGCCTACCCCAGCCCCCAGCAGCCCCTGATGCCAGCTCTCAGGCAGCCAAGCTCAGGTCCTCCCAGGCCTTGGGGAGCAGAATGGAGAGGCTGCAGAGTGAGCTGCAACCCCCTGCAAGGGGCACACCACACTGGGATCACCTGTGACCACTGTGGGCCTCATGGCCGGGCTATCTCGGGCCTCCCTCCTTACTGTGGAAGGAACAGGAAGACAGACCAGCCACTGCTGGCCAACCGACCAGGGATGAGCTGGGTGCCTTGGGGTGCTGCTGGGTGCTGCTGGAGGTCGCTGTATGCTGGTGAGTACTGCTGGGTGTGACCCAGTACTTCTGGGTACTGCTGTGTACTGCTGGGTGTTACTGGCAGCCATGTTTGGAGGGCCTCACGTGGTGATTTTAAAGGCAACAGACCCGTCAGGGTGTCACGCTTGGTCTTCCGTGTTGTCTGGGGCCCAGTGCTCTGCAGGCGTCTGAGCCGTCAGCCCCTGGCGTGCCACGGCTCCTCCAAGCGCTGTGTCCGGGACGTCAGCCGGCACACCTTGGACCGCTCTTGTCTGCACCAGGTTCCCCTGAGTGCTGTTCTGGGAGAAGCTGGTGAATATTCTGCTAAAAGCGGGAGCGCTGTGAGGGAGGCCAGTCCTTGTTAAAAGGTGCAGGGGCTGCCCTGTGCCGCGTCCCTGGGAGGCTACCCTGGCGCCCGCAGGGCATCCCAACACCAAACCCCTGCAGTGCGGCGCCCCCAAACCCGAGGGAGCAAGAAGACGGCTGAGCCCGTGGGCCAGTGTTTCACGGAATCCCGTTTTGGGAACCCCTGGCTTGGAGCATCTCTTTCTCAGGGGAGGATGAGTCATTCTGTGCGTGTGGGGAGCGACTGCAGAAGCCCCGGCAGCGGCGGTGATAACTGGGCTCAAAAACCCAAGCGGTGTGGTGCCGCCTAGCGAGTCACGCCTCCCTGAGCTCAGTGTGTCCGGCTGGGCCCTGAGAACGAGGTGGTCTTGACCAGAGCCTGGGCTGCGGCCCTGGGAAGGTGGCCATTCCTGGCAGACGGGAGGGGCCGCATCTGAGGTGGATGGGGGGGTCTCGTGGAGGGTGGGGGACGTGCTGCAGGGTGGCTGCCAGCTGGAGGGACCAATGAACCTGGAGGTGATGGTCAGCCAGGCTCAGAACCCTCGGCCCTGGGCTATCCAGGAGCCCCTGTGCTTCTGACCAGCAGGTGCCCTGAGGCAGACCCAGGGGGCCCTGGCCCCCTCTCTGAACCACAGCTCCTTAAGATGCTGAGCAGATGGGTGGTGGGTGCTCGAGCCCCTGAATCCTTCGTGACATCACAGAAGGCTGTAGACACTCCCCTCGCCACAGAGCCTGGCTCGACGTCACAGGCAAAGCTCGGCCAAGGACAGACTTTGGAACAGAGAGTGGCCAATCGGAGCCACTCCTGGGGACAACCACCCTGGGTGGGGCAACTGGTGGGGGTTCAGAGCAAGCCGGGGGGAGCTGAGGTGCTGGGGAAACTGGGGGGAGTCAAGGGCTGGGACAGAGGCTCTACGTGAGCCACTGGGCCGCCCTGCACTTTCCCACGACGAGGAGTCGGCTGCACGCGCGGCTCTGAAATGACCCCTCTTCACCGTTTCCTCGCAGGAGCGGCTCTTCCCAGCCGACGCAGGTTAGTTTCTCTTGAATCATTGTAATCTGCTCAGTGAAGCATTTCCACCTCTGGGATTCGGATGATTCATAAAAGACAGAGCTCTCCCCTTTGCAAAGAGGAGCTGTGCGTTAAGCGGCTGACTTGTAGGGGCAAATCCAAACATACGTAATTTTCCTGCTAAAATTGGGGAGGGAGGAAGATCACGTGTGACCTTAAAGCAGCTTCACTTTATTCCTCAAGACAGACATTCCTTTGGCAGGTTTTAAAGTCTCATTTAAAAAATAATGGGAAATGTGTATGTACGTAAAGCTTTAATGAAAAGTTAAAAAGGGAGGGGGGCCTGAAAACAGCTTAAAGTTCCAGCACCAAAGGACTGGTTGTACAGATCAGGATGTATCCGTGCAGAGATGCATCATACGGTCCTTAAAAAGGAACCGTACTTACTAGAACCAGACAGAAGGCATCGTGAAATAATGCTGAGCGCAAACACACCGCACCGAGCAATATGGCCGGGGTCCGCAGTCCGCGTACTGGGCCCGGCAGGCCCACGGGACACCGCAAGGACAAGCATACTAGTGGGGGCGGGGGCAGGGCAGGTGCTGCGGCTGCCTGTCCCCTGTCACCCTCAGTGGCTTGTGCACGTTGACCTCTCTGATCAAGGCTCCTTTTTAAGAAATGGGTCCCCCTACTGAGGGGAAATTATTTTCAGACCCTGCAGAGACCCGAGTTCGATGGACTGTGCCGTGGACTGGTCCCTGCCCTGTGGACCCTCTGCTTGTCCGTGGCAGAGGGAGACAGTGTTGAGGGCGGGGGTCTCATCGTAACTGTAGCCCGAGGAAAGCAGGGGGAACCCTGCGTGTTGGTAGCAGCTGAAAGGATTTGGGGTGGGGGCGGCTTAGAGAAGTGGAGATGGGATGGGAAGCTCCTAGTGGGAGCAGAAGGGAAGAGCGGCTCGTGTCTGCTGCAAAGGGACAGAAGTGGCAGAAGGCGCTGGAGAGACGCCTGCTCACGTCAAGCCACACTGGCGGCTGCACCACCTAGGGATGGAGTAGGGATGCAGGGTTCAACAGAGCAGAGTGGCCGTCTCTGTGGACCCGAACTCCGTCCTTCCCATGAGGATGGCAGGCCCCAAGCCCTGGCCCTCAGGTCACCATGACAACCCAGGAAATGAATGTTGGAGGGGAAGGTTACCCGCAGGCTGGGGCTGGGCAGGGAGGGGGCGTTTGTGTCATCTCTGTGGGGAGCACCAGCCATGCGTGGAGCAGACATCAGTGATGCTCTGTCCCATCATTAGAGAGAGACCATGGACGGACTAGGCACCTCCCGGGAGGGGTGCAAGTCACGCTGCTCGGGGGCAGGTGGTGAAGGTGGGAAGGTGGGTGCTGTCCCCCTTTACCTCTTTCTGCTCTCGCTCCACTGGGCCGGAGAGGCCGTGTCCCTGCCGGGGGACCCGCACGTCCCTCCTCCCCGCCTCGGCACACTTGGGAGCTGACAAGGATGTCTCAAACACAGAACTTCTCTTCACTCACTTCCTTCCGTCAACTTCCCTCCTTCCTCCCAGGGAAAGAGCCCACGCGGAATCCGCGCAGCCTCCCCCACAGCACATGTGCTGTCCGTGCCCTCCCTGGCTTCTCCCCCATCCTCTTTCCCCAAGGAGGAGATTTGGTCCTTGTCTTGATCTTTGCTTTTCTGCAAGGCTGTCAGAAATCTGGCTGGAGGTCCCTACAGCCTCCCGCGTCCCCTGCCCTGCCCACGCCAGCTCTTCTTCCCAGCGCAAACATCTGGCTGGCTTTACCCGCAAGGCTCGAATTCTGGGCAGAGCAGCTTCTAGACCGAGCGCCCCAGCCAGCAAAGTGGACCCATCCCCGAGGACTTGGCTTGAACCTGAGGTCTGGCTGCAGGAGGGGCCGCTGCCCCCACACCCACCTGGCCCCTGCATCCTCCGTCCTGCACGTTCCTGTCCAATCAGATAGCTGCCCTCGATGCTTCAGAGCGGTTGCAAGGGTGCTGGAATCTGTTCAGGCTGTGAGGTAATCACTGGGACAGCAGCTCCGAGTCTGATGCGGCCCAGCCTCGGTCCAGTACGCAAGGCCGGACAGCACAGAGGTTCCCGAGGGGCGGCCTTGTTCATCTGTAAAGCCATCCTTCTGCAGGAGGACTTCCCAGGAGCAAGGGGTGCAGTGAGGGGGCCTGCAGACGGCACAGGCTATGACCCAGCTGGGACAGCCCCCTGCCGCCCTCCGAGGGCCCCTGAGCGTTCCAGGACGGGGCTGGGCTCAGGGCCTTGGACAGCTCCTGCCTGCCCACCGTGGGTGACCCGGCTGCCCTCCTACCCAGGCCTGCAGGGCCCGCACCCCCAGGAGAACGTGGCCCCTAGCTGGCACTGAGTGCTGAATGGGACCCCGTGGTCCCCAGCGTGACCTCTGAGGGGAGGCAGGAGCGTCCACAGAGGATGAGTGAGTGACCACAGCGGGAGAGGCCGGAGGCCAGAGTCAAAACCAAACCACTTCTGCCCACGCCAGGTGGGGAGGGGTCAGAGCACCAGAGTTGTGTCTCCCTGTGTCCCTTGGGGCTTGTCCCGGGTCCTGCCTCTCCTAAAGGCACCCCCAGCCCACACTGAGGAAGAACAGACTCAAAGAGACCACGGACGCCTCCCCACCCCCGCTGGAACTTGTGCTCACAGGCGGCGGGGGAGGGGAAGGGGGAGGGGAGAGAGTGAAGGTGGGGGCGGAGTCAGAGAGGACAGTGGGGATGCTCACAAGGCCTCTGTCCCTGGACACAGAGCTGTCCTCCATGGGGACCCCCACACGGACCCCTCCCTGTGGACAAGCCACCTCCAAAGGCCCTGGGGGACTTGAGGGAACCCTTGCTGTGGATGGAGGTTAAGGGAAAGCATGCCTCTGCCCAGGGGAGCTGAGCAGCCCTTTGGGGGTGTCCCCCACCAGCTCCATGGGCTTTGGGACAAACGTGCTTCTCCTGTGGAGGGTGTCACAGCCACACCGTCACACGCGTGCACACACACACATCGCTGCCACATACAACCACACACGTGTGCACACGCACACCCTTCAGAACATCGCCACCCCCAGAAAGCAAACCCCATCGAGTCAAAGCCCCACGCCCGCCCCGTTCTCCCCGCCGTCCTGCCTCCTTCCCATGCTGATTTACCGCCCCCGAGGCGCTCCCTGCAGAGCGTGAGGAAGCCCAGACTCCCCACACTTCCTCGTGGATCTCATTTCCTTGCCAGGAAAGTTCAAGGTTGGGTCAGATGCTTCGCCTTTGCACTGTGAGCTGAGTGTTCCCAGGCCCCTGCCCAGCCAGGCCCAGTGTCCCTTTGGGGGAGGCACATCCGAGGAGGAGAGGGTCCCAGAGCTGAGGGCAGGCGATGGTGCGCCCCAGGTGGCGACCTCCGTGTGGTGCCGCGTCCCCTGCCCATCCTGCGGTGGACTCCCACTTCCTCATGCGCGGTGCACCTGGGCAGACGCTACGTGTGTGGGGCAGGGAAAGGGAGGGTGTCCATCAGTGAGTCAATCAGCAAACATTTCTGGAGCCCCTGCTGTGTCAGGCTAGGCTGGACACTGGGCTTGAAGATGGACTGGCCAGCATGGCCCTGACCTTGTGAGGCATCGGGTCTCTGCCTGGGCCCACCTGTGCCGGCCTGTGCCGGCCTTCCTCCACCGGGGTGGCCGCCTGGGTTCTGTTCTTCCCGCGGCTGATTGCTCCTTGAACTGGACGCGTCGTGAGGGCAGGCACCGTGTCCACTCCTCACAGATGTCTGGTCCCGCGTCCACTCCGGCAGCCAGGAGGCCCCAGCAAGCACCACTGGACCCAGCGGGAGATGTTTTCCCAGAAAAGTCCCGAGAGGTAGAAGCCGGGAGCAACCTGGTGGCAGAGACAAGGGCCAGCTGGTCACAAGTCACCTGGACTTCGCAGGTGAACCTGGTCCAGGCCCAGCCCTGCCATCACCTCACGTTGACAGTGGTTGTTTTTAATTAATAGATTTTTTTCTTATTAAAAAGCAGTATGCATTTGTTGCTGAAATTTTTAGAAGCACCCTTAGCAAAAGTGAAAACACCCAAATATACTTATCAACTTGCCATGAAGAGGCAAACGACGGTAACTTAAAAATAACCCTTTAACGACAAAATTTCAGTGATTAAACTTTCAAACTTGTCAGTGTGTAAGCCACCAGCCGTCTTGTCAGTTTCCCCTCAACGTGTCTCTCTCCATAAAACTGGCTTTTTGTTGGGTTTTCCCCTGTCGCCTTTTTCGCTACTAGAAGTGGACGTCCCTGTGAGAGGGCGGTGCACCAGGTTCTCAGGCACTTCCCTGAGTGACGTTCTCGAGGCTTCGTGTCCCCTTTCCTGTAAAGGTCTGGGGTCATGCCAGGCACTCCCCGGTCTCCCATCCATGCGACGAGGCTGGAACTCCTTCGTAAGCTGAGGAGATTGCTTTTCCTTACTTTTAAGGGCTGAGAGCTGTGTTTCCACAAGACAGGCCCAGAAAGACAGCGCCCATATCCCAGGAGCCGGGGCGGGAACGTCCCTGCAGGCTGGCGGGCTGACTCGCCGTGTCCCTGTCCCTCCACCCCAAACCCCAGTGAAATGATGGAATAGTGCACAAAATAAGAGCTGGGCTACAAAAAATCTCCATCCCAGGGGTCGTGAGGAGTTCCTAGAAATGAGAGTGGACAGAATCAGCTTGGAGAAGAATCGATCCAAGTTGGCCAGCGGACAGTGCCGGCAAGGCAGCGTCTCCGTGAGACTCAGGAGACCCAGGATATGCTCCACGGAGGCCACGCTGAGATGGGAGATGCAGCGCGCGGGCTAGCCCCCAGCACCAGCTGTCAGACCACGTGGACTGGAACATGGCGCTGGGGGAGGCGGCTGGGGGAGGGGGCAGGCTTTCTCTCCCAGGAGGGCCCTGGAGCTGAGCGGGGAGGGACATCACGCCCGGGGACCCAAGGGCCACCAGGCAGAAGAGAGAGCTGGACCCACCAGGGACTGCCTCCCAGGGACCCTCCTCCTGTGTCTCGGTCCCAGGGGACCCCCTCTTTCCCCCGAGTCCTGGGCCCACCCTGTTCCTGCCCTTAGACAGCTTTTCAACACAGACATGCATTTTCTCAGCAGTCGATGCTCTATTTTTTTACAAGCTTATAAAAATTCCCTAGAATTTCTTGTGAACACAGAGTTGTGCAGAGAACAATGGAGCTGGGAGGACACGGGGGTGTCCGGGGGCCAGCTTGGCTCACTCCCTGGCCAAGTGACTCACGCAGAGCTGCGCCGGACCACCCGGAATCTGGTCTCTCACAGAGGTGGCAGCTTCCTGCCTGCCTCCGGGGTCGCGTGTGAAGAGCCAGATGGGGAGGTGGGGCCTGCAGCCCCTGGGTCCTCTCTCTTCCCTCCGGGATTCAGGGACCAGCCTAGGGTTTGGGGCTTCGCTCCTGCTCCCCATTTGTCCCCTCCTGAAAATATCCCGAATTCATATGATCCTGCGTCTGTGCCTGCATCACATACAAAAGGCCGTCGAACTTGGGAAGGAAGAATGTCTGAAATCCTGCTGTTTGCAGCTCAAGGCCACCTTCTTCATCACAGTCTCTGCCTGAAGCATGTCAGCACCACCATCTCCATCTCACAGGGCTCAGAGGATGAGGTCACCCCGGAATGATCGAGTGTGTCCAGCATCCACCACGGGAGGCAGCAGAGGGCTCAGTGGGGACTCGAGACCACATCCACTTCCAGCGGCTGCCCGGTCATCAGAGGGACGGTTGCTTGTGGCCAGCAGACAGTGCTGTGGGGAGTGGGGAGCACTGAGAGCCCCAGTATCGCCCACAGAGTCAGGAGCCCTGCTCACCAAGGCACCACGGGCCACGTCCGTGAGCCCTCCACCCTGAGGTCAGACAGAACCAAGGGTTAGCTGTAGCTGCCTCTGCCTTCTGTCTTAGCCGTGATGTTTCAGCCCCCAGGGGACTGGACATTTCAAAGCGCTGGTTCTTCATCACAGAGCGTTTGAGAAGCCCTCGTCTGAAATACAGTAAGTAATAACAAAATCAGCCCCGCGCACGTGTCCGGCACCTTGAGCTGCCTGTGCTGGCAGAGCGCCCACCCTGATGGGCACAGCGGGTGAAGCCATCTGTTTCTCGCCGATGTAGCACCGTGGAAACACTGCCTGGCACCAGCTAATTCATACGTAGAGAATGGCCTCTCTTGGTTTTATGAATCATTATTTACAAAGACAAATCAGACACTTGGATAAAAAAATTTTTTTACCAAAAAAGAGAATAATGTTTACATTTCAAAGCAAAAGAAGACAAAAAAATAAATAAATAAACAGATTTCTTCTGTAGAGCACAAGGAACCATATTCAATATCTTGCCAGTAGCCTACTATAAAAAAGAATATGAAAACAAACACATGTATGTACACCTATGACTGAGACAGTCAGCTGTATGCAAACTGACACACTGTAACTGACTATCTGTCAATAATTTTTAAAAAGCCCAAAAAAAGAGAGAAAAAGATGACAAACCAGTAGACACGGGCTCTCACGGGGCGCTGGGCTCCTGCAGGCTTCCTGCTGGCGGTGCCTCCCCTCTGTGTGTCCCCCATGGTGAGGCTCACAGGCTTCCCTTCCAGGAAGTGGGCCATCCTCACCTCTTCCTCAAATCTTGTAGCAAAGTGGCTGTGGGAAGCTGTCAGACCCGGTCTAAAATACTGGACAGTCTGGCTAAGGTGTCTAAGCCAAGACCTGGGTGGAACGAGGCTGGGGCCATGCACGGTTTGGAGAAGCCAGGTCCCCAGGGGAGGATGTGAGGGGCATAGGCAGACAAGGGCAGACCAGTTAGGAGCTGGTGTAGACACACTGCTGAGCTGACGGGGATGCTGGCTAGGGTGGGGTGTGGAGGAGGAGATGGAGAGAAAATTCACTTCCGAAAAGTGATTCTATGAATCACTCCCCATTTGTGCAACCCTGGTGGGGTGGGGAGTGGGGTATGAGAAAATTATAAACTGCCACTCTTTCCCAAGAGTAGTTAGTCTTGTTTCCAAGTTAAGTAATTTCTTTCCTTCCTCCCTTGTTTTAAACCCAAAGCCTAAGAATAATGAACTCAGACTTTAAGACTTCCATGGGTCACCCTGGAGGCTTCCAGGGAAACAGAGCAAAAACTAATTTCCCTTTTTGCTTTGAGTGCTAGGAAGCTCAGAGCCAGAACTGCAAGCCGCCCATAGCAACTGTACAGGGCCACCAGGTGTGCATTTTGGATTCTGTTTTTACACTTCTCTTCTTCCTTTTATCTTCTTTTTTCCCTGCACTTTGATTTCTCTCATAGTAACCACATTTTTGGATGATAGTGCCGGTAAATTTGGAAGAAAGAGGTGGGGACATTTTTCAGGACCAGTGGCTGCCTTGGCTTCCCTCCCCCACTGCACGAGGACACGGCCTCCCCAGTGCTGAGTTCAATTCAAGGACCAGGATGCTCGATGTTTGTAAACATTGCTCAGAGGAAACCCGTGGCTTGTCATGTAAATTCTTCCAAGTGGCGATCAGTGCAGAGAATAAAGGGCAGTGTGGGCGGGAACTCCCCCTCCTCTCACTCCGGCAGCTCCCACCTGGTGCAGAGCCCTGGGCCCAGTGGGGAGGCTGAGCCCTGGTGGCCCCTGTCTGGGCAGTGCTCCTTGTCCTCCGAGGAACGGTCAGAGCCGTGCTGTCCTCCCTCAAACTCAAACCCATCCCAGCTGCAGTGCAAAGTCTGGAAACCATCTCCCACCTCTGTCCCTTATGGGACGGGGCATAACTGATGACCACGAGCTCTTGTCTCTCAGCTGGACTGGGGTCCCGCAACGAACCCCGACTCCAGGGAGGGGCACCCTTCTTCACCCGTGCCGCTCATGGCTCGGCTGTTCCCCGAGGATCCGTCAGGCCACCCAGAGGCCATGGGAAGGCCGCTCAGCACCGTCCGGGTGTCAGGGCCCTGGCCTCCGCCGTCTCTGTGCCCCGCTTCCTGGCTGCAGCCGCGCCTCGAGGCCAGCAGGGAACTTTGGTGGCCGGAGTGTTCACGCAGCCACTCTGCTACTTATTTACTTAGTTATTTTTGATTATTCAGCTGTAGTTTCAGAAACATAAGTGGCTGTTTATTTATTTATTTGTACTGCAGTGTAGTTGACTTACAACGTTGCGTTAGTTTCAGGTGCACAGCAGAGTGATGCAGTTACACGTTTATATATTCTTTTTCAGATTCCTTTTCATTATAGGTTATTACAGCATATTGAATGCAGTTCCCTGTGCTGTACAGGAGGACCTTGTTGTTCATCTGTTTTATATGTAGTCGTGTGTATATGTTAATCCCAAACACCCGATTTATCCCTCCCCTCGACCTTTCCCCTTCGTAATCATAAGTTTGTTTTCTATGTCTGTGAGTCTGTTTCTGTTTTGTAAACAAGTTCATTTGTGTTTTTTTTTAGATTCCACCTGTAAGTGATGTCATATGATGTTTCTCTTTCTCTGTCTGACATACTTCACTTAATATGACCATCTCCAGGTCCATCCATGTTGCTGTAATTGGCACGATTTTACTCTCTTTTGTGGCTGAGTAGCATTCCATTACCTACTTTGTACCACAGCTTCTCTGTCCACTCGTCTATTGACAGACCTGTGGGCTGTCTCCATGTCTTTGCTATTGTATGCAGTGCTGCTGTGAACATTGGGGAGCATGTGTCTTTTTCAGTTAGAGCTCCGCCTGGGTGTGCGCCCCGGAGGGGGTTGCTGGGTAACGTGGTAAGTCTACTTTTATCTTTTTAAGGAAGCGCCATACTGTTTTCCATAATGGCTGCCCCAAACTGCATTCCCACCAGCAGTGCAGGAGGGCTCCCTTTTCTCCACGCCCTCTCCAGCGTTTGTCGTTTGTGGACTTTTTAATGCTAAGCCACCCTGAAATCTAACCCCTTTCATCCCCCCACGTCTACACCAGGGAGACGCCCGTGTGAACGCACATCTGTCCCTGGCCCTGCGGGACTCGGACCTTCCCTCCTGCTCCAGCCCCACTGGTCTTGGCCACGTGACGTGGCTGTGGCCTCTGCTAAACTGGCTGGTTTTTGGTCACAGGATCTGAGCCATGAAGACGCTGTGTACGACTGTAAGCTCCTTTCTAGAAAGCTTCAGAGTATTTCATGGTTTGTGTGTCGTCTGGGAGTTGGGTTTCTCTCATCCCTAACTAAAGCTTTTCCGATGCCGGTGAATTCCCTGGGCCTTGCTCAGACCCCATGTGCGTGTGAGGGGCGGTTACAGCCATCTGTCTCCACGCTATGTGAGAAGAAATGCGTCCTTAGCTGGGGCACAAACCTAACTCTATCAAATAGAAGAAACAGAAGGAAACCCATCTCTAAGGTAATTACTGGCCACAAAGTCTTAAGAATTATGTTTGTGATGCACACTCATAATCGTCCCTGATAAAATGAGCACGTTCAACACAAACAAATGGAGCTGTTTCTCTGAGAAGTTTAATGGCTTTTCCCCTCCATGGGCCACAGTGAGTCATGTGATGGCAAACTGACTCAAGAGGAATTCTGCTGAGTCGAGGCTTTGCCCAGATAACATCAGTCCTGGTGCAGACCTGTTAACAGCCTAAGGCCTTCCCAAAGGAGAACTTGCAGTCAGCTGTAAAAGGCAGCCGGGAAGCTCAGACCCTTTACCTCCAGAATCACTCGCCACCACATTCTGAAAGGCTTTCCGGTTCCCCGGCCCCCGCCCCGGTCTTGCTCAGCGCCCACCCCCACCCCCCGCGACAAACAGCAGAGCCCAGGCCCGCCTGCTCCAAGGCCCAGCGGGGAGACGGCTCGGGGGGGCCTGGAGCCGCTGCCCACGGCACCCCTCTCACGGCCAGCGTCCTGGCCACGCGTGGTTTGCGGGGCAGGGTCCTGCCGCGGCGCAAGGCTGAGCCCTTGGTGCCACCCTCTTTGACTTTGTGGCATCGTTGATGGGGAAAGAGACGGGAGGGTTTGGTGGACCGGCTCCACTCTGGAAACCTGCCAATCCCGCCGCCCTCCCCGGCCCACCCCAGGCCTTATCAGCTAATCCCACGTGAAGTGGGGTCCTCAGAGGTTTCCAAGCTCATCTGGAGGGGCGGGGGGAGGGAGCCACACAGCCGCTTTATGCTGTTTCCTGTGCTTTTCATAAAAGAAAAAACATCATCTCCATCTCCATCTGTTTTCTTTTTCAGATAAAATCTATTTTAGAACAGAAGTATGCACTGCACGTTACCACGCTTGCCTCCCCAGCGCTTGGACGGGGCCTCCTCCGTGGGTGGCTGCAGCTGCGGCCGGCCCGTCCCTCCAGCGCGCTCAGAGCTGGGCAGGGGGTCAGGCCCCCGGAGCGCGCCCCGCGCGGGCGAGCCCAGGGGAGCCCATAAATAAAAGTGCGTGAGCCCCACAGGTGGCCGTGCTGTCGGGGACCCCACCCCCAACTCCCCACAGGCCCAGACCCCCTGCGCTCCCAGGGCCTCGCCCGGCCTGATGAGGGGCGGACCCCCGAGACTGGGGCAGCTCCGGGGAACCTTCCCCAGGTGCCACTTCCTGCAGCCGCACCTCCACCTCCACGACGCTGGAGCAGAGTGGGGTCGGGGCCTCTGGTGAAGCAGAATCTAACCGAAGTACCTGCTTAAGGGATTCTCAGCGAGAGTGACGGCTCACCTGGGACGCCCAGCCTGAGGTCTGGTGGGCTTTCTGGACCCCAGTCCTCGGGCAGAGGCTGGTCGGACACACCGGCCACATCTGCCTGCAGCTGAACTCCTAGAGAGGAGTTCTGAGTGCGCCCAGCCGGGGTGCCCTGCCCTGGTCCACGGGGCGCTGTCCCCAGTTAGCACCGTCCCGTCCCCAACATCGCAGCCTCCGCACATCAGCACACAGCAAGGGGGTCTGCCAGGCCAGTGTCAGCGACACCAACCACAGCCCCTCCGGGTAGCACGGCCTCAGAGTCAGCTTCACTGAGTTGAGGGGCTTAAAGCAAATGTTAACTCGACACTGGTGACGGGAAGAAACATATATCGCTAAATATATGCTGAGGAAACTTCTTCCAGCCCATTTTCAGCAGTGAGGACAGACATAGTCTCAGGCAGCATACTAGTGCACGCCTGGGGGGGGCTTGGCTGGGGGTCTCCAGCCACGGGGAGCGGGAGGAAGGATGCCCGAGGCCGGCGCCCTTCCTCACCTCCATCTCTCTTCTCGCCCAGAACCACCAGCCCTGCCGGACCAAGCCCCCGCAGGAGCTGGCTTCTGATTCAAGGTGGTGATTTGAAACGTGGCAGCATTTTTAGGAAAAACAAGAAAAAAATAAAACCAACAAAGGGCTTGACAACAAGTAACGGAGAGAAAAGAAGGAAGTGGCCCGAGCCGCCCGCAACAAATGTCTTTCTCGATGATGGGAGGAGCTGGCGCCTCACCGCACGGCCCCGCCGGGCCAGGCTGCGCCTGGACGCGGGCGGAGGATCTCGGCGTTGTCAGGATGACCCTCTCTGGGAAGAAGAGTGCTTTCTCCTGTAGCTAAGGACACGGACGCAACTCAGGACTCCTTCCCAGGCCTGGTGTCGGGGAGCCGAGGCCCCGGCCTGGCCCGTCCATCACGCCGGCACTTCTGGTCTGAGTGTCCCGCGCATTTGACTTTTCTCAGGTTCTCGGCCTTGCGCGCCAGGCTCCCCGGGACCGCGGCCTCCACACGAGGGAGGGCCTGCCGGCTGGGGTGGCCGCACAGCGGGTCCCTGCAGGTGGCCTTGGGCGGCCCTGGCTACGCACGGTGGGAATGCCAGAATGCCAGGCCACCAGCCCTTCCCTGTTGCCCCAGGAGAGCCTTTATATCCTCGGATGACAATCAGAACCAGATGTTTCTCCAAACCGGGGAAAGGCGGCGGCACGCCCTGCTCTCAGCGCCACTGGTGTTGTCTGAGGGGGTGGGCCGGTGACGCTGGCACAGCCGGACTGTGCAGCCCGAAGGCGGCGGGGCCCAAGCCACACTCAGGCAGCCACCCAGGGGCAGCGGCTTGAACGTGGTGGGGCCAGCGGCTCCACCCTCGGGCGTCTTCTCCTGGTGGCTGACCTTTGTCCCTCCCTGTCACCCCCCCCCCCGGGCCCAGTGCCCTGGAGGCTCCCCGCTCCAAGCCGGCCTCATGATAGCTCAGCTCATTTTGCCGGGGCGTGACTCAGCCCTTGGTTGCCCATTGCCAAATTCCCAACCCTGCTCGTCGCCGTGAGCCAGGCTGGGGAGGTCGTCGGGGCAGGGTTGCAGGTCAGCGCATCAGAAGGGTGTCTTCGGGTCACGGGACCATGGTGCGCAGACCCCGCAGCCTCTGGGCCGGCTGCGGTGGGGGCCCCCAGACACAGCAGCGGGCCTGCCGTGCAGCCTGCACCCCCGTGCTCGTCACTGTCCACCCCCAGCCTTCTCCAAACCTCAGCCACTGCCTCCCAGCCCATGGGGCCCTCTGTCCACATCAGTGACTTTCAATGCCCCTGCCTTCCGCCTCTGACACCCCTCAAACCACCCCTTTCCTTGGAATCACGAGCCAGGGCTCACTGCTGCCCACCGAGGTAAGATGCTCTCGCCGGCCCTCCAGGAGGCTGCTTCTCAGAGAGAGACGGGCGAGTAACTGCAGAGCATGAACAACTGTGGATGTGGAGGTAGGTCCCGTGCAGGGCGCCGCACGGCAGGGCAACGTGCCGGCCCGAGCCGCGCTGCCCACAGGCCCGTGCGTGGGGCCGGCTCCTGCCCCTCCCCGGCCGCGGGGCCCTGCGACGTGGCCAGGGTGACTGAGAACTGGGTTTTCCATTTCATGTCACTTTAATTAATTTGGATTTAATTTAAATCCGTATGTGGCCCGTGGCAAGTCCTAAAGGAGCCACCGAAAATACTGCAAAAAGTTCGGAATTGAGACATTTTAAAATGTGGAATTTTTTTAAAAGAGAAGAGCCGCTAGGACGCTGGGGGTGACGTCAATCTGCCGCTGGTGAGCACGGCGGTGCACCCTTCGTGTCCGGCGTGACCTCACCAAGAGGAGACGCGCCAAGTGGGGGCAGCACTGTGCCGGGGGTGTTTGCCCCAAACAGGCAAAGCCTTCCTGCCAGCCACTAAAGACTGAGCACCAAGCCACCGCGCAGGAGCCCTTACACCTGGAATTTGGAACCCGAGGCGCAGACACTCACCCCAGTATCACCAAGGGCGTGCAGCTGTGCCCTGGCCCACGGGGGCGGCCCAAAGCCTGCAGAGACCAGATGGAGCCCTGAGGGCCGTCCTCCCCCGGCCTGGCCACGCTGCTCCAGGAGGTCCGGGCGCAGGTCGAGATGGGACTCAGGGTGCAGGGTGGAGGCCACAGGGGCTTGGGGTGCAAGGGGCACCGTTTTGCACAGGGAGGCATTTATTTAATGAAGAAGCACTTGGGTGATGTTTCCTGGAAGTCACTGTTCCCACATAGAATGACTTTGTCAATAAACTCCCCACCATTGTCCACCTCCTGCAGAGATGCCGCAGCACAGAGGTCAGCTGCCCTCCGGGACTGGGAGGCCCAGGCAGGCACCAGCGTAACGTCGGGCTGTGCTTGCAGAGCCTCACCTGCGACCTCGGGGTGGTAGCGGTGACACCCCTCAGGGATGAGGGGGTGCTGGACGGCGCCCAGAGTGCCCTGAACGGGCCGCGGTCTGCACGCGCCTTCTGTACCAGTGTTTCTCGTTGGGGCAGTGCCGTGCCGACAGCAAAGGAATGGATGGGGCAGCCCCAGGCCGAGAGGCCCGGGGGGCGGCTCCATCGCCCATGAGCCCCCCTGCCGTTGCCCCTGGCGGCTTGCGGTTGGGATGAGACTCCCCTGGGAGTAGACCAGGGCTGCGCCCCGGCACCGGGGCTGGGAAGCGCCAGGCTGTGCCCTGGCAGCAGCCCCCGTGGGCTCTCTGCTTCCTGCGTGGAGAGGCTCACGGCTGCAGCAGCTCCCGGGACCCACAGCCCTCAAGGGCGGGCGCAGCGGCGTGAAGCATCTCGCTCCTTGAAGGAACATTCTTCCCCCTTGCAGGCCCTGCGCCGTCTTAGTCTCCCACCATGAGCGCCGACAGGCCCCCCCCGGAGCGCGGAGCCCCACGTCGCTGTGAGAGGTGACATCGGGTCTGCGAGCTCACCTGTGTGAGCGCGCCCTCCGCCGCCAGCCGCAGAGCCTGGAGAAACCGGGACGGCGGTTGCGCGCTGGTGCCGGCCTCGCGGAGACGTTTTCCTTCACGGTGTGATTTGCCCTCACTGAGGTGTGATTGATGTAGTGTAGACTTCGCCCGCGGTGAGCACACGAAGTCAGCGATTTTCAGTAAATGCGTAGATTTGTGCAACCATCACCACAATCCAGTTTTCAGACATTGTTGAAATATTTCCATCCCGCTGAACCAACATGTTCTCTCGTGCCTGTTTGCCCCGGTCCCGGCCCCACACCCGCTGGCACGTGTCCCGTCCCCATGGAGCTGCCTTTTCCGACGTTTCACGTGGATGGACTCATACAGTGCTTTCAGTAGGTGGGATGTTCTAGACCTTCGTCCGTGCCGTGGCAGGTGCCAGACCTTGTCCCTGTTTATGTTTGTCCCCGAATGGCATTCAGTTGTATGGAGAGATCACACTTTGCTCTTTCAGCCAACAGCACGGGGACATCGGGACTTTCCGGTCCCTTACGGACAATGCCAGTTTGAACACTTCCATACAAGTCCTCGTGAGGACGTGTTTTCGCTTCTTCTGGGTGTCACATCAGTCTGCCTGGGCTGTGAGAACCGGCCCCACAAGCCAGGTGTCTTGTAAACGAGTTTATTCCCCGCAGCTCTGGAGGCTGGAAAGTCCAAGATCAAGACGTGGGCAGGCTCGGTGTCTGGCGGGGTCTGCTCCCCGGTTCACGGACGGCCGTCTTCTCGCTGTGCCTTCTGTGGCACAAGGGGTCGGGGAGCCTCTGGGGCCTTTATAAGAGCACTAACCTCATTCATGAAGGCTCTGCCCTGGTGACCTGCTCACCTCCCCGCGGCCCCACGTCCTGCTGTCACCACCTTGGGGGTGGGGTTTTAACGTTAATTTTGGGGGGGACCCGAGCATTCAGACCATAGCGGGTATACACCTGAGTCACGCGGTAACTCAAGCCTCAGCATGGTGAAGAGCCGCCGAGCTGTCCTCCACGGCGGTTGCTCCATTTGACGTTCCCACCAGCAGTGGAAGAGGGTTTAGCTTCTCCACAGCCCGCTGTCACCTGGGGCCTCTCTCTGACAACAGCCTTCCTGGGGGTTGTGAAGTGAGCACCGCCGAGGGTCTGGCTGCGTCCACCCTAGTGACTAACGACATGGAGCACCTTTCACGGCCACTGTACACCTTCTCTGGAGCAATGGCTATTCAGATCTTTCACCCATTTCTAATTGGATTGCCTATCATCTTCTCATTGACTGTGAAAGTCTGTATCCTGGATACAAGTCCTTTACCAGGTCCATGATTTCTAAGAAATGTTTCCCAGTCTGTGACTTGTCTCTTCGTTTCCCCAGTGGTGTCTATATGACACGCAAGATTTTGTTAATCTTGATGGAGTTAAATTTATCATTTTTTTCTTTCATGGTTCACACTCTCAGCGTCAAGCTCAAGCACTCTTTGCCTAAATCAAATTCCCAAAGATCTTCTCCTGTGTTTCCTTGGAGTTTGAGTTAGGTCTGTGGTCCGTTTTGAGTTAATTTTGTAGATGATGGGAGGTAAGAGTCAAAACTCATCTTTTCTGCGTATGGGTTTCCAGTTGCCAGCAGCTGTGTTGAGAAGGCTCTTTTCTCTGTTACTTTTGCGTAGCACCTTTGTTGAGAGTCAGTGGCCATGCCTGTGAGCGTGTATCTGTGAGCTCTGAGTCTGTGCTCCATCGATGCCCATGCCTGCCCTGTGCCAGGCACTCACAGCCGTGATGACGGCGGCTTCAGAGAAGGAGTTAGAGTCTGGCAGCATAAATCCTCCTTCTGTCCTTCTTCAAAGTTGTTTTGGGCCTTCCGAGTCCCTGAATTTCCAAGTAGATGTCATGGCCACCTGACCAAGTTCTACCAGAAAAGCCTCATCTGGGGAGTTTGTAAGGTTAAATTGACTGTATAAACTGATTTAGGGAGAATTGTGATCTTGAGGTACTGAGTCTTCCAATCCCTGAACATGGAATTCTTCTCCAATTGCCTGCACCTCCCTTAATTTCCTTCAGCAATGTTTTAGTTGACAGCGTCAAAGTTTTGCTCTTCCTTTGCTGAATTTATTCCTAAATGTCTTTATTCTATTTTGACACAACTGTGAATGGAATGATTTTCTCCATTCCACTTTGATTGTTTGTTGCTAGTATATCGAAATAAAAACGATTTCTGTCTGTTGAGCTTGTATCCAGTAACTTGCTGAACTCAACTTAGAGTGATTAGTTCTCGGGCCAAACCTGCCGAACGGCAGAGCAGAGACACTCGCAGCTCGCCCTCTCCCACAAGCACACCGGGAATTACGCCTACAAAGCCACGGAGTCGCGCAGAGCACCTGCTGAACTCTGGCAGAGTGTTTCTCGCTTCAAAATACAGGAAGATTCTCACAAATTCTGCTAAGAGAAAAAAAGAAAAGAAAACCTTGGTGCAGGGCCGGTCCTGCCGGGAGGGAGCGGGCAGGAGGAAGGGCCCCTCATGCTGGGACGCCCCCTCTTCAGCCGGGAGGTCAGTGGGGATAGAAGCAGAGCTCCCGAGGCTCAGAGGAGAAAGTGGCCGCCACTTGGCGGACAGAGTACAGGGGAAGTGCCCTGCGGGATCCCTGCGACCCCGGCCGTAGACCCAGCCAGCGGGACGAGCCGAGACTGGCTGCTGGAGACGGCGAGGAGCCCGGGCGGAGGGCAGTGTGAGCGCGGGCTGGAACAGTGCAGCTGGGGACCCCCACGGCAAAGCACCAATGCTGGTGGGTGTGGGGGGGCACGGGGGTGGGCACAAGGGGCCGCAGCGCGGCCGCCGTCCCTGCTCGCCCTGCTGCGGGCGAGTTCTCGGGAGAGGAGGGGTGGGGCTCAGGCGCAGCATCGCAGCTGCGCGGAGGAGGGCTGTCGGCTGAACCCCGCCCTGTGGCCCTGCAGCTCCACTGGGGGACAGCCCCGGGCAGAAGGCGGATTGCTCTTGGTCCCTCTGTGGACCTGCCCCTCTGGGAGGAGGGGCAGTGAGCAGGATTCCGGCCCACGGTGGGGGGAGAGTCCGCATATTTACAACAGGCCAGGCACCGCGCCACGTGCGGAGGTGGCGTGGGGTCTGCGCCGGGGCTCAGGTGTGTGACCCCACGCTCACTGCGGCGGGCCCTCGCACCTGGCACTGGTGGACTCCGCGCTGGTGGTCCCTGGGGCCCAGAACCCGGGGGACACCCGAGCAGGAGGCCAACATTCCAGCAGCTAAGGCGGGGACAAAGGCAGCGTCAACAGGGAGCACGACAAGTGACAGACGACCCCACGGCGGGCACTGCCCAGGGGACATATCCTGCCGAGGCACACGCGGCGACTCTTCTTCACAGCTGAAGCGCTCCCACCCTGCCGACCACACACCGCAGCTCAGAAGCGGGTCCAGACGCCTCTGTTCCAGCCAACAGCGGAGCAGACCCGGCCCCTGTCAAGGCTGTGACCACACAGAACAAAAGAGGAAGGCGTCTCCGTCAACAGCAACACTCGGGGCAGGCTCTGCTCACACAGCGCCAACCACACCCCCGTCAGTGGGGAAGCAGCCAACACAGCAGAAGGACGTGCCAACCGTCCATGGTCAGAACAGCCTCGCGGCAGAACTGTTCGAGGCACACGGTCTGCACACGTACACTCCGACTTTAAACAGAAACAAACAAAAAGCCGCCTTCAAGACCACAGCTGGTAACTGGGCCACAGAGCCAGGGGAGCAGAGGTGAGACAACGGAGCAGAGGACCCACCGTCAGAAGAACAGGAGAAGTGCCCTGAAAGAACGAACAACCACATAGACCTCGACAGCTACCGGCCCGTGACTTCAGAAGGGGACGGTCAGTGCACCGCAGGAGCTAGAGGAGACCGTCAGCACAGACAGAACACGGCAAGGAGGAAGTAGGAGCCGCAAAGAGGAGCCAACTGACAACAGAAAACTCAACGGCTGAGGTGAGAGCTGAGCGAAAGGCAGTCAAAGGCAGACCAGGTGATGCAGAGCAACAAGTAAGTGGCTTGGAAGACGGGATAACAGGAGTCACCCAATCAGAGCAGCAGACAGAAAAGCAAGTGGAAACCAATGAAAGCAATTTAAGGGACCTTTGGGATAATTTGGAGTTACTAGTCTAGATTCATTAGGATTTTCTTTCGGGTCATCTTGAATACAGTTTTACTTCTTCCTGCTAATCTGGATGCATTTACCTTTTTCTAGCCTTGTTTCATTAGCTAGAACCTCTAGCAAATGCTAAACAGGCAGAGAAAGTGGGCACCCCTCGCTTTTCTCCCAGTCTCGTGTGGAAAGCGTTCAATCTCCCACCATTAAGTACAACATTTGCTGCAGGAATTTTTAGTGTCCTTTGTAGTTATGAGGAAGTTTCTTTCTATTCCCACTGGTTGAAAATTTTCATCATAAATGGGTATTGGATTCTGTCAAACGCATTGTTTGCATGTATTGAGACGACTGTGTTGCAAAGTTCCGTGACGACAGGTCCACCATCTGACGTGCAGGACCCGCTAATAATACGTGTGGGAGAGCCGTGAGCGTTTTTGGAGACTCCTAGCTCCAAAGGGGCTGATGGCGAGACACAGACACCCAGATGGTGGAGTCAGCAGGCAGCCCTGGACCAGAAGTGGCTCTGTGGTCACAACCAGGCAATGGAACTCAGTTTCGCAGCCTCCTGGAAGCCCAGCCCATCCTTCTGTAAAGACCAACGCCTGCAGCTCAAGGCTGTCGTCAATTTAAACTGAGTCCAACATCAAAACGCAAGGTGCCGTTGCTGGACTGTCAGAACCTCCGATGAACAGCAGCCCTTGTGCAATCATCAGGTTCAACTAAGAGAAACACAGGGTTCACTGCGTGAAGGCCCACTTGGTGTCGGGTGTGCAAGGACCGTGTCGCCTGAGGAACTAAGGTGCCGGGGTCCACGTCAAACCGTGGACTCGGGGCTCACCCTCCTCACTGACCTCCCTGGGCCTCCTGCAACAAGCATCCTGGTTCTCTCCCTCCCTGGCCGGACACAGCACTGGCCCAGGGTCACCCCATCCTCCTCTCTGTCCCCAGGGTCATCACTGGCGGGCTCTAGCTGGGGGCCCCCGGCAGAGCAGGGGGTGTTAAGAGAACCCCACCAGATCACCCAAGCCTCCCCACCAGGGCGAAGAGTCTCATTTTTTAAGCTGTTTTCTTCTGGGGATGTTGGGCACCACTGTCACCTCTGGCGTCTAACCAGGGTCAGGGCTGGGGGCCCAGGATGGGTGGGGACAGCTGGATGGGGCTGCAGCTCCAGAAAGCACCGCCAGGTGGCGCTGGAATCACAAGGCTTCCCCAGGCTGGGCCTGGGCTGGTTGGGGGGGCGCTCTCTGCAGGCCCCCACTCTCCTCACTGCCCCCCAGCACTGCCACCTCCTTTCCTCTGCAGAGCCTTTTGGTGGCGAAGTCTCCCCAGTCTCAGAAAGCCCTGGGAGCCCGGCATGTCCAGCCTCTCCCGATGCTCCGCTCTTGCCCCCCCCCCCCCCCGCGAGGGAGCGAGAGGGTGCCGTGGCCCCACCCCCAGGGAGAGGGGCCTGGAGAAGACGCCCGCCCACACTGGCTGCCTGCGGGGACCTTTGCAAACCCATCGGATTAAGTTAGCAGCGTGCAAAAGCAGCGTCTTTCGCATTTGGTCAAAAGGACTGGGCGCAGTTAGGCACAGAAGTCTGGAGCCGATGCTAACTTCCACGTCCCCAGGGCCGAAGGCGACACTGCCCGGCTCCAGCCCTCCCGGGACTAGGCCGGAGCTGGAGGTGTGCGGACCCCAGCCCAGGGTGGGGCTGAGGCTTATGGTGACGCCCAAACCCGGAGGAGCCTGCAGAGATGGGGTCCCAGCCACTCAAGGGTGAGTTGTGCCCAGGGCGTCTTCCAGGTCCCTCTGCCACGTGGTCCAAAAGGTGCAGAACGGAAGACGGCAGACCTGCCACACTTGCACAGCTGGTGACACGACAGCAGCCGGGGTCCTGGCTCTGCCTGGGTTTTCCCATCAGACCCACAGCAGGGGCGGGGCGGGGGCACACCCTGGCACGAGGACGGGGCCAAGAGTCCAGGAGCTGCCTACCCCCCCAGCTCCTGGAGTCCCATCCGGCCACCCTGCACCTGCTCCTCTCTGGCTTCCTGCCCCATCCTGTCCCACAGCCCAGCCCTCCTCCAGGGGACACGACCCCACAGCCCTGGAGGCCCAGGGGAGAACCCACCTGCTCCGCTCATCGGTCCAGCCTGGGCCCTGCTGGGGGCCCGTCCTGATCACCAGGACGACACGGGCCAGAGGGTCCCAGGCCGGCCTCAAGACTTGTCTTCTCTGCCCTAAGTACCCCATGAGCCCCTCCCACCAGCCACACTCTGCTTGGACCTGGGGATGCAGACCCAGGACCCCATCCCTGGGCCGAGGAGCCCCGTGGGAGGTGGAGGCTGGCCAGAGCCCTTCCTGTGGGGCCCCCAAGGACCGGGACTGAGGCTCAGAAGCACCCTGAAATGCAGGAAGCTGCTGAAGGCCCCAGGCCTCCCCCACCCCAGAGAGTGCTGCACAAAATGCCAAGGGGGTCCCAGAGCTCCAAAGCCCTCCAGACTCCCTGGGGGCTCCAAGCCAAGATCCCTGATGTGATGGACACCCTGCAGGCCTGTGGTGGCCCTCAGACGTGAGCCCAGCTGTGCCCAGTGCCCCCCTGCCCCCCGGCTCTCCCACAATGACTGTGTGGGTCTCTCAGGGCTGTGGTAACAAACCTCCAGAAACTTGGGTGCTTAAAACCACTGGAATGTCTTCCTTCAGCGGAAATCAAGGTCCAGGCAGGACCACACTCTCTCCAAGGCTCGGGGGGCTTACTTTCTGCCCCTTCCAGCGTCTGGGGTTCCAAGTGTCCCTGGGCTGGTGGCCGCGTCACCCCACCCTTGCCCCCGCCTTCACTGGCTCCTACTCTGTGCCCGTGTCCCCTTCTGTTTCTTTTAAGAGCAGCTGCCATTGGATCAGAGCCCACCCCACCCACAGCCCGGGATGGCCCTGCCCTCCGCACAGATCCGCTTCTCAAATAAGGTCACACGCACTGGTATCAGGGGTTGGGAGGCGGGTATCTCTTTTGGGGGACCCCACTCACCCCACGACTGCCGGTCTCAGGGACAGAGGTGCAGGCCGTCAGGAATGAGTGTCTCTTGGCAAATGCGGGCAGCGCCCCACCCCCACCCGGCTCAGTGCAGGGAGGGGCCGAGGCCCAGTCTCACCTGGCCACCACCGTCCACGCTGGTCAGCCCCCTCCCGGCCCCAGGTGCCATGGGCAGCCGCAGGCCGTCAGCGGGAGGAGAGCCTTCCCGAGCTGCTGGCCGATGGGCCTTCTCCCCAGAGGGCCTGGTGCAAGGTCTCCAGGGGGAATCAGAGGGCAGGACTCCACCTGGGGTCGCTGTCCTGAGGAAGAAGTGCCACACGGAGACTTGGGACCAACCTGGCCCTCCCCGCCCCCTCCGCGTGTCTGGAAGAGCATTTGGGGCAGCAAAGGGGAGGCTTCCCGGAGGAGACGCTGTGGAGGAAGGGTGTTCCCAGGAGCCCGGCCCGCAGAGGGAGCAGGTGCAGGGCTGGCGGTCTGTGCGGCCTGGTGCCTGAGGATTTTACAGGGGCACACGCATGAAAGCGTGTGCTGTGCTGGGGGCGGGTGGGGGCGACCAGGCCCAGGCGGGGGCCCTGCAGGCAGGAGGAAACTCGTTGTCTGGGGGCAGCGGGCACTTGGACAAGAGCCCAGGCAGCGGATGAGAAGGCAGAGGTGGGGCAGCCTCCCGCCGGCTCAGCTGCCCTGGAGCAGCACAGCCTCCTCGCCCGCCCCGGGGGGGGGGGCATCGGGGGTGGTTGCGGTCTTTCCAACCTGAGAGTCTTGACCTAGAGAGGATGCCATCTCTCCGCCCCTGTTCACAGGGCACGTTGGTCTCGCTTTCACCTTTCTACGATGCGCCCCGTAGCTGGTGGCCGTGGCCAGGCGGGTGCAGGGAAGCAGACTGGCGATGCTGATGTGCTGGGAGCTGCCCACGGGCTCGGCCTGAGCCAAGGGAGGAGGGACGGGGCAGGACCAGGCAGAGGGAGGCGCTGAGCAGCGACCAGCACCTGGCGCCTCTGCAGCTGGCGGACCTCGCCCTGCTGATCGCTGCGGGAGGGGCTGCCGCCCAGATCCCCCATGAACAGGCCCCAGTGCAGGCTCGGGCTGCGGCCTCCAGCAGGGAACCGGGAACCGGGCCTTCTGTCCTGCAGGGTCTGAGCCGCGCAGCGCAGGGTCCAGGCGCCCTCTCCCCTCCGAGAACTGCTTTCAGCTCCTTGAACTTGTTGGGCAGCTGATGAACAAGGAACAGGGGAAATCCTGCGGGAGAGCAGCAACGTGGTGACGGCCGTCGTGGCCGGGCTGCGCGGGGCGCGCTCACCCAGGTGGCGCTTCCAGCGGTCCTGACCGCGCCGCGGGGGCCGGGCGTCCTGCGGAAGGGGACCGGCCAGAAGCCGAGGCGCCGGGCGGCCAGGCCCCGCCGCAGCCGTCTGCCCCCAGGACGCGGCGCGAGGAAGCGAAGCGCAGGGGGACGTGCTGGAAGACACTTCCCAGTGTCGCACATTTTCCTCCAGAACGGCTATCGGGCTCCTCGGGGAAACTGCTCTTCCAGACCCAAGTTGGGCAGGGTGACTGGAAAGTCAATCTCCATTCACGTAAATAAGGCGTATTCAGAAAACGCCTTTGTGTCAGAAAAGGAGAAAGGAACGTCCCCAGCGCCGCACTGAAGGCGCCCCTCCCCGTCCTCCTTGGAGGCATCGTTCAGAGTCAGGGCTTCTGTGTCTTCGTCACGTTTGCACCGGACGAGGCGGTCTTCCTTGCTTTTTTCACTCCTAAAAGGCGTGTTCCACTCGGGGAGAGCGGGGACAATCAGCCCAGCCCGGGTGGGCGCCCCAGCTCCCGACTGGTAAATATTTCCAGGGGTTCCCAGCTTTTCACTGAATAATGCTGAAGTGAGCCTCTCCGTACGGAAGATGTCTTCTGTAATTAGATTTACGTCCTTGGGGCCGATTCCCAGAGTGAAGTTACCAGGCCGAGGCACAGCCATCCGCAAGGTTCTTAGCAAATATTCTCCGGGGTGTCCTTGGCCGTGACCGTCCCGCCGACAGTGGCCTGGTCACGCCGCGCACCCTCCACTGCACAGACGGGTCGTCCACGTGACCGCGGCCCCCAGCAGCACCCTGTCCCCCCTCCAGTGAGTGCGTAGGTCACTCACAAGGTCAGCTAGCTTCCTGGATGGTTGTTGATCGGTCATATCTCATCTTCTGTGACTCGTCTGTTCATGATTTAAAAAACAGTGTGTATGAGTTTTGCATGGATTATAAACACTGAACCTTTGCTGCACTGGCTTCGTGGTCTGTTTGGTAAGTTCAGTGTCATTAGACGGGAAGTTTTTTTCCCTTTGGTCAGCCTTGATCAGTGTTCATCCTTTGTGGCTTTGTATTGCTCCTTCTGCTTTTCTTAAGGGAAGAGTTCAAACAGACACAGGAGGGGAGTGTGACGGGGGCCCCATGCTCCTGGCCAGGCTTCCTCCAGCCGCACGCCCGTCTGCTCCCGCCGCCGTGGGGTCCCTGTGCCGCAAGCCCTCCGCCTCGAGCACCCCGCGCTGCGGCCTGCATCCATGACCCGCTGCCCACGGCCACGTCGCTTCCGTGACTCTCACACTCTCAGTCCTGCCCTCACTGGACAGACGAGGACCGCTCACCCGAACCTTCTTGCAAAACAGGCTTAGGCTCCAAGTGGTCACCCACCTGCCTCTATTTTGACATATTGGTGCGAAGGAGAAGGTGGCCTCTCCCCAGACAGCAGTAACTCCCAGGCAGTGCCCGCGCTCATCTTTTTATTTAAAATTCATCAGAGATGGTCTGCGTTGCTCCCGCAGGTGGGCCTGAGTCATGTGTCTTATGACAGGTTCTGGGACCTGCCTCCTGCTGGCCTTTCTCTGAGTTTTGCTGGCTGACCCTGCCTGTGAGCAGCCTGGAAACTTGTAACCTCACTCCCACCCCAGGCCACTCGAATAACCCTGGGCTGGTGATTTACTGAGTCCCCGCGTGAAGGCAGGAGAGGCTGCCATCTGTGTATCGGTGTCTGGGTTTCCTTAGGGAGTCCTGGCCTCTTCATTGTCACTGTCTCCCTCCTAGAGGGTCACAGGAGGGGGAGTGCAGTGGGAGGGGTGTGGAAGATGGGGAGGTGCCCCCCACTGCTCCCCATCCATGCTGGGGGCTGGCCTGCAGGTCAGGGTGGAACCCCACACCCACCCTCCTTGTAGGGGTGGGGTTGCTCCTCCCAGGAGCCCGGCCACTCCCAGCCAGGGGACACTTCCTTTTCCCCCTCTCAGACCCTCTGGAGCCCATCCCTCTGCCTCTCCAGTACCTGCATGCAATTTTCATTCCAATCTTGACGTGAAATCACATCAGTAATCCTGCTGCGCGGCAGCACCGCGGGGGAGTCATCACGGGCTGGCGAGAGCCTCCCTTCAGCTCCGGGAGCGAAGGCAGAAAATCGGAATCAAGCAGTTTCTGATCACACGTCGGGAGCCGCCCCTGGACTGTGGGGACAGCAGGGGGCACGCGGAGCCACCTGCCCACCTGCTCCTTTTACAGAGGAAACTAAGGTCCCGTGAGGTCAAAGGGTGCACCCTGGTTCAAAGCCATCTGCTCACCCCCCCTTTCCTAGCAGGGCGTCTGGGGAGTTCAGCCGGGAAGAGGGGTGTGGAGGGAAGTTCTTCGGTAGGGGACGGTGGGCTCTGCCCGCATCTGGCCTGCAGGTGGCTGCCTGGGCATCGGACCGGGGCCCTTCACGTAGGGCGGCTTGGGCGGAGAACCTGAGCCCCCGTGGGCCCCACCCATGAGGAGGAAGGGCCTTCTCCCGGCTGGGTTTGTCCGGCAGGGAAATGGGCCGCTCGGCAGTGGTCAGACCCATCCCCAGAGGCTGGTTGAGGGGCATCTGGTTCTGAGCGAGGGCTGGGAGGCTGACCCGGGGCGCTCTGTCCCTGAGGGATGGCCCCTGGATTCGATCGCAGTGAGTGGGGGCCGGGTGGGGGAACTGAGAAGCCCAGGACCCCATTCCTTCCCCATGGAGTGGGCAGAGAGCGCAAGGGGGAGTTTGGAGGGCACTGCTGGCTTCTGGGGTGGAGGCTGGGATGCAGCTCGATATCTTGGGGTGCAAAGGGTGGCCCCAGAGAATGACCAGCCCCAGAGGGCCGAGTGCCGAGTGGACAAGTCCTGGTCTAGACGCCTCACTGAACAGTCCCCGTGGCATCCATCCTGCTCCAGAATCAGCTGTGGGAGTGAAAGACGGATTTAAATGAGAGGCTCGGGTGTGAGGACCACCCAGAGTTCAGGTCCTGCCCCTGCATCCAGCTGACTACAGACTTGGACGGAGCATTTGAATTTTCTGAGCCTCCGTTTCGAATATAAATGCATGTAACCACACTACCCACTCATGGATTCCCGGGGGGGTTAAATTTTAGCAGAGTCGACGCAGGACCTAACCCACGAGCCCTCAGGGAGGTGGGACCACCTCCAAGGGTCCCGCGTTGGCTCAGACCCGTCACCCCCAGGCTCAGGGGTCCTGGAGGGTGCTCTCTGTTAGACTAAAGTGTGCCTTCACCCCTAAGTCCTTACATTTGGATTTCAGACTCGGTCCTGAAGCAGTCCGGTGGTGATTCGCCTGACGCGGGCCGGCCTGGGAGGCAGCGGCAATGGCTCAGGTCACACAGTGCGCACTGCACCCAGGATGTGCAGGAAGCCGAGCTCCGTGTTGTGCTTTGAAGGTAACCAGCCACCGCCTTTTCCTTGGAAATGCCCCTCACTTGGCAGGAACACGCAGGTGGCCACGTTCCTCCTTCACGTGGAGATTAGACGCAGTCAGTCCGGCAGCCGAGTCGGAGATGTCACTTTCTCTCAGTCAGCATCAGGCGGACGCAGGGCCGCCCTCCTGCTGCCCACAGAGCCAGCGCCTCCAGCCCCACGACGGCAGCTTACCAAGGGCATCCTTGCGCTGTGGACATTTCTGTTTGCAGGGACGCAGGCCTTTGGAACTATCAGAACAAACCTCCTGATATCATGGGGACTTCTGCTTGCCCATCTTGGCTGGGGCTGCCCACTTTCGCAGTGAGACCCAGAGCGGGAAGAGACGGGAGCACAGGAACAGTTGTGGCCCGCGGGTTTCTCTGAGCCTCCCCTCGTCTCTACCTGGATGGCCCGGCCTCCCGGGCTCCCGCCCGCTCCTGCTTCGTCTCACTCCCGAGCCCCCGACATCAGCCAGCCGGAGCCCGCAGTCCCAGCCCCGCACAGCTGGTGCCTCCCTTCAGGTCTGCATCCCGCGTAGGCCTCAGCATTGTGCCGCGTGCTCTTCTGGGGAGGAACACGCCCGACGGGTTCCAGGAAGGGGGAGAGCCCCGATTTGTTAGGATGCAGTGGTGACAGCTGCCCTCCTGTCCACAGTGGGCTGTTCCCACTCAGCGCCCAGGTCGCCCCACACCTGAGCTTGAACTTTTCCACCCACACGGAGCCTTTCAGGGAGAGACACTGACCTCACAGAAGGGCCCCCGGGGCCATGTGGTCCGAGGGACGGTGGTCCTGGCGAGGTTGACAGGGACGTGGCCTGAGCTCTGTGGCCGAGATGCAGCATCTCCCAATACCCACCTCCCTTCCTTCTACAAAAAATGAACCACCATTTCCAGCTGGGCGCAGGTTCACCAGCAGCGCAGATGGCACGTCCCAGCCTCCCTTGCAGCTGGGGGTGGGTCGGGGGGAAGGGTTAGGCAGAATCGGTGTGGGCAGTGTCTGGGAAGTGTCTGGAGGAGCCATTCTGCGCTCTGGGGCGGGTCCTGGAAGCACCTAGAAGCACAGGAAGAGGTGGCAGAGAGGGGAGGGCACGGCAGGGCAAGCAGCAGGACTTCTAGGGTCTAAAAGTGCCACCTCTGACGTGGCCTTCTGGGTCTTTCAGGAAGTGTATGTGTCAAGGAGGGGGCTGAGGAGAAAGTATTTTTACTGAACACCTTTCAAACGTGATTTATAAGCTTTAGGCATTCAGACACATGTGAGTCTCCATTTATTTGAACTCTTGCCTGGGGCTCTGTGAGTGTTACTGGGGGGACTGGGGACACCCCCGTGGACCCGCCCGTGCAGACACCGGCTGTATCACTTTGCCATGTGTTTGACTGTCCATGACCAGCAGCTGTGTGATCTCCAAGGGGCCTTTATTAAGAACTTCAATTCTGCACTAGCCAGATTCAGGGCAGTGTGCACCCCAGAGGGGGAATGGAAGGGATATGGGGCCGAACTACATCCACCACGTTTATTTTTGACGTTTATGGCAGAGGCCGTACACATGCTCAGTCTGAATGGTGGGCACACATATGTCTGTTATTTTCTTTCCTCCATGTGGTTGAGGTACTTCATAATTTCAAAAGGTAAAAGTATCAGTACTTTATACAATATATAAAAAAAATTTATTTTTAGGTAAAATGATCCAAAAGACATGTCATAGAAAACCTACAGTGTAATAAAACTGGGGAAAAGCTGCCCTCAGGGATCTCCTTGCCCGAGAGCTGGAAATACTCTTTCAAGGGTTTTTTGTTTTTGTTTTCTTTCCATTTCAGTCTGTTCTAGAAAATTAAATTTGTTAGAAAAGTATCCTCTCATTTTGGGTAAATTAGTAAACGCATCCTCATAAATACCAACTTACGCATGAGAAGGCTCAGGGTACATCTAGCCTCTCGTCTCTTCACATGGCCTGCATCAGTCAGCTATTGCTGCAATGATGCTGCAGAACAAATGCCCCCAGCTCGGCGGCTCCAACCCCAGGCATTTCTGGCTCGTGTGTTGCCTGGGGCAGCTCTTCTTGTGTCCGGAGGTGGCCGAGCTCACCTGTCTCACTCTGGGGCCCAGTCAAGGGGCTCAGGGGCGCCTGGGGGTCACAAGCTGGGTCCCCAGAAAGCAGGCCCTGAGGTGGGGTCCGGTGAGCACAGTGTTTTTCATGGAGTGCCCTTAGGGTCAACAGCCAAGACAGGGAGAGGAGCAAGCGGCCCCCAAGTTGTCCTGAGTGGGGCCAAGGGGGCTGGACACTTACCCCACCCCAACTATCAGGCACTGGATGTGGGGGCCTCGAAGGGGTGTGACCACTGGGGAAGGAGGGTGGTCACTTGGGGGGGGGGTGTTGCGGGGGCTGGGGGCTGTGGCTGGGTGTCTGCAGACTCGCTGCCCCAGGGAGAGTGGGGGCCCAGCTATGGGGGGTCTGAGTCTGGCCTCTGGTCCCCTCCCTTTGGCCTCGTTTGCCTCTGAGGTTGTGTCTAGCCCAGTGTTTTGGGGAGACAATGGTGCAAAGACTTAGATTTTTAGACCTTTAGGTGAAGACAGTTCTGTGGGCCGTTTCCCTGGGCAGAGGCGGCCGGGCTGCTGAGGGGGTGGGTCCCTGGGCCCACCCCCTAGGGCCGCCACACGAGAGCCAGCGAGGACGCGCTCAACAGCAGAAACCAGAGGTGGGAGGGCAATGAATGCTCTTTATTTACACCACAAGAGTAACAAGCTGCGTGATGAGGTACAGAGCACTGGCCTCCTGGCGAAGCGGAGCCGGCCATCGGGGGGACACCGGGTCGGTGAAGATCCACCCACACAAAACAAAACAGGAACGAGAAAACTCAGAATGAAGTCTCCGACTCCACAGAGCGAAAGAAAGAACCACTGGGAGGTCCAGACAGAGAGAACTGACTCGACTGCAGAAGGAGCAGGTCTCTGCCACCAGCGGGCCGCCCCCACGGGCGCGGGGGGCCGCGAAACCCGCCAGCCGCGCTCTCACGACAGCCTGTGAGGAGCTCTTGGGTGAACAAGGTCAACCCCCCCTTATATATATATTATGTATGTTCGTCATTCTCATAAATTGGAAAACAGCGCCTCCACTATGGGGCGCACATACCAAAAAAAAAGAAAAACTCCAAAAAACAAAAAACAGAACAAAACCAAAAAAGCCCCCCAAAACAAACAGAAATTGTCTGCTTTCTTTTTCCTTTAATAGGAGACTTTTAATCATGTCAGAGACAAAGTGAGCTGAGCTGGAAAAGCTCTGCTTCTTGACAAGGAAGAAATGGTTTCCTTTCAATGCAAAGTCTGATTTTCAACCCCAGCACAGCACAGTGCACGACTGCTGAGTTTAAAGTGAAAACCAAGCAGCTCCTCACCCAGGAATAACGAAAGGTCGGCACCGCTGGGCGGACGGGGCTGGCGGGGCCTCCTGGCTCCCCAGCGGAACCCGACGGCCACTGGCCACCGGGGCTGGCGGGGGCGGCACTCGCCTCGCCCCGAGCCAGGGGAGAAGGGAAGGAACCAAACAAACTCCTCTGAATCACCCCGAGAAAGACAGGCAGTTCACCCCGCGTTCTGCGTAGTTTCCCTAAAACACTGTTTTCACATAAACACAATAAACTCTATTATTGGTATGTCACAAGTGCTAGATAAACTTTTTTTTCTTAATATGACAAATGTTTAAATAGTCCTTTTTTATTTTTCTTACAATAAAAAGTACAATTTTCTTAAGAAGTTCCATAAGACGCAAACGTCCCCCCCCAAGCCCCCAACTCTCCTTTAAGGTTTTCTTTTGTTTTACAGAAAAACTCCCATCTTTTTTATCTGCAAATGTCACGAGAGGGGAACAAAAAGGCATTTTTTCTCCTTCCCCAAGCTGCCGAGTTTGGCGTGCAAAATCTGTGTACGACAGAAAGACATGCCGGTCAATCAGCCCATGCAACCTCCAGGTGTAGGAAACTTAAAAAAATATATTCATATGTATTTATATATATCTATTTATATATGTATCAATGCCCATAAAACATGTGGGCCCAAAAGTCTACAAAAGAAGAATGGAATGAGCACGTGGCTGTGACCAGGAAAGAAGGAATGTTCTGATCGAAAATCAAACACAAGAAAACTCCACTACAGTGCTGCAGAAATCAGACCTGCTTCTGTGTCAGGCCCGCACAAAACGGTCCTTCCTCTGGAAACAAACTTTTCAAAGAAGGAAAGAAAAACCAAGACGCTTTGACAAAGTGGCCCTTCAGAAGCGGTGGGGCTGCCAGTCCCCGGCGGCTCGGGTGCGGCCCCGGGACGGCCGCCTGCTGGTGGGGCGCGGGCACCGCGTGGCCCGGCTAGAAAGCCGGAAGGGCAGGTTGGCACCGCGAGTCCCGGCGGCATCACGGGGCTTCCCGCAAAGGGAGATAAAGTGCTCGCTTGCGGAGCCCTGGCCAGCTCCCCCGAGGCCCCTGCAAAGGAACAGAAAGGCTAGAGGTCCAGGGACCGAAGAGGGGAGGTGCGGGGCGCCCTCCTGCCGGCACTCTCCGGGGCGGGCCCTCCGCCCCCTGCCCTGGGCGGTGGCCACGGAGAAGGGCTGAGTGTGTCTTCAAAGAAAAGAAAAGGCTGCACGGTAATGCTCCCAGCAAGCGTGTGAAGCCGGGGTGAATCGGGAGACGAGCCCGCCCCCCACCAGGCCCCTGCAGGGGTGTCTCTGCCGAATGAGATTAGGAGTAAATCCCCCAGTGATAACCAGGCCACCGGAGGTCCATGCTATCCCATCATCTGTAAAAAAATGCCAGATGACGTTTCCTCCTCGGGGGCCAGGGCTGGCAGTAAGTGGGCAGGAGGCAGGGGTCCCTGCGGGGCCAAGAAGGCCAGAAGAGCCGGCAGGCTGGGCCCCGCCCCCCTGGGGCCGAGCTGGGGTGGACCCAGCTGCCCCCGCTCTCCAGCTCCTCCAATGTGGGCTCAGAGTGGAGGGCCAGGAGGGAAGAGACCGTCAAGTGCACGTCCCCGGGCCTTTCCATCTGTCTCGACCACTGTCCGAGGTCTGACCAGCAGCAGCCCCGTGACCAAGCCAATCCGAGAATCTGGATTCACTGGGTCACAAGCCTGCTGGGTCAGAGTCTCTTTCAGAAGCCACCTGTCAATGTTACCAAACTCAGGGACTCGGCTCGGGGTCCCCTCCTGTGGGCAAGTGGTGTCTGACTTCCTCCCTCAAGGCTGAACCCGATGCGTGCTTTGGAATGAAACTGGTGGCTTCGAGTGCTGGAAAGTAAGTTACCAGTAAAAACTGACTTTCAGTTACTGTCAAAGAGAAAAAGCAAAGACCGGCCGTCCCCGTCGGGAGTCTGCTGTCCCTGCGGGCTGGCCAGGCAGCAAGAGCCCCAGGCTCCCTGCAGCCACGGGCTCCCAAGTCCAGGCTGGCTGCTCCCAGCCGGGGTCCTGCCATGCGGCTGCAGCCAGAGAACCCAGAGTGGGTGCCAGACCCCTCGGCCCCACGTGTTGCTGACATGCCTACGAGGTCTTTGGAAAAGCGAAGTGAAAATTCTGTCTTGACCACGTGGTCAGAGAAACTGAAACACGAGTTTTGTGGACACTGACGGCCCCTGGTGTCTGGCAGGCCCCCCCGCTAAGCATCACGACAGCAAGAAAGGCCCCTCACTCTGCGTCCCTCCGTGGGACAGGACCAGGGAGCAGACCTCAGACCCGGCGACACCTTCCGGTGCTTGCTCTCTGAAAATAAACTCTGTGCTCACTGTACAAAAATAAACAGAATGAAAATAATAATAATAAAAAAACCTTCAAAAGTTAAAAAAATGTACAAGCAAGAACTTAGAAAGGAAAACGGTTTAGACATCATTACCGTTCAGAAAACCGCTCAGTGGTGGGAAGAAATGTAAAATTCACAAAACAATGCTCATTCAGGATCTTTTTGTGAAAAATTCATACAAAATCAACAGCAAATTTATATTCTTTGCTATAAAAACTCATTAGGTACATATGTGCATGGAGGCTTGGAGCGGGAACGGGTTGGGTCAGAAATAATTAAAATGAAAGTACAATCCTGCAGGGCAGTGCCCCGTGGCGAATGTGTGATTGAAAGCTCTCCAATCCGGAGTTCAGAAATACACGAGCTTCAAACCAGATCCCTTTCCATAAGCACCTTGGTATCTAAGTCACAAATCGTTCATTCGCCAGGGACCTTTGCAACCTGCATTTATTATATATATATATACTTTTTCTATAAATGCATTATAAATATTTTATCAAGATTTCATAAGAATCAAGTTTCTTAGCTTGGAATACATTGGAATATATATTATACATATATATATTTATTTATACCTAAAATTTAAGCAATACTTCATGCTACTTGCTTTTAATAAAAAGCATTCCGATCGTAACACTGGAAGTGTGCCTAGAACATGCTTCACAACCAAATGGAGACGCTCAATTGCTACGTGATGTACGAGAAAGAACACTTTGGATTCATTTAAAATTTGCTGGACTTTGAAGCCCCCAACAGCATTTGCCGCTTTTTGGGAACTACCTCCACTTTTCTTCAACAGCAATAAAGCAAAACAGGGTGGCGGGACCCCAGCCCTCGGAGCTGCTGGCTGGGGCCCGGGGGCGCCTGGAGCGCCAGGCCGGCACCCGCCGGCCTCCGGCTCGCCCGGCCACAGGGAGCTGTCCCACCAATTCCTCCTGTTTGTTTTTTCTTAAGGCATTGTTCCTCAGACTTCAGAAAACCCAGCCACAAAAATCCATCAGAGCAATAAAAAAAAAAGGCACAAACGCGCATCCTCGCCGGCGTTGGGAAGGCAGAGCCGGCGCCCGCGGGCCCCCCGCTGCTGCCCGCGTCCAGTCCGTCTCCCGGGCCGCCGGCCGCCCGCCGCCTTCACAGGGGCCGGGGGGCCGCGGGGACTCTCTCTTTAGAAACAAGGAAAGAAAAGCTACAGGATGAGTCGAGTGGTTCACACGGAGACTGTGGAGTTGTAGGGAGTCGGCAAACCGAAAGCACCAGTTTTGATCAAGTCTGTCCGTGTCACGGGGGCGCCGGTTCTCGTCCTCCTGCCCCCGCGTCGCGGAGCCGGCGGCCGGCCTCCTCCCCGGCGGCGGCGTCCCGGGCGAGCGCCGCGCGCGCCCCGCGTCCGTCCGGCTCCGCTCAGGCGCCGCCGTCGGCCCCGCGGGCCCGGCGGGCAGAGCCCCCCCCCACCCCCCGCGGCTCGCCCGGCTCGGAGAAGGCCGCGCGGCAGGACGCGGGAGCCGCGAGCTTCTCTTGGCGGAGCTTCAAGACGGAGACAAACAAACAAGATCCGCAGCTTCGGGAGGGGCTACAGCGGCGGCTCCTCTTCCATCGGCTCCTCGTCGGGTCTGCGGGGCGGGCGGGGGCGGGACAAGGGGAGCGGGGCGGGCGGGGCTCAGTGGCAGAGCCCAGGTTCCACCTGCCTCCCCCTCGCCCCCATCGCCCAGCTTCCCGCCCCGAGGTAGGAGGTCGGGGCCCAGGTGCCCATCGGCTGTTTCCAAGGGTCCTGCACACTGGAAGGAGGTCCTGGACCAGGATGGGGATGCCACCCGCCCGCCGGCCCGCCCTCCCCGGGGAGCCCAGCAGGGCCTGCGTGGAGAAGCCCCGCGCTCTGGTCCAGGCGCAAAGACTCGGGTCGTCCCCCTGAACGCGTCTCCACCCACGGCCAAGGCGGCGCAAGCTCACCTCTTCTCCGCCGCCTTCACGCCCACGGACAGCGAGGCCATGGCCGTGACAGTCTCCGCTTCCTCCGTCTCGCACTTCTGGGCCTCGACCAGAGAGTACCCCGCGGTGGAGGAAGGGCGCTGCAGGGAGCGCCAGTACTGGCCTGGGGGGCCGGGGGCTCGGTCAGCGGACCCTGTGCACCCTGCTGGCCAGAAGCCCCTCTGCGCCCGTGGTTCTCAGGCAGGACTCATCACTGGTGACTTTGAAAGCACCACGTGTTTGGGAGACAGAAGCCAGGGGGTCCCTGGGTGCAGACTCACAAAGACAGGGACTCCTGGGTAAAAAACTTCCTCTTCCTGGGAGAACCGAGTGCTCCCCAGGCAGCACGAGGGGTGGGGGGGGGGTACTTCCTGACTCCTGGAGCAGGCAAGAAGGGAAGGCTCCCCCTGGAGCCCCTGAGATGATGGGGGGTCTCCATGTGGGGCCTGAGCACCAGAGCCAGGCTCTCAAGTGTCTCCTCTGCACACAGGGGCTTCTCACTGGGGAGGCTGTGGGGAATGGCTCTGGGGCCGGGAGCCCATCGTGGGAGCAGGGAATCCCTGGGTTCTGCCCACTGACACAGACAGGCTTCAGGACTGTGTCACCCAGAGACCTAGGACAGATGCCGGGTGGGGAGGGCGTGGCCAGTTCACCTGAGGGGCGGTGTGGCACAGGTCCCCTGGGTGCCAGCCCCCTGGGCCCCTAGCACCTGCCGCTCAAGGCAAGAGGTGCTCTGCACCCTGTGCTGGGTCTCTGCAGGGCCAAGGGTTCTCTGATCAGAGGAAGAAGCCAGACCCTAGGACACAGGTTCACATCCAAGCCCCACCCCTGGCAGCTGGGGACCTGAAGCAAGTGACGTCACAGACTCCCCGAGCCTCAGTTCTTCTGCTCTGCACAGCGGTGTGACGACACTATTCTGGTAGTTTGTGGGGAAATTAATGGGGGTAAAATGAGAGTCTGCAGCTCATGGAATTCTAGTGGACAGCAGGGGGCCCTGTCATGTAGGCCCAGGGAAGCAGCTGGCCATGAGAGCGGGCTGGGGCGGGGGACATGGTCCCTTCCCTTGCTGGCTTCCCTGTGAGCCCTGGGCCAGGCCACTCACTGTGGATTTCGATGACTTTCTCCATAGACCGGACAGCGTTCGCATTGGGTCTCTGCTGTAGAACTTTCTCTGGGAGAGGATCAAGCTGGGAAAGAAGGAATATTTAGTGGGTTATAGGATGTGAGATGCTCCCCGTGTGCGTTCAAATGGGGTGGTCAGAGCATCTCTTTCTTAACTGTACCTGCTAACAGAGTAAGTATCTTTAAAAAGCCAAATATGGTTTTGGTATTTATTATATGAAATTTTACCAAAGTAGGCTTATTTTCTTCAAGATATTTCTCTTAGGAGATGCTCAGGCATATCTGTGGGTTCCCATACGAGCAAGATGATAGATGGTGTCTGGGAGTGGCCTGGGCGCACACGTGCGAGCCTGGTACCCACTGCTGATACCACAGCATCACATCAGGGGAAACAGCACTTTCATATCCCTAATAAATAAGGGTCTTATGAATCATAAGAGTGCTTGAATATCCCCTGTCCATGGCTTTCTTCCAGTCATGGGGGAAAAGGTGAACGGGAGGGAGAGAGCAGAACCTCTAGGAGCGGGAACCTTTGCCCCGAGTTCCTCCTAAGTATCGCAGCAGCCTGTGAAAGAGGGAATACAGCCCGGCCCCAGCCCCCTGGAGGGCCGCAGGGCAGACCAGAGCGTCTGCAGAGAATCCGCCAAACATGGTGGGTGGAAATAGAGCGCAGAAATGCAGTAACAATCTGGTCATTGCCTATAACGAAAAGACTGAAAAGGTCTCTACATACGTACATGTAACTGAATCACTATGCTGTGCACCGGACATTAACACAACATTGTAAACCAACTATTCTTCAATGAAAAAAATACAGCAACAGTGCAAATAATCAGACAAGCCTACGAAACTGGAGGAGCCCTGCTGGGCTCGGGACCAGAGCAGGAAGTGCCGAGGGAGGTCAGGTGTCGGGGGACAGGCCCAGGCCGAGCTGGCCTGGCCGCAGTGCCCACCACCCCACTCGCGGACGAGCGGGCAGAGTAGGTGCACAGACAGCGGGCCCCGTGGGGCAGCTGGTGGGAAAGTCCTGAGCAGAGGTTAAAGAACAGAGCTCCGAGGTGCTGTCAGATTCCAGACACCACGTGTGGAGAGCGGCAGTTTGCAGTGGCTGGGGTCCGCGATGCCACCGGCTGGCTGAGGAACTGCTGCGCTCTCGTGAGGCACGTGTCCCCAAGCCAGGCTGCCCGTTAGCGCTGCCCGTCCGGGTCTAGGGGGCATGTGTTCCAATCAAGAGCAGCGGGAAGCACATGAGTAAGGCGGCAAGACCTTGGCTCAGGGGTAACAAATCAGGGTTCTAATGCCACTCTCTGATGACAGGAGTCAGGCTCCTTGGGCAGACGGCTTGCTCGGGGCTGGGGTGGGGAAGACGTGGGGTGAGCCTGGAGCATCCCGCAGCGCAGTCAGGAAGGACGCGCCAAAGACAAGCCAGCGGGCACGTCAGAGGGACACACGAGGCCAAGTGGAAGTCAAATACGTGACACACACTGAATGAATTCTCAGGGTATAGAACGAACATCCCCAAGCCTACACTGATGTGGTAAGTGACTGAGTAAACAAGCAAACGGGGAGAAGAGATTCAAGAAAGAGGGCGAAACAAAGACTTAAAAACAAACGAGCCGGGAAGCGGACACGCTGGCCCTTCTCTGGGGGGGCCCTTCTCCGGGGGGGGCCTTTCTCCGAGGGGGGGTCCTTCTCTGAGGGGGCCCTTCTCCAAGGGGTTCCTTCTCCGATGGGGGGCCCTTCTCCGGGGGGGCCTTTCTCCGGGGGGGCCTTTCTCCAAGGGGGGTCCTTCTCTGAGGGGGCCCTTCTCCAAGGGGTTCCTTCTCCCATGGGGGGCCCTTCTCCGGGGGGCCTTTCTCCAAGGGGGGGTCCTTCTCTGAGGGGGCCCTTCTCCAAGGGGTTCCTTCTCCGATGGGGGGCCCTTCTCCGGGGGGGGGCCCTTCTCCGGGGGGGCCCTTCTCCGGGGGGGGGCCCTTCTCCGAGGGGGGCTCTTCCGGGGGGGTTCTACACAAGGTGCTCCAGGCAGAGGGACGAGGAGCCCTGACGGCTGTCTGAGCAACGAATGGCGAGCCAAGAAAACGGCATAAACGCAGGGAAGGCCAAATGAACAGGGAAAACAGGGGCTGCAGGAAGCAATAACCACGATGTCTAACTAGTGAAATAAAAGAAAGACACCAGTCAGGGAAGACTCGGAGCCGGGAGTGGGGAGAATGGGCCGGGGCTGCCCGCTTAGCAGATGAACACACAGGACATCGGCTACGTCTGACTTCGACGGGCAAGGCATTTCAGTGCAAGAGTGTCCGGTGTTTAACTGGCGACCCCCTCGGGCCAGAGCCGTCTGGGCCGTGGCTGTGGGGGCGAGGTCAGCAACCACGTCACGGGCGCGAGCAGACGCATTAACGGCTCATTCCTGAAAAGCAGCCGCCGCCGTGTATCTCGGGCGCAGAGGAAACATGGGGCCCCTCAGCCATGCCGAGAGAAGGCAAGAATAGAGGAAAAGGAAGGCACTACAGGAAAGGGGGCAGACCCTGTGCAGAATAAGGTGGGAGGAATGAATCTGAAGGACAGCGGACAACTGCAGGGGCTGGGGCTCGGGGCACAGTGTGCACTCAGCGTGCACCAGGTCCTCAGTTCAATCCCCAGTCCCTCCAGTAAATAAACCTAATCACCGTCCCCCCATCCAGACAGCTGCAAAATAGCAACTAAACCAGCCGTGATGACCAGTCTGCACGTGAAGCCTGGCGATTGGCCTGGGCACAAAAAATAATGGACTCTACTTACGCTATTTGCAAAAGGAACATGTACAACCTCGGAGGGAGGCTGAAAGGAACACATGGGCAACCTGACAGGAAGGAGGCTGAGGACACCTTGCACATCTGTCACGTGGAGAACGTCACTGCACAGTGATACAAATTTCAGTTCATCAAAAGGATACAATGACTTAACATTTGTACATAGTTAGTAAAAGTGCTTCAAAACGTATGCAGGGACAACGGACAGGACTAAGAGGAGAGATGGATAAGTGTGCACCCTAGTGAGACATGCTGTCAAAGTGTCCACAGCAGTTACCAAGCCGGGCTTCGCGGACAAAAAGGGAACTCGGTAAAACAGACAGGGGAGACACGCCATCCCAAACGTGGGGCGTCTATGCAGACTGGCCACCTACTAGCCTGTGAAGCCAGCACCCACAAAGAATAAATGCCAACCCCAGTGCGGCTTGTTAGAAACTGGAAACAGAAAGAGACCACGAGCCCCATGGCCGCACATTAAGTAACACACCAATCGTGGATCCAGGAAGAAACCAGCAGAAATCAGGAAACACTCAGAAGTAAAAAGTAATGAACATGCCACACATCTCGGTGTGTGAGACGCCACCAAACACGGCACTGGGGAACGTTCACAACCTTCAGTGCACGTACTGAAACTAAGACTGAAAAGCAAGTGCTCCGTTTAAGAAATGAGCAAAAGAGCAGAGCAGCTCCAGAGAAGGAAAAAAGAAAGCGCACAGAAAGGGGCGGAAACACACAAGATCCTAAGGCTGAAAGCTGATTCTTTGCAAAGGCTAATTAAATGGACAAGTTCTGGCAGGACTGACCAAGAGAACTAAAGCAGAGGCACAAACAAACGCACTAGGAACGAAAAGAGAACCAGGACCGTGGGCGCAGCAGAGATGGGAGACAAGAAGACAGCACTATGAACGTTTGTCAACAATTCTGAAAACCTGGCTGCAGCGGAAAAAATTCCTGGTAAAATACAACTTTCCAAAATTAATTCAAGAAGGAATAGAAGATGACTAAATCATTCCTTTGGTTTCTTTCGCCCAAAGGGAACCCATGCCCAGAAGACCCCTCCTGGTTAAGGAACAGATTATTTTGATCTGACACTCACTCTACCAGGACAGAAAAAGAGAGGACTCCCACTGTCCACTGGTCCATCTGCCCATCCACCCATCCATCTACCTATCCATCCACCCGTCCGTCTGTCTGTCCATCCTTCCATCCGTCCATCCATCCACCCGTCTATCTATGTAACCACCAACGCAGGCCAACCCGGTGCATCTGGGGCCAGGGAAGAGATGCAAGAATGGACCCCTGGGGACCACGCCGCTGCCCCAGCTGCCAGGCATCTGCAGTGAAGAAGGGTGTCCCCGAGAGCACCCTGGTCGGTGGGCCGTGTGCCCAGAGTGACAGGGAGCAGAGCCCAGGCCCTGTGGCACATCTACCCTTGGGAGAGAGCTGTGTCAGAACCACATCGGAAATGAGGCTTATCCTATGCTCAGGCTTTGAGAAGCCGCCTCGGCGGACGTGGGCAGCAAAACAGAAAGACCTGGGCCCCTCGGGCCTGACACGCTGTCCGGGGCTGCAGTGTCGTAGTGGGTGCGGAAATGGCTTTTCCACTCTGTCTCAAGTGACAAGAAGGGGTTATAGCGCCAAAAAGAAAAGGGTCCTTAAATAACCTGGCAGAACCCTTCTCAGAATACACAAAACTCTTACTTTGTTGGGATGTCTGAGCCGGCCAGGAAAACGCGAAGCGATGGACACGCCGGCCCCTGTCCGCAGGTGCGTGCGTCCTGCGCCACCACCAGAGCCCCTCCGGGCAGCCGCGCAGCCGTGGTCCCAGCCCCGTTCCAAGTTCAGACGGCCTGGCCACGCCAGCAGGTGCCCTTCCTTTCCTCCGAAGGAGACAGAAGACGTCCCGCGGGGGCTCTGGCGCTCGGTCTGACCCACTCCCACTGCCCGGCAGGCAGGCTGTTCTCACCTGCTCTCCCCGCATCTCCACGATCCTCCCCCGGGAGGCACCTGCCAACCTTCTCCCATTTAAGAGTCAGAGCAGATGGGACCCCGCGTGCCACCCCAACCTGCCGGCCAGCTTCTTCCCTTATAAGGAGACTGGCAGTTCTCTCTGCTTCATCAGTGCTGCTTCCGAAGGTCAGTTTTCAGTCCTCACCCTCCCCAGGGGGGCATCTGACACCACTGCCCACCCGCGGAGGCTCCGTGCTAGTCTCCTTGCCGGCTCCTCTTGAGGGGAGCCCTGGGGCCACCCACATGGTCACCCTTGTGGCTGCAGTCCCCTCCCCAATCCCCACTGCCCCAATTCTTCCATGGCCGCTCCTGGAAACACACGCACTGGTGGGGCCAGCAGTGATGCTCCCCACCCCGAGACCTGCCCCTCACGGTTATTTCAGGGTGACTCGCTCCCTCCGCGGGGGAATCACGGGCAGCCCCGGCGCATGAACCGCGAACCGCATCTGGCCACGCAGCAGACTCCGTACTTGTCTTGGGACCAGTCTGCAACCTGTTTTCACAGCTCTTCGAGTGAAAAGGCAAAGGCTTTTAGAACATGACGGCTTGGTTTTCAACGGTTTTTAAAAAGCAAAAATGAACCCTAAGAGGCTAAAAAAACACGATTCTTTTCGAGAAAATGTTAAAGGACTGAGACTCAGCAGAGAGTGGAGGGGTCCCCCAGGGCGTGCTCCCGCCCCACTGCCTCAGCGCCTCGTGTACAAACCAGGGAGCACTCGTCCCCACAGCAGGGCCGTGGTGAGGTTCCCCGATTGAGACAGCTCAGGACGTCTCTGGGAGGGGCTCCAGGGCAGCTCCTCAAGGGGCCAGGGGCCCACCCCACGTCCCTTCCTGTGCTGGAGGATGGCGAAAGGGACAGTGGGACTCACAGCCCTGGGACACAGCCCGGACACGAGACCCCCACCCCCACCCAGTGCAGGCTCTGGCCTGGAGACTGGATGGCGGGCAGCCTGCTCCGTGGTCAAGCTCTGGGGAAGCTGTCGGGCAGGACGGAGGACCTCAGACGTGTCCGTCCCACCCACGGTAACTGGGGGGGGGGGGCAGGACCCCGGGCCGCTCCCCCACCCCGAGGCCATCCCCCTGTGTCCTTGCACTGACCTCAGGCCAGCCCGCCACACCCTCCTTGCCCTCCCCGCCCACGTTCTGATTTCCCTGCTCTTCTGTCTCCCTGGTGATTCTGTAGCTGCTGAAGTTCTCTTGGAAGAGGACAAGCATTAAAAAAAGATCAACCACAAAAGCCAAGCAGTATGAACACAGGAGTTTCCTGATGCCCGAGCCCCATAGTGAGAGCTCAGTGGTCAGTGCTGGATGTAACGGAACCAGCTGGACAAGCGGGGACACGGGGCGGAACTCACGAGGCCCCGGGAGCTGCTCTGCTGCTGGGCTGGGCGGTCGGCGCCTCACCACTGTCCCGCAGCCGCTGTGACCACGGTGGCCACCCCTGTGCAGGCCCGGTTCCTTCAACCGTGAAGGATGGGGCTTGGGCCCACCTTCTGAGCGTCGCTGAGCGTGGGTCCAGGAGATGGGCCGGACAGGGAGGCGACTCCCTGCCCCCACCAGGAGCACACACTCCTGGCCTCACACGTCCCGCGGGCGGCCACTGCGGCCTGGGTGAGTGAGTGTGAGCGCGAGTGTGTGTGAGCGTGGCTGGGCGTGTGAGGGGGAGAGCCGGCCGGCTGGAGGCAGACCACAGGCTCTGCCTCGCTCACACGCAACTGCTGCTCCCAGTTGCTCAGGGCTGGCCCCCTCCACGTCTTCTCGAAGGGGCCACGTCCCTGGGCGCGAGCCTCTTCCCGAGGCCTGCACCTCCTCGCCTCCACTGCCTGCTCCCCGAACCTTGGACTCAGGCTGAGTGAAAGCGTGGCCTTTAACCCTGAAACGCCCTGCAGCCGGGTAGGGAACTGGCCCCAAGAGACCTTCCCGTGGGGTGACACATGGCGCCAGAAGACCCTTCCCACTGCCCCTCCCGGGGACCCAGCCCTCAGGGCTCCCTGCGAGCCTGCAGCGCACTGCGCACCACATCTCAGTGACATGTACACGTCACTGTCCACTGTCACCAACGGTGGCGGCTGACTTGAGGCTGGAGCTGCTCAATACAATGGCTCTCGGGAGCAAGGCCGACCCCCACACACAGCACTGGCGCCCGCGGGCGCAGCCCCACAGGTGCCCCCCGCCCCCCGCGGGCCGCCGTCCACAGCTGGCCGCCCGCCTGTGCCAGACCACCCCAATGTCCGGCAGGAGCCTCATCAAAGGCCCCGGGGGCAGAGGAGGAGGCTCCGTCCAACTTTCTGGCACTAAAAAGATTTTTAAGAGACCTCGATAAAACAAGTGCTTCCTGCTTTTTGAAGTGTTTCAGTAGAAGGACGTTTTCTCCTCAGAGGAGCACGCAGCCCGGAAGCAGGCCCGGCCCCCGCTGAAGGCTGAGGTCTCGATTGTGAGTTAAAAGCAAACGGCTCTAAGACTCAAAAGGCTCTAGGACGGTTTGAATATATAAATCAGCTGCCTTTTACTAGCAAAAAGGGAAGGAGATTGTTCCACGTGAGGGAAGGAGAGGTGAAATGCCCTGGACACTTCGAAAGCAAACTGGTACTTCTCGGAGGGCACTGACAAGTGCGGCTGTCACCGGCTGACCAGGAACACAAGAAGCCACCAGGACCTTTGATCCACTTGTGATTTCAGTTAAAATGAATGCTGTCCAAGACGAGCAAAGGTTGTCAGGAGAAAACGGGGCCATCCCGGTGCCCAGCCCCCGGGCCCAGCGCCCACACTCCTGCCAGGGAGCACGAGCCAGGGGAGCATCCGGGGGAACGGCCGCACCGCCAGTGCCTCACCCTGGCCGCTGGCCCTGCTCCCGCCCTCGGTGCTGGGGGTCTAGGCCCCCGGCCCTGAAAGGCCCTGAGCTGGGCCCTGGGGTGCTGCTGCTCCGGGAAGCACGTGCAGGATCCACCCAAGGGAGCAGCCCAGTGGGGCGTGTGGGCCCAGGGGGAGAGACCCCGGCGCCCCTCCCCGTCAGGCCCTGGCACATGGAAGCCACGCTTGGAGGTTCTGGGGGATCCAACCCCAAACCAGGTCATCGTGTGCTGGACCCTCAGCTCGCATGCCTGGCGCCGCGCTGGTGCAGACCCCACACCTGCCTCCAGCTGCCACCTTGTCAGCTCTGCCCCCGAGCCTGGGGAACGTGGGCCACACGCCTCATCCTGTCCCCAGTGAGCCTTCTGTTAGTTCGCCCAAGTCAAAGAGCAGCCTGCTGACACACATCACCGGAGACCTTTCTACGGACCGCCTCCCACCCCCCTTGTTAGAGCAGTCAGATGGAACCACGCACCCTGTCTGGGGGTCTGCGAGGGCAGCCTTGGAGTCAGGCCAGGACTGGCTCTTGGCGGCGACTCCTGGCAAAGCCTGGGGTGAGACGCTGTTGGCTCCAAGCCCCACGGCATGTGAGGCGGGCCTTACAGGTGCCCCCCCAGGCAGCAGGCAGCCTGGCGCCAGACCTGGCGGACTCCTGACTCAGCCTTTCATGGGGCTGCTGGGCCTCCTGGCCCTGGTGTCTCCTGACAGAGGAGTCAGAGGAGTTGGGGTGCCCAGCGCCTCCTGGATCCGCAGCCCTCAGCCGCCTCACCCTCCATCCCCTCCTTCCTGACTGGACATTGGCGCGGCCTCTTTTGTGGTCTCTCCTGAGCTGTGTGTGCTCCAGCCTTGTGCCAGCACGGTCACTCAGAGTGCCTCAGCTCTCGGTGGTGACCAGCAGAGGGGTGAGCACAGAGAGCACGGGACCCTCCCTGGACACCGGAGAACCCTGGGCCCGCTGGAGAGAGTCCGCACCCTTCTCGACCCCAGTGGAGATCCGCTTCGTCTGATGGGGTGGGGGGTGGGGGGCGGCGGGTCCAGAGGATGGCATGAGAGCAGAGCGCCTGGCCCTCCAAGCATCCCCGCGTGGGCCCTGTGCCTTTCGCCAGGTCCTGTGTCTGGAGAGCTTGGGCCCGGCACCTCTTGCCGCAGGCTGGGCCACGACCCCAGGCCTGTGGCCTGTGCTGCCTGAGCACCAGAAGCCCTTCTCCTGGACCCACGCAGCGACACCACAGCGCGTGACAGGAGACGGCTATGCCGCAGGTGGATGGGAGCCAGCCACACTCCTTCGATGGAGTCGGAAGGTTGGTATGTGGCCCCGTGTCTGGAGGCTGCGGCTGCATTTAAAGTTGCAGGAAGAGCACGTTTTGGAAATTCAAGATGGAACCTACAAACCGGCTTTCAGTCCCGACCTCTAGGTTCTCCGTGGGCTGGAAGTCCCCCCGTCTTCCCTGCACTGGGGTGGCTCTCTCCACTGAGAGCACCAGCAGCCCCGGCCCGAGGGCAAGTTGGACGCGGAAGCTCCCAGTGGCTCTCCCTCCTCTGAACCCTCCGAAGTTCCCTCCCCGGCCCAGACGCTGAGCTCCAGCCCTGGGCACCACCCGAGGTCAGCGAAGCAGGAGAGCTACCGTGAACCGAGGCCCCAGCCCCCGAGCTGGCATCATGACACCACCCCGAAAACCCACACGTACAGGTGGCCACCTTTAAAGCACAGGAGGCTGAACCGCCTTCTCAAGAGGAAAGGGTTCGGGCTGCCCTCCTCCCACCTCCTTTGGGTCACGACCAAGCATCTGAGAGCCCCGCTAAGGAGCGGGTGGGTGGGAACGCGGAGCGCCGCGCCGACAGCTAGGCAGAGCAGCACGCGGCCCGCCGCCTCCTACCTCGTTCCCCAGCAGCGCGGACACGCACGCTTCCGAGGCGTCGCAAATGGCTGTGAGGTCGTGGCCCCCCTCCAGGGCCAGCACAACCCGGCCGCCAGCCAGGCCCATCAGCTGCTTCGTCAGGTACCCGAAACCTGCAGGGGAGACAGGAGACCCGAGTCAAGGGCAAGGCTGGGCCATGGCGCCGACGCCTGGCAGCGGATCAAAGTGTCCGCAGTGCCTCACATCACAGCCCATCAGAGACCCCTGGGCTGGCACACGGAGACACATAATCGAAGCCAGGTTTGACTGTAAAAAATCCACCAAGAATTTCGGTTTGGGATTCTTTTTGATCTGTCTGGGAGCAGGAATTACGACTTTGGAGCTCTGATTGTACAACACCGCAGATCATCTTGCTTGGGGGCGGGGAGGGACCCCGGGGGCCCTCAGCTCTCTCTTGCTGGGACCAGAGGCCAGAAGGTGGGAGGGCCTCCGAGGGCAGCTGGGCCCCCACCTTGCAGCTGCTGGGCAGGGCCACGTCCATCCCAGGGCCTGGGGGTTCCGGTCAGCTGATGTGCCGGGCACACTCCCTCACACACGCCAGCACTGCGGCTGCCCCTCGGGCCTCTCGCCCGCCCCTGTCTGGAGCGTCTGGTTTTCATCAGCAGCCACAGTCCCCCCAGGGCACCCACACCATCCCCCCACCAGCAGGGAGCGCCTGGGGGGCATGATAATTACACCCTCGGCCAGAACAGTCTGGCGTTTATCAGGGAGCCGGGAAAGCCAGGCCACGCCACGCCAATTAGGCCCGTCACAGGCCGGCTGTCGGCAGACCAGGCCCAGTGCAGGCTCGGCTCCCTGGCAGCTGTGGGCACCGGCGAGGCCGTCACTTCCTCCAGCTTTGGGGCCCTTTCTGTCTGATGGGACAGTGGCATTGGCTCTAAGGTGGCCGTGAGGACCACCTGAAGCAGCTCAGAACGGGGCGGCGACAGGGAGGTGCAGCGCACATGCCTGCTCTCTGCCCTGTGGCTTCCTCAGCCCTGTGGCCCGGCAGAGGGGCACCGAGGCTGGCCTCTGTCTCTGTCTTTCTTCTCCAGGGAGCCCACGTTCTCCCCACGTGAAGACAGGGGAGAGGCTCTCCTTGGCTGTCTGCACTGACGCCAATGTAGGGGGATCCCGGGGCCTCGCACGAGTCACCAGGGCCACGTGCTGGGAGGGTCCCAAGCACCTGGACCGCTGCAACACCCAGGATGCTGGGCAGCGTGGCGGGTGGGAGCTGGGGGCGTCTGGGGCTTTCAGATCTTCATGCTTCGCTGTGACAGAGCAGAAGCAAAGGGCCCTCCTCTCACCTCCAGCTCTGAAGCAAACCTGCTGTTGGCTATTTCCCTCTGTACGGGTTTTAGGGTTTGCTAAAACCCCAGTGTGGGATGGCAGCTCTGGGAGTCCTGGGGACCCGGCCCCCACGCGTGCAGGCTGCACACCCTCACACCGGCACGACCTCCTGGTCTATGCTGTCCCGCGGCTCGCCCCTAGTCCTCAGGAGACGCCAGCTCCATGTCTTTGCTAGGATGTAAAGCACAGCCTGCTTCCACCGCCGCTGGAGGGGAAGCTGGACACCCGATCACAAACACAGCGGAGCCCCCACTGTGCTCCTGGGCCACCTGTGAGCCTGACTTACACTTGGCAGAGAGGTTGTAGCCGCCGAGGGGTGTGGGGTGGCCCTCCACGGCATCGAAGCCCGACGACACCAGCACCACGTCCGGGGCAAACTCGTTGGCGATGGGCATGACCACAGTTCTGCAAAGGGAAGGAGAAGGCAGCACCGTGTCAACCAAGGATGCAGCCAAGGAGGGGACCGGACCGTCGCCCACCTGCTCCGTCTCCCCTGAGAGTCAGGGGCTGTGGCTCTGCACGGGAGCTGCACTTGGAAGGAAGACCACACAGGTGCGATCGAGGCTCACATTACGGGACCTTAAAAGCCCAAACCCACACGCAAGCGCAGGACACAGACTGGGTGTGAGCCACAGAACAGCTGGGGTTCCAGGAGGCTGTCCTGGCCTATTTTGGAGGCGGTCTGCAACCTCCAGGGCACCAGCCACGCTACCTCATGTGGGCAGCGGGGGGGGGGGGGGCGCCAGCTGCCAGGCTGCGTGGGGTCCTCCCGCCCCTCCATCTCCCTCCTGCAAGGGGAGACTGGGTGCATCCTCTGCTCACGTTCAGGGGCCGGCCCTGATTCAAGGTGGCGCGGTCACTGCCCCAGCACCAGGGACGCAGAGCTGTGTGCGGGTGAGAAGGGGAGAGCCACGCTGTCAGCAAGGACTGACCGAGCAACCCACACCCTCACGTGCCAGGGGGGTGCATCAGGTTAATTAAAAAGAAACTGGATGCTTACGATCTTTAAAGAGAAAATCTGATAATTGAATTTAAGAGAAATGACTGGTCAGAAACATAAGCACCTGCTGAGAACTTCAGCAGTTGAGCTATGCTTGGGAAACAAGGGAGGGTCTACCTGAAGAACAGGAAGAAACCCTTAGCCCGACCCGCCCAGCAGCCAGCAGCCCGCCTGGCCAGCACATCCTGTAAACACGCTGCGCGTGGGACGGGAAACATGCCACAACAGCAAGTCGAGCACTTGCCCCTGTCATCTCAGCTTGCTTTATTTGATTTGGAAAAGCACCCTGGCTTCCAGTCTCCTTCCTGCCCGAGGCAGGCAGGTCACAGCGCCGGGGCCTGGGCTCCAGGGCAGGCGGAGCAAGGGGCGCGTGTGGCCCGTGCAGTCAGCCTCCACAGGCCCACCTCTCCATCCCTGGTGGGGGGAGGCCAGGGTTCACACTGTGGTTGGAAAGCCCTGTGCCTGCATCTCAGAGCTGCAGGACCCACGGGCTGTTCCATGGCCCCAGGCCCGAGAACCGCATCCGAGGTCACCTCCCTCCGCACACGCAAATCTCTGGAGAATGCCACGGCCACGGAGGGCGGAGCTGGCCCTGAACAGCCCCCCGTCTCCTGTTCACCTTTCCCTAAATGGGATCGCCACTTCAGTCAGTGAAGTCTACCCTGTAAGGCAACAACTTTGGCCAAAGGAACAGAATGCACAAGGTTAAATGTTATTCTATTCAGGAATCGTTCTGTTTTTCTTTTTTTTTTAGTTGAAGTAAAGTCGGTTTACAATGATATGCTAATTTTTGGTGTACAGCATAGTGATTCTGTTATATATGCGTGTGTGTATGTGTATATATATATTCCTTTTCATATTTTTTCACTATAGGTCATTAACAATTGTAGCTCCCTGTGCTGTATGGTAGGACCTTGTTGTTTATCTATTTTATACATAGTAGTGTGTATCTGTTAATCCCAAACTCCCAATTTATCCACTCTACCCCCTTCTTCCCCTGGCAACCATAAGTTTGTTTTCTATGTCTGTGAGTCTGTCTCTGTTTGGGAAATAAGTTCATTTATGTCCTTTTTCTTTTCTTTTAAGATTCCACATGTAAGTGATATCATATGGTATTTTTCTTTCTCTTTCTGGCCTACTTTGCTTAGAATAACGATCTCCAGTTCCAACCACGTTGCTGCAAGTGGCATTATTTTATTCTTTTTTTATGGCTGAGTAGTATTCCATTGCATGTATATATCACAGCTTCTTTATCCAGTCATCTGTCGATGGACATTTAGGTTGTTTCCATGTCTTGGCTACTGTAAATCTGCTATGAACATGGGGGTGCTTCTATCTTTTTGAGTTAGAGTTCTCTCTGGATATATGCCCAAGAGTGGGACTGCTGGGTCACAGGGTGAATCTATTTCCCAGGGACCGTTCTGGATGGCAGTCCTGTTGCAAATCCCTCTGGTTTCAGGTGGTGGAAGTGCTGAAAACACCAGAGAGTCACATGCAGGGGGAGATCCGGCTGCCCTTACCTGCAGGGTCCTCGGGGCAGCCGGCGCGCCCGGCCCAGCTCCAGGGAGCACGTGCCGCCCGGCGCTGAAAGACCCGTCCGCCCTGCGGGGAGAGGCCGGTGCCGGGAAGTCTGCCGTCAAAACACACCAACCTCACAGCTGGCACTTCACCAGCCGAGAGTCCCCCCTCTGGAACTCGGGAGTCACAGGAGACCAGGCTGGCCCTTCAAAACCTTCCCGCTTCTCCTTTCCCTTCTTCTGGGGCTGTGCCCCGTTCACACTTCCCCCCAGAACGGCCTCTCCACAGGCTGATGAAAGCAGCTCCAAGGACCCAGGTCAGCGCCTCATGGACCAGCCGTCGGGGGCCCAGGAGCATGGCCTGTGACTCGACCACGGGTTGGAAGGTGCTTCCTGCCAAGGGCCAGACAGCAATGAAATATTTCCGCCTTCTGGTCACGTGGTCCTGCTGCTACCACTCGACACTGCCCTTGTCACAGGAAAGCAGCCTCCAAGGCAGGCGAGCACGCTGGTGGGGCTGCGTCCCAACAAAACTTTACTTAAGACCACACAGGGGACCTGGCCGTGGGCCATTTTGCCAACCCCGCTCCAGACTCATGCTGTTACAACGCTGGTCAAGTCCTTCGACCTACGACACCAGCCCCAGATTCTCACATATCTTTGTGCCACTGGGATGGATGCTGCCACAGAGGTCACGGAATAGGTGAGCGCAACGCGGAGAGTGCCGCCTTTCACAGAAAGCCTCTGCTTCAGACGCGCGCCGGCGTCTGTGTGGACGGCCGCGCCACGGGGGTGGCGGGGGCCATTCTCGGTCTAGGCTTGCGGGGGGAGAGGGCCCCTCGGAAGCCAGGGACAACTGCCAGCATCTGTCCCCATGGCCAGCAGACGTGGCCGTCTCCCCACAGGCACAGGCCACCGCCCCTCCGTGGAGACACCCAGGGCCCAACGGGGCCCTCCACACATGCCTCCAACGTTCCAGGGAGACGGGCTTTCAATTATTTTAATGAAGTTCTCATCACATAAAACTTTGTCTTCGGGCGGGATACTAGTCTCGACCATGGTCATGATATGGGTTTTAAAGCCAGGATGTTTTTTCAATGAAAACCACAGACGTTTTCTCAGACACCGGCTCGTTCTGAAGCAAGTGCGTGTGGGGGCTTCAGCCCTGCGCTTTGAAGTACTGCTGAGCTGTTTCATTTCTAATCCCTCACGAAACTAAACAAACAGCCCTGCTAAAATCATCATTAGAGGGAGTTAATACCAAGAGGGTCCCTGGCGTGTGTGCTTGGTGTGTGGCATCGTCCCAGAGCCAATCACAACAGAACGAAAAGCATGGCTGATCCCTCGCGTTGGGGTGTGTGTGTGGGTGTGTCATGTTGAGGTGTGTGGGTGTGGTGTGTGTGGTGGGGGCACATGTGTGTGTCGTGTCAGGGTGTGTGGTGTATGTAGTGGGGGTACTGTGTTGGGGGGGTGTTGAGGTGGGTGTGGGTGTGTCTGTGTGTGTGGGCGGTGAATGGGGAGGGGCCATGTGCACACCGGCCAGGCGTGAGCAGGACCATCAACGTATGTGAACACACACTCGTTTTACCTTCCTGGTCTGAACCCTCCAGGCTGTCATCTCAAACACTTGCCAAAGCAAACAAGACCTGAAACAGTGCTGAGAGCCAGGCTGTGCCGAGTGGGTCTCCAGCCCCAAGTTCCCTGTGCCTGGAGCCCTGAGAGAGGTCACCCTCCTCGACGGAAGATGAGGGCTGGACGTGGCGCTCCTGACAGCCTGGCCACCTGTCTGTGGGACCCGCACCATCACCTCACCCGGGACCCTCGTGTGGGAGGGCAGGTGTCAGAACATCACTACTTAATGGATGCTGCAAGGAAAATGGGAAACAGGACTTAGGTTTTACCTCTAGAATCAAACTGTAATGAACAACTTAGTCTTTGAAAGTAAGATCTGAATATTGGCTGGAGCCTCCTCTCAACCCACTGCTGTAAGGTGAGTGTCTACGGTGTCCCCCGTGACCTTCTGCAGGGCGCCCCGCGGGCAGAGAGGGGCAGGCTGGAAGCTTCCCAAGGTGGCAGAGCATCACTGTCCGCTCAGATGGAGGGGAACCGGCAGGCCTCCGGGGGAAGAGCGGCCAGGTGTGCCCCGGCGTGGGAAAGGGTGAGGGGACGGTTCTAGGCACCAGCAGCCTGGGTGCAGCCCTGAGGTGCAGGCCCGGTGAGCTCAGGTGGCACAGGTGGCCGGGGCTCCCCTGCTGTCCCACGAGACCCTGGGGACACGGCCCAGACCTCTGGGCCTCCACAGGACTGGCTTCTGTGCTTTGTTCCTGACACCGCTCCTGCCCTCCCTCAGTCCTGGGAGCTCGCTGGCCAGCCACACCTGCGGCCAGGCTTCCACGAGGGAAAGCTGGGCTGGGCGTCCGGGGAGGTGCAGACGAGCGGACGGGTGTAGACGGGTGTAACTTGCTGAGCCGGGACTCCCACCCACAGTCCACTGGCCACTCTGTGAAAGAAGCAGTGCCCTTGGTGCGACCAGGTACTCAGAGCTCACAGGATCGTGTCTTTATAAGCTGCCACGTAACATCGGGTTACGGGGTGCACAGACGCACCATCTCCAAATCCCACAATGGAATCTAAAGACAACAACTGAGTCAACAGTGGGTTCCAACCTCTAAAAAGAAATGAGCCCAACCAGGTTCCTCCCCCGACAGGGCCCCACACAAACCCACCAAGCTCACGGTCAACACCAGCCCGGGGCACACGGCCCGGCACAGCCAGCGGACAAGGCGCCGTCTTCCGGGGGCTGCGCCCACCGGTGCCGGAGGGTGTGGGGGACTTGGGCACAGCGCCAGAGCCTCCACAGGAGCCGGGTCAGGCCTGACACGCTGCCCTGGCTCCCTCCTGCCCCCACTGCCCCAGAGCACCGTCCACACAAACGGCCCGCGAACCCCCCTTCCACGTGGCACCGGGACGCTCACAGGCCGGGCGCCGCCCCCCGCGCACTCGTCCCTCGCGGCGGTGTTCAGCGGGTCTAGCAGTTCGACACCTGCGCCGGTCCCTGCGAGCCGGCGGTGCTGGCCGACGGGCCCCGCTGCTGCCACACCTGAATCAGCAGACCCAGCTCCACGGTGGCGTCGCCCAGGGTACCTGACCCCACAACTTCAACCACTGTGGCATGTTGATAAGCGAGAAATCCCCTCTGTCGTGTGCCACGCAAGTTCTTGCTCTGAGGGCCAGGAAGGGATTCCAGAATCATCGCACACCCGCGCGGTGGGCGTGGCCTCTGAGCATCCATGCTTCCGGACTCCCTGCATCCTTGCAAGAGAGCTGCCAAAACCCACGCCTCCACCAGAATCGCCCGGCCAGAGGCTGGGGCGCCTGCTCGTCCAGCGTGTGAACTCGGCTGAGAGTTAGAATCAAACAAAGATGCAGATGGTAGAGACTCAACTGTCCCAACCTGGCTGCCACGATGGTGATGCTACAGCCAGACTCAAGTCCTTCCTCCCTGAAAGGAGCCAGGCCAGCCCCACTTCTGCCCCCGCTGCCCGGCTGCTCTGCACCCACAGCCCCTTCCCCGCTTCAGAGCTGCTGCCCCGAGTGCTTCCAGCCAACTTCACCGGGCAAGCTGGGGACGGCCCTCCCTCTCCCCGGCAGCCTCTGGGGGGGCAGGCTGTGGGCACGTGGCTACTCCCGATGCCAATCCACTCCTCCCTCCCTGTGCTCCTGTCGCTGTCACGCTGGCCCTGCTGGCTCCTCGCCCCGCGGTCATCACCCCAGGAGGCCTCGTGCCCATGCACTGCTCCCCCGGGCCCATCACACCCCCGCCCTCCACGGCCGTTGGGCCTTCACACACGGACTGAGCAGCTTTCCCGCCTCAGTGCCCCTTGTCCTCCCAGCACGTGGCACCCCTTCCCTTTATGCACCTGGGGAGTAAATGCCAGAGGACCCACCACCAGCCTGAGGGGCGGGTCTCTGCAGGGCTGGGCCCAGCAGCTCTGTCTTGACCTCGATGAGGGGGTGACCCAGCCTCCCAGGACTCCGCTGCCTGCCCCCTTCCTCTGGTCTGAGAAGCCTCAGCACCCCGTGGGCCCCAGGTCCTCTCCTGCCCACCCCTCCCCCTCCCCCCAGTCTTCAGAAGAGCAGGGATGCTGTCCCCTGTCCCCACATCCTGCTCTCTCCCCAGCACAGAACATTCTGACCCAACCTCAACTGTCCTTTCCGAGTCACCAGTGGCCTCACAGCTGCCAAATCAGGGACACTTTCTAGTTTTTGCCTGAAAATCTGCTAATGCTGGTGTCCTGAGCTGCACTGTCCTCCAGCTAAACCCGAAACCCCACCTCCTGGCTCTTCCCTGGGTACCCCCACCCTCCTCCCAGGCCAGCAACTTGAGATCTCACTGGACCCCCACCCTCAATCTTATCTCACTCAAGCACATCCTGAGACGGGCCCCCCACCCTATTCCTGGCCCTGGCCGGGCGCAGTCATCCTTCCTGGGTGAAGCCCACCCCTCCCGGAATCAAGCCTGTCGCAGGGCTGTCAAACGCACAGGCCAGGCCCTCGACACGTCACACCGAGCTCCGCGGGGCGGCCAGCTACAGGCGGGCTCCTCCCTCAGGCCGCTCCTGCGAGCGCATCGTCTTTCCTGACACCCGGTGCGGCTCTTCCTGCAGGACTCAGCCAGGAGGCCTCCTCACCAGGAGAGCAGGTGCCCGAGCCCTGAGCCAACCTCGCAGACCGGCCCCAGGAGCGACAGCCACCTGCTCACGGCCCGGCCACCCGGAGCGCAGGCCCCACGTGCCCGCCTTGCACACAGGGGTGGGGCAGATGGCTGAACACGGGACTGCTAAGCCCGGAGGCTTCAGCTTCTAATTTTTGCTCCTAAGACGCACTGTAGAATGTCTTCAGATAAAACTTCCGCACAGGAGAAGGTATGTATGCCCTTAAAGAGACACAGCTGCCTCCAGTCCGTGGGGCCCAGGGTGTGGGTCAGCGTCTCCACAGCGGTGAGCGCTGGGCCGCTCAGTGCAGCCTTTCTGGAACACATGCGCCCCTGTGACCGCAGGCAGCCCCGCCAAACTGTACACTCACACGTGGTTAAAGCCGTACGTTTTAGGCATATTTTAGCACAACAAGAAGAATTTTAAATGTTAAAGCAAAAAGCTCAAAACACACTTCATGGAAATATCAAGAGCCTCACGCTTCCTGCCGTGTTTGAAGCTGGCATAAATGCAGTGCATCTCCCCAGATGCTCAATTTAAAGGCAAATCTCAACTCACGAAGAGATTAGAGTTACCACCTAGGGCACCCGGCCTCCCTGACAACTCTCATCACCTTTGTGATACTGCATTTACTCCGCCCTGGGCCCAAGGCACAGAGGGTCCCAGCGGCCTCTCCTGCACTGTCGGTGACCCGCTCAGTCGCCAGGAGGCAGGTGAGCGAGGGGTTAAGGAAAGTGCACCAGTATCTCCGGGCCCAAAGGCCTCGGCCCTGCGCAGCCGACTTCAAAGCAGAGGCCTGGCTGGTTTGAGTTAAGGCCCCCTCTTCCCCGAAAAGCCTCCGAGCCCAGGAGAAGGTGCCGCTGCGTCTGGGTTTCATTAGGGGCGGTTTTCTTATCTCGTCTTCATCTCGGCCTGATCTCCTGACATGCAACGAGGCAGGCGTGGGTCTGAGCACAAGGTGCTGCCTTGAAGGCGTGCGCTGTCCCGGGCGGGGGGAGCAGTTCCCGGAGGCAGGAAAATGGGTCCTGACCCTCCTTCCCCCACCGATCGATGCCCAGGGAACCGTAAGCTGTAAACTTCAAAGCGCTACTTTACATTAAAATCAATAATGAAAAAAAGGACCCTGAAACAATTTTCCTTTTCAAAGAGGCTGTTTCAGCTTTCATTTGATAGAGCATCGTCATAGAGCACTTGGCAAAAGATTAAAACGGAGCGTCAGCAGCGACTCGGAGTGAAAGCTTTGTCTAAAAGGCGGGTGGGAGTCAGGGTGAGGGGCGGCCGCCCGGGGACCCAAGATCAGAGGCCCAGGGCCCCGCGAGACAGGCCTGGCCTGAAAGAAAGAAGTGGCCTGCAGGAAGAGAGAACCACCCATTTTGATCACTTTAAGTCAGTTTAGAGAAAGTCCACCTTATCTGCCGACACCAGAATCAGCCGTGCTGGGACCCTCCACTGGCTCCGGCCCCGCGGCCCCAGGGCTCACTGGGGGACTGCCCACGCCTCCCACGGCAGGCGCCGGGACACGTCATCTCCCAGGAAGCCCTGAAGAGGGCCGGCTCTCGGGGGGACGTGACACAGTGCTGGTAGCCCGAGGGCCTCCCGGGGACAGGCAGTGACAACCCCGACCAGTGACAGTAGTGCCAGATTTCCTGAGGCTGATGTTTGCCTGTGATCACGAGCAGATTTCAGGTGTGGTGTCAGTCTGGGGGAGCCCTTCCCCCTTAAAAAATGAGGGCAGATGTCAAAATTACAGTATATCTGATCCAGAGGAAGAAGAAATAACACAATTAAACCAGTGAGATGGGAAGAAACAGCGGTTCAGGTGGTGACCAGGCAGGTCTTCTAATGAGGGGATGGACGCCGCTTAGCGCAGACCAGTTCCACCATCTGGTCGCTGACTGCGTCGGAGCCGCTGCTTCTGTGGGCGGAGAGCCCGGGGAAGGGGCCTCACGTCGGGGAGCCACACTCGAGTCCAGGCCTTCACGTGACAGACCCAGGTGTCCCCTGAGGCTGGGGACCAGGGTTGGGTTTCGAGATGAGGAAGCAGAGGCTGCGAGGGTCCCGTGACCTCTGCAGGCCCCCACAGAGCACGCAGAAGAGTCCACGGCCAAACTGCCACAGGCGTGTCCACTGATGGAGTCACAGCCACGCGCACACACGCCTGCACACGTGTGCTTTGTACTTAGACACAGCAGGACAACAAGAACACGGAGTTAAACAGAGAGGGAGAGAAGTCCCCAGGAACGTCACAGGGCTCCAGAGCCACGTGCAGGGACGGCGTTTCTACCAGAGACGGGAGGTCTGGCACGCTTCAGCCCTCACGGGGTCTCCGGGGCCCGCGCTCGGGCCGGGGAGCCCTCGGGACACTTGCCCCTCGGGGACAGGAGGGAGCTCTGTCTCCAACAGGCAGAAACCTGCGCCCAGAGCCCCCGTCTCTGGCCGCAGGAATCCCTTCAATCTGGCCCAGATCAAAGTCGATCACCATTTGATGACAAAAGCAAACGCCATGTTGTAAAAAATTTCCCTGCAGCTCGACTCTGACGCCAGCGGAACGCGGAGGAAGCGGGATGCCCGGGGAGGTGCCTCCTGAGCTTTATGTCAAAACAGGAGAGTGTTTATTTCTGTTTCTCATTATCTCACAGAAGGTTTGTTGGGAGAAAAGTTAAGAGATTAGGAACCTTCAGAATCGAGTGCCCGCTTTTCTCTAACGTGACACCTGGTGACACCTCGCCTTGGCCTCCCTCACTTCTTACCATCAGGACCCAGGGCAGATTCCTGTTTTTTATTTAAAGCACAAGATGGAGACTCTGCAGCCGGAAGGCACACAGACAGCCTGGAAGATGCCACCTCTGGCTGCAAGAACCAGCTCTGAGGAGCCCCAGCGCCCGTTCCTCCCGATGCAGAGATGGGAAGTCAGTCTCCACAGGTGCATGCTGAGGGCGCGCTCGCGGAGGAAGAGCCAGGTCACAGGGGAGCAGTCCCTGCCTGGGCCTGAGCCGGGCCCCGTGAACGCCCCGGGAAGGGAGCCAGCACCTCACCTGAAGGCCGCCAGATACTCTGCGTCTCCCATGGGGGGGTCAAGGCCGCCGGTGAAAGCCATGTTGACGTTGAAGCCCACGCCCGGGCCTGCGCCCACCTGCACGAGGAGAGAAACGCTGTCGCAGACCCCGACTCCAGTGGCGCAGGCTGGGCCCTGGCTCTGCGGCCCTGCAGTGTGCGTCCCTGGCCTGTCCCAGCCCCTGCTGCCCCTGCCACGCTGCCTTCAATGACAGCGTGTTTGCAGAGCACATGTGGTGCCGCGGGGAGCCGCCTGCCCGGGTGCAGGGCAGGGACCTGGCTGTGCGTGTGGGCGGGCAGCTCCGGGCTGTGGGTGCCGGCAGAGTCTTTCCACGGGTGGCGTTCCCCACCATCAGGCCTCTTGGTTCAGAGTGAGGGGCTCTGCTGGGGCATTGGGGTGTCGTGGAGGAGCCTGCTGCTCTGGGCTCACCTGCGGTACCCGCCGGGCAGGTCTGGACCAGCACCGAGGGATGGGACAAGAGGCAAAGCTGAGATGCAGCTTTAACTGCATGAAGCAGCCTTCCTGGAGGATGGCGGGCACCCCTGCTCACATGCTCACAAACATGCAGTCTGCCCAGACCAGAGACAGGATGGTCTCCAGTCTCTCATTTGTATGTCAGACAAAACAAAGCCCAGGGAGGGCACATGTGACGGAATTCGCGCTGAGGCCTGCCTCCAGTCCCAGGAGGCCTGCAGGTGTGGGCCGCACCTGCCCCGCCCCGGCGGCCCCGCCCATCCTCCCCGGCGGTGCGGGTGGCACTCACCTCGTCGGGCGGCACTCACCTCGTCAGGCGCCCCGCTGCCCGGGAAGAAGTTTCCATCATCGTAGCGGTGCAGGGAGATGTACAGGACGCTGGGGTCGCTGTAGAAGGCCTGCTGGGTCCCGTTCCCGTGGTGCACATCCTGGAAGGGCAGGGAGGGCGGGCTCAGCGCCAGCCCCAGGCCCAGAGGAACCAGCACATCCAGCCGCGTGGCGTGGGGCGAGCAGGAAGGGCCCGCGGCGAAGGCACCAGGTGCGTGCAGGGCCGTGTACACGCTTTCCGTGGACGTGCCCCCAGCTCATGTGGCCTCAGCCTCTAAAGGGCCCCTCGACCTCTGTCACCAGCGCCTGCTGCCTGGAGCGTGGGGGTGTCCTGGGCTATGTTTTTGGGTTTTTTCTCACAAACCGAGAAGGACTTTGCAGCATCAAAGGTAACCCCACCTGATGTACCTGCCTTTCTTTAACTTGAATAGTTTATGAAACACGTCACAAACACCAAAACAGATGCCCTGCCGCATACGGCTTAAAAAGGAGCAGTCAGCACCTCGGACACCACCCTCCAGTACGAGGCTCCATACACCCACTTTTGTGGTTCGGTTATTCTGAGTCATTTTTCAGAGTTAGTCCTCTGGGGCAGTGGGGCTGTCAGCAGCGGCCCCTCCAACAGGAAAATGGGGGAGGAGGTCAAGCCGGCACAGACTGGGTCCCCCTGCAGGGGCAGGACGGGCGTTTGGAGCAGAACTGCCTGGGGGGCAGAGGCATGGGGGGCAGCCAGGGAGAGGGTGGCCGGGCCCTCAGACCGTGCGGGTCAGGCCTCACTACCTGCCCTGCCCCGCCTTCCCGCTGGGCTTCGCCGAGGACCAGCCCCTCCCTTCGGCTGCTGCCCTCAACCACCACCTGTCTCTCGACATTTCAGAAACCAGTGATTGGCAGGATTGGCTGGGTGGAGCCGTAAGACAGTCTCCTAAAAGGTTTGGGCTTTGATTTTCTGCATCTTCAGGGTAGTTTCCAGAAAGTTGAGGTCCCGAAATCCAACTGCAGGGGAGACAGAAGGGCCGGTGCCTCTCCCCCCGCACCAGACTGTCTGCTGGGAATAGTCATGCCGGCAGCCCCCTTCCCAGGAGCAGCCCCTCACCCAGTCCACGACGAGGGTCTTGGTCACATTCAGCCTTTGCTGGAGGAGCTTGGCTGCGATGGCCACGGAGTTGAAGTAGCAGAACCCCCTGCAGGTACAAATCAGGAGAAATGGGGGAAAAAATACGGGTTTTGATTAGTTTTTATACAACTTGCAATAGGACATTCTAGAATCCAACGAGGTCTAAGAAGGTCTGGTGAATGCACGTTTCCTGATCAAGCAGTTCGGAAACCTTAACTGATGCTTATAATCGACAGACAGGCAGACAGACGCGCAGTCCCCGCATGCAGGCCCCCAGTGCTCCCGTGGTGACAAAGCCCGTTTCTCTCTGTCACCCTCAGCAGGCCCCCAGGACACTTACTGACTGACCTCCCCCGAGACACCCTGGCCCACAGAACACAGAAGTCACTTATTTTGTTTGCTTACTGCTTAACTGTCTGTGTTCTAGGACGTGTAATAATGCTTCTCGAGGGTCCTCGAGAGAGCGAGGGAACAAGCTGAGAAAGTGCATCAAGGGACGTGGAACTCCCCTGAGCCCGAACGTCCCTTTGCCTGAATTTCCAAAGGGGCCAGGCACTGGGGTGGTTTTGTCTTCAGGATCCAGGCGAGCCTTCTGGAAGCCCTCGCGCCCAGCACGCACAACCCCTCTGGCCGTGCTGCCTCCATGGCTGTAAATGCTGTGGCCTCGGAAACCCCCAGGAGACCCCGGGGGACATTCCTCAGTCTCCCACCCCACCCACCCGTGCTCACGACACAGAACATCCAGCAACTCAGACTCCAGTTAGAAAGGTAACTGCAGAGAAATGCGACCATCAGCACCCGCCCCTCGGTGGCGTGGACCGATGGGGCCGGGGAGTCGGCTACTCGGTTTCCTGGGGAGACTGCCCTCGGGCACTACAGCTGGTCCCCCACGGCAAGGGGAGCCGCTGAAGCACGGCCCTGCAGCTGGCAGGTGGGATCCGAGGCGGCCGAGGAAACCCCGGCTTCCTGCTCCCACGGCTCCGCCCCTGCGCCACCGGCTTGTCCCAGTGTCCCTGCCCCCTGACAGACCACTGCCTGCCCTTCCAGGCGCAGCCCCATGTCCCTGCCCTGACATCCCCCAGCACGTGCTCTCCATCTCCGGTGCTCACGGCACGTTCCCTGGAGTGTTCACTGTGCCCACTCAGCCACAGCGGCCGGACCAAGCCTGCGTCCTGGCCCCAGGTGGGCCCACCCCTGCGCTGGGTCTCCTCCGCCAGAATCTGCATGTCGTGCTGCTGCCTCAGCCAGCACCTCGTGCTTGTGCACGGTCAGGGGCGTCCAGAGAGCTGATCCTGTGGGTCCTGACCTTGGGACTTCAGCCTCAGTCCCCAACCATAAGCAGCGTTACTCGCTCCGGGACAACTGAGGCTTCCTCTTCGAGGCTTTTACAATGAGAAGACTTCTCCACACGAACTCCTGCAGGTGCCTGCCTCCATTCTGTGCACCCCTCCCTTCATCTCTTCACCAAACCGATCACCCCACCCTGGAGCTGCATGTTCGGCGACCTCCTACGGGACCGGGGTCTCGGGAACCCTATTCGTGCACACGTCACAAGAGGGGCCGACGAAGGGTGGCCCATCACCCTCTTCCCCAGAGCGCGGCCCAGCCCTTTGAGGAAGGGCTCAGACGCCCCGGGCCCCTGTGAGCGACCCTGTGTCTACTTACATGGGTGTGTTCTCCTCTGCGTGGTGGCCGGGGGGGCGGACCACAGCAAAGCCGTTCTGCACACGACACCGAAAGGTGGGGAGAGACAGGGAGGAAAGACTGGTTTCAGATCAGTAAGAAAATGACACAGACTGAACTTGAGCGTGTTCACAGTCTGCGTGAGAACACGGTTTCCCACTGCATCCTGGCACACGGACGCGGAACAAGACACAGGGCGGCTGTGAGCGTTGCCTTCTCCTAGAGGCCTCTCGGTGATCATAAGTTACTAAGATAAAAGGTGAGCTCATCCCCGACTTTCGAGCTTTGACGGCCTGCCGGGAAGGCGGGGAATCTGGGTGGGAGAGGAAGGGGCACCCTGGGTCCCCTGATCATAACCAGCATCCACAGAGAGCAACTTGGCAGGAACCGTGGATGCAGATGAAGAGGAAGGGGCTCGGCCGCCGCAGACGCACCCTGGTTTGGCCCTAACGTGAGCATCTCTGCTGTGGCTGCAGCTCAGTTTCCAGGGGACCAGGGAACGCGGAGAACAAGCACTGACGTTTAGAAGAAAGCGCTCGGCAGCTGGAGAGGAGCTCACGGCCTCCCCAGGACCCCTAGCCGCCTCTGCTTTGAAAGAACCATCTGCAAACCATCCTGCAGCCGCTCTACTAAGGGTGGTTTAGATCGGCATCCCTGGGTCTCACCGGCAACAGGAAGCTGTGTGGTTGAGGTCGGCAACAGAGCCCCGAGGGCTGGATGACCGCGATGACCGGGCTGTGGGAAGTGGGCTCAGCCTGCTGCAGAGTGCAGTTCGGGGGGGGGGCAGGCAGGGTGAGGGGCACACTCAGAGGGAGCCCCGCGTGGCACAGACATCACCCTGTTTCCACACAGGACCCCGTGCCTCGGTTCTGAGAGTGCAGACGCAGACCCCTGGGGGTCCCATTTTTCAGAGCAGTCCCAAGGCTGGATGTGCCTTTCCCGCCGAGCTGGCAGCTGCACCGACGCTGTGAACGCGATGGTGGGGGCGCTGGGGCTGTAGCCAGCGTGAGGCACAAGCGTGCCCGTCTGAGGGGAAAAGGCAGCCCCACTGAGAGCGCCCTGACGGAGCAGGGAAACTGGCCCACGTCGTTAACTTGCAGCCTTGAACACACATCTTTTTAGCATCCAGGTGGAGAGACGGGTAGGCGGGTAAATGACCAGCGGGACTGTCAGCTCAGGGAAGACAACAGACAGCAGCTGTTGTCGGGGTGGGATCTGAGCTTCTGGGTGAAGGTGAGAACTCGGGAGACTTGTCCTGGGAGCAGCCCTTCCCGGCACCGAGGAGACCTTCCTGGTGACAGGGGTGGTGACATTCACGGCTTCAAAGACGAGTGATGCTTTGGATACTGTACAATAAACTGTGCCATGACCTGGAAGGCCCGCACAGCCCGGGGAGCCCCGACGCCCTGGTGACCAGCACGCCACGCTGCAAACGCCTGGCCCGGAGAAGAGAACTGCTCAACGCACAGTGGAAGGAGAAGCTCGCTGCCACTGTTCTAGGTTCCACGTGGCGACTCTTCTTCCCGAAACCATCCCTTGTGGAATCCCGGTGTAGCCTCAAGGCTGAATGTCCGCAATTACCCGAGAAGGCCGTTACAACATGGCCCTGCCCCCAGTCCTGCCAGTGGGCGAGGCGAGAGGTTCCTCACGTCCTTCAGCCGGGCAACCAGAGGCGGGTGTGGACAGCAGAGTCCAGCTGAGTGCCTCAGCCAGGCATTCTTGTGATTCTTAAGTTAATAACTGTTTGAAAAGTCTGTTTTAATTTCTCATGAATGATCAATGCTGACGACATTACCCATAAAAACAAAAACTTTGAGGTTCTTCAACAATTTTTAAGACATTAAAGTGTCCCCAAGACCAAATTCATGGAGAATGGCTCCACTAATATGTATGTTTTCACAAGGGAGGGGAATGAATGTTCCCTTGGATTAAGCAGAACTGGGTCCACGCTTACCCCCAGCACAGCCACTGCGAGCCCATCCAGACGGGAGAGCAGTGGGCCATCACTCTCCCAGCTGGTCCCCTCCCAGAAGCCCCCCATCCCCAGGGGTCCTCACTGACCTTCAGCTCCCCCGTGGCCACCTTGAAGACCAGCTCCACCACGCAGCCCACGGCCAGGCGGGCCGCCCCCGATGAGTGCACCTCGTTCCAAATGGTGTCACTGTCCACCTGTGGAGACATCACGCCCACGTGAGGCTGGAGTCCTCGGTCACAGTCATTCCCGCCGGGCGGCCGGGCAGCTGGGGGTCCCTGTTGCCAGCCTCTGGAACCCAGGACGAGAGCCCCTTGTCCCTTCTTGACTCATCACAGAACATACTCAGCTCACATTTGAGCTTACTTTTTTTGGAAGACACACCCCCAAAAACTAAACAGAAAAACTGTGAACGCGCCAAAAATAGCACGCACGCGTTTTTATCTCCTTCTTTTCTTTTCTTTTTTTTTTTTTTTGGTGGAGGGAAGGTAATTAGGTTTATTTATTTATTTGTTTTTTAGAGGAGGTGCCGGGAAACGAGCCCAGGTTTTCACACCCTTCTGAGATGTCGTTTCTTCTCTCAGTTGCTCCAGCACACTGGGTGCTGAGTGCTGACGTCAAGGGTAACGATGTCGAGATTGCCTAGCCCCCCCCCTTTTAGCTGCAACTGCAGCGGAGTCACAGCAAGAATTACGAAAGCAACCGGAAGAAGAATTAGAATCAGAGGTCTCTCCAGATTGCAGCTTGGTTTTATGCAGAACGTAAGTGGAAGCTCCAAGTGTGCGTAGGGCGTGTGGGGTGGCGAGGAGACTCAGGCGGGCTCTCTCGGACACGGCCTGGTGGACCACACACCACCCCCTGCCCAGGCGCTGGCACACCCGCCCAGACAGCTGTTCCCCTTCAAATAGAAAAAAGCGCGTGGCACAAACAGGTCAGGTGATTTCTGTCTGCGCGCTGGTTTATTTATTTATTCACATTAGATTGCTTTTTTTAAACTCTGGCTAACATGGGTGAGAAAGAGGACAGACAGACCTTGGTGGCTGGTTCTGGGGACAGTGGGGCTCCCGGGGTCCTGGGGGCCGGAGATCAGGGGCCACCAAGAAGCAGGAGCCCCTGGCTCCAGGTCAAGGGCGCTCACACCGTCAGGTCCAGGGCAGGGTGGGGCGCTGGTGACTCGGCCACACACACTGGGGACTCACACGCCCTTCTTGGGGATGCCCGAGCCCGGGGAAGGTTCTGAGAAGCCGTGCAGCAAGTGACGGCTCGTTCACCTGGGACAGAGCCTGCCGGGCCCGTGCGAGAGCCCCTTCCCGCGTCTTCCTCTTCAGAGCACTGCACGCGTGGGGCTCCGACATGGAGGCGGAGCTGCACGCGAGGGCCCGCGCCCCCTTTCCCGGCTCAGCGCGTCCAGGCGCACAGGCCCCTGCCCACCTGCCAGGCACCAATCATCACGTGGGGGGGGCGGATTTCTTTCCACAAAGTCTTGAATCTTCATCTTCAAAGCGCGATGATCTAAAATACACTCACGAGCGGTTCAAGCCGCTTCCTGCGGAGCATCTGTGCCAGGGCTCTTCTTTTCAGTGACCAAACCGCTATTTGCTTTAAATAGTTTCCAAATGTCCAAAGAACGCTCTGTGCTTCGCCCCCTCTCCACAGCATTAATAGTCAACTTCAGAGAGTGGCTTCTGTTCTAAATAGCAGCGCGCTGCTACTCGCTGACGTGGCCGGCCAGTGGGAACACGCTGGGCCAGTTACTGCAGCTGAAGAACCAGTTCAGAAAAGTCAAAGCGAGAGCTGACGGTGCGTGCGGGCGGGGGGTCCCGCAGCGCCCGTGCCGTCCAGGAGGCCGCACCCCTGGGGACCGAAGGGCGTTGGGCAAAACTACTCAGATGATTTCTCTTCAAAATGCAGTAATTTGGGTTTGAGGCTAAGTAACCAGAGCCCAGAGGGAAGCTGCTCTGACTCTTCACGTGCTTTGAAGGGTCTCTGTGCTCAGTGCTCCTCCTGCAGGACCCCCGGGGCCAGGAATTCCTGTGACATCCCGCCCAGAGTGAGGGACAGACCCCCAGCCCCGCCGCGAGACTGCAGGCTGCCACTGTCTCCAGACACCCGACAAAACTTTCCACTGCTTTGGGGCCTAAATCCTCCGGCTGCTGGCCACCAGCTCCCCACGGACCAACCTGGGATGGTCAGGTTGGAGCCCTGAGTCCCAGAAGTATGAAGCTCCAACTCCAAGGAGAGTTGGGGCGACCCGCAATGCGGGAGCTGGGACCACAGGAAGGAGCAAGTGTCCCGCAGCTCCGCACAGCAGAGGCCGGGGGCAGGCGAGGACGGACGGCGAGGGGAGGCCCCTCACGGAGGCTCATGGGGCGTACGGGGGCGGCCACACTGTGGGCATGCCGTGGGCCTTGGAAGCCACGGGGCCTGTGAGGGGCCGCCCCCGGGGCAGGGACCTGGCCAGGGGAGGGCTGGGAGGGCAATTCACCGACACCAAATCCTCAGTAAGGGGAAACTGGCATCAATGAGGAGCTGAGCAAAGTAGAAGCTTCTCTTACTGGGCTTGGGGAAGAAAGGAGAACGCCTGGAACGCCGTCACACACCCCAACGTCAGTTCAGGTAGTTCTCGGGAAGGGAGAAGCAACTGTCCCTCCCGACTCACCACGCGACCTCCACCTTCCCACCGACTCTCGGGCGCTGTGGCTCCCCCGCTGCCCGACACCCCAGGGCTGGCCTCTGGCTCTGGAAGGAGGCACCGAGGCCCGGGAGGGCTGCACTGCTCCAGCGGCTCAGTCCCCGCTGAGCCCGGGCAGCCGGGTTGGCGCTGGGGTTGAGTCTCTGCCCCCGATTAGGGGCAGCTAAGAGAGCACTGGCAGGTGGACAGTCCTTGCAGACAGCCTTCCGGCTCACACTTTCCGCTGATTATTCCGACAGGCTGGCCTCTCGACCCACCTGGGCTTGGGGAGCTCTGCGCATCTCCGTGCTCCAGGGCATTTTTGTGCAGAGATGCGAAGGTGGCCGCTGGTCAGCCTGCTGGGCTGGATCTGGACTTCATGCCGGGGAGGGGTGGCGGGCCCAAGGCCCCAGGCCCGAGTTCTCATTTAGTTTTCATTTGCGAATTGTAAATCCTGCCCTGCACGGCAGGCTGCTGCAGGGCAGTGCGAATCCAAGCCTTTTCAAGTCTGGCCAAAAATTTGCCCCGAATTAAGAGATTGCAGCCTATTTACAACACAAAATACAGTAACTCGAGGAGGCTTGGTGGTGGTATGAGTGAACGCCGTTTATTCTCTTTCTGACAGGATAATTTTCAAAGCAGCGATTTTTGTAAGGACTCAGGAAGAAAACAATTTCGTTTCATTTCTGTAACAGAATCCAGACCCGGAGCCTCACCCTGCGATCTGTAATTACGCGCACACCGGCTGCTGCGCGGTTCCGGCCGGGATGGCTTTGTTGTCCCCGCGGTCCTCTGGCCTCCCTGTGACGGGGGCAGCACTTCCCAGGCTGGGAAGCTCCATGGCCAGAGACTGGCTGGGAGGGGACTGGTCTCGCCTCCACCCCTCCCTCATCGGGGGACGGCAGGAGGGGGTGGCCCTTTCTCCATAAAGGAGAAGCCGGAGGTGGGGAACCTCCGCTGCAGAGATGGGGGAGGCCCGACTGGTTCAGCACCCCCATCGCGGGCAGGGAAGCCCGAGGTAAGTAAAGACGCTGGTTCTCCTAAGTGTCCACCTGCCCAGGTCTGCTTGAGAGCTCCGGCTCTGAAGCAGCTCTGCCCACCCCACGTGGCCCAGGAACACCGTGCCCCGCGGTCAGAGCTGCACCTGGGGCTTCGGGTTGGAGGTCAGATCTGAGATCAACACACACCCTGCTTGGTGATGGATTCATGACCTGCGTCGAGATGAGTGGACTACGGCTCCGCGGGTCGGACGGGGACGGCCCGCACACCAGATCCCGTTTCCCAAAGCGAGCCGTGGTGCCAGACGACCTTCCCGGAGGAAGGTGCCCCAGACCCGCCATCAAAACGCTTACAGGCTCACAGGGCCTTTGAAGCCACATGTGTGAGCAGTGGGGCAGCCCCACCCCCAGACCCTGTTTATGGAAAACACCTGGCAGTAATGACCTACTCTGCAGAAAGCAGGGCTGCGATTCTGTGACCACTGGGACCCTCGAACCACCAGGACGCGATTTACACATTAAAGAAAAACTTACCCCGACACCACCACAGGGCAGCCTGACAAACACCGACGTTAGGGAGCCTGCAAGGAGAAAGAGAGCCAAGGTCGGGCGGGCAGGGTCACTGGGCGCGCGGCCTGCAGGGAGCACGGTGCTGGTTGGGCCCACAGCACTCTGGGGCTCGTGCAAGACACCCCGGGTGCCCGAGCGCAGAGGGGCAAAGGGCTCGGAGGCACCACTGCCTCACTGTGGGCTGCTGCCAGCGCGGCATCTGTGGGTCCAGCCCTCGCAGAGGACTGCGAATCTCCATGGCAATGGCCCACTCCTTAAGGGGCAGGGAGACCCCACGGGGGGCTCCTGCCTGCCTCCAGCCCGTGCTCCTGCACCTCGCGTGGACCAACCTGAAAGGCAGCGTTCAGCGCCCCCCTGCCCCCGACACTGGCTCCAGCCGCCCTCCCCAGCTGTGAACAAGGGAGGGGCCTGGGGTTAAACACCGGAGCCAGCCCTTCACATACGGAGAGGTCTTTCTGGAATGTGACTAACGGCCGCAGCCCCTCCCCATCTACAGGTGTTCCAAGTTCACTCGGTGGGGCACAGCTGAGAGACCACGCGGCCCTGCAGCTGGCCATGCAGGAAGGCCTGCTGGGGCCCACGCTGCAGAAGCCAGCCCCCGACCAGGAGGCACAGGCCTGTCCCCCCACCAGGACAGGGACTGTCTTCTTCCTCAGTGTGATCCCAGTGCTGGCTGAGGACTGGCCTAAAACCCACCTGTCCTGAAGGGCCAGAGGGCCTTCCCCACAGCAGAGTGGGCAGCCCAGGCTCCAACTGGCTGCCGCCCCCAGCCCAGAGAGCCTCCCCATTCAGCCGAGCTGCTCCCCGCTCGCCCTTACGCCTCCCTCCCACTGCGGCCCCCGGCCTTTCATGGCAGATTCCACAGCCCAGCTCTGCACCCCACTTCCCCGAAGGGGGCAGAGCCACGCCCAGCGCAGGAAGGCTCACTGCTCCCACCGCCCTCTGCCGGGCCCGGGGCACCAGCTCCGCTGGGGACGCTCGTGAGCTGCGCTCCTGGGGCCCCAGGAAGGAAGCAGGACGTGGGTCACAGACCTGGTGTTCTCACTGGTCCTGCGTCCCCGGGGAGGTCTGTGCCCACCTTGTCCCGGCTCCAGGCCTGGACCACACTCTAGACCAGGCCCGGCCCTGCGCCTTCCGTTTGCTCTCAGAGGTGAGCTCTGCCTCCCACACGCGGTGCGGGGCAGCGACGCACAGCTGGCTGCCCCTCCCTGCCACCCCCAAGGTGCCTGGACAATGTGTCCCACCCTGGGGCTGCTTCTCCCTGCGCACCCCCGCCCGGCTCTGCTCCGGGTCACATGTCGTCCCCTGGATCTGTGGCTGACTTCGGTTCCTGCGCATTTTCAACATCAGTTAAGCTGCTGCTCGACAGAGCCACGTGGCCTCCAGCCCCTAACCCTGTGAGGCCAGGGCACGTCTGCCGGGCTCGTCTGTGTGCCCTGACCGCTGGCCCACAGCTGGGAGTAAGCAGGTCTGCAGGCGGGCGGGGGGGCCAGGCAGGCAGGGAAGTGACAACCAAGGAGAGCGGCTGCTGGGAGGGGTTGCTTGGCCTGCACTGGCCCTGTGGGGGGGGTGCCCCTCAGGGAGCCGACCGGAGGGCAGGATGGGGGCAGGAGAGGGGGTGCAGGCGCCGGGCCTCCTGCTGTCTTGTGACACATTCTCCTCACGGCCTGTTTAGCGACTGAGTCACGGAGAGCAGCACACATCTCTCCTCCACGGGGCCGCCCCTGAAACCTGGGCGTGGCTCGAGGTGACAACGGGGCTCGGAAGGGCTTCATGACAGTTCCCGTCACATCAGCAACTGTTCCAACACGTGGGAATGTGATGCTGGGGACGTGGGGGCTTTCTCTCCAAGAATTCAAGCGTTCGTACAATGAACTCACATGGATCGGTGTGTGTGTGTGCAAATATGAGTGAGAGGGCTCTGCTAAGACACTGGACTTCGGTTTTTGAAATTACAGACGGTAGTGTTTGCATTAACGCCATAGATCATCTGACTACTTTGAGTTTGCTCGTCATCCAGCAAGCAAAGGCCAAAGTTAATAAAAAAAAAAAGGGTAGGGTAATGCACATTCAGACCCCGACCTGGGCTTGGGTGGGTGGCAGGGCCTGGAGCTCTGAACAGGGGGCTCCTGGCCAGAGCCCGGGGGGCCCGGCGGCGTGCTGTCTGCGCGCCCGGCCTCCACCCGCCCCATCGAGTGCCTCCTGTGCTGGCCTCCGCGTTCCAGGGCCACCGCTGCCTCGGCTGGGTCACAGAATGCTCAAGCCAAGAGAGGGGCCCTGACGCATTAAGGACCAGCCTTGCGTCCCCAGTCCCCGCGGGCTGGGGGGTGCTGGCTTTCCTCTGGAGCGGCCACTGCTCCTCGGGCTGTTCTAGGAGCAAAGGGGTCCCGCGACCCTCCCGCTGACCCCTGGCCCCGCCCTCCTAGGCCGCCAGGCCAGGCTCCTCTCCCAGGTCCCTGCCATCAGAAGACAAACCCTGACTTCCAGGAACATCCAAGGTGGGGACAGACCAGCCCCTCCAGTGTCTGCAGTTCACCTCAGCCCGGCCACGCGGCAACACCCACCACACCACCTACTCAGGCATTTTTGCATCTGGTTTAGAAATGCGTGGATTCAATTAAAAGAGGAAGGGAGATCCCACGGTACACGTTGGAACACCCAATTAGGGCAATGTGGCCAGCGTCTGAGATAGTCACCACCCATCACTGCATCTGGAATGCAGCCACTGATGATCATGACCTCTCCCGGTTAGGACCACCACCGGAAATTTAAAACCCGGTCTCAAGTGGAAGAAGTGATCTGAGTAAGTGTCCTCGTAGCCACAAGAACTGATTTGAAAGCACAAAGCTTGGAAAAAGAGAAAAAGGAAACAGAACGGACATGAATCAGACACACGCTCACAGTACACGTTCTGCAGCAACACACTCGGCCGCAAACTAAACACCAACTACGCTCACACGGCTGCCTGCGGGGAGGAGTGGGTCTGAGACGATGGGAAAACATTTCAACAAAGAAACCACCAACAGCAGAGGGGGCTTCAGCGGACGGTGATGCTGGATGAGCTGCAGAGGGTCCCGTGAGGCGAGGGTCGCGGCTCAGCAGGCGGGAAAGCCACCTCCTGCCCACCCAGCGCTTCCTCTTCCCCAGGAACCTGCGCCCTGGCGTCTCTCATCTCATCGCCTGTCTTAAACCTCACCCACCTCCTGGAGGCGGACGCCCTGCCTCCGCCCCGGGCAGGGTAAGGGTCCTCCCATCTCTGCGTCCCTACCCTCTGCTTCCCGAGTCCGGGAGTCGGGGTGCTGATCTCGGTGGGCTGACGGACGCCGGCCCTTTGAGGATGGACACGGAGCACCAGGGTGGGCCGGGCAGGCCCTCCCAGTGGCAAAGGAAAAGGTGGGTGGGCCGTGAGGCTGCACAGTGCACTCAGGGACCCCTTCTGACTCTGGACACCCAGCGATGGTTGAGGGGGTTACCGGCCTGTGGGCGGCAGTGCCAGTGCCATCATGGGACCCATGGGCAGCCTCTCTGGGAGGGGAGAACACTCCATGCGCCAGGCTCCACCCTGGAAGGAGCCGTGTCTGCTGGAGGGTCCTGGAGGGACCTGGCGCTCAGCCCCCACGCCTTGCCGCAGACTCCACACTTGGCCCCGTTCAGCTCCTCCCTCCGAGGCCGCTGACCCTCTCCCCGTCCACACTGTCCTGGTCCTTGAAGGCTCCTTTCCAAAAAGTTCTGCCTGGCCTTGGGCCGGACCCTCTCCCCTGGGCCCCCCGCTGGCACTGCCTCATTTCTCGACATTTCTGTGGGATCCAAGCCTCTTCCTCTGGGCTCCCCCAGTGCCCCCTGTCGTCCTCTGTGAGCCCTGGGCCCCTTCTTGGGAGCCAGCCAGCTTAGACCACCCCGCACCTCCTGAGACCCGCTCCGTGACTTGGGGTGCGGGGCCTGGGCTCCGTGAATACCCCTCCCAGCTCAGAGGACATGGATGTGTTTTGGGGGGCTGAGGGGAGGACGTCACACATACTGAAGAGCCTGCCTCATGAGCACTCCTCCACGGGGGGCGAGCACCCCACACGGCCCCTCCACGGGGAACAGGGCTGCTCCCCTGTGGGCCAAGCTGCACTTGCCCTTAGCTTCTGAGGCTGCATCCCAAGCATGAAGGCCCCGCTTAGAAAGCCACACTGAGGAGCGAGCAGAAACGTGCCGTGCGCAGCCAGGACAAAGGGCCTCGGCGGCAGCAGCCCCAGGACAGGGCAGGCCGCGGGGAGCCTCTGGGTCGCGCCCTGGCACCCACTTCCTGGGTTCCAGGTGCGTCTTGGGGAACAGGGCTCACGGTCGCGGAGTGCCACACGCCCACTTCACAGGTGAGAGGCGTGTGGCTTGGCGAGGCTGCTGCGCTGGTGGGACGTCAGCCTGGGGCTGCCGGGGACCACCTGCCCGCGCAAAGCAAGAGTCTTCAGCAACCGGAGCCGGTCAAGAGCTGGGGCGTGAGACCGACGTCTGGTGACTTGAAGGCCCGGATCCAGCTGTACCTGACGCCCCGAGGGATCTTCTCAGTTATCTGAGCCAATAAATTTCATTTTCTTTCTCTCTATCTCAAAAAAAAAAAGTGGGCATTGGGGCTCAGGAAGCAGAACAACTGGCCCCATCAAGGTCAGAGCCCACATCTCCTCACAGCCCCGCCAGCCCCATGCTCTCCGAGGGCTCAGGGCCTACAGGGCGCCCAGCACAGACGACGCACTCCCTGAGTGCGTGAGCCAACAAATGAACGCCCGTGTGAGTGCGTGAGTGCATGAGCGAAGGACAAGATGAACGCGCACACGAGGGAGAGGGCCGCGCTGCAGCCAGGTCCCCAGCAAGGGAACGCCTGCCCGGTGCAGGGCCGGGAGCAGAGCTGGCCTCTTCAGCTTCAGCCACCGAGACGTGGGGAAACAGCACACAGCACGCCCCTTCCCCTGCCCCGCCCGGGACCCCAGCGTTTTGATTCCCAGACTCCTGCTCTGCCGCTCTGGCTCTGGCTGGGGGCAGGGGTGGGGGAGCGCCGGGGGGGGGGGGGGCTCTCTCCGCAGGGGGCAAAGGCGGGGGTGGGGAAGGAAGCCCATGGCTGGTGACTGTCTGGGTTCGAAGTGGCTGGGAAGCTGGGGTGGAAGTTACCCAGACTGAGTGGGTGAGTCTGTGCCTAGGACCCAGGGGGCCCTTCCCACCCATCAGGACCCACCTGCCTCTGCTGAAGACCACCTTATGGGGAGACTCCCCCCACACCCTCTGCCAGAGCCGAAGCCCCTGGCCCCGGGGGCGGCTGAGGCCACCTCGTCCACAGCGAGTACTTTCAAGGCTGCGTCTGGCCGATCCCGTAACACTGAAGTGTGGCCCCAGGCCGACCCCAGGCCACTGCAGGCGAGGGTCGGGGGGCCCTGGGCCAGCTCCAGGGCCCGAACTCCACTTTTCAGATTCTGCAAAACCAGTGGTTCTCAGCCCGTTTTCCTCCCAGCAAACCCGACACAAAGCAAGAAACCAACTGCCCTGTAAAGGCGGAGGGAGCGACCTTCCCCTCCAGCCCCTCACCTGAGAGCCTGGCCTGGCACCACGGAGAAGAGCCATCCCTGCCCGGCCGTCCACGCAGAGCCGGGGGCGACACTCGGCTGCGTGGCCAGGGGCCCGAGGGCAGGACGGCGGGGCCTTGGGCGAGGGCAGGGCTGGAAGCAGCCTCGGCGGTAAAGGTAAAGAAGGCCTTGAAATACCTAGAAGTTTCTTACTGTCCAGTTTCTGCCTGTTGAGGGGGTTCGTGCCGTAGAGCAGGGCATGCGCCTCCGAATGCACCGTCTGCAGCTCCTCCAGGGTGGCCTTCCGACCACGGATGCACTGCGGGGACAGAGGGGAGAGGGCGCTCAGGTCACCCGGGCATCTGCTGGGCTCAGGCTCAGCACAAACCAGCACCCCAGGGGAAAGGAGGTTCTACATGAGCACAAAGTCGTGCGGTTATTGCAAAGTAAAAGGCAACATCACCCAACATGGTGTCTTTAAAATACTTAAAAAATGTTTTAGAGGGTTTACGCTTTAATGATAACATAGAAAAACGTTTTAAAAAAGATAATTCCAGCCTTCAACGCTTTAAACTTCACTGTCACACAGGTGACTTGGCACCAAATTACTGCTCTGCTTTCCAACTGGCGGGATCTGCTCTTAAAAAAAGAAAGGAGCTGCCTAGGGTGGTGGGGCTGCCACTTAATTCTCAGGAAGGGGAGCCAAGCCCGACCCCGCGAGCATCGCTGAGCGTCAGGTAAAGCAGCCTTCCTGGGAGCGGGGCCGAGGGACAGCCTGCAGCACGCCTCTCCCCCCACCAGCGGGCCTCTCCCCCCACCAGCGGGCCTCTCCCCCCACCAGCGGGCCTCTCCCCCCACCAGCGGGCCTCTCCCCCCACCAGCGGGCCTCTCCCCCCAACCAGCAGGCCGTTCCCCCCACCAGCGGGCCTCTCCCCCCACCAGCGGGCCTCTCCCCCCACCAGCGGGCCTCTCCCCCCACCAGCGGGCCTCTCCCCCCAACCAGCAGGCCGTTCCCCCCACCAGCGGGCCTCTCCCCCCACCAGCGGGCCCTTCCCACCATCAGTAGGTCCGTCTGCATTTTTCTTCGGTTTAGAAATTCCTCAAATCCAGACCCCTTGGCTGTTCTCAGATTTTCCCCGGAAACTGACATGAACACCACTACTCTTGAGTTGAACTACATTTACTTATTAACCTTTTAGAATGAGGCTGGTTTGTAAAGTGCGATTTGAGTTGACATTGTGCACTGAGGGGCGATCTGGGGGTCAGAGTGACGCAGGAAGAGCCAGTGTGACCCCGGAGGGCCAGGGGACACGAGGGGCTCACAGGGCCAGCCGGTGTTCCCGGGCACAGAGGCAGAGGCAGGCCAGGAGCTGCACTTGCTCTGGAAACCTCGGGGAGGCTCCCAGCAGACGCCCGCACGTGCAGGGGTGAAGGGAGAGGGTGCTGGAGGCAGGCGGCCTGGCCTCCCAGCGTGGAGACAGCCACGAGGCTGCAGAAAGGCTCTCCCACCCCCTGCACCACCCTCCCCACTGCTCTGGGTAGGGGACCGGCTGGGGGAGCTCAGTGGGGTGGGCTCCCTGCCCCGCCTGGAGGAGGATGCATCCAGGATGTGTCCGCTGGGGCAATGCTGCCCCCCAGTGGTGCAGACTCACCGGATCCTGGAGCCAGTGCCCACCACTCTAGCCCTCACCAACTTCAGGGTCCCTGTCCTCCCCAGAGGGCCTTCAGGATGGGATTCTGGACCCAAGTTCCTGCTTTCCCCCCCAAAACTCATGCATCACAATAAAACTGGAAAAGAAATGTGGCCATGTGAGACAGACTGCCCTCAACTCCTAAATACTCTGGCTTCGCAAGGAGGTGGGGCTGGACCCAGGGAGTGGGATTCTGACCAGGCCCCCCACACCCCCAGCGATGTGCCGCTCCGGCCCTGGCCCAGGTGATGCTGGGCTGTGAAGGATAGATGTGGGTGGGTCTCTAGCTTTCCAGGGTCACTCTGCAGGGCAGCACCGCCCTGTGCCCAACCCTGGCTTTGAGGGTTCCCAGGGTGGGGGGACAGCAGGTCCTCACTTGGTGGGCACATGGGGGCTGGGCATTGATGGGGGACACAGCTAGGGAATAGCTTCCCAGGGAAATGACCAGGAGCAGAAACGTGTGAGAGAGGGTGTATGATGGGGTGCAGGACAGGGGTGCAGGAGAGGCGGTGCAGGATGGGGGGGTGCATGAAGAGGGGGTACAGGACAGGGTGTGCAGGACAGAGGCGGGCCTTCCCACAGGCGGGACATGGGCTTTTGGGAAAACAGCTTTGGTCTTCTCCCAGAGGGTAGGCCTGTGCACCTGCAGGTGCCCTGTGTCCCCCCAGGCAGTCACACACTGCAGCCCTGGTGCCCTGGGGCTGGCTTACCTCGCATTTGCCGCGCAGGCCGGTCTCCTGCAGCCGGGACCAGATGCTCTGGATCCTCCCGGCATGCTCCGGGTGGCTGTTGGTGTTGCCGCAGGCGCACTGGTGCTTCAGCATCAGCGTGTCGTACACCAGGCCTGGCGCGGGGGGCAGAGGCGGGTGGCAGTCAGACGGGTGGGCAGGGGTCCCGGCTGCTGGCCCACCCACCATGGGAGGTGAGCCGCTGCTCCCCATGTGGTCTGAGCCTGGACGCTAGAGGGGAGGAGAGCTGAGCAGCCGTGCTCTGAGGGGCAGTGGGACGAGCAAGGCGCGGAAGGCCCCCTCTGCCGCGGGCTCAGCTCTCTCGCTGTAAGCTGTGTGGCGACGTCCCGGGGCTGTGCTGGCCCAGAAACGAGCGATCTGGCCCCACATCAAGCCCGCCTGCCAGGGCGCCTCTTTGCTGAGGAGCTCGCCCTGTGGACGGGCTGAGATCGGTCTGAGGTTCTTGGGGCTCAGAAGACAAACCTCGTTCCTGCCCTCAGAAGCCTGCAGAGCAGCTGGACGGGTGCGCAGAGCACACTGACATGCTGACACAAGTGCGTTTAAAGTCACCCTAGAGAAGGATGTAAACTGGGACCAGGAACTTGCACCAACCACAGGAGTTTGCACTTTCCACCTGGGTTGAAGCTGAAGGCCGTGAAGGCCTGATGGTGCCCAGAACAAGGTCACTCTCGGGAGGGACGCCCAGGCAGCCTGGGAACCAGCCCGGGATCTGCTGCAGGGAAATGGTGGCGCTCTCAGCTGATGGAAGTGACCGACGTCACTCTGAAGAGGCGTGGGGGGCGGGGGAAGCCACCTGTCTGGAGACGAGGGAGGGCAGGGCCAGGAGGTCTGCTGCCCCCCCCCCACTCCCTCCCGGTGCACCTCCCGGGGGGATGGTCAGCCCCGGGGACGTCTGCCAGGAGGGGCGGCCTGCTCCCCTGCCCCAGCGCTGTGCAGACACCTCGCTCGCGGGTCTCCCAGGGGTGGGACGAGGGTAGGTCGCTGGGCGAAAGGGCGCCCTCGCAGGCAGGGCAGCTGAGAGGGGGCACCTGTCACTGGTGCCCGTTTTTTAAGAAGTGAAAATGAGAACAAACCAAGAAAGTCCATCAACAGAGAGGGGCCACCAGCCGGCACTCTGGGTGACGTCATGCTGGCCCGTGGGGACCCCCGAGCGCCCGGGAGGCGCCTGACGTGGGAGCCTTTCCACTGTGGTCCCGGGCCTGGGGTCGGTCACCTGAGCTGTGCCTTCTAAGAAGGAGCTCATCTCAGCCAACAGCCAAGGACTTAAGACTTTTAAAAAGCGTCGCCCGCTGATTCTGTTTGGGACACTTTGCATTTTCCTGGATTTCTTTTCTGAAAAGCCACCATTTAACTTCTGGAGAATGACTATGAGCCTTTTCTCTGAACGTGAACAGCGTCTTTTTAGACCTGCCGAGGAGAACGCAGCCATTTCACTCCGCACATTGCAGTGTGCGGAGACGCAGGGCGTTTTACCAGAGCTGTCTGAGGAAGGATGGACTGTCTGATCTACGTTGTTTGTCTTACTATGTCATTGAGAAGAAACACTAGGTGAGTGAGACAGGCGCCGTGGGAGGAGCTCCCCAGGCCGCCCTCAGGTCCAGGGCTGGGGGGGCACCACCCGGGGGCAGCTCTGGGGTCAGAGCCTCAGACCCTGGTGGACGCCTCGCTCAGCCACAGTTCTGTCCTGACTCGTGGTGAATGCCCCCCAGGCAGAAACCGAGAGTCCTGCCAGCAGACGGCTCCCCACTGGGTAGGGGGTGCGGGGCGGATGAACCAGGGCCCTGGCAGTGGCGGGAGGACACTCGGTCCAGAAGCCAGTGCCCGAGCACAGTTCTCGCCGTGCACCCGCGCACATATGCTGGGGGGCTACCCAGGCCACACAGGCAAGGCCAAGGGGCTAAGCCAAGGGGGGAGCGGGGTGATCAAGGGCAAGTGCCCCCCACCCCCGGCCCCTCGCCCTCCGGCCCACGCAGGCCCCAAGGGGGCGCCGCCCCCGCCCTCCTCACCTGTGGTGAAACGCGGCTTGCTGGGGGGCTCCTGCACAGACATGGGGAAGGTGGCGGACGCAGGGGAGGACTGTGCCCGGGACAGAGGCCGGTGGCCGCCAAAGGACACAGGGATGCCGGCGGCCTCCATGGATGCCTGGTAGTTCCTCAGCTGGTGGATCCGCTGCTGCTCCAGCAGGAGGGCTTGCTGGGGGGGAAACAGGCCACTTCTGTCGTTGCAAGGCGCTCCGCCTCCCGGCGCAAGGGAGACGTGTGTCCCCTTCCTGCAGTCACCCACCCACCCCTCCGCTTGCCCCTGCGCAGCCCCCCTCCCTGTGCCGGAGGGGTGGCAGGCGAGCCAGGGAGACTCAGGCCCTGCTGACGAGACTGGAAATTCCCGGGAGACCCTGAGAAGCCAGGTCAGAGATGACAGGGAGGCCTGACCCCGCCTGGGGGCCGCGAGGGGACCCTGAGGGGGTGTGTGGCAGCCACAGGAAGGGCTGCCCAGGAGGGGCTGGGAGGTGTGAAGGACGGGAGGGGCTCAGCTGGCTTGGCCGCCCTGCAGATGCCAGGGCACAGCCGCCCTCCCGGCAGGGCCTGCTGCCACCTGGCGGTGCCCAGGGTGCCCGGTCTGCACGCCCGGACTTGGTGAGAGAGCACGTGATTGTGGGAGATGCCGCCTCTCCTCCGTCCCCACTCCTCCCCGTCCCGGTCTCAGGTCCTCACGTGAGGACAGAAGGGGTGGCTGAGGCAGAGGAGAGGCACGGGGCCGGAGGGGTGTGGGCGCGCCCCTCTGAGGAGTCAGGACCCGGAGGGGCAATCCCCAGGGCCCCACTTCAGCCAAAAATAACCAGAATAAAATGGAGTGAGTTAAACACACGCTTTACATAAAACTCTTTTTCACAGAAATCAGGTTTCACATGGAGAACTGGCTTCTGTGAGAGATGCTGCAGGGCCTAAACCTGAGGCAGGAGCCTGAAAACCAAAGGGCCTCAGCCCGAAGGCGAAGCCACCCACAGCACCTGGAGCCGGGGATGCAGGGCCCCACAGCCAAACCTGGACGGGGCTCACCACCCCATCCTCTCCGCTGCACTCTGAGCCGGTGGAGAAACACACAGGGGAAGCTCCACGAGGGGCTGAGGGGCGGACGGGAGAGGGCCTGGGACCCAGGCTCTCAAGGAAGGTGGGAGGCAGGTCTGTGGAGCTTGGGTCCCAGGGATGCAGACCCGACGGGAGACCCCTGGGAGGCAGGCAGAAGGAGAGGTGGGGTCCTGGAGGTGACCTGCCAGGGGGCGGCTCTGTCTGCAGGGAGCAGGGGCTTCCTCCCGGGGCAGGTGGGAAGGAGGGAGGGGCAGGACACCCCACTGCACAGGCCCAGGTGCCAGAGACAGCAAGCTCCTGGGCGACCCTGAACTCCAGCCTTGCCCTCATTCCTACCAGGCAACGCTGTCACTTGGGAAGACCCCTGTCCCCTGCGTGATGAGCAGGCCCTCGACCAGGGTTGTCACTGGGCTGCAACCACAGGGGAGGAGAGCGCCTCGGCCGGCTCCCAGTGCCCCTGCTGCCTTTAGGACACAGAGCAGAAGAGTGGAGAGGAAGAGCCAGGGACAGGGGAGCCTGGGGAGGCCCTGCAGGGAGTCAGGGGCAGGTGGCCGCACCCGGCACCTCCCCCCGCCTCTGCTGACGGAGCTCCCGAAGGCTCACACAGAAAAGCAGCCCTCTCCAGACACACGCGGCCTATAAAACGCGGTGACGCCTTGTGTTTCAAATCTGCTGACTGCCACCTGTGCCACCAAGGTCCCCTGACAAGGAGCTGTGTTTGCGATTCTCCAGAGGACACAGAAATCAAGGGTTCCTGATGCCTGTCTCAGCCTGGTTTTCCTGGGTGAATGCTGACCACTTTACCATTGATGAGACGCTGGCCCTAAAGGTTCATCAAAACGTCTTCCAATCTCACATCAGCGTGAGTTCTCGTTACAGCAAGGGACCGGTGACCTTCATGAACTTTCGAGGCCCCACCACCGGCCTGGGAGCGAAGTCCCATCTCGGGTCCTGCCACCTGACGGCCCGCCAGGCATGGAGGGAGTCGGCATGATGGCAAGACAGCGACTTCCTCGTGCTGTCTCCTCCCAGCTTCCCCTAAGCGCTGTTTCCAGTGCCCTTTGTGGAGCAGTGGCTGAGCGCTAACAATGTGGCCTGAGGAATCAGCCAGGCCGCCTTCTGGATGAGAAACAGGGAAAGCATCGCAGGGCCAGCTGCCTGCATTGCCCCACCCCGCAGTGCAGAAGCCGGGGCGGGCCCGACGGCTGCCAGAGAGAGGCCTCCAGAGAAGGCAGCGCTAATCCCATGCTGCACACAAGGGTCACCTGCCTGTTTTCATTGCAGGTGCTGCTGGGAGGCAGACAAGCAGCAGGGGTCCCGCCGGGACTGTCAGAGCGGAGGAGGGGCTTAGGGGGCGGCCGGCACGAGGTCCAGCAGGGAGGAGCGGGCGAGCCAGGGCCTCGCACCCAGGCGTCCAGCTCCACTGATGGATGACTTGATTAGATACCAGATTCCGCGCCCAGCTTGCCAGGAACAAGCTAGCCCCCTGGGGCACTCGGGCTTCTAACCCGGGGTTGCCGGCCAGTGAATCTTGGTGTTCTGCTGACCTGGCAGCTTTACTTTTCACTGTACGTCAACGACGCATTCATTCAGCGGATTTACCCATCAGTCTCTCGTGAGTTTGTCGGCTCACGCCAGTGCCCAGGAACCATACCGCTCCGGGCGCCTGGGCCACGCTGCCTCCCTGGATCTGTAAAGCTGCTCACTAGGTCTTCTTGGCCCAAAAGGTCCCGGCATCAGACACTGAGCAGATGCTGCCTGCCTTTTTGATTAATTAATAAATCAGGGTCTCTTCTCTACCTTTATGCTGAATCCACCAACACTTGAATTTGTGTTAATCTACAGCCTACAGACCTGACGGAAACCATCCGCAGGGAGTTTAGTGTCTGTGTTTAGCTGGAACGCAGGTGCATAAACACGGGCAGTGGGCAGGGGCCGGGTCTCCAGGTACGACAGCTGTGAGACAGACGTCTCCCCGCATCTGCCTCCCACATTACAGGGAAGATGGACGAGGAGGACCTGGACAGGCAGGAGGAGGGCGGACGCCCTTCCGTCTCCTCCAGAGGTCACTGCCCGGACCCCCGCCCGCCCACCTGCCCCTGCTCCTTGACCCCCTCCGTGCCCTGCCAGCCCCGCCCCGCTCTGCGGGGTCACCTGTCTGAAGAGCAGCTCCTGCTCGGTGGGCTGCCGCTGGCCCGGCTCCGCCTCCCGGGGGGGCTCCACCTCCTCGTCGTCACTCTCGAGGGGCTCCTGCTTCACCTGCACCCCGGCCAGCGCGAGCGCCTCCTTCTGCCCTGAGAGCCGGTCCAGGAAGGGCTCCTCCAGGAGGGCCTGGTGTTCCCGCAGCTCCTCCTCCGTCTCCTCAGGGTGGCTCTCGGGCTGCCGGGCCGGCTCGCTCGGCTTGGGGATGATCTGCAACACAGAGGTAATGGATGGAGCTGGTGTGAGCCAGGCGAGGGAGGTGACGGGACAGGAGAAGGCACGCCACAAAGCCTCATCTCAGACACAGAGGGACCAGTCACCCAGGGACGCGCTCATCCTGCGCCAAGGCCCCTTCTACTCCCCCACGCCGCGTGGGTGCCAGGCGCTGTCCGTGGTGCTGAGGGGGCACACAGCCCAGCATTTGGCGCGTGCCATCAGGCACCTGTGTGCCAAGCAGAGCGAAGCACAATGCGAGTCACGGGCGTCACCCCTCGGCTGCACCTGGGCGTGAAGGGGGAGGCTGACAGTACCCTCCTTCCTTCACGGCCATGGCCTCTGGGAGAAACACCGCCTGTCTCTCCTCCACCTGCCACCCCACCAGAAACTCACACCCCAGCACTCGCTGCCAAGTCCGGGCTGTGTGATGAGCTTGCTGCCAGCACTCCACGGGGGGACAGCCGGCCTCTCCGGCCCTCTGCGGCCCCTCAGCCCGCTCACTCCTCAGTCCCCAGTCTGCCCGGGGCCTGCTGCCCAGCATACTGAGCTCTTTGGCAACGGGATCCCTTCTCTGCTGAAGGCTCCACATGCTGGTGACCCCCAAACGCAGGTGCGCAGCCCAGACTGCCATCATTTCTAGACCCATCACCCAATGGCCTGCTGGACATCCGGGCTCGATGTGGATGCCCGGGGCACCGGCACGCACGACCCGATACTGAACTCAGCGCAGCTTCTTGCAAACCTCTCCTTTCTCTCAGACTCCTTCCCAGCGAGTGAACCACTCTCCTGCCCCTGCTAAGCTGCAGCCTGAGCTCCCACTGACCCTCCCCACTCCGTGCCTGCCCAGCGCTGCCAGTCTCAGGCATCTCTGGAGTGCGTGCTCCCCGCGACCTCGGGCTCCTGCTCTTCCCACATCGGGCAGCCTGGTCTGTGGGCTGCGTCCTACTTCATTTTGGGAGAGACAGGAACGAGGGTTTAAGGGCTGATGCGAGCCCCAGAGGTTTCCATCTCTGCCCCACAGCACTCTCTCCCACGTGGTGGGGCACAGCCACCAGCCCGGGCATACTGCTCTCTCCTTCTGGGGCTCTGGCCTCTCGGGTCAGCTTGGGTGGGAGTGTCCCCTCCTTTTCCCTGCAGCTTCACTCCCTTAGGGATCCCAGAGGCACCAGCCTCATTCCCCCAGCCTGTCCTGGTGGGGCCTGGCTGGGCGGGGGTGGATGGGAGCTCCGGGCTGTCCGAGGGAAGGAGAGGGGTTTGGAGGTGACGAAGGCCTGGGAGGAGCGTGCAGACTGGGAACGCGGAAGAGCCTGCGCACGGGGCCAACGTCCCAGGCCTCCTCTCCTGCCTCCCTGGCTTCCTTGGAAAATCAGGGCATCTGAGCAGAGCCCTCAGACCCAACCAGAGGAGTCAGGACACTCTGGGATCCCAGGAGGGAGAGCCTAGCTCTGCTGAAGGACTCCTGGACGCCTGGAATGCGCCCACCCCGCCGCCGTGAGAAGCTCTGGGCAGGGGCTGGGATAGCTTGGCTGCCGCCAGCCCCCCTCAGGCCCTGAGGCGGGTGTCTGGGAGGGTTGTCACTACAGCAGTGGAGGCATCGCACGCAGCAGCCCCCCTGTGAAGACGCAGACGCTCATCCTACGTGCGCCAGGGTCCCCGCTCAGCAGTGCCACCGCACAGGCCTCTCTCCCTGCTTCCCACGGGCTGGGCTGTGCACTGGGCCCTCGGCAGAGCCACCGTCTGGGGTGAGGCTCGTCTGCCAGTGGAAACGTTGGCAGCGAAACTGGACAAACGAACCAGCTCTTTGTCTGGCAGGGCCTTTGGGAATCTTACGAGTCCCCTTCTCTCAACTGAGTAAGAACGAATGTAACTCCGTATTTGGAACAACAAATTCCTAAAAGCCAGGCTGGAGTTCAGGGCCAAAGCCAAAACGGTGAGCAGGTCAGGACATCAGGATGACTGGACGCGCTCACAGTCAGGCCAGCCGGAAGCGAGTCCCAGCTTTCACACTCAGAATTGAGGACGTCGCATTAAAGGGAACCTGCCCAGCTCCAAGGGATGAGTTCCCACCCGCAGCTCCAGAGGACCGAGCCGGTGCACGGAGTCTGGCCGCGGCCGCAGGCACTGCTGTCACAGCAGAGCGCTGGACTCCAGGCTGCAGGGAGCCTTCAGATACCCTCTTTCAACAGAAAAACGCACTTCTGCCTCTGCATGTCTCCCACTTTTCACAAACTGCCCTTTGATGGTAACGCATTCTCCAGAAAGTTCCCTCACTCAGCAAACCCTTACTAAGCACCACTGCACTCAAGACAAAACACAAACTTCGAAGGTCACACCCAGCTGGAGGGCAGGGCTGGTCACTCCCAGCACGGGAAGGAGAGGTGAACAGAGCCAGCTCCTGGGCCCACCTGCTCCGCCCGCAGACTTTTCTCAGCCAAATGGGGCAGCTGTCTGGAATGTGGACTTCAGGGGAAGTCTGGCGGCCACGTGGAGCTACTGGGAATGTAACTGGGCCGGCCGACCTCCCTAAGGGTGACACCATTGGAGCAGCAGACTGCGCCAGGGATGACGGTGAGCTTGGGGCCCGCCGTCCAGGGCAGCGGGGCGAGGGGGGCTGCGGGAGCTGGCTCAGGGACTGCCGAATACGAGCCCGGCAGGAGCCTCATTTTCCAAGCCGACAGGCAGACAAGCAGTGCTGGACGGTACCAGACATGGTCGTCAGCTCCCGAGCGTCCGGGAGACCAGAGCGTGAGCACGACTCAGCTGCCACTGGCTGCCGCGAGTCAGTCACGAGCAGAGTCCAGAGACCGGCCCGCTTCCACGTCATTCTGCTGAAGAACGTGCCACATATGAACACGTGTTCCCCGTCCTCCTAAAACTTCCTACTCCCTCGCTCAGATAACGATGTGATAAATCAGGAAGCCAGCTGGCATTAGGAAGGTGCTGTGACATGCCTTTGACACTCGGGGTGAGCAGACTTGGTGGCGCCCGTTCCGCCCACAGTGGGCAGGTGCCCTTCCGGTCCGGAGGCGGGGGCGGCGGGGGGGATGTGTTCAGCAGCCCTGTCTGTCTCTGATCCTGCCCTGTGCTGTCTGGTGGGGGAGCCCGCGGGCCAAGGGGCTCTGGGATGGGGTGGTCAGCCTACTTCCCAGTGCCTGGTGGGCAGCAGGGGCCTGGGCTTGGCCTGTGGTGAGCATCTGGTCTGGGGTAGCCGGTCACTCAGGAGTGGCGCACTGTCCCACAGACATACTTGGGGACTGGGAACACATGGGGGCCGACGGGAGCTACAGTAGCTACCATCTCTGGGGAATGCGCCCCACGCAGCCCACTGTCCTGGGAAGCGGGAAATTGAAGCCTAAAGACCTGGTGGGGGCTGAGCTGGGCTTGGTGTTGGAGCAGCCCCGGGAAGATACGCTGTCATTTCAGCAAGTGACACTGACAAAAACACACCATGCCAGGCACTGGGTCCACCAGTGAACGAGGCAGGGTCCCACTCTGGGGCTGACGTCCCAGCAGGGGAACCCGACGTGAAGGTGAGATTGGGGGAGTCACAGGGACAGAAGAGGACATGGTAGGAGGACAGCGCAGGACAGCAGTTCTCGGGGGGGGGGGTTGGGGGCATCCAGAGGTGACAGTCTGGCCGAGACGTGAAGGAGCAGAGCCCTGGGAATGAGGGTGAGGGATGCCCCTTCTTCACAGTTAGTGTCCTTACCTGCCGACAGGATGGGGCAGGGCCGAGGGCTGGGGGGAGGGAACTGCACGTCACGCACAGGGACTGGGTGAGAGTGAGGAGGGCCTGGCGGAGCCCAGCCAGGATGGTGACCCGCGGGGCCTCAGACCTTGAGAGGGCGGCTCCCTCCGCACCAGCCACCTCACGCCTCTGGGCACCTAGATGAGGGCTCCTTCCAGGTCCCTAACCACCCCCTGCCCCGCCCTGCCCCTTCTGTTCCTCAGGAAGCAGACAGAAGCCTACCCGTGTCTGACAAGCAGAGGACAGATGACCAGGGTCCACCTGAAAAGGGGGAAGGACCAGGCAGGCCTTTCCGAGGGGAGACATGTCCAGAGCCAAGTCCTGCCGCCCCCTACCCGCCAGAGACCTCACGTTTCCTTCAGAGAATCAGCAGAGCTGCCTTCTGTCACCGCACGCTCTCCTTTTGTTGACAGCTGTACGCAGATGTAATTCGCACACCATGAAAGTCACACTTTCAAATTGTACCATACAGCTGTGCCACCACCACCAGACTCTACCTCAGAGCATTTCAGCACCTCAAGGGAAGATGGTAGCCTCAGCTGTGGGCAATCACCGACCTCCTTTCTGTCTCTGAACCTGCCTGTTCTGGACGCTTCATCTACGTGGAATCCACACGAGGTGTTTAGTTTTTGTGGCTGAATAGTGTCCCACTGCACAGTGTTTGCCACCCGCTGTCTGCCAGGCACTGGGGCTGCCCCACCGTCCCCTGTCGTGAGCTGCACTGGGGCGAGCCTTCGTGAGACGGCCGCCGTGCCCTCTGCTCTCCGGGGCAGACACTGGGACTTGGAGCTGCTGGGCGGCGTGCTGACTGTGTCGGACCACTTTGCAACGTGGTCATCTCATTCTCTGATTAGAGAGGCTCTGCTTTAAACGCTGGCCTCTGAGAAACGTGATTCAGGATCGCCACTTCCCTGCTTTCACAGCCAGCAGAGCAACACTAACCTTTCCACTACCTCCTGTTGAGAGTGGGCCATGTGAGCGGTGTCCCAGACCTTGGAGGGACATGGACCCCAGGACTCGCCTGGGCATAAACCCCTCCTGACGCGGTCACTCCAACAGGTAGGCAGAGTGCAAGTGACAGGGGCTTGGAAAATGTCCTCTGGGTGCTCTGCGCTGTCGTAAAGGGGCGTTTGCTTAAGAAGAGTAATGTCCTTAAGAAACTCAAGAACACAGGGCCGAGCGAGCCGCGTACATCCCCCAGGGACACAGACGGCTCACACACCCAACACATTCCAGCCGCCCCCCCACTGCTGAGCGGGGCCCGCGCCGCTCGCCTGGTCGTGGGACGACCCGCCCCGAGCCCACGTACACAGCTTCCTGGCCCTGCCGTGCGCTGCGGCCAGGGTCCCCCCGCCCCTGTCTCCTGCCCCCCTTGAGGGCAGACGGGGCCGCCGCGCCCGCAGACCCACCTTGCTCACGTGCAGCTGCTGCTGCTGGAACTGCTGCTTGTGCTTCTCCAGGAATTGCTGGTGCTGCTGCTGGATCACCAGGTGCTGCAGGCCCGGCGCGTTCTGGGGCAGGGGCGCCGACTGGGTGCGCCCCAGCGGGCGGTGCGGCCGCAGCTTGTGCACAGACGGGGACACGCGCTCCGCCCCCACCAGGGGCTGTGCGTGCAGGGGCAGCGCGCCCAGGCCTGAAAGACACCAGCCTGAAGATAACACGGAGGAAAAGGTGGCAGAGGGAGGAGGGGAAGAGGGGAGGCAGGGAGGGCTGCTGAGTGGCTGGCGGACCACGAGACTGCCCCCGCCGGCCGGCACCGATCCCTGCGGCCCGCCGGCCTCGCTCCAGGAGTGCTGATGCCCTGAGCTCGGCTCGGGTACAGAGACGCTCACTCGGAGGCCACTGTCTCCCGACAGCCAGGCCCACGCTGCAAACAGGCTCCAAGCCTCCAAGCGGGGCCCCGGCCCAGGAAGGCGTGGCTCTGAGCAGTGCTGCGGGCAGGCAGGCTGGCCCAGGCCCGGCTGAGGAAGGCGGCCCCGGCTCTGGCGGACCTGCAGGCGAGCTCTGCCCTGACCACCAAGGAAACTGTCTGGTGAGGAAGGAACCTGTCCTCACGAGTCAAACCATTTCCAGGGTCTCTTAAAGCCTCGGTTTTACAAATCAAGAGGGCATTAACACTTCAACAAATCCTGATGCACATGGTCAAAGTCTCTGCACAAGTTTCTGGAAAAGTTTTGCCAACATACACACCCACCTGCTGCACACGAGCACGGCGGCTTTGCTGGACCTGGACTGAGTGTCCGTATTGACAGGGGACAATGCCCTGCTGTGAACCTGCATTTGCATCTTGTTTTAAATGCAACCTCTTCAGTGAACCCAGGAAGTTAAACACTTTTTTTTTCTGTATCCTTCCAACCACCAATCTTTTTGCTTTAAAAATTGTTTGTTTAGTTTACCATTTTTCCCTGGTTCTGAGGGCAAAAGGGTCTAACACACCGTTCCCTGACCACCTGGTGGGGCAAATCCCCACACAACATCCCTCAGACTGATGTGACCCCAGAGCAGGGCATCTGACCTGGGGAGACGACAAATGAGCAGACCACCCCAGCTGTCGGCTGCACCGAGTGGACGATGCCTGCAACGTGGCACCTGCCCCAGTGGCCCTGCTGACCGGGGGTGGCTCCTGTCTTCTCTCCAAGGGACTCCAAAGCCAGTGGGACTATTTCGTCATGCTTCGTCGAGCCTGAGACCCCTGGTGGGTACTGACTCTCAGTCTTTTCCTGGTTCCCTCGTGGGGGCTACTTCTAAATTAAAAATACTACTCCGTGTGCAAACAGAAAAAAAGATCCAACCTTAGCAGAACTGTCCCTTACTCTCTTTTCAAAAAGCAAATCAACCATTGTTTCCTAAACCATCATCACTTTTTACACAATCCAATAACTTTCTGGAAGGATAAGTGATCTTCAATTTTATTGTCTGCTTGGCTACTAAATTACAACAAGTAACTCAAAAGGAAGACTCAGTCTCTCCCAAGTTTTCTAGAACAGTCTAAAAAACCACGGACTCACCCTAAAGAAGGCATTTCAGCAACTGCTGATTGAGGCATCGCAGGGACTGAACTATTTCCCGGAGAAAAGACGGACGTCACAACACTGCCCTCATGGGATTAAAAGGCTACTCCGTCACTGAAGAGCTTCCGTCTCAGAAAACAAGAGTCGTTTTCAAAGCTTCAGCGTCACGAGAGTGAAGGCTCGGTAAGTGCCGGGGAGCAGACCCCGGGCGGGGTGTCCGGGCTGACCCTGCCTTGCACCCAGAGAAGCCCCTCCCGGGTCTGGGGAAGGAAACCCCAGTTCCACAGAGATCACCCTCCAGGGCTGATGTGGGATGAAAAACGAGGAGCTCAGAGGAGCGGCGAGGAGGGGCCTCGGGTTTCCGCGCTGGTGTGGGGCCCACCGGGAGCCCCCCACCCCCGCGCTGAGGCTCCCAGGAGCTCAGCATGCAGAGACCCCTGCCTTCTCGCGGGGCGGACACCTCACTGAGGACACAAGCCACTGTCCCCGCGGGGACGTGGGCCGACGGTGGAAGGGGCTGACTTTCAGACCCAGACTCCGTGGGTGCCTTGTCTGACATGGAGCTGCCTGGGGCTGGACCCCGGTCTGGTTCTGGCTCCACCATCACCTCTCACTCTCATCCTGCTCACCCTGATTTCACTCTACTTCCTCTGGAGTGTAACACTGTGGGGCCACCACACTCGGGCACAAATGTACTGATCAGCATCACCGAAAACCGGACATCCTGACCTTCTGGTAGCAAACCCATCAGCTGGCCAGGTAGTTTCTGGTTCAGAACCTAAAGATGACCCTTAGCTCACTGACAAGAGTTTTGGATGATAACTCTGAACTGGTCAGTTTCGGTCTACACTGTAAAACTTTCAAGCATAAGGGCTATTAGGTTTGGATCGAATTCTGTCCCAGCTGCCCAGCTGCCAGCAGAGGCCGGCTGTGCAGAGCTGAGCGAGGTGGGACGCAGGGACCTGCTCTGGGCAGGGAGGCTAGGCTGCCCTGGAGCCGCGCCCCTAGTGCTTGGCTGCCGGGAGGCTGAGCTGTGGCTTCTGCTCCTCCGGCCCATGGCACCAAAGCCAAGGCCCCCGGGGTCCCCTGCTCCTGCCCGGGGGACGGGGGTGGGCCAGTTGCCCTGGGGGTCCGCGATGAACATGTGGTGGTGGTAGCCATGACCATGACCGCTCCTGAGTGAGCACCTGGCCTTCTCTCAGACACCTGGGTTTACTTCACTCACACGAAGTGAAGCTGGAAACAAAGGCACCGCGGAGACACCTCCACCAGGCCCATACTTAGGTTAGAGAAAAGATGCTGAAAAGCCAAGTTGCTCTGGGTTCTGGGCCCGGTTCTGAAGCGCCGGCCTTGGCGCTGTGGGTCCTGTCCAAGCAGAGGAATCCACACAAGAGGAGTGACTCCCATGGCCCAAGACCTGACCGCTCCCTGTGGAGTGTCCCACTGCCCTCCCTGCTGTGGTGAAAGTCTTCAAGACTCTTCAGGTGAGACGAACGCAGCCAGAGGTCTGCAATCCCGGCCGCACAGAAGCACGGCCTGGGCACTGTGCCGAAACCCAGCCGGGCCCCCTTGGACCATCAGCTTCCACGGGAGCTCTGGGACGGCTAACCAGGTCCCAGCTACACAGTCACACCCACAGCACCGGTGAGTGGCCAGGGGGCTGGAAGAACGGGCGACATATCACACCCACTGGGCACCAGTACTGGCTCCTGCTGCCAGCCCTCCCCCTCCATTCAGCTGTGACTCCTGCGCAGGGTCTCAGGGAAGACGCACCTCGCCTGGGAAGCCTTCCTGGACCGCACCCTGTCCCCAGGCCCTCGCGGCTAGCCCTCTCCTCCACGTGCCCCAGCTACAAAGCTCTCAGTGGGTCTTAGGGGGCCTGGCATGTTGGAGACACTGGTCTGAAAGCTCTGCTTGCTGGCCACAGGAGTGCTGCACTCGGCTGGGCTGCCTGGACCCCGCGTGTGTCCAGCCACGGGAGCAGCACAATGAGCTGCACACACAGCTTCCTTCTGCCAAACGGTGGCGGATCTGTGCGCCCCGCCCTGGCCAGCTGCTCAGAGACTCAACCCTGGGACTGTTTCAGGGCACTCTGCTCTCTTCAGAAGATTCGAGAACACAACCACTGTCTGTCGAGGGCCTGGCTGGGGCAGCTAATACTGTGGATGCGGGAGCCGCTGTGAGCACCACGTGGACCTGCGGGGAGAGGGGACGTGGGCCTGAGACCCCACACCCTTGCTCCCCGCTGGACCTGGGCTGGCTGCTCCTCCCACAGGGACTTGCTTCCAAAGCACTTGTGAAATGACAAGCTCTGACATTGTCTATCCATAGTGACCATCAGCAAGAGGGCAGCTGTGGGCTGACCACCCGGGAGCCTCAGAGAGCCGGCCGAAGGCCAGCAGTCAGTGAGTGCCCCTTCCTGACTCTGCTTAGACATGAGCTGCCTTTCACGCAGTTCAACCGCAGAAATCCCCACTGTGTACCCAGCACGCACTGAACACCAGGTGGGTGCGGGGGGCACTGGATGAGCCACACGTGGGGCTAGGAAACCATATTTTCCCTGTGCTTTTAACTTCCAATGTTAATCGCCACACACTGATGCTCCCACACCGGCCAGCACCAGGCTGGACAGCAGAAGGGCTCCTTGGGCCTGGAGGATGGATGGAGAGTGGGGATGCTGTTGGACACTCTTCCCCCAGGGTGCAGGGTGACCCCAGAGAGACCTGGGGTCAGGGAAGGGCCCACGAGACCCTGTTAAGGACAGACGGGCTGGTGCGGAAGTAAGGGAGGGTAAAAATGATAAAACCAAGAGTAACCACTAAAACCATCACAGAGAGTGGCTGAAGAGGGCCTGGGGGTCAGGGTTGCCCCATGGGTACTTGGAGCTCAGCCAACCTTCATAAAGTCCGGGGGGAAGCTGACCCCCAGCTGTGGATGGGGCCTGGGAGGGGGATGACAGCCCTACAGCAGGGCCCTCCTTGAGTTACAGCAAACCCTACACTTATGTAACACTTTTACGCTATTGCTGCTATGTGAATTTCACAACAAATTCCCTGCTGTTTTCTGAATAGAACCATCCCTTAGACAGGGCACATGGGAAGAAGTTTTACTGCCCATAGAAATCGAACACCTACCAGAATCCACACTGTGCCCATCGCGTGTCCAACTTGACCCAAACGGCAGACATGTCGCTGGGGCTGCTAACCTCCTCCCAGAAATTAAACAGAAGGCACATGGGACACTCTGTGCTGTCCCCGGCGCTGCAGGTAGCCCTGCTTCATCTGAGCGCACGCTCCCGCGAGGGGGCAGCGCACGGGAGCCCTGGGGGTGGAGACGGCAGCCTGCGGCCCTCCCTCCGTGGCCCAGCCGGCACTCACCTGTGACGAGGGGCGTCTGTGCGGGCGGCTGCTCCAGGAGGACCATGTGCTGCAGGAGGGAGCTGTGCGCCGCCCCCGCGTCCCGCTCCAGGGGCGCCGTGCTCAGGTAGGGGGCGAGGTGGGTGCCGGGAAACAGAGAGAGGCGCTGCTGGAGGGCTGGGAGGGCCAGCCTCTCGGCTTCCTGCTGGCCTGCCGCCCCCTGCAGAGGCACAACCGGACATCCAGGGTCAGGCTGGCGACAGCCGCTGGGGGTCACCGCCACACAGACCCACGGATGCCTACTTACAGCAGATGGGCCGGTGGCAGGAAGTCCCAGCGTGATGTTGGGCAAGGAGGGTGACGTGTAGAGGGGCAGCGGGCCCACGGAGCCTTCCCGGGTCACCAGTCTGTGCGCCAAGCTGGCCTGGAGACAGAGCGCATGGGGGCCGTCACATGGGGTCTGCCCTGGCCACGCCCGGGCAACACACACTAGGGGAAACAACTGCAGAAAGGCCTGCAGGGCGGCCCGCGCTGAGTTGTGAAACACCCCGGGGCGAAAGTACGTAGCAAGCTACAGCACACAGGCGAGTGTGACATTTCAAAGCCGGCCACGGGCACGGAAATCTGCACCCATCACACTCTTGTTTGCTTTGATTCAGATCACTCATTTATCAGCAAACTCTCAGAATAAAATCTATGACAGGGTATTTAAAATATACTCTTAGGGTCGAGTTGTCTTTCCAAACATAACACGGGAGGTAGGAACTAGGGAGGAAAATACCGATTAAAAAAAACCCGACATAAAAGGCAAACAAGGGTGATGCCGGAGTCGGGCACGTGTGGCGCAAAAGCAGCACGTAGAGAGCGTGCAAACCTAATAGCAATTTGAGGAAAACTGATGGCAAAGAGGAACCAACATGGAGACGAAAGTCACGGGGAAAAAAGACCCAGCGTCACCCGTGATCTGAAAACATCTCCGCACTGCAGAGCACAGGGAGCTGCTCTCACCATCCTGTAGTGAGTTACGGTTAAAAAGAACACGGAAACAAACGTGCGTGCTCCCGTACGGCTGAGTGGCTGTGCTGTCCGCTAGCAGCCGACGCAGCACTGTAAACTGACTAAACTTCAACTAAAATACATTAAAAAATAAAAATAAAAACAAAAACATCTCTAAAAATCTAAACACATGTTTAAGAACCTATCAAGTTGGCAAGGATTCTCAAGTGACTCCAGCACCTTAACCCAGAGAAGCAGAAGCGCACTGCCGGGTGGGTTATACATGGGCCCGCTCTTCCTGCAGGACAGTTTGGCAGTCCACGTCTAAAGCCTGAGAAACTGACCTAACCTTTGATCCTAGAGACCCACTCCTCTTGCAGGACGTGTTCTGAGGAAGCGGCCAGATGCAGACAGACCTGACCACGGGAGCGCGCGCGCGCACGTGCCGGGGAAGTCAGGGAGGGCACGTGTTTACACACGGGGATGCTCGGGCGGTCGGGGAAAGCTGTGCCAGTTACTCGGGACCTTATTTACTGCGTGTGGTTAGGCAGCAGCCTCCGAGGACTTGAATACTGCGGTATTTCACATCTTTTTGTCACTAGAATGAACATTCTTTGCTATAAGGACACTGTTTCATTCATGCAGTGTCCCCTCCTCAGGAGACCCTCAGGGACACGTGCAGGACCAAGAGCACACAAAGAAGAGGACGAGCAGGTGGCCCGTCCCAATGCTCGCTGGTGGTGTACGGAGACAACACTGGTAACGGCCCTGGACCAGTTTTCTCCTGCTTCTCACAGTGGACTCAATAGTTAAGGATGAGAAATGCAGTGGGTACTTTAAAATTTCATCTGCAAGGTAAAAAAAAATATGAGCCGAAAGTTATCCTGAGTTACTGTAAACAGTGGCGTGTGGGCCGCAGCCCCAGCCAGGAGGCGCCGCCGTTCACTCTGATGAAGGACAGAGGGACTACCTTCCCGGCGTGGGCATCGACGTTCCGAGCCCTGCACGGTCCCCAGGTGGCTCTAATGCTGTCATACTCGGCGTCATCTGGAAACACACACCTGATGAACGCCGTCCTCGTGCCATCAGGGAAAACAGAAGGACCGGCTCTCTTCACTGGGGAGGAAACTGAGTGCGCCCTCACCCGGACAGATGTTGTAGCTTCTCTAGTTTGGTCACACATTACACTGAATTGTAATGACTAAAGGGCTACCTAAGAAGTCGCCTTTTCCTAGACAAAAACATCGGCAAGCTATGATTTAGAGAAAGTGACTGAGACTGCCAAGGAAAGCACGGTTTCGCTGTATTATAATTGTCCAGGAACAAAATAAGCAAACATCTGACATTTGCAAAACTATCATTTCCTCTTTACAACCCAGCCTGTTTTGTTTTTTTAAACCTAATTTATTTTTGGAAATAAAGCAGCCTTCTGGGAATCGTCTGGTGTGTTGACTTGCCCATGTTTCCGGTGTTGGCCGTCTCCACCTGCCCTGTGAAAATGCTCAGCTGCCCAGTGCTCCATGGAGAGTCCGGGCCGGGTCAGCGCGCCCGCGGCATGCCTCCGACCACACTTGGCTTTCTGCACCGGACAGCGCGGCTCCTCCGGGAGACTGTCTCTGGGCTAGGGGAGCCCAGCTTCCTCCACATGAGGGAGGTGGGGGGGATGCTGAGCTTCCCTCTGTCCAGCGGGAGGGGGTGCAGAGCCAGGCCAGTGGTCCCCTCCCACACGAGGACCCCCCTCCTGTGTGAGGCCCCCACGCTGCCTCTGGACCAGAGGACGCGGAGCGGCCAGCCTCGGCCTCGGCCTCACAGAAGCGCTCAGGCAACTGTCCTGTTCTAAGGATTTCTACTTGAAATCCACAAAGGACGTGATCGAATTCTCAAAGAGCCCCCTGTGAGTACAGTGAGCCTCTCCCATGAAAACTGCATCCTTCACATTCTTGTGACTCCTTTTCCATCTTCTATGAACTTGCAGGAGCTGAACTGACTTTACCATGTGATTTGTAAAAATTAACACACAATTTAACCCGGCATCCACCCGAATTAAAGCATCTTGACAACATGAACCATTAGGTACGTAACTGCCGAAGTTAAGTAAACTCAAGATCTGCGGCCACTATCAACAAGCCACAGCTACCATTTACGTCTCGGTCCAGGAAGCAGCTTTTAGGCCAGGTTCTAAGGCTAATTCCAGGTAGACCTCAGCTATGACCTCAGTCTTACAGAGAAGGACTGTTAAAACTTAACCGTCTATAAACAAGTATTTAAACAGGTAGGTTGAAATGGACAGGTCATAAAAGAAAGAGACGTAAAGAAAAAGAACATGGACGTGGGATTAAGCAAACTAGAGGCAGGGGTGCAAAATCATTTCCAGCAGTAATTTTGGATTCTAAAAATCTGCTGACACATTAAGCGTCTAGAAATTTAAAATGAAAATGCTTGGAAATTTAAAATGAAAATGCTTGGCACGCACGTGCGCCTGCGGACGCCGGCCAAGAGCTGTCAGCCTCTGGGAAGGCGGGGTTCATGCCTGAACGCGTAAGAAGAAAGCAAATAACTGCGTTGAATACATTATAACCTCCTGCAAGTTAGAGGGTGCTTAAAAAAAAAACCAGGAGAACCCCCTGTTCAGCAGGACCGTCCTCGGCAGGAGGCGGCAGGCACCACTGCTCGGTTCCCGGGAACTGGGTGTGGAGCCGGCTTCCCCATGTGCTCGGCTGCATGAAATTCCTGCATCCTTCCCAGTACTGGTCAGCACCTGCCCATCCAGGGCAGTACGGGGGGCAGCGCCCTTGGCTGGGGGCAGGACCCAGACAGGCAGGAGGGAGGAGCCCCAAAGACACCCGTGGGATGGGCAGAGGGAGCGAAATCAGGAAGGGTGAACATATGGAGCGAAGGTTCTGGAACTTGCTGCCCTGAACGCCGCCCCGACCCAAGTCCGGTCAGGGGCATGCCCTGCAGCCAGCCCGGGGCCCTCCTCCTGGCCAGAGCGGCCCCCACCCCTTCTCCCTGAAGCTCTGTGCACCCACGTCCCCCTGCACCTGCAGAGCACCTGGGGTCTGCAGGCAGAGGCAAGGGGCACTGGCCCTGTGGCCTGAAGCTCATGGTTCCCGAGACACTTCTGAAATGCCGCCGTGACAGTCAGGATTCAAGGGCAGTTGGAAACTGCTCTTTGGCTCCACCTCTGGGCTGGCCAGAAACACCGGACAGGGATGGGAGCTCTGGGCACTGACCTCGGTCGGGATGCTGGGGACGGCGGGCGCGATCCCATTCTCCGTGCTGACGTTCCCGGAGCTGTTGTTGGGCGAGCTGGGGGCGGAGCCCGGGGCACTGCTGCACGCGGAGTCTGCGGGGGAGAGGCACTCGTGAGCCGGGCTCGGCGAGGGTTCCGGACAAGGCCACTGGACATGCTCACGGGGGCCCAGGCTGCCCTGGCCCCCCGGGGAGCCGTGCTTCGGGGCCGGCTGACTGGCAGGAGTCCCGCAAGGAAGGACAGGACCATGGTCCCCGAACAGAGGCCACGGAGCCAATTCCTACTCTCAGCTCTGCCATCGATGCCTCATGAGCTCTGCAGACCTGTGGCTCCCGGAGGCCCCACCTGAGCCGGCTCGGCTGTGCACACGGCCAGTTTTATTCCTCTTTTGAGAAGTCTCAGGATGATCTTCAACACCAGAAACATAAGCCCTGAACTCTTGCAAATATTCTAACAACAAAAGGCAAGAAAACACAGAAGCCAAACGGCTGTGAGCCAGGGAAGGTCAAAGTTACCAACTGTGCCGACTTAAGATCCTTGTCTCCCCACATTAACGTTCACTTGGAACCAATCCTCTCATTTTTCAAACGTGCAGGGAAGACCAGAGCTGGCGGCTTCCGTGACTGATCACCGTGACCTGAAAAGCCACCCCAAGGTAACCTCCAGGGAGCTGTGGAGGTGTAAGCGGCCCGCCGCTCTCGGGGACCAGGTTCCGCCCCACGGGAGCCAGGACTGAGGAGTCCGTTCCACCCGGACCCCCCTCGCAAGGCGGCCGCTACTGCTGCTCGTGCAAACGGGCGATGGGAAGCCCTGGGATGCGAGATGCTCTGGAAGGGCTCGTTTCACCCTCATGCTTTCCTGTTGGGCTGTTGGTGTCTGACAACAACATCACCCAGTTAAAACCTCTCAAAGAAATCCCGCCGGAGCCATCTGCCCCTCCCTCCCGAGCGCCCACCACCCACATAGCCGATGGCTCGGGACTCTGCCGGGTCTGGACTCACAGGCTCGGGAAGAGGAAGCATCTCAGCAGGCGGGGGGAGGTTGTGCCGGCGAGCGGAGGGGAGGCCTGGGCTGCCTCCCTCAGCAGGCCACCCCCCAGAGCCATCGCGGGTCAAAAGGCCCAGCCCAGGGGCAGGTGAGCAGGCGCCCCCCATAACCCGAGTGCTGCCCACGGCTGCCCGTGGGCCCCGCTGGACTCTGAGAGCCAGGGCCAGCTGGACACTGGCGGCAGGGACGGGGGGGACGGCAGCACCCACCCCCAGCTCCCGACCCTGAGGGCCCTGCAGGCCAGGCTCTGAGATCCGGGCCCAGGGAGTCAGCTCCCGGCTCCCACTGCGAAGGAGCTCCCGCCTCCTTCTCGGCCGCTAGGTGGGGGCCGAGAGCAGCACGTGGCCCAAGAGGAGGGGAACTCCCAACCAAGCTGCCTCCTCCTTCCTCAGCCCACCTGTCCCACGCTTCCCAGGACGATTCTCTGGCTCTCCAGTGCTTCTGACACTGTTTGATGGGCAGTGGGGGCAGCTTGGAAACGTGGGATTCACCAGATGGGGCAGGATCAGCGAAAAACCCCACCTTCAGAGAAACCTCCACTTAACCCCTGCCACGTCAGAGCGACTGCTCTCACCTCCAGGGCCGGGGTACCGGCTTTTAGAGACGGATGCTGGGAGCAGGACCCGCTGTACAGGGATGTGCCCCGAGCCCTCCCCCCACCGGGGCACCAGCTGTGGCTCTCGGGACTCGCAGGGCTGGCACCACGGGCACAGGGCACTTGGGGTGGGCGTCCTGTGCAGGAGCGGGTTCGGGTGCTGAGGAGGGGCGCAGGAGAGCCTCTCAGGGAGGAGGGCGGCGGGGTTCCTGCTAACGCACCAGTGACATCCAGCGGACGCTTCTTCAGCGCGGTAACCACCGGCCCATCTTTCCTGCGTAACAGGGGGCTGCTCCGTCTTTCAGCCACTTTCTGCTTTAGCCTGGAGCGTAATTTCAGATTTGGCTCAGAAGCTGTGAGAAAAGGAGACATCATTACAGCCAGGCAGACACAGCTGGGGTCAAGGTCATCTTGCTGGCGGTTTAAGAAACTGCACCCTGGGTAAGCACTAGCCGAACACGAGCGTGCTGTTCCAGGGAGCGCGGAGGCAGCGGCCCGGGGCCCGCAGGCGACTGCTTCCGGTCTCCGGCACCAGTCCAGACGCTGAGTCAAGCGTCCGGAGGCTGTCGGTGGACTTTCTGCCGCAGAGGGCTACGTCCGTGTGGGGCTGCTGCTGCGCCCACGAGCCATCGGGAGGGAAGCTGGTGGTCAGGGGCAGTCTGTTTCGCTCTCGCTCATGAACGTTATTACGATTTCCACATTTCAGGCTTTCTGTTCACCTGCAAATCAAAACCCCACCTACACGTAACCACCCAGGAACAAGCTGCCCATGTGAGCTCCTGGCCACCTCTGAATGTCCGCTGTGAAGGCGCGAGGGCACTGCCACCCCAATGAGAGGACAGGCCACACTGTACAGGTGAGCACCCGTCTCCCTCTGCGTTCGCCTGACCCCAGGGCACAGGTGTTTGGCTCGGTTTGGTTTTGTTAACAGCTCTGCTTCCGTGGACGGAGCCCTTTGTGAACCCGCAGCTTTAAGCCCTCGGTGGCACCACCCTCTGCACCTGGACCCAGACCACCCCCAGACCAGTCCAGTCACCCATCTGGGGTGGGACCCACTGTGGGAAACTCCAGCACTCCGGTGAGGCTGCCGCCGGCGCCCGCCGTGTGGACCCGGCATAGGCACCTCCTGGTCCAGCTGCCGGCGGCACTGGAGCCCAGGGCAGGGCGAGGTCGCCCCCACGCCGGAGATGCCTGTGTCCTGAGGTTTTACTTGACTGCGTTCAACCTCCTACTACTGTGGATTTGCAGATTAGTCAGTTTTTACCTCTTGTTTTCGTTTTTAATCAGCTACCCTGCTGTTTTTAATCTTCCTGGAACAGGAAATTTACTGCTCTCTAGAGCAACAAGCAACACAATCGAATCTCCCCTGGAATCGGAAGTAATCCGGCTGGGGCTATGCAAATTGGGCCATGCGTGCGTTTCGCGGCTGCCAGCTCCGCCCCTCGGGGAGCAGGGCTGAGGGGTCCACGCCACCAGGTGACTCTGAAGGAGGCAAAGGCTGGCTGCTCTGTGGGCCCTGGAAGAGGGAGTGAGATGCTGGCTGCCTAAACTGCCCCAAGAAATCAAAACCTGTTAGGAAGGCGGCAGCCCTTTCCAGAGGCTCAGCCTGTCTCCGAGGCCCGGGTTCAGCGAGAGACGCCCTCTCTGCTCTGAAGCGTTTGTGTGTCAAGCAAGGCTCCCTGGAAGGGCTTCCACCACGAGAGAGGAAACGGAGCGACAGTGAACCAGCCTCTCCACCAGCCAGGGCTCTGCTTCTACTTTTTAAGACACTTTTTAGACCACTGAGATAACTGGAGATTCACATTTCATTTATTTCTATTTCTACACTGAGTTTCTTACTTTGCCATTATTTAAGAAGAAAAATAAAGCTATAATCTCACCAGATTGATAATCAAGACAACAGCAGCTCTTCCCCACCACCCAGACCTCAGCCGAGTCCACACGGGGCTTCCACAACCACCGGTCCATTCGCGGGCTGAGGGGAGAGGGCGCCCCTGGGAGCCAGGGTGGCGCAGGGTCCAGCCCCCGTGGAAGGGCCCCGTCAGGGGCTGCCTGGAAGCAGTGAAGCAGGGCCATGTGGCATCAGGAGATGGTGTGTGGATGGGGCGGTGACAACAGGGTCACCAGGGCCAGCCTCAGACCGGCCGTGCACTGGGACTGCCCTGCAGGCCATTTCACGTCCAAAGTTCCTGGTCGAGTGACGAGACCACCAGGTCATCAGCAGGGCAGTCAAACTCTGCCCCTTGTCTGTCCTCCCACGTCCCCTGCCCAAGGACCCCAGACTACTAGTGTGACTCACGCTCTCCCCATCCACTCCTGGCCCCCATCTACCCCAGGGCCCACCCTGGCCTCCCTCAGCCGCCGCGTGAGGGACAAGCTGGCTGCCCCCATCCTGACCCTCTGGTGCCACACAGCAGCCATTTCACTGTCTGAAATTACTCTGTTCAGTTACCTATTTCTTGCCCTCCCTCCCACCCTCTAAAACTTGGGCAGGAAACTCCAAAAGACCGAAGGGTCTGTCCTGCCCTCTGGTTCCAGTGAATTCAGAGGTGCCTGTCCTGCAAAAGAGGACCCAATGCAGGACTCACCCCTCCCCACGCCAGCCGCATCCGCTGGCCCTCCCGACGTGCGGGGCCCAGTGCAAAATGGAAACAAGGAGCTGTGGCTGAGACAGCCCGTTTAACTGACGGGCAGGTGTTTAACCTCCCGGCGCAGGGCTGGGGTGGCTAAGCCGCGGGGGTTGGGGTGGGCCCTTCCCCGGGAGCCCCCAGTCTGCTTCCTCAGCCGGTTCTGAGGCTTTCTCCTGCGTGGTGGCTGTGATGGGGAGGGCGGCAGCCTCTGGTCTAGGGACAGCTCACGCTGAAGCGAGTCACAGACTCCACCGCAGAAGCACAGTGACCCACTGTCCAACTGTTCATTCATAAGCCTGTTTCCTGAAATGTGAGACGCCATCACCCAAACGGCTCCTGAGGATGCAGGCGGGTTGCCACCTGCCTGCGATAAGGTCACGGTCACACTGCCATGTGCAGGGCCATGCAGCTGCACGCCCCGCCAGTCACCCCTGACTGCACTGGAGGTCCCGCCGTGGTTGAGCCCAGTGACCAGAGCTGCTGCTTGTGCCTCCTGAGGGGGTGGGGGCCGCTAGAAGCAGAGCACAGAGGGGTCGGGAGGCGTGGCTCACAGCACGTGGATGCCGACGGTCTCCACAGACGGGGTGCCTGCTCCTGGGGCCCCGGGGCGTTTCCCCTAAAGGCCATCAGACGGGGGCAGATAAGACCATTCACTCTCTCTCCCAACCTAAAGATTCTGCCCCATCCCCAGCACCTGCTCCCCTCGGGCAGGAGCGCGTCCATGAGGCGCAGGCTGGCTCTTCACTGTCCCTCACCTCCCCTGCACCGATTTTACTGACATTTCAGTTCTCTCCACGGCAGTCACAGCGTAACTCCTCGTGCGGTGGTAAGCCCGAGCTGTTTAACAGTCAGGGGGACACAGGACACACACACAGAGGTCAGCCTGTGGAAGCAACACTGCTTTGTCCTGGCACCAAGTCCAGCAGCCGGCAGGGAAAGCAGACATCCAGACACCCAGGATGCTCAGGACGAGGTGGTGGCAGCAGGACGGGACGGGACGGGACGGGACGGGACAAGACGGGACGGGACGGGGCAGGACGGATCAGGCGCAGAAAGCACCCCCGGGCCTGTGCTCGCAGCTGCCCTTCCTGGAACCCTGCAAGGGCAGCAAAGGAAACTTCAAATAAAAATGGAAGTGCTGAAAGAAGGCACCTGAAGAGAAAGGGGAGAAAATGAAACGACGGGAGGCCCGACATCAAGTCCACGCAAAGCCCAGGAGCGGCCAGAACAGAGCGGGGAGGATCGCTGACGGGCGACTCCAGGCGTGAAGCTCCGTCAGGAGACCTGGCGCCCCGGAGGGGGCGCTGTGGGCTCGCCGTGGCCCCAGGCGGTTCACTGGGGGATCCGGGAACCTTTCAGAGCCAGGGAGGGGCGGGGGGCACCAAGGGCCAGCCTTGCGAGTGGCGTCAGATTCTGCAGCAGCGACTCAGGGCAGGAGGAGGACCTGAAAGTCGTGAAGAGAAGTGACTTCTCGACCCAACCTTGTTCTCTGCCAAGTGGGAGCCAGAATAAACACATTTACCAGAGACTCAAAAAACTCATATTCTGTGTGCGACTTCTCAGAAAGCTTGGGGAGCTGCACAACCAAGGACGAAGGTACACGTGGAGTCTGGGGACGAGGCAGGCGCCCCCCCCCCCCGCCAGGAGACCGCAAAAGGGAGGGGCACAGGGGCCCGGCTGGGGCCGTGGGGCCAGGAGCGAGTCTTCCTGGCCTGAGCGGAGCCTCTGGCCCGCCTGCCCTGGAGCTGAAGCAAAAGCAGGCGCAGAGACACACGGGGAACAGAGCCAATGGTTTACAGTGACTCTAAATGGAATAGAACCTTTAAAAATTGTACACCTGAATCTTATATAATATCATATATCAACTATACATCAATTAAAATAAAAAAAATCCAGGCTCCCAGAAAACTAAGCAAATGAAAAAAGCGATCAACTTCAGGATAAAGGAAAGTTACACAGGAAAGGAAGGGCAGCCCAGGTCGCCGTGGGTTCAAGGTGCACTTTCTGTGCCTTGTGGTCACGACACAGGGCCGGGCAGGGCCAGGCAGGGCCGGGCAGGGCGGGGCAGCTGTTCCTAGCATAAGCCTTGTGAGGTGCTTTGATTTATGTACATTTGTTTACTCTGATAACGACAAAAGAGAACTCTAGAAAGACAAATGACAGGCTGGAGTATGATCTTCGTAGCACACACGACACAGGATACGTACATAACATATAAAGAGTGTCCACAGAGCAACAAGAAAACAGTGCCTGGGAAAACGGATGGGGGAACAGCCACCAAACACCACACAGGGAGGGACCCTCCCCATGTGACCGGCCTGGTTCCAGACACTGGGTACGGGAGCGGGCTGGACCAGAAAGTCACAGCCCGGCTCAGGGGCACGGGCCACCCGGCACCCACAGGAGTGAGACGCAGCGGTTCGGCAGCATGGCACATAGCTCACTTGAGGAGGGAAGATGAAAGATAAAGTCACCCAAACTTTTCTAAGAGTGACAGAACTGCTCGTGGAAACGTCAGAGATCCCGACTTCTGTGTCAGGCCGGCTACGGTGAGCCTGAAGCACCCCGTTACCCAGGGGACGAGGGCCTCTCGGGAGCCGCTGGTGGGATGCGGTTTGCTCGTTCTTTTAGGGTGCGCAGCCTCTTTTGAGCTGGCAGTCCCATTTTTAGGATTCTATCCTCCAGAAACAGTGAACAGAGGTACCCATGTTTGCTGGCAAAATAAAAACCAGGAAACAGTTACAACTTCTACGATACTTGCACACTGGAGTCATACAGAAAAAGGCGCTGATCGTCACACACTGAAACGGGGGTGTCCATGGTATAATATCGGACAGAGAATAAAGTAACAGGCCGAAATGAAAAGCCAGTGTTTTGGTGGAGAAAACGACCACACACATATCACACACACACAGACACACACCTCCACGCACAGGCACAGGCACAGACGATAACTGGACAGACAGACGCCAATCCAATCACAGGAGAGCCTCCCGGAAGTCGGACTCAGGACGTGTGCCTTTCGCTGATGTTTTAATTTGTTATAAGTATGCATTGCTTTTGTGAATTTTTTTAAATTAAAAAAGCACTTTATGTGAAGCTTAACGCTGGAACCGTCTACACCCTCTTCCTGCTAAATCAGTCGACTCAGTCTCTTGTCTGAGATGGCCGTCCAGCTCAGATACGAATGAGCGTATCTGGGAAAGGCCAGGGCCACATCTCCCCGGGGATGTCCCACACGAGAAGCAGTTTGAGTCTGACAGACATCAAGGTTTGAAGGGAGCCCTTCTCGACGTCATAGCTGCCTGGTACTTAACCAAACTCGCCATGTCTAGGCGTTCCTTTGGAAAAGCACAACACAGCCTTTTTAAAAACCTCCTGAATACTTTCTCATCCGTGTTTTCAAAGAGCACAAAGTTGACAGAAGACAGCCAAGCACGAAGGCCCCAGTGGTGGCGGGAAGCTCGGGGACCAGCGCTGCGGGCACCGCAGTGAACGTGCTTCTCCCCGCCAGGCAGCTCAGAAAGCGGAGGCGCCCTGGCCCGGCCCAGCAAGAGCCGTGGGCATCCGTCCCACGACGCCTGACGGCACGAGACACACCCAAGTGAAGCCAGACTCGGGCTGACGCTGTCCCTAACTGCCACTTTCACAGACCGCACAGCCTGTCGCAAACTGCACAGCAGCAGAGCGAGCCACTCCTGGTCCAGCCCGGGAGGTGCCAGCACTGCTGCCGGGGGCACAGATGAGCACGCCCACTCGGGGAGGCTGTCCGCCCCGGCGCCTGGGCGGCGAGGCCCAGGCTGATGGCACAGCTCTTCCTCCCCAAGCCGCGCAGCTTCAGCCGACGAGGGAGAGAAACCTGGCACGTTTCCCGCATCGCGACGACCACCTGACATTCCCCACGGAGAACGCAAGCCCGGCCACCACGGCTGGGAGGCGCAGGGCGGGGTGAGCATCCTAGAAGGAGGGCTAGGGGGTCCCCAGCTGCAGAAGTGAATTCAGGACAGAGGTGAATGTTTTTGGCGCCCAGCTCCACGTAAGGACCACTCAGGAGCTCTGCGCCCCATACCAGCCCGGCCTTCTCCAGCCCGCGGCTGGCGGAGGCCTGCCGTCAGCGAGAGAGCTCTCGACAAGGCTGAGGTGAGCGGCTTCCCACTGGGCATAAAGCAAACGGCCAGCACGACTGCGCCGACGCCAGCCAGGCCTGCAGCACAAGCCAGTGGCCACAGAAGCCGGAGATTAGCGGGGACCTCGGGGACCAGATGGTGGGCCACGTGGCTGGCGGGGAGCAGCGGGTCGGGGCCAGCGTGGGTTCACGGTCCTGCATCCAGAGTCCCTGGGGCCCTGCGACAGACGAGCTGTGCCAGCTCTGGGACCGGTGAGGGGGGAGGGTCTCCAGGCGATGCTGACTGAGTCTGCCTGGGCCAGGCAGGGCCAGAGAGAACGCCTGCCCGTGGACAGGACCCCGTCCGACAGTGAGTAGCGTGTGGGCACGTGCAGGGAGCTGCTCGGGGCCAGACGATGTTCTGACTTCTCATGGGGCCTCAGTGGGAAGGGACAGACGTGCTTTCCCGCAAGGAAGCCCCAGCGAGAGGTGGACGGCCCTGCTGGGCGGCCCGGCGCTCAGCCCCGCACGTCCATCTCCCACGTCCACTGCCCCTGGGCGCCACCTGGCCACCCCCAGGGCTGGGGGGGATGCCGCACACTCAGTGCACCCACTTCATGGTGAGAAGCTGAGGCCAGGGAGAGGCTGTCATGGGGCACGGAGCTGCAGACCCGGGGGAGCCCCACCCGAGCGGCCGGACCACGACCCACTGGCCACAAGGCGAGCAACCCCTGGCTCCGCTCCCCCGGGCAGGCGCAGTCTCCGTCTCCTGGCCCCGGGTCTCCCTCCCAGCACGGCGCCCCGCTTGCTGACTTGGGTTTGGGGGTCACAGCCTGAGTCTGCAGGATCAGGGCGTGGAGGGCGATGTAGGGGAGCCGCCCCCATCACAACAGAACCTACTTCTGTGGAGCCTGCGGGCCGTCTCTGGGTAAAACCCACGGCCCTTCTTAGCAAACATGAGTGACAACCACACACTGACACTGGAGAGATGAAGACGAACGACAGAGTTTCACCTTCACCAGTAAAGGCTCCAGGGCCCAAATGCAACCCCGCCCGATCGCTGGGGTCCAGCCCGAGGGACATGGCCGTCCCGGTGTGGCCGCCCCCCATGCACCTGGGATGTCGGTCAGTCCTACTGAGGCTGAACTGTAATCTCCCCGTTCACTTCCAGCCCTCGATTCCAGGTTTGCGACACCGAGCCCTCCCTGGGGCACAGCTCTGCCAACTGAGAGGCCGCGTGGCTGCTGTCTTTGGGACGGGGCAGCAGGGGCGTCCCCAGCCCCATCTCAACACCCATCGCTTGGGTGAAGCTGCTTTAAAGCATTTCTGTCTGGAATGGACCAAAACCCTTCAGATCACACAAACTTTGTGCTTATGAGAAGCAGCTGTGTAGCAGACCCACTCCCACCTAGTGGGGCCGAGACCCCCACAGCACCCTCAGCCGCGGGCTCCAGCTGCCGCCCCCAGACCACCGTGCCCTTCATCCACCAGCAGCCAGGCCCTCACCGCTCGGTCACTCCTTCTCTGGCCCCTGCCCTTCTGGCCACCCCACTGCACTGCCCACCCAATCTGATCTGTCTTCAAAGTCACCACCCACTTACACCGTCACCACTAGGGAAAGTCCAAGAGACCCAGGCGGGCAGCCTGCTTGTGTCTAAACACCTTCTCCTTCTGGTTTGTGGCAGAACCCCTCCAGGCCACCCTGAGACATCTCTGCAGGAGGGCAGAGTGTTTCTTCCCTGTACAAATGTCCCTCCCAATCTGGAACCCCTGGCTGCTCCCCGCTGAGGGCCAAACCCTGACTAGCTCTCTCACTGAAGGTACTCGAGACCCGTCACGTAGGGCTGCCGTGTCCCCTGCTCACCAAGGGCCCCCGCGGACTGCAACCGAGCAGAGCACACCGCCAAAAGGGACGCTAGCGTCATGTTGTTTAACAGTGAGTCTGAGTTTGGAAAAGCAGGTGTACGCGACTGAGGCTCACTGCTTCTGGTATGAATCATAAGGGAGCCCTCAGGGGCATCGTCTCACAATGACGCTCTAACACAAGAGCACAGAGTTTAAATGAGCAGGTGTTCCCTGAGTGTGCCCCCGCACCCCAGGCCCCCGGGCACCGACCTGTCTTTCTGAGAGGAAAGTCGTCCTTGGCGTCGTACAGGCCCAGGACTGGGTGGTTGCAGGAGGCCGACACCCCGCTCTGCGGCGGGGAGCTCTGGTCCAGGGAGCTGTGCTGCGTCTTCCTGGAGAGGGAAGGCGGGACAGACTCAGTTACTCGGCACCGACCCGGCCCACGCTGTGCGCGCTGGAGCCCCAGGTGCCCCACGGCGGGGCTCCTTCTCCTGACCCGTCAGCCCAGCTCGGCGGCCGGCCTCCGAGGCAAACTGGCCTTCGCTCTGGGGCAAGACTCTCTGCGGTCCTGGCGCCGGGGCTCTGCCCTGCCCCTTCCTCTTGGGCAGCTCCTGACCTGGTCGGTTCTGAGGCTACATGGGGGTCACCACCGGCCACAGAGGGGCCTGTCTCCGGAGCGCGGAGGGTAGAGGGAGATGGGGGCTCCAGGTGTAGGGAACACAGGAGCGTCAGAGGCAGCTGAGACCTGGTGGGGGCGCTGCGGGGACAAGTGCTGGTGGTGTCAGGGTCCTCAAGGGCAGAAGCCACGTGGGGACGTCCCTTCAGCATAAAGTATACAGTTTGCATCAGTGCCTTCACAGGACAGTCACCCCAGCCATCTCCCCTTCCTCGGGGTTGAGGGGTTGACAGCAACCACACTGCCCTGGGAGCTGAGCCAGGACATTTACTGCCTTTATGAACAGTGGGCACAGCTCAAAAATCCTTACAATGAGTAGACTGGGCGGCGGCCAGGAGGGGCTTGGAGGGGGGTCCGGCCTCGGGATGGGGGGGGCCGGCTGCACTCGGGAGAGCCTGCAGCAACCTCCTTTGACGGGGCCGCCCGCTGAGCCTTGCCGGAGGCACTGGAGGTGTAACGAAATCTTTAAACTGTGTAATCTGCTTAATGGCTTGAAACCAATTTGCCAACTTGCTTATTTGGAATTTGTTAGACTATTTATTTGAATACACAGTACTCCACATCCGTGCACCTGGTGTTATTTGAATCAAGAGCGTGAGCTCTTAAATGCTTACAGGTGGATATTGAAATATTGGAGAGCAAACTGGTGCAGAGAACGTGATGCTCAGAGACCAGTGCAACGATCGCAGCCCGTGTGCCCCACGAGAAGTGCTCAGGGAGCCCAGAGAACAGCCCAGCGGGGTGGTGTCCCCGCCACCGCCACCCAGGGCACACCGCCTCCATCAGGACATGCTCAGGGATGCCAGGGCGGGGGCTCAGGGTGGGACAGGCCACCCTCCTGCTGGCTGCACCCTCGCCAGCGGGTTCTACCAGGCCTCAGGGAGCCACTCCCGCACAATCTCACTGAAGGTCTGAGGCAACTCTATAATTCATCACATCTTCAGGTCCTGTCCTCCGGGCAGCACGGCCTTGGCCAGTTTCACGCCAAGCTATAACCTGAGGAAAACTTCACTTTCTATTTCGTAAGAAACACAGAAAAAGGCTCTGTGCGTGTTATGCGATTTGAAAACACAGTGATTACTAATGAAACGTTATTGTAGACACTAATCACCATTGTCGTTCCACATTAGTGGTGGAGTCTGTTTGTAATTAAGCCAGAAGCTGGAAAAGCTAGTTGTCTGAGATCTAACAGGCTTTCTCTTCTGTTCTGGTCTCTTGTGCACCGAGGCCGTCAGTGTTCGGGTCCTTACTTTCTCGTCCAGACTCAAAATGAGTGAGATGAGGAGGCAGCTGGCGGGGCTCCGCGTGGTGCGCTGCCCGAGAGCCCTGGGCAGGCCTGCTCCGCACGGTCTAGGGGAGAATTCCAGGCATCGGGAGCAGGCGGCCGGACCAACCCAGCTGGTACCATCACAGGTGACTGACGCCAGGCTTCACAAGAGTGACTCAGGTCACGCACAGCAGCCTAACTCCCCCGAGCCAGGCAAAACAGCTCATCGCTACATGACGGTGATGCTCAGGCCTCCTTGAGAGGCCAAGAGGAGGGCTTCTCCGGGACAACACACATCATCTGCCCTCCGGTGGGGCAGCCACCCCCAGTCACACAGCCCAGGGCTGACACCTGCCCCAGTGAGCAAGGGTCTGGGCGTGTGAGCCCAAGTCAACCCTGTCCCTGGCTGCATGTGCACTCACACTCACCCCCCCCCACGCATCCCACCCCCGTGCGCCCCCCACGCCCAGGACTCACCCCATCCCACCCGCATGCACAGTCACCCACTCCCATGTGCACGCACGCGCACACACACACCCCCTAATGCTTGGGGCAGAGTCTGCAGGGCTGTCTTCTGCCCACCTCCGCCCTGACCAGGACCGACCTTCCATGCTTCTGACCCCTCGTTCAGCCCGGGGAGGGTGGCTCTGTCGTACATCTGCTGCCATCCTGGTTAACTGAAGGGGCATCTTATCTTAAAGACAACCCTTTCTGACGAAGATTGCAGTGCAAACATGCCTTGTTTCCTCTCTAAAGGTTACTTTGACTGCAATACAGAATAATGCTAGACGCAAACTCGCCTGTTCAAATTCTGTCAACAGCTGGCCTTTCCCGTTACAGATTTATCCAAGTGACTTAAATAAATCTTTCCATCACTCACATCAGCCTTGGCCAACAGCAAGCTACGCGAGCGATTGTAAATGTTACCGCGAGCACAGAGAAAGCGGCAGCAGGAGCCCCAGTCTCCTCCTGCCCCCGCACACCCAGCATCCCGTAGTCTCAACGCGCAGCCCGTCCACAAGCGTCCACGAGACAGTCACAGTCGCGTTTCACGCCGAGGCTCGAGGTCCAGCGTGCCTGATGGTGGCAGCTCACCTCAGTTTCCACCCCGGTTTCAATGCTCAGAAGCCAAGCGTGGCTGGGGGCTGCCGCAGTGGACAGCGCAGACTCGCAGCGAGTCTAAAGGGGACACTTCTGATGTGTGTCCACCGTGGAACCGCCACTCTGGTAACGCCCCAGGACGGTGTTGTCCCCACTGGCAGCGCCCTCTGCCCTCTGGGAGGAACCTCCACCCCTTTCTCCTGTGTTTTCTTCTCGAAGTTTTAACAATCCAGCTTTTACGTTCAGTCTACGGCATTTAAGCCGGTTCTTTCAAGCAAAGTTTTCCCTCCACGCAGCAAGTGACTGTGTGGTTCGCTCCATGACTTGGTCTGGTTTGGGGGACAAAACAAGAAAGCTGCTAAAGCCACCCCCACTCCAGCCTGCTCGCCCCAACCCCTCGGGGAAGAGGGCTCTCCCCACCAAATGCTGAACCCAGACGAGCGAGCCTCACCCAGGCCGGGGGTGCGATCAAGGCCGCCCTACTCCCCAGGAGCAGCCGTGTCAGTCCCTCGTGGCCCCGGGAAGCGCTGCTGGCCCCCCGTCTCCCCCACCTCGCCTCCCAGGTGCACCTTGTTCGCACTCCTCCCCAAAGCCCTTCTCGCTTCCAACCTCTCAGGGCGGTGCCTGCAGCTCTGCCCAGGGCCATCCGCTCCCTGGGAGCCCCAGGACTGGGGGGACGCACTTTCCCCGCCAACGGGCTCCAGCCTGCCCACCACCTACAAGCCCATCATCATGGCCTCCCTTCCTGCCAGCCCGGACCCCCCATGACCCACTCATGGGGGGTCCTGGCACTGGCCACTCCAGTCTTCCCCTCACGTCACTGTGGCCCCCATCCAAGAGCTCCAGTGTGGTCAACCACGACCCCGGCTCTCCCCCACCCTCTCTGGGCCCACAGACTTTGTACGGCTACCGCTGAAGCCCCCTCGCTGGTGGCGCCTCTCAGGACAGCTCCCTCTTCTGAAATGGTTCCTGGTGCTTCCCTGCCTGCTGATCACATCTTCTAAGTGTTCCCTCCTGCGTCCCAACCCCTCCCACCCAGGACCTGGGAGCCCCTCCCCTCACTGCCCTACATGCTGACTCTGGGGTCCCTTCCTCCACCCGGCTTCTTTCCTGCCGCCTTCAGCTCAACAGCACGGACAACATCTCAACAGCTACCTAACCTACTGCGTTTGGGGCATCAGACTGCACCCCCCAAAGGGGAACAATGGAGCTTCCCCGCAGCAAATCCCAGGGGGCTGGCACAGGTGGAGAGACCGCGGATCAGTGTGACCTCAACGTGGGGTCTCCGGGTGCGCTGCCAGCAGAACTAACCATGAACCCCCCCACTCTCTGCCGCTCTCGGGTGCGCGGCTGTCATTTACGGCTGTTCAGGGACCATGGTGGCCTTCACTGCACAGCTCACGTGTCTGCGCGACGTGCAGCGGCCGCAGACACTCGGGGGGGAGACAGTCTTGGAATGAAGTGCCTTTCAGGTCGTATCAGGACCCCCGGTGTCGCCTGCTGGAGCATGGGGGCTCGTTTCAACGGGATTCGGCGGCATTTCTGTACAAACCGCCATCCACCTTGGGGCCCCAGAGAGCTACATTTTTCCCCCAGTGAAATGAATGATAATTACCTTTGATTTATGAAAATTACCGTATGATGTTTCTTCCAGAATGAAATTACTCTCGAAAGCAGCAGAAACTTATATTCGAAGCAAAACCCTGTGAGGCACCCGACCAGGTTTAAAGCCACATGGCTTGGTGACTCCATTTCAAACTCAGCCGGTGTCAATGGCCAGCCTCTGAGCTGTGCGAGCCTGGAGGACGACCCCTCTGCCCACGGCATCCTCCATCGAGGTAAAGGCCCGTGGGACACGCACCCACTCTCTTCAGTTCTGAGCACGAACAAGGCACTTCCGTGGTCTCTGTGGCTGACGAGGCTCCGGGAGGGGTTCTCAGTATATAAACAACGAAAATAGTGCAGGAGCCTTTGACTTGCCTAAGAACCAATGCAACACTGGGCAGAAACCCAGGAGGTGCACACGGACAATCCAGACCGGAGCTTCGGTTTAGGAGGCGGCTTTTGTGGCCAAAATACAGCCTGAGAAGCCGAGAAAATGGTCAGGCACCAGCCCACGAGCACCCACATCTGGGCAACGCCTCGTGCATTCGCCTCCTGACCACTCGGGTCCCACCAGGTGCTGCCGGGCCCAGGGCTGGGGGGCGTGGTTTCTCACTCCGCGCCCTCCCACCTGCCTCGCAGGGTGACGAGCTGAGTGGCACTCAGATCCACTCCAACACCCGAGCCGGGCGGTGGGAGGGGACCCGCCCCCGCACTTACCCGTACCAGTAGCGAGGGTCGCTGGACATGCAGTGGTTCAGGCTCCGGTGGGCCAGCGCCTTCTTCTTGTTGAGGACAAACTCCTGCAGCTTCATCTTCACTTCCGTGCTCGCCACCGCACCTGGCGCGGGAGAGAGCGGAGACCGGTGAGTCCAGGCTGGGCCCAGGGACGCAGCGGCGGGGACCCTGAACCAGTGCCAGAAACGGCAGGAAAGGGATGCAGGCAGCGGGATTCCAGCTCAGGACGCTGCTGACGTCAGAGCGTCTCAAGGAAGAGAAGACGGAGGGCTGTAAATAAGAGAACCTTCTTCCCAGGACGGCTTTATATACCTGCCTCCCACTTAAAACGCGGGTGGAAGCAGCACAAAAACCTACTGAACTGAACACAAACCCCGCCACAGGGAGCTCTAATATTCACACATAAAAGAAGGTTCTGAATTAGGCTTCCTTCTCACTGCAGCAAAGAGAGACAGAGCAGAGGTTCTGTGCAAAGCGAAGCATCGCAGCCCCGAGCAGCGAGAAAGGGAAGGAGCGTCCCAGGGGCAGGCGGGACAAGGCTCCCGCAAAGGAGGCAGCCAGGCCCCCAGGAACCCTCTCAGGGATGTTCCTGTTCCCTCCAGCCTACAGCTACCTACTCAGGCGAAGCACACGTCACCAGGCCGGACTGAAGCTGACAGCTCGTGTTTCGTGGTTTTCTTGTGGGAGTGGCGGTGACTCAACTCCATTAAAGAAAACTGGCAAACTTGAGAAACAGACACACAGAGACCCCAAACCCACCACCCAAATCCAAGGTCTGCTGGCACCAAATCTGCTTTCCTTAGAGCTGCCATTGGACCACACAGCACACTGGGACCCATCCTTCCATCGGAAACGAGGTGAGAACTTCCCTGTCATCACACAGACTGCAAACAGCATTTTTAATGGTGGGCAAAAGCTTCATGAGGTGAGCAAAGCGTACTTCACAAAACCGTTTCCTGACTGGAGAGCTCCTCAGACGTTGCCCCCGTGGTTCTGTAGGAACCATGTTGCACCAGCATCTTTGAGCAGCTGTCACCAACCGCGTTTAGGAGCGTTTCCTCAGGAGAGATCAGCAAAGTGACTACGTCTAATGAACACAGCGCACAGCCCTGGATGCATCTTCTAAGCTGTTCTCCAAAACGCCTCCATACGGTACCTCTCTCTGTCTAGGGCTGCTCAGAAGCCCCCGACCCCGCGTCTTCACCCGCGCCCGGGAGCTCCCCCCCACCCATGTCCTCACGCGCACGCGGGAGCACCACTTGCTGCAAATGAGAAGGCTGCCTGGTACCTCACTGTCGGGTCCTGGGTCGCCACCAGGGCGGGCGCTGGCCCTTCTCTCCAGTGATGTGCCTTTATGTCCTCGGCCGCTGTGCTTTCAGAGCCTCCCTGCGCTGCGTGTGGTGTGGTGGTGGTACCGTGGGTCTGTGCGTAGGCTTTTATAGGTGTACCCTTTGGTGTGTGTGGCTTTTTTACAGTAATACATTTATTGTGAGCCACCACATGCGAGCCTGGCACATTTAAACCTCCTGGCTCCCGGCTCGACATTCTGCTTGTGCGTGCAAGGTTTGCCCTGGTCTCTGTTTCCTTTTGAAATGTGGATTATATTCTGGTGCTGAGATAATAGAAAATGTTTGTCCCTTCAGGCACAGAGCTCCTAAAACGTGTGTAATTTCCCAAGTGGTGAGAACACCGGGCGGGGTCCAGGATGGCTCCCGCGAGGCTGGCCACCAGGAGGACTGAGCCGGGAGGGGAAGCTGGGAGCTCCCCACTCCACCCCATCCTCCGGAGGGGGGAGGGGGAGTGGACTTGGCAAACGATCACGCCGACGCGAGGAGGCCTCCACACAACCCCAGCTGTGCCGGGCTCAGGGCTCGCAGGTCGGTGCGCACGTCCAAGCTGGGAGGGGGACCGCGACTCCACCGAGACAGAGGCTCCCTCGCTCGGACCCTCCCGGACCTCGCCCTGCAGACGTCCTCATCTGTCCGTCCGTCTTCTCACAGAACTGAGCCCTGAACCTGCGAGATCCGATGCTTCCTCTGGGCAGGTCGTGTCAGAATTACGTGGTAGGACACCCACCCGGTGACGCAGAGAACTGCCTGTTGTGGGGAAACCACACGTCGGGTGAGCAGCAGGATCGGACGTCAAGTGCTCCGTGTGTGCGGAAAACGGCAGGAGAAACACGCGGCTGCGAGGTGGGTGTTCCTCGACACGGGAGGGAGGAGACTGGGCTGATTCCTAGTTCAGATGTTCACACGCTGGTTGCTGTGGCGTCTGTTCATGTTTTGCCGTTGACTTTCCCCCCCATTTCCTGAAAGCTTTGAAATGTATCTTTCCACTAGTTCGGGAAATAATCAGTTTCATCTTACCCTTGTTTTTCTGCAGTTGGACTGTCATTCATTCCGCTGTCTGTTTTTTCACATTTCATTCTGATGTGCATGAAGTGGACTTTGGTGTAAGAGACTCCACGGACACTTTGATGAATTGCTCGTAAATTGTTAACACCATTAGCGAAATATCTTTCCTGCCACCTTTATCACATTCCAGATATACCTGTCATCATTCACAGATTGAATTTCTGTCTGGCTGGAAACAGGCCTGCGTGGAAGGCAGCCTCCCCGGTGGCTGTTTCACGATGACTTCCGTGCGTCACAGACTAGGGTCCTGCGGAACGAACCCCCTGGGCACAGGCCCCTGACAGCTGCAGGGGGACCTGAACGGGGGCAACCAGGGGAGCATGGGGACAGCGCGTCAAGAAGGGTCCCTGGGACACACGGGCGTCTGTCTCAAGACTTCTCAGCACCTGAGGAAGCCACCCATCATCACTCGAGCAGAGATGCTGCCTGAGCTCCGGGAGTTACATGATGTTGAGTGTGTAGGGTGCGCCAGCCACAGGGCAGAGCTGCCCAGACCCGGGCTTACAGACCCCACGACACCCAGCGCAAAGGGCCCACGGGAGGAGTGACCAGACTGGGGGTGGGACATGACTGAAGGTTGCACCTCCGCTTCTGAGCACGCCTCTCGGTCCCCTCTGAGGGCACCCAGGCTGGACGTGGACACTCCTAAACACCTCTGGCCTAACTGCCTTTCCCGCCTGAAAATTACACCCTCACAGAGACACTGAAATCTGTGTGCAACGTGTGCGACCTGCAGCCACTTGGCATGCTTGAAGGGCACCCAGCCCCAGGGACAACCGAATACCACGCAGAGGGTTGCCGTGTCTGGACACAAAGTGCCCGACAACCAGGAACTTGGGGTGGGAGGCAGGGAGCCAGGGACACAGAGGGGACACAGCGTGCGTGAGTGTGCAGGTGAGTCCAACCCCACTGCAGGGAGAACTGGGGGCAAAATGAGGGACTCTGGTGTTTCCCTCCAGGGCTGCTGGCAGGGCAGGGACCGGACGAGGTGCATGAGGAGGACCATGACCTGGACAGCCTGTCCGAGGAGCTGACCCTCAGGTCCTTCCAAAAGGACGGAAGGACTCAAGGATGCAAAGCAGGACAGGAGGCAGAGTTCTCGAGCAGGACTTGACGTTCCCCTGGGCCTCCCAGGAGACAGCACCGACGCTCTCAGGAAGTACCTGTTCCCGGGGGTCCACTTCCCTCTGCAGAGTGGCCCCCGGGGCCACGCAGAGAAACACTCCGATCCCCCTGCTTCAGCCACACCCTGGGCTCGCACCACAGGCTCCTGTCCCCAGGAGGGACAAGGACACACTCCCCAGCCCAGCAGGTGGGGCGTGTGACGGAGCCCGTGACGGGCAAGGCAGCAAGACGTGGAGGGGGCAGCTGCCGGCCGGGAGGGACGTGGGCCGGCCCCTGGCAGGGCTGAGGTCCCTTTGGGGCACCTGCCCAGGCTGTCAGGACACCATGGCCCTCGGCCAGCTCCAGGGTGAGAGGGGCACCTCACCAGGCTCTCCCTGAGTCAGAGGGAAACAAACCCAGCTCCCCGAACCCAGACTTCCGGACGCACAAGATGACCTCAATTGGAGGGACTTCAAAAGGGAAGAGGCTGATCCTTGTCCTCGGGTGCTAGCTGTACTCTCATCTCCCACCAGATCTCCCCTCGTGAAATGGAAGCTCCAGAATCAATAAAACACCTTCAGGAAATGGACACCAAACGTTTCTAATTTTCACTTTAAAAAATTAATTCACGTTGATTATCAGTCACTCGTTTGACAGAGTTGACAGAGGAAGTACGAGGTACCTGCACGGAGCCAGCTGGTGGGGTCCGGGGCGAGTCAAGGACACAAAGCGCCTTCGGGCCACGGGAGGGACCAGGACACACCCTGCGTCACAGTCGCAGCCCTGCTTCTGCCAGGCTGTCGCCTCTGCGGAAGGGACGCCGCCCAGCAGGGCAGGCGATCGCTCTCACAGTCGGACGCTTCATCCTTGAACTCCGGCTCTTTGAGCCATCGTTTTAAACAAAGTGCACGACTTCCCTTACGAGATGGGCCCTGATTCCCAACCACGCTGCGCTTGTGAATGACGGTGAATGTATATAAACGGGAAAAAATATACATAGTTGTGTTAGTTCCAAACTGCTCAGAGGGTAGACTTGCCTTTCATCGGATTTTTCCTTTTAACATAAATTTTACAACAGCACATCTTGGATTCTGAAACACAGCTCATCTAAATAGAACGTAACTGATCGTCCATTCTTGCTGAGTAAGGTGAGAGCACGAATTCCAAGAATTCACTCTTCTATCAAATTAATAGCAGTAACTGCTGTCAGTAAGTAAAAGACAAAATTATTTACAATGTTTAAATTATTTAAAATACTAAAATTATTTAAAAGGCACAGGAAATGTTGATAAGTGTAACAAAACTTTTAACTAAAAATTCAAGAAGAACTTCGTTAAAAGAAAAAAACCAAGGAACTGAAAAACAGAAGCCTTGCCCTGTACCTTTAAATGCTTAAAAGCTGGAGATGCTCAATGTCATGTGTGTTGCCCGCAACGCCCCCTACGCTGCACCTCCTGTGGGAGGACTCCGGCCAGCCCCACGCACGCAGAGCCCCAGGCATGGCGCGCCAACCGCCCAGTGCCTGTTTGCAAGACCGCGCCCTGAGGCCGAACGCCCGACCTAGCACAGTTTGTTGTTAACACCGAAGCCAGGCGGCCCAAACGCACGGACTGCGGCCACCGGGGCAGCGCTGCGACCAGCCGGGAGGGAGGCAGGGACATCCCGATGTCTTGGCTAAGGGGCTGCTCGGCAGGCAGGGCCAGAAGTGCTTCCGACCTTAAACAGGCCTGCAGCGCTTGCTGAAGTCAAGTCGTTCCAAACCTCGTGAGGCTGGAGACGTTTTTACTGGAAGTTTCTGGGAAACTCGGAGGAACTCTAGACCTGCTATACCGAGCAGCTGGTGAGTGGGGCGCCCATCAGCCCGCCGGCCCCCATCACCTAGACCTCCACCCTCTGATGAACAACCATTTCCCCGCTCCAAAGAGAAACAAGCCTAGGACACACAGAGGTCCAGGCCAGGGAGAGAGGGCGGGCGGGGGCAGGGCCCGCGTCGCAGGCCAGGCGGGTGCAGCGCAGCAGGCGCACCTGGGCTCTGCTCCCCACTCCCCACGCCGTCCTGCCCGCAGCAGAGCCCCTCCCAGGGCGCCTGTGGGGACCGGACGCTGCTGCCTGTGGGTGACTGATAAAACGGAAGGTGGCACCCACGTGGGGGACACAGGACGGAGGCCACGGAGCGGCTGGGACGCTCAGCCTCCTGACCTGGGGCAAGGGCGCCCACCTAGACCTGGTTCTCCTGCACCTCAGAGTCGTCCCTGGAGTTTTAGAAATGAAAACGAGGGCGCCCACCCTCCACGCCAGGTCAGGGCGTCAGGACAGCTGGGGGCCCCTGACACCACCTGCTGCAGGCCTGGACGTGTCCGCACCCCGGCCGCGCCCTCAGAGCAGAATGCGTGGCGGAGAGGACCAGACCGGCGGGGGGCGGAGGGGTGTGACTGTAGCTGGCCGGCTGGGCAGTGAGAGTGGTGAGTGTGACGGGCACTGTCTACCCCGCCAGCCCACCCCACCCCACCGGCACTCAAGGGCCCACGGGGCAGCGGGTGCCGCCTTCCATTTTAGCAGTCACCCCACCCCACGGGCAGCGGCATCTGGTCCTCCCAGGCGCCCGGGGAGGGCTCTGCAGTGGGCAGCCCAGACCTGCCATTCTGCTTCCCCTGACGGCCTCCGTCCTCATCCTGGAATCTCGACGGTGGGTGATCAGCGAGCCTGCGAGCTGTCTCTTGTCTAACTGTTGTGATGTGACCACGTATACCGTTCAGATTTAGTGACAACTTTCAACTGTTGGTACAAAATTTAGGTCTCCTGTGGAACAGAACCTCTCCTGACGTGCTTTCTACGTTGAAACTCTTAGAGAGTCCAAGTAAAACTATGTTTAAAGTATATTGATTATTTTAACAGCAAAATGCTGTGGTAACTAATTACAAAAGCTATTAATTTTATGTTTAGAAACAATTACTAAGAACGTACAAACAGATAAACTGAAAATGAGGATAAATTAGCTACGTACTTTTAGGAAAAATAATATTCTCTTTCAAAGGGATCATTTATAAAATGTACAAAATAATAGAGACATAATACAGATTAATTACACTCTATCCTGACTGAGCTAAGACTGACAAATGCGGCGGCATTAGGACTGAGTCTCTGCTGTTCCCAAGGCACCGTTAGGAGAGGGACCGGGCAGAGGGCAGAGGGGAGGAAGACCCTGGAGACACACCACACCCACAAGGTGCTCGACTCCTAAGCACAAAGAGAACGACTCCAAACCAAGAAGAAGGAAGACGTCTCAGCAGAAGAGCGGGCAGGAAGCCTGAACAAGGGCCTCCCAGGAAGGGCAGCAGCACGGGGAACCTGGCCGAGGCGCCCTGCGCTCCGGGACGCGCTGCAGCCCCAGGGCGGAGACGAAAGTGCCGCCGGCAGCGAGTGCCGGGGGGACGCTGGCAGTGGGGACTCTCAGGAGCGGCACAACCGCCCTGGGAACCGCCCGCCAGGGCGCCCCGCGCGCCGGCCGCGCCTCCTCACGCCCACCCCGCCTGCTCCAGAGCCGCGCCCGGGGCTACAGCATCACCTGCAGGAGCTCCGACCAGAAGCCACCCCACACCCACCGACCAGAGGGGACGAACCCCCTCGGGGGCCACACGCAGCAGGACAGTGGACGAGCCGCACACCGGGAGGACAGGCTTCACAGCACGACGCCGGGTGGAGGAACCAAAGTGTGAAAACCCATGTGAGGACGAGTTGGCTCACATCAAGGTGAAAAGCAAAGTTACCCTTGGTGTCGGGGTGTCAGCGGTCAGGTGGCATGGCCTCCGGGCACGGGGGCCTGGAGGCGGCTCCTGCCCTGGCCCGGGCGCTCTGCTGGGTGGCGGCTACACAGGGATGTGCACACTGGAGACCGTGTGCTTTCTGCATGTGGGGCACACCCCAATAAAAAAGATTCGTAAGCCATCTCAAATAACAGACCTACAAAAATCTTCAGTACGTCCTAAGCTGTATCTCATGCACATAAAGGTGAAAATTTAAACAGAGGCGTGTTAAAATGACTCGTACGGGTGGCACCATTCTCAGTAGTCGAGGATAAAGGGTTTGAGGCTTTTGAGGTTAATATGTGTTGGTAAAATGTGCAGAAACGTCTATTTTTACACCTGAGCATTAAAAGAGTAAATTGCTCTATAGTCAGGCCATCACGTCCTGGCTTATTCTCAGCATTAATGGGAAACAAGTGAGTTCACTGAGCTGAGGGCTTTGGTGGAAACTGTAGAGCCTGGGGGTGTGGGCGCGAGCTCACCCCGATCAGGTCCCGGGTGTATCACTGGGAGGAGCAAACTGTCGAAACAAAGAGGCCCAGGGACACGGGAGGGACGCCGCAGCCTCCGGGAGACGGGCGGTGCTGGACCCACCCTCCCCAGGCACCGTGCGAGCCCCGCTCTTTGTCCGGCGGCTGCGCGGGAAGCACAGGCGGCTGCGGCCTCTGCCCGGGCAGACACGGGACATTCTGTGCAGCTTTTGAAGGGGGAACAGTATGCAGAAGAGCCTCCGGCTTGGGTCAGGCCAGGGGTCTCCCGGCAGGTAACAGACCACGCTGGTCTTCACACGAGCGCAGCCACTGTGGAAAGCAAAACCTAGGGTCAAAGGGCATGTATATAACCCAAATGTGGGTCATTGCGTCTCCATTCAGTGGTCCTACAAGCTAATAACACCGGGCAGACGCTCCCAAAACAGGACTTTGAAAAAGTTAGGGTTAAAGTTAGGATCTGAACTCACAGCTGAAGATCAGATGCTTCTGGGACGCCTCATGGTTTTTAGCATCTTTTAAGTCCACTAGGAGCTGCTGAATAGTCTTTCAAAGGCTTAAGTCAAACCACAAGTCGCACCAAGTGCCCCTGCAGCCCCCACACGAAGGCAAAGCCGGACTAGCACTGAAGCTGGGGCACTGCACACAGCCCCGCGGGGGTGCCCCGGGGAGCCCAGGCGCCCTGTCCCTACCCTGCTGTGCCCATCACAGCCCCCCACACCCCCGCCCACACACTCACTCTCTTTTCCTTTCTCCTTGTTCTTGAGCTGCTGCAGCTTCTGCTCCCGGTGCTGCTTCTCCAGCTCCTGCTCCTGGCGGTGTCGCTCCAGCTTCCGCTGATGCTCCAGCAGCTCCTGCTGGTGCTTCATGGCCAGCAGCTCCTGCTGTTGCTGCGAGCAGGGAAGGAGGAGACAGAGAGTCAGGGCCTCGCTCCCAACGGGAACCCTGGGCAGACACACACATGAAGGCCAGCAGGGATCAGCCTCCGCGCTCCCCGGCCCGGCCAGCATCTCTAAGGAGAGGGTGCTGTGGTCCGTGCAGGAAGCAGGGCTGCTCCAGGAAGTCTCCGAACCACAGGATGCTGACCATGAAAATGAGAGGCTGAGCTGCTGGAGGAAAACACACGCGAAGACGTTCGCAGTCTCATGAGCTGGGAATGTCTTTCTGAGGCGCCATGTAACCACTCTGAAAACTGCTTGGCCCTCACCCACCAGGACCCACCAACCCCACTCCCAGGAAGGACCCGTGCAAAGCCCTGTGTGGGCCTGTGCCGGGCACTGTGCTCGCGACAGCCCCGCCTGACGCACCTCAGATGCCCCCCGGACGTCAGCACCGCAGCAGAAGTGCGTGTCTGGACGCTAGAGACCCACCTCGCCAAGAAAAAGAAGAAACCGCAGGTGCCTGGAAACACACGATGGGCACAAAACAAGCAAAAAAGCCCCATGCTGACGGGGTGGTGGGGGGCAGACAGGTCAGATCCCGAGGAGCCCGCTGACCCGAAGTCCTGCAGCACGAAGCATAAAGCGCGACACTCTGAAGAGGAGACCCAGGCGCCGAGTGGCCGGTGGGTCAGGGCCTCGGCCTGAAGGGCTCCCCACCCAGGACGCTGCAGGTGCCTCTCACGGCCTCCCCTCCTCTTCTCCAGCTGTTCTATGAGGACAGCGTTGTGCCCTGAGAGAAGATGAAGGGGCTCAGGGGTGAAGGATGAGGGACACAGGGCACACCGCTGCCCAGGGCTCCCCAAGGGGCAGGTGGGGGAGGCTGCCCAGCTTTCGAAGGGTCCCCTGCACCCAAGAAAACAGTCTACACGGAGACACACGAGCCATCTACGTGAGCGTGTGTGTGTGCACGCGTGTGCACGTGTGTGCCAGCAGCCTGGGAGCGGGCAGTGTGTATCCAGGAACATCTCCAAACTCTCGTCCCTGGAAGCAGAGCCGGGCCGGCACCAGGCTCCTGCTGTGCCCACCTCCAGCTCCTAGGTCACTGCCTGGAGCCACCTCACTGCCGGGGAGGGTCCGGGCTGCAGGCGAGGCCCGGGCAGAGCCTCTCCCCAGCCAAGGGACCGCAGGGAGAGGAGCGAGCAGCCCCCACCACAGGCCACCCCTGGCTGCCTGGCCCCCCTCCCCTGACCGCCTTCCGCCATCTCCACAGTCTGGAAGTTGCCCAGGTTCTGCCAACAGCTAGAGCAGCACGGAAAGTAAGGAAACAGGACTTTAGTGTGTGAATAACGCCATTCGCGTCTTTTTCTTTTTTTTCAGATTCTACGTATGACTGACGTCGTATGGTGCAGCTCACAGACACAGGAAACAAACTTACTGTCGCCAAGGGAAGCGGGCAGGAAGGGATACACCGGGAGCTAGAGGCCTGCAGGGGTAACTACAGTATGTAAAACAGACGAACAGCAAGGTCCCACCGCGCGGCCCAGGGAGCTATTCTCAATGTCCTGTAGTAACTTACAGCGAAAGAGACGATGAACAAGAACGTGTATGGACACATATGACTGAGACATTGCGCTGCACCCCAGAAAGTGACCCGACACTGTACGCTGCCTAGACGTCACACAGTAAATTCAAAATAAAAAATAAACACGCCCCCCAAAAAGGAGACAGGATTCCAGACAGCTGAGCATTCCTTCCTATTAAAGATGCAACGCCACCCTCTCATCTGTGACTTGGGTTGGGTCTCGATCACGTTACACTGAAAACGTTAAAGAAAAAACCATCAATTGAGAAAACGCGGAAGGTGCAAGGTCTCCCCTTTCACTCTCTAAACAAAGCCCACGGCGCCGGCGTGGCCGCGCTGCCTGGGGAAAACGCCGTCCAGCCAGACCCGAGAAGAGGCCGTCCATGACAACGAATGAGCATCTGACAAAGGCTGGTGCGGGCGGGGCTGAGGTGCAGGTCCACACACCCAACCCGCGGGCGGCGTGCCCCGCCGGACCTGCCCTGCGGCCTCCCAGGGACCCCCTCGCGGCCCCGCCAGCCCACCTGGGCCGCCTCCACAGTCAGCACAGCCGGCAGCCCGGCCGCCCGGCCTCCAGGCCCTGCTGCAGCGGGAGCCAGCACAGCCCCACAGGACGGAGCCTGGGGGGTGGGTCACACCTGTGGCCACCCCTGTGCTGGCACACACAGCAGGACTGCAGCCCTGTCCACAAACGCCGCCACCTCCTGCCTTTCGCCAAGGGTTCCCTTCTCCAGCCGGGACCATGGGGGCAGAACGGCCAGCGAGGCATTGTAGCTCAGCCCCAAAACAGCGCGGGGGGGGGGAGAGGCGTGCGTCCGCTGGTGCCCAGGACAGCAGGCAGCACAAAGGTGTGTGTCCAGACCCTACCCAGCAGCACCCACCCGCCATGGGAGACGCTGGGGGACCCAGGTGCCCAGGACTGAGGGCCAGGTGCCCATAGACCATATCGTGCAGCAGTGTGCGGGGGAGGGGCCACCAGCAATGGGCACCCCGCTCAGCACCCACCTGAGGGGTCCTGGGTGTCACTTCTAAGAACTTTCTATGGAAAAGTTACTACCTTCCAAACAGCTGGTTTACAGGAACTGGGGGATAGGAAGGACGTTCCACAGGGCTTTCTGGGTAGCTGAACCCCAAGAGTAAATCTCCAAACTGGCTTCTGAATTCTGCAGGGACTGTGGCCAGCAGACAATACCATTTGGTGTGACCTGAGCAGGGCCTCGGCCCCTTCAAACTGGCATCACTGTCGTGTCTGGAAGACCAGCTCAGGGACTTTGCCAATAATTTCAAAACAGTGAGTTTTCTTATCTTTTAAGAGGAAAACCAAATTGCACCCTGGGGACAAGAGAGTGAGAGAAGTGGGGATAAAACGTGTCCCTTGTCATTTGTCTCGTTCCAAGAGCCGCACCGTGGACGGCTCCGCTCACTCCCCCGCGGATCAGGGCCCCACACCCAGGAAGGCACTCAGGCAGAAGAAACGTTTGTCGATCAGAATGAATTCAGAGACTGCTGCCCAAGGGCCCCACGGCTGCATCCATGGTAAAAGCCTTCACCGGGTGTCACCGGGCCAACGCCAGCGGCTCTGGGATCCCCTGCACTGCCAGTTCTCGGAGACGGACAACTCAGGGCTTCCTGGTGTCACTCAGGTCAGGAGCCCCCATGTGTCGTGAACAACAGATCTTGCTGTGAAGGGCAGGGCCTCTGGGTGTCACCTACACCCCAGTCGCCTACCTCGAGCCCCAGTTCCCTTTTAACCGCTCCCTCGGCATTTCATGTGTAAACGAGGTGCGGGCAGACATTCACTTAAGAGAGCCTCACAGTATTTACCTTTCAGCCAGGACCCAGAAGGAAAGTGCGATTTTTCAATTATCATTACAAAGAGACTGGAAACAACCACCCAGATACTGGTGATTAACGTTCACAGGACGACAAAACTCCCAGGAAAACAATACTGTCCTGGAGTTTTCGTGAAAGTAGCAATTAGCAAGGACGCCTTTGATGCCCCAAGTGCCCCGCGGCGTCACGGCGACATCGTCTTACGTTACACGGACGCGACACGTTGCTGGATTGCAGATGACAACCCGCGTGCTACAGTCCACAGAACCGAAGGCAGTGAGGACACACGCTCCCTCACAAGGTCTCAATGCCCTCCAGGCCTGACTCTCGACCTCTGACGGAGAGACTCCACACGCCACGCTCTGGAAAATGAGGGAGGGCTGCAAGGCAAGGGACGCCCGCCGGTCCCAGGTGACGCGTCCTCGGTCGGCCCCAGGGGAGTGAGTGCGCACCGCTCCATGCAGGGCTCAGGCCACAGAAAATGAGACCTCGAGCTGTGCTGATGTCAGTCTTGGGCAAAGTCCTCAGAGCTCTCTGCAATGAGCACCTCACTAGCGCGCGAGGGTCAGGACTGTTCCGTGGAGGGAGGACTGTTCTGCAGACTGAAAAACTATCACGAGCAATTTAAAATACGATATATGTCTACTACCTAGTTTTTCTAAGGGAAAAAAAAACAAAAATAACAGATCATATTCATCTAACCAAGAGTAATATTGAATTTACTTTCAAGCCAACACTGGGCTCAGAATCAAAATTCAGATCCCCAGAACTCAGCTTCTCTGATTCTGGCTTCGGAATTTAATGACAAATGTTCAAGTGGAAACCCAACCGGATTTTTACCTTAAAAAGTGAACTAAAATAAAACCCTGCCCTGCTGAAGGGCAGCCCCGGGGACGGCTACCCACCCACTGGCCAGGGGACGAGAGAGGCCTCCCGGCCCCCAGCCGGCCAGCACCTCTCCTCAGTCCTGAGGGCAGTGACCCACAGTGGCAAGCTGGCAGCAGTCAAGTGCGATGAAGTCACAGAGCACCACCGCGCTTAATCAGGACAGGGCTTGCTTACGGCGCTGCTCAAAGACTGACCCCCCAGGCCCCAGGATGCTACGGATACGCACTGCTGACATTATGGCCGTTAAGAAGTCCAGTTGCCCAGGCAGGGTGCCTTGGAAGCTGCGTCCCCACGAGACAGTGGAGGGTTGTCTGCCTTTGCAGGGAGTCCTGGCTCCTCCCCTCCTCGGGCTCACAGCTGCCTGGAGACACTTTCCCTGGGGGCTCCAGGCGGACCAAAGACCCAGACGGCGTCTGACCCCCATCTTCTCTCTGCAGTCGGCTTAGGTGTCTAAGCAAGCCCGGGAGGGTCCTGGGCCGGACCAGAGGCAGCGTATTTAACAACAAGAGCCAGTGAGGAGGAAGAAGAAGAAACCACATCGCCAGTCAATGCAAGGCAAGGTTTTCTTTGTGGAACAAACTTCTGCAGCTGTGACCTTGGGAAAGACACAAAAAGCCCTAGGAACCACAGGCAGGCTGCAGTGCAGACGGCGCCACCAAAGGCGAGCCGGCACCTTACAGAGCACGGCGCTCTCGTGCTCCAGAACGTCAGGCGGCAAAGGAAAAGCAGGGCCCAGCACGACACCTGGGGTGGCCAGCAGTGCCCCCGGACGGCAGTCACACAAGGCCATCCGCCTGCCCAGAAGCCACTTCCTAGAAACCCAAGGTGCCGGGTTTATGAGCCATTCCTGACTGCAAACGTGTTAATCAGGCACAGACAGGCTCAGGGCTGACGCAGCACGTGGCCACGAGCTGTCCCAGGTCGCAGGTCCCAGGGCTACAACCACCTCCGTGCGTCCTGCAGGCGCACTAACAGTTGCCTCAGGTGACCCAGAAGCCGGGGCCCCAGACAACACCCATTCAGCTCCTGGGACGGGTGACAGAGGAACCACCACAGCCCGGCCCCAGCGCCATAAAACCAGGCTCCCTTTCAATCTTACCTTTTTTCCTACTAGGAAAAGTGTTCCACTTTCAACTAAACAGCTCGTAAAACTCTACCCTGTCCATGGAGACAGCACAGGGCACACTAAAATATTTTGCGCGCGCGCACACACACGTTGAGCCTTACCAGTAAAAAAGGACGTGCAAATTAAAAGCATGGAAATAGGTTTTATTTTTCACCCCTTAGGCTGGAGATGCCCCATGAGGCTCGGGGAAGGGAAGGTCTGTGCTGAATTTGCCTCTGGAGGAGGTGTGAACTCTGCCGGAGGGCACCGCGGCAAGATGCTTTAAAACGTGTAACATGCACAGTGTTTTCTCACACGAAGGGATTTTTTTCTGAGAAAATAACTGCAAGTGTCCCAAACCTACACCAAGGATGACACTGCAGTCTGGTTCTCGGGCAGGAACCGTGGAAAAGGGGCCCCCACCTCTGGGACGGCACCTGCTGGCAAATGGGTCAGGACGGGTTGCCGCGTCACTGCGCTGGCGTGGAAAGGGTGCCGCGGCCCCAGAGGCACGGGGTGCAGCCGACTCCAGCCACTTTGGAGCCACCGTGGGGGCGCCGGCTGATGTCGGGAATGTGGGGGGCCCCGCCAGCTCCCAGCTGGGCATCCCCGGGCTCTGTCCCAGCGGACCACAGGGTCCTGGTGCCGGCGGGACAGGGTCTGTCTAAAACAGCTCCCAGAAGCACACCCTCAGACTGAAGACACGTATTTTCTCTCTATGGTGGAGTCCCAGTCACAGCAAAGACCCCCAAGTAACTATGAAAAATTGACAAAAAGCCACCGCTGGGCTGAAAGTTTCGTTAACAAGTGTAAGAAGGGCTGGTGAGAACAGCTGATCAGAACAGGTAAGTCCTGGGGTGGGGGTAGGGGAAGCGTGTGCTGCAGAAGGAGTCTGACAGGCCAGGCGTACCCCGGTGTGTGAGGGGGTCAGTCCTGCATTCGGGGCCTCCCCACACCTGCCCTGTGGTTCCTCGCCAGGCCTGGGGCACGCCAGCCACAGCCACGCCCCCTCTGCATACACGTCTGAGTCTGCCCTCTGCACAACCTTCCCAGAGGCATTAGTGCCCAAGTGCAAGAGATAAGCTTCCAGAAGCCCAGAGGGACCCCAAGCCCTGACACTCGGAGAGAACAATGTGCATCGAGGACGTGCCTCCCCAGGGCATTCCTGCGGGAGGGGACCCCCTGTGCTTAGTCACCCCCAAATTTGGTCTCTTAGCGGTTTAGAGGTGGTTCACGGCTCCAGCTCACTTCTGCCTTTCTTGTTAGAAACACAACAGAATGGCTCATGGTTAAATTAGAGGTCAACCACTTCTGGGTTCAACTTAACCATCAGATCCATCCTCAAAGGTCCATATTCTAGAACCGCCCAAAGACAGACCTGCCTGCCGCCCTGGCTCCGGAGCACGGTGAACGTCAGAGAATCACACGGCGCTCGTTAACTTCCCCCCGGACGGGAGCGTCTGACACGCGGCACGTGGGTACTCTCGCAAAGACAGGGCCAACCTGGTTCTCACCCATTTGATTTGTTTTTAGACACTTGAGCACTTTATATACATATGTCAAATCAGCTACGTAACTAAGAGGAAAGTCGGGGTTCAGGGGGTCCCCAGTGCAGGCATGTGGCCAGCCAGGGGAAGGGCAGCAGCAGTGGCGCCCTGGTTCTGGACGAGTCTCTCCTGTACTTGCAGGGTGACGGTGCTATGGAGAAGGACGCTGGTGCGCGCACAGAGGGTCTAACAACAGAGCCACGTGGTGAGGGCTGTGCCTGCAAGACGACACCACCTGTTTCATGTGCTCTGTGGGGACACACAACCGTGACGACCCAGACCCCTGAAATTTATCATGAAACCCACACTGAACATGGCTGGGCTGGTCCAGACAGACGTTGTGTGATGCACCCAGAGTAGTCGAATTCATAGAGACAGAAGGCTGAATGCTGGGGGCCAGGGCTGGGGAGGGAGTCGGGAGTGAGTATTTATTGGGACAGAGCTTCACTTTGAGAATGAAAAAATTCTAGACACGGATGTCGGTGACAATGGCACAACGGTGTGAATGTACTTAATGTCACAGAGCTGGACACTTAGAGGTGTAAACGTTAGGTTCTGTATATTTACTGCAATAAAACCATGAGTCAGGGGTTTAGTGGCTCCTGGAAGAGGTAAACACGGAGCCACCACGTGGCCCGGCCACTCCACTCCCAGGCGTGCACCAGAAGAGCGGAAAAGAGGCTCGAACCAAACTCGTGCCCTCACGGTCACTGCAGCACCTGCACAGGCACCACAAGGTGGAAAGACCCACACGTCCACCAAGAGATGAACAGACAAACAAGCTGGGCCACATGCACACAATGGAGCACTCGGCCCTGGAGAGGAAGCCAGCGCTGACACGCACCACGGTGCAGAAGAACCTCGAGAAAGTTACGCCAAGTGAAAGAAGCCGGACGCAAAAACAACACACTGAGATTCCGTTCACATGAAGTCTCCCAGACGGGCAAGTCCCGGGGCAGGAGGCCGGGCCGTTCAGGGCTGCTCGGCGGTGCGGGGACTCCTCCCGGGTGAGGAACACGTTGTTAGAGGCAGGTGGGGTGACGGCTGCACAATACTGTAAATGTGCTAAATGTCACTGAATCGTACACTTAAAAATGGCCAAATGATGAATTTATATTACGTGACTTTTACCACAATTTAAAAAAGATGACTGAAGTTAAAATCATGCATTTTCCATAAAGAAAAGGAGGGGAGGGCAGCCACTTCTCTCCGGGCTCCGCCAGGTGGGAGTGAGCGCAGGCGCAGGGCCAGCCATGCGCGGAAGCCCGGGATGCGGATGGGGACGAAGGCGGAGCCTCGGCCACCCTCCTGCCCCTTCCGGCATCGGGAGGGAGCATCCCCAGCTGCGAAGGAAGCAGGGAAACTCAGGGGTGGTGACAGCGACCACAGTCCCGACGAGCACTGGGAGCCGGAAGAGTGGTGCCCAGCACCGCACCCGCAGACCACCGCTTCCCCGTGGGGAGGCCGGTCTCTGCATGCGGGCCTGGGAAGGCCTTCCGTCCCTGGAGAGCCACCTGCTCTTGTTTACTACCTGAGTCGCAGTGAGGCTGCTGGACTCAGCACCGCAGGAAACACAGTCACTGGCCCGGAGAAGGTGCGCCCACACAGCCCTGAGGGGGGCCCGGGGCTCTGCCCAGCACCCCAGTGCCAGAGCCAGCCTTCAGGGAGGCCGCACCCCCGGCCACACCCCAGGCCAGCCTTGCCACACTCACAGCCATGCCCGTGGTCCTGGCAGGACGCCGCACCCATGTGCTGTCACCGGCAGCTTTTTGAGATCTCAGTGTGGTTACGGACGTCCTAGTCCACGCAGCTAAACAGCTGTAACCTGCAGGGGACACCACCGTCTGCCTAGAGAACACAGCATCACCGATCACAAACGCCTCAAGACTAACAGGAAAATCCTATGCACGGGCTACAAATGATAATGAAACAAGAGCTTCACACTGACAGTAGAAAAGGCAAAAATAAAATGGAACACATTCTATTCATTAAAAAAAAAATTACGTGAAATACCCAAGAATGATTAGACATAAAATCCACAGGTCTCACACGAGGAAAGCAGAACAGGTCTTTTCATAAGGACAGAAGCCTCAGAGCACAGACCACGCTCCTGGATTAGAACGTTTATATCAGAAAGTTGCTGGTAGACCTCCTGCTAATTTATTGACTCGCTGCAGCTTTGGTAAGTTCGCAGACAACATTTGGGGGGCTTTATGAGAAATGATTCTGGGGTTCACCCAGGACAACAGAAGTCCACCTGGAGGCAGGTTGAGGGAAATGTAAAGTGAGAATAACGTGTGGATGGGCCCCAAATGACCGGACACTGAGACGCAGGGAAAGGCTCCTGCCTGCGCGGAGCAGAGAGGCCCAGAGACAGACTTGGCTGGGAAAACAAGTCCGCGCTGCTGACGGACAGAGGTGGCACTTTTCACTGTCTGGAAACACGTTTTGCTTCATGCCCGAGGGCAGGCCAAGTAGGTAACTATTAGATTATAAACACAACTAATAGCCAAATGGCAAGATATGACGGACGCTGAAATAATGCCCTTAATTTATGAAGAACGCTCATGTACCAATGAGAAAGAGACCAGCACTGCAACAGGAAAACAGCACAGGAAATGGTAATTAGTAGAAAAAATGCAAAAAGGCAATCAGCACGTAGAAATCTGGGTGACCACACTCAAGGACATGCAGACACCATGTGGGACAGAATCAAACGCAATGTGAACAAGTCTGACTTGTTCGTCCCTGCTCAGCCACTCGGCGGTCTGCGGGCAGCGCAGGGGCGAGGCCGGGGTCACCCCGGCCCGGGCCAGACCGCGGGCGGGATGAGGAGGCCCGGGCAGCCCCGGCCCGGGTCAGTAAGTGCCGCCGTTACTGCTCTCAGCCCCTGCGCGTGTGTGTGCACGTGAGAGAGACAGACAGGTGCACGCTCAGGACTAGTGTAGCTTTTGGAGAGAAACACGATGACAGGTAACAAAGGCCTCGGAGAAGGACTCATCTGGGGTCTGCAACACCACTTCTATTTTATTAAGACAAACGCATGTGGTCCACACACACAAGGACGCTCAAAACAGATGGAAACCTGGATATGACCTTGATGTCCAGCCACTCAACCATCAGTGGTTATTTAAATTCATCACGGCTCACTGTAAGACCATGAAACCATTAAAACCACACTTCTGAAGCGTATGTGATGGTAAAGGGAAATGTTAACAATACGCTAAATAAAAACCGCATATCAGTATAACCCCAATTCCATACAACTATCGACACACACACAACGTACATAATTTAAGATTACAAGAATACACTCCAAATGTAACAGCCTCCTTAGCTAACAGGACTGGAGTCACATTTCCCTTGTAATTTCCAGTTACTCAATAATTAACATTAAGGACTTTGCGATCAGAAAGAGACCAGGAGGAAAGCGGTCCCCGTGAAAACGACTGTCTGGAGGCAAAGGCTGCTGCTCCCTCCCTGCCGGGCAGGCGCCGGGCACCCTCAGCCCCGGGCCTCCTCCTCCTTGTCCCGTGATGCTTGGGCCATTCACCTAGACAGGTGTCCTCTGGGGGTGCAGGGGGCCCTGGGGGAGATCTGAGGATGCTGTCAGCCAGCGGCTGAAGAGGAGGCCAGACGTCGGGGTGAGCATGGCCGAGTGAACATGCTTTCACCCCTGCTCCTCTCCAAAACCCACTGAGAGGAACTACTTTTTAAGAGACACAAATTCACAAGAACAAAGGCTGCAGGCAGGGCTGGAGAGCAGGTGTGTCCTCAGCACTGGGGACGATGCAGAGCAAAGGGCAAAGGAATCACCCCGAACAGAGAAGACTGCGGCTGCCACCTGGAAGCTCTGGGGGTGGCTCCCAGACACCAGGGTCGACATCCCATGTCTGCTCAGTGTTCACAGCACTTCCCATCAGTGAAGGGAATGTCTAATTCCTTCCCAATACAATATTACAAGCGCTTGCAAAGCAGCAAAAGCCACATGTTTATAAGAACATCACTGCCGTGGATGGAAGGGAAGGGATGGCAGGCTGGAACCCAGAACAAGGTGGCCGAGGAGTCCTGGCTTGCACGGGGGCGCTCCCCACAGCAAGAAGGGCTGACAGGTTTCTCAGACTGTGGGGCCGGGTTTGCATCAGGCACAGGGAACTAAGCCAATGGTGAGGGAGGAGACGACAGACTCAGGGAAAGCCGACAGCTGTATCAGGAAGGTCACGCGGTCACTGCGTGGCATAAGCAACAGCCCCCCCCCCCATGAAGGTGGAGCCCCTGAAGGGCTCTTTAACTAGGAGGCGGCTCAGTGTGGGGGCACCACGAAGATGCAGCAGGTGCATGGAGGGGGGGAGGTGAGAAAGCCAAGTCTTCCCCCAAGTGGGAAGTCACCGCAAGGGACCCAGGACTCAGGGACCAAGCTGGCCGTGGAGACACAGGGAGCACGTGCCAGCACAGACCTGTGGCCTGGGAAGCTGGGTGGGGGGCAGCGAGGGCAGGTTCTCTGTGTTGACACACTACCTTTCTATTAGATACATTAGAAACAAATTTCTCTGATGAAAGTTTTTAAAAGTTAAACAGCACAACAAACGCCCAAAGCGGCAAATCTCGGTAATGTTACATTTGCCAGATGATCAGCTACGCTCTCCCAGGTGATGAAGCGGCCAACAATTTTCTGAACACAAGCACCTGGCGACACCCAGTGGCACCACACTCTCAGCCCTTGGCTTTGGTGACCAGGCTCCCTGGGCCCCGCTCCGGGGAGAAGAGAACCCACAGTGCGGGACAGAGCGAGGACGGAGCAGGGACGGAGCGGGGACGGGGCCCCTGAATCACGACCAACAAGGAAATTGTCTTGTACAAGCGTGACACTGAGTGTGGAAACCTCACGGGAGACCTTCTGCACCCGAGGTTAACAACTGAAGTTCCATTTCAAAAACGATTCCCTTTTTAATTATAAAATCCTATTCAAATTCACTGATGATTTAACGACACTAATTAGATTGTGCGCTCAAGAAATCTGTCTGACAAATACCACTGCCAACTGTCACAAACAGCACCACGGCCTACGAGGAGGGCCTAAATCGTCACAGCAGCGCGGGCGGAGGGAACGCCAGATCACACAGTTTAAACGGCTTCAGACTGAAGATCTCCACTGCAAATGGAAAAACAAACAAATGATTAAACTGCGGAGAACACGGAACCTGGAGGCGCTCCCTGCGCTGCTGAGAACCAGCCCAGAGCCAGGTTCCGGGGCTCCAATCGCCTCCTGGGGCGTCCGGCCGGCGAGTCGGGGGGGGGGGCACGCCCGACATGAGGAGCCCCCACCCGCCAGGCTGCGAGGCACCAGGCGCTGTCGGGAGGACTCGGGGTTGGGGGCGCTCTCCTCCATCTCCGAAGAGGTGGCACAACTCGTGAAGCACCAGCTGAGGAGGGAACCGGCCGCGGAGGCCAGGCCCAGAGGGCAGAGGCCGGACCGCGGGAAGCCGGGTCTCACCCAGAGGCGGTGGCAGCACCAGAGCGTCTGGATGTTTGCTGCTTCCTGGTGCTGCCTCTGCTGACCCCTCACGTACCTGGGGTTTGTTTATTTCTCTTTTTTTTCCTTGTAAAACCTGCAGGTTCAACTCATACATACACGAGAATGTCAACAATGAGCATCTTCCTTAATCCCAGGAGCACAAAAATCCACCCCGGCAAGTTTGCCGGGATCCCGCCATCACATGCTGTCCGAGGACAAGTGTGCGGGGAGTGGAAGCGGGGAAAAGTGCAAACCAGCACGCGGCCCGGTCCCTTCGTCACCCAGGCGCCGCGCTGGGCTGCGGCGCGCAGAGGCGGGGGCCGCACGCAGAGCGGGTGGCAAGCGCGCCACCAGGTCGGGGCAGGTGGATGGCGACCTCGGGGACACACGGTGCTCTCCTCGGAGGCCAAGAGCAGAGACGGGCCCCGCCGGTCGCCATGGGGCCGGGAAAAGGGGACCCATCCGAGAGGACCGGGAAGAGCCAGCCCGCAGCCATCACTCGGGCTTCTGAGAGGACATAAAGACACAGGCCTGTGACGGCAGATCTTCAAAAACATGCTGAGAAGTAGCTCTACCCCACGTGGGCCGGCAAGGTCACCGGACGTGAGGGAGCCCAGGGCTTGTTTTTTAAATCGTTGTTTGGGAGGCACAGAAATGAGAGGCTGCAACCTCCAGGACAAAATGAGACCGCAGCCTGCGCGGGCGGAGCCTGTGGGGGCGGAGCCTGTGGGGGCGGAGCCTGCGGGGGCAGTAGCAGCCTGTGGGGGCGGTGCCTGTGGGGGCGGAGCCTGCGGGGGCAGTAGCAGCCTGTGGGGGCGGAGCCTGTGGGGGCGGAGCCTGTGGGGGCAATAGCAGCCTGTGGGGGCGGTGCTTGGGGAGGCGGTGCCTGCGGGAGGCGGTGCTTGAGGGGGAGGTAGCAGCCTGCCGGGTGGGGAAGGGGCGGCAGCCTGCGGGGGCTCTCGCCGGTGCTGAAAGGCAGATACCTGGGTTGACACCCGCTGCCAGGACCATGGCCCGGGCCGCCTGGGGCTTCCCCACCACCGTCCTGAAAAGTGGGTGCTGCCAAACACGCCTCGGGTGGGGCTGGCCTGGCGCCTGGACCGCTGTCCCCCCTGCACCTCAGAGCAGCAACCACTAGCAAGGTGCAGGCCTCCCCACCGGCGGGCGAGGTCCAGGGCACACCAGCGTCCCCGCAGGGCCTCCCTCTAGTCCCAACAGCCACGAAGGGCCCTCAACCGCTCCACCCCAAACCCCAGAGTGCTTATTTGAAAAGTAGAGGACCACGTGGCTGCTGGAGGCCAGTCTCCATGGAGACCGGTGACCTCTGATAGGCAGGAGCACTCGCCTGCTCAGGATTCTAAAGGCAAAACGATGGGGGCTGGACTTCCAGCCGCTCTGGAAAGTGTTCCCTCCTTGGTTTGTCCAACGTCGACCTCAGAAGCCCCACGGAGTAGAGGGGAAGCAGCAGAGGCAGCAACAACCCGACACCAACAAAACCCAGAGGAACAATCAAACCCGCCAAGACCCAGGGCCTCGGGGCAGCTCCCCCCTGGCACCAGAGGGCAAAGACCGTCTGGGTGTGGCTGACACCTGAAGAAGCCAAGGCCTGGCTGAGTGACGTCCACCCATGGGCCATGCTGGTCTCCATGGAAAGGGCATTGCAGAAGAACTGGGGAACATGAGGGCATGGCCTTTCAATTCTCCACATCCCTGCTGCCCAACCCATAAGTGGCCTCGAACCACATGTGGTCACAGGGCACCTGAAACGCTGTGGGGCCAGGCGGAGACGTGCTCTCCATGTCTCATCTGCAATGGTGCACCAAAGTTGACGACAAACACAAGTGTTTCTATGCATTTTGAGTGAAAACAATTTTAGAAGTAGGAGCTTAAGTAAAATGTCTTCACATTAATTTAACTTTGGCAGCCAGGCTCCCAGCAGCCCCCAAAGATCCCTGCCCCCTGGTCACCCCTTGCCTGGGCCCCTCTGGGAGGGCTGATCTATGAGACAGTAGAATAAGGCAGGAGGGGGTGTCACTTCTCAGATTAGGCAAGAAGACACGGAGGCCTCCTTCTTGGCCCCTTGGATCTTGGCATCTGGGATGTTCACTTTGGGGAAGCTGCTGTTAGAGGCCCAGGTGGTGAGGACCCATGGCCTCCTCCCTATGCCCACGCAGGTGAGCTTGGGAGTGACCCTGCAGCCCCAGCACCCTTCAGATGAGACCGCAGCCGTGACCGGCAGCTTGACTGCACCTCCTGAGAGATCCTGAGACATAACCACCAGGAAGGCAGCTCCCGGACCCGACCCAGGGATGCAACCAGACAGCACACGTGTGTTTTTTTCAGTAGCTAGGTTTTCAGGTAATTTGTTACCTAGCGATAACATAACTTACACAGCCAGTTTCTTCTGGTGTCTTAAGGTGGCTACAGAAAATGTAAAATCACCTATGTAACTGTAATATATACCTGCTTAATTCCATTGGACATCGTTGCCCTGCACGGTCCTAAATACAGTGAGAGCATGCTGTGATCACAGATGTCGTAAGTGGTCCCTCAACTGCGTAACATGACTTTGCTATGCATCCCCAGTATGTGTTTCTTTTAAAATCTGGGGTCAGATTATATACATGCAGAGAGTGAGTGTTCCCCAAAAGATCTACGTTAGTTTTTTCTTATTCCATTTAAATTAAAAGAAAATATTACTGTCTTTCTCTGACTATGAAAAGTCAGTAGGAAAAATGGAGAGAAGACAGACAAGTCCCAAGAAGACAGTGAAGATGATGCATAAACACACCACCCAGAGATGATCACCGTTAATATTCTGGTGTTTCTTCTTGCTGGTAATGTTTCCATTTATGGACAAATCTTATATATGTGGATGAAATGCTACTTTCAGTGTGTTTCTACACCGTGACTTTTAAATGCTGTTTCCCACTAAAGGCCACATGGGCCACAATTCACTCAGCCAGCGCCCGTGCTGGACATGCAGGTGTCTAGTGACTGGTGTTAACGGCACAGCAAGGAATGTCCTGGGACTGAATCTCAGCCCTCCGGCTGGTCCTCTGGGCCGATCCTCAGCCACGGGACCGCGCAGCCAGCGGCCACTTACTTTGATGTGCTCGTGGAGCTGGGCCTCGTGCTGCCGGGACAGCTGCTCGTGCTGCCTCTGGAACTCAGCGATGAGGATCTGCCTCTGGAGCTGCTGCTTCTGCTTCAGGGCCAGGAGCTCCTGCTGCAGCTGCTGCTCCCGGAGCGCAGGCTCCGCCACGGGCAGCGGGAACTGGTGGTCCAGGCGCAGGTCCATGGGCACCGCCGGGGGGGCCACCGGCAAAGGCAGAGCCGAGGCCACATCCACTGCAGGAGAGAACACAGCAGAGAAGTGCCGGTCACTGCAGCGGCCTGGCCCCCAGCCCCATCGCTGCCTTCCAAAGAGCCACTGCAACCATCGGGGCCCGTATGCAGAAGGCAACCGTACGTCTGGGATGCCTTGTCCCCCACTCCTGCCCCACAGACTCAAAGGGCAGGACTCGGAGGCCGTCGAGGGGTCCAGCCCTCAGGGCCAAAGGCTGGGAGGTGGGACCAGGGCACCCACTCCTGCACCCTTCCCTCCTTGCGGGGAGGCCCTCTCTCTCGGGGGACCTCGCTGCAGCCCAGTGGCCTTTTCTGACATCTTTTTTGAAAGTCAACAAAGAGAAAAAGCAAGAAAAGGTCTCCAAAGAGCCCCAACATCCGTATGCGGAGAAGCAAACCGCCTTTTTCTTCTCCCTGCCATGCAGCCACTGAGAGCCGTGTGCGGGGACCACAGAGCAGCCTGTGCCCTGAAGTGGTCCAGGCAGATGCCCAGGACGGGGAGCGCTTCTCCACGGGGAGGCAAGCACCCTCTGGAGAACGCATTTACCGACTGCGGCCAACGAAAGGCCCCGGCCTGCCCGCACCAGCTGGCGCAGCAGGCCTGTGCGTCCACAGCTCGCTAAAAGATGGGTTTCTCCGCCGCACCAGCGGACTGCCAACAGAGCTGCAAGTGTTCTGACTGGAAGCAGAAGCGGAGTCAACCTTAACGCTTCCAAACCAACACCAAATTGAAGTGAGAAAGTGAATGCAGAAGGAAAGTCTTAAATTGTGGGTGTCGCAACATAACCCAAAGGGAGTCATCCTTTTTGACAGGTTTGCATCTGAAAAGCACGGGCGGGTGGCAGGCACTGGCTGTGAGCTGAGGTGACAAGGTGACGAGGTGACGGCACCTCCCAGGTCAAGCCTCCTGTAGTCCTCCCCCGGGCAGGAGAGCGCCCCCGGGCTCTGCTCGCCCAGCACAGAGGCCCATGGCTGGGCGTAAATCTTAGTGCTCCCCAGGCAGCCTGCTCTGGGCTCACTCCTTCATCAGCCGACTCGCACCAGACCCAGGCGCTGGAGACGGGGGCCCAGGTGGGTCCCGGACTCAACAGACAAGGGCCGCCAAGGACCAGTTCCTTACCTTCAGAGCCATCGCCACCTGGCACGGTCTCATCCCAGCGTCTCTGCCCAGACTCCCTGCAGGTCAGGCCTCGTTACGCACCCGACCTTGTCCCAGGGTCACCCTGAGTGACCAAGGCCCGGGGACCCGGCACCCAGAAGTAACCCAGTTTCTGCGGAGGTCTGTGCTCTGCAGCTCACAGATTCTGGTGAAACGGTCGTAAGAGGACCCGCCCCTGGGAACAGGGCAGTCCTGTGGTCACTGCCCAAGCAGCAGGTCCACACTGGCCATCCCTGTGAAGCAAGGTGGGGAGAGGCTCGGCTCTGGCAGGAGCCCTAGGTTCTAACCCCTGAGCTGATTCCTCGAGCCGTGGTGTCCTCGACTGAAACGCGGCCTGGTACCTGCAGGGCAGGGCGCACCCTGGCGGAGGGGAGGGTGCTGCTGGGGCCAGAGCAGGGCCCTGGCTCCATGACTGGAGTCACCATCTCCCCCCCTCAGGACCAAGCCCTGGCTCCCACCTGAGCCCCCAGCCTGGGCTAAGCTGGCAGAGGCCCCCAGGAAGGCTTGGACCCTGGCTGCAGGGCGTGGGGACAAACTTTCACTTTCAGTCATTTCAAAAATTATCTAATTCTCCTCTTCGAAGCCCCAACAAGGCCGGGACAAACACCAGCTGACTTTTCTCTTCCGCTTCTTCCCCCAAATCTCGGAAGTGCCACCCTAACTTTGTAAGTGAACTTATTTTTTTCTAGTTGGGGGTCAGGCTTGATGCATTAAAAGGTTCTTATTTGACATTTATGCAAGAAAAATCACAAAGAAACGGTTTGTGAGCAGGACCAGGGAACGGGGGTAAGCTATCCCACCCCCACCCCCACCCCCACCCCACACAAGACTGGAATTTATTAGTTTCCTTTCTTTTCTTTTTATGAGCATTTTTAATATGAAATACGGCACAACAGAAAAACTGTTTAAACACCACCAGTTTTATAAAACCTCAACATCTCTCCTCATTTGCTTCAGACTTTCTTTCAAGGACTCGACCATCATGGAGGGCAGGGAGGAGAGCTCAGGAAACAGGCCTGGAGGGAAGAGAAAAGTGACTTGACGTCTGGAAGGAAACCGGCTTCCCCGTTTTCTCTCTCCAGGGGGCGTATGTCATCGCGCTCCCACCAGGGACAGCCCTGAGCTTCCTGAGAAATGTCGTCACCGTGAGTGACCAGGTCTCCCGGGCCCCTCTGTGTCCCCCGATGCCCTCAGAAAGGTCTCCTCCATTAACCGCGGACCTGCCCAGCACGGTGACAGGTGCGTTGCTCAGCAGACGTCCGCGGGTTAGTCGGCCTTTGTTCTCTAATGATAAACTCGACTTTGTCTTTCTGGATAAACACACAGTCACTGATGGAGTCATCCTGAGACCGTTTTATTGAGCACGTTTGGGTCTGTGCTCGGAGGTCAGACTGGCGACTTGGCCCTCACTCTGCTTGCCTGGTCAGGTAGCGATCTTTTAGCTTAATAGCCAGAGATAATTAATGAGATAATCATACTGCCCTGCATTTCCTAAGTGGTATCATCTCGTTTGGCCCAAGGCGGGGTGGTCAGGTGTGACCCACACCTGCGAGACATGCCCAGGTGACCTAAGACATCACGTAGGAATAAGGCCGTCCCTAAGACTCGGAGCACCAGACCCACCCATTTTTCCATACCACCCCCCCCAGTTCTAATTTTTCACAGACGGGGTCGGGAGGACCATCAGAAACGTCCAGGAGTTAACCTCTTTAAAAACTGAACATAAAACAACTCCTAAGGGAGCCTTTTTACCAACTTCAAAAATACGAGGGGTCAAACGTCTCCACACATGTGTTCAGATACTGAAGAGATGTGCAGGGCCTCCCGCTCTGTGCCGGGCGCTTGGGGGCAGCTCCCCGCCCAGCCTGTAGCAGGCCCCCTGGGAACCCGGAGAGCAGAGGGCAGGGGGCTGATGGAAGCCTGGGGAAGGGTCTGCACGGAGGCTGCATCTCTGAGACAGGAGGGGCAGGTAAGCCAGGACCCACGGGTCCGGGCATCAGTGGAGGGTCCTGGGTTGCTGGGGGAGAATGGAGGAGCCGAGACCACCCCTCACAGCACAGAGCCTGCATCTGCACATCCTGGACGGTCCCTGCAGGCCTGGGGTGGGGGGGCGGGTGAGCCCGGGCCTTAGAGGCAGAGGGGCCGGCGTCGGGGTGCTGGGGGTGAAAGAGATGGGGCGCTGGCCGCAGGCAGGGAAGCGCCGGGCAGGGTGGGAGGGCGCTGCAGGCCCAGAGTGGCTCAGGGGCCAGGCAGGACGGGGCTGCCTGGAAGGGGCGGGAGGGTGGAGGCTCATTCTGTCCACAACAACGTTTCTGAGGCTCCTCCAAGTCTGGAGTCATAGGGAACCGTGGAAGGAAACACCTCCCCCCACAGTCCGTGTTGTTAGTCATCCCACAGGTACCGGAGTGGATGGGCCCCGGGGGGGCGGGGGCCGCAGACAAGCCCCCCGCCTGGAGTGAACGGAGGGGGCCCGGGTGCAGGCAGGTCCTCAGCGGAGCGCATCGCTGTTCTCAGCACGATCCTCCTTGACTCACTGCTGGAAGGAAGACAAGTCCTGCCCTAGTCCACCCCACTGAGGCTTGTGTAAAACCTCACTCTTCTACGAAAGAAAGTCAAAAGCAAAGGGGATGAAAAGCTATCCGTTACCTACGGCAGATACACCATGACCAGCTACGCCCTTTCTTCACCTCCGAAAACGATGCTGCACTGACGGAGAGAAACGGAAACCGACACTGAACTTGCGGGGGCGAGGGACCAGGCGGGGGCTCCCCATGCCCAGTGGGCTCAGCGTCGGGGAGATGGGATGGGGGGCAGCTGGGCAGTGCCCGGGCCTGGCCCGCACCAACTATCGAGGCCGCAGCCACAATCCCCATTCAGCCCAGGCGCTGGCGGGTGCGTCAAACATGACTTATACTATTTCTGTATCAAAAACCACTTGAAATGCCATGAGTTCCCAACAGAGAAGCTGCTAGGGCTTCTGACCCAAAGCGCCCAGAAGAAACAATAAAACCTTCTCTACTTAGAGAATGCAGCATCAAAACAAAAAGCCTATGATTCTCCTGATGCTTTACGGCAGAGGAGGAAACGGCTCTATAGGCTGTGCCCCGAGAAGCATATTAGTACAATCAGACTCATGACGTCAGTAAAAGCACAAAGACTGTATTCAGAATTTCAGTAAGAAATGGCGAGCTTGGGTTGTGACTTCGAGTTCTCAATCAGAAATAGAAAGAAATCTGCCAGTCTATTTTTTTTTTTAAACGAATGATCAGAGAAAAGGACACTGTAGTTTTCCATGACATGGGTTAGGTCCTCTTTATAACACCATTTCATGTCATCATATAGACGTGAAGTAAAGAGAAGGGCTATTCTTTAGAAAATGCGGCCAAAGTTTGGGGTCTGTTCGAGTAAAGAAGGGCTCATTCAAATCCAAGGGAAAAATAATAGACATTTCAGCTATGTAACCACGGTTTCCTCTCACACTGACGTTTGCCTGTGTGCGAGGGCGGAGGGAGGGGGACTGGGGGGGGGAGGGAAGGGGCGGGGGGGTGAGAAACCCCTCAAAACACGGCCATCTCGATGGTGAGGTGCTGCACCCCTGGACACACACACACACACACACACACACACTGAGGTGAAGAGTGAGGAGCGACCACCTGCATGCCCAGCCCCCCTTGCCAAACAGAGCATCGTGCTCCGAGCCCCTATCACGTGCCCGCGCCCCCAACGTCTGATCTGTTAGGCACCCTGCTTTCCTTACGGTTACAGTGTCCACGAGTGAGGCCCTCAGCCTGTGTTCTGTAAGTGACAGCAGTGAGGACAGAGCAGTGCAACCAGAGGGTGACAAAGGTTCCCAGGAAAAGACAGTCTCAAGTCCAGGCTGCCTTCAGCTTCCGGGACAATTGACAAAGACAGCTTCTCCCTGGGTGAGGTCAAGAGTGACCCAGGGGACCCAAGGGCCACCCCTCCACAGCATCTGGTAGGCGTCACATGGACCAGAGCCGCCCTGCCTTCTGCGTCTGCTCCACCTCCAGGTGTGAGCCCCACGGCGGGGAGGGGGGGGCCGCGTCCCCAGGTGAGTGAGGCCGGAGGGCGGGAGAGTCCGGGCAGGCCCGCCCTCGCCTCGCACACCTGCCCCGGAAGCTGCAGAGTGAGGCGGCCCGGCACCTCCCGCTCAGCCGCCGTCCCTGCCGCCTCCCCCCTTCCCGGGAGCCCCATGCGCCTCTGTCCTAGAGCAGGTGCCTTTCCTCTGTCCCACTCTTTCTGCAGGAACTCGGGCTCCAAGTGTGTCTTGAACAAGGAGCCGTGAGAGGTCGGTTTTGTGAGTAAAGATGTCTTTATCTCTCTCTCACCGTGTCGTTACTCTGGCTGCGTACAGAATCCCCGAGCGCAGCGGCTCTGGCCCGCTGCCCCCTCGTGCCCAATGCTGCCCTTAAAGAAGCCGAAGTCCCTCTGACTCCGCGTCCCTTGCCTGAGCCCGGCCTTTCCCTCCGTCCCAATGCCCTGAGATCAGAGGCAGAGGGCTAGGGGCGGACCTTTCTTCTCCGCGGCGGGCCGCCCGGCCACCCGGTCAGTGTGGCAGCTCAGGCCCTGCAGCTGCGGGGAGGCCCCTGAATTCTCTCGAGGATGCATTCCTTTTTTCTCTTTCCCCTTCCGGAACCTCGAGTAGTTAGTTGGGTGGTAAGGCTCCTGGAACAATCCCCTGATTTTCTTTTCCATTCCCTATTTTCCTTTTCTTTGTCTTCTGCTCAGCTTCACGTGAGACTGCCTTCAACGTGTGCTCTAACCTTTCCACCGGGTTTTGCATCATTTCTGGAAACGTACCCCGGAGTGAGAGGGTGAACCTAGCTGGAAGCTGGGAGCAGAGAGGGAGTCTCAGCACTGGGCTTCCGGACGGTGCGCGGAGCGGCGCCCGTCGGGACTCGAGGCTTGGCACTGCAGGTCCCCCGCCTCGCCAGCCTCTCATCCCCAGTGAGGCACCTTTCCACCCAGGGCCTGCAAGGAAGAGGCGGAGCTCCGGGTGCCAGCGGGGGTCTCTGTGCTCAGCGCTCATCGTGAACGTGCTCACCGATGCCCCAGTCCTGTTAAACTCCCCGCGTCCTCCACTGGCCGCGGTCCCCTGCCTGGGCCTCTGGATTATGTTCTCCAGAGAAGAACGCTCCAGTCAGCCCCCACTGGTTGGGGGCTCGGGTGGTCAGTCCCCTCTGAGGCCAGGAACCCCCGCTCTGGCGTTCTGAGGGCGCTCCCCCCACAGGAGGCCTGCCGACCCGGGCCTCCCTGGTCCCTGCTCCAGCTCTAGATCCGTCACGACCAACGGCCGGGCCTCCCCTATAACCGCCAGCTTGCACCAGCACCCTGCAGTTCAGTGCTCCCCATGGAAAAATAAAAACCAACTCTATTTTTCCCCAAGAGCTCCTGGGGCCGGGCAGCCACAGGCATCAGCTCCGCGAGGCTTTGGCGCGAGGCGGAGACCACGCTGGGGCAGCGCCCGCCCCGCACCAGAACAGGCCAGAGCGCGCACTCCGGCCAGACCCAGCCTGCTGAGCAGAGGTGAACACACAAAATCCCCGAAATAGTCCTCTGCAGGCTAAAAATAGAAAGCCGTCATTAACAACTGGTGTGTGTTCTTCTCCACTGTCTCTTCACCTCAGTCAGACTTCACCTCCACCCAGCACACACCGCCTCCCCAGGCTACACGTTTTCAAAGAGTCGCTCTCTGGAGCAAAGTCTAGGGTCCGGCCACACACGAGGGCGTGGCCTCCCAGCCAGCGTCCCGCCCGAGGGGGCATTTCCCGCAGCTGCTCGGATCCTCCCCTGCAAGGTGCCCCCCAAGCTCCTCCGAGCTGTCTCTGCAGGTACCAGAGAGAACCCTGGCGGTGATGGGTGGGGGTGGGGGTGGTTGCCGGAAGGGTCTGCCCTCAAACGCCCTCTCCCCACCCCTACCCCGGCAAGCCACCGTGGGGGACAGCAGGGCGCGAGGTGGGGCTACTTGGGGAAACCCGCTCTGCGGCCTCCACCTCACGGCAAGGCGGTGTTTCCGAGTAAAGCTCAGGAGAGCAATTCAGGCAGGGCCCGCTGTGCTGTCAGCTCACAGGGCCCCAGTGGGCAGACCTGGTCCCTCAAACACCCAGCGGGGTGGGCGTGGGGGGCACGGTTCTCACGTGCAGAGGGGGCGGAGGGAAGAGCGTGGGCTCCGGGGCCAGTGGGAGTTCCAGTCCAGTGGGTGACCAGCGGGCTAGTGTGCAAAGTGCTGGAACAGGACTGATGCTGGCGTGTGATCTGGTGTCCACCTCGGGGCCGGGACGCAGCCTGGGGCCCGGAGCCACCTGTAACAGGGGCTGAGCAAATGCAGAGAGAAGAGCTCAGGGCATCTGACCCCGGGGACTGGCATCCAGGCGAGGTGGGCAGAGCTGAGCCCACCTCACCTCCCATGTTCCTGATCCCACTCCCCAAAGAGTGGGCCCATAAAGCACTTTTCACACTAAGAGTGACAAACACCCCAGGTGACGCTTGGTGGTCAGGGTGCGGGAGAGACTCGCAGAAGGGCGTAGCTCCCCCCTCAGCATCCGCACCTGTAAGCCCCGACGGCCGAGGTCATGGCCCCGTGTGAGGGCAGGTGCCCACAGCGCCCAGACATAGGTACCCAGAAAGCAGGCCCCTTCCTACCCACCAGCAGCTCCGGCCGCTCCGCAGACCTCAGGACAGCAAGCACTGCCCTGCAGCACCCAGCCCCTGGGCAAGCGCAGCTTCTGGGAGTACAGGTGTCCCCGAGCTCCCCACGACAGGGCGAGAAGGGAGGAGGGGAGGGGCCCCCGGCCTGGCGGCAGGTTGGGCCAGCCAGCACAGAGCGATGAGCCCTTTCCTCGCAGGCCGCAGGGCCCAGGGGACACGGAGAGACCACGACGTCACTACCTGAAGGGCGCATGCTTCGCCTGCAGGTGTGGGGATGGCAGTGGTTTCCGGTGCCCTAGATGAAAACTCTCCTCTTCATGTGAACAGGCACTTCGCTGTGTAATAATCAGCTATTTTTAGCAAAATCAACTGTAGACTCACACAGCAGTAAAGGATAAAAACAGGGTTGACCGTGTTTTCAGGTCTGGAAAATTCTGTCTTGCGCTTTAAGCAGAAGTGCAGTGTCTGGTTGGAACACACAGGGTGAGGGTCCCAGGGGCAGGGCTCCCAGAAACACAAACCCACACGGCTCCTTCTGTTCTCAGGCTCAAAACCCCCTCAACTGAAACAGATGTGGGGTCCTGGAAGAAGCAAACTGGGCGGACAGTCCCGGGACCGCCTGGGCCCTGCGTGCAGGAGAGAGGCACGAACATCGGGAGGAAAAGGAAAGGCGGTGATGCCCTCCAGCTTCACCGCGAGGACCTCGGGGAGCAGCGTCGCCTGGTCCCTGCATCCCTCCAAGTCCCGGGGCGCAAAGTCGCCTCCGGCCAAGGCCACGCGGCCCGCGGCACCCCAGCCCCACACGAGGCTCCGCAAACTGGCCGTGCTGACAGCAGCACAGGGGAGGGGCCCTGTGTCCTGGCAGACAGGGACCCAAACGGACTATCAGCTTCTGGGGATACGAATATAACCCGGAAAGGCTCCAGCTTTGTAGGCACCAGGGAAACGAGAGTCCACTTATCTTAATGCAGAGGGAGAAACAAACATTGGCTCCACCTGCTCAGGGCCCGTGCTGATCCCGCAGCAGCTGCTTGGGAGTTTAGGCCTGATCCCTCTCCCGGCCCCACCCCGCCCTTCTGTCAAAGAAATAAAGAGCTCTTTGTAGTACAGGAGAGCATTGGGAAGAGAATAAGGCCCACGGAGCAGAATCGAGGCTCTGGTCACGTTTCAGTGACGCCCTGCTCCTCCCTGTCCTTCCCCATCACCGCACCAGGCCCCAGCCTGGCTCCCGGGCCACTTACTGCAGGGTGGGCAGTCCTGCGGCCCAGCCTCCCCTCCGCCCAGCAGGGAGGTCACGGCCTGCATGCCCGTCCCTGCTGTCGGGTTCCGGAGTCGGTGCTCCCAGCGGTGGATGTCACAGGTCAGACCTCAGAGAGGCAGCCTCACCTGGAGACAGACGCTGAGCATCTCCAGAGCCGGTGGGAGGGAGACGGAGGCAGAGCCAAGCAGGGGAAACAAACAACAGCAACAACGAATCAGGACAACCGCAGAGTGGAGCTGCAGACACAACAGACAGTCCAGCCACCGGCGCACCGGTGAGGCTGCCCGTGGAAACTGCCAGGAAGCAGCCGTCCAGCTGGGGTGCGATGCACAGCCCCTGTCAAGCTGGGGCTGCGTGCGTAGGGAGACTGGCCCTCGGGCGCGAACGCAGGACACGCACAGCCGTGCGGCCCGCTGAGAGCCAAGACGGCGTGGAAGCTCACCGGCCGGCCTTCAGTCAAGGGAGAGGCCCACGGGAGGCCTGAGAGGCGGGGAGGCAAGGTGAGCCCAACACGCGGGGAGGAGGCAGGACACCTGACTCGCGGAGCTGAACCGAGACGCGGTGAGCGCTCTGGGCCGGAGCCGGCGGGGTTGGCCTGACGAGGGCTCCGCACGCCCCGGCACACCCAGTCCGGGGCCGCACCCGCTGGGGACAGAGGGGAGACAGGGCGTCCACAGCGGGGGCGTCGGGCGGGCGGAGCCGGCGAGAGCAACAGGAAGAATTTTAAGGAGAAAAAGAAGACGTGGCTGCTGAGCTCCCAGCCATTGACAAGTAGCTAGAACGGAGAGATGATGAAAACAGAAGATGTAATATAACTTGAAAGGTCCTGCTTGTGCTATACTCAGAAGAAAACTGATCACCTTAAACTATCGTTTGTGACAATAATGAGCTTACAGGTTTATAAGCCTGATCGATGTATCTCTGCGAAACTAGAAAGCACACCCTTAGAGCAAGTCCAGGAGAACAGATGGAAGGAGACAACACACACACACACACACACACACACACACACACACACAGCGAGAAGCACTCATGAGCCACACACAGCAGCGCAGTCAGAAATCGGCTCTTTGAAAAGACCAATACAATAGACAAATTTCTGAGAAGAATAATTTAGAAAATGAGAGAAAGGCACAAACTTAAAACATTAGGAACTGGAAAAGTTGCAAAACTTTAGCCGTGACAGAAACTGAAAATAAAACAAAATACAATGAACAGTTTTAGGCCAATCGATTCTAAAACCTCTGTAAAATGATACATTTGTAGAACAATGTAACTTTCCCAAGTTGAGAAAAAATAGAAAACAGAGTAACCCTATAACCATAAACTAAATTGTATCGATGCTTTAAAATTTATCCACAAAGAGCGTATTAGAGACAGTATGAGCAAACTTTCAACTAACTGATCATTCAATTTTGAACAAAACTTTAAAGAGAATAGAAAAATAAAGAACACTCCTGGCTCTTCACAGGCGTCTAGTATAAAACCTTGTTACAAAAGCCAAAGACAGTATAAAAAAGAAAAATAAATACAGCCACAAAATTCCCAAATCAATTATTAGCAAGCTTAATCCAGTAATCTATAAAAAGGACAACAGACCAAAATAAGTGGGATTTTAAAGTGAGAAATGCAATGGCTGTATAGAACAGCTACAAATGTAACTCACTGTGTTAATAACGATCATCCTAATGACGGAAATAAGCATATTATAAAATCCAGTGACTAGTCATCACGCGAGCTCTGAGCCAACTAGGAATGAAAGAGAATTTCTTTAACCTGAAAAGTGGTGTCTCTAATTAAAAAAACCACAGTAAACATTGCTTTTAACGGTGAACCATGAACAAGACAAGATTCCAGCCAACAGCACCCAGAGGAGCTAGCTGACGGGGTCACAATACAAGCAGAAAGGCAAGAAACAAAGCCACCACGCTTCTCAGACTCTGCGCCTGCCCGTATAGAACTCCTCCCCGCTAAAAAGAAAGGAATTACAGAGAAGCTAATAGATCTAATGAGGGCCTTTAACAAGGTGCTGGGTGAGGTCAACATAAAAAAAACAGCATTTCCACAACAACGCGACCAGTAGAGAAACTAACGTTTAGAAGAATATAAGGTTCTAAGAATTATATCTAATAAAAGACAGGAGAGACATTTATGGATGAAAATGGAAAAGACTGCTGATATTCTAAATGGCTGAAACAAATGGAGAGAGAGACCTTCAAGGCCAAGAAGACTTACCGTCATCATAAAGGCGGCAGTTCTCTCCAGACTGATCTACGGCATGAACGCCGAGTACTTCGTGACCTGGACAAGGTGCTTCTCAAACAACACAGAGGAACAAACCCAAAGCAGTCAGGGCCATGACACAGGTGGTAATGGGTCCCCCACAGGTAACTCTGGAGAAGACGGAGCACTCTACGTTTCTGTCTATGGAAGGACGATGGAATTCATCCCTGTCCACTCTGTAGACCAAAACTAATTCCATGTGGATTAAGATTCAAATGTGAAAGGCAAATTTTTAAAACTTTCAGAGGGCACTTTGGAAAACATCCTCATGACCTCGGAAAGAAAACTCAAGACGCAAAAAAGTGCTGACCACCAAAGACAAAACTGACCGCACCAGGACTACACCGACACCAGGAGCTGCTGCCCCCGGGACACCACTGCACCGTGGAAGGCTGAGCTCTGAAGAAGATGGTCAACGGAACATAAAGAGGAAGCACTTGACAAAGGACTTGGAGCTATGCTGGATCGGTAAATCAGCATAAAAAAGACCAGAGGAAGTGGCAAAACACATGAATAGGCTTTTCACAGAAGAAGGACCCTTAATGGTTGGAAAAAACAAACAAACAAACAAACAAAAAACAAAACAGGCTAAAATGCAAGACCACATTAGTAATCAAGAAAAGGCAATCAGACCACCCGGAGATGACAGCTTTCCATCCACCCCATTCTCAAGTTACTAGGTGTTGGAGAGGCTCCGGGTGAGGACGGACCTTCCGGAAAATCAGCGCTTTTTCTTATAAAGCTGAACCTTGGCTCTGTGACCCAGCGATTCCACTCCTAGGTCTACCCATGCTTGAGAAACCCCTGCACCTGTGCACACAGAGGTACGTGCAAGAACTGTCATCACGGCAGCCACAGCCGCCAGCAGGTCCACCGTGGGGCAGGAAGGGTGTGGCTGTATTTAGCACTGACAACGAATGGCACCGCAGCCATACAGAATGATGTGAATGAGTCTGAGAAACAGCACTGAGTTAAAAAAAAAAAAAAAAAAAAAAAAGGGCAAGCTGCAGAAGACGCCACTGCAAAAAAGCTCCAGAAAGTAAAACTAAACAGGGTGCTGTTTAAGAAGCCAGACATATACGACAAAAGTAGTTTTTAAAAGAACTTAAGCCAAAGAAATAAACTCAACTGCGTTCCAAAATAAGTTAAAAAATAAAAGAAAGCAAGTCAATGACAAACACAGAACTGAGAAAAGGGCTGATGTCAACAGTGAGTGACTGGCTGCAACCCCGGCATCCGTTGCTAGGCGGTGAGGGAGCGGTGTGGCGGGCGCCCTGGGGGAGGCGAGCCCGGTGGAAATCAGCCCAGGGAACCATCTCTGCCCACTTTTTCACCACACGTGACATCAAGGACTGAAGGGCAGCCCACAAGTCTTCCTTGCTGACTTCTCAGGAACAGTGTGTCCAACGTGCACCTTCACACAGTGGTCAGCACGGGAGCGGTACCTGGACCGAGGCTGGGGTGGGGGGGCTAGAACCTCCCGGTGGAAACCGACCCTCACCCCAGGCACGTGGGAAGGGTGCACCAGACAAGGCAGCACTCCTTTAGTGCCTGAGTGTTGCACCGCCCCCATCACAGAACCTCCGAGTCACACTCCACACACACTTCTGTACTGAAGTATATCCTCAAAAGAGGGAAGGCGTTGGCTGTTAAGTTCTACTTATGTTGCTTGACCGGTAAGATGAAGAATTCCCAAATGCCACATGGCCGGGAACTGGAAGCATGACTGTGCGATGAAATCATCTAACTTTAATCACCTAAAACCACTTGCTCACCAAAAACAAAACAAAACAAAACCTTATTTATTTATTTATTCAGCGGTGAAGGAAAGCACAGTGTTTACTATAAGGCACCAGCACAAGGAGAACGGGCGGCTTGCGCTCAAAAAGCCTGAACTCCACAAAAAAATTCATTTCAATTCCACTTTAATCTGACCTATCCAAAATTAATTTTAGATGACAATTCTTGACAAGGAAATAGATTATCTTATTTAATGGTATAAACATGGAATTGGTGCCCTCGCAGTACAAAATCACTAAGCAATATAAAACCCAGAAAGCTGGGAACAGTTAAAGAATGCTCTCCCCAAACCCCATCACCAGGAAGATGACAACCACTGAGTTCCTGCAGCAGGGAAGGGCCTGGCCGACCAGGCGCCTCCGAGGCTGGGGGTGCCTTCGGTCTCTGAAGGGCATTCCTTAATTATTCCCAGCTTTCTGGATTTTCTATTGCTTAGTCCCTGACCACCACACCCGTCCACCCCCACGTGCAGGGGCACTGTCCCTCGCCACCCCCCAGAGAAGCTCCACGCTGAGGCCAGGAGCTGGGTGCCAGCCCAAAACAGGGGCAGCGGAAGCTGATACACCAAGGACTGCAGTGTGGGGAACAGGTGTGTCCCCGGGAAGGAGTTGAGAGGGTGCCCCAGTAAAGCGTCTGGCCGAGAGAAAGGACAACAGGTCCTGGCATGTGGGACACTAGGAAGTGACCAGGCCCCAGCCCCTCACCCGGCCAGAGAGACAATCAGTCAATATGCCCGCCCAGCTTGTTGGAGACTCACTCAGATCTGGTCAGACGTTTAGGAAAACCTCTAACATGAGAACAGGACAGCAAACCACAACAGAGGCTGCCAGCACAGCCTTCACTTGTTTGCTGTCTGCTGCCCCTCGCTCACCCCCGAAAACGCAAGGGTGTTTACGTGGCTCTCCATGGTCCCCCGGGAACCCAGAACAGCACCGGGAAGAGGGGGCCGATATAGACGCTGCAGGAGAGAGGGGAGGAGGGCGAGGACGAGGACGAGGGAGGGCTTGGCACCGCTCACCAGCCCCATAACCATCAGGACTGCCTGCAAAGCTGGGGCCACCGCAGCACAGACAGATGCCATCACTTGGCTGAGGTGCTGCAGACCTGGCTGAATGTGGGACACAAAAGAAAGAGGACGCGGGGTGATGGGGGCTTCTGAAGATGGAGGAACCACTGAGTCCAGGCGAAGGCATGGGGGAAGCAGGTTTTCGGGGGAAGATGAAGAGTCTGGTTCCAGACACATCCAGTCTTGAGGCCTGTTAACACCCAGGTGGGGATCCAGAACTCACAGCTGGCCCTGGGATCGGCTGGAGCTGGACATCTGAATGGCAGCTGCGTCAGGATGGTCCTCTGACCTAGGATGGGATGGAACCAGTGGGATCAACAAGAATGAGGAGCCACCAGAAGATGAGCCTGTGTGCCCAACACTGAGACACAGGACAGATGGAAACCTGTCCAGGGGCCTGATGACAAGTGGCTGGGGCAGTGGGCAGGTACCGGGACTGTCTGATCCCGGGACAAGGAGCTTCTAGAAGAGGGTGGTCTGTTGGGTCAGTGCTGGTGAGAAGCCACCAAGATGACAACTGGGACGTGGCAGTGGGACTTTTGGCAAGGGGACTTACTGGTGACACGAAAATAGAGACTGCTGGTAACCAGGGAAAGCTGGCTGCCTGTAAGATGCTGTGGGCCGACCAGGAGGGGGACGCCAGCTCAGCTCACCAGGAAACAAGTGGTGGACAGTGCTGAACACCAACGTCAACCTCATGGGGTCTGGAGAGGGTGAGGGCTCAAGGTGGGTGGCGAGCAGGGAGCAGAGAGAGGAAGTGCCAGCCACCTGGACCCGCTCTTCTGTCTCTGCATCAGTAACACCGAACGGGGTGGGGCTGTAGCTCAGGGGTAGAGCGCGTGCTTAGCATGCACGAGGTCCTGGGGTCAACCCCAGCACCGCCGTTAAGTAAGTAAATGAATACACCTAAGTACCTTCCTCCAAAACAAAATGAAAATAAACAGCACTGAGGGCAGGGACACCAGGAGGCACCCCCGCAGCAACTGCCAGCGCTCTCTCCAGGTCTCCTTGCCCCTGTCCCACCAACCAGCAGAGCGAGAACAAGAGCCCCAGACCAGCCCGGCCACCCCCGGCAGCCGGAGCACCGGCTGGCCGGCTGGCGGTCAGAGTCCGCAGCCCTCGGGTCATCAGACGTCACCGTGAATAAATAAGAGTGGGGCAGCCTCTTTGGGAAGCGGTCTGGGGACACGCACGGAAATCCCTCAATAAATATTTGTACCTTTGACTCCACTCATAAAAGTGATAATAATTCCATATCACACACCTGGTTTATTTTAAATACACAACTCTAACTGTTTAAAAGGTCAAATACATAAACTCTGAAGTACATACATAAATGTATGCTTACCCTCTGTATAGTGTGCACACCTCAGTTAGCACCGTAATGCGCACAGTATCACCCTGGCAATCCTGCCAACATTTTCCATCTCACTGAAGGCAAAAATAGACATATATGTTGAGACACACACATACATACGTACATATGTAACATTTATAGTGGAAATTCCATTCAAGAACAAAAATGGAATGTTCTCATTTATTTTCCTAGAGGAAGAAAGAAAAAGGAAAGTTGGAAAGTTTCCCACACACAAGGGCTCTGGAGGACGGGGTTTTAACCCCATGGCCCTGAGAACATGAGGACACTTTTGTCTGCCGGGCACTCACCTGTGCTTGCCGCGGGCGCCCGGATGCGGTGCCCTAACGGCCACCCTGGCCGTGCCCGAGCCCCCGAGGGGTCAGCCCGTCCCAGGAGGGCAGGCTTGCCTACTCTGGTTTTTAAATCTTGTGCTGGGCTGAACATTCATGCTGTGAGCACGTGGCAGCTTCCCTCTGCGTGCAGTGTCCTTTAGGAGACACAGAGTCCGCAGGTCTCCCTCCGGGGTGATGTGTCCCAGCGTGCCACCGTCTTCGTCCTGCCCTCAAACACAGTCCCCTCGGGATGACCTGCTCCGACCGGGACCCAGGTGAGAAAGGGCTGCATCACAGTGGCCCCCGCCCCAGGAGGAGGCAGCCTGGAGGGCCCCGGCCGTGACCGTCCCCCCCTGGGGGCCCAGCACTTGGACAGCACTGCCCCGGAGAGAAGCGACATCTCCTGATGTCGCCCGTAGGAAGGCGGCCACCCTGCCCTCCACCTGCCTCGCTCGGCGTCCCCTCGGCAGGTGCAGAACCACACGTGAAGGAACTGGGCACCCAGATCTTCAACAGTTTCTAAACGCCACAGTCCCTGGTTTGGCAGAAGACAAGTAAGCAGCAAGAGATGTACTTCAACAAGGATTTGGTTTCATGTCACGTTCCCTCCTCCCATCATCTAATCCCCGAGGGTGGCTCACTGAACCCTCTCCTTGTAAACACAGAACCCCCTCGGCCACCCTGAGGACTTGGGGGCAACCACCAGACATTCTACGACCCCAAGGCCACAGCAGAGACCAGGTGTGTCCTCAGCCAAGGTCACCGGCCTCAGAGCAGGGGACAGAACGTGCCTGTGCGGGGGCCCTGGTGGCAGAGCCAAGCCCAGCGCCAGCAGGTGGAGGGCCTCCAGGAGGCGGCAGCATCATTCGGAAGAGCGAGGGATCCTGTACTCCCTTCAGTGAGGACCAAACCGATGGGAGCTTTATGCCTTATTTTTAGACAACTTCGAGTTAACCTAAAACTCCTTGCATCTGAAAAGGAAAGTAATAGAACAAACCAAGATGTGGGGGGAAAACTTACTGTATTCATTTTCTTGCTTTTCCTAGTGATACACCAGCAGCATTTTAAGGTTAATAAGTCAGTAAATGGAGGATGGTAAGTATACGATTTATATGCTATAAAGAGAATCCCCAGAACTAAAAACAACACTGTAACTGACAAAATCAGAAAGTGAAAACGAGAAAAGAGGCCGGAGAAATGACAGCGTGCTGACAGCAATCCAGTCTCTCATGGGGTGTCCACAAACGCTGCCTACACCTGCCAGAGCAAGAAGCAGTCGTTTAGCTAAGTACACGCGCTTTTAAGTGGTCCCGTGATGAGGTCTGGAGAGAGGACACAGCCTTCCGAGTGACCAGGACAACACACCTTCTCACACGGACCCAAAGAAAAGGCCAGAAAGTCCACGAATGAGAAGCAAAGCCAGAAGCTTTCAGCACAGAAACCAGGACATGAAAACTGGATGAAAAGCGTAGAAATAAGTAGATCCGTTGTGTCGCTGAATGCAAACGGCATCTACTCGCACAAAAATGGTCAGATTCGGTGAAAAAAAAAAAAAAACTAAACAATGTGTCGTCCACATAGACAACGCCCAGGACACAACGGGCTAATAGCAACTGGAAGAAATCTGAGGTCAGAAGATCAGCATCACAAAGATTAAACCTAAACAAATGCCAGACACTGATAAGGCCCATTTCACGTGTGCGTCAGGTTCACAATTTACCACGAGACAAGAGTGTCCTGGAGATGCGCACCTTCTGGCAAAAGACAGAACACAGAGAACGCAGAAGAACCGACCAGAGAGGCGGAGCTGGCGGAGGTGCGAACTTGCTGTGGCACGCTTGTGACGCACACTTGTGCAGGCTGTGAACAATATGACCGACACTTCAGCTGAGCCGTGCTGCAAACGCTGCACAGCCAAAGAATCGGTGCCTTCCTTTTCAAACCTCCACCAAACAGTGGCAGAACATCAATGCCACATCGACACAGAAAACGTCCTGGTATACACACACACATACAACACATGGGCCGTAACCCCTGCGACAGAATTGGAAATTAATAAAACAAGAAGAAAAGCAAAAATCCAACCATAGGAAAACTGAACACTCTTCTCTTAAATACTCCAAATCCAAAATGAAAATGGAGAAAATTTATAAAGATAAGGAACACCTCACATATCGAAAATTTCAGGAACTGGTGAAGTTGAGCTCAGAGTGTAATTCATAGTCTTACGCACTGAAGTAATTAAAAAAAGGAACCAAAACAAAGAAATTAAGCATTGGACTCAAAGAGTCAGAAAAAGAACTCCTAAGTTAAATCATACGTTGCTCAAGAGAAAAGAGGAAGAGGATAGCAAAGAGGAAAGAAATTGAAGGACTTACTGATTCAGGAAATAGAAAATCAGTAGGACTGATAAAACCCGCAACGTGGACAGAGCCTGCCTGTGCCCGTTAGAGGGAGGGCAAAATCGCGGGGGTGACAGTTGAAGGCGGCTTTCAGGAACCAGCCTGCAGCAGTAAGAACAAACCGAAACAACCGTTTCATCGTAAAAACCCTCACAGACACACAACGTCAGCGAGGAGCCTTGTGACACCCGTGGGTCCAGCTTGAATGACTGGCAACACAGTTTCACGTCTTAACACCCATTTTTTTTTATTTGAGAACAAAATGTCTCAACTTTAAACTGATAAAAGATGGAAAAGAATGAGTCATTTTTTAAAAAAGCAGTTTTTTTCAGTGACATTATGAAGTGAAAAACTAAGCATCGATTCCGGGAAGCGGCGCGGCAGCCCGGAGCGGTCCCCGCCGCCGCCGCCGCCGCCCCGGCCCCCGCCCAGCTGTGCCGCGGCGCGTGCGGAGCGCGGGGTCAGGGAAGCCTCAGAACTGCTATTTCCACGCAGGTTGACACTGAAAGGGCTGCCCCCAAATCTCATTTTCAGCCAAACTCGTCCTTGGTGGAGGGCTGCCTGCCCCACCCGCCCACCTGGGTTCTCTCTTCTGGTGCACGTGTTTTCCCCAAAGATCCTATTAAAGGACAAACTGAAACTACTGAAGCTTTAGGACGAACTTCCAAGAGGCAAAATTTTCCTTAACGGACAGCTGCAAGGGCTTTCTCTTCAGAGCGATGCCCTGTGTCAGCAATGCAGAAGCATTCCCAGTCCGACTCTCCCGAAAATAAAATGACTTAAATGCCACCGTGGCTGTACTGGGGCAGCCCTCCGAAACCCCTCCGATCCGGGCGGTTCCAGAGGACGCCACCGGCCACGTGGATTCTGGTTCGGAAGCACAGCCAGCATCTCCCTGCAGTTGTCCTGGCCTTCCCGAAGCTGGTGATGCTATTGCCGTGGAATCCAGTGCACGTAAACCCCTATGCACTGGCCCCCCGGCCAGGGTTCTGTCTGCAGGCGGCAAAACCATCTGCCCTCCTGTGCTCTGTGACTTTGCGATGAAGCCAGTGTTGGCTCCCCTTCCCCGCTCCCTGTTTCAGAACTCTCCTTAAAGCGCTTCAGAAAATCCTTTGAATGTTTCTAATTTGCTCTGGATCCCCCAAGAAGAAAAACTGTCTTCTGGAAATATTTGCAAGCTCAAATTGAGCAAGAGCTGTAAATACAAACCTGGCAGGCAGTTGGGAACTTGGCTTCCAAGAAGTGCACAAATCTGCTTCCGGGAAACTATAAATAGAAGCAGGCCTGCCCGGTGCAAACAACAGTGAGACGTGCTCTAAGTTCTCACATGGAAAGGCAGCCACCAAAGGCGAACGTGACCTCCAGGAAGAGCGCTCGACAGAGCAACCCATCCAAGACTCTGCTGTCATCATCTCACCAACAGGTGTCATAATGTTACAAACAGGATAAGAACTCTAAGATTATACAGTTACAATGCAAAGGCAATGGAGCAGAAACGACGACAAAACCGCCAAAGGTTGATCGCTGAGCACTTATTAAAAGAGCCTCTCTTAGATTCCTCAAAACACTAGACTCACCATGTGACCCAGCAGTCCCTCTCCTGGGAATATATCTGGAGGAAACTGTAATTCAGAAAGTCACCTGCACCGCAGCGTCCACAGGAGCACTACTTATAATACGAGACATGGAAGCAGCCTAAACGCCCATCGACAGAGGACTGGATAAAGAAGTTGTGGCATATTTATGTAATGGAATACTACTCAGCTATAAAAAATAATAAAATAATGCCATTTGCTGCAACATGGATGGACCTGGAGATCATCATTCTACGTGAAGTAAGCCAGACAGAGAAAGACAAATACCATATGATATCACTTACATGTGGAATCTAAAAAATTGAGACAAATGAACTTATTTACAAAACAGAAAGAGACTCTCAGACACAGAAAATAAATTTCTGGTTACTAGGGGGAAAGTGGGGAGGGAGGGATAAATTAGGAGTTTGGAATTAACAGATATACACTACTATGTATGAAATAGGTAAACAACCAGGATCTACTGTACAGCACAGGGAACTCTGTTCAATTTCTTGTAATAACCTATAATTTTCAGAAAAGAATTTGAAAAAATACATGTGTATGTAAGTATCTGTACAACTGAATCGCTTTGCTGCACACCTGAAACTAACACTGTAAATCAACTACATGTCAATGCAAAATAAAGTTTAAAAATAATATTAATAAACTTTGAAGAACCCTAAAAAATAAAAAAGAATAGAAGTGCCTCCCTTGTATTATCTCCTTTACTCCCTGCAGCCCCACACTGTGGCCCCAGGGTGACAGGCCACACAGAGGGGGACCCCAGACTGTAGAGTTCTCGGCGGATCAGCAGGAGGACACCTGGACTCAAATCCAGCCGCACCTCCTGGAGCCCCTGGTGCCCTCACAGCCCCGCCGCCCTCACCCAAGCAGCAACCACTGGTTATGCTCTGAAAGCCATTCTGAGTGCCCTACACCCAGTGGATAAAAACACTTCATCTGAAAATTAAAAACAGTTGCACGAACCTGCTCTGCGTTTCAGTCTTTGCCATTTCAGTTACACGAGGTCAAGTTTACGTAACAGAAGAAGAACGCATTTCAGAGCTTCCTTCTCGGCAACCTCCAAACGTTTGGCTCTGTATCTCACCCAACAGCGGGGCTGCAGTAGGAACCGGTGTTACTTAAGAGTAACAGTTGAAATATTTAAAAATAGAAGGTGTTTCTTCCACTTGGCGGAGGAGGAGGGAGGGCAGCAGAGGGCGCCTGAGGCAGGGCTGCACTTCTCGGGGCGAGCCACCCTCCTCGGGCACGGGGCGGGGAGGGAGGCCGGCCTCCTGGCAGCCATGAGCGCTCCCCCCCTGGGCTTTCTGGAAACCAGCATGCCTGAGCTGGGCCTCAAACGCCCAGCGAGGAAGGTAGCCTCCTTCAGGGGCTCTGTGGGCCAATGGGGACGGGGCAGGGGGGAGACGGACAATCCAACAGGCCATCGGAAATGTGGGATTTTAGCGTGTGTTGAGCCAGGCCCCTGCCCCCCGCCCGGGGGCCACCGCGGTCATTCCCTGCGGCCCAGTGACGGTGGTGTCCCTCCTCTACCAGAGGTGACAGGAGCAGCCCAGGGAGGCAGGTTCTCCTCCCCTGTCTCTCCCTCCCCCCCCGCCTCCTCTCCTGACCTGACAGGTGCCCGGCTCGCCCACCTTGCACCTCTGCACTCTCCCCCCGCCAGTCCTCCCCGCTTGGTTCCTTCTCCATCAGCCGTCTGCTCCCACCACGTCCCCCTGCCAGGCTGACCCGACCCCGCCTGGAAGATCACCAGCCTTTCCACTGCGGAGCCCCTTCCTCACCACACAGTTTACTCACTGCAGTTACTGCCGGTCCTCTCCTACCCCAGTATAACATGAGCTCCACAAACACAGGCATCTTGGCTCTTCCATCAACATGCGAATCCCAGGTGCCAACAGCAGTGACTGGCACCGGAAGCCTAGTCACTGTGGACGGAGCCCGAGGCCATCCTGGACCACGTGATTTAGCTCCGCAGACACCCACCCCACAGGGAACTTGTCTGCCCTCAGTTGCTACTTTTTCTCGACAGCATTCATCACCTTCTGGCACCTTCCAATGTCCTAGCTAATTCTCTACCCCCAAGCTTGCCTTCATGAGCGTATCTGGACTCCTGCCCCCACAAGTAGTGAATATAAATCTTCTGAAGTCCACGTGGACGAGTCATAAAAACTGACCATACGGCAAGTCTCAAAAAAGGTCAAAGGCTCAGAAATTTCTAGCCACAACACCATGTAACAGAAATCAGTAACAAAAAGATGACGTGAAAAACCTCGTACTTTCAGGTGAAAAACACTTCTAAACATCTCATTTTTTCAAAGAAAAAAGAAGCATGGAACACATTTTAAAGAGGCTACAAATTAACTGCTCTAACCTAGAACTTGACCACCACCAACCAGAGCTCAGCAAAGCAGCTCCACTGGTACCAGAGAACCACGGGACCTCGCACGCTTCCGTCAAAAGGAAGGAAGGGCAAAGGTTAATGTGCTGAATGTCCAACCCAAGCATTTAGAACAAGAGCACCCCCTAAGCCACCCCCGAAGGCAGAACAGGAATGAATGGAGCAGAAACTAAACGCACAGGAGTGTCACCAGAGCTGATGAAACAGGCAAGGTTTCAGCCTTCGACCGACAACAAGACCGACAGCGTGCTCCCTGCCCCGACGACACCGGGTCTGCATGTTCCCCGCGTCCCCCCGGAAACACTGGGTGGGGGTGGCTCAGGGAAAGGTGGATAAGGACACCTGCGGGACACGGCGGCTCCCCCCGCACCACGGGCCTCCCGAGGCTGGCCACACACAGGGTGCTCAGTGGGCATTTGTGGGACCAAAAGGAACACCAGCCCCTTCCCCTCGGGCTCCTGACCCACCAGCGAGCCTCCTCTGCTTCTTCCCATCTGTCCCGCTGTGCACCCACTACCCAAGGACCCTGGTCCAACCCTGGGCCCATTGGAGTGCTCAGAACCCAGGCCACTAGCAAGCCGGAGGGCCTGGGCCCGGACAGTACACAATGCTGAGAGACTCCAGAAACGGAGACTCTCCTCAAAGACAGCACTTCATCCTCCCAGAGGGCAGGCTGGCGGTGGGGCTGAAGTGTTACCGGGTGTTAAACTGTGACCGTGTTCTCAGTCAAACCACGGAACACAGACCAGAGGTAACAGGAGTGGCCCCCAGACCCTGGCCGAATGTGCTTCTAGACACATTGAAGGGGTTTGCAGACTCCGGATATACCGCATGCACATGCCACAGCCCTGAGTACAGAACCAGAGGCTGGTGATGGAAGAGAGAAAAAGACAGAAAGTGCTTTATCTGCAAGCGGGGTCCTCATGCACCAACACCTTCCCGCATCAGTGCTGCGTCGGGTGCACAACAGAGCAAAATCCTGAGCTGGGGAAAAGCCGGTTTTTCTGCCTAATAACCACTTTCCAGTCCCGCATGAGGACACTCGGGGTCGGCGGATGTGGATTTTTTTTTTATTAACTCACCAACACAATTGCAGAGAAAACGCAAATGAGGGAGAACCAAGTTCTGGGAGTCAGAAAAGACACAGGTGGTTAACAAGCACCTGCCTTATCAGTTACAAGAAACCGAATCAGAGCCTCATGGGGCTGAGAGCTGCAGCTCGAGGGCCCCCGACGCAGGAGAAGGACCTGTTCAGGAGCACAGTCACCTGACCCCGGCCCCACAGCTGAAGGGGCCCCGACCCATCTTCCTCCCCAGGATGCGGGCGGCCTCGCCACACCTCCCAGCAGGTCAGCAGAGCTGACTAGCACCAGGGAGATGTGCGAGAGCAGGGCGGGGAGCCCTGGCCGCCAGGGTGCCCTGTGACAAAGACAGCAGGGTCACTAGACGGGCCAGAAAGCCTGGCATCACGGGAGGCGGAGCCCCGACAACACGGCCGTGGTGGGAACCCACTGCCCGGGGGGAAGGAGGCCAGGACTGAGGTCTGGAGAGAAGGGCAGACCCGCCACCAGGCAGAGATCAGGGCGGAAGGCGGACCTCGGCGGAAGGGGCCCAGGCCTCGGGATCCGGCAGAAGAGGTGTTTCCAGGCCCCAGACAGCACTCCCTGCCGAGTGAAAAAGCCAGGGAAACCAAGGAAGGAGACAGGAGGAAGGCGGAGAGGTGGAATCGAGAAGCGGCCCGAGAAGTGAGGACGGGAGCAGGGGTGAGTGTCCCTTCTCTCCAAACCAGCCAGCCCCCGCGCCTGGCGCACTCGGAAGCCCAGGGGGCACGGCGAGAGCGGCGTCACCGTCACCGGCGGAGGCGAGGCTGCAGGAGCCACACGGCTCCCAGAATCTGGGCCTCACAATCAACTGTTAAGGCCAAAGACAGGGAGCGACATGGGGACAGACGCGGGACCGGGGCTGGATCTGCGTTACAGGAAGCAGAAACACGGGAGCTTGGTTTGCCTTTCCTCTCGAAACACCATCCCAAGGCACCAAATCCAAAACTTTATCCCGTAAAGGACGACCTGGGGAATTCTCCCCTTCCTGGACTCATCAGAACCGAGAGGCAGGGGCAGCGGACAGGAATCGGGCCAGGCGACGGGCCTGGGCTCTGAAGCAGCAGCTCCGTCAGTCTCCTCTCCGGAGCGGGGTCCTGGGCCCGCGTTCTGGGGGCGGCACCGCCCAGCAGGCTGAGCTCCCGAGGCTCCTGTGGACAGAAATCCCACCCACGCGCGCACCTGCGCAGCTGCTGGCGGGAGGCCAGGGCTCGCCACCGTGAGTCCGCTCTCTGGGGGCCAAGGCTTGTCGGCCAGGCTCAGTGTTAAAGACGGATACGTCGGCATTAAACATTAAGCAGGTCTGGGTGCGCAACGTCGCGAAGGGCAGACATGCCTCCAAGTTTATAAAACACGGCGTTCAGGGAAATGCCCAGGCAGGTGCAAGTCCTCACGAGAGGCGTCTGCAGCACAACCCCAAGCACTTCTGTTGTCATGTTTTTCTCCACCACACAGGCTGGTTTTGCTTCGTTTTAAAAACCAGAGTCCTGGGGGGGCCATCACACAGGCTTCTGGGCTGGTGGGGTTTGGGGGGGCCAGGAGGAAGCAGCAGAGCCGGGGGCTGGGACAAGTTGACCGGAGTGGACCAGTGAGTCGGGGCGCAATGAAACAGAAGACGGATGGAGAGCCCAGTGGAGCCCTCCCGTGTGCTGGACGACACCTGCCCGCCTCCCGGTCCCCTGATGCCACCGTGCCAGCTGAGCAGCCATGTGACACCAGAGAGGCAGCCCAGGCTCAGAGGACGAGCCACCTGCTCCAGGCCACTCGGGGGCAGGCAGATCCCGCTGCCCTGGGTCCAACAGTAGCTCAGCTGGGCCCAGTCCTGATCCCACACACTCTTCTCCTAACACGGAGCGCAACGTGGGCAGGCAGGAGGGGCGCTCTCTGTAACGGGGGAGGAGGAGAGAAATGGGACAAAGACACAATGCTGTGTGTGCCACATGCTGCTCCCGGCACCTGCCCAGGCACTGGCGCTGCCGGAGGGCGCGCAGTCTGGTGGGAGAGGACCAGTGCTGGGGGCGGGGGTAAAGCAAGTGGCCTTAGAGGAAACTGGCAACTCTGCAGACTCCCCGGAGGACATCTCGGGAGCCCTGGGAGGCCCAGAAGGGCAGGCCATGGAAATTCTGGGTGGAAGCAATCTTCAGCCATGGAGGGGAGGCTGGTTCCGCAGCAGCAGGCGGGGCGAGTGAGGCAATGACTGAGGAGGACAGTGCAGGACTGGGCCCTTCTGGCCCAGAACCACTCTCAGCTGTAAGCTCTCCTGTTCCCCACATCGACTCTGAGGCCAAACAGCTCATAAACGCACTCAGCAGGACACTGCTGCTGCGGCCAGGGCTGCGATCACACTCGGGGTCTGAAGCCACGCAGGCTGCAGGCATCTCAACCTGGTCTTAAGCCACGCTTAAGTTCACCCAGGCCGGCAGGCGAACTTGATGGAGGCGGGTGGAAAAGTGCTCAACCATTTTTCTCCTTTCTCTAACTGCTGGCTTTTGCTTTGGCTTTATGGTCTATACTTCGTTTTCCTCCAAAAATTAAAAACGAGCGGACAGGAAGAGGGCGGCAGGTAACCCCGTCAGGCTGCTGCAGGTGCTGGCCAGTCGGCGGCGCGGCCCCGCTCCCTGCTGCAGCCGTGCGCAGCCGGCCTGCAGCCCAGGGTGCAGCTCATCACCCGGGGACAGTCTCCCCGCCTGCGGGCCCCGGCACTGCGCGGGGAACGGCCTGGCCCCTGAGCCAGCAAACCGAAGTCCTCTCCCTCCTGGCGCTGAGCAGGCCCAAACCCCAAACCCCAGCTTCACAGGGAACACACACAAAGGAGGACCGAGTGAGAAGCGTCACAAGTGAGGCTTTGTCACAGGGCTGGGGGCTCTACTTACTACAGAAATCAACAGCTCCCGGTGCCGGTGCTGCGGTGGGGAGACTGCAGCCCCCGACGTCACAGGCAGTCTTCCGTCTGCACTTGCTTCGCACCTCCCCTCCCCAAAGCCAACCAGACAAGACACCACCACGTGCCCGAGGCCACAGAAGTCTCAGACACCAGCTGACCTCAAAGGGTTCCCGCTCCAGAAGTCAAGGAGGGTCAAGATAACCCCTTTGACAGTGCGGTGGTCAAACACTCAGTAAGATTTGGGAATCCGTGGCTTTTAAAGTCAAACCTCTCTTTTTTTGTTGTTGTTGTTAGTTTGGATAAGTTCTCTAGAGTTTCTGTAGTTTCTTCCAAGTTTCCAGAATTTTCTTAAAAATCACATCTTTGTTATTCAGCCTTCAAAGGAAACCTGGCTAACCTGGACAAAAATGCCCATGGATGACGAGGGCCCTGTGTGAGGGCGGTGGGGCCCGTGCACTGTGCCCCAGGAGCCCGCAGAAGAGGCTGCCCTTCAGAGCAGCACCCCACCCTCAGGGCTGCTCCCCCCGCTGGCCCAGGGGCTCCTGGCATCCTCCGAGCCGCCTGTTCCCCAGGGCCTTCCCGCCCCAGGACTGCTGCGCCTGGCGACCCTGGGGAAGCAACCTTGCCTTAGGGACCCCACTTCCCTTCTGTGTGGGAGGATGGGCCCTTCAGATCACAGCAGGTGCCCCACAGGTGCACCTGGCCGTCCCCTGGGTTTGGTTTTCCCCCACATCGCTCTCCCACCCTGGGGCCCCTCCTGGGACCCCTTCCCCCAGTCCAGGCGGTGGGCGTCTATGGGGTCTGGCTCTGAGTGAGCTCACCGTCCAGTTCTGGAATCAACACTCCACACATTCACCACCACGTCTCTTTTCCATAATAAACAGGCGTTGTTTTTATAATCAGGAGAAAAGTATGTTCCTTCAAAATAACTAGGATGATTCAGAAATGAACGACTTCAACGTTTTCAAGCAAACCCCCAGGATCCACGCGTGTGGCATGGGTTGGGGTGAGATCTCTCTCTCAGACGCCCCTCTCCCACCTCTCCGCTGCCCTCCGACTCCTGCATCTCCTCTCACCCAACTCCGAGCTGACGGTGTGGGTTCCAGGGCACCCGCCTCAGCCCCCGCCGCCCTGTCTGCCCCAGGTCCCACCCCCGGGGGGGGGGGGGGACATGCCGCAGCCTCGCCCCTCGCTGTGACACTCCCCTTCTTCCAAAGCAGGAAGAAACCGGATGCTGACACAGAGTAACAGCAGCAGAGGATCCCTTATAACTCGGTGGTGGGCGGTGGCTGTATGTTTTCTCTCTTTTATGATAGAATTAACTATTTCACAATGAAAAATGTTAAAAACCAGGAAGAAAGAAATACAGAAAGGACAGGTGTGTTTACTTATAAAAAGGGGGAAGGTGGGGAAAAGAGAATTAATCCAAAATAGCATTTCAAGTGTTTCCTTCTACAATACAAGCTTCTCCAGTAGGAGGGAGTCTTGTATGAATTACCTCAAGTCAAGGTGGCCCACAAATAAAAGGGATGAACAGGGCTTTTCTGTTTGGAGACGCTGTAAGGACTACCCGGCTTTGAAGAGAACTGTTGTCAGAAAAGGCTGTGTTGAGTGTGCCTCCATCCACAACCGGGACAGCCACGAAACGAGGGAGACGGACGCTGGGGAGGCACGTGGCCTCTGCTCACGGTAAAAGCTGCGTGTTCAAGGGGACACTTCCCGCCGGTGAATGCTGGAGTTATTCCTGCAGATTCCATATATATGTTTGTTTTCACGCCACCGTGCGTCAAAAGATTACTTAAGATTAAACTCAGTTGTTGGAACATGTGCACCAGCAAACTGGGACTGACAGAAGAACACCTAAAAATGTTCCACTCCCATGGCACAAAAACGCGGCTTTAAAGAAGTCTGATTACTAATTCTCAAGTCATTATATAACCTGAGATGAGTATTTCTTTGCAGAACATGATTTACAGTAGATTGGAATGACCAAAAGCGGAGCTTTAAAGAAGGCCCTTTGCTTTAGTGGCTTCTAGGACCCACCTCCCGTGCGGGCTCCGGGACCGCGTCCGGCTCGAGCAGCCACGTGTGTGCCCCTCCTCTCGCCGCCAGCCACTCTCGGGCGCTGCCTCCACCTGCTTTAGAGTCACCCCACAAAACCACAGAGGCAGAAACACCAGGAAGCAGGGTTATCCTTTGACTCTGACCAGCGGAACCTGAAGTTCAATGTTACTGGCTTCCATTTCCTGGGGCCGCCGCCCTGATACACCATCTCTCAAGTTGGGTGCTTCTCCCAGAGAAGGAGGAGGGGGACCTTCTCTAACAGGCCACAGGGACAGCCCTAGCAGCCTGAACCGGCACCGTTGCAGCCACGTCACACGCCATCCTCAGGACCCGTCAACAGGACCTTGAGCGATGACACTCATCCAGGAACCACTAACAATCAGACAATGCACTTGATCTTTACAAGAAACCGCAGAGAAGGCATTATCATCCCGCCGAGGAGACGAGGACAAAGTCGAGAGCCCCAGCGGCTCGCCCACAGCCACTGTCAGTGCGGCGCCAGGATTCCGGGCCCCTCCTCCCCAGGCTGAAGTCCACGGCCACACAGAGCTGGGGGTCCCACAGGAAAGCTCAAGAGCAGGGCGTGCTTCCCAGGCCGGGCAGTGGCTGCGCCCACTCTCCTTCCGGGTCACTTGGAACCCACCTTTTCAGTCTATCAACCACTGAAAAATCTCTTCCTCCGTCCCACACCCAGATGAGCACCGGGAAGTTGTCCGAAGATGCCCAAGTTACACAAAGATTCGGTGTTTGACAAAAACAACACCGGCAAAATGAACTCCGGAGAAAGCGAAATCAGCACCGTCTACACGGGCTGAAACAGGCCAAAGGGCACCTTCGTCAGCTACATTAACGCGCCTCCCCCCGCCCCCAGGGCCCTGGGTTAACCAGGACACCGCCCGCAGCTGGGACGGAGAGGGAAGGAGAGGCGGGGCACAGAGCGGGGAGGAGATGGGAGCAACCCCGCAGGAGGCCAGAGCCAGGCCCAGGGACACGGGCACCTTCTGAGAGCACCGGAGACACGCAACCCCAGCTTCGTGTCTGGGGAGGTGCCAGCAGCGATCCCTGGCGGGCCTCGGAGGATCACTACACAGAGAAAGAAATTGCCTCTCTGACACTTCCAGCCTCGCTTCAAGCTCTGATTTCTTTTTAAGAGGCTGGGAGAGGTGAGGCGACAGGGAGGCCAGCTGGGGGCCGGGGCAGAGGCAGGGGTCGGCGTGCCTCCCTGTCCCAGCCAGCCCTGCCCTTGGAGAGAGCGGGGGGGAGGGCCACGGGAAGGCCGGGTCCAGTAGGTGCCACGGAGCAAAAACCAGAGACAGAGAGCTTCAGGACGCAGCGAGGGCAAGGGTCCAGCCGTGCTGCCCTCAAAGCGCGGGCCTGAGAGTATGTGTGGACCCAGGACAACGGCTCCCCTACAACCCCTGGGCTGACACGTGCTCTCTTCGTTCTCCCTGAGGCCAAACAGCCCATGAAGATGGACATACGGGCTCTGAGCTGAAACCTCAGAAGAGGGGGGAAGGTGGTTCACAAAAAGAAACAGAAAAGCTTCCCTGGCCTTGTGGATTTGCCTAAATCATGGTATCTAGAAACACTGCACGTGGAACAAGAGATTTACGACAGCTGGTGGCTTTTGTTAATTAAAGCACAGAGAGCTGCTCGAGGGACAACGTCACTGACTCTGTTCACCCCTGAAGAGCCTGGGGCCCCGGACCAGCAGGGTCTGTCCACCCGTGTCCCCAGCTCGAGCCCAGAGCTCCTCCACCCAGACTCCCATGCGGCTCAGGGCCTGGAGTCAGACCCACCTTTGGGAGGAACACAGCTCCGGAGCTCAGGACAGAGAGGACCTGCATTTCTCAGCCACTGAACTGCGTTTAGCCACGCCCATTTCAGCGACAAAACCGACGGCCTATTTCACCCCAGGAAAGAGCACCCAACCCCCACGGGCCTGCCACCCCACCCCACCCTCCATCTCCCCCAGTACGGCGGGGCCTCAAACACCCGTTTGGGGGAGCCGGCTGCCCCCAGGGCTGGCCGTGCTGACTTACCCGTGCTGGGCATGTGGTTCACGCGGGCAGGGTTCAGCAGCTCCACTGGCTGGTCCCGGCCAGAAAGTCCGTCTGGAGGGCAGAGAAAGCATTTGGCTTCAGAAACTGCTCGCATTTCAACCAAACCACCTTACGCTCGGAGTCCGCAAGGAGCACGTCCCTGCCAACGGCGGACGCGAGTGGGTCCTTCTCCCTTGTCATCCACCGGGGGTTACTTCCACTGACGGAACCAAAGATGAAGGACCTTTTGCACAATAACCCGGACAGTCCCGTCGCAAACAGGGTGGCCACCGGTTTCCGGCCTGCGGGCATCTGTCCAGCCATCGAGATTCTTCTCTGCTTGGCGACCACCTTCCCCCCACCTGCACTTAGCAGGAGTCAGCCTTTCTGTAGGGACCACAGCACGAAGGCAATGAAAGCAGAGGAGCTGCTGGCCTCTTCCAGACTTGGCCCACTGGCCGGGCTGCCCCAGAAACCCAGCCGGGGGAGGCCCCGTCGGAAGCAGCTGTCGGTGAGTCTGCCTGCGGGCCAGTCAAGGCAACGAAGACACACAAACCCGCTCTCACGGGAAGACACCTGGCCAGGCACCTGCACCTCGGGCACGCTCCTCCCAAGTCCACCCGCGACTGTCCTGATGGCAGAGGTGGAATCGGAACCCACTCCCCACCTGAACCCGGCGCCGGCTGCCTTGAGACCGCCGGGGAGCGTCCATACTCTCTCCGACGGACGAGAAAGGAAATGCTGACAAAACTTCCAGGAATCACACTTTTGGTGTAAAATTAGCTCCTAACGACTGGTGGGAACGCCTGCGGTGACAAGCGCGTCATCACAGACGTCGTTACTGATTTTAAGGAGAAAGCACTGCTTTCCCAGAGCAGCCACAGCCCCCAGCGGACTTGCAAATCGTGACAGAAACAAGCAAGAGCAAGTCTGCTGACTGTGATAAAACCTGCTTTTTACCGAGAACGGGCACCACCTCCTGTGGCCTTCGAATGCAGGGCTCCGTGACCCCCGCGGATCTCTGGAGATGTGCAAATGCCAGAACAAAAACCCTGACCCCGAGGAGACACAGAAGTGTCTCCTGAGACCTGCAGACCCTCCCGAGGAAGGGGGGCGGTGGGGCAGGCGTCGCGGGCCTGCTCCCCTGCAGTGCCAGCTGCCTCTGTGCACTCGGGGACTCCACCGCCGGGACCTGGGGTCTTCTCTCCACCGTCAGCCACCCCTTCCTGATTCTGCCAACTTCAAAATATCAAAATGGCTCTAAGAAGATGCGGGGCGCGGGTTGGGGTTAAGACAGTCCAGCTCGCCCAGTCAGGAGAAGCACCAGACGCCACAGTCACCTGGGAGGCAAACCAGGCCCCAGCCGTCAGCCAGCTGTCTGCACCGAGGGCTGTCCCGGAGACACCCGACCAGCCCTGAGCCGGCCTGTAACCCAAATACCACGCCCCATGAGCCGCTTCACTGCCACTCACACAAGGACTCCAGACGGCGATGGAGAGGACGTTCAAGCCCCTTTTCCCGAAAGTGAATATATGAAATGAAAATTTCATTTTCAAAACTAAAAAATTCATAAAAGTCTATACATATTTCTAAAAATTCTAATCTCACTGTAAACACTTCCCCAAACACCAAAAGGCACTTTTGAGAAAACTAAACTAGCTGCAGTTTTCTGACGGCAGGGACCAGGAGCAGAGGAAGCCATCCTGCTGGCCCTGCAGCTGGGCCTGAGCAAGCCGGGGTGTTCCCTCCGGCTCCTCCCACCACGCACGCCGTGCCCCCGCCCCGGTCTGGCCTCCTCCACAGTCGTCCCCTCGGTGTCCAGCCAAAGTTCCAGAACAGACCAGTATGGCAAGCCCACGACCAGCAGTTTCCTGAGCCTTCACCAATGAGGGAACTGCAGCTTCACGGGCTGGAGAGGAGGCCCCGGGGCCAGCACCGCGGCTCCAGCAAGGCCTTTCCTGGAGCTTGCGGCTGGGCTGCTTACGTCCGCCCCAGCCCACTGCTTACTCCAAAGCCACAGGCACAGTGATGCCTGGTAACGCGGCACCTTCACCCACACGGAGGCAGGAAGACGCATCCAATCTCAACACTGCCGACTCCGCGTTCGAGTCAGACGCGTGCTATCAGCGCGGGCGGAGGGTCTCCCCGGGGTCTTACACAGACGGCCGGCTCGTCTGGGTCTCTGGGCCCGGGTCACGGTCTGCCCCTCTGAGTCACCGGAAAGGAATCAGTCGTAGGTACGCACTAGCTGGAGCACCAGCGGCGGCGACCGGCGGGGGAGAGCGGGGCTTGCCACGGGCGGGCCTGCAGCTCAGTCCCCGCTGCCCGGTCACTGGGAGGGGAGCTGCTGGTGCCCCCACCCAGGCTGAGGCTGGCTGGCAACCGAACAACCATAAATTCACGCCCGACCCTGCCATCTTCACATCTTGTCGGCTGACGTCAGACTTAGAAATTTCTGATCTGGAGTGAAAACCCTTCTGACTCGGCATCAGGACGCTGAGGCCGCATCGTCGCTCTGCATCGGGGACCAGAGCCGGTGCCAGGGCCAGATACGACCGGCGGCCTTCCAAACCCAATCCCAAGTCTCAGCGCTCGTCAAACAGTCCTGAGGGAGTGCAGCGGATAGAACCCCGGGACAGAGCAGGAATACGGAGACTGCATCTGAAGGAGCGGGGCTACGGGGCCGGGAAAGACGGTGCAGAACCCAACGTGAGTGCCCCGCCAGCACGTGACCGCGCAGCCCGGGGCAGAGCGCACCCAAGACGGAGCATAGCGCAGAAGGGACTCAAAGCAGCACTTCCTCCTGGCCGCGAAACACCCCTGCAAGCCGGGTTCTCCCTCATCTCGCTCCACTTGAGAAGCTAATTTTGGAAACTCCACTGGATGGGACCGTGGGACTTGGCGTCCTCAAATGGCACCGCAGTGCGCTCGGGGAGCTGGAAGGGGAGCCACACATGCAGAGGAGGAGCAGGGAGCACGGGTGTCCTCCATGTCCCCCCACAACAGGACTTGTCATCAGTGAGCACGCAGCACACGGCTGCACACGCAACGGCAGAGGAGCCACCGCGCTTGCGGAGGAAAGCATCCGTTTGGAGGTTATGAGTCCCAGCCTCACCCCGACAGATGCCTGCTGTGGTTCAGTGCCCTCCCCAGCTGGCGGCACACCTGGCTCTAGGAGTCCCATCAGAGTCCCACGCAGGGCGGCCCTCTGTACATTCACAGCCTTTGGAGCCAAAGGAACCTAACTTCCGACTCATCTGGCTACTCCCCACCTTTTACACAGTGGGGAGACAGCCCTGCGGGGCCGAGCACCATCCCCAAGACCATGCACTTAGCACCCCAGAACCTGGTTCTGTCTCAGCTGGACCCGAGAGGAGCCTAAACTAGACCCGCGGCGACAGGTGACTCACACGGATCTGTGCCCCGGCACCGGGACGTCGTCACAAAGGTCGGCTTCCCCCAGCCCCTAGGAATCTGCCCTAATCTGGATAAAGACACAGAGGGCAGAAAGTAGGGAAAGATAAGAAGAGACAAAAAGAAAGACAGAAGGGAAAGGAAGAAAGAAAACACCAGAAAAAAGACAAAGTTGGGGGTGAAAAGCATATCACACATAATTCATGCTTTCCAATTTTTAGGTCCAGATTTTCAACATTTCTGGGAACAGGAAGACAGAATCTTCTCTGCAACCCACTGAAAGAATCAAGCATGTCCCAGAGACACAGGTCCAGGGAGGCCCCGGGAGGCTGTAAGCCACACGGTGACGCCCTGCACGGCTGCCCGCCCCCGGGGATGACTGAGCCCCCCACCCCTCACCGCCCAGAGCAGGCAGGCCAGGCCTCACACAGCCCACCGGTGAGTCCTGGCGTGATGTGGATACTGCAGCCATTTCCATGACAACGCCCACCATCTACAGGACAGAAAAATAAAGCCTAAACTACAGACCTGAATAAAAGGGCTCAACCCCTTCCCTAATGTACATAGTTAAAGAGGATCTCCATCTTAGTGCCCATAAGGGATTGCACTTCTTGGACTAATTAAAACAGTACGTGAAACACATACAGATGGTTGTAAGAGATGGGGAGGGAGGAGCGCGGGAGTGTGTGATGGTCACAACTGGGAGAGAGCCTCCTGCCCCCCCCCACACCAGCGCACACCCTGCCCTGGTGGGGATGACGGCTACTTCATGAAGATTCGTCTGCTCCGAGGACCAGCGACACAGAGCACCTTTCACACGTTTACGCGCTGTTCTGAATTCGTCTTCGCCCTTTTAAAAAAACCGGGTCATTTGCCTTTTTCTCCCTGATGCAGGAGAATTCTTTAAAAGCCGTGACCAGCACCCCTCTACCAGTCACATGTTGCCGACAGCCTGTCAGAGACCACGGCTTCCTTCTCTAAGGTCACGTTTATCAGTCCTTCTTCAAAGCTTTCGCTTTTGGTGTCAGGTTGAAGAAGTCCTCCCCTACCGGGAGGCTGCAGACATGTTTTCCCGTATTGTCATCTGAAAGTTTGTGGTTTCCCTTTTATGTGTAAGTCTCTCCTTGCTCTGGTATTGATCTCTTTATATGACGTACAGCAGGCTTTTGATGTTTTGGCTTCTTTCCCATGAGAACAGCCAAGCGTCTCATCACCGTTATTAAGACGTCTTCCTTTACCTGCTCATCAGCAGTATCAGTTCTGTTACAAGACAGATCTCTGCCTTTTCGGCCAGTTTGTTCATACCTGTGCCAACAGTCACACTAACTGCCATAACTTTACAGTCATTCTTAACATTCGACAAGGGAAGAATCTCTGCCTTCTTCAAAATCGTCCTGGGCCATTCTGGACCTCACCCAACATAACCTCTAGAGTCAGCTTATGAAGTCCCACACCCCATTAAAAAAGGAAAAAGAAAAAGAAACTCTGACTGGGACTGCACTGTACCTGGAATTTGGGGAGAACAGAATCTTAACAATATTATGTCTCCCAGTCCATGAACAAGGAATAGCACTTCACTTCTCTCAAAAATGCTTTGGAATTTTGAGTGTAGTGATCTTGAACATCTTTAGGTATACTACCAGATACTTGATATTTTAAGTACTACATACAGTATTTTCAATTTCAATTTCTGTTTGCTGGTACACGGAAACACACTGAATTTTCATAGACTGGCTTTGAACTATAGCGTCTTGCTAAGCTCACGTTCATTCCACTCATTTAGCTGGTTATTCCGAACTGTCCACATGCAGAATCACGTCACCTCTGGTGATGAATCTGTTCCTCCTTTCCAGACCAGGTGCCTTTAATTCTTTTTTCTTGCCTTATTCTATTGGCTGAGACCCGCGGCACGTTACTGAACAAAACCAGCGAAAGGGGACAGCCCTGTCTGCTTCCCGGTCCCGCCGGGAACGTTGTCACTGGCTCACCCGTGAGTGCGGTGGGTGATGCAGGTTTCTGACAAACAACTTTATTCGGTAAAGGAAGACCCTGTACACCCACCTTGTCAAGACTAGTTTAAAATCATACATGTGTCACTTCATTTTGTTAAGCTTTTCTGCATCAATTCATGTTATTAAATAATTTCCCCTTCCTTCTGGTAATTTCCTCTTCTCGTGTCAAACCACCTTTACATTCCTGGGATAAACCAACTAGGTCAGATCCAGTGAGTTTTGAGACAAAGGAAAAGAATAAAGCCATTCAGATATCAAGGGAGTCAAGCGAGGTCTGAAATCTTTTCTACTTTTGATTCCAAACAGTTGGAGACCTCGCCCCACCTTTCAGCCTTAGTTCTACACTCGCTCCCTTTGTCAAGAACATAAAAAGAACTGGAAAAATTAATACTCTGAAATGTGCTTAGTGGGGCTTGTTTAATGTAGGTCAAAAAACTGAAATGGGGGTGCCAGAGCTATCTGTCACCCGCCTTCTGTGACAGCAGAGCACACCTGTCCTCCTCCCAGAGCCCATTTGCAGACTCACGGAATCGTCGGCATTCGGCAGCAGGAATAACTTAAAGTCTCCATTCCAGCCAGTTTTCCTATCCACTTTTATTTTCCATGCAAACTTTTTATTTTCAAACAGCTGTGGATTTACAGGAAAATAAAAACCAGTACAGAGTTCTCACGCACTCCGCACCCCGCGTCCCCTGCAGTGGATGTCTTACGTTGAATAGTACGTTCGGGCTATCGCTAACTGAAGGCTACACCTTACTCAGGTTTCCCCAGTTTTCCCCAAACGCCCTCCTGCGTCCCAGGACCACCCAGGACTCCACATGACGCTGACTCATCACATCTCCCCGGGCGCCTCTGGGCATGACAGTTCCTCAGAGGATGTACATGTCAGGTGTTTTGTCAAATGTTCCTCAACTGGGACTCGCCCGACACCGTCCTGATTGGCCCGGGGTGGTGACTTTAGCAGGGAGACAACAAAGGTGAAGCCACTTCCGTCACGTGATATCACAACCCACTAAACGGCACCACGGATGTGACCCTGACCGCCTGGCTGGCCTGTGTCCGCCGGCCTCCCCGCTGCAAAGGTGCATTTATGTTCCCTTTCCCCACGACACTCTTTGGGAGAAAGTCACCACGCACAGCCCACCCTTGTAGAACACCCCAACCTTTCCCTCCCCGCTGCTTCTCAGGAGTCAGGATGGGTGCGCCCGCTCCCAAGGAGGCAGCGTGGAACCCAGGGGACAGAGGGCAGCCGGGGCTCTGGGTCCCCAGGGAGAAGGCAGAAGTCAGGGAGCAGAGGGGCAGGGCTCGGCCAGAAACCCCAGCTGCTGCTCGGGGCCGCTGTGGGGCCAGGCCCCTCCGCCTGCATTTCTCCGACTCACTGTGCGTCTCTGCAGGTTTGGGTGAAAATGAAGTCCGCACCTAAGGGCTTGGCGGGAAGCTGGCATATGTCCTAGCAGTAAGGATGATGGTACCCCTCCCCTTCCCACTGTTTCCCCTCCCCTGCTGCGAGTGAAAATCTAACAGGGAACCTGCTAGAAGGTCTGCAAAGGAACGGAGTCTCCTCCCTAGTAAATGTCTGGGTTTGGGCTTCCCCTCTGCCCCTCGGGCCCTGAAGTCTCCGTCACGTCTGTGATGAGCAGGAGGGTCTGAAGGGCGAGGTGGCCCCGTTTCCTGGACGTGGGGCCTTTGTCAGGAAGGAGGTGGCTTTCGAATCTGGAACTGCACACAGGCTAGAGACAGAGGCTCCCTCAGGGGGAAGGTGTGTCACTCAGTGTGAGGACGCTGAATCGTAAGCACCCAAGGGCTCCCACAGGACGGAAGCCCTGGGTCCTTACAAACTAACTTAAGGAGAAGAGGCAGAGATCTTGCGCTGGGATATTTGTGTTGCTGTTAAACTCAGAAGAAAAAAAGTTTTTTAAAAACCAGTTAGACTTTATAAGAAGAACAGCCCGTCTGCTCGGAGGCCTGGCTGCAAGGGAGGCAGCTCTGGGACACCCAGGCTCACCCACCACCCAGCAGGGCGAAGGGGTGCAGGGCCCCTCCATGCTGTGACTCAGCGGGGAACTCGTGGGGTGTCCCTCGATGTCCAGGTGAGGCTGGCACTCCCTGCACCTGGCCTGTGGGGCCCTGGAATCCTCCCACTGGAAGTTTGACCCCCTTGTTCATTTCAGTCATAAAATGTCACAGCTCAGAGACGGAAATGATTCCTCAGGTCAGCAGAACGCTCACCTTCCCCCGGCCTGTCCCCTGACGTGAACACCCCAGAGCGGTCTCACGCTCCCTCCCCAGCAGGACTCGGCCCCCCAGCCCCCCTCCTTTGCTGAAAGGCCCCCCACCCCTCTGGCATCACGGGCCTGCCCTCCCTCCCAGCCCACATACAGCAGTGCCCCCTCCCCCCATACCAGCACTGGCCCACCAGGCGGACACCTCCCCCGTGAGTTTTGCTAAGAGCCTCCAGCATTCCAACCCATTAAATGTTTCTCCTCTGCATCATGCAAGTTATGGAAAAATAGCAAAGTTCTATAATAAAGCTTGTGTGTGCCCATTAATAGGAATTAAACTTTAATGAGGTAAGTGTTATGAATTCTTGAGGCATGTCCAACACAACTTACGTGCATTTATCAGAGAAAGTGAAAATGAGAGGCACACTGCTGTTTTTGCTAAACACTGTTTTTCCTTCAGGAAAGCTGGGCAGACTTTGAAAAGGTCAGGGATGATCTGAGGCATTCTTGGCCTCTGAAAGTCAAACTGCCAGTTTATAGGAAATACGAGTTTACAGGAACATGTTCAAAGGACACCAGGAGGCTGTGACCAGTCAGTGTGGGGAGAGACTCTGCAGGACAGACGCCCCAGCTCCTTGGTGGGGGTGGCGGGGCAGCGGGGGCACGGGCTACAGGTTGAAGACTGCAGAGGGGACACCCAGTCCCTAGGTCTGCCTCCTGATTTCAACAAATGGCTGGAAAAAGGCATTTTGTTAACACAACTGGCAAAAAGGGAACATAGCTTGATACAAGAAGATGTTTGGGAATTATTATTCATCCTGGGGAGTGTGATAATGGGTTTATTTCTGTTGGAAACACACACTGAAGTCTTTATGTGGCATCTGAGATTTGTTTTAAATTCTCTAGGAAATAAAGCTGGGGAGGTGGGGGTGGTCCAAAGGCTCAGGGTTTTGAGGGGCACAGGGGGTTTCACCGTGTGACTGGGAGTCAAGATCTCTTTTGTACGGGTTTGACATTCTTCCCGATAAAAGAGCTTCTGAGAGCTGGCAAGACAAGCCCTGGCTTTGTCGTCAATGGCAGGTGCCTGCTGGACCTGCTAAGTCTTCATTCTCCCCAGTTCTCTCCCTGATACCCTGACACTCTCCGGTTTACTGTCAGCCCCTAGCAGTGCCGGCAGGCCCACCCTCCCAGCTCACACACAACTCAGCAAACACGTCCTGGGCATCTGAGCTGCGACACTGAGCAGGACGGAGGGCCCAGCGGATGCCGCGCTGAGCCCAGCCCCGGCGCCAGGGCACACACCCTGGCCTGTCTGGCCTGGAGCGCGGGGTCCACGTGGGGTGGCGGGGGCTCACTCACACAGCAGGGCCCACCTTCTGACACCAAAGACTTAGTCCAGGCAAACAGGACAGATGTCCAAGCGGCCTCTGCTCCAGATCCTCGGACCCCAGGCAGAGAGGCTGGAGCCGGGGGCGGGGGAAGAGTCGCGGCCTGCCACTTGGGACTCTTCTCTGGGAAATTTCAAAAGCGGGGAAGCGACGCCTGGCCGCTCCTCTCAGAGGGACGACCGGACAGAAGGCTCTGGCGGCGGGGAAGGACACCGGGAGGGGCCGGCCCAGCCAGGGAAGGACCAGCGCGGGAGCCACGAGGGAGAGGGTGCGGGAGCACAGCCTGCGCGGGCCGCCGCCCCGCAGGCCAGACAGAGCCGGCTCTGCCCGCCCTGGTCCTCCCAGGTCCGCGGCAGCACTTCCTGGGGGGAGTTTCTCAGCAAGTCTCCGGATGGTCCTCCTTCCCCCTCCCCAGTGAGACACCAGCTCCCAGCTGTTCCCACCACGCGGAGGCCCAGCTCCGCCGTTGGTAAGTGAGCTAGAAAATCGGAGAACACGTCCTGGCCCGCCCGCCCTCCGAGCAGAGGGAGGGCGTCCGGCTGCCCCGCAGGGCGGGGCCGGGTGGGCCACTCCGCGCTGCTTTGCAGAGCACTTGGGGGCCTGGGGAGGGGGGGAAGTAATGTCAGAGCAAAATGGGCAGGTCTCTCAGCCTCTGAGTAAGAGAACCCCAGGGAGCACGCAGGGAACCCGTATCTCCAGGACTGAGACAAAACCGTTTCTGGATACACACCCGCGATCACATTAGTAGCGACAAGTCACACCCCACCAGCAGGGACGGGAAACTCGCCCTGGCGGCTACCTGTCAATAACCACACTTTCTCCTGCTGCTCGGAGCAACCTGCACGCGGGGCAGATCCAGAGGCAGACCCGGGTCAGCTGAGCCCCTGCTTCTGGTCCCCTGCAGATGTCCTGTTTTCTGAACTAACACCTCCTAACTGTCGGGTGACCTGAGGAACACAATTCCCACCTGAGTTCACCCCCTCACCCAGACGGAGGGGCCTCTGCGTGGGAGCAGGCTGTGTCCTGAGGCCCCGGGGTTTAGGGTCGGACAGGCTGGCTTCCACCTCACACTGAGCTTCAGTTGTGATCATGTGGCTTAAACTCGGACTCAGTTTCCTCGTGACTTAAGTGGAATGTAAACCAACACAGGAGTAAATAAAATAACACACATAACGGGCAAGGCAGAAAACACGCTCTCCCGCAACCCCGGCACCTCTGCGACACCGGCGCGCAGTCCCGCCTGCGCAGAGAACACATGTCCCATCCCACACCGGGACATCTGATCGGGGCAGAAGCATCTCCTGAAAATGTGAGTCAGCAAGTGAAGCCACGTGGTGGATGGAGCAGCCTCCCAGAACACTTTCCACACTGCTGGGCCCTGAAAATTAGCTGGAAGGCGTTTGTGGTTAGGGACAGGAAGCTGGAAAATGGGTACATTTTAATAAGCAGCTCACGAGAAGTGAGTCATTAACTGAAAACAGTAAGCCCCAACGGCCATTTGGAGAAAGTCCGCGCGGATGTTGAGTGTGTGGCTGGAGAGTGTCCGCGGGGACCACGCCCCAGGAGGCGGGAGGCAGAGACCAGGGCCTGCTGGCCTCACAAGCATTGCTGCTGTCTGTACGGGAAAGGATCCTGTGGGCCGTCCCCTTTCATGCACCGCTTCAGAGTGACCGAGCACCCGGCAGGCTCCAGTAATGCTTCACCCCCGGGGCTGCAGGGCCTGAGAGCCGCCGGACTGGCCCAGCAGCGGCTGCCCGAGGGACCCGCGCCCCTGGGTCTCGTCCACAATGCCTGCCGACCGGGTGCGGTGGCCACAGCATCTCGGGGTTAAAGACTTTCTCCCCAGCTCTCTTTAGGACAGTATTTGCTTCAATTCATGAAAAGCATATTTCACGTACATTTTTTGTGACTGAAGCTGACATTCTAAGTCAGAAATAACAGCCAATTAGCCAATTAGCCACTTTTTATGACTTAGACGCTCATGTAAGTCTTCATTCCTATCAGCTCAGTCAGTCCACAGCCGGGAGAAGAACGGCAAAAATACTATGATCATCTGCCTTTTAAAGACAAAGAAGGTCGGCCAGAGAGATGGTGAAGGACGGCACGGTCAGGCCAGGAATGCCAAGGCCCCGCCTCCCCATTCTGGCCCATCGGGCTGCAAGGTCTCTGGCACATCATCCATCCATTGAGCAAATTCAACGGAACTAGTTACTGATTGTCATTAACTCCAGGGTGCAACCTTGAGTAACACCAAGTCCCGGAACCCCAAACTCCCACTAGCGTAGAGGAGGTGACCATAAACAGCTCTCATGGCATCGTGTGCTGGAAATAAATCACATGGGCAGGGGGTGACGAGGTTTATTCCTTTAGATAGGCCCTTGTGAGATGGTGACATCTGAGCAGACACCTGAATGATAGGCAAGAAGGAATCATGTAAACTATTCCAAGGAAGAGCATCCGACAACACGTGCAAAGGGCCTGGGGTGGAGCACACCTGGTGGGGTCCGTGCAGCGGGTCGGAGTGAGAGAAACAGGGTCAGGGAGGCAGCGGCACCTGAAGGCCACTGTGAGACTGTCTTTTGACGTGTGTTTTAAAGGCTCACTTCTGCTGCTGCACAGAACATCAACCAGGGCCAGGAGGCCCCAAAGAGGGAGAACGGAAGCTGGGAGAAGAGCCAGGAGCCCAGAGAAGGGCGGCTGCACGGAGCTGGGCCAGTGGGCTGACTCGGGATCTGTGTGGAAGGCAGCCATTGTAAATTTCCAGTAGCCACATGGGAGGCAAGGCCATTCGCGGAGCTAAGAGAGTCTGGGAAAGGCTGGGCGGGTGGGCTCGTGCGGGGGCGAAGACAGGAAACCAAGGACATAGACCGCTGACCCTGCTCATTCTGGGAGACCTGCTCGTCACTTTGGAGAGCAAACAGCTTCTAAACCTCCCCTGACCCTTCCTCTATTATTTTCTCAGGAGAAAAAAAAAAGCTCAGGATCTGCCATCGGTTCAAAACTCCAGTTAGTAAATATCTCCACTCGGTTTGCTCCACTCGTCTTTCCAGTCGGTAAGTCCGTGAGCTGCTCTTCCCAGCCACCTCCATCCTTAACGCATTCTTTCCTTGAAATGCTTTTTACTGATTTACTTTTAATTAAAGTGTAATTGACTTGCAACATTGTATTAGTTTCAGATGTGCCACAGTCATTTGACATTTTTACACATTACAGAGCGTTCACCATGATAAGCCGTTACCATCCGTCACCACACAAAGTCGTCGCAACATCGCTGACTTTGCTCCCTGTGCTGTACACAGCACCCCTGGGACTTACTCGTTTTGTAAGTGGAAGCTTAGCAGCGTTCTTCATGGCTGTCCCGACTCCCGCCCTCCCAACACCAGCGTCTTGGGTGGGTGTGCTCTTCTGGAATAGTAAGTCCTCTAGGGAAGCCACTAAGGGAAAAACAGGAACTCAGACAACACATTGTCCCCCAGAAACCACAAAGTCACCCCCGCGGTGCCAGCAGGCTCCACGGACCTAGCCGGCTCTCGTGTCTCTTGTCCGTTACTGAGACGCACTGTCTGATGGAGGTTCTTTGTTTCAGAACTTAGCCGTCGCCTGGAGGACGAGACCTTGCCGTGCGCTGCAGAGCGGGCACCTCCCAGGGCAGCTGAGCACCTGTCACACTCTGAAGATGCTGTACGCTTTCTTCTGGGCTGCACACGTGTCCTCGCGTTAAATGAAACGTCCTGGCTTAGCCTCACTTCCCTGGCGAGCACGCTGTCCGGAGCCTGGCACCGGGCGCTGGCACCCCCACGCCGACAAAGGCTGAGAGTCTGCCGTCAGGGGCCACGGGTGCGGAGGACACATCCAAGCAACATCCCCGTTTCATCCTGGGCTCTGGGCCCTCCCCAGAACCAGTGGGCGATGGGCGACAGTGAACTGTAGGCTGTACCAGTGTGACCAGGCACTCATGCTGGGTGACCCAAGAACAGCCCACCCTCCCCGTAGCTGTCAGGGCAGCTCTGCAGGGTGGACACCGGTCACCATCTGCTGCTGGGGACCATCACGGGCTCAAGACTGCAGGAGCTTGTCCAGGGGCAGGAGCAGCACGTGCAGAATCAAAACAAGGTCCTGAACTGCAGGCCACTGGTGAGGGAGCCCTGGGAGTCCCGCCGGTTCCAGGGCTCATGCTCAGCAGGGACGTGTGACATCTCCGAGGAGAAGTGTATTTCAAGGGCCTGATGCTGGAAGGTCCAGGAAAAGAGCTTCTCACCCGGAAGCTGCCAGGCTCTGCCCCCTGCCTGCAGCCTGGAGGAGAAGGATCATTTTCGGCGCCTGACACAGGACTGTCCCGTTCCAGCAGGACCCCCGCTGCCAGAGGTCACGGCCAAAGGAAGACAGCAGAGGACTGGCTCGGGAATCAGGCCAGGAGAGGGGCTGCCGGATCCAGGACTCAGAAATGGGCCTCCTCTGCCCACGCGGTACCCCCTCCACTGTGCACCCCACCGTTCATCTCGAGTCAACCTGCGGATGCAGCCGGCAACTTGGAAGAGGGCCTCCTCACAGGTACCCGGCCCTTCCGGAGCGTGGCGCTCACAGAAGCGCCCGCGGTGGGCCGGCTGCGGGCAGAGAGCCTGCCGCAGGGCGGGAGCGGTGCTCCCAGCTGAGCTCTGCCCCATCTCAGGAAGTCTCGCTTTCTTTCATTCTTGTACTGCCTAAGAATATCCAGCATGTTGTCTGTAAAACTGTATCGAAGTTCTTAGTTTTTTAAAGCCTAACTTTATAAAAACAAGAAGGGGACACCCAAATCCCACCCGGCAAAGGCTCAGCTGTTAGCACCTTAGCTGCTGTGCGGAGAGACTGGAGTCTCCCAGGCAGGCCGTGCGCAGCCATGACCACGCCGTCACTCGCCCCACGACGCACGTGTGCCCCTCACGGCCTGGAGGACGCGCTCCCGCTGCAGAGGACTGCCCGTCGTTCAGGGGTGTCCGTGTGCACGTGAGGCCACTTCGTGCTTAAGTCCCACAGCGCACCCCTTCCTCCCACAGAACTAGCTTCCCGGGTCCTCCGGAGGGCTGGGTACGACCTGCAGGAATCTGTTACGTTGCTGTTACACACCACGTGGAGGTGCTCCACAGACCACAGCTCCCCTGAACCCAGACTAACTAATCTCACTACGCCTCTTACTACCGTTTTTACACAACACAAACCTGTTTCTAAAAATACACCGATCACACTCTGTCGCGTTCTATTTTAATCTTCTAAAAATAGTGGCACCGGCGGGAGCAGCACTTTGCTGTTAGACGCTGCCTGCGCTGATGTCAGTGACAGGGTACGGATTCCTGTCCGTTCCCTGCTTTTCAGCTTGTGGTTTCTGCATGATTACTGGGGAGTCCTGGGCATCCTCGGCGGGTGGCACCGAGGTTCAGAGCCGGGAGCCTGGTGCCAAAGCCCAGGCCTGTTCCAGGGTGCCCTTGACCTCACTCCAACAACCTGACCTCATTTTTCACATCTGAACAACGGGTGAAAGGACACTCTGCACCTCGCAGGGCTGGCAGGATGCGAGGAGCCAGCCCGGCTGTCACCTGACTCGCAGGACCGGGTGCTGCAGAGACCAAGGCCGCCAGGGCGGTCCTCCCCCCAACTCCCGTCCGCAGGCTGGGCACCCCCCAGGCCCCACGGCGATGAAGGAGGGAAACCAAAAGGGGAAAGAACAGAGCAGGAGGGAGGCTTCTGCCCCAGGAGCTGCAACGTCCCATGAGGCCCTGTGCTCACCACCTCCTCCCCCACTTCTCCCCATGGGTGCCCAGGCCACATCAGGTAGGGGCAGACTCTTTCCAAATAGCCGCTCTGCGAAAAATGGCTGTTTTAAACAATCCTTCCAAATTTTGAAAGCTTCATAGTTTGAAGAACAGATATATCCAAATTTTAGACCAGAATCCCTCATCTTCTGTGCTCTGAAATGGAGTAATTTTTGAATTAAGAAAAAGCGGAAACAAAGCACCCCACCCCCACATACCTGTGCACTCTTACTGTCCAGACTGTTCCCTGCCAGCGAATCAGCAGTTAATGCTCTGCCTGCCCTGGGTTTCAGGGTGAACAGCCCCCCCACCCCCAGGCCGAGGCGGCGGGGGCTCTACCTGCCTCAGCCGCCCGCACCTCCCACTGCCTGGCAGGCGTCCAGTGCTCCCGCCAGGCACCGAGCAGAGCCGGAGCCTGAGCACATCTCTACCCCCAAGTTCACCTCCCTTATCGGTGAAGCAGAATTGATGACCTAGCTCCATTTTCTCATAAGGTATGATCATTCTGGGAACAGATGCATTTCCTATCACTCAAAATTCAACTCAGAGGAAAAAATCACGTACCCCTCCATGCACTCATTTGCCAACAATGAGGAGAATCATGGGCAAAGGGAATCTGTAGGAATCACACCAAAACAAAACCCATGAACAGCAGCCTTCCTTAACCGCCCAATTCCTCTGGTCTGTACAGACGGAGTATGCCTGGCTATTTTGCAGGAAGGCAATCTGTAATTAGAATGAGCACCCTTAGGTGGTACCGGTTCAGGGCTGGTCTAGAGCGAAAGCATCCACAGACAGAAAAAAGGGCAACCCTTTTAACTCAACTACAGGAAAGAGGAACTGAAAATCACTGTTGTAAAATCCGGGCCGCTTGGCTGATGTTCCGAATTCACAGGGGCACCTGTGGCAAAAACCAATTTCACACTTTGGGAAACATAGATACTGCTAGTGTCCAAAACACAGAGTCGAACAATGTACAAAGTGGATCATAACTCAGGTTCTGGAGCCTTGCTGGACTTACGCACTAAGGACCCCTCACCTCTCACTGCAAGAATATGGAAATGGTGACCAGGAGACAGAATAAAGTCCCACCCCAACTCTAGACACAGAGTTGAGCTCAAAAGGAGAAGGAAGGAAGGGAGGGAGGAAGGAAAGAAGAAAGGACGAAAGGAAGAAAGAAAGAAGAGACCCCAGTTACCAAGAGGGCAAGGCAGAATCAAGGTACCCTGAGCAAGTGCACAAAGATGCGGCTGCCTGGACCTGGGGACAGTCATCAGAACTGGCCCTGGGGTGGGCAGCAGGTGTGGCCATGAGCTTGTCCCAACAGAGACTTGGAACCCAGACCCCTGCATAAGGACAGAGCTCCAGCAGGGCCATGGGATCTATGAAGATGGGACTGGACCTCTCTACCCACCAGGCCAAGGAGGCAGGAGAGGGTGGCTGGGAAGAGTCTCCTCTGAGAAACTGAAGCCCTAAGCTTGTGCCCATGTGGGTGGCCTCCAGATTCACATCACTTGGGCGGTTCTGGAGTCCTGAGTCCAGAAATTAAGGTAAAAACTAGTCTAGAGCTGGGAGAACCTGGAGATGAAGGACAGCAAAAATAAAATGCCCTTCCACAGACACACCCACAACCACGAGGTACCCAAAGAGGGGTGAACAGGAGGGAGGTGGGTGCGGAGCTCAGGGGGCGGGGGGAAGCCCCCCTGCCAAAGAGAACTTGCAATGAAAATAGAAAATTACAAATGGGAGGTGGGAACACTCAGCTCTGCTAGAATCAGCCAACACAACACAGCAGAAAAGACTCCAAAACGTCTGCAAATATTAAAACAATCTGTCAGAGACTATAAAACACACATGTTTATAAAAATAAGATACTAAATGGAGAAAAGAAATGATAATAGCCCATTCAGGAACCCTGGAGAAAGAAATGGAAAACTGCTGAAAGAATTTTCTAGAATCGAAAATAGCAGACTAGATACAGCTAAGGACAGAAATAATGAACTGGACGCTAGAGCTAGACAACCTGAGGGCAGCACAAAAGGGGGCAGAGGGAGTGAGGCACGGAGAAAAGAACAGGAGGGTCCATCACAGGTCTAGTGCGAACTCCTGAAGTACAGAATGGAGATAATGCAGAAGAGAGAATATTCCAGAATCCCAGGGACATAAGAGGCCTCAGGCTTTAAACGCATGCTCAGTCCCACGCAGGGCAAGTGCTTACCACACCAGACACACTGCGGCAAAATACCAGAACATCCACCAGACGAGGTCACAAAAGCGCCAAGACAGCAGAGACGGGCTCCCTGAGGAGGGACAACGCTGCACTGAGAGCTACCTTTTCGACAGCAGCAGCAACAAGAGGAAGCCAGGAGGCACTAAGGTCCCTTAAACCGCTGCGCAAAACACAAGTTGCCTACAGTTCTACACCCAGCTAAACTATCACTCTAGAAAAAGGAAGAAAGGGCATTTTTCTGACAAACAAAAATTGATAATGTTTACCACTCAGAAACCATTCTTCAGAACGACACACGGACTATGTCAGATAGAAGCAAGTCACTTCCAAAGTGAAAGGCTAGCAAGCCAGGAGCGAGGGTGTGTAAGCACGGAATACCGAGTGAACGCAAAGGTTCACACAGTCCCTGAGACTTTCGGTATGTGTCACACTGTTTCCTCAGACTTCCTGTCCGTGCCTCTGTGTACCTGTGTTTCAAGGTCACCGGCTAAAACTCCTTGTCAGTTTCTTATTAAGAATAATGGAAATCCCCAAAATGAACAAGGCTGCCTCTTCACTCTGACAGGTGGGAAACTCACGGCCAAACTGTAGTTTGTTTTTGAATAATTGCGCAGGGCTTAGAGCATGCCTATCTAGTCCCTGCTTCTCCCCAACAGACCCTCATTTCCCCCTTGCTTGATTTCTTTGTCTTTACTCATATTGCCCTATTAATGAAATAAGAATTCACAACAGCTGTCCTTGAAACTGCACTGAATAGGTACCAAGGCACTCGACACACCCACCGTCTGGCTTCTTCTCAGCACAAAGAGGAGGCAGCCACTGAAATGTGGCCCAGTTTCAGTAACTCTTTACAAAACTCTGCTGAAGCAGAGTTTAGTACCACTGAGAACAGGGCAATAGCTCATCAGTCCTACTTTCAAAGACAAAACGCTATCGCAAACATGACTGACAGCAATCAATGCAGCGTGCCACTCGGCGCCGTATTTGCATGTTGGAGAGCCCTTCTCTGAAATCAGCTCAACTTGTGCGAAAGCAACTCTTTGTGAGGAATGATCAGCAAAAGATTGCTTATCCTTTGCTACGCTCAGAAATTAGTAAAAAGTAACCAGCTCTTGGAAAAGGATAAACCACTTTATGCAAATACTTCGGCAAAGGCTCTCTATTAATGCAAATATTATGTTTGTCTTTTATTTGAACGCAAACAGCATCTGTTTGGCACAGTCAATGCCGTCGCTTTGTAGTTTGTGCTGAGTGACTCAAGTATGTTCCAGCTGCTTTTCAGAGTTTGAAACAGATTTCCAGAGAGCCAGAGCCACAGAAGAAAGTTCACTGACGAGAGCAGCAAGCGTGCTGGGGCTCCTGGGGGCGGGCGGCTCTTCCCGCTCACGGCGAGAAGCAAATCCAAGGATGAATTCCGGGAGGCACTTCTGGAGAGGTTTGGCTTCGTGGCATTTTCTTTTTTAACAGTTTTGACTAAGGAAAAAACCTAGGATTGCTTTTTATAAATTCCTTTGTTGGGAAAATATACTCAGAAGAACAACACATGTTGGAAAAGGAAAACTGGGCAGCACCAGGCTGCCATCAGAGCGGCCAACCCAGAGCCAAGGCTGACTCCTCAGAATGCCCCGACCTCGCCGCGCTGCACTCTCCTCTCGCAGACCAGGGTGGTGATGCAGAAGGCTCCCTGCCAACACTGCCATCCCAAGATCATTAGGCCAATTTTCTGCCTCTGCCACAAGATCAAGAGCTCCTAATAGGGACTAAATCTTGATAGTTCTATTATCCATGACCCTAAAACTAGTTCAGCACTGGAGAATGGATGGATGAGTAGATGGGTGGATGGGGAGTGGACGGATGGTGGATTGATGGATGGACGGATGGATGGACAGTGGGTGGATGGATGGATGAATGGTGGATGGGTGGGTGGATGGGTGCAGGGATGAATAAATCATGCTATAAATGAGGAACAGATAATATGAGAAAACTGACCTGAGGTCCTTCAGATTTCAAATATATTCAACTTCCTGATCTCTACCCAACCACGAGTACCCAGAAACGGTGACTGTGACCTCAAAATATTAATAATGCTAATTTTACCATTCCATTAGTACAGAATGCAGATATATTACCAATCAAATCCATCAGATCAGTATCTTCCTGGAATGGGCTGCGGAGAAAGGAGGAGAGATGTGGTACTTGCAGATGCCAGTCAAAACAAACATATACGCTCACATAAACTTGCCATTAAAATTCCAAAATGCCTGTTTGGACAGATAACTCTAAACCTTTTAATAATCCCTTTAATAATTAATTTACTTATTAATTATTATTCAAATTGACTATTTTCCCAAACACACTGCTAATCATTTCATACTATTCATCTCCTCCTCTAATCATATAGGAAGAGATTTTGTTTTTGACAAAACAAAATATAAAGAAAGGAAGAAATTCTCAACTTTTTTCATGAGACAGTATTACCTTGATATCAAAAACTGACAAAAAAAATACTACAAGTTAAACTTGCTCATTAACACAAAAGCAAAAATCATAAAACATTAGCAAACTGGATCTAACAGCATATGGAGAGGTTCTACTACATTTTAGTCAATGAAAATTCAGTTCAGAAATTAAAGGCTGGTTTAATTTTTTTAAATCAGTGTAATTAACCACATGAACAAAATTAATAATAAAATTTATATCCTCTCAACAGAGACAAAGGAAGCATTCGATAAAATTCTGTGTACATTCGTTCATGGGGGAAAAAAGAACCTTCACAGGAAGCCAGGAACGGAAAGTCACAACACTGATTTGACAATGGATTCTTAGAAAGAAAACAAACAAACAAACAAAGACCTACAGCAACATGGTATCAACAGTGATACAGGGAATATTCTCCTTTGAGATCCAGAACCAGAGGAGAATCCTCTCTATTCAAGGAGAGCCAGTGCTCCTGGCCAATGCACTGAGGCAGGAAAAAGAAATATAAGAAATGGAAAGGAAAAATAAAACTGTCACTGCACGCAATCAGCGTGTAGAAACTCCCAAAGAATTTACAGATAACACTGGAATTCAACAAGGCCAACTGAAGATCAATACACAAATATCTTTTATTTCTGTGTACCAGCAACAAATAGAAAAAATTACCAATAGATACCAATTATAATCGCATCAAAAAATCCAACAAACGATGTGGAGACCTGTACGCATGAAACAGGGAAACAAGGGTGAAGGACACGGGAGACTTGGAGAGGGTCATGATCCTGGTTGCTCAGACACGGACCAGGGTCCCCACCGGCCTGGCCTCCCCTGGTCCTTCCCACTTCCTGACTCACTTAAAACTCTTGCCAGTGTAATCTTTGGAAGCAGTTGCTTGAACACCCTTCTTCCTCGACCCACGGCACTGGCATCTCCAGGTGGAGACACCGCACACACCTGCTATGTAGGTATCAGTGAACCGGAAGTTTCACAAAGGATAGCTTATCCTTCCCGGGCGCAACCTGACACTTCCTATCCTGTTTGGCGTTTAGGGTGACCCCGCTGGCCGTGAGTGGGTGCGGACCTGGCTCCCCAGCTGGGGCACGCCCTTCCCACCTCCGGCCACCTCCCCGCACCCCCCGTCCCTGCACTCTCAAAGCCCAGCAGCCCCCAGGCCAGCTCCGGGTCCCCTCCCGCCCTCCCTCCCATTCTGAACGTGCACTTACTCCCTCTGTCGTGGAACCAACACTTCTGAACCTTCCACGGGGGCGTGCCACACGGATGGCCTGTCTTTCTCACCATGCTGCCCGTCCTTGCACGTGGAGCCCCAGCACCAGTGGTGTCCTACACGTGGTCGGCACCCAGAGACGGAAGGACGAGCCCAGGCGGACTCGAGCCTTTGAGACATTCGGGCCACCTGCAGGCACGGGCAGCTGCCGGGAGAGCCGCACCGAGCAGAGCCCAAGCCGGCAGCGGGTGGCGAGTAAGAGCGCCTGGGATCCCCAGGGGCTCAGGGCTCAGACTCTACACCATCTGCCCCGAGTCTGTGCTGATGATCAGAAGTGGGTGCCCTGGCCCCGGCCAGAGGGCCCTGGGGGTACACGGCACCCTCTCTCCGTACAGAGCGCTCAACCCAACCACTCACTTCTCCGGGCCCTAGGAGGCCGGCTGGGGTCAGAGATTTCAGAGCACAGGGGGCACCCAGCAGGGGCCTCATAAATGCCTGCTCTGGTCAGGATCCTCCCTGCAGCTCCTCCCACCACAGTTATCCAGGACTTTCTGGTCAGCCCAGAAGGATCACAGACTGTAAGTGGGAAGTACGGCCTTGGAGGGAGGAGGCAGGAGGGAGGCGTGCAGGGAAAGGAGACGTGAAGATGTGAGAGGTCCTTCAGGACCTGCAGGGCATCTGATGCCGACCAGAGAGAACCCGCTGTCAAAGGCGAGCCCATGAAGGGAGGGAGGCTGTGGACTCAGGAGCCGGAGGACAGCCCCTCGTTCCTGCCCCCGTTCCCCCACACGCCCAGGAGTCACGTCCCAGCGCCAAGCGGGGCCCTGTTGGCGGAAGCTGAGTAGTGCCTGTCAGGGAGGTTCGGCAGTGGTCGTGGCATCCCGTATGATGGGGCCCCTCTGCCGACTGCGTGTCCAGGCCTGTCTGGGGTACGTGGTGATGCCTGCAAACCCGTGTGTACGTGCACACACACACACATGCCGTGGTGTCCCAGCCAACAAAGGCGTGGAACAGCTCGACGTGAGTGAGTGGACTCTGGACCCACACGCTGGCCACCAGCCAGGCGCCCTCCTCGCCAGCTGTGTGCTCTCAGCCTCATTCCTTCACCTTCGTGTCCTGATTTCTTCATCGCAACATGGGGACAACACTTGGATCTCATAGCCTTATGAGGATCAATCAATTCACTAAGAACAAAGCACCCAGAACAGGGTCTACCTGGTATTCAGTAAGTGGACGATGTCCTCATCACCTGTCAGCAGAGTCCAGGACACCCCAAACTCGCCGCAGGCTCACCCCAGCCCCGAGGCCAGAGCATGCCCGGGACAGCGCTTCCCCAGCGCCTGGAGGGTCCCGTCTGGAGGCCTTGGTGCGCAGAGCAGGCGGGAGTCCTGGTGCCCTGGGCGTCAGGAGAGCCCCCTTCCTGAGCTCCCACCCGCCAGGGGGGCGGCGCCTTCCCCTTGAAGGCTTCAGAGACAGACGCCGGGCCGGTTCTGTGAGGAGCAGGTCCCCTGGGGCACGGAGGCCGCCTATGAACCCCAGCAGGGAGGCAGTCTGACCACGGGGTCAGCTCTGTGCCAGCATCAGGGTCCTCAGCCTCCCTGCAGCCCAGGTCCCGAGGTCCAAGCGCCCAGCACACCCAGCAGGTGCGGCCAGGCCCCAGTGGCATGGGGCGGGGGGCACACAAGGACACCCCCAGTCCACATGTGCTGGAGAAGGAGGCTGGCACCTGCCTGGCACACCAAAGAAACTGCCCGGCATCTCTTCAATGAGCTGGTGTCTTGGGTGAGCAGGATGAATGCCAGGCCAGGGAGGGGCTCTCTCACTGAAGTCAGGACACCTGGAGATGCTCTGGACGCCTGTGTGCCCCACGGAAGGCCACATGTAAATCCCCAGGGAAGCCAAGGCCTGGGTAGGGGGGTGTAGATGAAGATACCTAAGACTGAGGACTGAGAACTCGAGCTGCAGACAGACACTGCCCGTCACACGCTGCCAGAGTCACTGCGAAATTCACATCTAAGATATAAAATGCTACATTTCTTCTGTGTCTGTTTACAGTCTGGGCTCCAGCCTCTGGGCCCAGAAACCAGAGTTGTTCCAAAGACACGGGGGCCCTGATGTCTGTGTTGATGAAAAATGCACAGCCTTAAAGTTGAGAGTTACGTTTCATTCAGTGGACTTTCTAAGATGTGAACCCGGGAGGCGGCCTCTCCGATTGCCCTGACAGACTGTTTCCAAGAGGTGGGGGAGGAGCCAAGACACGTAAGAGTTTTGCCACAAAGACCAGGTAGTCGGAACATCAGAAGATGACTGTTGATTAAAGAAAGAAGGCACCTCAAGTCAGGGACTCGAGCGCTTCCCTGCGTCTGGGAAGGCGCAAAGGCCTGGGCTCACTGAAGTCACTCCTTGATCTGCACGCTGGCTCTGCAGGGCCAGGGTCCTGTCCTTCCGCATCCTGAATCTGCTTGGGGGGCACCCCTGGGGTTGGCTTCAGAGGCCGGCTGCCTGCTTGTCAGCGTCCTGAGGGGGCGGGGGGAGCAGCTGGTGACTTGAGGCTGCAGCAATCTTTGTGTACGGATCTGACGGGCAGTGTTCTTCACTCACACCCGCTGGGCAGAACACCCAGCCTGCCCCACCGCTCGCCCCTCAAGCAGCGTGATGCCTGCCTTGCGGAGCACAGGGCTCAGTGCCTGGCTGGGAACTCCCTGGACAGGGTGGCTCTTGGCACCGACAACCAGGTGGTACTGCTGGGCGCCTGCACCAGCCGCTGCCGGAGGACACGGGAGCCAGCGGATGGGAGCCGGGGAAGGGAGGCCCCACACAGGCAGCTCACAAGGAAGTGCCTGAGGGTGTGTTCTAGAAGGGCCCAGGAGGGGAGGATGACCAGGGCCGGCCGGTCAGAGGGCAGGCCTTGGATGGCTGGCGTCAACCGAAGAGGGGCTACTTCGCCGATTCAGACGGGAGCTCGCGGGCGGGAGGCGGGCGCCAGCTCAGCCGGGCCTAAGGTCCAGCCCAGGCTTCCACCATCTCAGGGCTCCCCCGCCCCCCCCACCAGGAGCTTACCAAGATGCCCGCTCGAACTCCCGAGAAAGAGAGCAGGGCTCCCCAGCGCAGTGACCACACCGCCTCCATGCGCTCAGCCAGGACTCTGAGCACTGCTGAAGGCCAAGTTAGGCTTCGGTTTGCAAATTAAGCAAAGGCATTTCCAGATTCAACTTACACTTACGAGTGCACTGAAAGAGGGTGGGGCAGGAAATGGGTTTTGTTGGGTTGGTTTTCAAATGTGTGTTAAAAATGTGCTTAAAGCAAGGCTCCTCGTGAAGGGCACCCAGCAGATACACTGGCTCATTCTGGAAGAAGGAATGTGGTGCACAGCACAGACAAGAGGGCTAACCCCAGGACAGTGCTCCGTGGTGGACGAAGGCCCTTCCAGCCCCGCTCAGCCAGCACAGCGGGCTCACACACAGCGCTGTGCCCACACCCCGACCGCAGCCCGCAGAGCAGCAAGAGGGCGCTGACGCTGCAGGAGTAAGTCAGATTTCTCAGTGGGACCCTTGGGTCCCTTCGTGAGCACCCTGTCCCCATTCACCCCTCAGAAAAGGGGGGCGCGGCTTCCAGGCCTGGCAGTGTCCCTTTGGAGGCTGCCCGCACTGCGGGTCCCAGGTGTCAGCACCCACTGGCCGGCCCCTCGGTAGGGGCGTGGCCACACACCCCTTTCCTTACTTCCCACAGGCGTGACACCGATCGGGACACCCCCACGCTGTCTGGAGCACAGCAATTTGCTTTTCTGTTGTCCCCAAGCTGTAAACTGCCTCAGAGCTTTCCAGGTTCAGAGAGGCCCTCTCCCACCACGCGGCAGGTCAGAGGGCACTGGGCCACCGGCCACAGAGGTGGGCCTGGCCACCAAGGCCCCACTGAAGCCAAGGGCCGGGAGTGAGCCCTGGGGCCCCCTCCTGAGGTCACTCGAGGGAAGGACGCCACTGTCCCCGGTCAGCCCTGCCCCGGCACACAGCCACCTGACCCCAGGTGACAAACGGCCCTCCCCACAGGGGGAGCTGCCCCCACCCCGGCCCAAGCACGCCTCTCGGGAAAAAGAAATCGCAGCTGCTGCGAACGCTCCAGAGGCTTCACAGCGACGTGCAGCGCTTCCCTCTTGAGCTTGTGTTTTCTCGGCAAACACGACAAGACTTTCTTATCAGGAATCTACTCGGAGGCCGACCACAGGTGTGGTTTCAAAAAAATCACTCCTCCCGAGAACCAAGGGCTCGTGCTCAGGAACAGGCCTTCTCAAAACGAAGAGAACCCACTGTCTGCCCCGAGCCCTCAAAGCCACAAAGCGCCCAGCGTCTGCTCCGCGGGCGCCTCCGGTGCAGCGAGGACAGCCCGGGGGGGCCGAGGGGGCGCCGCCGGGGCAGCCACCTGCTTCCGGCCTTTGTCCCCGTTTGGGCAGTTGCCCCACTTCCACTGGCTGCAGCGGGGGCACCCAGACTCCCTCTAGGTCGGAGCTGACCCTCACAGGGACGCTGTCAAGCCTGAGACGCACCAGGGCCTGACAGCCCGCACCGGGCACCAGGCATGCCCCAGGGGTCCAGGACTCAGCGGTCAGCAGGGACTCCCAGCCCCTCAGGGTGCCATGAAGGCAGCAACCATCCACAAACGTTCCCAGAAGGGCTCCGCACACGACAGCAGCTGTAGAGAGCTGTGCACTCAAAAATCAGCCACAGCCGGAAACGGCACACCACAGCTCCGCAGCACTCACTTCCTCAGGAGGCGCGTGCGGAGGGAGTACGTGGCCAAGCGGACCATAAGGGCTCTCACACGAAAGGGCCTGCGCACAGGCAGCGCTCCGCCTCCATGTGTTTGGTACGGGCTACGGGGATGTGATCACGGAGAAGCAGCCAGACGGCAGCACCTCCGCGAAGCCTCCAGCCCGGGGCACAGGGCTCCCACGCTGTCCTCGCCAGCCTCAGCCTCAGCCAGGGACCCAGAGCCACTCTAGGTCAGCTGGTCGATTTTCAACACAAAGTTTAACCCATTGTTTCTAGCTTCTGGATTTAGAGAATAACTTCTCATAACATGGAGTGTTTCAAATGTCATCTCACCTAAGAACAAAAGTGCTTTCCTAAAAAACAGACAAAGATCATCAAACATTTTCAAAAACCTATACATCAAACTACAAAGTTCTCCTTGAATTCCATGCATCAATCAGCATTTTCCCCTAGCTCTTGTCTAAATTAAATCAAAGGTTTATCAAAATAATCAGGAAATATCTATTTGATTGTCATTTTTAAAATGTATCTGACTCCTCATTCATTTCCTCTTCTTTCAAGGCACGAAGGGGCGCTGAGAGCAGGCAGCCTCCGGGGATGGGCAGGGGGTCTGCCGACAGGCTGAGAGATACAGAGACCGGAAGAGGTTCAGAGTTTCTCGGGGTAGAGTGTGACGTGGACAACGCTGAGTCAATGTGCCGCACGTCAAGAGTGAAGACAGTCACCAGGAAACTGAGCGAGCTTCTCCCCCCAGGTCTGACATCACAAAGAGGAGTCACAAAGCTCCAGGCGCACCTACTCTTATGAGCATCCCACAAACACATAGGCTTTACCTCAGAACAGCCTGGGGGGCAGGGTGGGGTGGGGCGGGCCCTCGCCCTTCACCAAGAAGCACCTGAGGGCCTGGGAAAGCAGGGGTCCCAGGGGTGATGGGGTGGCCAGCTGACTCCCATCTCCTGTCACAGGTGAGGCCCCTCTCCAGGCTGGGGTGGGAAAAAGGGAACCAGATCTCTCAGGAAACTGAGAAGCAGGGCGTGAGAGCAGACTTCTTTTTGCTTTTCCATCCACTGTCCACCAGGGGCAGATGAGACAGAGTAGGGAAAATGAGAGGTTCTGGGAGGAAACGGGCGTCCAGCCTCGTGCAGAGAGGCCCACCGGAGGACCCCTGGGCGCTGGGACCCCGACGGGCTTGGGGCCAAGGGGTCAGGCGGGGGAAGGGCCAGGGGAGCCCCAGCAGCCCCAGGGAACAGCAGGCAGGTGCAGATCTGCTGCCGGGAATGAGGCAGGTGCTGGCGGGAGGGCCGAGGGGGCCAGTTACTTTGGTGGCTGAGCTTAGAGCTGCTCTGCTCTAAGCGCTGCCGCTGCCACTGCCGCTGGGAGACGTCGGTCGGGATACACTCCTGACATGAACACCAGCGCTTAGCTCAGCGAGAGATCAAAGGAAGCCGTCCACGCACCCGCGTCGCTCATACACCCAAACAAGCATGCCGACACAGAGGACAGCAGGGCGCAAGGTGCACCCGGGGCTGCGGGGCGGCTGTGGGAGGCGCCACTCCCACGAGCCGGATCCCCAGGCAGGAGCCGCCGGCTCAGGAGGGGCTGTGGTGCCCTCCGAGGGCCACCACCCAGCTGCACCTGCCACCCCACCACGTGTTCAGAACCGACTTCCTAGCTCAAAGGTTGACCCATGAGGACAACTCAAAGCACTCAAACTCGAGACACTGCGGGTCTGGCAAGCACGTCGTAGGCGGGAAAGCCGCTGTCCGCACACCGGGTGCGGTGACGAGCCAGCAGCGACAGGCTTGGCTCCTGTCCTGTGAGGTCATGAAGGCTCGGCAGGACTGGCCAAGGCCCCCTGCTCCTCAGACAAGCTCTCTCACCATCGATGGCATCCTGATACAACACACAAGCGGGGGGCTCCGAGAGAAAGGGTTGTTTCCGTGAGGCACCCTGGCGGCGGCGCCGTCGGCTGCCACACAGCCTCGGCAGAGCAGCGGTGCCAATGCTTTGCTGCCTGTCCCGTGTCCGTGTGTCAGGGCACTGACGGATGATAAAAACAGACACGCACTGATGCTGACAGCAGCAGGAAGGGGCAGGGGGGTAGCGCTCAGCGAGCCAAGGGGCGGACCTGCAGCCTCTGGGACCACGCAGTTGTCTTCCTGCGGGCGCCGCCTGGGCGGGAAGGGGCGAGGTGCCAAACCCAGGGGATGCTGCATGGAAACAACGACGCATGGAGCTACGGAAAAGGAGGAGGGCCCTTGAAAATGAGACTTGAGAGTAAGAACTAAAAATCTGGGGGCTGAGAAACTAAACACATACACCTTAAGTAGGCTCGATACTGCTTTTAAGTCTCCTGGGAATTGAACCGAGCTCCCGGTCCCAAACAAGTAAGTTCCACTTACGCTCAAGATTTTTATAATTTATTATGCAGGCAAGTGGGGAATAACCTGCCTTTTTAAAGTCACTGGAACAGTCACTTCAGAATGTTTGGGAAGTTTAGTTTGGGGAGAGAAAGAACGTCCCTAACGCTGGGCAGGCGCGAGCCGGCCAGCCGACAGACGGCCGTGGCTGCGGGCGTTACCTGCAGGCGGCACAGCCTCGCTTAAGCAGCCCGTAGCTCAGACCTCGGGAAAACCCAACACAGAGTAAAGCACATGCTGCTAGGCTAGCGTTTGGCAAGGAAAATGCAAAGCGACCTTTCCTCATTGTAAAAAAATGGTGACTATTTGGATTAATACAACTGATGGAAAAGAATCTGAAAAGAAAACGTATGTGCGTCTGTGTATGTATAACTGAGCTGCTTTCTGCGCCTGAAACTAACGTTGTAAATCAACTACGCTTCAGGAAAAAAAGAGAAATGAGTAACAAAATATATATATACTAAACACACCCTAGTCAGTTACATCGCTCAAAAAAAACCCTTCGAATCAAAGGACTGGGTTTATCTGACGAAGACACACAACTCTTCACTTCTCATCAAAGTGTACCTGAAGGGAACGAGAGAGTCAGGATCTGACTGAGTAAGAAGCCGGTGTTCGGTGCTCTGTTCCCAGACGGCCAGCGAGGCGAGGCCTATTCCGAGTCACCCACGTTTCACACGCTGGGCTCTCTGTTTCAAACGTTGCCACTTTCCGAGCGGCCCAAACACTCAACTGGACTGAACCAACTGAACCCCTGTTCGCGGTGACTGCTGACAAGGACCACTGCCACCACGGACGGGGAGGCTTCCTGACTCTGAGGCAGAGGCAGCCGTCACCCCGTCTCACAGACAGGAAGCCTGGGTGGCCGAGCTGGTGACAGGGAGTGACTGCGGGGCCAGGTCTGCACCCCTGCTCCCAGCCTCACCTCCCAGGACGCCTGTCTCCACGTCCGATGGAGTCCCGAGGGCTCCGTGCCCCACCGTTAAACTACCAGCGGGGGGAGGTGAACATCTGAACGGCTCACGGCCCTTCACAATGTTTGGGGACTTCAGTCTGGAGAGAGAAGGCACCGCCCTAATGCTGGGCTGTCCAGCAAGGCCAGCACTACCACTCAGCGAAAATGCACAGCATGACGCCAGAGTCCAACAAACTGCGCACAGAAACGCTGAAAAGCCACGGCTGAAACAAATCAGCAAGGAAACTCGGTTCTCTCTGCAAAGCTGCAGTTTGCTTGGACATTTTCCCACGGACATGCAATTAAAACCGACTGTGGGAAAAGTGAGTCGTGGTTAGAACGCTGCAGAGCCCAGCGAGGCGATGAAAAACGCCCCTCTCGCAAGAGCCTGAGAAGCCTTTCGACATGTAAGTTGGACACAGTCAGTCAGGAGCCCTCAGAGGAGGGCCCCACCGTCACCGTCAGCCCGATGCGACCTCAGCAAATAGCTCGGATGTGACACCAAACACAAAAGCAACAGACGGAAAAATTCAGCAGCCCTCATCGAAACTAAAAACTGTTGTGCTTCTGTGGGCACAGCCCAGAAAAGGAAAAGGCAGCTCACAGGACGGCACGGAGTATCTGCAAGCCACGCGCCTGATGAAAGCATCTAGAACACAGGGAGACGCTCACAGCTCACCAGTGAAGAGGCAAACCTCCCAACTTCGGAAGTGGGTGAAGGACCCAAAAAGACGCTTCTCCAAAGAGGATACACAAAACGGCCACTAAGCCCGTAAAAAATACCCGACATCCGCAGTCGTCAGGGAAGCTCAAATCAAAACTGCAGTGAGAGACCACCTCACAGCCACCAGGACGGGGAGAGTCGGAACGTCAGACAACAGCCGCTGTGGGCGAGGATGGGGAGACGTCAGAGCCCTCGTGCGCCGCGGGCGGGGAACAGTCTGACGGCTCCCCAAACGGTTAAACATCACGTCACCATGCGATCCAGAAACTCCACTGCTAGGCATACTTACACCCAAGACAGGCGAAAACGTACGTCCAGCCAAAAACCTAGGCAAGAACGCTCACAATGAGGCGTAACAGCCAAAAAGCAGCAATCAATCAACGTCCATCAGCAGATGAACTAGCCAAGTGTGGCCTGTCCACAGTGGAGCAACAGAAAGGGCCGAGAGCGGACACAGGCTGCCGCGTGCAGGAACCTAAAACGTGCTGAGTGAAACAGCCAGCGCGGGAAGACCGAGCCCCGTCTCGTCCCGGGTAAACGCACGGCCGGGGCACACACCGCAGAGACAGAAAGCGGACTGGCGGTTGCCCAGGGCTGGCGAGGGGGTGGTTATGGGCAGCAGGGTCTAACCCCGACCGCGCTGGGGGCGCTCCACCCTGTGGATACGCTGAAACTGCGTGCACTCGGCGCACAGAGCTGCCACCAGCCGTCGGGGGAGAGGAAACGTGCCCCTCCCCGTCCTTATTAGTCGCGAGGCCAGAAGCCCTGTCCTTTGTCTTTCCGCCCCAGAAGCCTGACCCTTTCGTCACAGTTCACTGGCAGGCCTGGGACACCATCTGCTGCTCGGGCCTCGGTCTCCCCATGCGAGGAGGCCTGCACTGCCATGTGCTGAGCCCGGGCTCCGCTCTGCCCACCGCGAAGCCCCGCGGCCAGCCCTGGAGCATGCCCCTCCTCCAGGACGGAGTGGGCGGCCCAGGGGCCTTCTTCTCTCCAGGTCCCTGGGGGGCACCCAACCCTCCTACCTCTGAGAGCAAACTGCCTTTTCCAGTCTCCTGTGCTGTGCTCCTGCAGGGGCAGGGACGGCAGGGCTGGCCAGGTGGCCAGGGTCCCCAGGCCCAGCACAGCGCCGCGGGCGGGAGCTGAAAGGCACATGCAGAAGTGAATGGAAACATCGCAAGAGGTCCGCTCAGCTGTCCCTTCGAGACAGACGCAGGGACAGAGCAGCAGCGCTTTGGCTGGGACACCAGCTGGGACGCTGGGCAGTAACGTTCCCAAAGATGCGAGTCTGGCTGGGATCAGCCAGCTAACCAGCCCGTCAGCTTCGATGTAAACTACAGGGATGACAGAAGCTACCTTCACAGTGAGAGAAAGAACCTCACCTGCCTACTTCAAGCAACACTAACCAAACCAAGCAAGGAGACTGCCGGTGCCAGGATGCCCGCCCCAGCCAGCCCTGGCCCCCAGGGCTTCCTCGTGGGCATGGAGCACAGCTACTCGGGGACTCGGCAAACCGCAGCCCAGGGGCCGCTCGGCAGCACGGGGTCCGGAGTCCCTGGGCCGGACTAAAGCGACCTCCCGCCTCCCAGGGCCTTCCGGGCCTGCCCTCCATGTCACTGCCCTTCCCTCGGGTGTGACGGGACCTCAGGAGCACTGACAGCCCTTTCTAGTTACTTTTATTTTTTGATTGATGTGCAGATAGTTCACACTGTTGCATTTCCTTGTGCAGCACGGTGATTCAGTTTTATATGTATTTCATATGCAATGTATGTACTACGTATGATGTATATTATATCTTGTGTGTGTGTGTGTGTGTGTGTGTGTGTGTGTGTGTATTTCTGCCTTTTAAGTTAGGCCTTTCTTACAAGAAATCTTTTCAAAGAGCCATGTCCTGAAGTGATTCTGCAGCAGAACAGACCCGAGGCTCTCCCGGAAACTGTACACGTTCCCGTAACTGTGATGCCGTCCCTCTGGCCACAGGATCGCAGGGAGGAAACCAGCGAGGCGCAGGGGGAGCCGGCATCACCCCGCTTACTGAGGCCCCGGGTGGGGAAGGGAGGAGGAGCTGGGCGGAAGCCACCCCAGCCTGCAGCCCAGACCACCCCCGACCACCAGGACGTGGCCGGCTGGCCTTCTGAGGCTGTCCCTGGCCAGTGTCCCCGCGCTGGATGCCGGGCTCCCGGCAAAGCCCCGCTGCTCACTGCTGCTTTCCTCACATGTGGTTTGATTGACGCAAATCAAGAAGCAAGCAAGTGATTCATAATTGTCCAAGCACAGGGCGCACACAGGGATGGCAGGAGCTCAAGCCTGCTGAGTCACCGAGAAACAGCCCAGTTCCCGCAGGCACTGCTGGCCTGAACTCTCACACACATGCGTACACACGGGCTCCCACAGGGCTCCAGCGGAGACAGAACAGCCAGACTCCGGCCCTGCAGCAGGCGGCCCAGCCAGGGGGACAGGAAGGGAGAGGTGGGTGGCGGTGGCGACCACCCACCCTGGGACCGGCCAGCTGTGCCTGGGTGCACGTGGGCAGGGCACACAGGGTCGTGGGCATGGGTGCCCTCGGACACCGGCTCCAACCTCAGCCCCAAGCTCCCTGGTCCTCGGTCCCACTTCCCAGTGCCTGGCCAGCTCCCCCTAGGCAGACAAAGGAGCACGTGCGAGGCTCAGAGGGCACGCAGTGCAGGGATGACGGGGCCCCGCGGAGTGTGGGGGCGGCAGCAGGGGGCTGGAGGACCACGCGGGGCCATGAGGGCCCCTGGGCGCACTCCTCCACAGGTAGGGAGAGCCACGGAAGGGCCTGGCACAGGAAGCCACCTCGTGACGGGAAGATCATGCCGGCGGCCACGCAGAGAAGGCCAGAGACACCAGGCCAGGCGGCAGTGGCTGTGCTGGTCCGAGGAAGACGAGGGAGGCCTGACCTACAGCACTGAGCCAGCCCCGGAGGAGGAGGAGACAGAGTGAGAAGTATCTCTTAAGAGACAGCATCAAACCAGGCGTGTGGACCGGGTTTGCCCTGCTCCCCGCCTCCTCTTCCCTCCGTCCCTGGTGCAGGGCTGTGGGATCACGGCTCCGGGTAACTGGACTCCAGGCCTCAAGCACAGCTGGCGGCGGGAGAAGGTACCCCCAGTTCTGGTGTCTGATCTGCAGCGCCATCCAGGAAGCCCTGATGGACCCCCCCCCAGGTGGGCAATGCCCCACCCTGCCATAGGTGCCTTCCCCAAAACTGATGCAGGCACGACGGAGAGACAAGGCCCCCCAGCTGGCGGTGAGGCTCTGAGCAGACAGGTGCCCCTCCCGGGACACGCTCCGGCTGCAGGGGTGACGGAGGAGCAAGTCCAGGGAGGGGCAGAGGGCGCCCCGGCCTGACCACAAGCCTCGGAGGTGGGCCCGTGAGTGAGTGGTCAAGGCTGGGGGCCATCTTCACTCTTGCAACTTCTGTCACCAGCCCACAGAACACCCCAACCCTGACCCTTCGGGAGCCCAGCACACGCGCCCCGACACGCACCCCTCTGGCACATGAGGACACCTTCAGCAGTCAGCTCTCTGGCGCCCTCCCTGCAGCCCGGAGGCAGCAGCCCTGCCTTCCTGGGGCCCCTGTCTGCCCCTGTCTGCCTCCGTCTGCCCCTGCAGACAGCCCCTGGGACACAGCCGGGACTCAGCACTGAAATCAGGCAGCCTTGGCCATTCTCCTCCGTTTGGGGCCCCTTAAATAAAAGCAGGGGTTGGTACAGCCCCCTCTGTGTTGCAGGGCTGCTCCTCTCCAGACATGGGCAGGGCTGCATGTCTGCTGCTGGAGGGATGAAAGAAATCACGCAGAACCTCGTCCGCCTGGCTGGGGAGCAGCGAGCCCCGCGCCTGGGCTCCAAGGGCTCCCCGGGCCGCAGGCACGGCCCACTCTCCGCTTCCTGGCTCCGTAGGCCTCCTGAAGGCGCAGGGTGAGGGGCCGGTGCCCGGAGAGCAGGTGGGCAGAGGATAAGGTCCCCCAGGCCGACCTGAAGAGCAGGCCCAAGCAGCCATGGGGCCAAGGCTCAGGGGCCGTGGCGGGAGGAGCGGGAGGGGGCACACCTGAGGCCTCCCACACGCTGACCTCTCCAGCTCGACTGCAACCGCCTCTTACCCCCTGGCACACCCAAAGGCGACTTTCATGATACCCTTCATGAAGTTTTATGGAACACGCCAAAGCAGAGCCCCTGTTTCAGGGCTGTTTCTGGATGCCCACTAGCCTGTGCTGACCGCTCTGCAGGCGCCGCTGGGACCACCAGGGCGGGCCTGGGCCGCTTAGCAGGCCACTGCGGCCACAGCCGGCCGCCCCAGAGCCCTGGCCCTCGGCTCCCGCCATCCCAGGGCCCGCGGGCGGGGCCACCCGGGGCCAGGGCAGCCTGAAGTCGCTCCCAGCGCTCGGGCTCTCCAGTCTGGAGGAAACAAATAAAACAGACAGCTTCTCTCCCAGGGGCCACCTCCACACCCAGCGCCCGTGGGCTGAGGCCACCTGGAGACCGTGGGGTTCCTGAGAGATCGGTGTGCGTTCACCCCTGGCTCCAGACCGTATGTCTTCAAACCCTCCACGATGGAAGGAAAAGAAAGAAAAACCGACTAGCCAGAGAGCGTCAGGCCAAGGGGCAAGGAGGGGTGGGGAGGGGCTGGGAGGGGGTCTCGGTTAATTGTGAGTGAGCCCCTGGGGGCGGGGTGGGGATCCCAGGAGAGGTCCCTCACCAACCTGTATCTTCTGCAAGGCTACCAGGAGCATCTGCACTCATTTAAAAACTGCTTGGCAATCTCATTTACAAAGGAGAAAAAAAATGCTTAATAGTCGAGACACATAAGGTACCACTTTTCAGTCAAAGTCACTTGCCAGGCCTTCTCCAACTTGCCCTCTAAGAAGGTTCTAGACCCTTCCTCAAAATTGCTTCCCTGCCGGTATACACGTACGCAGCACTCTTCCTCTTGAAAGGCGAGAAGGGCAAAGCGGGTGTGTGTGGCCACACACCCCCTCTGCCTGACCCCCAGGGAAAGGGGCCTGAGGTGCTTTCACAACAGCGTGGCCCCCACACACCACTGCCCCCTCCAGATCTCAGAAAGCTGATCTCAGAACATTTTCAAATTCAAAAGTAGCCTTTACTTGTGCAGTCCCCTGTTGGACTTGCCCCTCGAAGGTGAGGCCTGCAGAGGGGATTCCAGCTCTTATGTGGTGAAAATTCCCAGTGGCTGAATAAATGAATTATTAGTGATTCAGTGAACAGAATGTCTACCTGGCACCAAGCCACAAGCTTATACTCAATCCCTTAGCCTTACAATAAACGCAGGAGGTGAGACATTTATACCCATCTCACAGATGAGGAAAATCGAGGCTCAAAGAAACTAAGTATGCTCCCCATTTCTAAGCAGCGAGGCTGGGATTCGGACCAGGCCTTGCTGACTCCAAAGCCAGTCTCCCTCACTGTCCCGGCAGAAACCAGAGTCCTCTGCCCCGACTGAGCAGGAGGAAGACTGCCCAACCAGAAGGTGGGGGAGTGGGCAAGTGCAGGGGGGAGTGAGCTTGAAAAAGAAGCCAGATCATCAGCAGCAAAAGCAGAAATTCTCCAGCGCAGCAGCCACCGGGCCTGACAAATGAAGGCCTCCTGTGCGCACGTGACGAGTAGGCCCTGAAATCTGCCGGGCAGCCGGGCCACAGGGGAGAAATGGGAAGGCGGAGAAGTGAAACGTCTCCGCACCCTCCCCAGAAGAGCCGTGGATGGGGCCGCGCCAGGCTGCGTAATTGAACAGAGGCGTTCATCCTGCGAACGAGAACAAGCGCCGAGCCCTCTCGCTGGGCTTCTCCGTGCCTCCTGGACTGTTTACGAATGCTTTAAATGAGGCCAAAAGCTGCGAGCGCAGCACTTCTGGACTTCCCTCCACACGTCTCAGAATCAGTAGGGCTGGTCCGTGGAGAGTGTGTGCCCCCCTCTCAGGAGCGTCTCCTATGACATGAACCAAAGGGAAGGGGACCCTGGGACCCTCTCTCCAAAGTGCACTTGTCTCCACGAACTCTGGGATTCCAGGCTTGTCGGCTAAGGAGCTGGTCACATGCTACGAACATTCTTACAGACCCGAGACACACGCAGCTCTGCTCTGTCAGCCCTGGGAAACGTGCAGGTCAAAAAGAAAACAGAACAAACCAAATCACGCCATCCCGACATGACTGCTTTACACTCTGCATTGTAATTATGCTGACAGCCCCAGCGCAGGGACAAACCCGAGGGGCCAGAGAAAGCCAGCCACGGACCCCCGAACGCCTCTGTCCCAACCCTACGAGAATGTGGAGGAGGGGACCTGTCTCCGGATGAGCACGTCTAGGCCGAGCCCGCCGGTCCCCCGGAGCACAGCCGGGCGCAGAGCACACGACAGACAACACCAGGGCCGCTCACCCCCCTCCGGCCCCCACACGGGGCACTCACAGCAACCACGGAGGCGGGGGAGGACACCCGCCCCGCGGGGGGCCTGCCGGCACCTTCCAGCCGGCACACCGAGCACCTGGCTGACTTCGGAAACGTCCCCCAAGGTGCCCACTGTTATCAGTTGACCACAAGAGTCTCCCAACTCTTGTCCCTGTGTGTGCACGTATGTGTGTGTGTGTGTCTGTGTGTACACCATCTTAAAGACAAAATGTGCTCTCTCTCCAGGCACGTCTTCATCCATGAGTGGTCCACGCACACGCGGCTCTGCGGCGGCGGCCAGGGGCTCCGGAAAGTGCAGCCCAGAGCCCGCTCTCCAGAATCTGACGGTTCCCTGAGGCGCGGTGGGAGCAGCATTCAAGGGGACGGAGCCGGGGAAGCACCTGCAGAGGAGCAGGTAGGGCTGGGCCTGGAGAGGCTTCTCTGGGGAACTGAGATTTAGGTCAAAACCTGAACAAAGGGGAGTCCCCAGGGGTCCCTGAGGTCAGGAGGGAGGGATTCCCGCAGGGGGAGTGGCCGGGGAGAAGGCCCGGAGGCTGGGAGCCCGGTGGCTGGAGTCGTGGTGCAGACACGCTGGAGCACTGGTCCTTAGCCATTGTCAGGGTTTGGGAGGCCACTATGGCCCAGCGAGAAGGGCCCTGACACACCTGGGAGTTTGCCACACACACATGTGCACACATACACGCACGAGTTAAGGACCCGAGAGCAGACGGAGACCCTGCACGGAACAGCCAGGGAGTGTGGTCTTCAGCACCTGTCCCTCTGTTTTCATGTTTCAGGGCTGCATTTAGCTGTAAGGTTGTGTGATTTCACCTTCATGAGGACTGAGCTGGGCAATCGGCCATTCAGAGCCCATGGGGGCAGCACCTGGCTGCCCGGGGAGACGTGGACGGAGAGAAGCAGGTGAGACCCACAGAGCTCTGGACGAGGAGCCCTAGGAAGGGGTGACCAACTGCACACGGGGGCCAGTGAAAGAGGAAAATGCAAAGCACCCCCTGGACTCTCAGCTGAACATCTGGGCAGGGGGTGGGGCCGAGCAGGGACAGGAGGGGCCGGGTGATGCTGCCGTGGGGACGGGGCTGTGTCAGCTGTGGAAGTGGGTGCCAGCAGCACGGCAACACCCCTGCTGCAGGTGAGGGGCAGGTGTGGCAGGGACAGTCCGGCCACTGCAACTCCATCTGCTGCCACCACACTCGTGCAAACGTCAAGCACTGCAAGTGCCCCTGACGTCCATGTTCCCCGCCTTCTCACCGAGGAGAACTGGAAGGAGTCCCCTGGAGTGGCCACCGAGGACAGGGCATGGGGGACCCCAAACGTGACTTCAGGGAGCTGACTGTGAATGGGAGACAGGACACTGGCGGTAGGCGGGCTGCACTCTCAGGACGTGGCCCGAGGGTCCTAGGCTCTGACTCCTGGGTGTGAGGGCAGGAGAGAACTGGGCGCGGCGAGCCAACCCGAGGACGCAGCGTCGAGGAGCCAATGCTGGGGCCAACTGTGGCTGCTGGAAGCTCCACCAAGGGGCCCATGTGGAGGCTGGAGGTGAGCATCACAGGATGTCTCCCTGCCGAAAGAAGGGGCAGCACTCCCCACTGCCCCCGCCGCAGCTCCCTCCTGGGTAGGCCGATCAGGTGCCCTTGGGCGTCCACACCCAGAGAAGAGAGGCAGGAGGCCAAAGGCAGGTGAGAGCCGAGGTCACGGTCACGGCTGCGCGAGGCTGGGCCGGTGTGCACAGAACAGAAGCTGGGTGGCTGCAGGATGGAGGTGGGGCCAGAGGACTTGCAGGAGTCCAGAGACCCGGGGCCCCAGGCGACCTCACCTCCCAGTCTGCCCTGTCACTGCTGGGACAGTGGGGCATGGAGCGTCCGTGGCCCGAGGTCCTGCAGAATGTGGAGGAGAGAGACCCGCACCAGGGAAGGCCGGGTCCACCGTGTTTTTCAGTGTAAGTGATGAGAGCATATTTAGAAGCTCAGGAGGAAAGTCAGAGACGAGAAAAATGAGAGGGTTGTCACGGCGAGAGGAGGGAACAAGACCAAAAGCAGGGAGGATGCCCACATGCCATGCAACGGGCAATGCAGGCCCCACCCGCCCCTCTGCGGCCACCCCCAGGGCACCTAGAAGGCCCCGCTCAAGGTCAGAGGGCAGGAAAGGGGGCAGAGAAAGCGTCTGGGAGTGGGGGCCGACACTGGACGGGACAGGTGCTGAGGATGGAGGGCGAGCGCTAGGTGGGACTGGGGAGCACTGGCAGCGCACACCTGCTTGGGAAGGGGCGTCAGGGAGACGATGGATTGGAACCTGGGCTGGAGTTCCGCCAGGTGAGCGGGACTGTGAAGCCAGTGGGACCAGGGCAGCCGCCAGGGAGGATGTGGAAGTCAGCTTTGGGGGAGGGAGGTGGGGGAGGTGGGGGAGGAGGGGGCTGGGGGAGGAGGGAGGGAGGAGGGGAGAGGGAGGGACAGAAGGGCTGGAGGCCGGGCATGTGAAACACTGGAAACTTGCTCCCCTGAGGGTGTGGCCGGGGTCAGCCCTACAGCTCCTGTGCTGTGGGGAGCCTAGACTCCGAGTACAGTATCGAGCCTGCGGTGTCGCTGGGCTCACTGGCAGTGAAGGGACCCTCCAAGGAGCCGGAAACCGGAAGACCTTCGCAGACACTGTGTCTCACAGTGAAGGTTCGTGGCGACCCTGCACGGAGCCTACCGGCACCGCTTCTCCAGGCGCCTCTGCTCACCTCGTGTCGCTGTGTCACACTTTGATCATTCTTGCAATATTTCAAGCTTTTTCATTATTATGATGTCTGTTACAGGGACCTGACTCGCTGAAGGCACAGAGGCGGTTAGCGCTTTTTAGCCACGTAGCATTATTTAATTAAGATCTGCACATCGTTTGATTAGAGGGAGGCCGTGGCCTCGGTGAGCACCCAGCGGTGCTGGGCTCAGGATGCGGGTTCCGGGCGCCATCGGGGACTCCCCGAGGGGTGATGGTATCCCAGTGGCGTGGAGGTCCTGCCTGAAGAGAAGCATCCTTCACTTCAACCCCTGTGTTTCCCACATGTCAGGACCAACCACACATGAGCTCCCAGCCAAAGGCAAGCGAACACACAAGGAAATAACTAAAAGACAGCAACGACATCAAAGGGCAGGGCAGACAGCTCAGGCGCTTGTGTTACTGGAAACAGAATACAGAATCACCACTTCTGAAGTTTAAAAAACACATTGTGTGTTTTATCCACCTGTGTGCATTTTTCTGTATGTGCGATTTGAGTTAATGAAAAATTTACTAAGATAACTGAAACAAATCAAGAAATGAAAAAGGAGGAAGTTACAAAACTGTCAAAATGAATCGTTCTGACAAATGAACAAAATAGACTTTCAAAAATAAAATTGATGAATTAAAAAAAATTCATTGATGAATTTTAAAATTGGATGGTGAAAGCATTAGATTCTATACAAAACCAAAAAGAAAATTAGGTGAGTTAGAGGACAATTATGAAGAAATTAATTGAAGAGACGGAGGCAAAATTAAGAATTGAAAATATAAAGAAAGTTGAAAAACCAGGAGGAGTGAAATGAGAAGGTGTCACGTCTGTCTACTCGGGGCCCCGGGGAGGCGGGGAGGAAGAAGGAAGCCCCGTCTTTCTGCTCTGCCTCAGGCTGAACGGGGCTCGGGGCCAGCACAGGCAGACGAGGAAACACAACAGCAGCGAGAGGAAGGAAGCAGCACCCTTGTCACCACGGTTCACACAAACCCTGAAGACCTACAGAAAAACTGTTAGGAGTGGTAAGGTTTTAGGAAAGTGACTGGACATCAAAATAAAATACAGAACCAACTGCATTTCCATACAGTACTAGCAACAGAAGACTTAATTTAAATAAAAGATTACATCTATAACAAGGGAAAAAACCCTAGAATCTACTGAAGAATAAATTCAATGTAACATGTGCAAGGGCTTTCTGGAGAACATTACAAAAATCTACTGGAAGACATGCAAGAAGATCCAGTCAGTGAAAAAAGCAGCGTGCAAAGAACGGGGAAGATGCCGTACTGCCAAGACGCCAGTGCTCCCCAGATTTGTCCACGGTGGGAGTTCGACTGGCACCCTGGTTTTTTCAAGGAACCTGTCCAGCGCACTCGGTCTGGGACACTCGCAGGAGGGGCAGGCAGGGAGGCACGGCAGAGCTCAGACAAGAGGAGACGGTGCCAAACAGGCTGGGGACTGGCTCCTGCTCAGTGGAAGGCGGCAGAGGGGCCAGAAACAGCCCAGATCCGACAGATGACCGAGCGGGCAGTGGGCTACCCTGCGGAAAGGGAGCAAAGCTTCCTGCACTATGGTTATCAAAGTGGGAAGGGAAAACGAAGCTGGCGCCTGCCCTGCACCGTACACAAACCCACAGCCTTCCACCTGAGAGACACAGCTTCACCAGCTACAGGAGGAAACATACTACGTTACCTTTATGACCTTGAGTTTCTTGTTGCTGTTGTTTTTCATAAGCATTAACTACAAAAGGAGTGGCTTTTTTTTTTGGCTTAGGCAAGTTGTAATTTCAGGGGAACAATTTTTGCCATCACCTTTTTGTGCTATAACATCTACGTGTGTGTGTGCGCGCGCGCATGTGTGTGTGTATTCCCAGACAAAGCAGGCTACCTCAAACGTTTTAAATAACGTTTTTTCCTTCTTCTTTTATTAAGCCTTTACTGAATTCCCACCATGGGCCCAGCACTGTGCTGAGACAAACAAAAGGACCCTTAAGAGTCAAGGAGACAGGCAGCATGCGGGGGGCAGTGGAAATCAAAGCAGAAGATGCCGTGACCAGCTGACCCCCGCACCGGCGCAGCAACCCCGCCGACAGGCCCCGTCCTCGCCCACTCCGACACCAGCCCGCAGGGAACTGACACAACTCCCCAGGGTCACCCAGCCCAGGCGGGGGGCCCAGGACTCCAACCCCTGGAGGCTCTGCCCAGCCCCTGAGAATGCTCCCTGCACTCACTCGGCTCCCTGCCCCCCGCACGCAAGCCCACACTGACTCCTGCGGCGCAGACACCCTTCCCTCACGCCAAGGCCCGTCCTCTGGGGGCTCACCGCTTGTTATTTTAAAAGTTCTTTACTCCACGTTTCAACTTTAGGTAAAGCGAATTAGAGAGCGAGGTGACGGGGCTCTGCAGCCACAGGGAACGTGTGCTGTTCTCCAACCAGAGCGCCCCAGACCGAGAAGGCCGTCAAGAGCCAGTACAAGTTCAGACTCCAAGAATCAGCTTCATCAACAGATGAATTTAATTTAAATTCTCAAATGGATCAACAAATTTTACTGAGTTTAATTCATCATTTCTCTTCCAAATGTGAGCTAACATTTTCCGAATTGTCAGATCTTACTCTCATGAGAGTCCCTGTCTTCTGAGTTAACTCCTTGACTGTAACAAAGCCAGGCCCTGGGGACGCCCAGCGCCATGACTCTGGGACACCCAGCAGCAGTGACATAGGACACACTGAAGCAGTGACATGGAGTCACCAGCAGTGATGACTACACGGCACACAGGGCAGGACAAAAAGCAGCCCACGGCACCTGCTTGAAGGACCCGTCTCTGTGGGGAGTGAAACCCATGGCCCCGGGAGCCTTCAACGTCACTCAGTGTTTGGAAGGACACAGGATTCGGAGGGAAGGTATTCAGAGCAAGCAGACGGACAGGCAGGCCGGGCCAGGGCCAGCTGCAGCAATGGAGAGTTGTCTACACACACGTGTGCATGCACACACACTCACACATGCATGTGTGCACGCGTGCGCACTCACGCACACACACTACGTCCTGTTACTATGCTGTCTCTGCATGGCCACTGCGAAGGGGAGGGGCTACAGTACTCATTCAGCGACTATTCACCGCACAGGGAAGACTCAGGTTGAGGTTTTACTTTAAGGGTTTTATACTTTGTTTTATTTATGACAGATGAAGAAAGGAGAAAAGCAGCTCAGAAGCCCCACCTCAGCCTGCTGGTGTCACAGAGGACAGACACAGCCCCACATTCCAGCTGAGTGCTTCCAAGCAGAAACTCAAGTTCTAAATGAAGAAAACCCTGGCAGAACCATCCCTAGGGCCCTCCTGGACACCGTCCTCGTCCAGCGGCCTGTTCCAAGTGCCAGGGGTGTTGCAAGAAAACCAGAAACCATGGCAAGGAAAGAAGGTTTTAGGTCCTCGCTGCCTGCCAGAGCTGGGCCCGGCCGGCCAGGGCCAAGTGCAGGGCTGGGGGCCGGCCACGCTGGCCAGAGGACAGGCCCTAACAGCTGTGACACCAGCCGGGTGTGCTGAAAATAGCCGGTGTTTGTTTATGTCGCCTGTGTTGAGAGAGAACCTCACAGCCCTGGCGGAGGCTGGGGGGACACTGGGGCGAGGGGTGTGGGGGACACCCACCCAATACTGAGGGCTCGAGACAGCATCGTCAGAGGCATCTGTGGGGCCAGTGGATGGCTCGGGGAACGACGGAATTCAACCGCTCCTTTCTGGAATGGTGGCTCTGGGTGCCAACGTGCAGGAAGGCCCGGGAGGGCCCGAAGCCAGCCCGCTGCCGAGACCTCGCAAAGGAAAACAGCTCTGAAGGACAACCTGCAATTAACACAGGGACAATTATCTTCCTAATTTAGGTTAATTTCTACTTCGCAGCGCTGCGTGGCAGGTGGGGGCAGCGTGCAGACATCTATGTGGGTGCTCAGCAGCTCCTTCTTCCAAGGCCACACGTTTGAAACCTCATAAGAAGATTTAAAACATCCACCAGCACCTTCCAGAAAAAGGGCCTCAGCTCCAGAGAGTCTGCCCAGCTCTGAACCCGGGCTGGGTGCCTCTGCAGGAGAACAGAGCCTTCACTCGAAGAGCTTCTCAGAGCTCTGCTCCCAGAGCCCAGTCCTGCCCAGGGGGCAGGGGTGCGAGGGGCCTGCTCCCCCCGCCGCGGAGCAGGCAGGCAGGTGGGCCCGGGCTCGGGGCTGTGCGGTGAGGCGCCCGGGGGCCCAGCAGCGCTGGCGGGGGCCCCCCCCAGTACACCTGTGCAGGCGGCCCAGCGAGCCCCGCCAGCCGCCCGGTAAACAAAGGGCTCTGGCTGCTCTTCAGGGCGAGGACAGAACCCTGTCAGCGTTTGTTGTTTGTTCGCAGAGTGACGCAAAGGCCAGCGAGGGCACCCGTGCTGAGAAGGGCAGGAGAGGATAAACACCTCCGGCCCGGAGCGCAGCAAGCACTAAGCCAAGGAACCTGCCGGGCCGGCCTGGACCAGAGCCCAGGCCTCCGCCGGTGCAGCCCTGGGCCCCACAGGGGCTGAGAAGTACAGGCCCCCCGCCCCTATTTAAAAATCTCTTTAGTTCCAGAAGAGCAGATAACAGGATCCTACCTGGACATTAAACAACGGGCCGGTCAAATAGCGTGTGCAATTCAGAACACCCCGATTTCCCTGCTGCCAGCTGGGGGGGGGGGGGCGGGTAACGAGAGAGGGAAGATACTGGCTTTGTAGTCGTCTTCTCTTTTTTTTGGAATGGGGTAGGGTGGAGGCAAGCTCCCAGGAGCCAGGAGGCCATGTTTCAGGTGGATTCTGAGAGCCCAAGAGCACTCAAAGCAGAGCCCACGTAGGGCACCCGGGAGGAAAGAGACCCTCCCAACCTAGTCGCCCTCCAAACAACAGGAAGAAAGGCCCTTTAGGTGCAGTTATACTGTGAAAAAATAATAATAATGAAAAGGAGCTGCACATCCCTCTAGAAATAAAACGGGGCTGACCGCCTGGCCTGCCCGCCTGGCCTGCAGGCCCCGGAGCCGCCACCAGCCAGCCCTGGAGACGGCTTCTCCTCAGAGCTTCCTTCCCAGAGAGTGTCCAGGCGCTCCCTGGGCTGTGGACCCCCCAGTCACAGACTGGAGGCGGCTGGTATTTAGGTTCCAGGGCCAGCCTTCCCTGACCAGCTTTTCAGGGAAGTAAGTGTAAGCACCTTGTAAGACCCTGGGTTCCAGAAAAGCCCATTTTAGAAGTGCCACCCTGCAACCCCCAGATGGCTGCGAACCCCTGTGGGTAGCTCCCACGCCCACAGAGACCAACTGGCAGAACAGGGGGCCACATGGGGCCTCAGACATGGGGCCTTGGCAAGTGGCTTCCGCAGCGCGGCCCTCCTTCTGCACCCAGAGCTGGGAAGACGGGTCCAGCAGGGGCAGGACCTGATGACAGCAGAGGTGCGGGACGGCCACAGGGGGGGCTGCGGGTTAGGACAAGCCAGTGGAGGAGCCCAGTGTCCCCAAGCATTCCCGTAAAGGGATGGCCCCATCCCTTCTAGTGAAGTGGCCCCACCACCACACAGGGCACACAGGGCATGACCACTGCTGCCCCCAGCCCACCGCCCTGACCTTCAGGCCCCAACCCTGCACGGAGACACCCAGACACACGGTCCAGGTGTGCATCCTAACACATCTAACTGGACAACGTGAACACCACGAGGGCAGGAACACCGGTGCCATCCTTCCCCAGGTGGCTTTAGTGGGAAAACATCCCACAGCAAGTGCCTGCGAGGCACCTGCGAGGGCGCAGGCGTACTGAAGGCAGCAGGAGGACCTGAAGCATCCAGGGCCAGTAGGAAAGGAATGCAAATTTACCAGAAGTCATTTCTAGAAAGAGCTGGGCCGTTGGAACCGTCCACCGCCCCCACTCCCACCCTCAACTTCCTGCCACAGGAAGAGCAGGTGCCCCCGCAGCTGGGGGCTGGTCACAGTCCTGCGCCCCATCGCCCCGCGGGCTCCAACCACCAGCCACACGTGGGCCCCCCGAGGGAAGGTGAGCGAGCCAGGCCCTAAGGCTGGGGGCGGGGAGCGAGTTGTGGGGGACTGTCCCTGCTTCCGGGGACAACAGCAGCCCCCAGCTCAGCTCTGCGCTTCCCAAAGGCTCCCCGGCAGCGGCGGGAAGGGTGACGGGGAACCGCAGAGGCAGTGGGCGCAGAGAAGGCTTAGAGAAGGCGGAGAGAGGAGACAGACTCTCAGGGGAAGAACAGCCATATCCAGGGAAACTGAGGAAGCGTGGAGGGTGGAGGGAAAGAGAGCAGTCCTGCAGACCAGGCTGCCCGGTCTCTTCTGGGAGGGAGGAGCAGTGGAGGGAACGGTTCATGACACAGAGCCGTGTCCACGGGCGCCCCAGCGTCCCCGTGGGCAGGGCTCCGGCGGAGAGCAGGGCTGGACACGAGGGGCGGCCGGGCTCCGGCCTCGGCATCTCCCTCAGGGACACCGTGAGCACCGCTGCTCACTGCTGGAGCCCCCGGGACAGCAGGGCCGGATACCTGTGCTCCTGCTCTTACCGCACAACCAGCCCGGAAGACTGCTGTCCAACAGCGGAGAAGGCGCCAGGCCGGCTCGGGGCCGCCGCCTCGCAGCACAGCTCACGTCGGGACCACTCGCAAAGGGTCCCCTCCTTACAGCGGCGGGCCGCTAGACACGAGCAGTGGGCGGGGGCACCAGACCAACGGTGGGGAGCCGCACGTCCTGTGACCTCCGGGGGCCGCGGGGCAGGCAGAGGGAAGCGGGGACCTCCAGGCTGACAGCAAACCACACATTCTGGGGTGACGAGGGTCCTGAGGCAGACAAAGGTGGGAGGAGGCAGGAATCTCCAGCGTCCAATGTGACTTTTGCTCACTATGCCCTCAGCACGATAGAACCAGCCTTGCAGGTTAGAAGTACTCGTCTTGCACCGACACTGATGCTTCTGATCCAGACTAAGGACAGACACCCCTCCTGCCCTGGGGAAGGTGGGCGAAAACCAGGAAACGCAACCCCAAACCCCTCTCTCCCCGGTGCACATTCAGCCTGTTTATTCCTACACCCCATACAGCCAGCTCGCCAAAGAAACTCAGGGCAGCTCCCACCGGAGTCCGCCCGCTCGCCCCCGGGAGCGGTCTTACCCCTGACTAATCCTCGCTTTGCTTTCTTGGCCTCTGTGTCTCGTCTCTGAATTCTTTCTGGGACGAGACAAGAACCTACTCTCCAGCAACACTGACAAGATAGAAAGATGATTATAGCAACTTTACAGTAAGCGCAAAGAGCAAAATAGCAAAATCTCACATCCATCCAGAAGCACCAGAGAAAGGACTGGAAAGACACTGACATGGCCACAGCGCTGACCATGGGTGACAGGGTCAGAAGAGGACAGTCTAAGAATGCTTTTATTCTCTTAAAAATGTCTTAAAATGAATAGTTCCCATCTTTACGACTAGAAAAGAACAAAGCATCACTGCTCGTGTGAAGAGAACTCTTGTCATAATTATTTTATAATCTGCTGCTGCTTTTGACGCTTGCACCTCCCTGAGGCTTTTCTGTTTTGTGTCTAGTTTACTGTTCCTGCTGAGTTTCATTTTCTTTCTTCAATAAAATGTCCTCACCCAAAGCAACAGCCACAGCAAAATCACTAGCAACGATTTTCCACGCGAGCAGACCTGAGAGGCGGCCATCCACGCACACAGCCCCCTTCTTTGTCAATCAGGTAAGGAGACGCTCAGGAACCGGAACCCAAGGACCCACATTATCCTTCTATGATGCTTCTCTGCTCTGTCGCAAATTCATTCCACTTGCAGCAGCTTTTTACAGGGCCCCTCGCTCCAACCCTTCCCTTAAGTAAGAGGCAGAGACGGGAGCTCAGGAGCTGCAAGTACGTCCTTTGAATGGACCCCAATCCAGAAGAGGACAGAACTGAGGAAACGCGCTCCCCCAACGCCCCCGTTTTACAGATGAGGCCACTGAGGTGCGGAGAGGCCGGGGGCAGCCCCAGGTCCCCAGGCAGGAAAGCACAGCCCCCGCGTGGGTGCCCGAGCGGCCTGGTGCCAGCGCCTGCCCCGGGTACCCTGCTCACACAGCCGGGAAGGACACGTTCCCTGGCACACGCATCACACACACACTAGCACATGTGGCACACTTGGCCGTAGGTGTGTCCCAGGCATGGAGAAGCCTTCATGGCCAGCCCTGGGGCAGGGTCCCAGCCCCACCGCCCTGCAGGGGAAGCCTGGCCACATCCTGCAGCACCACTGCCCAGAGCCACTGCCCAGACACTGCCCAGAGGTCTTCCCTCCCTCCTTGTCTCACTGGCTGTTGTCTTTTTTAAATGAAATGACCAGCTGAGCGCTGAGGCTTAGATTCTAAAGGTCACGGCATTTCCTGGGGCCTCAGACACACTGCAGGGCTTCCTGGGATCAGGGGCGCGACGCAGCATTTAAGAGAGCCCTCGGCATTTTGTTAGGACTAGCATTTACCTGCTATTAGAAAATTCTGGCTCTTTTTCTCAAACATCTGTCATGGAACGACAAACCCTGGCAGGACCTCCCAATGCCTCTGGGGACAGCGGTGCTTGTCACAGACCCAGACTCGAGACGGCTTCCAGGGGGCCCAGCACGGACCGAGGTGGTGGACACAGGACTCGGGGTTGCACCTGAACCGGGAGCCCCTCGGCAGCAGACACACATAGAAAACGCTGGATTCACGTCTGAACTGTGTCACCAGGCCCGTCCATACCAGATCATCTTGGAACTACTCGCTCTGACTTCCCTTGACATTCACTATTCAACTGCTCTTGCCAGAGAAATGAAACCGTGGACTAGGTGGCTTCCAAAAGATGCTCCCTGGGGCACAGGAAGAAAGGGACAAACTTCCACTTCTGTTTATTTTTAAATTTTAAAAAAGGAATTAGCTTTACACTACTTAAGATTAGGGCTGGGCTGTGCACTCACCAGTGTCCCTATCAGGGACACGGGAAGGCCTCCCTGGAAGTCAGGACTGGAGCCTCAGACGGCCCTCAGGGCCCAGGCCCCTCGCAGCCTTGGGGCTGACGGAGCCGCTGTGTCAGGCCTGCCGCAGCCGGGGTGTGTCCGCGCCCTCCAGCTTCCACAAGGAGCAGGCGCGTGCCCCAGCCCCAGCGGGAACGGGTGCCCGTAGCTTCATGGTGGCAGTGGTCTGCTCAGAGGACGGGCCTGGGAGGAAGGACCCCTCCCTGCCCAGAGCTGGGCCTGGCGCCACTGACCTGCCACAAACGAACCCCATTGCGGACGTGGGCTCAGCACGGGTGCCCGGGTGCCCAGGGCTCGGGCGAGCACCCCCGTCCGCGGCACGGGTGTGGCAGGGTCACCGCCTGGTGTGTGTAAAGCTCTGCCTTTATGCCTGTGTGTGGTGCACCGACGTCATCATTTCAGACACACGACAGCCCAGGCTTCAGACCAACGGCTCCGGAGCCCAGGCCCAGACCCCGCCAGTCAGTCCGTGCGACTGAGAGCCCATGGTCACCTGGCAGGGCTGCAGCCCCCACTGTCTGCCCTGTCCATCATCAGCTGGTGACGGTCCGTGGGTGCCAAGCCACACGAGCATCTCCAGACCTGCCCCACAGAAACCCGTGGAGACACCAGCCACCGTGGTTCCAGGCCTCACTCAGGACACTGCCCTCCTGCTCAGGTCCGCTGGACACAGGCCAGGCCAGGCCTGCTCGGGTGGCGGAACACAGACGCCACCAACATGGAAGAGACCTTGAGAAGACTGTGTTCACCCCTCCAGAACCTTGGAGAAAACTTCACCCCATAAGTGGCAGCTGATTCTCAGCACAGAAAAGTCAGCGGTGTCCTTCCAAGCAAGGAGCAGCCACAGCCCGTTCCACGGCCACTGCAAGTCCAGCCATCACGACCACTGCTGCACGTGTGTCTGCCCCACAGTGCTGTCCCTGGTGCCAACGAAAAGACCGAGGAAAGACAGGGACCAAGTAAAACATGGAACAGACACTCGTGTATCCTGGGTCTGCAAGTCTGCTGAAACCATAATGGGTCAGTGGACACACAGAATATTTACATGATCAAAAACACTCAAGACTGAAACATAAACAAGAAACACCAAACCAAACAATCCTCCCACCCTAACGCCTGGAGGAAGGCAAGCTCGGGGCCCAGCAGGCAGCGTCCGGGCATCCGGAAGCAGACAGGCCCGGGACCCAATCCCAGCTCCGTGACTGACCTGGCCAGTCCCCAGACAAACTGGGGCTGGCAGGCCACCTGAGCATCACAAGGGACGTTGACAAGAAGCTTCCAGAACCAGACTCGTAGTCAGAACCCGCGAACACGACAGCCCTCACATCTCAAGGGAGACTCTGGGTCCCCTTAAGCTCAAGTGTGTACGCTCTGCAAACACCCTAGAGGCCAAGTGCCCCGTCACCTCCGTCACTCGAGCTGACCGTCTCCGTGGGCTCAGTGCTCTCAGGGAAGCTCCTCGCTGACCCTCACGCTACCCCTAGGCCTTCGGGTCCGCCCACTGCCTCCTCGTCCACAGCTCCGCTTCCTCTAAACCCCAGTGAGCAGCACTCGGGCCGGCAACACGGACAGACGCTGTGCACGTTTTACAAAACCGCAGGTGAAGCCCACGTTCCCAGAAGCCAGCAGTGTGGACGTCGTCACCCTCACCCACAGGGCAGGATGCGGACGGCACTCACCTTCCTAGCACCACGCTTCACAGTCATTCTCACGCACGTGCCAAGAACCTCTCGTAGACTCAGTTTATCCGTGCCGTGTGATGAATGACATACGGAGTCAGTAAAAACCCCTCTTTGCCAAGTATTTACAGACTGGGACTGGGTGGCAGCCTGCCCCAGGAACAGTCCCCAATGTCAAAACGTCAGTGGTCCAACTTTTCCCTTTTAACAGCAGAAAGAATGGCTGCCGCCGAGCAAAGCCATTGCAGACAGGGTACCACACAGACGCTGCAAGTTCTCCCAGCCACGCAAGGGGAAGCCGGTGCGCAGCCTCACCCCAGGCAGAAACACGCGGGAGGTGGGCGGCAAGGCCGGCCGCGCGCTCACCCACGCCACCTGTAACAAGGTGAAGAGCAACATGCGCTTGCTGGCCAGGGACCCTCCAGCAGTGCACACGGCCGCAGGAGACAGCCCACTGAGCGAGAAGGCCCGGCCGGACCCAGAGCGAGGGCTGTCTGCACTGGCCGGCTCCCCGTGCGTTCGCAGACCCGGGCCAGAGAAAGCCCCACTGGGACGTCTGTTTGCCTGCATGTCCAGCGTCCTGTCCTGCTCCAGCCACCTGCCCCTGGCTGGAGCACAAGAGGGACACACCAGACCAGCCAAACCAGTGACGGGACACAGCTGGGACGGAGCGGACGGAGGGGAAGGGAGCCCAGCCCAGGGCAGGGGAAAGACGGAGACTCTGCCTCAGGACCCCCTGCAGTTGGGTCCTACGACCTTGTCTCAGGTCCATCAGTGAACCCCCAGGGCGCACCTCGGAGGCCAAACGGCCCCGCCTGGAACCATGGGTGGCCCTCACCGTGACACAAGGCTGCCACTGTACCACCTTCCAAACGGCCTTGAGAAGGACCCCAAATGCAGCGAGCTGCGCAGACTGCTCCTGGCAAATCTGTCCTATTCTGCCTCTGGCACCCTGCTGTTTACCCAACCGGGAAATTCAAATGCAGGAAGCCCTGTCTTCCAGCAGCGTACTCGGTGCTGGGCTGCAGGCCCCACTGGCCTCCTGGGCTACCAACACTGGAATTAACCAAAATGAAACAGAGTTTAAAGTTTGGTTCCTCAGTCGCACCGGCCCCACTGGAAGTGGGCGAGGGCCGCCGCGGCCGGGGCCGCCACACGTGCAGCTGTGGCTGGCCCCCCATCACACAAGTTCCTGATTCCAGGGCCGAGGAGGCCTCCTCTTTACAGAGCTGTCCTCGTGTCCAGTGTCCTTCCTCTTCCTGCAAGTGAGCAGGAACCCCCCCCAAGCCGAGGGACCCGACCCTGTCCTGCAAGCGTGGCCTGAGGGGACCGATTCCTGCCGAAAGGGCACGAAAGCAGATGTGGAAACAGCACACCCGTGGTTCCCAGAGAAGCCAGGGAGCTGCGGCCATGCCGAGCCTCCCTCTCCGGTTCTTGCAGACTTTCTCCTTCCTCCTTTTCCATGACTGCACGTGGCCTGATGCTGGGAGAAGCGAGGGAGGGGAGCACAAAGCCCACACTGCGCCCTGCCCCCCTGTCCTGGGCTGCCCAGAGGACGGGGACCAGTCTCCACAGGCCAGGCTTCTTCCTCACTCCCTCCTCCCTGGGACCATGCCTCCAGGTCCACTCGGACCCCTGCCAGCCCCCGTACAGAACCAGACCTGGTGATCGTGGGGCAGAGGCCAGAGCCCAGACGCCCAGCTCGGCCACAGAAACCGCCAGGCAGAAGTCCCCAGGGCCTTTGTGGGGGTCTGCTTCAGGGTCCGGGCAGGGCACAGCTCCAGCAAACCCACCTGCTCCAGTGAGACTGGTGCCCTGATCTGGCCGGCCCACACTCAGGGCTGGCCAGGCGGAGGGGAGGCCCCACCACAGGCCCAGGTTCCCGAGAACTGCTATCCCCGACGTACCTCCCAGGTAGCAGATCCAGAAAGAACCACTTCCCTCCCAGGAGGGGACCCGTGCACTGGTTCCGCCAAGTGCTGGGAACATCTCGCCCAGTGCTTCCCTCCTCCAGACACAGCCGCAGGAGCCCAGCCACCCCACACTGGGCAGAGACGCACCCGCCGGCCCGGCTCCAGGCCCAGCCTGCCTCTGCAGAGCCGGGGGCGGCAGCCCTGACCCTGCTGAGCCATTTTAAAGAGCATCCCTTTAGTTAAGCTGCAACCAAGGGAACCGTCTGGAAATGGCTCGCTCCCAGGAAGGGAAGCCATCTTATCCCCCCCATGGAGCCCCGCCTGGAAATGGCTTGCTCCCAGGAAGGGAAGCCACCTTATGCCCCCACGGAGCCCCGCTCAGGCTGGGCTCTTCCCCTGAGGGTCGGGCTGCACATTCAGGGCCCGAGCAGGACAGAGACCAGGAAGGGCCCCGAGGGTGGCACCAGCGCCAGAGACACAATCACCCTGTTGTCCTGAATGGCACCTGGGTGCCAGGGCGACAGCCAGACCCTCGGCGCATGGGACACCGGCCAGGCCTGTCCCCATGCATGGCCCAGCCCTGGGGACAGGGGCAGGACAGACACGAAGTGGTCTAAGGACAGGGCTCCCAGGAAGCCACCAGGGCTTGACGATCTGAAGTCGCTGTTTCGTACTTTTTATCTCCTGTATTTATTTTTGTCTTTCTCTGGTGCCTGGTTAAAATTTCACTTCCTCTTCTCATCAAGACCTGTCCTCTACTGTAAAGGGAAACATGTCCCATCCCTTTGCAACCATCCCAAACCTCTCCAGCACGGCCCGCAGGGCGCAGACCCTGCGGCGGACCCTGGGGGGAGGCCGGCGGCAGAGCCCCGTGCACTCCGCGAGCCGGATGAGCCTCAGGGAGCCCCGTCTGCTTTTCTGTTTACTTTCTCGCTACAGCTGTTTTGCTTTGTTCTCCTCTTGAAGTCACTTGTCATCACAACGCTGTCATCTTTTTTTTTTAACTCACAGTTGAGAAAACCAACCAGTTGGGTTGCTGCCTCCCTGATTGGCTAATCAAGCGAAAGCTTCAAGTCAGCCCTGAAAGCTGTCCGAGTCATTTGTAAAAACAGCTCATTCGTAAGAGTGCACCCTGCAGCCACCAGAGTCCTTGTTCCTCATTCTTAAAAAGAAGCTTCGGCAGTCACATCTCGTGCCGGAGATGCAGAGGGCCTCGCTCACGCACACGTCCTCCGGGGCAGGCCCAGGCCCCCCCGTCTGTGTCGGGGACTCAGGAGCCACTTGCTGCCCAAGGCCCTTCCCTGGTGTCCCCCAGATCTCAGCATCCGGCTCCAGCTCCTGCCCCACGGAGCGCCCCCGAAGCATCCATGCGCTGTGCCCTGCGGCCACCGCAGGCCCTCCCGGCCCCACCTCCCACCTCAGCCCCTCCCTGGCTGAGCACCCCAAGGCAGCACAGCCCAGCTCTGGGAGCAGACAGCCTGTACCCAACCCCCATCCCAGCCCGTGGCCGCTGACCCAGACAAGCCTCTCAGCCCTCTGAGCGTTCCTCACACGTAAACACAGTCAGCGCCGCGAACAAGCAGAGGGGCCCGGACGCCCGTAAGCCACGCGGGCCGGGGCAGGAGTCCCAGCCCAGCCCCTGGTGCGGGGGCGTCATCACCCGCCGGGAGGCTCAGCGAGCTAATAAGCCAAGCAAACCGGGCGCGAGCCTGAAACGTACCAGGCGGTGGCGCGGCGTCGCTTCCATCATTAATAACCTGAGAAAGCGGACGAACGCACCAGGCCCCACTTGCTGCCCAGGCTCCCACGAGGCCCAGACGGAACAACCAACATACGTGAAACCATCCTCAAAACTCAGCGGAATTCCTCGCGCACGTTGTTTAGAATTGTTGCTCCTTTTAAAGGCTGTTTTAAAAGAGGGGCTAGGCCCAAGGCGGAGTTTTGCACAGAAGACAACGTTCCCCTTTGCCAAGCTCCATAAACACCCGAGTCCTGTCAGGAGGCCCCCGGAGTCGGGAGCCCAGCCACTGGGCCAGCCCCCCGTGCCCGCCGCCACTGTGTAAGCGTCTCCTCAACTGTTCAACGGCGACTAGGAGCAGCAGTGCGAATGTCCGCCCACAACCAGGAGAAGGATTCCACGTGTGATTTTCTAAGTCAGCACAAAAATAAAAACAAAGCAAAACTATAAAAATGCACATGGGGGGAGGGCACAGCTCAGTGTAGAGCACTTGCCTGGCACACATGAGGCCCTGGGTTCCGTCCCCAGGACCGCCTGCAACTAACAAACAAACAAACCTAATTCCCACTCCCCTCCAAAAAACAAAAAACCCCTCTTTTTAAAATGCAAATGATTTGGAGCCACGATCTTCAGGGTGACCCCCAGGGGCCAGCGAAAGGGCATTCGGGAAGGGCAGCCTGGGGCACGTGGGGGACAGGCTCCCTTCTTAGCAAAACCTTTGTTTGCATAGGGCGGACACGCCCCCTGGCACGTGCTGAAAGCAGGAAGGGGTCCTTCAGTCTAAGCACAAACGACAAGTCGATCTGAGCAGCATGAACAGAGCCGCATCTGTCTGATGTTTTTGCCTGTTTTCTGACGGCAACTACAGTAGCCGAGTGGGCAGTCCTCGTGCGAGCTGGCAGCCCGGAGGCCCCCACGTGGGGCGGACGCCTCCGGGGCCGACACGGAGTCCGTGTGGCAAACCCTCTTCCTCTCACATCCTCTGGGTGATGGCAGGAATGTTCCTCGCTCCTTCCACCCCACAGCTGTGCTGAGCCTGGCTCGGTGCTGCACTGTGGGTCTGTGTCCCCTTTCCCGGGGAGTCGGAGTCTCCCTGAAGGCCACACGGAGGGCGCGTCGTCCCCACGTGCTGGGAGCCCACGGCAGGATGGCCCCACTTCTGCCCCTTTCTTTGTAGAAGCTGCTCTGTCAGAGCCGGGAAAGGGGCAAGGAGCCTTCTCTCTCTCTTTTTTTTTTTTTTTCTGTATTTCTGTATATAGAATGTTATTTCTGTATGAACTATTTGCAACAGAGAGTTCCAAAATTTCTTCTAGAAGTTTCCAGAATAAGTAAAAACTTGGTTTGGTTTTCAATCATGTTCAAATTATTTGCATATGTGCAGCTTAGTTTCATTTAGTTACCAAATTCTACCCATCCCTAGAGGAATGGGCTAATGCAACTTGTATTTCAAGTTTAAATATATGTACACACACACACACACACACACACACCTGAATTTGTACAGATGAACCTTAGCAAACACTCTCCTGATGCCCTTTACTAAACCCACGTGGGAGCACAGCTATCGCTGCCCTCGCTGGCCACGAATCTAAACAACATTCCGGCCGACCGCGGAGGCAGCAGGTACGGGAGACACCCAGCTGAATGCAGGGCCGCGGGCACATGCGACCCTACGGTGACCGCCCGGAGTGGAAGTGGTTCTTAGTGGTCTAGACGGCTCGGCTTCGTGTGTAAGTATTTAAATAGCTACTTGGTGACTGAAGATCTCAGAGGTGCTGCTGACCAGAGTCTGGCTTCTAGACACCGATGATGGAGCTCAGTTTATAGGCCCCTGGGTCTTTTCTGAACAAATTCCCGATTTCCACTTGTTTTCCTGCCGTGTCCCACTGCTTCGCACACTTAGAAGGCAGGAAAAGTTCAGCTCTTGGAGTGACTCCTAGGGCCCCTCAGTTGGACATGAGCCGCTGACCGGGATCCGAAGGGCAGAGACTGTAACTGAGGGTGCAGACATCCTGGTGGGCAGGAGGCCCGTTCACTGAGCGTCACCCCCGAGGCCAAACTCCTGTGTGATCACACGTCTGGGCCCCACACATGGCCTGTCCATAGCCATCCAGGCGGCTCTGACCACACCCCAGCTTCGTGGCCTGCGAGACCACCCTGCAAATTGTACACTGGAGAACAGGCTCTCCATTTAAAACAAGCCATTGGACTCGTGCTCAACATGAGGGCCGGCCGCTGGGGCAGGGCCCCCGCCCCCCGTGGGCCCCCCCGGGCCTGGCTGACAGCAGAGTCCGGCCCCAGCACCCTGGTTTTAAATGGTGATAAGAGGTGGGGTGGGGGCATAACTGCAAAGGCAGGACCCCCACCCCCTCCCCGACAACAGCTACTGACCCAGCCTGGTTTCCCACTCAGCCCCACACTGGGCAGGACTCTTCAGGGAGAGAACCTTCTGGAAGGAACACGGGGATCTCACCAGACCAGCCTGATGAGGGAGCAGCAGGGGCCGCAGGGGCCGCAGTCCTGGGGGTGGACCTGCCGATGGCCCTCAAGCCCACCCCAGCCTTCAGCACCCAGCGATCCCGAGGGCCAAGCCGTCAGGACGCCCCTCTCAGGCCAGGCCCTGCACACGCTGCTTCTTCCGGCCTCAGTGCCCAGAACGGGGTGGACACCCGACACAGAGGAGAAGCTCCCTGGGCGCACAGCCCGCTTCCAGGAATGGGCACCGCACCCTCGGCCGGGCGGGGGCTGGGCCCAGGACCCTCAGCCGAACGTGGGCTGTTTTTAGAAACATGAAAGAGGGGTCACATCTGGAAACAAAGCACCACGGAGCCTGAGGCCAAGATGACAGCGGCTGCCTAGCAATGTCCAGCGGCCACGGCCGTGACCCGGGGCGAGGGGCTAGATGGGCAGAGGAGGGCTGGACAGCGAGGCGCTGGGACCCAGGTCAGAAGGCCGCGCCCTCCGCGCCGTTTGAATGGCCCCCACGCTCACCTGCAGAACACAGCACTGCTGCCAGGACGCCTGGCTCTCAACAGCTCCTCAGAGCAGTCGAAGGGCAGCCCCGCTTGAGACGATGAGCACGCAAGCTCTGCTCACGTGGATGGCTTTCTAACAGCCGCATCTGGCCCGCCTGCCAAGCACCGGGGGCTGGAGTGTTTCAAGTTCTCGTTTAGAACGAGCAAAATGGAACGAGGGTGTTCGAGGGTTTCCCGTTCTCCTCCCAGGACCGGACGAAAGAACTGGCGCACACGTTACTGCAGCGTCACACTTTGTCCACGTCAGGGCCTCTGCCCTCCCTTCTGATGCTCACACGCAAACAGCACGCAGGCCAGCAGCAAACGCCCAGTGAGGCCCCACTCCACGAGCTGGATCCCAGCTGTGGGAGGACCTGGGCAAGTCGGTCACCCTCTCTGGGTCTGTTCCCTCATCTGTGAAATGGGGTCATAAAAGTTCAGCTCTTCGGAGACTTACAGCGTGGTTACGTACTGATAAACCCTTCCTACGTTGAAAATACTGTCAGTCGAAAACGCATTTAACCCTAACCTTACCGACTGAACACGACAGCTGAGCCTCCTCCCCTAAAGGTGCTGAGAACAGACGTTCGCCCAATCGGACACAGCCGTCTGACACGAAGCCTGTGTGACGGTGCGGCGTCGACTCTGGCGTGACTTACTAACTGCAGGACTGAGAGCGAAAAGCAGAATGTGGCCGCTGGGTCACTTGTTCACCTGGTGCCCAGCATGACGAGAGGGTGTCAGACCCACGCTGCAGCCCGGGAGCGGGGAAACACCCAAAATCCAAAGCGCGATTTCTACCGAACGCGTCACTCTCTCACGTCGCGAAGTCGGAAGGTCTTAAGTAGAACGCTCCTAAGCCGAGGGCCGCCTGTGTCCACTCACAGGGGCTCTGAGGGTCATGTAAGAAGCTCCACTGACACATAGCACAGCCCAGCAGAAGGCACTCCAGGAACACCAGCTGTCACTTCACGGACGAGAAAGCGAGAAGCCAGAGGGACGTCCGTGCTCAGGACAAGAAGGAGCCGAAACCCCCGTGCCTCACTGGGTTGGCTCCCTGGGGACACGGGTGACACCGTAACCCGGGCGGCAGTTAGCACAGACCTTGCTGATAAGAATGTGACACTCCCAGGAGGCTTCCAAGAGCCCCAGGCGTGAGGGGTCGCAGCCAAGGGCCCAGGCTTCTGTTTCTGGGGTCTTCCTAGCTAAGGGTGGAGTCTGCCGCTCTCTCTGGAAGATCACAAAGCACCAGTGACATACTCTTGGGTTTAGGTGAGAGTGAAACCCACCGCCACTCCCAGCAGGGGGGCTGCACTCCTGACTGAGGTGAGTTAGTGTCTCCTACTTCAAAAGGGCAAAGATCCGTGCCCACAGTGCAGCCCAGGCGGAGGTGGCCAGTGAGCCCTCCGGGTGTCGGAAAGGACCCAGGCTGGGCAGGGGCTGCCCCTGCAGACATCCAGCTTTGGCCCCGAGTCCCCAGGCCCGGGGAGCCCCTGTCGACCAGCGGCCACCTCTCCCCCTGAGGTCTGCTCCCCGCCATGCGATCCAGCCCCTCACCAGCTGCAGCTCAGATCCCCTCCGCTCCCAGCCCAAGAGTGCGCAGGGCCACGGCTCAGCCCTTGGCCTTGTGGACTCTCAGGAGAAGTCACCACCCACGTCTCCCAGGACGGCGTGCTGCGGCTACAGACCTGTGCACAGAAAGCCCTCCACAGGTTCAAAAGAGTTAACCACACAGTTTGGACTTTACCTTCCGCCAAGGCCTTTGTTTAGAGCCCAGGGGCCCCTCCAGAGCCAGTCCTCCCAGGGCGCGGGGCCTGGGCCGGAGGAGAAGACGGAGCGGTGCCCGCGGTGCTCACTGGCGAGGAATTGCCGGCTCCGCCCCGACATCTGGTTTCTATTTCATACCCCTGTTGTCACGTTACATAACAAGCAGATGATACGCGGGGTCACCACCAGGCTCGGGCTCAGTGCCCTTGGGCTGCCAGGCGCAGCGCAGAGGCCGCACAGCCCGGGACCCACACGCCCGCCCGCCCACAACTCTCCAGTTAACCCGGCTCCTCCCCGAATCTCTTCCTCTCGGTCCGCATTCAAACGTGAGGGGCAGAGAAGTTGTCGGGGCCTGCAGTTAACTTCCCCACACCTGGAAAGAGGCCTTGGCCGCGGAGACAAGAGGAAGGTGGCCGCAGAGGGAGCCCCTGGCTTCCCGGCGCGTGGAGCCAGTGCCCGCCCCCCCATCGGCTGACTCAGGGAGGAAGACGACCTTCCACCGCAGGAAGCCGGCATCGAGGTGGCAGGCTGGGAGCTGCAGAAGCCACCCCTCTGGGCTGCCATCTGCCATCTCAATGCCCCAAGCAGGAGAGAGGGTGGCCAAGACTAAGGCCTGCACCCCCAGGCTTTGGTCAAGAAGATTCAGACTCCATGGTGATTTGACGAGGCAAGCACCCGGGGGGCTCCGGGCAGGGCAGACACCGAACACTGAGCCACATCAAGTCTCCCAGGCTGAGCGGTCCAGGGCCATCATCCAGCCTTGGGGGTGAACAGCTCTGCCCAAGAGGATGTGAGAATTTAAAGCTTTTTCTTAGTACCACGTAGAAGTGGCAAGGCTGACCTGATTGGCAAAGCAGCCAGTGGACCTGGGGGTCTAGGGTCCCGATGTGCTTCCCCTCTGGGGGCGGCCAGACCTAAAAAGGAAAGCCCCCAAAGGCAGGTAGGGCAACAGCCCCTCTGCCCCTCAGGACTGGAGCCACCCGAGGCCTGGAGGCCTGGAGGGCAAGGGAGTGCCTGCTAAGCGTAAGGACCAACTTGCAAACTTGCAGCCTGCCAACAGACGGGCAGGAAGACGGACCCGCCCACAAAGTGCAGGCGGGCCGGCCAGGAGGCCGCAGAGTAGCAAGCAGCAGCCATCCCTCCTGACCAGGCACCCCAGGTCCGAGTCCCAGGTCCAATCTGGGGGCAGCCCTCGGGGACACGCTCTCTCTTCCCGTGCCCACCTCCTTCTTTGGTTTGTCACCTGAATTCAGTGAAGTCCAGGCTCTGTCAGGTGCCACAGATGGAGGCAAACAACAGCTGTGTGAGCAACAAAGAGGATGGACCAGGAAGGCCCAGGGGCAGCGCCCCGAACCCTGAGGCCCTAGCAGCTCTTCAGAAAGGCAGTGCCAGGCAGCTGCGGGCCTTGGGGACCAGCGGGATTACACCCAAGGTCCACAGTCTGGGGGCCGGGGTCTGCCCGCCCGCCCGCACGCCCACCTCTCCCTGCTTCTTCTTGAGCACCAAACTTGAGTGCAGCAGCTCTGGGCCTCACATCCCCGCTCAGGCACCAGACATAAGGCGCCCTCCTGCCCAGCCCTGCTGGGAAGACTCCCAGGGAAGGGCACAGCCCCGGTGCTCCCACCTAAGACCCAGCTTTCCCTTCTTGGAGGCAGGGGGTGTGTCCCCCATAGAAAGAGAGACAGAAGAAACCAGGCCCCGCTACAGGCCGCTGGCGCACGAGCCTTGTTCGTCATCCCTGCCCGGGGGAGGCTGGCCTGAGCCTGTGGGCTGGTCCCAGGGGAGAGGGGCCACTGGCATGACCGGTACCTGACCCCCCGCGTTGCTCCCTGCAGGCTGCCTCTCGCAGGAAGCCGGGCCCGGCAGGGCCACCCAGCAGGCACCAGGGGCTCGGGGCCGGGGGACAGGCACTGGTGTCCGCCACCACGTGTCACCCACACAGCCCCACAAACAGCCCTGGAGAGAGAACGAACCCTTATCAGGCTGCACAGAAGCCACCCCACAGCCGTCTCTGCGGTGGACGCCAATGGTGTTTACCTGCATTTAAAAATACCACACAGGCACGGATGAATGTCTGGTTCACAGCATTTCTGCCAGTTCAAGAAGTCTAAGTCCCTGTTCGCGAAGTAAAGAACGCAGCCTCAGAGCGGAGGCGGGGCGAGCACTCGGCAGCCCAAGGCCAGGGCTGGGCCGGCCTCACCTGGGGCTCCCCGCACCCCTGCAGCTCGGCAGCCTCCGGGTCGCGCGAGCAACGGGGGCCGCGGCCGGAGGCACACCCGCTCTGCACCACAGGGCAACTTTGGAACCAGCACCATGGCGCAGTCTGGTGACACCGGCCGCGCACGTCCCGGGCCGCGCAGAGGGCAAGATGATGTGCTGTCACCGGCGCCAGCTGTCTCTGTCCACAGACACATCACAGCCGGCGGTGCTTCGGGAACACCTGGGAGGTGGGAGAGCCTGCGTGTGACTCACAAGTTGAAAGTGACAGACTCAGAAAATGAATGACACTGCGTACAGAGAACTGGGTGGGCAAGGAAGCCCCGACCCGTGCCTGCAGGGCAGGGCTTCTAACGACCGCACCGCTGAGGTGCAGAGGGGCATCACCCTCAGAATTGCACACACGAGACTCGGCTTTTCCCAGAACTTCCTGTTCTACTTTAAACAAACATTCAAAAACATATTTTCAACTGCATTTTCACACAAAATCCCCCTGCTGAGGCTTTCGCAAAGCACCATGGAGGACCAAGCGGCTTCTCCCGGGGGCGAGGTGGCGGGGGGCTCCGGGCCTCCCCTGGGGGCGAAGCTCAGAGAGGATGACCGGACAAGCCCCCCAGGGCAGAGCCCCCGGTCCCCACCAGCACCAGTCACGGGGACGGCGGGGGGAGACTGACAAAGAAGACACCTCAGTGGAAGTCTTCATGAAAAGCCCAAAGCCACAAAAATCACAGCCAAATGTTCTCAGCTGACACCTGAGGGAGCTCAGCAGTAAGACACAGTCATCGCCGTCCAAGGCACGAGCCGGGAGCGAGTGCTCACTGCTGGCCTGACGCTCGGCCACCTCGAGGGAGGCCACGCAGAGGCACCGCCCGGGCCAGGGCTGGACACTGGGCCCAGGCAGGCAAGCCCAAGGTGCGGTGGGGCTGGATCTGGGGGCTTCAATTTGGCTCCCCAGCGAGCGACATCAGGATCAGGGTCGTGAGCTCTGCCCTGGTCTCCAAGTCCACGAGGGGCCAACAAGGAGGACACCATCACTACGTGCTGGTGTGTCTTCCCAGATCGTGCACACCCTGCGTGGACCTGAGTGTCAAACACACCCTGCACACTGGGCCCTTTCTTCCTCCATTATCTGAGAGAAGGTGAAGCCAGACATCAAATTCCAGGAGTAAAACCGTCCCCTATGGTCCTCCATTCTAAAGCAAACACTTGACTGCTATTTAGTTTTGTTAAGAAAAACGAACCACTCTACTGCTACACAGGAAAATCAAACTCATTGCTTCCTTTCTGCCTCCAACTACATGAAAGCTGTCACGCTGACCATCTGTAGCAGTGGAACCAGCGCCCAGAAGGAGGCCCACGGCGTCTGGCTGACACGGCCCGAGGACATGCAGTCAACTTCAGTGTGCCCTCACCCTGCGCTCCATGCAGCAGTGGAGGTGACAGAAATCAGTGCTCGACGCCTGCTCTGTCCCCATGATCACGGCTGGGAGAGATGGGCCAGGCTTCAGGGGAGACACGGCCCTCGGTGTGAGGCCCGGGCGGACATGAGCAGTGACCTGGGGCAAACCGCCTTCCTCCTGGGCTGTGTCTGGAGAACGAAGCCTTATGGTCCCTCCTGGTTCTGAAGGTTAAGGAGGGAGGCTCTGACGGCACCCGTGCTCCGCGCGCTGGCCGGCACGTCCTCCCCACCAGCAGGGGCCAAGGAGGAAAGGTCCAGGGGAGATGGCGACGGGCGGCCTGGCCCAGCACGGGGCGCCCGAGGGCCAGAGCTACACACAGAGCTGGCGGCAAGAAGTTCCCTCGCTCAGGCTCGACCTCTGTCTGGGGAAAGAGGAGAGGTCGCAGGCCAGAAGCTCTGCCCACTCTCCAGCCCCTAGCCTCTCCCTCTGGCCGGCACACAGCGTGCCGAGCAGCAAGTCTGCCTTCTGCTTGAATTCACGGCACATGTTTAAATGCACTCTTAGTGGAAAGCCACAAAAGTACTTGACAAAACCAGCTGACGGAATTGTCCCTGCAGCAGCCAGGGACTAGCCAGTGGCATCAAAGCTGGGGCTCAGCCGGGACCCCAGAGGTGGCCACACACTGGGAACACCCTTTTCTCTGAAGATGTAAAGATCCGGACCCAACCAAACAGGGGCACAGCCCCCCCGGGCCCATCCTCCACATCAGGGCGACGTTAGACAGAGCCTTGGCATGCAGCATAAACCACCCAGAGGCCACCGACAGTCAGCAAATACTCAGCAGACGCAACTGATCGGGCCCCAGCGTCCCGCACCCCCAGGTCTTCCAGGCTTGCCACCTGAAATCACACGCAAAGTTTGTCTCTTATGAAAGTACGTGCTGGGAGTGGGCAGACCAAGGAAGAAGACTCCCTGCGAGCCCACAAGCAGGGACCGCTCCGGGACGCCCGGAGACCGGACAAACACCACGGCAACTGCATGGGGAAGGGGGCCCCGGGGGGCCCATCGAGGCTGCTGCCGTCCCAGCACCAGGCAGAGCAGACACACGTCCTCCCCCGATGAGCGTGCAATCAACCCTGAAAGCACGTCCGTAAAGCAGTACGAGGGCATAAAGGCACGATCGAGAATCACGGATCAGCGGGAAAGCCCAGGGAGTGGGAGTCAGGCAGGACAAGCTTCAACGACAGGAAAATCTGATGTGGCCACAAAATACGTCTCAACATTGGCTCAAAGAAACAAACAGGGTCACGAAGGGTCACGTGGAGAAAGCCACTCGGCTGCACGACCCTGGGTTGTCTGTGCCTCAGCTTCTTGTCTGTGATCGTAGCAGCTGAAACCTTCCCCGGAGAAACACGTAAGGAGTAAACGGGATTATTACTAACAGTCTCTATTTACCATTAGCTATTATTACCAATATAAAAAACGGCCAGGCACATATGAAACTGATCTGAGTAGAACTTGTAACATAAGAACTATAATAATTAAAATTCAAAACTAAATGAAGGAGTTAAGTAATCAACCAGATGGAGCTGAAGAGAGAATTGGTGAACAATAACCAGCACCGAGAAAATAACCGAGAACGTAACAGAGCCAGGAGGCCCAGGGGGGCCGTCAGAGGGACGCGCAGAGCATCCTCGGAAGCCCTGGGCTCAAGGCGGCGGAGGGCTGGCACGTCCAGCAGACAGAGTGAAAGTCCAGACAGAGCCGGGGCTCACAGAGCGCCAGGGCCGGACAAGCGGGCAGCCGCCAGGAAAAGGTAAAATCAGCTCCAGACCCAGCACACAGGGAGCAGGAGCCACGCGGACCAGGCCCGCCCACCACGGACGGAACAAGACAAGCTCGGAAGGCGTGGCCTGGGGACAGACGGAGGCTTTCCAACTGCGCCTCAAAGTCCAGATGCAGTTAAAAAACAGAAAGAACTTGATAAGTTTGAACCAATGGGGAGCAGGGGTGCAGTTTCCAGGGCAAAAGCAGCGCCACAAAGAATTCAGAAAATAACTGATAAACTGGGAGAAACTATCTGCAGTCTATCTCACAGATAAAAGCTAATTCCTCTTACGTATGAAGCACTCTTAAAATTTATGGGAACAAAGACCAAAATCCTGACAGCAAAACAGGCTCAGGGCACAGAGACAGGGTAGGCCTGACGCTGAGCTGCGGCCCCCCATCAGCCGGACGGGGCCGCGGCCCCGCTCCGAGGGAACGGCCGCGCGCAGGGGCGCTGAGCAGAGCCTCTTGAGGCCGCGTGCGCGGCCGCGCATCTGCTGATGGAAATCACTCCTGTGGGCGAGGGCTGAAGACACACCTCGCCCAACGGCAAAGCGCGTCGGCACGAGGCCGCTCCCTGGGCACGGCCTCACGGGCAGTGCCGGACCCCAGCTCGGCGCCAGGTGCACGAGGGAGGCTGAAAATCACGGAGCCCACACGACGACGGTCAGGGAACCAGGAGGAGCCCGGCGGGGGCTTGAGGGGGGGGTTCCAGGACGTGGGGAGGGAGGGGGGCCAAGTGCAAAAGAGCTACCTGCAGGGTGTGCTCTCTGTGCAAGGGAGATGGCAAAATAACTGGCTCATCTGTCCAGAAGGCAACGCAGGAGGGCGGGGGGCCGGGGGGGACACCACCCGAGTCCAGTTTCCCGCACAGCGCCGGCTTTCAGAATAGCATCCGGGTTTTCCACGCTCAAAACGTAAAAACAAACAAAACTAACACGTGGGAGGAGGGAAAATCCTCAAAACTGAGAAACAGACGGAAGCAAATGTACCAAACCACGCTGCAAATGAACGCCTGCCACGCTGGCACCGGGGTGGGCGGGAAACGCCCTCCCGCAGCTCCGGGACGCGCGCTGGGACTAGACTCGGGCTGCGCACCCTGAACAATCCTGAACTCTGGTTAGTCGGTGTCTTTTTCACAAAGGCGTAGAGTAACCATTTCTTTCTGGGCATTTTGGGTTTGAGCAAATAAGTAAATACATTGTGCAGACTGGGAGCTACGTGGCCCAGTGGAGGAGGAGGGAGTAACAAACACAGAAAAGAGAGGGTCGTTCATGGGCCTTGTGTCGCTGGACTGGAATTGGAAGCATGGTTGTGAGCTTCGGGAGTTCTAGATGGTGCATGTGTGTGCAAGTGTGAGTGCATGCGTGTGTGTGTGCATGTGTGGGGTATGCATGTGTGCATGCATGTGCACATGAGTGTGCCTGCATGTGAGCGTGCAGGTGTGTGTGTGTGCACAGACATCCACACCCGAGCTCTGTCCGCTGGGTGGCCAAGGACCAGCGAGCACGTCCAGCACACAGAGCTGGCTGTCTAAACACAGCCCCTGAAAACAGACACCAGGCTTCCTTGGAGAAACAGCTGACTGGACAGGGGCAGGGAGACGCTGGAACATCTCACATAGCAGGGAGAGCAGGAGAGCAAAGAGGGGCTCACAAGTGCAGGGGACCGGCCAGAGGAGCTGGCGCACAGGGGCTCCCGTCAGCCAAACCAGGACAACCTGGGCACCACAAGGGATAAAGATAACAACGGGTTATTACCCAGTTAAATCAGGAAGAAAGGAAAGTTCTTCTGCACAGGAGAGAGCCAACGCCTGAATCAGGAAGAATGACAGGCCTAGAAAATCACCAGGACGGCCAGCATCACAGCAGCTTCAGGCAAGAATCACCGCGGACACTGAAACCAGGGGCCAGAGACGCAGGGGCGCGGTCACTGAGTGCCACGTGGGACCCAGGACTTCCTCCTGAGATACGGGACCTCACTAGGACAGCTGGCAAAATAGGAGTCAGGCTACGATGAGATAACACTGCGGTATAGTCTTCTGACCCCCACCCACCATGCTGGGTGGCCGAGGATGGGCTGCCCTCGGTTCTGGGCGGTGCGTCCTGGATTAGTTGCGGGCGAGGGTGTCATCTCGACCACTAGCTTGTAAACGGTTCTGAAAAGACTTCATTTTTAAAAACATAAATGTATACAGTAACTCTTTGCACTATTCCTGCAGCTTTTCTGTAAGCTGGGATTTGTAGCAAAATTAAAAGTTCAAAGGAAAGACAGAAAAAGTTAAGGGCTAAAATTTCCCCAGAATTTCTCAAAGACACTAATCTCCACAGTCAACAAATCCAAAAAATTACCAAGATGGATAAACGAAAACGCTTAGTGAAAATGCAAAAAATGCTTAGAAGACTAACACCATCAAAGCATCAAAGAAAAAGAAGTGGCAGATTTCTGCAGAGGAAGACACGGATGTGGCAGGGAACTTGAACCAGTGACAGCGGAATTTAGTGGGCAATACAGCTGTGCACCCAGAAGTGTCTACCCGGTGTCAGCAGACGACAGTGCAGGGGAAAGAACGCCGCTGCAGACAGACCGAAAGTGAGCGAGCTTGCTACTACAGGAACTTCTAAAGAAACCCCCAAAGGATATGACTTTCAGCAGAATGAGATCAGGAAAGCAGAAATGCTAAGCGAATAAAATAAAAATATGTAACATTAAAATGAAGAAGCTGCGTTTATCAAGAGACCGGACATGCCTGTAAAGAGCAGTATTAGCAACGGGGTTGCATCCAGCTATTGGCAAGAAGCACGCACACGTGTGCGCACTCGCACACAGAAATGTCAGTTCTGCAGATCATTCAGAGAACAAGGAACTGAACAGAAAATGGGCACTCCAAATTAGGAGGTGTGATGCCCCAGACGACGCTCCAGGTCGTGGGCAGTCCTGCGTGAGCGCCGTGAGATCCAGTTTCACGAGGGCTCTGGCGGGACGCCCCGGTGTGGGTCAGGGAGCAGTGCTTGGACTTTTTTCTATAGTGAAAGTTGTTTAATCATCTTAGAGCAGTTAAAATACAATATAAGATTGGTATCCTGGTATCTGAGAGCAGTCATTTCACCATCTGCATTTTAATCTTTTCTATTATTCAAGTTGATGGTTAATTACAAACTGAGTTTCACTCAAAGTCCTTTTCCAGCTTTGTCATAATGTGGCTCTGAAGAGGCCCGTGGGCAGTCCCGGCCGTCGCTTCCCCGACTCCCGCTGCCCTCGGTCTCTCTCCCATGCTAGGCTCGGTCCTTGAGAGGCCAGACTCTGCACTCACCTTGACCTTCCAGCGACTGCGATGCTCCCCCCGCAGCCAGGCTGGGGGCCCTGTGGCCCTGTGGCCTGGCCTCCCACCCCTGGGGAGGGGCCCTCAAAAGACCCCTGCATCTGTGTGCCGGGTAACACTGAGGACCGTGTTACGACGCCACGTCTGGAGGCGCAACACCCGAAGCCCAGCTGCACGGCCGTCCACGGGACAAAGGGAACGTTGTGGAAATTCAGAAAGGGATCGCTCAGCACCAGTGAACATCAGTCAGCCACAGCGACACGCTAACATGAGTCAGTCTCCAAGTCAGTCTTCTTTCAAAAAAATCATAAAATAAAACACCCAGTATGACTCCATGCACACAAAGCTCAAAAACATACAGAGCTAGAACCCTACTGCTGAGATGTGTGTGCGCCTCTCCTAAAGCCGAAGAGGGAGGGCAGCGGCTTAAGGGCCCAGCGAGGGCAGCGGGGACACTGTGAGGGACAAGCAGCAGTGCAGGGGCCCGGCGAGGGCAGCAGGGACACCGCGGGTGGTCCTGTTTCTCTCCTTTAGACGATGCTCAGTGCTCTCGTCAGTCGGTAAAACATTTCACAACTAAAATTTAAAGTGTGAAAAATCAAAACAGTACAACTTAAGTGGCCTACAAAAGTAAATTTGGAGGAAATCACAGAGAGTGGAATCCTAACTCGGCCGCCCTGGACAGAGGGTGAGGGAAGTCCAAACGCCCAGACCCGGGAGTAAGGAGATGCGGCTTGTGAGACTTCTGCTGCTGCCCCGCAGAAATCTGCAGTCTTACATAATCAACACTGGATACTTCGTTTTGCACTTTTCTGTTAATTACTGGCAAATGCAAAACAGACTGATTACAGTGGGCTTCTTACAATCTACAAATGTTCTGAGTCTCTTGGGTTTTTGTTACTGTTTTGTTTTTTCACATCTTACTGGAACCGTCGACGTCTCAAACACCGACTAGACGGCCGAGCATGCCGCTCGTTAGGACAGGCCTCTGGAGGTTCCCACCATGGAAAAGGCTTGCTTCTGCTTTCAAATAATCCTCAACTATTTATAGAAACTGTTTATTTCCTCCCAATTTGGGGATTTTTTTGTATTCACTATGAAAATTGGAGTTTCTATTTATCTCATCTGTTTTTAGCCTTTTTAAAAGCTTCTCCCACATTTACACGGCGTCCACACGCCCGCGTGACAACACTCCTGCCACAGACCCTTGCTGAGGGGCAACTACGCCCGGGCTCTCGGCTGCTTCTCCCCCACATTCTGTGTCGAGTCCTACATCGCTGCTCCTAAGTACAACCTGCACAGAACCTGTTGTTTCATTATCTCTAACAGATTACAGAATTAAGGCACTTTCAGTCTCGCAAAGCCAGACAGTATTTTTCTGTTTTAGAGACAATCTTAAAGAGGGTTGACATCACAAACTTTGGGAAGATACTGGTAATACCCTAAGTAACAGGTGCTTTTAAGCAACATTCAGACGCGTCCTCTACCAGCAAGTCCCAAGGCCACGGAAGTTCTTCTCAGTGACAACTCGCTCACATTTCTTCTTGGCAGAGTAAGTGATGCTTTTCATCTGTGTTAACTTAGACATTTTATAACTGCGTATGCTCTGGTGTCTTCTGACCCGGGCCAGTGAACTTTCGGTCTCCACGCTGAGAACCCTCCAAACGAGAAAGTGTTTCTCAGGTCTCCCCCATGCCTTCCCCCAGGTCCCTTTCCTGTCTCCTCCTTCAGGAGCCCCACCTGTCTTGGGCTCGCCCAGGCCCCTGGCTCACAGCCTCACCTCCAGACTGAGCTCAGCTCCCCCACTTCCTGCGACCTCTGCCCCCAGCCAGACGTCCCACTGGCCCCAGCACATTTTCATGGGCGCGTGCAGTCCAGGGACGCAGCGCTCAAGGTTTCTAAGCCCAATGTGAATTCTCACGTTTACAGAAGGGAAAAATAAATCCAGTGACTGAGAGTGTTTTTATCGAAACTTCTGATCATGTGGACTTCCTTCTGCGCCCCTCCATCTCCCCCGACGCCTCCTCTGCCTTATTACTCGGCACTTTTACCGTTGTTACTTATCTTCAGTGTGACTGTTCATTCTGACAGTTTGGGTTCAGAAGCAGCATTGTAAAGACCCACACAGGTCCACTGTCCTCCCTGAAGTCTGCCTTTCTGCGAAATGACAAAAAGTTAAGTGAGAACAAAAATTCACAAAAATTCTAGCAATTTCATTCTTCATCAGCCGTTGTTAATTTCTGTAATAAGCCATGGTAACCTGTAATTCAGTGTAACGCGAATTCTGCGCACACACGGGTAACCAGTCACTTCAAACAGCTACAAGTCCTGCTCAGCAGCGCCTGTGGGGGGAGGTGGTACGACTCCTGTCACCTTGGGACCACCCGGCCACCCAGGGGAGCCAGGGAGAACCTCCGACCCCCGCACAGGTGCACAGGCACCCAGCAGGTCAACACGGCCCCTGACAGAGCATCACATCTCCTGGGCCTCCTCAGGGTGACAAACATATGACTGTCAACACCAGACGGTCTAGAACAGAGGTTCCCACAGTATCCAGTCTCAGGGCCCCTCCACCCTCTTAAAAATTATTCAGGACCCCAGAGAGCTGCCGTCATATTATAGCTCCCAATATTCACCATGTCAGAAGTCACAACTGAGGCGTCTTTAAAATAGTCACTTACTTCATTTAAAAATAATAATGGACACCACTGACGGGCAACGCAAAGCAGGATGAGCTCCACAGCGGAGACGAGCTGGCGGAAGGGCGGCACGTCTGGGGCGCGGCAGTGCCGCTGGGAGCTGAGCCGCGCTGCCGCCGCTGCTTCCGAGCTCCCCGCGTTGTGACAGGTGTTTGGGTGGCAGTGATGCAGGAAACCACCTCTCCGAGACGCAGCGGGGACAGGGAGCGTCTGCACGGCTCCAGGATAACCGTGGGTGTGCCTGTCTGCGTGCAGCCGGGCGGGCAGGCCGCGACTGCAGCGGGGGGCGCGGTGAGCCCCGGGGGCTCTGTCCCCGTGACCGGCAGGGAGCCCGGCCCCCGAGAGTTCGCGCCGCCAGGGCCGGCGGCGGGGAAGGGCTGCCCCAGCGCAAGTTCCCGGGCAGCCCCGGCGGGGTGCCGGCCCGAGGCGCTGCTTTTGAGGGGAGGGTGTGGCTCAAGCGGCAGAGCGCACGCTCGGCGCGCAGGAGGCTCTCGGTTCAACCTCCAGCACTTTAAAAATAATCAGATTAATAACCCTAATTACTTCTCCCTCAAAAAATTAATCTAAATTAAGTTTTCTAAAAAGATGCTGATTTCCACTCGAAAGCTGAAACGCCGCCACCGCTGGCCACACACACGCAGCTGTCCTCCTGAAAGTGACAGCCTGTCTTCACTGCGCAGGGACGGATCGATCCGGCAGGTGCTCGGGGCCAAGGCAGCACAGCTCACCTGTAAGCCACTCTCAGCAGGAAGGGCGGTGTCCCTGGGAAAGGTGCTTAGTTCCACTGGCCCCTCGCTCGCCGGTGACGGTCACGGTGCTTCCGTCCACGGGAGGGAAGCCCTCTGTGCACGACCCCTCACCACACAGAGCAGCGAGAAGCGTGCACCCCCAGGGCAGAGGCTTACACTCCACGAGGGTGGTAACCGTCCTGCCTCCCCAAGAACACTCCGCGCGGTGCCGGCAGGGAGGGGCCTGGGGCCGCCGCTGGCAGTCCACCACATCTCAGGACTCCCACAGACCACCCCGCAGGCTCGGGGTCCCCCTCCCCACTTATTAAATAAACTGCTTTCCTGAAAACAAAAGCCATCCAGTAACTCCGGCCGGTCCGTTTGGAGGCCATGAGGCAAGATGACGGAGGCGCAAAGCTCACGTTCCACCCTTGGAGAAGGAATTGTACGGAAACGTGGGAGGGAGGCCCGCACTGGCGCCTCCACCTCGGCCTCCCCCTAGCCGCCGGGGTGGGGCGGGCAGGAGGACCTGGGGGGTGAGGAAAGCATGTAAAGGACAGCAGTTCGGCTGGTGCCTCGGGGGGGGGGGGCAAGCTCGGGGACAACCTGTGGTCACACCCCCCCAGGGCCTGAGCATGAAGGATCCCCCGCCTCCCGGGCAGGCAGCCGTGTCACCGAACAGTCAGCTTAAAAGAAAGAGGCAAGAACAGGCCTGGCTCTCACCCTGTGAGCTAAGCTACGAGACGCATCTCTGAGTGGGGCCGCGCCCCGAGCGGCGCATGCTTCCTGCGCAGGCCCGAGGCCGAGGCACCGCTCTAAACGCGGGGGGTTAACACAGTGAATGAGTGAGCCCGGCTGGCAGCCAAAAACAAGGGAGAAGAAATAGCTGAAGGGTAACAGCAGGGACCCTTCGGTGCGTGAGGAATATTTTCAAACATAAAGTCCTCAGGAAACCCTGGATTTGCAGCCCACGCAGGACCTGCAAAGGCTACAGGTTAAGGTAACCACGACCCCCTGAAAGAAACACAGCCGGAGGCAGCCGGCGAGGAAAGCAGCCCCGCTAAGCGGCCGCGGCGCACTCCAGGGCAGGCAGGCCCCGCCCCGCCTCAGACAGAAATGTTGCTAAAAATGAAAACAAAAACCAAGAGGACAGCAGCAACTTAGGTCTCGACACGGCTGCAGGAGAACGTAAGCGCAGCGGCGCTGGCTCAGCGGGCCCGGCCGCGCAGCTCCCGCAGAAATGGGGTTCCAGGCCGCGTGCGCGCTGCCGGGCCCGGGCAGGGCCAGGTGCCCACGTGTGCTCCCCGCCGTTTCCCGCTCGCAGCCCACCTGCCATCGCATCGTGCCCGCCGTGCCCGGGCCCGTGGGCTGAGAGACAGGGGCCTGCGGGGCCTCGCTCGTGTGAGGCAACAGCTAGTGGTCAGCGTCACACAGCAGGGAACCAAAGCTGAACTGCACCCGTTCTGCCCCCAGGGAGAGCAGGTCAGCCACTCAGACGCTCCATCCCTGGAGAGGTGAGCAAATCATGGGGAGAGGGACTCGACAACATGGTGGCAGGGACTGGAGCCAGAGGAGGAGGTGCTGTAAATGTGGCTCCAACACCCCAGCTTAAGAAAAGCAAGATCTGCACTGAGCTGGGATTGCAGCTCCTGACGCTTCCTAAGTAAAACGTTAAAGCGAGCCACGTTCTCTGCAACGAATGGTGTCAGGCCAAGCGGACGTCCAAGGACGAGGAATGAAGTTGAACCACATGGAAAAATTAGCTCAAAATAGATCAATGGCCTAAATATAAGAACTAAAACCATCGAACTCTTAGAAGAAATGAGGAAACCTTCACGGCACTGGATTTGGCAGTGGTATCTCAGATACGACAACAAAAGGATGAGCAACGAACGAAAAAAACAAATAAATTGGGCTTCATCCAAACTAAAAACTTTGGTGCATCAAAGAACACTCCACCAGAGAGTGAAGAGACAGCCCACAGAATGGGAGAGAGTATTTGCAAATCATATTCACAGAATAGACAGAGAACTCCTACGACGCACAACAAAGTAACAAACCACCCAATTACAAAATGAGCAAGGACGAACAAATGTAGCTCCACACACGGCCAACAAGCACACACGAAAAGGCGCTCAACTCACTAAGCATCAGGGACGTGCACGTGAAAACCACGGTCAGACACCACTTCACGAGACTAGAACAGCTATCATCAAAAACCAAAAAAACAGACAGACAGACAGAGCCCCAGAAGGAAAGTAACACGTGGGGGGATGTGGCGGAACTGGGACCCCACGATCGCCGGAGTGTAAATGGTCCCGTCGCTGTGGCAAACAGCCCCGCGGCTTCCACGAGTTCCACACACAACTACCACGCGACCCAGCAGCTCTGTTCCCGGGAATCCACCCAGAGGTGCGGGAGCAGGACTAACAGCCGTCAGCGTCCACAGGAGCATCGTTCACAGGGGCCAGGAAGTGGAGCAGCCCGCGTGCCCACCCGGGGGTGACGGACAAACAGCACGTGATCGCTACGCACAGCGGAATGTTACTCAGCCCGAGAAAGGAATGAGAGTCTCATCTGTGACCCAACACAGATGAGCCTTGGAAACACCGTGCCCAGTGAAAGAGGCCAGACACAAGAGGCTGCTAGTGCAGGACGCCACCTCCGTGACACCCTAGGGCAGACCGTCCCAGGGCGGGTGTAGACGAGAGCTTGTTAGGGGCGAGGGGAGCAGGGAGTGGAGACTTAGTGTCTATGGGGAAAGTTTCTGTTTGGGATGATGGGAGAGTTCTGGAAATGCACAGCGCTAGTCCTCACGCAGCGCCGTGAAGGCACTTAGTGGCACTGGGCTGTCCACTTAGAGCATGACGAGCATGGCCAGCTGTGTGTTATTTATGTTCAGCAATAAAAAAGCAGAGTGAACAACGGAACTGGTATCCACGCTGGTAATTATGCTGGCGTAATTCCCAAGCATCGAAAAAGAATACGCGACCGTTTATTAACTGCCATGGAAGAATCTTCAGGATATAACAACCGAAAAAGCAGGGGTTGGGAAAAGGAAACACAGCAGTATTTTTACCCAGATGATTTTCTCAAGCGCCCCTGGCCTTTCCACAGAGCCCCCGAGCCCGAGGCCAGCAGCTCGCAGCCCAAGCACCACAGCCACAACCGGGGGACCCTCCCAACAGCCACTCGGGGCAGGTGAGCCGTCCGCAGGCCACGCCCGACCGCACGGGAGCCACTCCCAGCCGTGTTCCTAGAGAGAAGCACCCCGCAAACCCAGAGGCACAAGACGCCACGAACGAGGGCGACCACATCAATCGCTGATGGTCCCAGCCAGCTGCACCTGTCTCTGGAGAGCACCATGCTTCAGCTCTAACGACGGGCTAACGGCCTTCCTGAACCAGCGCTCCCGAATCTCCAAACTGCAGAGCCCGAGGGATGCCCAAGGCAGCCAGGCCGGCCCTGAGCTCACGACCCAGCCCTGCCATCCGGAACGGAAGTAGCACCTCACCCCCTTAGAAAAGCTGACGGCGTAACTGAGGCCAGCGTTCCCTCAAGGAGCCTCCCTCCCACCGAGGGCCAGGGACACGGCAGGGAGCACGTGGCTGGCCTCCTGCAGCAGAAGGCGTGCTGGGTCCCAGGCCCCTGCTCTCCGACCGCCCCGCAGACCCGGCGCTCAGGCAGTAAGACGCGTCCGCTGCTCAGACAGGGCCGCCTCTTCTCCGAAGTCAGCATCACAGACACCTTGTATTTGTTTTTCATTTACGGAGCCTCCTTAAAATCACAGTTCTTACGGGCAGAAAACAAGCAGAAACCGAAGACCCTGACATCAGACGACTGGCCCAGTTCACGGGGCGGCACGGACGTGGCCCCAAGGCTGCTGTTGCCCCCCAGAGGGTGCCTGCAGGACCTGTGCCTGGGTCACAGGATGGGAATCAGAACCCTGGGCCGGGACACAACTCCCCAGTGCACACTCTGGCATTCGAGACCCACTGGCCAGCTTCAAGGGCATGGCCACAGTCTGCCCACCCCTCTTGCTGGGGCCAGCAAGCACCCACAGGCCCCTGGATGGCTGGCACAACCCTCCCACTGCTTCGCCCACACAGCCACTGCCAAGGGCCCAGGTGGCTCGTCTCTCCTCCTCCTGAGGGTCGATGCGGGCCCACCCAGGCCCTGTCCACACCACCCTCACTGCACGTCCCTCAGCAGCTGCTGCCCTCAGGCCATCCTCTCAAGAGACCCTGGGAAGGCAGGCTCCTCGAAGATATCCCAGGGGCTGGGGCTTCTGTATCGCCCACCTGGAGCAGAGCTTAGTGACTGCATGCCAACCGCCTGCGTCACCCAGGAGACACCGGAGGCCCGAGTTCTCGCTTGCAGTAACCCCGCAGGGGCCAGACACAGGCCCGAGCATGCGGCCAAGTAAGCCGAGGCCTGGGTTCATCTGCTTCTGGCCCCTTCCAATGACGCGGGTGGTGCCTGCCTGGGCAGCTCAGCCGAAAAGGGCTCCACAAAAAATTTCAGGATGAGTTCAGCCCAGGGACTCTCTAAAGCTCTCAAACGCAGATGAAAAAGCTCCCGAGTGAGTTTTACGGATGCCACGTGATGCCTTGGGATCCGAAGGGTGAGGGTTTCGCGGAGGCTGAAATAACCCTGTGAAACCTCCCACACCAGGGCCCATCTGAATTGCCACAGAGACCCTCGAAAATGAAGACACCATACCAACGAGACCGGAGAATGTGGGGCAGAAACAGAAACAAGTCGGTAACTAAATCACGTCTGCGCCCGGCACCCCGGCCCCAACAACAGAGCATGCCTTTGCGGAGCCTGGTGCCCTGAGAAGAGGCCTGGCCGGCGCAGCAGGGGCCGGGTGCATCCTGGAGACGGAGAGCCGGCCTGCGCTGGCCGCGCGTCAGGAGCAGCAGGGCTGGGCTCGCTGTTTATGTCTGGCCCAGACAACGAGAGGTTTATGACGATTTACTGACGCAAGAGCTCCCCGATGCCGCAGGCCAGAAATTAATCAGGGGAAGAGGAATTCTTTTTAAGAAACCACTTGGCAGCCACTGCCCCACCGGACGGGCTGAGCGTAAGCCGAGCTCTTCCCCCGCCTGGGCCACCAGGGAGCAGCAGAACCCCCAGGACGCACGGCCGCGGGGAAGCTCAGCGGGGAGATCGCAGGCCCAGACCCCGGGTGGGAGTCCTGCCCACCACCAACCGCGGCTCCCCAAGCAGAAGCCAGGGCCAGGCACCCACCCTGTGTGGACCCAGGCCACTCCAGAGGGCCTCGTTCTGAGGGTCTGAGTGGACCACTGCCAGCTGAGCAGACCCTGCCAGCAGGTTCTCCTATTGGGATGACGGGCGCCCCCAAACTTTGCCATCTGTTGGCAAAATCCCTTTCTCAAGAGTTGGTTTTTGAACTTTACAGTCACTAATCACCAAAGAGAAAAACATAAAAATACACAAGTTTGATCTTGATCCCTTGTCTCAGTGCACCAGGGCTTCCTGTGGGCCCAGAGCCACCACCCAGGAGGGCAGGGGAGCCCCGCCACAGCTGCTTCCCCCCGCCCTCCGCTGGCTTCTCTGTCCCCTCCTCTCATTGGGCTCCCCCCGCTCCCGCCCCTCTCTGTGCCTCCCGTGCCCTGGGCGGCAGCAGTGGGGACCACTTAGGCCAGACGGGCACTGGTTCCAGCTGGGGGAGAGGAATCCGTGTGTACAAACTCCCTTGCAGGAACCTGCTTTGAGAAATGATGTCAAAGTGATTCTGAAGCTTCAGATATTAAAAGACCCAGGATATTTACATTTATCAAAAACGGCCTGACTCTGACAACGGTGACTGAACCGAAACTAAGCAGACGCTCCGGGCAGGCCCTGAAGCCCGGGCGGGCGCTGGGGCCCGTGATGGGGCCGGCGCTGACACCCTGGGCACAAGCAGGCCCTGGGCGACGCGCCAGCCCCCTCCAGGCCTCCCAGCAGCCCCACGAGGCAAAGCTCGTCCTGTGTCCTCATTTCCCACAGGGAGGGCAGGGGGTGGGGTAGGGGCTGGGTAGGGCCAGGCTCTGAGCCCAGCAGCCCCTGCAGAGGCCAGGCTGGGAGCAGTCTCCGGGCCCCCAGCCCGGCACCGCAGCCCAGCGGCCGGACTCGTGCCCCACGTGTCAGCAGCGTAGTGCCCTTCCGGCTGGGGGGAGGACAGCGAGAAGGGGCCAGGGCAGTCACCCCTCTGCCGCACTGCCGCCTGGAGGGCACTGCCACCCCCCGACCTACTGATGTCTAACCCCTCCAGAGAAGGCCCTGTGTCACGATGTCCTGGGGGCTGCACGCATCCCCTGGACCACATGTGAGCGCTTGGCTGAGGGGGCCACGGTGACCTGGACCAAGGGAAGAGTCCCCTGCAGGAGCACGAGCCACTACGGCCAGAGACAGTGGCTCCAGAGGCCTGAATGAGGGCCACCAGGGGCCCCGCCAGCTGCCGGGATACTGGCCTCAACGCCCCAGCCAGTATCCAGGGCTGAGGAGGCCACAGGGAGGAGGGTGCCAGCTAGGACTGCCTGGGCACTGGTCGTCAGTGGCAGCCACACTCACCCACCACTCCAAGAGTCCATTCTTCACCACCAAGTAGAAACAGACAGCCCTTAACCCTGGGGAGAGGCAGGTGTTCTCACGTCAGCTAACCTGCGCACTGTGTTTGCTATCTCTCCGGGAAAACAAAATGTTTTCCTGCAATGCTGAGATGGTCTCCTGGTCACAAAGCCTCACCTCCTCACCTCCTCTGGGGAGGAAAATGCTGGCTTCCTTAAAACCAACAATCTGTAATTCAACTATTTGCAAGTAAAATTATATGTATTTTTAAATGATTTAAATTAGCAACTATATGAATAAAACGTACTTCAAAGTGTAATAAAACAAACATGGTATTTATAACCTAACCATATGAAATACAGGGGTTACAAAAAACAGAAAAGGTAAATTTTAACGTAGAAAACAGTTGCCACCCACACAGCCTCCCCACCTCCCCCACAAAGCCATTAAAGAAGAGAAGCTGCCTGATCCACCCCCCACCCCAAGTGTAAAAATTCCTGGGCCACTTATTTGCTGGCCTACGGCTTCCCTCCAACCTTCCCAGCCTTGGCTGCCACTTGAACGTGAGGAGCATGGAACATCAGGGGCGGAAGGAACTACGGTATCACTGAATACATGCCCCCACCCCCCCCTCAGCACGATGAAAGTGCCACCCAGAAGGGCCCAGTGCAGCATCTGTACCCCGCCATGCCCAGTGCGGAGCCACCGCTGGCCCAGTCATGACACTGATGGCATGAACGGCCATGTCCTGCAAAATATTTCTCAAGTTAAGTCTGGAATGAATTCTTCATTCACATTGGGGGAAAAAACAACTCAGTAAAAACCAAGGGGAGGAGGTGGGGAGGCAGGCTGGCCGGAAGGCGCTCGCCAAGTGCGCACGGCGCTCAGATCTGGGAGACCTGACATTTATAAGGTGCGACGGCAAGCACCTCGTAAAACACCCAAGAGCAGCTCCAGGCTGCAAGAGTGGCTCAGCCCCTCAGCACTGGCCTGGCAGTTACTTCACTGCAACGCAGAGGCCAGCGCAAGCCCCGACAGTCACCTGGGAAACCGTCAGCATGACAAGTGGCGCTGAGAGGTAAGCCTCACCATCCGCTTTGGCTACAGCGAACTAGCTTGTGTCACAGCCCTGCAGCCAAGCTCAAGGCAGACTGGCGAATGCAGAAAACATCGTATGTACTACGGAGGCTCTGGGATCAGAGCCACCAAGGCGGCCAGGACTTGAGTGGCCAAAATAGGAGACGGAAAGAAAGCGAAAGGAGGGCACATCTTGGGTCCACTTCTCCCAAGAGGCACTTGCTGACATACAAGCTTCCACCTGGAGGGCAAGAGCTGACCCTGGGACATGAGATGGTTCAGGGCCTGCCAAGGTGGAGGGTTCACGCACACCCCAGGGCGCCACTGGGATGCTTCCATTGGAGAGTAAGGACAAGGGGAAGACCGGCCCTGAGGGAAACCAAATCAGACATTTCATAAGAACAAAATGCTGGTTATTCCAACAAGCAAGTGTAAAATTCTAAATGTGCATGGGCTTAAAATAGTTTCAAATATACAAAAGCAAAAACTGACCATTAAAACGAAAAACAATACCAACTCACAATTACAACAGGGGATTTTATAATGTCATTCTCAGTAACTGCTAGAAAAAGCAGACAATAAAATGAGTAAAGCAACAGAAGATCTGAGCACCGTGATGAACAAATTTGACATAATTGATGTGTATAGAATTGCTACATCTTAACTGGCATATTCTCTTCAAGTACATATAAAAGATTTACAAAGTCTACTGTGCAATGATAAAAAAAACTCAAAGAATATTCAAGAACTGAATTACATGCAGTAAATTCAGTGACCATAGTGAAATTAAAGTAGAAATCAATAACAAAAGCAAAATACTAAGAAATTCACAAAACAATGAAATAAAGAAATGAAATAACCCATGAGTCAAAGAGGAAATCAAAAAGGAAATTAGACATTATTCTAAAGTTACAATAAAAAATGACATTAAAACACTTGTGCAACCCAGCAAAGCCATCTATAGGTAAAAATTAGAGCTTTACATGCATGTATTACAACGGAAGAAAGCACGGGGAAAAAATTCAATGACCTAAATATTTATCTCAATTAATTTTTAAAAAGCAAAGTAAATCCAAATAATAAAAGGAAATAATAGCCGTAAGAGCAGAAATTGATTTCTTAAAAATCCAATAGAAATAACCAAGAAAACCAAGCATAGTTGTAGAAAAATACTAACATAATTATCCTAGCAAGTCCAGCGGCAAAAAAAAGAGGAAGAACAAATAAACAATGTAAAGGATGAAAAAGGAGATGCCAGTACAAATTCTGCAAATAACACAGAGATCATGAGAGGGTATTTTTAAAACCTCTGTCAATACACTTGAAATTTTAGATGAAATGAAAAAAATTCTGAGAAAAACTAAACATATGAAAACTGACACAAGAAAAAACAGAAAATCTGAATAGTCCTACGTCAGGCGAGGGGGTAATTTACAAATCTCCCTGCAAAGAAAACTCCAAGGTAAGTTCACCAGCGATTCTTCCAAATATTTAAGGAAGAAATAACATCAACCTTATAGAAACCCTTCAAGAGACTCCAACAGGGTCAACAAACTGCAGCCCATAGGCACAATCAATCCATGGCCTGATTTTGTACAATCTGCTAGGTAAAGGCTGGTTTTTACATTTTTAAATGGTTGTTTTTTTTTAAAAAAAAAAAAAGAAGAAGAAAAACATACAACAGAGACCATATGTGTCCCACAAAGCCTCAAATATGTACCATCTGACTCTCACTCATGGAATTAGATGGAAAACTCTCCAATCTCACTCATGAATTTAGATGAAAAAAAAAAATTAAGCCAAATATAAGCAAAATGAATCCAGTAGTATAAAAGAAGAATAATATAATCAAGTAGGATTTACTAAGAAATGTAAGGCTGGTTAACATTCAAAAAGCATTCAAGAAAATTCATCACATTAATCAAATAAAGGGGGAAATTATATGATTAACTGATGCAGAACAAAATCTAAAATATTAAGTTGAACCAAATGAAAGGGCCGTTTTTGTAAATTGAAAAAGACCAAATATCTGCACACCATATGGTTCAACCTAATACTTTAACACCTACTCATGAGAAAAACCTTAGCAAACTAAGAACAGATGAGAGCTGCATTAGTCTGATAAAGACTGTTACATGTGAGACCTGTAGCAAATTTCATACATAATGACAAAATGCTGGAAAAGTGTCCCTTGGTATTCAACAAGATGTAGGTGTTCACTCTCACTGATTCTATTTAATATTTGATTGAGGGCCCTGGACAACATGACAAGCAAGAAAGACATAAAAAGTTTTAAAACTGGCAATGAAGAAAGAAGACATTTACTATCCACAGGCAGTACAAAAATCCCAAAGAATCTACAGATAAACTAGTAATAAATAATAAGCAAAACCTGCAGGCTGTGTAGAGACAAGGTGGCGACCCAAAAATTAACTGTATTTCTAAAGAGAAACACATAAACAAAAAATTAAAACTTTAGAAAGCATCAAAAAAAAAAAAACAACCAGAACTAAAGACCTCTACACTGGAAACTACAAAGAAAATGTGACTGAAGAAGTTAAAGACAAGATGATCCAAATAAATAGAAAGATACAGCATGTTCACAGGTTGGAAGCTTCAAACAGACTGATTTTATATGCAAACCAATGCAACCTCAGCTGAGATCCCAGCAGGTATTCTGTTGAAATTGAAAAGCTGATTTTTAAAATTCTTATGGAAATACAGCAGGCCAGGAAGAACCAAGAAAACCTTTAAAATGACCCAAAAAACCTGGAGGATGCACACTACCAGATGTGATAACGAGTCATAAGAAGCTCCATCAGCTGAGACGGTGCTCACTGGCTCACGGGGAAAACCCAGCCACTGACCCAGGGGCACATCGCAGAGCAGCGAGGGCAGCACGGACCTTTCTAACGAGCACTGCCGGGACAGCTGCGCATCCAGATGGGACAAGCAGCCCCCAGGACCACCTCCCACCATACGAAAACAAAAACACAAAAAGCAAAAAGCAACTCCAGGTTGAGCTGAAATCCACAGATCTACTTGGTAAAACAGTGAAGCTCCTAGAAAACGATGCAGACGGTTTCCATGGCATTCAAGCAGGCATCAACAAAGTGACCAATAGTTGGGCTGCGTTAAAATTAAGAACACCTGTTCATCAGAGCGTCATTAAGAAAGTAAAGAGGCAGCCCGCAGCCTGAGAGGAAATAGCCGACAAAGGACCCAGCCCTCGCCTGCACAAGTAACTCCTACAGATCAGCAGAAAACATGAAGACCATCCGAGTGTTGTAAATCAAGGAGCAGTCAGTCACGGTGTGTCAGGCCCTGGTGTGCAGCACTGCGTCCCAGTCGAGCACGCATGCACACACATTCGTTCTCATACTCTTTTGCATTAAAGGTTATCACAAGATATTGAATATAGTTCCCTGTGCTATCCAGGAGAAATTTGTTTTTTAATCTGTTTTTATATACAGTGGGTCACATTTGCAAATCTCAAACTCCCGAATTTATCCCTTCCTTTAACTGAGCAAAGACAAACAGACACCTCACCTAAAGGGGTATCCAGCCGTTTGATACACACACGACAAGATGCTCCCCGCCTTCAGTTACCAGGGAGATACGAGAGAAATCACAGTGGCTAGAAGACAAAGGAAGGAGGGTCCCAAGCACTGGCGAGGGTGCGACCCAGGCGCCTCCCACACGCTCTTCCAGGGCTTAAAGTGGTCCAAGAAGCCCAACAAACCGTTTGGCACACACACACCTTATCAACAGAAGCGTGGCCCAGCAGACGCACTCAGGAATGTGACAGCGGCCCCGTGAATAAAGACCCCAGCCTGGGGACACCCATGCGTCATCACACTTGAACAGAAAAACCGCTGTCTGTTCACACAATGAAATACTACACACCCGTGGAAATGAGCAGACCGCTAAGCCGTAACGTCAGTAAATCTTGCAAACATTCTGTTGAGCGAAAGAAGCCAGACAGAAAGAGGAAATATTCCATGGTTGCATTTAGATAAAGTTCACAACCTGGAAAAAGGAGCCCAAGGTGTCAGAAGCTGGCAGGGGAGGGGCCGCAGTGACCGAGCGGGGACAGGGCAAGGACCGCTGGGTGCTCCTCCCCCTGCTCTGCCTAGCAGTCACAGGCCATCTCCTAAGCACGGACAGTCTGTGCAACTTTCTGGCTGCCTGTCAGACTTCAAGAAAGGTTCACTTAGGGCTGGGCACTCTCGAGGCTGCGCTGTTTCCCCTGCACCCACGGGAAGTGCCCACCAGCAGTGACCTGCGAAGGAGTGACGGCACGGCCACGCACAACCGGATAAAGAAGAACAAGAAACCGCGTCTGTCCTAATCTAGGATAATCCCCAAAGGAAAAGCTTGAAAAGCCAGGTGCACTAGAATCCGCCAACAGGGAGCAAGAGAGGGTATCCGCAAATTAATCTTTTTAGCTCAAATGTTATCAGCAGACTTTATTAAAACCTGAGTGGACAGCCCAGAGTTCCCACATCCTCCACCACCGACACCTGCACTCAGCTTCCCTTATGAGCAACATGTGACATCACTGTGATGCCGTGGTCACTATCAATGTCACGTCAGTACCCACACAGTGTCATTGACTAGAGCCAACACTGCATTCAGAGTCCCTTGTTTTACCCCGGTGTCCCTCTGGCACCCCAGGACCCCATCCAGGACCCCACGTGGCATTTACCCATCACGTCTCCTCTCAGCGGTGAAAGCTTCTCGGACGCTCCTTGCTTTGGGCCCTTACAGTACTGGGGGTACTGAGCGGGTTTATGACAAGACACACTGCTGCTGGAAATGGACGTCTTCCCCACGGGGCGACTGGGGCTCTGGGCTGCCCAAGGGAGGGGAAGTCAGACCATAAAGCGCATATGAAATTCACAGCCAGGCGTTAACACGCCCTCGCTCCACCGCGCTGGTTGCACTGCGCGGCCAGGCTGTCGCACGGTCAGCCCCGAGGGAGCAGGCAAGCAGCGCGTCGTCGGGCCCTCAGGGCCTCGTCTGAACTCCCCGGCACAGCGTACGCCCCGGCCCGGGGAAGGCCGAGGCCGGCACGCACAGGCCCGCCCCACCGCACGACGGACGCGCCGTCGGCGGAGAACTCCACCGCTTCTGCCTCCTGCGTTTACTCAGTCAACGAGCGGGACACCTCTTCTCCAACAGGGGGAAGTCAGGGCTCATGGGAGTAAACAAAACGGGGCCTAAGTCTGGCAGTCGGGAGGAAAATCAAATGCTTCCACCTTAATTACACGTTGTGCTGATTAGCAACCAAGTCACGTGGCCCCTGGCTCGACGTTTCCCGGCTCCTCCTCTCCTGGGAGCTCCCACCGTGCTTCCAAGAACGAGGATGAATGAGCAGCATACTCGCCTATCCACCAGAGCCAACTTCTACTCCCAAACATACGGTGAGGGAGAGGACAGGATGCGCCCCAGCGGCCCCGGCTGCGCATGACGAGGCTTTCCAGGAACAGCGCGAGCCCGACAGGACGGCGGCTTCGGCTGAGGGTGCAGACCCGGCCCCAGTGGAATAAATTAGCAGCTTGGACCCAGCCCAGGCTCGGGACAAGTGACAGATAACAAGGAGAACAAGGAATGCTGGCTCGTTTTCCTGCACTGCTGTCTCTGCAGGGGAAAGGAAATCGGTGAAGAGGAGGGAAGAGCTCCGATCTCTAATCCCAGGGGCTGGGCTTGGAGAGAAAGGACCAGAGAAGGTTTGAGTGCACCTGGCCCGGAAACCCAAGGAGGGCTGCGCACACAATTTGCACTGCGTCCCCCACAACACCATCGGCCCTGGTGGAAGTGGAGTCTCCATCCCACCCAGCGCCCGGGCGTCCAGGATGCTCGCAGAGAAGAGACAGGCGCCCAGGAGGAGCGCCCAGCTCCATGCCGCGGGCCCCACGCAAACGGCTCTGCGACCTCCCAGGACGCCTCCCTTGCAACCCAAAACCGGTGTGTCCCGAAGGCTTGGGGGGGCTTCTCTCCCTTCATTCAAGCTGCATGTGAAACACCTTCCCCAACCTCTCCTGAGCACGTGGAATTCTGTGGTTCTCAGGACTGACCCTCAAATGTCCCCCTGCCCCAGGACTGGTGCAAACACGAAACGGCACGACTGGCAGACTCACAGGACGCTAAGCGGCAATGCTGCATTCTAAGCTCAAAGCCTATTTGTGTTTGCTTTTTAAATCCAGAACTAGAATTTGCTATTCAGAACTGAGATATCCTTATATAAAATACAAGAAAAATTCATATTTTTTTTAGGCAGTTTCCTAAATCTGCTGTGGTTGTCATGGGATTTCCATGGATTTTCATGAATATGGTTTAGAACTGACAGAGACCACTGCTTCCAAAGAGATGTTGAGCTCAGTCAACCCAAAAGATTCCATAAGCATCCAAAGCCAGGGCGAGACCCAGCCACAGACAGCATCCCAAAGCCACTGGTGGCAGGTTCCGGAGCAGGACACTCAGGCCACGGGGGGCACACCTGGCTGCTCCTGGCCCACGCTGAGGGTCCACCAGGAGCTCAGTTTCACCTTCCTAGTAGTAGAATTTTGTTTTCAGCAAGAGCAGGCGTGTAGAATTGACTTGAAAGGTATCCCCAAAAATTGTGAAGGCACAGGAGAACTATTTAACAAAAACCTGTGAAAACCATATATTTAGTTTACATAAAGCCGGGAAATACAGACCCGGGCTTTGCAGAAAACAGCGGTGAAGATGGTACCTTGACAAGTGATTTTTACCAATGTCTCAAAAATGAGCGTACAAACTCCCACATCAAGCTACCTGTCTGCTCCTGTCCAGGCGGGGGCTGGCTGCCCTCTCGGGTCCAAACACCCCGTGTGTGACCGTCCATCCAGCCGGGCCCAGTACACCAACGTTCACCCCTTTCTGTACAGTGGGACCCTGCTCCAGCCGCCCCCTCTGCCCCAGAGAGGAACTCCCGGGAGAAGACACGGGATCGCCTGCCTGCCTTAACACCTCCTTCTATCAAACCACACACGCAGACACCGGCCGAAGGCAGAGAGCCAAGCCCGGCGTCCTTCTGAAGGGCGAGGGCCTGGTGCACAGCAGTGCAGCCCACCACGGGCAGGCAACCAAGCCGGGCCAACAACCCTGCTGGCCGTCCTTCAGCAGAGGAGGCATGGTCAGCACGCAGGAGCCAGACGACACAGAGCTGCCTCGGCTTGGTGGCTAAGCCAGCCTCCCCCGCTCATCCCCCAGGCGAGGTCCGAGCACCTCAGCACTGGAGAGTGTTGAGAGATGCTGATATAATGTTCTCTCGGGCAACGTAGGCGGAGAAAGACCCGGCTCGCTCCTTCCTTCTCATGGACGACACTGATGTCTCCAACGGCACCTCTCAGCCGGAGCAGACGCATCCCAAGGCCCAGAGTCCCCCAGAGTCTCCTGGGAAAGGCACCAAAAGCACCACCTCCTTTGGAACTGTAATTGCCGAGGTCACACCCACGTACGTCGGTCACCAAATCCACTCGTAACAGGAGCCATCAAAGAAATCAGACTCCTCAGACACGAAGAAACGCCCCTCCCCCTGGTTCTCGTGCATCAAGGCCTCTCGTCCCGTGGAGAGTTCAAAGAGAGCTCAGCCAAGAACCAAGGAAGTCCCATCCCAGTCCAGGCCAGGGCCGCCTGGCCATGTGAATTTTACCCTGGACAGAGGTGCCGGCCAGCTGAGCACAAGGTATGAGATGGGACACGGAGAGGCTGGGAACCTGAACGCGGGCCAAGCGAGAGGGGACCGGCCCTCAGGGTCTTCCTCTGCAACACCCCCAGGCTGGGGCGGCGGGGCCCTGCGGCCTCCCAGCGGCCCGGCCCGTCACCTGCCGGGTGCTGCTGCCCGCCCCTCACCTCCAGGACCCCTCCCAGCCCTGCCGGGAAACACAGCTGTGCCAAGCGGCCACGGAGAGGCCGACTTGTGCCGCGTACCTGCCGTGTGGACCCACCACCCCCGCCTCTCCACGCCGCCAAGAAAAACGCCATTTTACACAATTCTACTGACGACTGGGGGGATAACAGAAGGGCACCAAACCCCAGAAGGACGTAAGGGCAGGCAGACAACCTGACTGTTCTCGGAGGCCACAGAGACCCCAGTGGGAAGGCCTCTCCGAACTCCTGGCTGCCACTCAAACCCCAGCTGGTGTGCTTCCTAAAGGCTGGGCTGCTCGGGACGGAGAGACCGCTGTGGGGTCTCAGCGCCTCCAGGCCAGGTCCACTCTCTGCAGAGAATTCCAATGTGCTGTGTCCTTCCGGCCACAAACAGCCTTCGCTCCCTATCTTCCCTGGCAGCTGATGAACTGGAGACAAACGCCTCCCCTCGAAAAGTCTTCAGGAGCACTGCAGTCCAAATCCACGCTGAGAAAATAAACACCTCCCTAGGCTGAAGCATCATCTGCAAACACCAGAGGCGGCGTCTGTGAGCAAGGCAGCCGGCCCGCGGTCACGCCAGAGAGGAAGGCCAGCAGCGAGGACAGCCACTGCGGGTCTGGTTCCCTCTCTAGCAGTCACTCAGAGCTCTGGGCTCGCCAACAGTTACCAGTGGCAAAGACGCCCATCAGGACCTCCAGGGCGGATCCTGACCTGACGCCCATCACCATCACCATCACCATCAGTGACCTGATTTCAACACAAAGTGTCCGGCACCACAAAACACAAAGGTCCTCATCTCCTGCTTCTGCTAAAACTCCCCAGTGGAACTCTCTGCTCTGTGCATCCCCACTTCCCCCAGTATCTTCTCAAATTTTCTGAAAACTCCATGTACTGGTACCTAAGAAAGAGCACAATTAACCCCTCTCCCTTCCCTGGTCCTTCCGGTGAGCCTGGAAGAAAGCAGTCAGCTCGCTGGGACTGCACGTGAGGGGTCCGCGTGAAAAGCCACGTGGAGACTGCAGGTGTTCTGGCAAAGACGGCGCCAGGCTGGGCACAAGAGGATGGCAGGCGGGTCTGCGGTCTGTGTGTCAGACCGCAGAGGGGAGGCGGGTCTGTAAGCAGCAGTCAGTAGCCCCTGCTTTGGATTAAATCCATGTGAACGTGGAAACGAGGTGCACTGAGAATTCCAAATCACACTGCTCAGCACTAGAGGCCCCACCACCAAACACACCCACTGTCACAGACGTGAGCAAGTTGGAAAGGGCTCTCGTACAGCATCCAGAACACCTGCTTCGAGATCAGATTCCACGGATTCTCTTGTAAATCCTACTGAATCAACAAGTCAGCGAGAAACGCTGTTCTAAAAAAGTCCAATTTCTACAAAGCACTTCCTAGGAAAATTCATGTACTACACTTAAGATGGAACAAACGACTTTCAAAGCAAACAAATCCAAACAGAATCCTTAGATCTTAAGACGGAAGGTCTTCTCCTGGCATTTGGCACCTTGAACAACTGCATCGTAAGGTGCAATTCCTAAAAAATGGCCTAAGAGTTTAAAGTTTAAAAAAATAAGGCGGGGGGCGGGTATAGCTCAGTGGCAGAGCACGTGCTTAGGACGCACGAGGTCATGGGTCCTATCCCCAGTGCCTCCATTAAACAATAAACAAACCAACCAACCAAATTATCTCCCCCTCAAAGAACAAAAAACAAGCAAAAATGAATAAACAAACAAACTGCCATCCATCACAAAAGTGCCTCCAGTTAAAGGCTCTGAAGACGATGGCGTAACAATTACAAATCGCCAGCATCAAATGAGCAGAGTCAGAGAGCTCACAAGAACCCTAGGGGAAGGCAGTTACCAGCAGGACACAGGCCCCGGGTCAGTGACCTCCGAGTGACCGGCACCAAGACGCTCACACCGATTTCACTCAGTTCTTTACAAACGCTGTAGCAAGAGGAACAGCAACAAGTCGACGTGGGAAACGTGTGGGTTTTATTTCTGGCACCACCTTAAGTAAGACTCGCCACCGCCCTTCGAAAGTCTGTGGCGTCAGCGGCAGTTAGAAAACGGCTGCGTGTCGAGCGCTGCTCTTCATGTTAAAATCCCAGGAGCGCCGAAGCTGCGCTTCCGCCCGGAACGTGCCGGGCCCGGGTCGGGGTCTTCGCAGTCGAGCAGCAGCAGCAGCAGCAGGAACGCTGGGAGGAGCAGGACCAGGAGGGGCGATACGAGCGGGGCGACACGGAGCCAGGAGTCCCCCAGGACGAGGTCGCCGTCGGTCGGACGCCCCAGCTCGTGACCTGGGCAGGTGGCAGAACCGCGAAGGCGATGCAGCCTCTTGGATGCGGCCACCCCCCACCCCCACCCCGGGCCGCCTGCACGTGGGGGCCCGGCTCTGACTGCCCTGCGGGGGCGCAGTCCACGGGGGGCCCAACTCATCTGTCCCTGTTGTAGGAACCGGGAGCGGGGGCGGGGAGGGGGCAAACGGGAAGATCACCCGAAGGCTGCTCTCCATCACACAGCGCCCACCACTCCCTCTGAAAGGCCGGCAGCCCCACAGCCAACCCACTAAGCGGGGAAGAGCCAGCCAACTTAAAAGCGCAGAGCCAGGCGCGGTTCTCGACGCTTCACTTATTTGCCTCATTTGACTTTTTCTTCATCACGATAATTTTCCTCAAAGTGCGCATTTCTTATCGTGTTCCCATGCGACAAGCAAATAAAAAGGCTCTTGTAAGTGGAAGTAAAATCAAAAGTTTCAACCAAAATCTCCCGAATGAACCCGGTCTGCGAGTCACCCAGTCAGCTCCTTCTAAGGACTGGCCAAGAGAAGCTCAGAAGTTCAGGAACTCATTCAAGACCCGCTGTGGGGAGGGCCAAAGCCCAGAGGTTCAGCGGCAGCAAAACTATGCTCGCACAGGCCAAGGGGACACAGAGCACAGGTCCCAGGAGAGGGCCCAGCACCCGCTTCCCCTCTCCTCGCGGACCAGCCTCAGAGCCGAGGGGACGGGCCGGCGGGGACCTCCCGGCCTGCACCCGGGGCCTAACGCCCCCTCTGCACCCCGTCTCCCTCCTCTACCAGCCAAGCTCCGGCCCCCGGCCCCTCAGGGCTATCTCACCCTCCGTGCTCCACTCGGCTCACACGTCCTGCCCTCACACACCCCTCCTGGGGCTGCCCGCGCCCCGGCCTGTCCCTCTTTCCACGTGAGCCACACTGTCCTGAGGAGGCCGGTGCCTCCACCCAGCCTGGCCGGGCACCCCACGCAGGTCGGCAGGATGACTCCTAACCGGGCCCAGAGCGCCCTGGGTCCACCCAGCAGAGGGACAACCGCCCTCGAGGGCAGAAGACCAACTCTGGTTCCAGGTGGCCGCTGAGCAGACGGCTGCGGCCGAGCAAGGACAGCAGGAAATGCTGTTTCCTCACTGATGAGACAGAAGAAACGGCGTCGCAGCTCACTTCACAGGGCCATCTCCCAGACCGCTGAGCAACTGGGAGGCCCGGTTCAGAACGGCCTCGCTGCTCAGCGCAGGCGTCTGAAAAGCGCCGTGGGCTCCACTCACAGTCAGGGAGGAGCCGTGCTCACTCACTCCTGTTGTAAGTTTTAAACAGCTCCGGCTTTTTAAGTAGAGCAGCCGGGGCCCAGCGCCTGGAGGTGGCCGCACAGAGCGCACCTGTCCACGGCCCTCCTGCCCTCGCCGCGGGGCGCCTGAATCGCGGCCTTTCTCTTCCACCATCAGGCTGCGCTCAATGGTTTCTAATGATCCAGCACAGGGCTTTCAATGTCAAATACATACCAGGAGTTCATTCTTAAATTTCAATATCATTAATCATCCAACATTCAGCATCTCAGAACGCAGAAATTTGCATTTCTACAATGGTGGCTTGGAAAAAAAAGAACCTAAATGCAAATGTTCCACAGACTGTGTAAGAATGTTCAGAGAATTGCCAAAACAAACCATCAAGGCTCCATTGACAGTGAATTTTCCCAGCTCTTCATAACGACTGAGTATTCGTGATTTTTAAAAGACAAAACACAATTTGACGATTTAAAAAAAAAGTATGTTGAAAAAGAAGTCGTTATGTCTCCATGATTTCCAGAACAAACCTTGACTGATTAAGATCCCAGATAACGATGGCGGAGAGTCCGGGGCAGGGGCCGTTCAGGCGCTGCACATGGGCCCGGAGGAGGCCCGGGGACGCGCTGCAGACGGAAACGCCCGGGACTTCTGCCACCCACCCCTGAGAAAGCAGAATCAGGCAGCACAAGAGATGCCCAAGCGCCCCCGCCCCCGCCCCCGCCAGCCATCGGACAGCGGTCTCTCCTGCCTTCCCTCTGAGATGCCTGCCCTGGCTGGCTAGGCACCAGGCCCACCTTCCCTCCCGTGTCCTGGGCTCAGCCCTGCTCCCCTGCCCTGAACTCCCAGGGCTCACTGGGGACGCTGCGTGTCCTTCTCCAGCTGTGGCCACCTGCTCCCCATCTTCCCACGGGAGTGAGCCCCAGCCCCATCTCCTGGCCTAAGCTCCCAGGACTCTCCCAGCTGCACCTGCTGACGGCACCCCCGCCCCCTGGAAGGCCAGGCCTGGGCCTCCCCAGGGCTCGCTCAAGGCCACTCTGGGCCTCAGCCCTCCCATCACCTCTGTGGCCCAGGGCCTCGTTCAGGGCTCAGAGTCGACATCCTCTTTGTGTTAATTACAGGCCCTCAAAACCCATTTCCTACCCTTAAAACTTTCAATATTCCTGAAATATTCAACCACTGAAAAGCACAATTTAAAAAAAAAATGGCAGAAAAGTGTTTCTTTCCGAGATCATTTCTGTATTTAAATATAAAAGCTTTGGGGGCCAAACTGGTTGAAATAAACAAATTCAAGACCCAACCAACGATGCCTCAGCGTGCAGCAAGGGGGGCCAGGCCTCCCTCGGGCCAGCGGAGGCCCCGGGCCCTGTCCGGGGAGACTGCGGGATTAGACACTGACGACGGACGGAACAAATCGGACGAGTCGAAACTCATTCATCATCCGATCTTCGTTGACACAGACTCTGTAGCTGCTTTTATGTGAACGGGGTGTTTCAGACTGAACAGAACACCAAGAAATCAGAGTAGGGTCCAAATTAAAACATGGATCTCAAATACACACAACCCCTCAAAACAGTTAACCTGTTTTCCCCTCAACACTGCACAGGCCTCTCACCAAGACGCAGGGAGGCATTCCCTGAGTCCACCCTGCTCGGCCCGTGTCCCTCAGGGCGCGTGGTGTGGTGCCCACACACGGGTCCCGGAGGCACCACTGCAGGGCTCCCTGGGGCTTACAGCCTCTCCAGACGTTCTTTGGGCAGAAATGTTACTGCGAGGAAGGCAAGTGCACTGGAGGGGCTGGGGGTGGGCAGGGGGCCGAGTGACAGCAGCTGGGGCCCCTGTAGCCACCCGGGGCCCTGAAACCCAGCACGCTGGGAGCACAGGGAAGACCACAGTCTGCAGCAGAGGCAAGGGGGAGGGAAGGGAGCCCTGCTTGTCCTGACAGCGCCCCGTCCCTCAGTCTGCAGCGGGGGGGGGGGGACTCGCCCTCAAAGCAGAGTCCCCAACCCCCCTTGGCACATCCCCCAGGGAACGGCACGGAGCCTCACACTTCAGAACCTCTCAAAGAAGTGTTCTCTTGGACGAAATCAAGCCAGGCCCTTTCCTCAGGCTGCTCACATCATTAGAAGTAGTTATTCAGGGCAATAAAACCCCAACCGTTAACAGTTTTACGTCAGAAAACCAGGGCCTGGCTCTGGCAAAGTCCAGAAGGAACGGCAATAAAATCATAACGCGCACCTCACCCGACAGCAGAGGGAGCGTTCAAGGAAAACAGGGCAGAGAAGACCTCCACACACCCAATAAAAAGGCCATCTGCTCACCGGGCAGGGCCAGCCTGCACTGCCAGCGCCCGAGGAGGGGCCGCGCAGGAGGCGCGGAGCGGCGGCCAGCGGTCAGGGCAGGGAGGGGCCCGGGCCCGGGGGTGCTGAGGCACAAGCAGGGCCCTCGGGCGGGAGACCGGGCGGGAGAAGGGCGACAAAGACCACCTGGAGCTGCACCAGTCAGTGTCACTTCTCTCCCTCCCACAAACCACAGAAACGACAAAGTATCAATAGAAACATGAAAGGACTTGCAGCCAGGCTGACAGTGGGAAAGGAGTGGCATTGACAGACAAGACACTTAGAGGAACTTCCTAGAAAATGTGCCTCCCCTGGGACCCAAGTGATGGGAAAACGACCATGAGCAAGCAGCCTGGCCCCTGGGAAGTCGGCGGCCCCACGGACGGCGCACTGGACAGACCCGTGGCTCGGCCCCATGCCCAGCCCGGGACAGCGTGGGGGCGGCAGGGCGGCGGGGGGCTGGCCAGGGTGCCGACCCCGGTGGCAGGCACATTTGGGGTCCCACTGCAGCTCCAGGGGCTGCTCTGGGAGGATGGGGAGCTTCCGGCCCCACATCACTCACTACATCACACGTCCATGCGGACAGAAGGGGAGGGAAGAGGCTCAGGCCGCCTGGCCCTCAACGGCTCCACCCCTGCGAGAGCCAGAAGGGCAGCCTGACACTCGCCGGACGAGACTCGACGGCAGGAAACCTCGACAGGCGGGTTCCCCACGCGAGACACACAGACTCTGAAAGGAGAAGCAGAAGCCAGCCAGCACTCCGCCGCTCAGAGGCGAGCCCTAAAGGGAACGCCTGCAAGTGTAAGATTAGGTGGGTGGAGAGGTGTTTGTCAGCCAAAGGAAACCAAGGGCAGAGATACTTCCAGGAGATAAATAAACTCTGGGGCAAGGAAACATTAAACAAAGAGAAATACGTTGTATTTTGTTAAGGGGGGGAGGAGCCACCAAGAGATACAGTCCATTTTTAAGCACTGAAAAACGCACGGGAATATATAAAGCGAAAAAGGTCAATAAAACGGTCTTCTTGTAAAAAGAGCGTTGCAAACTATAATCATAATAGAAAGCAGACATTTAGAGAAATCAAGGAGACGAAGAAGAGTAAAGCTACACTGACTGACACAACTCAGATGTGTGCAGATAGAACAGCACGTAGAGAAAAAACACATGCACGGCTGTGTAGAAATGCACTTGCCCTTTGAACAACACGAGTCTGAACTCCACGTATCCACTTAGAGCAGGTTTTTTTCAGGAGTGAGCGCCACGGTGCCACACCATCCGTGACTGGCTGACTCCGTGGATGCAGAGCTGCAGACACAGAGGAACCGTGGATACAAAGGGTGGACTGAAAATACAAAGGGTGGATTTTCCACTGTGCAGAGTCTCAGCACCCCTCACCCATGTTGTTCCAAGGCCAACTGCGTACAACGTACACGAATGAGAAAACTTTACCTAGAGTGTTGATGTATACATTCGACCTCTTTAGACAAAAAAGAAAAAAACAGGGAAAAAAGAGCATCCTTTCTCTTTAAACGCCTGGTGGCGTGCACAGGATCTGATCGTGTCTGCACAGCTCAAAGAGGAGCGCCGCTCTCATACAGCGATGACGTCCCAGCAACGCTCCTCCCCTCACACGCCGACAAGAATGAAACAGACCGAGCCCACCTACTGCTGGTGCAAATGAAGAAAAATACGTGTGCGCGTTAACAAGAGCAGCTGAGGCAGAGTCTGCGGAGTAAGTTGAGAGTAATCGTAAAGGTCTAAACGCGCGTGCCCACCACCCTCCCATTCTACTTCTCGGAACTGGCCCCATGGAGGCACTCAGACAAGTGCGTGTACAAAGAACACGGATGATAATTATCTGATGCCAAGTCGGGGCTGTTACAAGTAGCACTGCAGCCACACAAAGAATCACCTGCACACTACCAAAAGTAAGCTGGTTTTACATACATACTGCCATCAAAAGATGCCATAATGCACGCAAACGGAAAAAAACAGAGCCCGGAGGCCCACAGGATGAGTGCGCTCTGTTAAAACATTTACACGCACTGTGTGTTCAGACACAGGAAAAGGCACAGCCCTTTCTCCACAGCAGCTCACTCTGAGCGGGCGGGGGGGGGGGGGGGGGCGGAGACAGCAGGGCGCTGTCCGAGGTCCACGTTACCCTCTGCGACCCAGGCTGCTTCATTCTGTTTAACCTCTCCTATCTATCAATACATGAAAGACAGATTTACAATAAAGCCTTCGTATCTAAATATAACCCAGAACCCTGCTCTTGGGAGCTTCAGACAATCAATAGGGCCAAGGAGAGGGGTGTGGGCATTGGGGGGGCAATCCCGAAGGGACAGACCAGACCAAGCCTCAGCCCCTCCCTGCTGAGCCAGACACCGGCCACTCTGACACATGCGGGGGCCTAGAGGACACCCAGCACCTGTCCAGGTGGACGCAGGACAGGCTGATATCCACGTGCCCCAGAGGCCGGGCTACGGAGGTCGGGGCAGCAGGCGGGCAGCATGCAGGCCAGCCCCGCGGGCGGTGGACCAGCGAGGTGGGACAAGGCCGGGCCCCAGCTTCATCGGGGTGTGCACTGGACTCTGGGGGGGAGGTCCTGAACATGCGTCCATAACACATTCCTGATGCTCCAAGCAGACAAACGTGGCTCCCAATCCCTCCGGGCCACTCGCTCACACTGTGGCCCTAGACACTGGCCACCAGGCCTGAGGCGTGTAGGGCCTTGTGAAGATGAACCGTGTGTAAGATGCTCAGTGTGGCGCCTCATTAAAGCCCTGGGCACCAGAAGCGGGGCCTGTGGACTGGTGATGCCATGGCCACCACCCAGGACGGCCGGTCGTGTGTTTCTTCTCAGACTCGGCCCCAAGGGCCCGTCACAGAGGGACCCCCACCCCCACGGAACCCAGACACAAACAGCTGGAGGAGAAAGGAACTCCAAGCCACACGTGGACCTGTAAACACCGCTCCTGCGGGCCCCAGAGGAGCGTGGGGGTCGACACGCAAGCCCAGACCTAGACTGGACCCCAGGCCTCCGGGAGGCCTTCACCGTGTTCCGTCACCGAGATGAAGAAGGGTCTTGGCACCTGGTGCCATCAGAAACCAGCAGCGATCACGACCAAGAAGAGCACGCGTGTGACACCCAGGACAAGCAGCCGTCACAAGACAGCCCCTTCCCGTAGGGAGCCCGTCCGCCCGGGAGCCCGGGGCCCACTCACCTGGATGGCTTTGGGAGCTCATTGCGAGCAGCGCCTTGTCCTGCAGGTGATTCAGAATGGCTCAAAATTTCCACGTAAACAATATCTCCAAAGGGTCCCAGAGTTCCTCCGACACATGCAAGTAGGCGACGGGGAGGCTGGGCCACAGCCACGGAAACTCGAGTCCCGCCGACCACGTTGTGGGCCAAGTCATCCAAAGGAGAGCCAGTCCCCGCAGGCTCTCAGGACACGACCTGTGTGATAGAGAGAGAGGAGGCGTGGGTTAGCAGGGAGGATCTCACGTGGACAGCCACGTCTGCCTCAGGAGGCACCTTAGTGCTTCTCCTGTGTCCATCATAGACGGTAAAACAGTTCACTTGGAATCATGTCTGCTCATACGAACTGCTTGCTGTTTTTGTTAGTAAATATATGTGGGTATGTGTGAAAACACATCTGTAGAGCCGCATCTCTAGACCTCAGCACGCCGGACGGAAAACCTTTTAAAAGGAAATTCACTTTAAGCCCTCCCCACCACATGTTCCCCGCGTTTGCGATTTCCACAAGTCCTGTTTCCTGGCGGCGGTCCCAGAGGGCAAGTCCCAACCCCGCTTCCCTCTGACACGATGCCTCCAACAGTTCCCCGCGTTTCCACCTTCCTGATAACCATCTCCCCAATGTCTTTCCACTTTCGGATTATACATGTGACACGTGCTTATCACGGGAAAGTGTCTAAGAAGTCGCCCAGGACGCCACCACACGGACGGAGGCAAGCACAGGGTGACGCTCCGATGCGTTCCTGGCCGCTGCTTTGCTCGGCCTTGTGCCCGTCCCGACCACCAGCTCTGCGGTCGTGTGTCCTACTCTCTTTCTGCCGACATGACAGTCGGGAATTTTCCAACGTCACTAACAACTCCTGGTGATGGCGTTCTGAAGGCTGCTTCCCCCTCCACCTGGGACGGAGACTGTTGGCCTCCCCACTGTGAAGGCTGCTCCCGCCCCTGCAGGTGGCTCTGATGAGCCCTGCCAGTCACAGGGCCGCGTCCCCAGACCGAAAGGCAGCACGGGACGTAAGCCAAGCTCATCGAGCCCTCTTCTCCAGACCACACTCGTACACAGGTCAGTCACCTGACCGAGGAGCCCAAAGAAACAAGTCCGAGAACTCGGACCACAGGCCACCGGCCTCTGCGTGACACCATCACGGGTGACTTTTAATACTTTGCTGTGATGAGCACGCACTACTTCACAATCGGAATATACAAATAAACTGAGAAAACGGTAATTACGGAAATCCTCCTACCGACCCTGGCTCAGGGTGCTTCTGAGGCCTCTCTGACATCCCCTCCTTGAAGAGTGTGACAACTTCCTGGTTTTGATTCAATTATTCAAGGATTTTTTTTCACATTGCTTATAACCAAAGAGCCCTAACCTATTCAGCATGCAAACGATTAAGCCCCAAAGCTGTCTACTTCGGTGGTTTCCAATTACATACTCTCTGTAACTCTGTGACTAACACCATTATGACTGCTGTTCTGTATCTGGTCATCTCCTTGGGAACAACAGTGACTTACATATCTCCGATTCAGAATTTTTATTCGTCTCTGGACCAGGAAGAAACTGTCTTGAAAGCAATGCATACGGTGTATTTTGCAAACCCTTGTAAGTCTCGGGTGGCTCTGTGATCTCCACACAGAGATCACAGCGTGGCTGGGTATAAAAGCCTCAGATCACAAATGCTTCCCCCGAAAACCTCCGAGCCCGCCCGCCGTCAGAGGCAGAGGGCGCCAGGCTGGCACAGGCCTGGCCTGTCCGGGCGCCGCAGCCTCGCGGGCGGCGTTCTGACACTGTCACTGCGTCATCATTCTCTTTTGACTGGACTCAGTCAGGACATTTCTCACTGATCTTGAAATTCAAAAACGTTGCCAGAAGACGTCTAGTAACAGTCTCTTCATTCACTTTGCTCCACACGTGAACCTTTCAGTACCTACGGGTCTCCCCTCCTGCTCAGGAAAACGCTCCTGAATTACGACCTGACGGCTGCTTCCACTGAGTTTGCTCTGGCATCGTCAGAGGTGCCCAGCCGCCCGGCTGGGGCCTCTCCAGCACGCCTGGCCTCTCCCCAGCTGGGGCGCGCTGGTTTATCCCGCCCCGCAGGCCCCTTCTCAAATACCCTCTCCTCGTCGCCACTGTTTCCCACAGCGTGAGTTTTACTCCTTACGGCTTTCCACGCAGATTTTGACTAAACCTTCAGCTTATTGTTCTCAACCGCTTCCCTTCACAACTCATCCCACTGTCGTTCCCTTCCAGCTGACCCCGCTTTGTGACCTTCTGCTCCTCTGTGGAGACTCATGTCTTCCCAGCCAAAGTCTTGAAATTTCTTTTTTCTGATTCTGACTATAAATCATCTTCCAAGGTACAGCTACCTTCTGCGTGCCAGGGTAGTTCCCTCTTCCCCACATTCTGGGATGCTTACTTGAGGCCCCGTGGTGGGGATCATTTCTGTTATTTTATCCTCAGATAAGAACAGCTGTAGTCCAGACCTGCCTTCCACCCAAAGACTGTGCGCCTATCTCTTCCCACTGTCACAGTGGCTAGAACGCATCTCGGAGACACCCATCTGGCAGCAACACGCACAGCCCGGGCCAAACGCCCGGCATCCAGCAGGCGCTCGCCGAGTGCCCGGCTGCCGGGCTGAGAGGGCGCTCTTCCCGCCCACAGGCCAAACAGAACACAGACCGTCTGCCGTAACACAACACAAACGTTCCGGAGGAGCCCCACACGCCCAAACCTGCGTATCAGAACTACCTGGGGTTATAAAGACAAGGGAGTTTGAAGCAGACCATTCAAAGCAGCCATTTGGTAGCCAGGTAACACAAAACCAACAACAACTCTGCTTTGAAAATCACCATCATTTAAAGAGCCGGGTAAGACTCCTAACACACAAAAAGTCCAGTCAACGTAGAATGTTACCTTTGTAAGAGACGGCAGCAGTTTAACAAGAGAGGTTAAGAGGACGAACTGAAGCTCCTGAGTTCGGGACAAAACATGGAAAGACAGAGGACAGCATGCAGCAAACACTTTGAGGGTGAGCACGCGGCCACAAGGGAGGGCGCAGGCAGAACGACCGTGCGCCACCAACAGCAGACACCGCCCCGGGGAGCGCCACGTGCGGGCTGTGAGCGCCCCTGACGCTCCGACCCTGTTTCTTGAAAGTAGAGACCATGAACGAGGGAAACCGAACTCGGGCCCAGCTCGGCGTCTGCGTCGGCCGGATCCCTCCCCCACGCCCCAGGGGGACGTGAGCTACCGCACGTCACAGACACACGCTTGGTCACAGGGCAGGATGTCCACGGAAGAAACAACACAACCCCGGGGAGTCCACTTCCTACAGCTGCCGTAACAAGGCGCCATAGGCCGAGCGGCGTAAAACCACAGTTCTGGAGGCACGTAAGTTTCAGAAGTCTGAGCCCTGGGTGTCGGCAAGGCTGTAGGGGAATCCTCCCCAGCCTCTTCCAGCTTCTGGTGGTTGCTGGCAGTCTCTGGCTTCCTGGCCTTGCAGCTGCACAGCTCCAGACCCTGCTTCGTCACCACACGGCTCCTCCCTGCATGTCTGCCTTCAACGGCCGTCTTCTTCCAAGGACACGGTCCTGCTGGATTAGGGCTCAGCCAACTTCAGAACAACTTCATCGCAATTAATTACATTTGCAACTCCCCTATTTCCAAACATGGCCACATTTTGACGTCCTGGGGGTTAGGACTTTAATACAGCTTTAGCGGGGAGACACAATTCAACCCCTAACACCCAGTACACACTGCACCACGGGCCCATCCTGGCTGCTCCTGTACCAGCCTCGCCAATGCTACGTGACCCCAAATGGTTCCAGAGAGTAACACACCCCCGCCGTTGCACAATCCTCTCCATCATAACCAGACCACACTCTACACAGAAGAGCTCCTTCTGGGGCTCTCGATACCACAAAGGGCAGAGAGGCATGGAGCCTGGAAAAGAGCTCTGTCAACAAAGGGGCAGACGCCCGGGTCTGGCTGGTTACAAGGCTGAGTCTATAAATCATAGGGGAGACAGTGGGGAGGGGGGTTTCCCTCCCTGCTTTCAGGGAATTCTCCAACTGCATCATTTAGCCCAGTTCCTCTGACTTCGGCCACCCTGAGTCTATCAGCAGGCTCTCACCCTAGGTCTCTGGTAGACAACAATCTATGCAACCACGGTTTTAAGACACCGGACAATAGGCACGGTGACCCTTGAGAGGAAACAAACATGATGACCCGCCCAGGCGTCCTAGGTGACTGCTCGGAGAAAGCTTCCAGGTAGCAGTGCAGGGAGGACCCAGGAAACATCTGAAGAAACAATGGCTTAAAATTTCCCAGATTCAATGAAAACTATAAACCCATAGAAGTTCAACAAACTCCTACCACAAACACATGAAGACGGTTATACCGAAGCACAACACAATCAAACTGCTTGAAACCTGTTGTAAGAGAAAGTCCTAAAAGCAGCTGGGAATAAAAAGTCACATCACAGACAAAGAACAGAAGTCAGAATGACAGCAGATTGCTCAGTGGAAAGAATGCAAGCCAGAAGGCAGTGGAAGGGACACACACACACACACACACACACACACACACACACACACCCTACTCCCAGCCTAGAGTGCTGCACCCCGTGAAAATATCCTTCAGAATCAAAGGTGAAATAGAGATGTTTTCAGGTATTCAAAAGCTGAGAATATTCCATCACCAGCAGACCTGCACCTAAAAGAAGTACCAAAGGAGCGCTTCAGGCAGAAAGAACATGGTGCCCGACGGAGACCCAGATGCACACAGAGGCGAGGAGAGCCTCAGAAGCAGGAACCATCCAGGTGAATATAAGAGAGTCTTCTCTTATGCAGACTCTCTTTTAAAGAGAACTGTTTAAAGCAAAAGTGGTCATGTATTGAGACGTTTATATCACACGTACTAAGAAAACTTGTCAAAAATAACACAAAGACCAGGAGCGGAGCAGTGGAGGTGCACTGCTGTATGCCCCGGAAGTGCACGTGGAGCGGCTCTAACCCTGACGGCAAGACTGTGGGAAGCTGAGGACATCCGCTATAAATCCTAAAGCCCACACTTATAAAAGAAACAATTATAATTAACAATCAGTAGGGAAAATATAGTCATAATACTCAATCCAAATGAAGGCAGAAAAAGAGGAAAAAAGTGACAAATAGAAAACAAAAAGCAAGATGGTAGCTTTAAACCAAACTATAGCAATGACCAGATCAAACAGCCTAAACACCCCCAATCAAAAGGCAGAGTGTGTCAGGCTGAATGAAAAAGCAAGACCCTGCTTTCAGAGTACAGCGAGGACTTATGTGAGGTAGGACTGAAATGGTTTAGAGAAAAGGTCGTGCACTTTATATCGTAAAATTAATATCAGACACAGTAAACGTGAACGAGCACCACCAAGGACAAAGATGGGCATTTCATAATGACAAAGGGGCCAATTCATCAAAGGACGTAACATTCTGAAACACTTACGCACCTGATAACAGAGCTTCATACTTGAGGCAAAAATTAATGAAAGTGTAAGGAGAAATGGACAAATCTACAGTTGGAAATTTCAACACTCTGCTCTTGCAATGGTCAGAACAAGTGGACAGAAAATGAGTAAGAGCAGAGAACACACTATCACCTGACTCGACAAAATGGCCTTTACGGAACACTCAGCAGCGGCAAAATACAGTCTTCACGTTCTTTTTAAAGGCACACAGAATATTTTCCAAGACAGACCATCTTTGGGGCCGACAAACAAGTCTCAATAAATTTAAAAAGATTCAAGTCAAGATATACAAGGTAATGTTCTCGGACTGAATTGAAATTAAATTAGAAGTCAATAACAGAAAGATACCTGGAAAATCAAATATTTGGAAACTAAAACTCCTTCATGGATCAAAGGAAAAATTAAAACAAATTATAAAGTATTTTGAAATGACAAAAATGAAACACAACATATCAAAATCTGCACTGCTGGGGGGGAAGTTTATAGCATCAAATGCCTGGGTTAGAGAGGGTCTCAAGTCAGTGACCTCAGGTTTCACCTTAAGAAACAAGAATTAATTAGACCCCAAAGAGGCAGGAAAAAGGCAGTAACAAAGAGCAGAAATCAAGGAGATGGAAGACTTAATTACACTAAAAGCTGATTCTTTGAGATAGTAACACTGGTAAGCCTCTAACGAAACTGATTAGGAAAAGTAGAGAAAGAAGACACAAATTTGACGAAGTCCGGAAAGAGAGAGGATTAACTAGAGACCACAGATACCAAATGGATGATAAAGGAATATGATGAACAACTTTATGCCAATAAATCTGACAGTTTAAATGAAATAAACAAGTGCCCCAAAAGACCCAAACTACCAAGGTTCACTCAAGGGGAGAGAGGCCACGATCGGTGCACGGGGCGGGGCCACTGCTGCCCTCCGGGGACCCGGTCTGCCCCTCTGTCCCAGTACTTCCCCAGCGGTGACCTTCAGCTGCCCTCCTTTTCTGCAGTGTTAATTAGAATTCTGCTGTGAAGGCGCGCTGTCACCTGTCCACCTGGCTATGCCATCACTTATATTTAATATGAATTTGCAGACATTTATTTTATCCGATGTGTCATAATCCAACACTACCATTATTAGTCTTTGAAGCTTTGGCCATTGGAAGCACCTGTATGTTTCTGACAAGACCCCACCTCAATCTTTTAATAGCTTTTAGCTCTTCCCTACTTTCTAGTTCCATGAGATGTCCCTGTCACAACCTGAGAATCAACCATTTCTCCCAGGGGCCTTGGTTTGTTGGTTGGTTGGTTGGTTGAGAAAACTGTGTGCAGACATCAAGACCTTACAGCTGGCCCCTCCCAGGCCCCTCCCCCAGACCCTCTGCTGTAGCCCCCACTCTGAAGCACCCAGATAATAGTATCTCATGCATGTTTTCTGAGTTTTCAGATGCTCAAAAACACCACCGAATGGAAGAAATTAACTACCTGAAGATCAACAGCACGTGGCCCCCAGACCTCCTGGTGCCTAAGGATTGGTCACCATCAACCAATCAGAACTGTGCACAGCTGGTCACACCCGCCTGGGATGCCCTGACCTCACCTGGCCTTTAAAAAGGCTCAGCTGAAGTCGTTTAGGGAGTTTGGGAGTTCTGTGGGCACGAGCCACAAGTCCTCCATGCTCAGCCCAGCAGTAAACCTTTCTCTGCTCCAAACTCCAACCATCCGCTTTGTCTGGCCTCACGGTGCATTGGGCACCCGAACTACTGTTTGGTAACAATTTGGATAAAACCAGCCTAGGAGTCTGTGCCCGTGGCAGGCTGACCCTGGCCAGAGCCGCTCCTTCCTGGGTCCCAGCCATCGGGAAGCTCCGGGGAACCGGAGGGCGGCTCCAGCACAGGCACGGTCGCCCCGGCACGAGGCTGTTCCGATCCGGGAAACGTCCAGAGCTGCGTCCACACTTGGCGTCACTGGGGTGAGTGGCGCCAGCTTGCGCAGGCTGGGAATCCTCTCCAGTCCATCTGGGCTCGTTCCTCCCGGGAGGGAGCTGCTCCGGTCCGTTCTTTCGGGAGATGGCCCACCTGTCTGGAGGCCTCCGTCTGGGAGTGGAAGGGGAATCCTGAGACGGCGCCTCCTCTGGCTGTCTGTGCCAATGTACCTTATTTGTTGTTTCTGTGTGTATCATTTGGAGGTGAGCCACTCTGGCTGGTTCGTTCCCTTCCAGGAGGGGAGCCATTCTGGGCTCCCTGGGACCCACTCTGCGTCCCTTCTCTTTCAGGAGCCCGGCCAATTTGGAAGCCTCTGTCTGGGAGTGGAAGCGGAATCTGGGGGCTACACCTCATCTGATCTCTTGTTTATGGGACCATGTTTGTTGTTAGTATGTGTGTATCAGTACTTGCGTCGGCTGTTGAGAGGTCTTTGGTGAGTAACAGGGCTCACGTGTGACGACAGCACAGCATCCTGCCCTCCCAAGTTGGCGTCACCTGTGGAGGAGCCTTGGCTGAGCGCTTCCCTTTGAGGACTGGCCTTGGCCTTTGATTCAGCTTCATCTCTGGCGGGGTGCTGGTTAGGGTTCTCTCCTTTTGGACTGACGGGGCAGTGGCTGGGAACCCCCCTTTTTGGAACTAGGGAACTGTGACCCTCAGGGGCCATTCTGAATTGTGGTCTGCTTGATGTTTGGTAACACTGGCCGTAAATGATTAAGTATGGATGATCAGAGCTCTTTTCGGCCTCACAGGCCCCCTAGGGTGTACTGTGAAAAACTGGAAGATCTTCAGCTACGCTCCCACAAGTGAAAGGAAAGGGTATCTTTACTGCAGCACGGCGTGGGCTCAGTGCTCCCGGGGACGGGGAGGACAAGGACCCCAGGCTCTGCCATTACATCAAAGCGGCCGCCGGCAATTCGGCTTTTATCTCAGGGCGGGTGCGCGTGTCCTGGCACCTGAGCCCAAATCCTTTGTTCTCTCTTCCCGGTTTTGCTGCAGGTGAGGCATGTGAGTGTGAGCACATGGTACACGTGCTTATTGTCTATTACTGTTACTTCTTTAAACTGAAGTGGATATTTGAACTGGAAAAAAAAATCCCTGCAAATAGCCAAGGTGGTTGGGTTTTTTACAAGCAGTTAGAGAAGGAATTCACACTTCTCTTCTGTGCTTCTGAGGTGTAAATGCTCCGCCTGCGCTCTCAAGGAAAAGTTTTTAAACTCAAGTGGTAAAACTGTGAGATCTCTGGTTCTGTCTTTACGGAAAAATTAACTCATAAATAAGCTAATTTAATTGGCTTAAAAGTAAGTGCTTACAAATTAAATACTCGTAAGTATAAAAGAAGCTAGACAACAAATTTCAGTTTCATGCGATCTAGGAAATATTCAATACTAAGTGAATATCTGATATTAACACTGGCTTAAGGTTGTTGGTATAATCAACACAGACACGTCTTTTATTGTACCCAGGTTTCCTGAAGGTCAGTAAGTTTGTTATTTCCGTCGAGGTTTGTCAACAGAAAGAAAAAAAATTAGCTCAGTATGATAATACTTAGAAGCAAATTAAATGCAAATGAGATAAGAGCTTTTGAGTAAACTCTTAAGAAATAATTATGTTTTAGCGATGTCGACTTAAAAATGATCTCTCCAGATATTTGGTAACTTGAAATTTTAGAGTTGTGCTACATTAAGTTAAACAATGAGTTTGTTGAATGGTTAGGTCAATTCCCAAACAAAGTAAGACACTGAGACATAAATGACTGAACACTGGTTTCCCTTTACAGAAAAACTAAAGGTATTTAGGATTATTGATGAATATGTTTGGTGCCTCCCTGAGACACTTTCTGTAAAAAGGACATGTTTTTAGAAATTATTACTGATGTTTACGTTAGCCAATCTACAGAATGCTAGTGTAGAGACAGTTTATAATTGCTTACTTCTTGGTTTTCTCTAGAAATTAAGGCTTTTAAGAGTTGAGAATTCTAATTTAAACAAGTAATTAAAGATACTAAAAATTATAAAGGTAACGTCTTGGTATACAGCAGGAAAGTAGGATACATGTTTTAAGTAAAGGAAGGTATGAAAAACGGAACTGCATTTTGTTAAGGGGAAAAAAATGACTTTGTCCTAAAGCTGGTTGTTTAGGGACAAACTAATGTGGATTCAGAAAGTTGTGAAAAGTTTGTAGAAAGGGAGCCTTGATAAAGGGCTGTTTTGCATGGTTGTGTTGCGATTAAACTTGATTAGGTACATGGATAGATGGTATAATATAGACATTCTAGAAATCATATAAAGTTCCTGAAATTTAGACATGTCCTGGTATGATGTTATCAGTCATAATTCCAACTGTTACTTTAAAGTGCTGTATGTCCCAGCAACTTGAGTAAACTCTTGTCAAAAACACTGTAAGCAGATCTTCAACCTTGCCTTTTTAAGTCTTTCGCCATTCATAGACAGTTAAGCCGATGCTCTGCAAAACTGCTTCATCAAGAAGAGCCATAAAAAGGACTTTTGCACCAGTACAAGTTTCTTTTAAATCATACTGCTGAACTGGGTGAACTATTTTAAAAGTCTAATGAAAACTCTGATTTCATAAAGCTGTTAGTAAAAAGGATTAATTACATAGGCTTGAGTGAATTGATCAATATGGTTATAACTTTTTGGTTTTGTCTGAAATATGAGTGGCTTTTAAGCTGTTTTCTAGCTGAACTGGCTACTAAATGTTTGGCTCCCTAGCCAGATTGCCCCCAACGTTTAGGGTAGAAAGAGAATTCCCTGACGGAGCTGTCACTGAGGATAACTGCTCACGATGTGTAACAATGCTGGCTTTAAGTCTCCTGCTAAAAGCACATACGATGCCTGTGTAGCAACTGGCTTTGTATGGCTTACAAAGTGTTTCCCCATTAACGTACCTCTAACCTGTGAACGACACCTGACCAGCTCTCCCCCAGCGTGGATAACTAGGCAAACAGAAAGAGCCTGGCACCGAGGGGCAGGGTCTCGACCTGGGGCAGGAGCCACCACCCCAGTGTCGAGGGACAGGTGTTTTGATTAGTGCTTTCTATTGAAAGGTTTATAACCAAAAGGGGAAAGAAACGAGGGGGAAACTGCACATACTGAGGTCTGGAGAAGTCATTCTGGCTCACGCACAGTTTGACTTAAACCTTACTGACCGAAGTGGACCAGCTCTGTACATCTGTTTTGGCCTTGAGGAGGGGAATGCATCTGGCAGTCTAAATGGAGTGCCTGTGGTTCAGACACCCAAGGTAGAACTAGGCGGCCACTGAGGACGTGGCTTCGGACACGTTCCTGTACTGCTGAGGACTCTAGTTTTCTGAGCTGTGTCATACTCGGAGTGCCACCAGCCACCCTCAAAGCAGTGTCTGCTGCCAGCTGCAACCTTATGACCTCAAGGTCTCCTTGTGTAACTATTAAACTTTTAGACAGTAAAACCGCTTCAGATCAGATGTTAGCAAAAACAAAGGGGACGTGCGCAGCAGCCGCTAGCTCCTGTTATGTAAGTGCTAACACCACATCAAAGGCTAAAACCTACTCATAAAAGCAGGCAACTGGCTGCCTGGCTGCAGGTGCCCCCCAGAGTACCAGGGCCAGGCTGGTCTTCAGGCTTCCTCTCCCGAATTCCTCAGGGAATGAGATCTTAATCATACACCACTCGGATCCTGGACTTGGAACCTGGGAACATTTCCAACTTGGTGTCCGTTCCCAAAATTGAGGTAGGACCACACCCATTTCAGCAGGAAGCAGCCAGAGCGGTTATCACCCCATTCCCTAAAAGGTTTGGAGAGGATGAAACAGAACTGGAGACTGAAACTGAGCTCCTCGGCCGAGGTCATGATGAACGTCTGCGCCCACAACGTCAATCCCCTCCTTGGCTCAGCACCCGTTCCCCTTAAGACTGAGGGGCATCACGGAGAAGGCGGGGACTGTAACCGAGCAGCACTCTGTGGGGCCTCCCAGGGAGAGAGCCCGGGAATCACGCACAGCCGGTCACGCGCCCTGGGACACCGCTCCCTCACTGGGCCTTCACAAGTGCTCAGCGGAAACCTTCTGGCGAGTTTGGGGTTTTCTTGGGCACGAGCCCCCGTCCTCCTTGCTCGGCCGGCTGGGCCTGACTGTGCGCGTGGTGCGCTCGAGTTCAGTACCAGTCCGGGGCTAGACGTGTTCTTTGCGACTGGGCGTCACTGCTGCGGGACAAGACGTCTGACACTAAGTCACGCACTTCGACGCTTCGTCGTCTGTCGGCTTATCCTTGTTACACCGCGAGTTTCCCCTGACACCTCGGGCCCCGGGCCCACAGCTCAGGCTGATCTGTCTGCCCTTCTCCTGGCTTTCAGTGGGTCTCTCCCACAGTGAGAAACCTGGTTCTTCCATCCACAGTCTGTTTGCTTATCCGTTCAGTCCTAGCACGCAGCCTAGCAGCGGGCACTCTCGGAGCTGCGGGGACACACACACACACACACACACACGCACGCAGGCACGCACGCAGCAGCACGTGGCTCCGCCTCGGAGGGTGCGGCCAGGGCCCGGGATTCAGGCTGCCCTCGCTCCGCCCTCCAGCGCGCTGGGCTACTACGTGCTTGTGACAGGCCTCGGTTCACTGGTCAGTCTGTGCATTTCATCTGGGGCCTCCCCGTGTCCTGCTTGGTTTTAACTGTTTATTTTTTGGATATGTGAAGAGTAAGAAACACAAACTCTTTAAGTAAAAAGAAACCCACATGTCCATATTCATATGTGCAATTTAAATGTAAGACTACAGGGTTTTAATGCAAACTTCTCTTAAAAAAAAAGCTTTTGTATTATGGAAACTTCAAACCTATACAAAGTAAACAGAAACAGGATAAACAGTACAGAGTCCACAGCTCCCCGCTGCAAGAATTACCAGCCCCTGCCATCCCAGCAGCACCAGTACCTCTTTTCACAGACACTGAACTGTCCAGAGTCCCTGGACACTTGAAAATGGTACACCTGTGTAACCCTATTACCACATGAGATTTTTCTTTCCTTTGATATAATGTATTCAGAATCCAGTTCTGTTATCAACAGCAGGGCTTTGCAGAATACCATGCCCTCTATTTTGTGGGAAGCTTTCTGAGCAGTCCGGAGGGTCCAGGGCAGGGCCTGGGGCAGGCCAAGGTGACAGCACCAACCCAGACATGGGCTTCCTCCCCGGAGCCAGGGCTCAGGTCCCTGAGGAGTGTGCTGAGGAGGACCCTCCCTCCACTTAGTCCCTTCCCAGCCTCTGGGCTCCTCTGTGGTCATCAGTGGCCCCTGCCAGCCAGAGACGGACATCCCCAGCAGCCTCTAGTTAAGGCTGTCTCTGAGCCAGGTGTGCCAGGACCCCAGGGCAGGAAGGCAAGTGGAGGCTGCAGTTTGGAGAAGGAGACTTGGGAGAATCTGGAGTAGTGGACCTGGAGCTCAGAACCACAAAACCAGGTCTAGAACCTCGCAGGCAAAACCTCAATGCCTCGTCTGTGAACCCTTCTCTCTAGAATGCAGAGTGAAGGCAGGACTTGGGTCCTAGCATGCAGGCATGCTAGACGGAAGGTGTATGCACCAGGGGTTCACAGTTACCAGCAGCAGAAATGGCCCCTAGATGGTCCAGGCAAACAAACACGTCCCGGGGAGATGGGAGGGGGCACATCTGGGGGCAGGAAGTCAGAGCAGTCCCTGCAGGAACACTGAGACTCGTCCTCCAAGGGCCCACATCTGCTGGGCCGTGGGTCACACTTCTTGGTCTGCTCCCCGCCAAAGAGCATCCAGTGGGAAGGGGGTCAGTCCCCAGAGGCAGGCTGAGATGCTGTGACAGAGAGGAGGGTACAGGGCCTGGCAGACAGAGCCGCTGGCGGAGGGAGTGGGGGTGGCGTGGCGCAGGGCCCCAGCATTAAGCTCAGCCGCAGTGCCGCACCCTCCACAGACAGGGCTGTCGGGGCCTCCCCCGCTGCCTAACTTCCCGATTAACCTCTGCCCCCTGCACCCGGCTGCAAGTTCAAGAAGCAGCGGGCGTGCATCCGTCTGGCCCTTCACAGCATCGCCCCACGTGGGAAAGTGCAGGCCCGGCGTCACCAGAGCGAGCCCTACGACTTTGGACCAGTTCCATCCTCTCCGGGATGCTTCCCCCAGAGTTAATGTTACCGGGCTGGAGGAAATCAGGGCTCACTGGAGCGTTCCCAGCGTTGCTCCCGAGAGAAGCTTTCGCAGAAAAGGCTCAGAGGCCAAAGGGCTGGCAGGGCCTCCCGCCCCGTGCGCCCGGGCGGATGCAGGCCCTGCAGCAGGCAGCTCCCTCTGCAGCCCTGCGCCCACGCACCCCAACTTTTCCCCGCCGCACCTCCCCAGAGAGGCGCTTCCTGGGCGCCCGAGGCAGTCCCCGCAGCACTCCCATCACCCTGCTCTCCCGGGCAAGCTCCCGTTTCCCACACCGCGTTACAGGCTGCTGTTCTGTATAAAGGCGCCCGTCTCCGGAGCGTGCCTGGCTGGAGTGTGACCTCCCTGGCAGCTGACACCTGGCTGCCCCGCTGGGACCCTGGTGCTGGCGTGCACACAGCAGGCATGCGACAAAAATGCGCTGAATTGAATGACTGTCTCTAAAGTCTCCCTGAGTCCACCTCGGAAATCAGCTGGAAAGGGGATGAGGGCAAACACGCACTGCAGAAGTAACTGTGTCTGCCTTTGGGGGTTACAGAAAGAAGCGAAGGACCTCGACTAAGGCAGAAGATTCCAGAAATGTGCACAGCCTCGAGGGGGCCACGGCGGCCGCGGCCGGGAGGGCAGAGCAGCGGGTGACTCCGAGCCGGCTCGGCCCCGGGACGCCCCAGCCAAGGCGGCCGCAGGGCTGCGAGGACGGCGCCGAGTCCAGGGCAGAGCGAGGAGCAGACTGGTCCACAGCTGAACCCTCAGTTAACACCTGATGAGCGAAGGGAGCCCACCCCGACCCCGCGGTGAGAGCAAACTCCTTAATGCTGGCTCAGCGCAACCTAGCGGCACAGCCGCCTGCCCTGTGCCCGTGTCCTCCTCGGTCCCCGTCCAGCGGCGTCTCCCGGCGGAAGTCCTCTGAACGGCCCAATGCAACGTTCACAGCACAGAAGTACACTAGGAGTTTCACCTTTTAATCAAATAACATTCAACTGTGAAGCAGCTCCTTTCATCTTGATGTAACCATCCGATGTCCCTTTACTAACCAGTAGATTATCGCTTTTCTAGGAAAACATAGGTAACACATGGCATTAAGAGCTCAAACATTACAGGCGTTAAGGTCCCTGAAGCGTATTCATGAGTAACACTCGAAATTTATCTCTACATCTCTATACACTTCTGATAAATATTAAATGTTGAACATATTATGACTATAAGCAACTGCTTTTATGATTTCGTTCTTTCCTGATTTATGACATAAGTTGAAAGCCCACGTCTGGGAGGGTGGGCAGTGGCCAGGAATCTGCAATTCTGACTTATAAGCACTTTCGGAAGACGCCGATGGTCACGCAGTCCCTGACACCAGGCATCTGTTTGTACAAAGACATCTCTTTATTTTCATCTCTGCTCCGTACAGAATAAGTGAAACTAAATGCATCGTCTCAGCCTAAGCGTGTGCTAATATTTCCTTCACCAAACATTTTGAATGTAGAATTACCTATAGTTCTTCCCTCCTGCAGCTGCCCTTGGAAATTTCAGTTGACCTAATTTCAGGGAATAAGCTATAAACCTTCCAAAGAGTAGAAGTCTTAGAAACTATAAATTCTTACGAGAACATTCTTTTAAAAATCATATTAAGCGACCACAAAGAACTGTGGCAGTGCCAAGAGGACATGTTTTCTCACTTGCCACAATCCTCTGCACCCGTCGCATGGACAAGGAAGGACCAGAGCTCAGAGTCCTCCCCACGCGGCCTCAGCCTCCAGGCTGGCGGGGGAACAAGCAGCTGTTAGCCAAAAAAAGTAAAACCAAGAGCCACAAGCCTGCAGCTCCCCAGTGCAGGATGAAGTACTCAGATCACCAGCTGGAGGCTCAGAGGGCCATTCCCAGAACGAGGCAGAGGTTAGATACCACCCCCATCACTTCCATTCAACACCAAACTGGCGATGCTAGCCAGGGCAACAAAGCAAGACAAAGAAATGAAAGGCACAAGGATTAGAAAGGAAAAAGACACTGTACCATTCACAGACAACATACTGGATACGTAGAAAAGCCAAAACCATCTGCCAATAAATATCAGAATTCCTAAGCAAACTTAACAAGATCACCAGGTACAATGTTGATATGCAAAAATCCACTGTGTTTCTACACACTGGCAAAAAACAAACAGAAAATGAGCTTTGAAAGATACCATTCACAAACATCCAATGTTGGCAGCTATCCGGGGCTAAATCTCCGAAATAATGTATGAGGGCTCTACACGTTAAACGACGATGCGTTAAACGTAAAGGTCTAAACAAATGGAGGAGTGTACCAGGCACATAAGCTGAAGGCCCAAGACGGTCACTACGTCAACATCCCCCAAGCCCGTGTGAGCTGGTAGTCAATGTGACTATATTCAAAACCCCACCAGAATTTTTTGAAAATTGATAGTTCATTTTAAATTTTACAAGAAGTACAAAGGTCCTAGAAGGGCAATTTGAGGGGAAACGAACCTGGAGAACGTACACTACTAAAGACGAAGACTTCTTATAAACCCACGTAATTAAGACACTGTAAGAACAGACAAAACAAGGAACAGAACATCCCAGAATAAGACCATCACAAATACAGTAACCTGACGTAACAAATCCATAGGGAAACAGGCTGGGTCTTTTCAATAGACAGTGTTTGAGGCAACTGCTGTCTTTATGGAAACAGAAATGAACCGGGCCTGGGCAGCCCGCCACCAAGGAAACCAGTGGCGGGGGGGGGGGGGGCACGGACCTAAGTGTCACAGGTAGGACAAGAAAGCCTCAGCTAAAATAGAACAAAGAAAAAAGCCTGCAGGGAGAGAGAGTTCTTAAATCTACTTAATAAAAACAATTTAAGGCACTTACAATGGAGGAAAGAAAATGACACATACTACCGCATCAAAATTAAGAACTTCAGTTCATTCAAAAAGCCAGCAGAAGAGTGAGAAAGCAACCGAGAGAGGAGGGAATATGACCAGTACACCAAACAGGGCCCGGAATCCAGAATAAATCATCCTCACAAATCATTAAGAAAAAGGCAGACAACCCAAATGAAAAACGGGCAAAACCTAGAACAGGTACTTTTTACAAAAGAGGATTCCAAACGGTCAGTCACCACCTGAGGAGGTGCTCTGCATCTGTAATGACAGGGAAATACAGATTAAAGCCACAACGGGGTTCTCCCAGTGGCTACAATTTAAAAGCAAAGCAGAACCCAGTGCCAACAAGGATGGGAACGGCGGGAAGGCTCACTCTGCCTCGAGAGCGGCGGGAGGCAAGGACTGCCTGCAGAGCCACGCCAGGCACGCGCCCGCAGAGAGGCACGCACCTGCTCCCCAGAGCCATGCACGGGATGACACGGCAGCACCGTCTGCGGCCGCTGAAAGCTGGAAACCTCCCGCCTGTCCGTCAGCAGCAGAAAGGATAAATAAACAGTGAATCCTTGTATGGTCATCCCAGAGAACGCTGTCTAGCAATGCGAATAGACGAAGTGTGCCCCAAAGCAGGAACACAGACGAACAGCAGAGACAACTCGGGCCAGGACAGATAGACAGACTGTGACTCCACGGGTTTAAAATGAGAAACTGGCTCAAACGAATCTGTGCTGTTAGCAGCTAAAACAGGCTTCCCCCGGGCGTGGACAGGAGGAACAAGGAGGCGGCAGCTGTGGTCTGTATCCTGACACGAATGAAAAATCGGCGAAAGGGTGGGAATTCACCCACCTGAACACTGCTGGCTAGAGGACAGAGACAGAGTCAAGCACTCAAAGGCCATCTTGCATCAAAGAAAAAGTGGAAATCATGCCGATTTGGTTCACCCATCCCGCCTGCACCATTTTATTTTGACTTTCTGGGCCATGGATAAATATTTTATAGTTCTTGCTACTGTATTCTCACAACCAGCATGCACACGGGAAATAGTCACCCAGCGGCCTCACAGGAACCACACAGGACGAGGCCACGTGAATGATGCAAACGCAGGGTGGGCAGTTCAGACCCAGGGGCCACACGGGGAGTCCCAAGAGCCCTAAGTCAGGGCATCACACAGAAAAATGTATCAGAAGTAATTTTAAATATTTTTCAATTAAATGATTAATCTGAATTACGATTACATTTAAATACATTTTAATCCGAAAACAAACTGTTGACCATGTGCTTTTCCAAGCCCTTTCTAAGTAGTAAGTATTGTTTTGCTCAGCAGACGTCCTGAATGAAACACGGGTTGTGACGTCTAGCAGTTATGTCTTGTAAGACTGTCATTTTTGGTAGACGGCAGAAGACAAGATTTTTTTCCCCATAATTTGTTGGCACAGATTTACATTTTAGTTTCATAATAGGCTCCCCACTTGAACGTGGGAAGACTCCATTTTCGTGTGCTCTCACGGGAATTCCACTAAACCTGAGCCATGCCAGGGCAGGTTCTGCTGAGCAGAGGGCGACTGTCCATCACCCACCCTGGAGGGGCCCAAAGGCCAGACACGGAGCGGAGAAAGGGGACGGGCCCTGGGAGCAAGAAGCCAGGGTCGCTGGGCCCCGCGTGCGCAGACACGCAGGCACGCACACTCGCACGCGGGAACAGCTGTCTGTCGGGAGCATCACAACATCCGTCCTCCGCAGCTCTCTGGGTCCCTCGTCCAGACGGCTCTGTCTGTTCATTGATAAACACCCACGTAAATAAACGCTTCAGATTAAGGGTCCAAATGGCTAAAGCACCCAGATAAAGCAACACTTGTTTCCTTCGCTGCTAAATAAAATAATTTTAGAGGAAAATAGGCAGGCGGGGGCCTGGAGAGCTGACTTTTAAGTGTAAGGCTGAGGCAGGGCGGGGACAGGCGGGCAGGGGGCCTGGCGTGGTGACCACAGTGCTCTGGGAGGGCAGCTGAGCGCAGGTGTGTCCCCTTGTCTCGTTAAACAGGGGTCCACGGAGGAAACCGATATAACCCAAAACAGCGAAGCATCCTTGGGGGTGGGGAGGCACTGGTAGTCAGATTTCAACAGTTCCACAAACACTCGGAGATGCAGGTAGACGGGAGCAGGCGTCGAAGGAATCGAACCCCCTCTAGCTCCCCGAGTTCCTTTACGAAGCGAGTCTTCATCCTGGTCCTCCCCCAATCTACACATTGAAACGACGTGGCAGAGACATACAGGGGCACTCCATCTCCCCAGGTGCAGCTCCCGCAGCCAGACGAACCTGCAAACCCACGGTGGCCCCTCTGCCTTCAGAAGATGACACCTCACTTCACTCTGGAACCTCAGGGCCCACCTGCCCCATCAGCCAGCAGCCCGGCTGCATCTTCTTTCTATATTTTTCTGCATAAATGCACAGAGGCATTCAGTCTACAGAAACGGAGAGCACACATGCTGCTTTAATTTTTGAGCAATTGTCTTTTCCTTCCTTTTTCATCTCTTCACCATGAACAACCCAACAGGTACTCTTTGCAAGGGGACAGTCCGTACTTCTCTCCATTTTCTCTCTCTCTCTCTCTCTCTCACACAAACACACACACACACACACACACACACACACACACACACACACACACACACACAGAGATTATACACAAAGATACACACACCCCGCCCCCAGGTCTGCCTCACAAAAATGAGATTTGATCACAGAGATTTCTCGTATCTTTTCTCATTCAACAATACTTCTGGAACTGTCCCACCATGCGGATGTCCCAAAACTTAGCCAACCACTCCCTTCCTGAAGGGCACAGACTTCCTCCCAAGTGGTTCACTCCCGGGACGGCGCAGCGCAGACATCCTCGCGTGCTGGTGCTCGGGCCCCCGAGAAGCACGGTCCCCCGGAGTGGAGGCCGAGTCCAGGGTCTGCGTTGCTTCCCACTTCAGCGAAAGTCAGCGGGATGACCTCCAGCGGCGCCACCACTGCGGCCCCCTCCAGTCCCTCCTGAGGTTACCGTTTCCCCACATCTCCCCCCACACCGAGATCCCCTGCTCTGTGACACCCCTCCCACGCTCCACCTGCGTCTGCAGCTCCCGGGTCGCCAAGGGGGAGTCTGCGCACCTCCTCCTTTTGATCTCCTCTCTGCTGCCCAGTCTGTGTTCAGTTTCTAAACGTGTCTTTCTCTCCAGTTTCCAAGGTGCCTCTGGATAACAGAAACACCATTCTTTATCTGTCAGTGTTACACGTGTTTTCCAAAAATTCTTATTTACTCCTTACTTTGTTGCTAGCATCTTTACCCAATCAAAAGTCTTAAATTTTATCCTGTCAAATGTGTCCTTTGCAGCTTCTGGGGACCCTGGACCAACAAGGAGGGTGACTGTCCCTGTAGATCCCTCCTGTTTTACTTTTTCCACATGCACCTTGAATCCAGCTGTAACTTATCTTCTCCTCATCCTTAAATATGAACAGACAGTTCTCTAGCCGGTGAAGGTCAAGGGGAAGCAAGGAAAAAAACACACACAACCAAGACAAAGAGAACAACTGAGTCAGAGGAAACCAAGGTACCTGGAGCACCTCTGACAAGTGACAGGGAGCACGAAGCACCGACGCAAAGCCCAGCACCGACCACAGCGCGCAAGGGGCGGCCGGGCCACGGGGGGCGCCGGAAACAGGGCGGTGAGCCTGAGACAAAACTGCCCCGAGAAACAGGGGGACGGAGCTGAGTAAATCTCAGAGAACAACGTTCGTGGCCCTAAATGGAGGCATAGGAATTCCACCAACGGGGAACCGGAGACAGAGGTGCCAGAAGGCAATGACGGTGGTGGCGGTGGTGACAGAAGAGGAGGAAACATCCCCCTGATGAGCACAGGACAAGACCTCACAAGGAGTCCCCTTTGTGCCAACTGGGAGACATTTTTTAAGTCCCACATTATGAAATTTCCCAACACCGAAGCGAGGGGACGCTCCTACAGTTTCAGAGAAAGTCAGAGCGAGGCCCTAAAAGCGAGTGAGAAACGGGACGGTGCAATGCTTCTCATCAGCAACACGGGACCAGCGCGCCAGGCGCCCTGGCTCCGAGTTCTGAAGACCCCACTCCTGCTCCCAGGGAAGGCATGTCTGGTCACGGCCCCCTTGGCGGAACCTTCCAGACAGCATCGCTGTGCGCCCCGACAGTCAGGAGATGCTGGCCCTGAGGGGCGAGCCCACGCCTTCCACCGGCCCCGGCAGGACCTGTGATCGCCCAGCAGCCGTGCCCGGCGGCCCAGCAGAGGTGATTAACGGCGATCGGCCACGGACCAGACAGAACCCAGGTGCTCCCCCTCTGCCTCCCGGTCGTTTCACTGGCCTGAGACCTGGTACCGCCCAGCTCCACTCAGTGTCCCTGAAAACAGCCCAAGTGGCCAGCCCTGAGTGATGGTTAGGAAAACGGCCGGCAGGGGCCGGGAAGGGGACACGAGGGGATGCTGGCCAAAGGCACAGCCTTCCCGTTATGAGATGGACGAGCCGGAGGACCTGACGCACCAGGTGGTGACGCTGCTGTCCCGCACACCGGGGATTCGCTGCGGGGAATCCTAAGCATTCTCCCCACAGACAGAAGGTACCTGCATGAGGTGATGGACGCGTTGATTAAGCTGATGGTGGCATTCACTTCACAACACGTACGCTCCAAATGCACACAACCTCGTCAGCTGCATCTCCATGAAGCAGAGGGACACATGGCGGCCCTGGGGGCACAGACCTGGCCAGGCCACCGCCCGAGTGTCCACAGAAGGGAAGGCGGCCCTCAGTCATAAGCGGCGGCTCTGGGCCTCGTGATTCCAGGAGGCGGGCAGCAGACGCGACACGTGGGGCGATGAGGGCTAGGAGGGCCCAGAGCAGTCGGGCCGGGGAGAGCGAGGGTGGGGGCCCTGGGAACCTGGGGGATGAGGGGCAGTCACAGAGCCAGGTCCCCGGGCCCCCTCTCTCACTCGAGTGCACCTGCAGCTCACCCTCTCCTTGGCCCTGGCAGAGGCAGACAGTTAGGCCTCGGCTGAAACTGCCTTTCAAAAGGCAAAACAAGAAAGAAGCAAGCCTCTGCAGACACCAGCATCCGTCCAGCTGCCCAGGGACCTGCTCCTTCTCCCTCCTTCATCCCAGAAGGAATGGCCCCGTGCTCGGCCTCACCACTAACTCAGCACATTCGAGAAGCTGCAGCACCAGGCCCAGCGTGGGGGAGCGGGAGGAGGGGTGGCACTGAGGATGCGTCTGGGGTCCAGAGAAGCAGAGACGGACTCAGAAGGGACACAGCCCAACAGGGAAGCAGCGTAAAGGGGACAGGGAGCCCCAAAGAGTAAGTGTCTATGGTGGGGGGAGCCGGGGGGCAGTCCGGGGGAAAGCTGGGCCTCGGGAAGGAGCCGGGGGGAGGAGGCCACACGTGTGCTCAGGGGACGGACGCGAGGACAGCAGCTGGGGCTGGGGCGGGGCGGCCAGTAGTCCCGCACGTCCTGCCCCCACCCCACCCCCGCAGGTGTGAGCACCAGAGACAACGGAAAAGAGACAATGCAGTGACACTCAATATGGTGGCGATTATCAGGGCACACGACCTCAGACACTTCCACGATGGTAGAACCCCACTCACCCCAGGCCCCTCTGCAGGCCCCAAACTCCAATTCCAGCCCACCTCGTGCCCCTCAGCTCCCCTGGGAGCCCCCCAAGCCCGCTACCCAGCCCTCGGGGTAGAGCCCGAGCTCCAGGGCCACACAAGTGCCCAGCACCCACCTGCTCTCAGGCCACCAGCTCCTGCTGGGGCCTCTTCTCTGCCCAGATGCCCCCCCCGCCACCTCCACTGGGGACCCTGCCCTGGCCTTCAGGCTCTCAGTGGCCCGGCTGAGCCCCCAGGCGGGATGCCGCCCTTCCTTGGGGCTCCCATCAGCTGCAGGGCCACTCAGCCACCCTCTCTACTGAGACCCCAAGACCCTTTGAGCCTCAGGAAAGGAGGGAGGACAGAATGAGCCCCCAAAACAAGGTGCTGACGAGCCTGGCTGTGGGGCATTGGGCATGGCGGGGGAGGAGGGCTCAGACCCAAGGCTCCAGGCTGGAGGGTGCTGGGGGGACCTGGCAGGACCCAGGCCTGCAGGCTCGTCACCAGCGGGAACATGACGGCGTCACTGGGCTGGGAGGCCAGGTGTGAAAAGGGGGGTGGGATGTGGGGTCTGGGACACAGCACAGGCCAAGCTGGCGCCCACGAGCCAGGTCGCTGAGGGACGGAGAACGACCTGGTCAGGCCTGTGAATCAGGACCACAAGAATGAGGAGAAATAGTGCTGTAAGAGGGCGAGAGTCCTACAGCGACCCCACAGCTGTCTCCAGAAGTTCCTTGTAAATTACGTGTGCACATGTACATGGTACACAGTTAATATTACATTAACTCAAATCACAGTATGTTAGGTTGTATATTACATTCTATGTAACGTTAGCGTGACATGTATGGATACAGATCTCTTCTATATCTGCATGTATACGTAGTGTATATAAACATTTATCTCTTCCCATCTTCTCCTTCAGAGCTGGCAAATGTTACAATAAGAACAGCCTGTCTTCAAAAAGGTCTGGCAGAACTGATGTCTAACAGGCAGTTCCAGGCCCACAAGCTGGAGAAGTTCTGGAGGTCGGTTGTACAACAACGCGAGTTCACCTGACACCTCTGAACTGCAAACTTAGAAATGGTTAAGATGGTAAACTTGAAGTTATGTGTTTCCTATGATTAAAAATAATTTTTTCAAAAGCTTGTTGGACACACACGTCCAGTGAATGGCCCAAATTTCTTACCACATGGACTAGTTCCCTTCTTTGGCCCCAACCTCACAGAAGCATGCTGGGTGTCCTCCTCCAGAGCCTTGCAAGCCCGCTGCAGAAGCTAAGGAAACGCACAGGTCTCATCTGCCCCGCACGCAGCGGCTACTTCCTTACTACTAACCAGTGGCCTGTCCCAGGCCAGGATGCGACAGAGCAAACAGACGTCTGTGTGACAACCTGAGAAAGTGACTGAAGCGCCCCCAACCCTGCACTCTCATCATGAAGTAAATCTGCGGTGACGGAGCTGTCACCTGACATGTGATGGACAAGCAAAGTTACTGTGAAGGAAGCAGACCAAAGGACGGAAGGTAAGGGTAAGTTACAAAGAAAACCTGGAGCCCGGGAGCTGCAGCGGGAGACAAACGATTGTCGCGCTTGGTTTCAGCAGATTCTAAAACTGCAACTTACAATTCAGTACATCCTTTCTTTTTATGTAGTCACTACTACACAAACATGCCTCTTTGTTATCTCTGACTACATCTGCATGCAAAACACGCTCTGGCTAGGAAAACGTAAGTTCTGGGGAATCGAAACCCATTCTTCAAATGTGAAAGCGAAGTGAATAGAAAAGGAAAGGAGAGAATAAAGGTACATTTTATTCACATGCAAAAAAAGGTAAATGAAAGCTGACTTATTTCCTCACCCCAACTTGGTAAGTGATGTGTGTAACGGGTCCCCAAGTGGCTTCAAAATTACAATTTAAGTTACATGACTGACTGTGCCGTGGAACCAAATCCATTCTGATCCAAAGGCAGGGCCATTTACTTTACAGTTTAAAGAAACGCCAGGATTCTGCACGTGGTGACAAGAAGGTTTCTCAACCTTGGCTCTGGCGACATCAAGATCACCTCGGGGTGGGAGCCCTGAAGCAGCCTCCAGCACCTGCGCCTCTCTCTGAAGCCACCACCCAGTCCCATGCTCCTGCATCTGAGGCTGGCTCCCTCAGGCTGCTCAGGCCCCAAAGCAGACCAAGAGCTGCGGGGCTCACACGGCCCCATGAGCGACAGGCTCTGATCTCACCCGAGGTTCCCCAGATCTCTGTACTCTTCCTGTCAGAATCACACCAACAAGAGCTGGTTTCCTAAGCCAGGCAGGGCACGCACCCACGTAACAGATTAAAATTAGGCACCCTAATTATTAAACTGTCAGTGTAAAAGCCGGGAATACCATTTTTTTAGAAAATGAATAGGAGAATTAATGGATTTCTTTATTTGCTTGCATTTGTGATACTCAGCCTGTCCTGCATTATCAAGGCAGTCATAAAAAAACGCTTCAGCCACATATGCAAATTAAATCATTAGTATTTTCCCAATTACAGAAATGGCTTATTTATATTACTGATCTGTTCTCCCAATTTCGTTCCCTTCGTATTGATGACACTGGAAACATACTCTCAGGCAGCACGAGAAAAGCAGTCCCCACCACACACCTCTTGGCTCCTCTGGCTGTAGGACCACCCAGTCGTGACCCAGATCAGTCACCCAGGGGCTGGCTCTGTCCTGGAGCCACAGGGCTCTCTGTAGGTCCAACACGAGCTGGAGCACAGAGGGCCACTGGCAGGGGGCTCCTGACTCCTCCCCCGAGCCCCCACGACAGGAGACCGAGCCCAGAGCTCTCCCAGGAGGGTGGGTCCAGACGAGGGGAAGCCAGCCCACACCACCAGGTAGGAGCTTTCAGTAACAGCTTACATTTTATCTAAGAAATCAGGTGAAACGTCCATTCTGCTGCATAGACATCCATGTTACATTCATGTTTGTTTTAACGTTTTGGCATTTTACCTATGTGTCCAGCTCACCGATTTCATGCCTGTCTGGCCAGTCTTCCAACGCCCGGGAAGACACGCCCATTTCCTGAGGCCCCGCCCCCCTCCAGCACTGGCTTCAGTGCCCCCACACACAACCCCACTCCCCACCCCACCCCCGAGCCCATCTTAACTGCGATGCCCTCGCTGCCCTCACCAGCCCCGAGGCCCTGCACTCTCTGAGCCTGTTTCTTCCTGTGAAGGGCACAATCACTAAGCGGACCCTTGTCACCCACACTTCAACTCTGAGGTTTGGCAGTTTGTGAGCAAACCTCCCCGTCTGTGAGTCAGGAACTAGAAAGGACGAGAGTGACGCCGGCTGCCGGGAGACTGAGCTGGGCTGGGCGGACAGACGTGCTGGAAGGCAGTCTGGGGCCAGGGCCCGGGACAGGGACAGGGGACAGGGCAGGGACAGGGGGTCAGGGCAGGAACAGGTCAGGGGCTGGGCGACAGGGCAGGGGCTGGTTTCTTAACCACCAAGGCAGAACAGGTGCCTTAGCACCAGGCTTCTCCAGGAGTCACAGAGAATCCACAGCGAGGACACGGTCCACGCGGGAAGCAACGGAGAAAAGCTCTTTCTCAGCCCACCACACTGACAGCGAGCCTGACGACCCATCGCGAGCACTCCTCTCTGTCCCCCGTGAAGCCAGCCCCACCACCCAGACACCAGCCGTGCCCCCAGCGCCCTGATCCAGCACGTGGTGCTCTGGGCGGGGACCATGAGCACCTGAGACAGCTGGTCACGCAGCGGCGACACGACTGTGGACCAAGGAGGCCGCGGCCACACAGCAGCAGACAGGCCAGCGGGGCGGGGCCCCTGAGTCGCCAGGGCCCCCAAAGCGGGAACGCATGGTCATCCTGAGTGACAGAATGTGGCCCACACACGCCTCGCCAAACGAGAATCCACGAACACTGCGACAAGAAAAGCAGCACACGTGCCCCGCCACCACGCAGGGCCCGGCCCATCTCCTTGTAGCAGGAGTTTTTAACCTGGGACTTGGATGGGCTTAAAAGATCCCGTAACTCTCAAAAGTGGTTTGCAAAACGGCATTTTCGAGGATGACCCTCTCACAGGGAAGTAAGAAAAAGTGACCCGGCATCATGAGAAAGAGGTGGGCCAGCTGTCTCAACTCCAAGGGCTCAGCCCACCTCTGTAAACGGCCAACGGGTACTAAAACCCGTACTGAGAGAGAGTCTTCACAGTGCGAGAGCTGAAATAAAACTCCCAGTACGGCGCCCACGGGCAGGTGGGCCAGCCCAGGGGGCACCGGGGCCGGAGACGGGACAGCCTCTCCCCGATCCCTGATTCTCCCTCATTAGCACAGGCGCCTGGGCTGGGCACTTGGTCTCCCGTGGGACTGGGGTGCTTCCAGGCCCGAGGCCCCTCGCGCTGTGGGAGAAAACCCTCTCCCCAGCTAAAAGCTCTACTCCAGGCCTTAGGGGAACCCCGACCCTCAGCTTCCCCTAGTCCAAGGCCTCCCAACCCTGCTCATGTCGTGGCCTATGAAGATGACCTCACGCTCAGCACACCCGGGAAGCAGCTGGGGGCCGGCAGATCTCTAGGGGGTGGGTGGGAGGCAAGGACTGGAGGAAAGGAGGCTCCAGCTGAGAGCTCTGCATAGCCCGGTCCCCTCAGGTGGGAGCTGGAGGGAGGGGACGGACCACGGGAAAGGGTGGTCGCGGACACCACCTGTCCTCTGAAGTCTCGACCCGAGCCTCTGAGAAGGGGCTGCAGCTCCCGGCAGCAGCACGGCTCAGGAGCGGGGCCTCACCTCCACAGCAGAAAAGAATACGCACACGCTGGCCCCACTGCTAGGGATGCCGGCCCTGGGGACTTCTAAGGGACAGCATGACAGCAGGACCCAGAGACCCCCACTGTGCCTCCTCCGCTACTCAGTGCGATGCAGGAAGGGGACACGGTCTGGAGACGCAAGACTCAGGATCAGAGACTCTAAGGAAGTGATGACACTTTCCTTTGCCACCGAAACGGACAGGAGCCATCCAGCCACCCCTCACCCCCCAGAGGCAGCTACGTCCCCTGCCGCTGCCCTGGACCCCAAGCAAGGTCCTGCCTCAGGCAGGAATTGAAGCCTGGGGCAGGAATGCCCAGGAAGCAGGCCAGAGGACACAAGTGACAGAGGGACGTGGACCAAATGCTGAACAACCTGCCGGTGAGGCAAATGCCCCAAGTTTTATTCTAGACACAGGGCCATCGGGCAGGAGCGCCCTGACCAGCAGATGACATAGGCTGCCATGGCCAGAGTGTGGTGCAGAGGTGGAAGGACAGCAGGAGGGCCCCCGGGGAGCACTTCCAAGGCCACCACGCTTGAGGTTCAGAGCCACGATCAGATGCAGTGCTGACCACGTCAGTGCAGGTCAAGGCCACCCGCACTGGGGCCAAACACTGTGAGAGCACAGAGACTGGTCACTGCTCCATGAGTAACGACCAGAGACAGGGAAGGGGGGTCACCACCGAAGCCAGCTGAGACGTGCTGGCCCCGGAAGGAGCCACGGGACGCAGGTCTGCTGCCGCCTCCTCGAGGGCTGTGGAGGAGGAAGGGCCCTCCCTGGCAGGGCTCGGAAGAGGACCAGGCCTGAGGGCGCAGGGCCCGGGGCGCCCGGGGAGGCTGCAGGGCCTGGGCCTGGGCGTCCGGCCACCCGGCAGGCCGAAGCCCCACGCTGCCGCTTCCCTGGGACCTCCAGACTCGCCTCCCGAGCAGTCTGAGCCCTGGACCCTGACAAGTCGCCTGTAACACGAGAGAGCTGGTGCCTTCAGGAGGCCGCAGAACACAGCAGTTCCAGGGCCACCGCTCGACGTCGATGACAATCAGCCCTGAGGGTCCGGAGGTGGGAGAAGCCCGTCCCGGGGCCCGCAGGAGGGCAGGCCTCAGCCATCCCCAGCCGACCAAGCCCCCAGACCTCTGCTGGGACAGTCCTCAAACTCCCGTGCCTGAGAAAGCCCAACTCACCAGGGCTGAAAAATCAAGTATCTACCCTCAGGGATGAGGAACTGGGGAGAGAACTGGGTGAGAATTGCACTTCATGGAGAGAGAATTGCATCACCCCAACCGTCATCAGAAGCACCCTCGCTCCAGAAGCACCGCTGTTCCTCATTAAGTGGTGGGCGGCCAGAGGTGAGGGCTCAAGTCAGCCTGGCAGGAATCATGGGAGGGGCCGACCTGCACAGTTCGCAGATGCTCCTGCGTGTGCTCGTCCATGTGCGTGCGTGTGCGTGTATGTGAGCGCACGGGGCGTGTGTGCAGCGGAGGGTGCACTCACCAAGGCTGCACATCCCAGAACTTAACTGTGAGCTGAAGAAGGGGGAGAGGAGGGTACTGGTAACAAATGGCTCAGATGAGGTCACCCGCTGCAGCTGTCCCGCCCACGGCACGGGGCGGCCCGCAGGGGCTCGCAAGGGGCAGGAACACGTCCCTGCCCACCCAGGCCCAGGGGCACCTCCAGCCTCAGTTCCGCCCTCTGGCTGCTGGTTCCTTACACTGCCCAGCTGTGCTCTGCCCAGCAAGGACCACAGGGCCAGCGACACCTACACGATGCCCGGGAGAGCCTCCACCTCCCACCTCGGTGAAAGGCGCCGCCTCCCCTAGTAAAACCCAGCAGCGGGGGGTGGGGCGGGAGGGGGGCAGGTCTGAGTTTCTCCGCCTCTCGCCCTGGCTGGGACACCTTCCACACCTGGGAGGGGACAGTGGCCAGCACAGTGAGTAGAACCGTGGCTGCCAGGCCTGCACCCCTAGCTGTCGTGATGTCACATGATGTTCACAATGCGGCCAGGTCAGGGGTCTCTGTTCTGACTGTACAGAAGAGGAAACCGAGGCCGCAGAGGGCGGTTAAGTGCCACACAACAGGTTGGGCACGGCTGCACCAGGACACGCACCCAGGCCCCTTTCCAAAACACCAAGTCCCCCACCACTCCGGGCTTCTGACCCAGAAGTGCACCCCAGAGCAAGGCCCGTGCTTCCCACCTGGGGGTGGGCAGCTTACTGCGCACACAGGTGAAGGCTCAGAGCCACCGCCCAGCTCCACCCCAGCCCCCGCCATCAAGCCATCTGTGCCAGTGTTAGTGTCCACAGTGGGCAGGGAGGAAGGAAGGGGACCCAACCCATGGGTGCTGAGGACTAACAGAGTCCCTAATCACAGCCCAGTGACCGGCACTAAGAAACACCACAGGACGGGGAGGGGGCGGGGGTAATCCCCAGCCCAGGGCATGGGAACCTAAGCCAGGGCAACGGTGTCTCTCCCTCTCGTGCCGCAAGGCAGCCCTGGGAGCTGGGCCACCAATCTCCTTGCCGCACCTGATCCCACAACAGTCCTCAGGGGCAGAAATTCTTGTGCCCACCCTGCAGATGAGAAGACCGAGGCACAGAGAGGCTGGAGAGCTGACCACACACATGCTGCGGGGCTGTGAAGTCCAGATCGTCAAGCCCATGTGCCCGACCCCCCGCCCGCTGCACACAGGCAGACGTGGTCAGCGGGGATCCTGGGACCACAGGCCTGGGCCACACGTCAGCCGGCAGGCCCTGCACTCGGGATCTGCCTGGAGCAGGAGAGCCGACGTGGGCTCACCCCCACCCCAGAACATCCTCAGACAACTGCGGTGGTCCTCTCGGGCTGCCTGGGAGCTGGGCCCTGAGGGCAGTGGATCAGTCAACCAGAAGCATGTGCAGGCATTGGAAGGCCCAGTCCCTGCCATCTGGTGGCTCCACTGTCCCCACTCTAAGGGCCGCTCCAGGAGACTGTCAGCATCCAGACAGGCGGCCATTGGAGGTAGAGACTAGAGGAATCTTCCCGATGACCTTCCATTCCCTCTACCCACCCTGCCAGCTGGTCAGCTGTCCTGACCTCCAGGGCCGGGGGACCCCCCAGGAAGGAGGAGACAAGGAGGCTGGGGGTCCATGTCCGCTGCCACGTTGGCGCTGTCACAGCATCACTTCCAGACCCTGCTGAGCCCTTTCCTCCTCTGTAAACAGGGACCATCCTTCCCTCGAAAGGGCTGCTACACGATCCCGGGAGACGAGGTCTGTGAAATGTTCTGAGACGTTCAGCATGGCACCACGCACAGGGGGCCCACACGAAAGGCTGCTCTGGAGCTGCTGCTGGGGCTGCAGGGAACAAGGAGCCCTGAGGAGGACGCTGTCCCCTGGTTCCTGCCAGCAGCGACATCCCTATGAGGGAATCTGACTCCCCAGCCAGCTTCTGGAAGAGGCTGAGCCAGTGAGCGCATTCCATACCCCTGGCCAAAGTGACAAGTGACCTAACCCAGAGCCAGCAAGTGAATCCAGGATGTTCTGCTGAGACGAAGATGCCGTCTGTCCTGGTGGGAAGGCATCAGCACGTGTGTAGCCCTGAAGGCAGCAGGCAGGGCCACTTTAGGACCAAGAAGCGGACTCTCCCAAAACGGGAAAGAAACAAGATCTCGATGCTGCAGAGGAGCGGGACCAAGCCCTTCCCTCACCTGCAAGTCCCCAGAAGGCAAGTCAGTCAGCTCCCCGCAGGGCACAGGGCTCCCCCAGCCTGCCGCGGAGAGGTCCTTTCTGATGAAGAGCTACTCAAAGACACCCTGTGAAAGCGCAGGTCCCAGTCGCAGGGAGGACACCATCCGTCCACCAGCGGCTACCTGACCCTACACCACGGCCACCACCCACTGCACACACGGGCACAGGGCCCCTCTGTGGAGGGCTGTGCCCGTGGGTGCCAGAGCACCCAGCCTCTCCTGCCTGTGAAGCCTCACTGCCCCTTCCCCCTGCACCAGGAGCCGTCCCCACGTCTCCACCCAGGGCCTGAGCACTCGGGCCACACGGTTCCCTCGAGCCACAGCTGCCATGTGGAGCCGCCTTCCAAGGCCGGCAGCAGACAAGGCTCCTGCTGCTGCTTGCCGGACAACAATGACAAGCGGAAATGAGCACACGACACGAACTGTGCCATCCCCGGACAGCTCCCTGCTCCGGGCACCACAGACAGCAAGACAGCGTGAAGCGTCCATCACCCCAGGTCAGGGGCCGCCCTGAGGGCGGGGACGAAGCGCCCTGCCGCCCAGGCCCAAGCGCAGCAGGACGGCCGCCGCCCGGGCAGGCCCTGCGTGCCGGGTGCTTAGCACCACGGCGGTGCCCTCGGAGACGACGCGGCCCTCGCGCAGTCTAAGGGGAGCTGCTGCGCTTTCCAGAACAGGGTCTCTGTGAGCTAAGAAAAAGTGCCTGCAGGGGCAAAGACAGACAGCTTGCTCCCGAATGTGACTGAGGTCCTTCGAGGAGGCGCTCGCCCCACCGTGACTCCGGCAGACGCAGGCAGAGATGCCCTGGGCTGGCACGGGGCCTCACGGAGACCGGCAGTTATGTAACAGGCATCAGAGCCCAGTCACCGGCGCTCCCCTTGCAGACAACATCCCACCTGAGACCCGTCTGCAGAGGTGGGGTCAGAAGCCGAGCCTCAGGGAGAGGCTCGTGGGCCCACCACCCCATCGGCCTCCCGTTGGCTACAGGGAGGAGCCCGTCTCCCGTGCTCCACACAGGACATCCGCCTGGCAGAGACGAGGTGACACCCACCGGGTGAGGTCACAGTGAGGCTGAGGTCTCAACCCAGGCTTGACTCAGCATCCACGTTCTGTCCTCAGCACCCCTGAGCCAGGGAAAGCAAAACATCTCCGTCTGCGGAAACCCCTCCTGGACACGGCAGGCCAGTCGCACCATGACAGGCAGAATGGGCACGTGCACAAGCCAGACGGCGAGGCCCACACCCTGAAGGAGACTTCCGAGGAGCCACAACGAAAGCATCTGAAACAAGGGCGGGTCCCACTGCGTGCCTCTCTGCTCTTCCAGATCCGTCCTCTCCGGAATCAGAGGAATCCTGAAAATAATAGCTTCGGCAAAATGCAACCCACATTTGGAAGAACACGATCCACTCTGACACAGAAAGACATTCCTGTTCGGGGAAGGATTTCGGGGGAGCATTTTACACTAACGTCTGTTAACTCCAAGTCCCAAAAGGGCAACTCTCCATCAGCCCTGGGAGATGAGCTAGAGGTTCCTCCACTAGGGGCCCGAGGCTGGGGCTGCTGGGGGCAAAGGAGGCCGCTGCCCCGGCCTGGCCCACGTTTCTAGGAGTTTCCACGGGAAGGACAGTGAGGGTGTTGCAGGCCAACTGCCATCAAAGCTGACGGCTGGGGGATGCACTCAGGCTGCTGCAAAACTGGCCGGACCCTAACCAGAAAAGTGAAAGGAAAACATCTCAGAGAGAAAGGTACTCTGGAGCACACAGAAGTGGGCACTTAAGTGCCCCAGTGACGCGGCCTTCAAATCCCTCCAGCTGGGGGGAGGGGCCAGGACAGAATTACGCCACAGCCCTTGTGCTGGCAAAGGAAGGTTTCCAAAGAACCAGGACTGAAACCACCTACTGTGACCTTTTCAGTGCAAAATCTTACATAAATTCTACAGCAGAGAGGGCTGTGATCCACTATACTGCTTCCCGACCACTCGTTTACGACTCTCACAAAAGGTCCATGAGGGCCGGGAGCCATAGCCCGGAGAGTGGCTATACTCTTCACTTTCACTGATCAACCACAGGCCCGGTGGACACATCCCCCAGTCCCCGTGTCCACAGCCCCAGGGGTTGGGGGGGCCAGCTCATCAGGACCTGCTAACCTCTTAGCCCTTGTGGGGCTGAAACCTCAGTTTGGAGGGGACCTCAAGCATCAACCCAGAAGACCCACAGCCCCACGGACTTGCTTCGCGCCCCTCACCACGTACTGCGGACCTGCTGCGGACCTGCTGCAGACCTGCTGCGTTCCTGTGTGGGGGAGGCCCCAAACACATAGTGGCCCCGGGAAAGCCCCTGCAGGGGCCAAGGGGGGGGGCGCAGAATCAGTTTTTGACTCCTGATGTGTAAAGCCAGTGTGGCTGGATGAGAAGCTGGCCCAGGTCCCTTCCAGAACATTCCCAACCCTGCCAGCCACTCTAAGGAGTCCCAGATCTACGAGACAGCTCTCGGTCACACCAGCTGCATGAAGGATGGAAGCCACCCCACCTGAGGATGTGGCCCCGGACCTCCCGCCCCCTTGCAGTGTGGAGCCAGGGTGACGGCGCCACGCTCCCAGCACGTACTCCGGGGAGGGGCTGCCGGGCCACGGGCGGGGGCACCAGGTGTGCTCCCCCTCGCCACGCTGCCTCCGCCACGCAGGCCCCGGGGCGGCCGGGCGCGGCACCCCGAGGGAGACAACAGTGGCAAGGCTGGGCAGCGCGGGCACGCGGCGCACGCGCGGAGCCGCAAGCCGCCTGCGGGCCCAGCTCAGCCCTCCTCACGCGCTCCGGCCTCCAAGCCCTCGAGGCCGGGCCACCATCCGGCCCTTCCCCCCGGCGGCAGCCCCACGACTCTGCTCCGGCTAAAGAGGCCGACGCTGGGTTCCCAGCCACCCTCCCGTCTTCCCTCATCTGGGCCCCTCCTCCACCAAGCCCCCAGCCTCCCAGGCCTGGCGCACCTGTGTGTGGTTACCTCCTCCCCCCCGCGCCCCCCATCCCCGCCAACGTCTAAGCCCCTTGTGGGCAGAGGCCCGGCGTCACAGGACCTGCCTCTGAGTCCTCCCAAGCAGCAGCATTTGTTCAACTCCCCTCCCTGACCCCCAGCCCCCGCCCCGCATGTAAATCTTTGTATGTGGTCAGGTGCAGGCTGAGTATTTGCAAAATTATAACTGATCAATTAGAAACTTTTAAGAAACACACTCCCAACCACCATTACCACCTCTCTCACCCCCAAGGGGTGGGGGGGGGACAGTGTGGGGAGGGGGTGTGGAGTCAGAAAAACTTCTCTTCCCAAGTTTGAAAAAGACCCCCTCCAGCAAACAGCACCACATACACCAGCTGACCGTCACTCCCAAGACCACACACAACTCCAACCGCAGCCTGAACAACTCTCCCACTCGGAAGGCCGGCTCAGGCTTCCAGGCCGTAAGGACTGGTTTACTGTTCCAGGCTCCAGCATCAATCCAACAAAGGCGCTTGACCCACGCGGACAGAGTACTTCATAAACGGCAGTGAACTAACACAGCCAGACATTCACATTTTTAAGCACGGCTGACTCCAAGATATTTATTGACGAGACCATATTAAGGATCATCTCAAAATTATGAGGTTAAATAAGAAATGATTAAATAACGCCATTAATTCCAATTTGAAACAAACGGGAAAGTGCCTTTAACAAAAGCAGCGGCTGGCCACCTGGAACACGGGTGCCCCAGGCCATCCGGCCGAGGACAAGCCTGCACGCTCGCTGGGCTGCGCACACGGCCCCATTTGCCACTTGACAGCTGGGTGTTTAAGGCCCTTCTTCTCTCATTCCTCTCTGCATCACAAAATCCACTTCACTTGTATTTACGGCATCTACTTAAAAGCATGTAATCTCCAAAATCAGAACCAAGAAGTTCCCAGATTGAGGCGGAAAGGAAACAGACCATTCCAGAGCACAGGCTTTAACACAGAAGGCGCCGTGAGGCCGGAGGACCAGGCCCCATCCAGGCTCCCCACCCAGGGCATTCACCATGCCGTGCATCGGGCACTCCTTCATTCGTTCGTTCACTGCCAGGCACTGGGCACAAAGCGGGCATGAGGCCCTCAGGCCCTCAACCCCATGGAGCCCCCACTAGTAAGAGAAGGGACATTAAACCACTAATGTCGCAACAAGCTACTGAAATTACACAAGCAGATCCTGCAGGAAGGAGTAAAAAGGATGTGAGGCCACGTTTCACAGGGGCCAAAAGATGAGCTTGCATCGAGGGGTCAGAGAAGAGGGGGATGAAAAGAGGTAGTTCCAAGAGATGGGAACAGTGTGTGCAAAGGCCCTGGGGCCAAAGGGGGCTTACAGAGAGCGAGGAAGCAAAGCAGGCAGGGGGCTGAAGCTCAGTGTCCAGGACAGGTGCTATCAGATGAGGCAAGCAGAACAAAGGCCAGGATCAGACAGGCCTTCCAGGAGCCTAAGAACAGAGGGAAGCCAGGACAAGGTTTCGCGCAAGGAAGTGATGGGTCAAGATTGCTTAGGTACCATTCACAGCGCAATCTCGGCCAGAGCCCCCCAGCCCCAGAAGGCCAGCACGGCCTCGGACAGCTTACAAGAGTCAGAGGAACAAATCCTCTCAATGTTTCTAACGTTAACCATGTAACTTGCCAAGAACTTAGTCCCCCTCTTTTATAAATTATGGAGTTGAAGAGTACATTTCCCCCAATGGAAACATCAGACCTTTTTTTAAAAAAAGTTTTACTATTAAAAAGTCATATATGCTTACAGAACAATGGGTACAAAACCAGCATAAGTAGAAGGACAGTGGAAGCCCCTCACGGCACACTTTTCTGACCCCCCAGACAGTCACCACTATCATTTTAGAGACCCAAGCACTTACAAAACAGAAGGCGCGGATTCCCTGGCCAGCCCTCAGCACCCGCCGTTTTCACCAGCACACCGCACGCTTCTGCCGACTGGCAGCCTGTGTGTAGATTTCCACAGGAAGAAAATACCAATATGTAGTGAGTATCACCCCTGCAAGCAAGGCGGCGGCAGCACCCTCCACCCGCCTGGACAGCCGCGTGCTTGTCCTGTCCCCTCCCAAGAATAAATCCCAGGAAGCGGCTTTGCTGGGACAAAAGGAACGACCATGTTAAAGCCTGACACAGAAACCTTTTCTCAAGAGTAATTAAATCGTAATTAACAACGGCCAAAACTTGCACTGTGCTCACTATGTGCCAGGCTGTGTTCTAAGCACTTTCCATATATTAACTTCTTCAAATTCCACAAAAACCATGTAAGGTAAGAATTATTATTATCACCATCAATGGGTGTCATCAGACGGAACCTGTGCTGATGTGGTGGCATCAATAAACTCTTGCAGCTACATTTTGTTGTCGCTGGTGAAGTGAAGTCTCTTTTATCACTAGCCTCTAGGATTTGCAGACTTATGTGCTTTGCTCACCATGCAGTCGGGATGCTCATCCTTTTCTTATTGGTTTGTAAAAGCTCTTTCCATGTTTATTATTAAGCTTATGTAGGCATAATACATTACACAAAAATTGTTTTCTCTGTCTCTTAACTTCACTTATGGAGTCTTTTGACAAAGAGAATTTTCTTTAATTCTTAACCTGTTAAATCTGTCAGCATTTTTCTCTTTAAAGTTTCCAGCTCGTATTATAATAAAAATGGATTAAACCAGCAGTTTTTCAAAGTTTCTGGTCCTGGTTCTGACTGAATGCTTTCTACCAAGGTAATCCTACAAACAAAACAGAGAAGGCCCCACTGCTCTGGTTGAAGTGCACGTGGAGCACCAGGTGCCCTGACCACCCTCACCCGCTCTCAGGCACCCTCAGAAGAAGATCCAGGCACGGATGCAGCAACCACCAGCCGGCATGATTATGAGGTCCCTTTCCAGTTCTGCCATGCCTCACACAGGACAGAAGACATCATGAAAAAGCCAGAAGGGTTTCCCAGACCATACTGAAACACGGCATCACCTATAACAGCTCCAGCAACACCCAACACCCAACACCCAACTGTTCCTCTTCTCAAAGAGGCTAAGCCCTCCCCAACACCTCGACAACGCTCAACTTCAGCTTCAGGACCATCAGTGGCCCAGAAGCAGAGGCAGGGAAGGGAGGGAAGCAGCACTCGGGACTTAACCAGATGCCGCATCCTCCTGTCTACCCCCACATTCCTCCTCTGCAAGATGGATGTAGCAGCAGCCCCCTCCCAAGGCTGCAGGGAGAGAGAAGCGGGACACACACGGCAGTACTTACAACGGCACGTGGCCCCATGCAGGCGCTCACTCAGTGGTCGCTACTGGTCTGTGTTTCAGTCACAGCCTGGGGGCTAGGGGCGCCGACCCCGCACACAGCTGAAGATCCACTTGTAACTTTACAGTGAGCCCTCTGTATCCACGGTTCCACGTCCCAGATTCAATCAACCACAGATTAGTAGTATTTCAATAAATATTATGGTATTTATTAAGGAAAATCCACATATAGGTGGACCTGCACCATTCAAACCCATGTTCTTCAAGGGTCAACGGGACTAGCACCACGATCTCCTCCAGGAAAGAGGAGAACTGTTCTGGTTCCATGTCTGCTGATGCAGACGCCGATCCAACCCCGCGGCTCCACAGAGGGCACTGTGGAGGCAACCTGCGTGGGGCCCTGGGCCTCCCTCTCAGGAAATGAGTAAAAAGTGTGTCAGAGAAGCCTCAGAGACCACCCCGCTCCCTACACAGGCCCACCCACCCCATCTCCTCACTCATACAAGCCCAAGGGAAGAAGATGACCTCATGAAGAGAGCTCACTGACCTCAGTTCAACAACACCTGCCCCAAAAGAAACGTTCCGTGAACATACACCGCGAAGGTCTACAAAGGAGCGCGTCACTGTCGACACACGGTCCCTCATCTGACTGGGACCAGAAGCTGCCGTCCCTTCCTCTACATCAAAGCTAAAAGCCCCGTGCCCACTGCACCCCGCAGCCCGAGCCGACCAACTGGCTGAGGCTGAAAACGAGCCCCTCCAGGCTGGCTCCCGGCCCCCACCCCAGGGCCCCCACCCCAGGCCAGGGGCCGCCACGCTGGGGCAGGAACTCGCCCTCGGGCTGGGACGACCGCAGAGCAAGGCCAAAAGCCGGAGCTGCCACAGAGGCTGGGCAGGCATAAAGCCCCAGCTGAACAGGCGGTGATTCTGATCCAGGGACCCCCGGCCCGGCCACAGCCGGTCGCCCCGCAGCCTCCCTCCTCTGCGTCTCCCCTGCTGCCGACAGCAGGTACTAATCTATTGCTCAGGGCAGCTTCTGAGCGACGAAAGCCCAGCCGTTTTCAACAGCGCGGGTCCGGACGCACTCTGCAGGAGCGGTGAAATGTCTCTTCTGCTCTGGCAATTAAGACGGCACAAAGTCGCCTTTCCACGGGTGCCGCCCCCAACATCAAAGGATGAGAATTCAAAGCCATTCATGCTGCACTGAAGCCTCACAATGAAGCTGGAAAATGGAAGTCGATTACTGGACATAAATATGCAGTGGTTAAAAGGAAAGACTTATAACGAAATTAAACTGCAGCAACCCCACAGTGTGTGGAAACTTCCAGAACTACAGTCCTCCTGGTAAACATCAAGACAGGCATCCCGACAAAGCAGGCTTCTGACCACAGCAAGTCAGGGTCTGCACCCCAGCTCCCATGGCCAGGGCGCCATGTTGTTCTGTCCATCTTGCTACAGTAACAGCCCCCAAGGCTTCTGTGAACACGGCACTTGGAGATCTTTATTTTGCATGGCTGTGAAGCTGCTGCCCACAGGACGTTCTCTCCCAGCTCCGGGCTGCTTAGGCCACAACTGTCCTTGGTCTCTAGGCCTCCCAGGCCTACTTGGAGACCACAGTCATCCACCCCCTCACAACAGGCCCAGCCCAGGGCTCTCCCAGGGGCACTCCTGCGGCCAGCTCCCCTCGCAGGAAAAAGAACTAACCCTAAAGAGGGCAGTGTTACATCTGCTTGCCGCATAAATCCTGCTTCCTTTCTGATTGATTACTGCTCTCTTTAGGAAGGTATCTGATCTTTAAAATAAAAGCCCAGAACACAGAAAGCTACAGAAGTCTAACAATGTGTCAGGGTGTGTGTTTTTAAGGCAGGAAAATACTTCCCTCCCACACAAATGGGAGTTCTGGGGAAAGATGCCGCAGATTCAACAGAGCAGAGTATCTGGGAAAGCTTGATCACTCTTAAAAATAGATAATTGAACAGATTTTAGAATTCTCAGGAGCTACCTGAAGAAAATTAAATCTCACATATTTTTGATATCCAAAACTCCATTCTGATGAAACTTCTAACAGGGTGGCATTTTGCATTTCCAATTATAATAGAGTAATTGTGTTGCCATAGTTACCGCAAAATTCTGCAATAACTTTTGTTGCTCTGTAATTGCTGGAGTGTATATTTGTGTACAAGCAGCTGAGTTTTCTTAATTCAATCCCTCTCCCTCCCCGCCCCCCAAGTTACCACCACCACCTTTCCTGGCTCGATTCTGAAATCACTGCACCAGCTTTCATAGGACCATCTCCAAAATAATGCACGGGATTATCAGAAGCAATTAAAACTCCAGGCAACCACGATCAGGTTACAAAAGAAAAAGTGAAACCAGGCCAAGGTGCAAACCCACTAGTATTCCCCCAATCTCGCCGGGCTGGCACTGGGTGAGGGCTGTTTACTTGTTTACTCTCAGGCCTCCCATGCTTAGGTGGTTTGTGGGAATAAACAGAAAAGCCTGAGTAGAGAAAAGAGAGGAAGCAAAGTAACTAGACAGGCCCTTTCCTCCCTCACCGAGGGCAGGCAGAGCTGCTGAAAGCAATTAGGTAGGTCTCTGCAGTAATGCAATTAGGATTTAGTTAAGAAAGTCATTAGTTTTAAAATAACTTGAGTTTAATTTCTGCAACACTTTATTTGAAAATTGTGTCACAGCAGGTCAATTTACAACATGCAATAAAGAAAACACTCATTTCAGCTGCTGCAAGTTATTACAAATTTTTGATATGCATTAAATGAGTACACTGGGTTCCACCCCCGGCCTTTCCAACTGATACGCACGGTCTCCTGCTATAACAGTGTCAAATAATTCAACGTTAAATGTAAATAGGAGATAATTTGCTTGTAATTCCGCGGTGTGTGTTTGCAACGCCGGGAAACGCGGCTCTCATCATCTGGGCAGGACGGGGCCACATCGGCCTGCGGAAAGCCTGCGGGCACCCACTCGGGTCGTGGGCACCCCCACCCCTGCCGTTACGGTCCGGGGCACACACCAGGCGACGGCGCACCCCGCCCGCGAGCCCCGGGAGGGACGTTTTTCTGCAAACTCACAGCCTCGACAAAGTTACATAAACGGCGCCCGCCCGGGCTCGGGAGCCCCCGGCCCACCTGCCGAGGGCTCGGCCTGGGCCGGCGCGGGCGCCCGGAGCCAGCCGGCCGTCCTGCCCCCGCCCCGGCGGCGGCCCTCGCCGTCTGGGGCTGCAGGGGAAGGTCCAGGACGGGCTCCGGCTCCCGCTCCGGACACCCGCGGGCCGGCGCCTCGCGCGGCCTGGGCGCACGGGCCGGGCCGGGCCGGCCGGGCGGACCCCGGCGTCCACCTGCCGGGGCCGGGCGGCGGGGGGCGTGGAGGCCGGCGGGCAGCCTGCGGGCGGGCGGGGGTCGGACAATGGCCCGCGGGCCGGGCCGGGGCAGCGCTTACCGCGGCGGCGGCGGCGGCGGGCGCTCTAGCCCCGCGCGGGCGCTCCGAGCCGCATCTCCTCAGCCTGCGCCGCCACCACCACCGCGGGCGGCGGGCGGGAGGGCGCTCGGGCGGCGGCGACAGCGGGGATGCGGCCGCGGCGCGCCGGGCCCAGGCGGCTGAGGCGGCGGCGCGGGCGGGCGGGCGGCGGGCGGGCGCGCGAGCTCGGGCGCGGCGGCGGCGGGGACGGTGCTCCGCGGCGGCGGCCCCACAACCTCCCCTCCTCATTCACAAAAAATTGACCCACGTTGAACCATGATGCTGCTCCCCCCTCCAGCACCGAGCCGGGCGTTCATAGGCGAGCCCCGACGCCCGTCAGCCACGCAGGCCCCGCCCCCACACCGGCGGTTCTGCAGCCATTGGCTGCGACGGCCTGGCATCACCTCCCCTCGCTGGCCCCTCCCTCCTGCCCGGTTTCTAATGAAGAGCTCGTCAATTACGGCTCGGCCCCGCCCTCCGCCCGCCCTCCCCGGGCGCCCGGCCGTCTTTCCATTGGTCCGCTGGAGCCGCGGGTACAGCCCCGTTTGCTCCCGCCCCTCAGCCCGGGGCCACGAATCGCCAGGCCCGACATCTTATGGACGGCAGGGATGCTCCACCCCTGCCCGCCTTCCTGGATATGTACTGGTTCCCATTGGCTGAGGGAGCTGCCAATCTCAGGGGCGGGGCTATCAGAGGACGCTCCAAGCGCCAGCCACTGGGCGCTTGGCGGTTGGGAGTGTGTAGGGAGCCAGAGCGGGTGGTGACTGTAAACACGAGCCTTGACACTGGCGAGCTCCACTCAGCCAGCCCCCGGAGAGCTGACCCGCGCCGGTGCAGCAGTCAGGAGCGTGTGTCTGCGCGCCGGGCGGGCGCAGACCAGTGCGCGGGCTGAGGCCGGGAGTCGGTCGGGCCTGGCCGCGGCCTCCATCTTGGGTACTGGCAGTGGTCACGTGGTGCTGCCTGCTGTTGGGGACGCAGGGGGCTGCGCGAAGGGCGAGTGCGCAGGCGCGGCGGGCCCCGCCCTGCCCCGCGGCGGGAACGCGGCCTTTGGGGCGTGGGTCCGGGCCGGCCGGCCTTCCCCGCGGGCGTGGGCCGGGCGCAGCGCGCCTGCGCCGGCGGGAGGCCTCGGCTGCCTGAGCTGCTGCCCCGGGCTCTGTGGCCGTGAGTCCGAGCCTCCCGGCCTGGGGGGGTCAACCCCGTGCGCCGCGCTCGGGGGCCCAGAGGCCCGTCCACCCCGAGGGCGCGGTGTCTTGGGGTCTTTTCAGTGATGCCGCGGTGCCCCCCGGAGGCCCTGGGACACCCGGAGGGCGCGGCGGGGGCTCTGGCCACCCCCCCGGGCCGGGTCACAGCTTCCCGCCTGGCGCACCCAGGGTTTTGAGAGTCTCGTGTGCGCCCGGGTGAGAAGGGCTCCGACGGCGCGCGCTCGGGGCTGCGGGGCTGGCTCCGGAAAGCCGCCGTGGGACGAAGACCGCAACGAGGCGCGCGGGGGGCAGGCTTCGGCGCTGTTGTGTGTATAAAGCCGTTCCTTTAGTAAAAGCGCTGCATGGAATCTGTGTTTTACGTTAAAAGGGACCTAGAATTCATCCGCTTTCATGAAACTTTATACCTTGCCGTAGACTTTGAAACCTCTCAGGCCTGCTTCAAAACCTAGCATGGTGACCACTGCTCAAACAGCTCGAGATTTTATAGACAAATTTTGTTAAATATACTGTCTCTTGCCTGAAGCAACCTCTTTCCTAGAAAGCAGAGTATGGCGAGCTTATTAAGAACTGCACCCAAGAGTGTTTTTTCCCTCAAATACCAAACCGTTCTCTTGACAGGCCAACGAACCCACAGACTAGAACTGTACTGAAGCGCGCTTGACGATGTATCGGCAGGTCTGGTGGAACAGGAACGTTCCCTGTCTTGAGAGCTTGGTGATGGAAGAAGAAAACTTGGTGGCGAAAGTAGCAGAAGCGACGAGATTATCAGAAATTGCTCCGTTAAGGGAGCATCTGAGCTGACACCCTCTTCTCATTGTAACGTGGATTAAAAAAGGCCCTGATAAACCTTCATCACTGATCGTCTTAAACTTGAGTTTTTGCAAGTTTTAGGGCCCAGATGCTTTTTCAGAAGAGAAAAGTAAAACAGAAAAGCCTTCTGTTCTAATCAAAATCACAGCTTTGTGATATAATCTTCTATTTGTTTTGTAATGAGGAATTTTTGAGTTTTTTTAACTCCAGAACTTAAAATCAAATCAGAAAATAGGTCTGTTTAATTATCAGTCTTAGAATAGTCTTAGAGGCAAACAGAGCTGAAACCTGATGGAGTTTCTGTGCTGAAGTCGGCCTGTGAAGTGCTGGCAGAGGTGTTTGACTGCTTATTTTCAGGGCCTTTCCTTTCAGAAATGAGCAGAGATTAGTTTTAATATCATTCTTCATCCGTGATTCTCCGAGGAAAAAAAATGTAGCTATGTGGGTAAAAATACAATTTTCAAAATGAAAATGCACAGTTTGGCAATATGTAAAATATCTTGAAATACTAATGGGTAGAAAACCGTGGGCATTCTAAGTAGAAATGCCTTTCCTAAGATAGTTTAACTTTGAAGCAAATGAATGGTGAATTGCAGAATTTTAAAGCAAAGACATAGCTGAAGAAAATGACCACTAGTGACATGGCCAATGATGGAAACGGTGCACTTACCAGGTTTTCATGGGAAATAAAGCATGATCAGTGGCTGACAAACATTTGGATGATAAAAATTAAGGTATAAAGTTACTTCACAGATTATTCAAAGTGCACAGCAATGAGGAGAAAATGCAGGGGAAATGCTGCATAAGAATCTAGGAAAACGAACAAGCATGAAATGAGAGGGACGCAGAAGAAGAGTTGCAGGGAGGAGTTCTGGGATGCGGTCCTAGGCTGGCGGTGTGATGCAAAGGTGGGATTCCACCCAGAGAGATGAGTAGGCCCATCACCACGTGCCAGGTGGGTCTCCACCGGAGTCCTGGGAGCCCTTCCAGGAGGGTGAGGCACCTGGTGACTGTCGACCCCAGGAGGAGAACCCCAATTTCCTTTTCTGAAGAAGAGGAACGTGGGGGCCTGGGTGGCTGTGTCTGTCTGCAGGTCTTTGAGGGGCTGTCTGCTGGAGACCTGCTCACTGCCAGCAAGGAGAACTCGGTATGACAGGGGTCTGCACGGAAAAGGAGGGTCTCTAACGCTGTGGCTGAGGGCAGCGGGGCCGTGACAGCCCCGACTCCATCCGCTTGAGGCTTCGTACAGAGGTGCTGTAAGGTCCCAACAAAGGGTTTTGCTTCAGAAAGAAAATGAATCCCCGTCCTAATAGGAAACACGTCCTTCCATCAGAAATAAAAATAGCCCCGAAGACTCGAATAAAATTAAGTTACAAATCTAGAAGTTCCGTGAAGTGGCCAATTATAAAGTGAAAATTAAAAATTAAAAAAAACTAATTTTCAGATATACTAACACCATTCAATCAATAATTATAAATGTTAATATTTATTGAACATTTGCTTTGTGGTGGGCATTGTGCTAAGACTTTTATAAGCATTAGAAAAATATGATGCAAAATTACCAATCCACATTACCAAAGGAACATTTTAAATACCTTAAAGTAACACAAAATCCCAATGGAACGCCAAGGGAATTGACAAAATGTTTGAATAGTTCGTCTGGAAAGATAAACATCTGAGAACAGTCAAAGAGAAAAGTAATGAGGGAGAAATTGTGCTTCCAGAAAACAAAACATATTATCTAGGCTCCGTAATGACAACTGTGTGGTCTGGCTGAGATCAATGGAAAATAATAGAAAGTAACAAAACAGCCCCAAGCAAGCGGAAGAACTCCGGCTGATACCCAGCCCCTATGTGCACTCTGTGCACGTGCTGATGACTAAGAATTTTGACCATCACCCCAAAAGGATTTAAAACACAATAAAGGCAGCTTATCAAGCCTTTATTGAAAGGAAAGCAGTGTGGTGGGACCCTTGCTAATCATTTGGAGAAAAAAGAATAAAGCTGGATTCCTACCTCATTAAATGGAATAAAGATTTAAGTGTTAAAAAAAAAAAGCCATAGAAATACTAAAAAAAAAACTGTTAGTGGACGTCTCTGTATGGTTATGGAATAGAATACCACCAGCCATTGTAAAGGAAAATGTTGATAAACTTGACTACGTTGCGATTAAGATTTGAGGTGCCATCAGCAAGAACTAGCTGTAGCATGTTCATACAGGGGAGCACCACTGAGCAAGCAAAGAAGAATGAACCACTGATACAGGTGGATGAACACCAAAAACATCATCAAAACATCTGATACAAAAGATTCTGTACTATATGACTCCATTCGTGTGAACTTCGGGACAGCCTAAAAGATCTATGGGGGTGGAATCAGAATCTTGGATCCTCTTGAGAATAGAGGGCAGGCAGAGGGTGGACTGAAAAACCCGGAGTGAGGGAGCTCTCCAGGGGGCTGGAGATGATTACACAAACACCTTGGTTGGGGAGGAAGTCACACATGGGTGAAGACTTAGCAAAAAATCACTGGATTGAACAGAGGGTTTAACCTCAGAAGAAAAAGTATTGAAGGCAGTAGCTGCCCCAGTTTAGGGGAGTGGGGAACGGGTGGAACCTTTTGGTGCTTCAAAAACACAAATAAGGTTAAAAGACAGATAACTGGGGGAGGTCATCATGTTTCTGCATCATGTTTTGTGAAGGCTTGGTCTCCTTCACAGGTAAGTGGGCTTTCAAAGAGCACAAGGGTGAACACTCCAGAAGCAGGACAGGCAGGGACATGAACAGCGAATGCAGAAGGGGAAATGCCCGATAAACATGATGAAACGTCCCACTCCCTAAAAACCAGAGAAACACACGGCTTTATCTAGCTATCTGATGAAAGCTGACATGAAGAGGCAAAGGCTGTTGCAAGTTAACAGCAGGTGGCAACTAGTAGAAACTCCTGGCTACTTAACCAGATGTAAATAGAACTTAAAATGTTGCGCATCCTTTCATCCCGTGACTCCCGCTTGTAGAATGTCACTCTAATGAAATAAATATGGATGTGGGTAAAAATTTAGCTAAAAGATTCATAGCAAGAGTATTAGAAGGTACGCGGACACCTGTATCTGTCTATATCTCCAAGTTTACAAAAAAAGGGGCTCCAGTATCGCAGAAGGAAGTTCACATCACAGCCCTAAGTGACAAGGAAGACTAAAACGCCATCACATCTGGCACAGCTGTTACGCACATGGACGTGTGTAGACACGGAACGTCGGGAAGCTGTCCATCAGAGCGCTCCAGGGCTTGCTTCTGAGTACACAGGCTGCTGCTGTTCTTTGTTTCTTCTTTGCTCTTCCCACTTTCTAAATTCTCCAGCAAACCTGCATTACTTCTGTGAAAAAAAAAAAAAAATCCCCCAAAGGACATGAAATTAACCCGGAAAGCTGCAGGTCAGGTAGCCGAGAGGCTCCGCCAGGCCCGTCAGTGGCCGGTCGGGGAGGCACTGCCGGGTCCGAGCGGAGGCGGCGCAGGCGGCTCAGGAGTGAGCAGGGCAGGGGCTTTAGGGCCCAGCCCACGGCCCTGGGACTTCCGTCTCTTCAGGCACTTTTCTCTGCATCCGGCCCTCTCCCCACCCAAGGCTGTCTCCCCAGATTCAGTCCGGACGAGGATGCTCAGTCAGGCAGCTGACATAAGTAGTGAGCAGGGCTCTGAACGGCCACAGGCAGGAGGGCCGGCATGGGGGCTCACCTGCCCCGTCCCGGCCAGGTGTCGGGCTTGGAGCGCTGATTGGGTGGGGCAGACCTGGACCTGGCAGGTCCGGTCAGAACCAAACACGGCCATCCCGTCTTGTTTGCTTGCTTTCACTTGTTATGTTTTTTGGGACAGTTTGAGGCCATCAGTTTCTAGGACATAGTGCAGTCGTGGGCAGAGGTGAGACTGAGGAGGGAGCAGGAGAGATGAGTGAGTGGGAGACGAGAACATAAGTCCGGGTGTGACTGTGTCTGGAGGCATCTGGTCGCCAAGTGTCTTAGCCTGGGTCCCCGAGGCAGAGCCTGCCCCAGGGGGTTAAGTGCCAGCAGGGGCCTGGGCCTGGGATCCCAGGGGCAGGAGCGATGGGGCGGGGGGCCAGGGAGCGCTCTTCTGAGGAAGAGGCCCCTGCGTGGCTTCAGGAAATGGGTTCTGCCATTTGGACAGGGTCCCAGTGACCTCAAGCTGGATCTGGCCGGGGAGCATGGGCCCCGGATGGGACCAGCGCTCGGCCTCACTCACCTGCCACCCTGGGGGCAACACCCGCTGCAGGCGGGTCAGAGAGGGCCTGGGGGCACGAGCCCAGGCCAGGGGCCCTCTTCTCAGGCCTGGGGGGTGCCTGAGAAGCCCAGGCAGAAAAGCCTTGACCAGGAGAAGGCTGCAGAGGAAGGGGGCGAGGGTGCGCACAGGCCGGGCGCTCAAAACGGGCTCGCACCCTGCAGCCATAAAGCCTGAAGGAAGCAGCTCGCCGTGGGCGATAGTCCGCATTGGAGCGAGGAGCAGGGTCGCATTCCACCCAAGAAGTGGAGGTGACACAGCGTCCACCATGCACGTGTCAGAAGGAACTCAGAAAGTCAGGGAGGAATTGAATGAGTAACAGAACAGAAGACACCAGGAAAAGGACTAGGTGAGCTTTTCAAAAAACAAATAGACTTTCAGACATACAGCGTATGGTCATTAAAATTAAAAATTCAGTGGGGAATATGACAAGCATGTCAGAATAGCGGAAACCATTATCAGCACACCGGAAGGTAGCTCTGAGGAGGTTACCCCAACGGGACCCGAGAGAGGAGGAGATGGAGGCAGGCAGTCAGGAGAAGCAGCAGCTGCGTGGGCGCCCTGAGCCCCTCCCCCCTACCCGGGGGGTGCTGCCACCCCCAGCTGCTGCAGAGTGGCCTGCTAAGGGCTCACAGCTGCATCCTTCTCCAGAGGGCGGTCCTTGGTCAAAGGGAATCACCTCGCCTGGGGATGCGTGGGAGGAGCCCCGAAGGCTGATGCCAATCCCTGACTGGTAGAAACAGGCCAGGCCCCCTTCCGCCACCACCCGAATTCCTTGAGGCTGGAGCCTAAATCACAACTCTGCTAAGCTTCTCTCCTGCCCCGTTCGGCTGCCCTCAGAGCAATTCCTCAGTAAATCATCTGCACAAGCATCCTCGCCTCGATCCCTGTTCTAGGGGAGTGGGTCCACGGCAAGGGGTGATGGGGAGAGGGTGCAGAAGGGGCAAGACAGTGGCGAGAAGTTCCTAGAACTGCTGGAGGATGAGGATCCTCAGCTCGGGGAGTCCTACAAGCCCTGCTGACGGGAGGTGAGCGTGATCGCACGCCGGACGTCTAGCAGGGGTGGTGTTTGGTGCCAGTCAGGAAGGCGCTTCCCTCACAGCAGCACAAGAGAAACGACAGGGACCCTCCAAGGAGTGCCCACCGGACTGACTGGTGGGCAGGCTCCCGGCTCCGCGTGCCCACAATAGAAGCCAAAGTCACGCTTTCAAAGTGCTAAGAGAGAATAGCGGTTCACCTAGAATCCTGTGCTGGCTAAGCTCTCACTCAATGATGAATGTAACAGCGTGACATCTTCCAGACAAACGCTGAGGGCATTTGCCACCGAAAGCCTCACTGACAGAGCTTAGTGAGGACATAGAGCAGGTAGCAGACGACCAGGACGCCCCCCAAATCCCTGCATACCTAGGGGTCCCATGGCTGTGTCCGCAGCCTTCCGCCTGAGGGCAGCCTGGACCTGCCACGAGACGGTGCCCTGGAAGAAGCCTGCAGTGAAGAGAGGAGAAGGTTACACCAAGCTCCTCTCCTCACTGTGGGGACGCGTCTCCCGAGGTCCCGTCAGGATGAGCGCCAGTTGTCCAAAGCGGTCAGCTGTGCATTCAAGCACCCTGTGTTGGCCGCCTTCCTTCCCTCTTTCATGTCCCCACCCATCCCGTGTCACCTCCCCAAATAAACTACTTGCACTCAAACCCCTGTCTTAGGGACAGGCGGGGACCCGGGGGGGATAGAACTGGTCCTCGGAAGGTGACCTTCAGGGTGGGGTCTCATCACTGGAGGGACACGGGGCAGCAGTAAGCCTGGTGTATCCAGGCATCCTAGGGGTGTGGACACGGAGCAAAGAAGACCGAGCTCTGAGGGACGCGGGACCCGGAGCCAAGGTCAACTCCATGCGAGGGTAGGGCAGAGGGCTCCCAGGACCTGCTGCAAGAAGAAAGGGACCCCAGACAAGGAGCTGCAGGAGGTGACTCCTACTGTGTGGGCGGGAGCTGGAGCCCTTGACGGTGCTGAGCAGGGAGGGCAGAGCAGAAGTGTTCTCACATGGAGGGGACAGTGTGGACGTGGGGTCCTCTTCTGCCACTCGGCTTAACATCCTGACAAGGACAACAGGAGCCAGAGCGGATCGGAGGCCAGAGTGTCTCCTGGAAACGCAGAGATGGTGGGCGGCAGTGGAAGAGGGATGGGGCCAGACCTGCCTTGGCTCTGAGAGCACGGTGAGCCTGTGTTTGTAGGGGCTTAGGAGGCTCTGAATCTTGAGGCCACTTAGGAAGTCATCCTGCCACCCCAAGTCTGTGTCTGGGTTCGCAGACCCACCCTGAGATCTTTCCCCAGCCCCCACATGTGCATGGTATATCCATTCACAGTGCACGGTAAGATTTCCTCTGTGGTCCAGTGTGTGACCATGACCAGTATTCATAAATGTTCCTTGTATGCCTGAAAAGAAATCTGTGTGCTCACTTAGGAGTGCAAAATTCTTTTGATATACCAACCTCATTATTTTTTTTTTCTTAGAGAGTAAGTTAGCTGGTAGAAGGGCTTCCCTCTTTCCTTCTTGTACTGCTGTTTGTAAAGGAACTCTTCTCATTAGAGCGCTGTCCCCAGGTTCTAGATCAGATTGGCTCCTTCTTGATCTGATGGAAGTGTAGTCAATTCACAACGTGTGACTTTCTGGTGCTCAGCACAGTGCTTCTTTCGTACACGTAAATATTCCTCTTCCTGTTCTTTTTCATTCCAGGCCATTATGAAGTACTGAATAGAGTTAGTTCCCAGTGCTCTACAGTAGGACCCTGTTGCTTATCTGTTTTATGTATAGTAGTTTGTATCTGCAAATCCCAAACTCCTAATTTATTCCTCTCCACTCTCTCTTCCCCCTGGTAACCATAAGTTTGTTTTCTATGTCTGTGAGTATATTTTTGTAAATAAGTTCATTTGTGTCCTTTTTTTTTAATATTCCACATGTAAGTGATATCATATGGTATTTTTCTTTTTCTTTCTGGCTTATTTCACTTAGTATGATGACCTCCAGGTCCATCCACCCATATTGCTGCAAATAACATTATTTCATTCTTTTGTATGGCTGAGTAGTATTTCATTGTATAAATATACCACAACTTCTTTATCTGGTCATCTGTCACTGGACATTTAGGCTGTTTCCATGTCTTGGCTATTGTAAATAGTGCTGCTATGAACACTGGAGTCGATGTATCTTTTTGAATTAGAGTTCCTTCCAGATACGTGCCTAGGAATGGGATTGCTGGGTCATATGGTAACTCTAGTTTCAGTTTTTTAAGGAATCTCCATACTGTTTTCCATAATGGCTGCACCAAACTACATTCCCACCAACAGTGTAGGAGGGTGCCCTTTCTCCACACCCTCTCCAGCATTTTTGATATGTGAACTTTAGTTGAAACTTGGGATGGATGTTCCTCCCAGATGGCAGAGCCCTTCCCTTGGTTCCCTCACCTGTGGAATAACAGTTATCATGGTAGGAAAGGCCACAGGGAAGCCCTTTCACATGCCTTCCTGCCCCTGTCCCTGCCCCCTCCCCCTGCCCCCACCCCCTGCCCCCACCCCCTATCCTGGTCAAGGCTGTACATCAGCTAAAACAAAATGCTGAGCAAGAAATGGTAGATGTGTGAGTGAATCAAAGCAGGCATGAGCTATAGCAAACAAAGATGAAAATGAAATGATGGATGCTTTCTGGTGCCTGATGACACGGTAGAGCTGTTAGGGCAGCAGGGGACAATGCAGCTTAGGCATTTTAAGATCCTTGTGTTGTCTGGGAAGTTTAACTTTAGATGTTGTTAAGTGAAAAGTACTTGTTATAAATTTTAAAACCTTGAAATAGAATGTACAACTTCCAAAGCATTAGAGAGGGGAACAAAGAAAGGGAAGGAAAAAAAAAAGGGAAAAAATCTATTAATCCAATAGAAATTAAGGAAGAAGAATAAAAGAATCATGGAAAGAGCAGGTTAAATAGAAAACCCAGAACAACACTGGGAGTAAGTCCAGATATATCAGTTGTCACAATGAATGTAAACTGACTCAATTTCCCAGTTCAAGGCAAATTGTCAGACTGGGTTTAAAACTATGATCTTTTCCCCTAATGTTTACAAATGGCGGCCATAAACATGAGAATACCGAAAATTGATAGTCTGCAGAGGCAAAAAAATTGTGTTTTAGGCCAACGCCAACCAAAAGAGTGCCCTGGTATTGTAACATCCGTCAAAATCGAGGCAAGAACTCGTTAGTACAAAGTGACCCTTAAACAGCGGCAAGAGAGTCAGCATTCGCTAGGGGCTAAGACAGTTTAACCTTCTTCCCGTCTAGTAATGCAGCCTCAAAGTAATATAAAGCGGCAAGTTTAAAAGTTCCTAGGAGAAATTTATAAACCCTCAGTAGTGGAGAACAGTCATCTTTTAATAACTGGTATACAGGTTTGAATAATAAAATGAGTAATTTATGCAAATGTTCACATAGCAAGAGGATTCTGCACTAAATGAGCAAACCTGTTCTTCTCGGGTACACGTAAAGCGTCTATGGACACTGACTGGCTGTGGCCACACCCCGGGCTGCACAGCACGTCTCAACAGGTTCCAAAGAGCCAGTACCCACCATACAGACCACCTTCTCTTACCAAAACGTGATTGCATTCAAAACCAGTTACAAAGACATAACTCTAAGCACATCTATAAGCAAACTATAAGAACTAATAAGAGAGGTTGGTGAGACTGCTGGATACAAGGTCCATTTGTCCAGATTCACTGCATTCCTGTACACCAGGTAGAAACACTCAGAATTATAAAGATGATTCCATTTATAATGCAAAAATCTCATGGGACCTCGGCACAGATCTAACATAAGGTGTGCAAGATATTTATGGAGACAACTATGATACTTTATTGGAAAATATTTTAAAAGGACCAAAATAACTGGAGACATGCACAAGATTTCATCGATTCTGAAACACATTTTTTTTTCACATTTTTAACATCTTGGAAATCATACGTGTCTTAACATTGATGGTCCCTTACTTTGTGTCATAGGTCATAGATCAATTGGCAGGACTTTTTCTTTCTCTGCAGCACATTTAATAATGGTGTGTCTTTCACTCAGTGGCATCTTGGATTCAATTAAATGAATACCATACTCAAAATGTAAAAATGGCTATTCTTGCCAATGTGCTTGGTAACTTTAATGGAATTTTTGGCAAGTTGCTTCTGAAAATCATTGAATAGCAAAGAGCCCAGAACAAGCAAGGCAGTTTTGGTAAGTACATGGTGGTGGGGCAAAGTATATTTACCAGATTCAAGATCTCTTCTAAGCTTCAGGAATTTGACCATGTGGTATTGGCTCAGGGACAGAGCAGCGTCACAGAATAGGGTCCACACAGTGACACACACACATATTTAGATACTAGATATAAGACAGCGGCTGCTTTGCAGAGCAGTGGAGAGGGACTACTGAATAATCGATGCGTGGACAATGGGTTAATCATGTTGGAAAAAACAAAATACAATTCCTATCTTGCGTCAAAAACTTAGACTTGGCAGAAAAAAAGCTGTATGTTAAAACCAGAACTTTAAAGTTTTAGAAGTAAATGTGGGACAGATAGTCTCATGATCCATGGAAGGAGTTCTTATAAAAGATTTCTCACCTAGAAGTCTTTATCTAGAAATCTACCAAGTGCATGAACCTCAAAGGAGGATATCAAGAAATCTGGCATCATCGTTCAACATCGTCAGCCGTTAGGGAAATGCAAACTGAAACACGAGGCGATACCACTTACACGTCTCCGAGTGGCTAGAGTGAAAATCGGTGACTACAGCAAGCCCAGGGAGGATGCAGAGAAATGGCAACCCTCACCTACGGTTGATGAGCACGTGAAACGGTACAGCCACTCTGCAACAGTTGTGCAGTTTTTTTCTCCAGAGGTAACACACACCTGCCATGGGACCCAGCGATCCTGCTCCCAGGTAGCCACCCTCGAGAAATGAAAACGATGCTCACACAGAAATCTCCGCACAAGGGTTTACAGCAGCTCCATTCACCATAGCCCCGAACTGGAGACCACTCAGAGGTCTTCCAACGACTGAATGAGTAAACAAACATCAGTACACCGGTACCGTGGCTCACTGCACAACAACAAAACAGAATGAGCTGTTGGATACACGCAACAACGCTCATGCACACGCGGGTTCATTATTCTTTCTACTTTTCTGTCAGCATGGAGTAGTTAACAGTGACACACAAAATAAAATACACACGTACATGCTAAAATTAGGAGGACACTCAAGGAACAGACCCTTTCTCTTTCGAGATGTTAGCATTGAAACGCCCAGTGGTTACTTACTGCACACCTTTTCCGCCTCAGACGAGAAGCCCTCGGGAGCTGCCCCTCTTGTTCATTCAGGTGCTTTCCCCACCTCACACAGCTCCTGGTCCTCAGCAAATACATCCTGAGTGGACAGAATCATTTCTGTGGGCCAGAAGGGATAAGAATTGCACATTATTTATTAATCACATTTAGGAGCATATCCATTTGCACAATTGAAACTCATAAAATCTCATTGGATATCAGTTTTAAGTGTTAAATTCTAGGGACCCTGCTGAAGTCAGTTATTTCTACATGAAAATCAAATCGGTTTCTGTTTTTAGACATAAGTGAAATTCCTGAATACCGTAATGACAATTCAAATGGATGCATAAACGTGGGCAAGTAGTTTACTTTTCAGGTGAGCATGTTGTGTCGAATTATTATTTTTGTATTTATTGAAGGTGCCGGGGATTGACCCCAGGACCTCATGCACGCTAAGCATGCGCTCTACCACTCAGCTACACCCGCCCCCGGATTATTTTTGTTTAGAAGGAAGAAACTTACCATGAGAAATGCTGTTTTATCATGATTTCACTTTTCAGTGAAGATGTTCTTTATTATTCTGTGACACTTTTTAACGTCTGACCCCTCAAAACATCGCCATCACTTATAATTAGGACCAATAGAGCCGCCTGACCACAGTTTGAATCCCTGAGCAGTTACCTCGTGGGAGGGCACGCAGGCGGGTCTTTTCTCATCTGATCCTCACAACCACCTTCCCAGAGGGGTACTCTTATTATCTGCGGTACAGACGAGGACAAAGACACCCGGGGGCGTAAGCACCTGCCTACCAACACGTGTCTAGACTGCACGTTCCATGTGGGGCGGGGGCGGGGGAGACAAGTCTGTCTTATATTCACGGCTGGAGCCCTAGCATTTAGCATCCTGCCGGGCACGTAGTAGGCACTCGAGAGCACCTGCTAAGTGAATCATTCAAGGAACATCCATTACGAGATGCAGGTAGAGTCTGTACCCAGGTCTGCCCAATTCAAAGCAGATTTTAAAAAAAAATCAGCACCATAAATTTTGTTATTTCTGTCTTCAATCCCAACCTGTTAGGCAATATTTTTCCCCTAAAATACGAGACTAATTAAATAACCTTTCCTTTACGAAAGGGAAAAGTCACTCTCTGCCCCATAAACCAAAGGTAAGACTCACCTAGAAAGGGTTTCTCTTTCTGCTCTCCAGAGACTTGGGGTCCGTCCTTGGAGACTGACACGGTCTTCAGTCCTCACACAAGGCCTCCTTCAGCCAAAAACTGGGGGACTCACATCCCTCAGCCATGCTGAACTTGCCTGACTACCCAGGGGGGCCACAAGCAACTCATGCAATCACTGTGTAAACACAGTAATAGGGCATCTGTTTTTTAATTTTAATTGTATTTTTTCCCCACTAAAATATTCAAGTGAGAAACATTTGGAGATTTATATTCAGGGCACAAGACCAAATGGCATCTGAAGCATTTCTTTGTTAAATACAATTAATTTTTCTTGGCTTTTTTTCCACCCATCATGACAAAGCCAGATCTGTGCCGTTCCCCGTTTATAGGTGATTCCTTCCCTCCCCCTAGGGTCTCGGCGGCAACCACCAAGACGCCAAAGGGGAGAGGGCCGTGCGGCTTCCTTCCCCATCTCCGTGTCGGAAAAGGGAGAAGCATCCTGAGAAACGGACTTAAATTTTGAAAAACAACCAACCGCCACCACCAAACAGAAAACCGCCCTCAGTCGGCTTTCGTCTTATCTGGGAAAGTGGCTGAGCTCATGCTATTTCACATTGAATGGGCACGGAAAAGCGACAATTTCAGCAGCCGGGGTGGGGGGGGGCTGGCGGCAGCGACTGTGTGTGGGGGAGCAGACAAAGAAAATACTGCTTCTTTCTTTTGTTTTTTCCTAGGAAGAAAAGACCTCTTTGCAGCACGTATCTGTACATATGTAAACCCTCCCAATTAGAATCTGAAGAACGGTCGAAAGGAAAACTGCACAGAGAACGTTCTTCTTCCAATAAAAGATACATGTGATCCGGCCCCTGGGTGTTGGTTTTAAGTGGAGATACTGACTTCCAGCTGACTGATGAGTGGAACATGTTTCTCGTGAAATATTGATAGTAGATTACACAAAACCACAAACTATCTCCATAAAGCACATCATTTCTAATCCTAATGGTGTTTTCTTTCCTCTGGATGACTGCTACATTCATGATATGATGGCTTTATTCTATCTTGGGGAAAAACTTTTTACCATACTGCTAAATTAACTTGTCAAAAGGCTTCAAACTTCGGAAGCTTTTACAGCTCAATTCAGTGCTATTATTCAAGATTGAATGGGAAGGCCATGGACTGTAAAAGCTTGCAAAAAATAAATTTCCCTGGCTTTCATAGACTGAGTGAGATACTTACCTTTTGTTCAGGTTGTATATCTTTATGGAGGAGTCTCAGAATAGCTGCATTTTGCCCATAAATCCTCGCCCTTCCCCTGAAATACTGTGGGTTTTGCCTGTTGCCCTTGAAGGTCCTCTCCGGCGTCTGCCCTCCTGATGACAGTTCATTCCCACAGAGGACGGTGGGGACTGGGGCGCTCTCCACAGCGTGGGCCAGAAGGCAAGGCAAGGCTTCCAGCTCCAGAGTGAACCCTGGTTTCTCGAATTCTTTGATTCTTGAAACAGATTCACAAGGGATTGCATAGTCAATTACCGCTTGCAGATGCAAGCCAGCTGTCATGGCGCCTTCCAAGGCCCCCGCCTGTGGTCGGGGGAAGAAACGTAAGGGCGCAGCAGCAGTCAGTCTCAGCACGCTGACTCACCCGGGGTCACTTGGAACACCGGGTGAAGCGCGAATGTCCACGTGAGACAAAGGCTCAGGACCAGCCTGCAGGCCGCCCGGGCCACCAGGCAGCCAGGTCAGTGCCACGAACACGCATCCATCCCATGGCTTCCCGCAGACGTGGCCCAAGACTGACGCTGGGCGAGCCCATGCCTGCACGCTGGGCCCTGGGGGTGTCTCCCCACGGGTGGGAAGACATTTGACAGGATTTGCCTTCCCTTTCTTTCAGTTTTCACTGAATCACTTCGGCAAATGCCGTTAGTAGATGCTGGTTTTTTTTCAGTCTTCCAAGGTGGTTAGTGAGATGGGTAGGCAACCCCATAGTCTTGTGGACCGAGGTTTTTAAGATCTCTCTTCCACCACTAAGAACTATTTCAATACCAACTCAAAATGCCCAAGATGCTAACAAGAAAGTGATAGCTCTTGTGTGCCCATCCTCCAAGGAGTCGACAAGGTGGATTGGGAGACAAGGTACAGATACGTATAAGCAGGTTTCTCATGCTTAAAGGCAAGTCTAAATGCCTTCTGTCCATAAAGACTTCTTAATCTCTTGACCAGAAGGAGTCTTCAGTCTGAGCTTTCTTTGCAACATGGCGTAATTTTCTTTCAACACCAGACAGTTCCCATCTTGTGCAATGGTCATTTGCATACGTACGTTGTTTCTTCTGTCAGACTGTGAATGTCTGTGGGTTGTGCCGCCTCTGATTCACCTTCCCCTCCCCCCAGCACCTGTCGCAATAGTTCACGCACACGCTATGCCTTTGGGGGTGGGGTCCAGGAATGAGTAATTCTGGAATTTTATCCAGGAGTCTAATGGGAAGCCACGATTGCAAACCACCTTGCTAGGTAACTGGCGAATGAGGAAATCCCCTGGGGTTCCTGTGACTTGCAAGAAAGGCTCACAAAAGAATCGGGATCAGATGGGTGTGGCTGGAACACTGCCCTGGAGAGGAGTCCTGAGGGGGCGGGCGGAGGGGGAGTGCGCAGGCCCGGCTCCAAGGACGGGACCCTCACTCCTGGGCAGCGTCCTTTTGAAACAGCACTGGATTTCCCGCCCAGAGGGAGAGTCAGACTCACCCTGCCTGATCTGAGCATTCCGAGTGGGGGCTCTCTCCAGGCCCCCTCACTTCTGATTCCCAGCCCCCTGCGTGGCCACTTCACAGGGTCCCCACTAGTGTTTGGATTACGTTCTCAGGCCTGGGCTTCTGGTGACCATCTTTCTTGCTCTCTCAGCTCTCAGATGTCAAGTGTAACGGGATGTGATCCCACCAGCCAGAGGGGTGGTGCGGGGAGAGCCCCGGGGCTTTCGAGGACAGAGGTGTCCCAGGGTAGGTAGGGTTGTTTGGGGAGCCTTGTCCAGTAGGGGTCTTGTGTTTTTATTCTGAGAGGTTTAAGGGAAGTGGGAGGAGCAGGAAGGACGACTGACAGTTCCACGAGCGTCCACACTTTGCCGGGCTCCGTGGTCCGTCTGACGTGGAGACCACGTGACTCTCCACTGCCGCCCAGAATCTCTCTCTGTTATGAGTCCTCCTTTCCAGAGAGGAAAACTGAACACTCAGAGGCTCTGAGCAGCTTCCCAAAGCCACACAGCTGACGAGTGAGGGTCAGGGGTGGACCACCTACCTCCCCACACACCACATGACCTTCTGTGGCTCCACGTGGGTGGAGACCGTGGCTCCTGGGGGTAGAATGCTGACTCTGAGCTTATGAAAATCTGTATTCAACAAAGTCAGTGCCTTTTTATTTTGTACTAACAACAGACTTTGATTTTCCTGAGATTCTCTTAAACACTGAAGTTTTTTTCCCCCAGTAGAGGTTCCCTGGTGAGTTCAAAACATGATTGGGAAGTTGGGAGCATGACTCGCCGAGCCGTCTGTGTGAGGCAGCCGGTTTGGGCCAAGCACGCCTGTACGTGCTTGGGTGGCGCCCGCAGAGAGGCGAGCCCCATGGCGAGACGCAAGCTGCAGTCTATCCATGAGGACGCGCCTGGCGTGTCGGCCTTCGTGCTGTCGGTCAGGCAGCAGGACCCCGGGCGGCTGAAGGCAGCAGAGCAGACTAGGAAGGGAAAGTCATCAATAAAAGAAAATGCTGCCCGTATTGTGAGGAGAATGTCACCCTTGGGAATATAAAAAGCAGAACATAAGTCAAGGAAAAGAAAAGGAAGTTACCTTCAAACAGGTGAAGAGCGTCAGTGCCGACGTGTGCAGACGTGTGCCGACGTGTGCGCACCTGCTGTTCCTATGAAGATGCGTGCGTGGACTTTCTGGAAGAGACGGACGCTGGTCCTGATCTAATCTGTGCCTTGAACCTGCTCGCCTCTTTCATCCCCGCTAACGCCCTCAGCATCCCCGGCACCAAGGTGGTGTCACCGCTGGCTCCTGGGCCCCGCCTCAGCTGCGAGGCCAGCTCTTCAGAAGGACCTGCCGGGCCCCGGTTGTCCTTTGTTACAGCCCTGAGTCGTCTCCTTCAGAGGACTTGTCGAAAGCACCCTTGACCGTGGTCACCTGTGCCTTCACTGTGGCTCCCCCTCGCTGCGACGGAGCCCCGTGGCCGGGGTCTTCCCTGCCGGGGACCTGAATCTTCCAGAGGCATGCTTGCTGCGGGGTGTGGCACAGCACCTCACACGTCTCAGACACTCAGCAGCCCCCAAAGGTCAGCAGGGGGTCTGCATCTCAAACTCAGCAGGGCCCACGTGATGGGTGCTCCACTGTCGTGACACCGCTTTCAGACCACTGGGCAACTGCACACTGACACTCAGAGCCCCCGTCAGGAGCCCAGAGTGTCCTGGGTGGAGCCGAACGTGCAGGACGAGCCCCGGGGAACAGGGCCCTGGCTGGCTGCCTGGGGCTCCCGTCCCCAGGGCTGGTCCAGGAAGGGACTGAGTGGCCAGGACCAGGACTGAACTGTGGGTGAAGCCTGGTGGCTGTGGCAGGGACGTGGGGGTCCAACCTGGACGCCACCCCACTTTGCCCTTTGCTCTTCTCCTTCTTTTAAAAATGCCTGGGACGTGGATGTGATGCTGGGGGTGCAGCAGCCTGTTGTGATCAGGAGGCAACAAACATGAGGATGAAAGCTGATTTGCTAAGGATCCTGGAACAGAAAATTAGGAAAGGCCTGCACTCCTGGATGGCACCCATGAGGGGCGGTGCGGCCTGGGGCCGTCCAGCTTGGACTTGGTGTGTGAGAAAAAGAAACACGGGGCTTCACGCTGCTGAGGTTGACACCCTCTGCTTGCAGCCTGAAGCCGTCCTAAGGGCTAGAAAGTGTAATTAAAGCGGTTCACATGTGTTCAGAGGTAGCAGGGCCGTGGGGGACATTACTTAGCTCTCTGCGATCTGGAAACGTCCTACTGAAAAGCACTTAATCAGTGGATACACCTGTATCTTGGAGGGAAACGGACGCAGATCCGACCCTGAGAACCAGGGACGGGCCTCTCAGAGCCAGGAGGCTCAGAGCACTGACGGAGCTGCTTTTACGGAAAGAGGTGTTAACACTCAGGTGTGTCTGGTATTAATAATCCTGTAGCGCCTCAGGACGAGGGGAGGGGCAGCAGCCTGGGAAGCAGATTCAGATCTCAGTCACTTTAAGAACAAAGCACTTTGCAGTTTGCAAGTGTTTTGCTTTGCAGCCTTGCAGTCTAAGCACTGCCTCCAGTTGGTCCTCTTCCAGCAAAGTCAGAATCGGAATCCCGGGCAGATCATCCACCGGACGTCCCTGCACCACCGCTCTTCATTTAACCGTCCCGCAGTTCTGTTTTGTCTCCTTTGATGCATTTCGAGTTTCGGGGAATGAAAAGCAAACACGATGGCTTTTTCTCCAGGCCATTACCTCCGAGAACAGTTGTACCGCCGGGATCCCTTCCAGCTTGGAGACAGATATCTGAGTACGACATGTTTTCATAAGCAGTTCCTTATTTGTGGAGTAGTTTCAATTACAATAAAAAGGGAAACGCTGTCAGAAACCATAGTGAAGTTACCTCAGATTGCGAGACAAACACCAACATTTCAAATTTAATTTTTTCAGCACTTTTCTTTGAAATGAAAAATTTTCATATCTGATACCATCCCAATGTTCTAGCAAAAGTTAGGTAAAGGAAGTGAAATGTGGTGAACTCACAGACAGCGCACATTTTAAACGTGACTGGGTCCCTTAGGACTTCCTTTGCTTTCATTTTCCTCTGTTGATTTTTGGCTAGAGATATTCTGGGTTTATGAAAACATAAAGGTTTTCACCTAATTCAAGTAGCATGTGTTTATACCTATGTGATCAACCAGGTTTAATAATTTAAATTAATTGTTGTTGAAACTTTTTATAGCATTAATCATTACCTGAAATTACATTATTTATTGGTTTCCTTGTTCATTTGCGTTTTCCCCGAGACGAATTTTGACTTTACTCTTCGCGACTGGGTGCCCGGCACTGAGCAGAGTGCCTGGTACGTTCTAAGTGCTCAGTAAATATGTTTGTATGTTAATTATCAACAGCACCAACGTGTTATACTATCATCGTGGCTTCTCAGAGCACGCCACTTCATTCCACGTTCAGTATTTTAAACAACCTTTCGGCTGCTGCTGGAATTGCAACATTCTACAAAATTCCCTAATTCCTAGATTCCAACAGGATCTTTCACAGGCAACTTCTGTTCCTGGGTGTTGTCGGATGGAAGCGCAGGCTTATTTATTTTGCCGTTGACACAGGCGACTGTGACCCGGCGGCCTCCCCGGGCCCATTCCGTTCGCTTGCTCACTTACCCGTGCTAGCGCCAGCTGCCAGCGTGTTTATTTTGGTCTTGTATTTCAAAGGACCATCTCTACCCTAAAGTAAACAAACATAATGGAGCAGCTGTGACTGATGAAAACTCCCAGGCATAATCTTCACCCTCTTGTACACATCCTGTGGTTTCAGATTTAATTTTAAAAATTTCCCTTAACTCTTGATTCACGAAGGGGCTGTGGGTTCAGTGGAAGATGAATGCGGAGCGGCTCTCCTCCCCGAGTGGGCGAGGCGAGGGGGAGCGGTGGAAGCCGTCTTCTCTCCATCAGCCGCAGAGGCCGTGGTCCAGGCCCCTCCTCCGCCAGGGGGAGTGGGCAGCAGGTGGATGCCGGGCGTCCCGTCCCCGGACGCTCCTGGGAGATGCCACCGTGGCCAGGCCGGGCTCTGAGGCCACACAGCTCCTTGGCAGGACAAAGCCTGGAGAGGGGCTGCCACCCTGCTACCGTTTCTTTCAGACTCCAAACGCAACCTTCGCCTTCATGAATGATCTGTTTTTTTGTTTTTGTTCTTGGAAGTATTGGGGGTTGAACCTGGGACCTCAGGCATGCTAAGCGTCTGCTCCACCGCTGAGCTCTACCCACTCCCACAAAGCGGTCTGTTCTGACAGAAGCTGTGAGACCACTGAACATGTGTTCTCTCCGTGAACGCTGCACAGCGTCTTACGTCTTTAACACATGCTCCGTTCCTAAACCACCCCGAGCTCTGGGATTCTGCTCAAACCACACAAAAAAATTGCATGGATACTTTTGGTAGAACCCAGTGTGGTAGATTAACAATGCATTTAAAAATGGAAATATTCCTCAAAAACTTAAAACACGACATTACTATATGATCCAGCACCTCCACTTCCGGGTGTGCACCCCAAAGAACTGAAAGCGGGGACTCAGTGGGATACACACCCACACTCACAGCAGCATTATTCACCACAGTGAAAAGGTGGAAACAACACACGTGTCCACCGGTGGAGGAAAGGAAAAAACATCCACACGATGGAATGTCACGGAGCCTTAAAAAGGAAGGGGATTCTCACACCTGCTGCGTCGTGGGTGGACCTTGAGGACATTACACTGAGTGAAATCAGCCAGTCACAAAAAGACGAATGCTGGATGTGAATCCCACTTCTACAAGGTCTCCAGAACAGTGAAATTCAGGGGGACAGGGAGTAGAATGGGGGTTGCCGAGAGCTGGGGGGGGGGCGGGAAAAAGGAGGAGTTGTTTAATGGGAACAGAGTTCCAGTCTGGGATGTTGGCAAAGTTCTGAAGGTGGACGTCGGTGATGGCTGCACAACAGCGTGGCCGTGCTTGGTGCCGCTGAATTGCATACTCACAGCGGTTAACATGATACATTTTCTGTTAAGCATGCTTTACCACAATACAAATTCATAAAATTTAAAATTGAAATGCAATAGACGTTTGGAAAAGAAATTTCAGAAAATTCTTATGATGAGGAATGAAGGGTCTCCTGGGGTCCCTCTCAATGGTGGGCACGCGTGCTAGGCTCCCACGCCAGCGGGGAGCCTCCAGCCCCTCTGCATCAGGAGAGAAACTTCTCTGAAAAGGCCCATGCTCGTGTGCGCCAGTTCCAGGTTCAGGTGAAGGCCAGTCTTCTGCGGGCCCGGAACCACGGGGACCCCTGCCGCCGCTGCCCAGACTCAGCCTCACCCACGCCCACAGCCACCTGGGGAACCCAGCTGGTCCACAGGGATCCCCCGGAAACAGAACCAGGACCAGCGTGCCAGCTCCTGGCTGGCTCCACGCTGCGCCCCTTACAAGGGCCTCACAATGTTTCCAGAGCTGGCTGGTGAGTGTCCCACACTGCTGTTTCCCCAGAGCATCCTAACCATTTGTGAACCTCACAGTTGTATGTGAATTTTAGGAACGGTTTGCCAGGGGCCCTGTGAAATCTTGGTGGAATTTTGGCTAGAATTTCAATGAATCTTTAGATTATGTGAAAAGGGGAGGGTTGGTGTCTATGACTTGAGTCTTCTTATCAATGAAGACGCTGTTTTTCTCTATTTTTTTAAGCGCAGACTAAACAAAGTCCATCCACGCACGCTCATGGTGGTTCTGCTTTTTTTTTTTTTAAGACAAAGCACACTTCCTGTTGGACTTGCTCTTCGGCGTCTTACCGCTTTTGCTGCGCTGCGAGTCGGGGCTCCTCTCCTGCCGCAGCTGCAAGGCGACGCGGTGTGCGTTGAGCCGCGCGACGCTGCCGCCTCCCGTTTGCAGCGGGCAGGCTCCCGGGCGCTCGGCGCCGCCGCGCAGCGCCCCGCACGTGCCGTCTGCCCGAGGGCGGCCCCGCGAGGCGCGTCCCCGCGGCGGCCCGCGCAGCTCGCCGCGCGCTGCTGCGGGGGGTGGCGGCGCTTTTCTCCTGCGTTTGCACGGGGATTCTCCGCACTCCTTTTTCCTACCGTTGTGTTGGGTGAAGCTTCCACCACACGCTGCCTGACAGGGACGACAACGAGCACGCGTCCCTCTTTCCCGACTTTCGTGAAGATGGCGCCTCCTTCGTCACGCTGAGCGGGGCTCTGCTTTAGCCGCCTGGTAGAAGCTTTTCATCGAGTGGAGAAGTGTTCTTTTGTTCTTAGTTTCCTGAGAGTTTTGTTTTCAGTCATGCACACGTGGTTTCAATTCATCAAAGCCCTTTTATTTGGCAAATAAAAATTGAGACACTTTTCTCCATCAATCAATTATAGAGATTACACGGATGTATTCTTCAAATGTTGAATTCCCTCTAGATTGCTTGGATAAAGGCTCCTTGGACACAATGTATTGTTTTTAACTTTTCCCCTGTGAAGTAGAATGTAAAGAGAACGATGCACGAAACGCATGCTTCCTGTTTAGCAAGATACCACGCGCCGAGCACCAGCGTCATCGCCCTCCGGGAGGAGAAACAGACCTTCCCCTGCGCGTCCGTTTCCAGGCACAGCCCCTTCTCACCCCTAAAACCACCACAGTCTCAACTTTTATGGTTCTTACTTTATATTTTCTTCACAGTTTCCAAACTGAATATGCATCTTCAAACATTATCATTTCATTTTGCCGTTTTGACCGTTATGGAAATGGAGTCAATCACACAGTGCTCATTCCACTGGCTTCTCTCCTGCTCCTTCCGTTCTCTGGGCATCTGGAGCCCCGCTGCACTGGCCTGCTGCTTGCGCTGGTTCTCGTTCTTGTGGTCTTGCTCCCTTACCTGGCCTGGTCATCTTTGCTGCTACGGTGGACAGTGCTTGTTTTTTCCAGAAAAAAATTGAGAACTGTGCTGTACTTTCCTCTTTCAGAGGAGTTTCATTTACTTACGAGTCATGTGTGAGGCCCCTGTGAGTCACTACGGCCGCTGTAATCCAGCTTCAGGGTTTGAGAGATTTTCTGCGCCATCTCGATGGCTCAGAGCTGGGTACGAGGGCGGCTTAGTCACGTGCATCGGTACCGCTAGGACGCGGTGTGCGGGCGGCTAGCGCTGGCTCCTCAGAGCTGGCCGTGTGCATCTCTTCTCAGCGGCGTGTTCAGCGAGGTCACATTGGGAGCTTGCAATTGGCTCTACCAGGAGTATTTACATCACAGAATTCAGCAACTGTTACAAATCAGGGCGTTTCATCTCGGAGAGCCAGTTGTTAAAACTTATTACCATGTGCGTGTTGCCGGGGCTTAGCCCTCTGGAGTCTCAGCCTGAAGTGTGGGATATTTACTCGGTGCCCTGTCCTTGGCGGGACCTATACTCCAGTTTTTGTCCCCTAAGCCTGACAAGGCTGTTGACACCCTGTGGGGAAATCTTTGACCAATCAGAAATAAGGAATGGGAGGGGGCTGGGCAGACAGATTCCTTCTCCTTCTTCCTCCTGATCCCGGACATCTGTCTGTCCTGTCCGGAAACATCCCACACGTGCAGTTAGATGTTCCTGCCGAACAGCCTTAGGGTCCCTTTGTGAGGCAGCAGCAGGGTGGCAAAGCGTCACCACCCTGCCCCCGCCTTCATCCCACCATGGCCTACTGCCTCTCTCCCTCACTCTTGCAGACTGAGTGCTTGCGCCTAGTCCTTGGCTCAGGCTCTGTATTCTGAGGAGCCCAGGGTGAGAAAGAGCATCACTCTTCTGACACAACTGGGAGTCCAGAGTTAAACAGGGTGACACAGGGAAGCTGCTCAAGTGCGTCCTCACCGCCAGACTCTCCCCCCCCCCACCCCGGCTCCACCGTCCCTAACGTGTGGCTTTCGTCCTCATGGCCACAATGGGGATGCTGCCTCTCCAACTTTCGTCCACATTTCAGGAAGGAGGAAAGGATGAGGAAAATGAGTAGAGGGCTGTACTTTGGTAAGTTCTAGTCTTTGTATTCAGAACAGCAAGTGCCACTCGGGTGCCTTGTGGCAACCACTGTCTTCAAGGGGAGCTGGGGAATTAAATGATTCATTTCCACTCTCTGTGCTAGAGGGGGTCTGAGATAGCTGCTGGGTGAGCCAGCCTAAAGGACGTGCTGGAAGTGGAGGTGGGAGCTTGAGGACAGAAACCCCCTCATGACACTCTGTGCTTCCTTCTCTCCTTTCCCTGAACCCCGCCAGGAACAAACAAAGTCTTCTGAGCCTCACGCAAATCAGGTTTTCTCCTTTTTCTTAACTACAAACTGGGGTTCTACAGTAAGAACTTATTTTTAAAATTTTTGAATGAATGTTTAAAAAACGTAAGGTCTCCCATACACACCTTGATTCCTGGATTTCTTGGCAAAACTGGGAGAACCGGCCAAGTTCCTCCAAAAGTCGACTGGCTGCACCATCTCCCCTCCAGATGGTGCAGGTCAGCATTCCCCGTTCTCCGTAGTCAGCACCTCCCCTGGCTCCCCACACCCCTACTTACCCAGCTGGATGCTGGAGCTTCTGACCTCCCACCTGTCGCCCATAATGATTTGCCTTCTGCACGAAAGTATGCCATATATGTGGATTTTCCCCTAAAATCAGTTCTGATTCTAACTGCTGAGAGAATTGTATTCCCTTCATGTCCTTACACATACTTGAAGCCTGCTCCTGTTTTTCCTTAAAGTGACTTTAAGGAGTCTGATTTAAAAAAAAAAAACCCTCCTGGATTTAGTCCCAGAAGAATAAGAAAGTCATACTATATAAAGAAAGTTATGACTTCATCATTTGGTCCAGTTTGTTACTTTTCTTCAAGTCAATATCTGTATTCACAGGCATTAAAGATTCACTGTTGAATATTAATTTGTGGGGAAAAAGTCACTCATTCTGACTTATTATAATTGTTTTATATTATTATCTTTTTCTATTTATTTTCATTTAATTCCAGGGAGAATATCTAATAGAGATAGCACACGGATTTGTAATTTTGATGCACACAAGGAGCTGATAAAGGGATATTTTGACCAGAGTTGACAAATGCAATAATAATCAAAGAAATTGTTGTTCATAACTTTTCTCTCTTTTGGTATTTATATTTAAAGATCCAGAATTGTGCATAAAACTATTTTTTCAGTAATTTTTAGCTAACAATTCAGTGGAAAATTATTACCTTTGTTTTCCTGGCTGTCCTTAGAATATGATGAAGACCACCTCTTACTCTATAGCACGAGGTCAGATGCTATTTATTAATTTATTTATTTTTCCAGTGCCAAAATATCTTTTGATTTCTTTTTGTTTATTTTTATTGAGATAACATTGATTTATAATATTATGTAATTTTCATGCATACAGCATTCTGTCCCTACTCTGTATACCCTATAGCCTGCTCACCGCTAGGAATTCAGTTTCCATCAATCACCATACAGTTGACCCCTTTCCCCATTTTGTCCCCCCACCCCTCCCCACTGGGAACCACTACTATGTTCTCTGTGTACCTACGTGTTTGTTTTGTTTAGTTTGGTTTGTTCATGTATTTTATTTTTTTTTATATTCCACATATGAGTAAAGTCATGTGGTATTTGTACTTCATCTGACTTACTTCACTTAGCATAATACTCTCAAGTTCCATCCAATTTTCTGCAAATGGCAACTTCATCTTTTTTATGGCCGTGTAGTATTCCATTGTGTATTTATCTATCTATCTATAGATGTACTATTTCTATCTGTCTATCCATCCATCACATCTTCTTCATCTATTCATCCATTGATGGGCACTTAGATTGTTTTCATATCTTGGCTATTGTAAATAATGCTGCAATGAACATAGGGGTGCATATATCTTTTTGAATTAGTATTTTTTTGTATTCTTTGTATAAATACCCAGAAGTGGGATTGCAGGATCATATGGCAGTTCTATTCTTAATTTTTTGAGGCATCTCCATACTGTTTTCCATAATGGCCCCACCAATTTACATTCCCATCAACAGTGTATGAGGGCTCCCTCTCCTCCACGTCCTCACCAACACTTGTTATTTCATGTCTTTTTGATAACAGCCATGCTGACATGTGTGAAGTAATGTCTCTTTGTGGTTTTGATTTACATTTCCCTAATAATTAGTGATTTTGAACATCTTTTCATATGCCTGTTGCCATCTGTATGTCTTCTTTGGAAAAGTGTCTGTTTAGCTCCTCTGCCCATTTATTTAATTGAGTTATTTGTTTTTTTGTTAACTCTTATGAGTCCTTTACATAATTTTGATATTAAACCCTTACAGGATGTATGATTTGCAAATATCTTCTCCCATTTCGTAGGTTGTGTTCTCATTTTATTGATGGTTTCCTTTGCTGTACTAAAGCTCTTTAGTTTGATCAAACTAAAACAAATCCCATTTGTTTATTTTGCTTTTATTTCCCTTGCCTGAGGAGGCAGATCCAGAAAGATATTGCTAAAACTGATGTCAACGACCATACTGCTGATGTTTTCTTCTAGGAGGTTTATGGTTTACATTCAAGTCTTTAATCCATTTTGAGTTGACTTTTGTGTATGGTATAAGATAAGGGTTCAATTTCATTCTTTCGCATGTGGCTGTCCAGTTTTCCCAACTTCATTTACTGAAGAGACCGCTCTTTCTCCGTTGTGTGTTCTTTGCTCCTTTGTCATAAATTAATTGGACATCTATGTGTGGGTTTATTTCTGGCTCTCAATTCTGTTCCATTGATCTATGTGTGTGTTTTTCTGCCAACACCCCATGCTGCTTTATCACTATGGCTTTGTGATATGGTCAGAAGTCAGGCAGCACTGCACCTCCAGCTTTGTTCTTTACTCTCAGGATTGCTTTGGCTGTTTGGGATCTTTTGTGATTCCATATACATTTTAGATATTTTTTCCTATTTCTGTGAAAATTGTCCTTGGGATTTTGATAGGATTTTGCATTGAGTCTGTAGATCCCTTTAGGTAATGTGGACATTTTGATGATGTTAAAATTCTTCCCATTCACAAGCGAGGAATATATTTCCACTTATCTGGGTCTTCGATTTTTTCCCATAATGTCTTATAGTTTTCAGTGCTCAGGTCTTTTACCTCCTTAGTTAAATTGTTTCCTAGGTATTTTATTCTTTCTGTTGCGATTGAAAATGAGATTATTTTCTTAATTTCTCTTTCTCCTAGCTCGCTGTTAGACAGTATTTTAGAATGTATTTGTCATACTGATGTTTGAAAAATGCCTGATGGAAAGTATTTCTCAACTGCACAAAGGTTTCTCTTTCTACACATGTTTTAAAATCCATAGTCAATTTTACTTCATGCTAATTAAAATTTTTAAAATTTATTTTGCATAGCCAAACATGAATGTAATGACAGAATATTATTAGGTAATGTCTTATGAGGATTATATGGAAAAACTCCCCTGGTTATAATGAACACGTTTCTGTATGACAGAAATTACTCTTTCTGAGAAATGAGATGTAAAGAATTATTGAAACCATCCCTGTCTTATATTATACAATTATGCAGTAACTTCCAATAATTCTATTTCAGTTGAGCTAGAATATTTAACTGAACTAAGATATTCACACAGAATATTTTCAAATATACTCACATATTTTAAGTTTCCTTTCATGTAATTACCAAGCGAGCTCAATACCGAACTAGCAGTGCTGGTTTGATCTGAGGTGGGCCGGGGGCTGTGATTTAAGAAATGACTGAATTTGTACAAGGAGGTGAAAGTCATGAGGTCACCTGTTAAGATAGAGTCATATTTATCTTTTAAGCTTTCAGATACTGTCCAGGCAGGTCCCGTGACACAGCTCTGACAGAGGCTGTGTGACACCAGCGGGCTCTTGGTGGCACGCGCCCCGGCGCGCCCCTCCTGAGGCCGGCCGCGACTGCCAGCGCCCCGACGCTGCCGCCGGCAGTCGTGGTTCTTCATTCACAAAAATTTCACAAGTTACAGAGTCGCTTCGGGCCGACTGAGAGCCGGGAGCGAGGCTGTATCAGCTACTCATTTCATTCTAAGTAATTTCCCCAGAAAAGTTCCGCTGTTTCTGAAAACGTGGAACCAACCGGCTTAATTCAGCATTTTCTGGGGAGATGAGTATTGAAAGTCAGCGCTTCGAGGACGCGTTCGCAGTGCTCTGTGCTCCGCTCCTCGGGGATCTTCTTTAGTGACTGTGTGTCTGGAAAGCGAGGAAAAGCCAAGTGCAAGGGAACCAGGGAGCAACACCCGCCACGGAGCCGCGCAGCCCCGCTCCCCGGCCCCTCAGCAGGCAGCGCGGCCGGCCGTGTGCGCCAGGCTGCTTCCTTATCGCATCTCTCTCCCGGGGGCGGAGCGTGTGATGAGCCTGGGGGGAGGGGGGCGTGGGAGGCGCTCGGGGGGGGGGGCGGACCTCGAGTCCCGCACGCACGGGCGGAGCCCGGGCTGGAGGCACGGTCACACGGTGCCGCCCCTGCAGGGACTGACCCTGGCGGCGGCGCCGCCCTGCTCTGTACCCGGTCAGAAACCTCCGGCAGGCCCGGCACCGCGGCCCCTTGGCCTCCGGGACACTGGGAGGGGACCCAGCAGCGCGGGTTTGTGGTCCTGATGGAGAAGAGGCCGGTCCCTTGCTTGTCGGGGAAGGGGAGGGACACCAGAAGGAAAGGGAGGAGGTAGCCGCACAGCCGGTACTGGGTTCCAGACATCCTGGAAACTGACTGGGTAGGACCCACATCCCGTCCTCCAGAAGACAGTGTGTACCTACGTCCCACGATGCTGTGACACGTGTGTGTGATGCCATGCCACGCAGACAGCGAGCTGGGTACCTGTTACACTCCTGTGTGGGGACCCGGGAGAACGCTGGTCCCACGTGGTCCCATCTGAAGCCGAGTCGCCCCAGGAGACCACAGTCGGGTTACCCAGGGCAATGTCAGAACTCCTCACGCTGAACACAGGCATGAAGACGACCCATTTTTCTAGGCAAATATAGACTCAAACCTATTTTTCTCGCCCAGCCACTGTCCTCTCCTGCTCCTTCACGTCTCTTGTTCCATCTCTCGGAAGGTATCCGCATCCTGCCCTGGCCCGGGGCTTCCTCCCTGTCCTGTCTCCTCGCCCCAGTCCTCCTGATTCTCAGCACGAAACCGCAGACCAGCACACACACCAGGGGGACAGTCGTGGTGGGTGGGGGTGAGTGGTGGAGAGAAGCAGAAAGCGGGGGGCTTGGGCTCGGGGCGGTCGGCGCTGGGAAGATGCAGACTCGATCGCACATCTTTTGTCACCTGGATACACAGAGACTGGAAGGAGGAACTTGGTGGCAGGAGAGCCCTGAGCAGGGGGTGGGGCCCCTGCTCTCCTCCATCCGCCTTTCTGGCTTTAAACCCCGACAGTGGGAGTGGGGACCTGGACAGACGTGGGGCTCACACACCGAACAGGGTGTGCATCTGACTGTAGGTAGAGTCTGGGGGCTGGGGCCCCTCTGGGGAGCCCAGCCTGGTCTGGTCCCAGGAAAGGAGCGGTGACAGCTGCAGAGAGGGTTCTGGTGGGCGCCGGAGAAGAGCAGGGGTAGCTGATGGGGGTCCTGACGTCTGAGGGTGCAGCAGCCCTGTGGAGGGCCAGGAGGACGCTGAGGGGACACCTCGTGTGCGTTGGGGGCCAGGCCACGAGCTCCTGTCACACAGCGATGGAGGCTGCTCCCTGCCCGAGGCTGGACAGGAGACAGGCTTCGTGGAGGCCAGCGCCCCTGCCAGGGGCACCGTGATGTGTGGGATGGAGGCCCCTCTGGGACCTGGCTGCCCCCTGGAGGGCAGGGAAGAAGGGATGAGAATCCTGGACCACCCGACACTGAGTTTTACACCAGAAGTGACTGCGGTGCCTCCCACTGGAAGAGTTAAGTTCCCCCCAGTAGATGTTAAAGTCAGTTATAATGAACAAGACGAGCGACACCCCTGCTACCTGAGTCGTCGTTAACGCTTAGCCCCGAGCCACCGTGGGCGGTGAGCTGGGGAGAGGCGTGCGCAGGGGTCCGCCGACAGCTCGGCCCGCCCGGGCGGCCTGCTGGGCTGCGCCTCTCCAGCGCTGTCAGCGCTGTCTCCTCACCCCACCAGCAGCAGACCGTGCACGCCGTTGTCGGGGTTGGTTCGGCGGCTGCAGAGTGGAGCGTGAGATGCCCGTGGACCCACAAGCAGGGGGCCTCGGTCTCGGCCTTGGACGCCAGGTCGGGGGCCCAGCTCCAGCGGGAAGGCTGGCCGGGGGAACAAAGACCAGCTCCCCGTCCCCTCCCTGGCTCTGCCCAGCTGCACTCTCCCTGAAGCTGGATCTTGGCCATTGTGAGTCTGCCCTGCTGGCAAAACAAGGCTGGCCGACCCCTGGGGCGGAGCTGCTGAATGCCACACGGCGGGGGGCCTTCCTTCCCGCTCCAGCAGGGGGCTTGAACTCTGCCGGCTTGGGCTCTGAGACTCCCCGACAGACACACGGCAGGAGCAAGGACAGGCCCTCGGAGCTGCGTGTGACAGGCTCCGCTTGGCTGTCGGTGGACGGGGCCCAGAGCGCGCCTGTAACTGCACTCTTTCTTGGAGTGGGATGAGGTGGAGGCTCTGCTTGGAAGACTCCTCCCGGTGGGGGAGGCGGAGGGGGATGACAGCCTATTTTTAAAGACTCCAGTGGAAACGTCTCCTGCAGCTGTGAAAATACTCTCCGGGGTCGGTCCTCCTGGCCCGCGCGTCAAGTCCCCGTTACCGCCGGACGTGTTTGTTCCAGGGCCGTGGAAGGCAGGTCAGCTTTCCCCTCCTCCCTGGAAGAGCCCAAGGTGGAAACACGACCCAGAGGCCCGAAACCCGGAGCGATTTTTACACCCTCCCGTGGATCATTACGTGAGCTCAGGCCTCGGCCACCAGCTCCTCACCTCTGGCACTTTCCTGAACGTCTAGAGCCGTGGTGTCAGCAGGGAGCCGCTGCCGTGGCACTGAGCCCCTGGAAGGGGAGGTGGTCGGTCTGGGTCATACAGTCACAGTGCTGCCCTTGGGAGCCCTTTGTCAGCAGACTGGACAGACGCGATCTGGGCCCCTGGATAGACGTCTGTAAGAATCTGAAATCCAAAGGAGGCCTTTGGTCAGTGCTTTGAGGTTGTGTTTCGGACGTCTGGATGCGTCCGTCACCTGCATTTTCTAATCGGAGCTTCAGTTCGTTCCCCAGAACCACACTGATGGGGATTTCTTGTGAGCACTGTGTTTTCACACGTGTCCTGCCCTCCTGTCCCTCCGTGGCCCTGGAGGAGGGGGCGGCGCTATCCCGTCTTACTTGTGAAGAAGCAGAGACTCAGAGGTCTCTGGGGTCTGCCGGGACTGCCCCTTCCGACAAGCCCGAAGAAGGTGTGGGCGGGGGAGGACGCGGCTCAGTGGGAGAGTGTGCGCTCAGCGTGCACGAGGTCCTGGCGCAACCCCAGCACCTCCTTTAAAAAAGAAAGAAAGAGAAAGACGTCTCAGGTACAGAGAGGCACGTGCGTGGCTGAGGGGCAGCATCTAAAGAGAACCTGGTCCTGTTGTGGCCTGAGCGCTGAGATGGTTCCCGCCACATCCTGTGGGTGTCTGTGGTCGCTTTAATCGATGCCCATGGAAAACGGTCCTTTTTGTTGGTTGTCTTCGGCCAGCTGGCATCACAGGCTCTCCTGTCCCTCCTTCCCAAGGGGAACACACCTCGCTCAGGGAGTGCGGCAGCACAAGTTATCAGGGGTCCAAATCTGCACTGGAAATCATGGGACGTATTCTACCCCTCCCCCCAAGAAAAGCCAACTTAAAAAAAGTTAAAGTGCGGTCAGTTCCAACGCGTCAGTTTCTGGCGCACAGCGCCGTGTTTCAGTCACACGCAGACACGCACATACACTCGTTTGAGTCACCATCGTTTTGGGCTGTCTGAGTTGTGTGCCTTTTCTGGCAAGACGCTGGGTCTCTCTGAACCCCACGGCCCCCCGCCTCCAGGGTGCGGGGACAGTGCTGGGAGAGGACCCGCCCCCAGGGCAGCAGGGGGGACGCAGGGGGCGCGCGCGGTGCGCTGCTCGCGTCCGTGGGCGCTGCTGTTCTTACGTGTGTTGTAACACGGCGAGTGGATGCGGAGAGAGTGATGAGGTCGGAGAGGCGGACGAGGGAGGAGCCAGGCTCGGCTGCCGGAATGGCACTGACCGTGCGCTCCGGCGTCAGGCACAGATGTGGAGAGAGGACCAGGCCGGATGTCGTGGAGAAGCAAGACTCTGACACTTTGGGTTCCTGTGGGTTTCACCCTGGACCCAGGGGTATGCTGGTAAATGCGTAGCAAACAGCTCTCTGAAAAGAAAAGGAAAGAGCCCTGGCTTGTAGCGTCTGCCGATTCCTCCGGTGTAAATGCTCCCACGGTGGCAGACATCGGCTGCTAAAGAGGTGTCGCTAAAAGCAGAGCTGGGAAGATGCAGTCAGGCTCTGGGATGGCACTGGAAGGGGGCACCTGGCACCGAGGGCCGGGGTCAAAGGGGGGACGTCCATGGGCACATCGTGGCCATCGTCTCGGGGTCCTCTGGATGCCTCACAGCGAGGGGCTCTTGGAGCAGGAGCAGGCTCCGGCGCCCACTGCCGGGCGTGCCTTGCTTAGGGTGTTGGCAGCCACCTCTCTGAGCAGCTCCTGGGCCACAGCAGCAGGAGCTCACAGGTGCTGTCACGGTGCCTCAGCACAAAGGAGCTCAGAAGTCACTTGTTTGATCTCTGGGTCAAAGCAGGACTATCTTTTTAAGAGCTACTTTGGGAGGTGGTCCTGCAGCTCCCTGCCTTGCATGGGGGCCCTGGTGTTGCCGGACCGTCTGGCTCATTGGAGAAATGTCTTCACCTTCCCTTTCCTCCCCTCCACCATTCTTTGTGTCCTGCAGCTCCACCAATGTCCCCTCCATCTTCCACCAGAAAAGCCTCCGGGGCCTGACGGCAGCTTCCACACACCCGGAGTGTTCTCTCCTCCAGCTGCACTTTTCTGGCTGTAGCCAAGAGCCACTGTCCCCAGCTCTTCCCCCATGGACTCTCAGGGCTGTCTGCAGAGCATCATTTCAAATAGGGTCCTGAGACGGGAAGAAGGCGTCTTCAAGGGAACTGATACTCACCCCAGACCACATTCCCACATTGAAATACATTCTGCTGTGTACACAGGTCAACAATCTGGAAAATTATAAGACCTCTCAGATTGAACTTCTGCAGTAAAAGAGCTCCGAGAATCGCCCTTGATGACAAGCAGGGGCCAGTGCCCATCGTCCTGCTGCCCCGTGTTTCGCCTGCTCCTCCCCACAGCCCAGCTGGTGGGCCACAGGGTCCCCATCACTGACATCCTTGGCGTAATTTCCCAGGCTCTGTTATTTTTTTCCTTCACCTTCCCATTCCCCCATTTCCCTAACCACAGCCTTTGGCCCAATGCTTTCCACCCGGGGCTGCCTTGGCTGCTTTTCCAGCTGCCCTCTTGGTCTGGAGGCTCTTTTTTTTTTTTTTTTTTTTTTTTGCTTGCCCTTGAAGGCCCAGCTCTTCCAGAAGCTTCACGTTTGTTCCACCGGCGGGGTGGCGGCTACACGTGGCTCCTTCCCAAGAGCTCTGAGGCCATGTGGAGCCTTGCCTCAGCGGGCTGGAAAGACCGGTTGCTCAAGGGTGGCTCACTCGCTGAGGGGCCCTGATGACTCCTCTCCCGTCCATGGACGTCCAGGAGGCCAGCCTTGGAGTCAGATGGGCGGGGTCCTGGCCCTGGCTCCTCCACCTACAAGCTGTGTGTTTCAACCTCGTCTATTGTGAAAAAGAACACGCTTAGAGAGAGATGAGTAAAACATCAGTGTCTGGGGTCACAGGTGATGTGGCATGAGCCACCCAGGTTGGGGGTGGAGCCGAGCCACACCCTGGGAGCCCCGAGCGATCGCTCTCCAGGAGGATGAGGCCCAGGGAAGGGGGAGCGGCCTGAGCTCTCCCTTGCTGTGCTGTGTCAGTAAAGCTCATTTCGGCCACACCGGCTCGTTGAGCGCTGCCTCGGTTTCCCCATCCAGCAAACGGAATCAGCAGCTGTCTCTTCCTGCTCCATCCTTGGGGGTACTGGGCAAATTGCTGAACGTGAGGATCCCTCGGATACGGTGCCAGGAGCCGGGAGTCGCCCTGCGCTCTGTTAGAGGCGGCCCTTCAGCTGAAATCACAGAGTGCAATTTAGACTCCCTTCTCTCCCTCAGGAGCTCCTCCTTTCTTATCTCAGGAACCCTAGATTTCTACATCCTTGAAGGAACACCGGCGTCTTAAAACATGCTGGCCTCTGGCCTTGTGAAGTCCAACCTGAATCCCCACGTTAATAAAGTGACTCAGATTTGGGCTTAACGATCCCTTTCTTCCAAGTGGAAAATGATTTCTGCCGAGTGCTCGTCTATTTATAACCGATTGCATCTGATTGGCCATGACTTTATCTTCTGCGAGCGCTCAGACTTGAAGAACGTCTCGAGGAAGAACACTCAGGATGCATGTTTCTTGGCTGACCTTGAAGGAGCCCGCTGGGACTGGTTCGTTTTCCAAAACGCCTGGTGCGCGGAGTTGTCAGACTTGCCCGGCCTCCCTCAGCTTGGCCTGTTGTATGTGTCAAACGTCTCTCGCCCTCCCGCCAACCCGAGCGTGTGGCGATGGCTCGGCTGCGCGACCCCCCCCCCCCCCCCCGGCTGAAGGCCTGCTCGCCGCACCAGGGAAGGTCAGTGTCTGCGTGGCGCTTAGTCTGTATTCCTGCACACGTTTGCATGGATTCGAGTTCTTCACTGGAAGAGTGAACCCGAGGGTAAACTGAACCACAGATTAAAGGGCTCGTGTCGGGCAATTCTTTGAACAGTCTTTTTATGATGGTTTTTGAACCATCATTATTTGTAATATTCTCTGAAAAGCCTGTGAATAATTGTTTTCCCCAGACTGATTTCGTCCTTCCCCTCTTAGCAAACATTGCTTCTCTGCCCCCCGCCAAACTGCGTCCTGAATGGGCCTGAAATTAACAGGGCTGCTTTTGTTTTAATACAATGAACAAAAACTTGTGTTTGGAGGGTTCTTGTCCTGCCAAAACATCTGTGCAAGGGCCCAGATGGCAACCGGGCTCTGGAAATAGGGCCTGCGAGCTAAACGCTTCTGCCGAGTCAGCAGAGTGCGTGAGCATGCTGGATTCTTATAGGCTCTACCGAAATAGTAACTTTTGAAAACTTCTTGGCAACAGAGAGCCTTTTTACTTTTTTCATGCGCTAAGAATGTGGGACTTCCCCGTTAGATAACTAAATAGAGAAAAGCCCAATTTATAATCAGAAAGCCTGCTCGTAAGGGCTGCTTTCACACTTCACATCTTCAACACACACTCGTGTGGATGATGGAATGGCGTTTTCCACTCACGATGGCAGAGCAGTTCCGGTCTCCGGGAATTTTTCCTCGCACTGTAGATCCTGATGGGCGTATGCAGGACAGAAAACGAGATTATACTGTACAGCACAGGGAAATAGATACAAGATCTTGTGGTAGCTCACAGCGCAAAAGGATGCGGCAATGAATATGTGTATGTTCACGTATAACTGAAAAATTTGTGCTCTGCACTGGAAATTGACACAAGCTTATAAACTGACTATAACTTGAAAAGAAAAGAAAAGAAAAGAAAAGAAGCTCTGAAGAGGGACTTCCGTCAGGAGTGTCAAATGGGAGATTTTCGTACAAGAGGAATTCCCACGGGGTGTTGTGTCTTGAAGACTTTTTCTTGGTTTTTCTCTGCATTTCTCAAACTGCCCAAACTTCCAGCCTCTTTAATGGGACTGGTGGCTTCAATACGTCTGAACAGTGCCGAGATGGCCCAATGGTTTTTAATTCAGCCAGCAAAACTTTACTGAGTGCCTGCTGTGTACCCTCAGCCACGAGGAAAAGCCAAAAACTGAGGCGGGAGGCTATAAACTCCGCGTGTTTCAGGTGGCCGGCTCCGTGCGCCGTGCCAGGCCCCGGGGCTGCCTGCGCCGCGTGGCTCTGAAGTTCCTCGCTGCCGTCCCGGCCGTGGCAGAGGGGCTGCCCCTCCTCAGGAAGCAGGGCTCTCCCAAGTTGTTTGCTTCAAATCAATGGACTCTTATTCTAGGTGAACTTTTATATGGCACTTCTCTGTTCAAAATCATGTTTGTGAGTTTTATTCAGGTGGAGCTGTTTGTTTGCTGTTATTACTGTAAGTATCCCAGTATACGGGATTCATAAAGTTGACTTGTCTCTTCTGTTTCTGATTGAATTTTCCAGTGAAACTATCCAGACTTGAAGTTTTCATTGAGGGAAACATTTTCACTTATGATTCGTTTTTTAAAACGATTATAGGCTGTCTATTTCTTCTTAAGTTTTGATAAGTTTTTAGGAATTTCTCATTTCATCTAAATTTTCAAATTTATTTGCAAAAATTATTAGATTTTTTTTATAATATCCTTATTATCTTTCCCATATCTGAGGACCTGTAGTCCTCATGTCCTTTCCTCATTTTTGACATTATCTACTTACAGCTTCTTTCTTCATTCCTAATGAATATCACCAGAGTATTGACACTAATACTAGTTTTCTCAAATAACCAGTGTGTTTATTTGCTCTAATAAATTTTTTTTTTAATTTTGTTAATCTATGGTCCTATTAACATTATTTCTTCTTGGTATTTTTGTTGGGTTTATTTTGGTGTTCTTTTCCAAGTGTCCTGAGATGAGTGATTAGCTCATTTATTTTTATATTTTTCCCCCTAATGCAGACCTATAAGGCTATATTCTTTCCTCTAAATACAGCACTACCTGCATCTCACAGGCTTTGCTAAGTAATATTTGTTATTGTTCAGTACAAATAATTTCCAGTTTCCCTTGTGATGCTTTAAACCTGTAGGTTATTCAAAAGCATGTTAATTTCCACATATGGGGGTTTCTAGCTATCTTTCTGTGATGATGGGCACACCTCGTTTTACTGCAGTTCACTTTATTGCACTTTGCAGACATTGAGTGTTTTGCAAGTTGAAGGTTTGTGGCACCCCTGCTTCAAGCAAGTCTACTGGCATTGCTTTTCCAACAGCATTTGCTCATTTCATGTCTTTGTGTCACATCTGGATAATTCTCACAATATTTCAAAACTTTCATGATTATTATATGATATGGTGATCTGTGATAAGTGATCTTTGGTATTATGACTGTAATTGTTTTGGGGCACCATGAACTGCACGCATATAAGATGGTGAACATAACTGATAAACGTGTGTGCGTGTGTGTGTGTGTGTCTGACTGCTCCACTGACTGCCTGTTTCCTCATCTCTCGCCCTCTCTTTGGGCCTCCCTGTTCCCTGAGACACAATACTATTGAAATTAGGCCAATTAATATTCCTACAGTGGCCGCTAAGTGTCCAAGGGAAAGGAAGAGTCTCACATCCCTCACTTTAAATCAAAAGCTAGAACTGATTGTGCTCGGTGAGGAAGGCAGGTCAGAAGTCGAGACAGGCCGAAAGCTAGGACTCTTGTGCCGAGCGGTCAGCCAGTTGTGAATGCAGTCAGAGTCCTTGAGTGAGATTGAAGTGCTCCCCAGGGGACACACGGGAGATAGGAAGGGGAAGCCGATGTTGCTGATGCGGAGAACGCGTAGCGGTCTGGATAGGAGATCAGACCAGCCACGGCATTGTCATCGGAGCCAGGCTCGAACTCGCCTCAGTTCTGTGACGGCTGGGAGGGGGCGGAAGACGCAGAAGACACGTGTGAGGCCAGCAGTGGCTGGTTTGTGAAACTGAATGGAAGAAGCCGTGTCCCTGACACGAAAGAGCAGGTGAAATGCTCAGTGCTGACTCCCCAGCAGCCGCAGCAGGCTCTCCAGGAGACCTGCCTGTGACAGTCCAGGAAGGTGGCTGCATGACAAGCCAGGCTTCCGTTGTGGACGACACAGCCTTCTGTTGGAAGAAGATGCCGTCTAAGACTTCCACAGCCGGAGAGGAGAGCTCAACGCCTGGCCTCAAAGCCTCGGAGGACAGCCTGGCTGTCTTGTTCGGGGCTAGTGCGGCTAGGGCCTTAAGGTGGAGCCAGTCCTCCTTTGTCATTTCAACACTGCTAGGGCCCTTATAACTCACGCCAAACATTCTCTGCCTGTGCGCCATACAGGGAACAATAAAGCCTGGTTTACTCTTACAACATGCTTTCCTGAACACGTTAAACCCACTGTTGAAACTACTGCTCAGAAAAAAAGATTCCTTTCAAAATATGACTTGTCGACGGTGCACCTGCTCGCCCGAGCTCTGATGGAGGCGGACAACGAGATTCAGGTTGTTTTCATGCCTGCTAACACAGCGTCCAGTCTGTAGCCCAGGGGTCGAGGGCTAATTTTGACTTCCAGGTCTTACTATTTAAGAACCACACCTCATAAGGCTCTGGCTGTCGCTGACAGTGATTCCTCTGATGCTCTCGGCAAAGTCAACCTAAACCCTCCTGGAAAGGATCCATCACTCTAGATACCGTAAAGAACATTCGTAATTCATGGGAAGAGGTCGGAATATTAACAATGACAGGTGTTTGGAAGAAGCTGATTCCAGCCCTCATGGACGACTTTGAGGGGTTCAAGACTTTAGTGGAGGAAGTCCCTGCGGATGCAGTGAAAACAGCAGAAGAGCTAGAATTAGGGGTGGAGCCTGCGGCGGCGCTGGGTACCTGCAGTCCTGTGGTGAACCTTTAACAGGCAGGGAGCTGCTTCCTACGGACGGGCAAAGAAAGTGGCTTCTTGAGATGGAATCTACTCCTTTCTCTCTTCTTGAGGGAAGTTTTAAAATTTTCTTTAACAATAGAGCTATGGTGATGAATTGTCTCGTTTTTGTCTGAGAGCATGTAGGCATTATTTTACTTTCATTCCTAAAGGGCTTTTTAGCTGAGAATGTGACATTGGGTTAATAGTTATTTTCTTTTAATATCTTAAAGATACCTTAAAACCTTCTCTAACTTCCACTGCCTCTGTTGGGAAGTCAGTTGTCCATGTAATAGCTGCTCTTTTGCAGATAATAATTTCTCTGTTTCCAGTTGCTTCTAAAATAGATTTTCTTGTCTTTGTTTTTCTGAACTCTCGTCGTGAAGCGTCCAGGTATAATTCACTCTTTATTTGTCCAGTCTGAAGTCCACTAAGCTTTGCGGATCTTCTGTGAATTGATGTCTTTCATCAGTTATGGGGAATTCTCAGCCATTGTCTTTTCAAATATTGCTTCTGTCCCCCCTCTTTTTCTCTTCTCTTTTATTTTTTTGGAACTTAAACTTAATGTCTGTTAAATTTTCTCATTCAGTTTTCCATGTATTTCACCATCGTTATTTTTCTTCCTTTGTATTCCGTACTTCATTTTGGATGTTTGCTTCTTATTTGACCCTAGTTCACTAATTCTCCCCTCAGCTATGCTTTTTAAAACTGCTGTTACACCCCTCCATTTAGTTTTTTTTTTTTTTTTTTGGAAAAAAAGAGTCATATCAGTTTTTTCTATTTTTTAGTACTTTTAAAAATTCTGAGGTTCTTATGAAATGCCTTCCAGTTCTCTGCCAAACTTTCACTACTGTCTTTATTTTCCTTGAGCGCAATTATTTTAGAAACTGTGTCTTTTCATCTCAATATTTGAAGCACATGTTTATCTTTTTCAATTGACTACTATTTCTACTGGGTTTTTTTCCCCTTCATATTGTCTTATCTCCTGTGCCTGAGCATCTTTGATTTTGTGCTGGGCATTGTGTTTGAAAAGCTGTTGCTGACGTAACTAGAGAGCTGGGATGGTGTTATCTTCATTCAGAAAATAGTTTCATTGTGTCTGTCAGGTGCCTCTGGATGCCAGCAGTGGGGGAATTACCTGAGATGTTTTGAACTTTCAGATGGCTCACAACCATCTGCAGTCTGTTCAAGGGCTCCTTCCCTCTGACTCACCCTTCCTTCAGATACAGCATGTCTGGCTTCTGTTCTAAATGATGGGGGCTTAGCAGGTGCCTCCTCTCTCAGTGGGCTCTGCTTTCTAATTTTTGTATCCTAATCCCAGAGGCTGTCAAAATCATGAACATGGACCCAAATGCTGGGCTCAGCTCCTGTAGAAGCCTTTCTTTTTCTGGATCATAGTCTGGTAATTTTTTCATTGCCTTGTCATTTTAAGTTTGCTATCTTACGTTCATCATTTTGCTAACGTCTTTAAGCAGATGGGGTTCTTATATTTTACTCAGCTTTTATATTTGTCCTCGGAGTGGAGGATTTTCCACAATTACCTAGTTTGCATTGTAAGTCATTGTACCATTAAACATATATATATATATATATATATATATATATATATATATATATCTTTTGGTTAATGATTTCTAATTTAATTGATTTGTGCTAACAAAACATTATCTGTATGATAGTTTTTGAAATTTGACGAGACTTGCTTTATGACCTAGCTCGTGGTCGGTTTTTATGTAAGTGTTTCACGTATGCTTGGGGAAGACGTATGTTCTCTAATTGTTAAGGACCTATTTCTACATGTGCCTTATAAATAAAGCATTTTTGTGATTACATACAATATCCTATACACTTACGAACTTTAATATTGTTAAATTATCAATAATCAAGACTATTACTATAAAGTTTACGTATCAAGATTTCCTGTTAGTTCTCAAAATATATAAAGCCGAAGTTAGGAGGCTGCTTCCTTCGGTCCCTAACGGCCCCCAGTCTGCCGTACTTTCAGAATTAGTCTGTGCTCTCAGATTTCTTGGTAGCTATGAGTTTGGCCTCCTAAATAGTTCTTTCCTATTTTTTGCATTTTTGTCTCACTAGAGTCATTGCTTTTGCTGCCCACCTGCCTGTTCTTCACCCTAATGCTGTGCCCAGGCTTCTGTCGAGTTTGTGTTGTCTGTCCCCGTGGGCAGCCCGTGTGGGCTCTGTTGCGTTTCCCCATCCAGCTGTCTCTTTCTTTCCTCCCCTCAGCACGGCGGGCTGCACGGCTGGGCTGAGTCCACGCACAGCAAGTGGGTGGGCGGCGTGGTCCTCCAGCAAGCTCGGGCAATGTGCAGGCTCCTGGTGGCACAGACCTCCCTTCACTCACTGTTCTGTCCTTTGCAGATGAATCCTGTGCTAGAGCTCTGCTGGCTGCTCTGGACATGGGTCGCTGGCCGAATTCTCACATCTTATCTTTGCTTCCCAGTGGCCACTTCCAGATTCTCCTTCCATGCCTCTTCCTTAGCTGGTGCCATCTCAGGGGCTTCTGTGTCTGAAAAGAGACATTTTTGTAGAGGCATGGAAGGGAGGAATGGCCAGGAGACCCGGGCATTAGGAGGCCCTTTGCTGTCCCTGCACTTGCTCTGGTGACCTCTCTTACAGAGGGCTGTGCCTGGGGGAGCAGGAGCCTCTGACCGCTGCCCCTGCTGCTTGGCGTGGCTCACGAAGTGTGTCTGTGTGGCTGTCTCTCGCCTGCCTGGCCCCCAGGCCCTCTGGCTCTAGGCTGAGGGATTTCCGACAGGTACAACCCCAGGGCATCCCCGTGGACCTGCCTTGATTATGGGTCAAGTTGCCCCCACCCCCCCGCACTCAGCCCATCCCATCTGTGTCATGTGCTCCAGAGATTTCTCGAGGTCTGTCTCATCCGCAGTCCTCCCCTGTTCCCAGGCCGGACCGCAGATTGCATTTTAGTTTACCTTTCTTCCATCGTTTCAGTGGGTTTTCAGAAAATGGAAGTAAACATGTGGGCACGAGATATTTGAGGTCCCACAGGGTCTTTTTTGATCAGGAAATCAAACAAGCAAAAAATAAACACACCCGTGGTCTCAGAGCAAGAGCTAGGAAATAGCAAACTGACTCCTCACTCGATTCTGCGGGTGGAGGGAGGGGCCTGGGCACCCAGCTCCCTCCCTGGTCGCTCCCTGGAGCCTCAGTTTACCGTCTCTTTAACTGCAGAGATGTGTCGAAGGAGAAAACACGGTTTAAACGCAAAACCCTAGCTGCTGCTGTCGGGACCGGAGACTCTGCGTGTCTCACGAGCTCCCAGGTGGTGCTGCTGCTGGTCCGGGCACCACGCTGCGCACGGGTCTAGAGGAGCCGCACCCTCCCCCCTCCGTCAGGCAGCAGAGCTCTGCACAGACCCGATTCCTGACAGTGGCCCTGACTCCTCCTGTGACCGCGTGGATGCATGAGACTTGGTGGATTTGTCTGAAGACAGCCCCACTGCTTGATGTCACCCTTACCTTCCAGATGACAGAACTGTATGTGCATTTTCTCCGGAAATTTCATCATCACCTTCGGATTCTCAAGGGGTGCACAGCTAAGATGACTGCTGTCCACGTCATTGGCGTGGGCACAATAACTAAACATCTTTGTAACTTTGGAAATGACTCCTCATCTTCAGAAATAACAGTGTGTAATTGTAACCACACAGAGCACGCCTTCCCTGGGGCCCCGGTGGCCTCCCAGATCAGTCCTGTCCTGCAGACTGGAGATAATCATCGTGAGGTTATCACCCCCAGAGCTGGGCGGGGACTGGAAGGATCGATTCACTTCTGTTCCTGGAGTTTACTGGCTGCTCTGAATCCCAGCAGACAGAAGACAGTGCCCCCGTGCGCCTGCGCTTCCCGGCTTGACCAGGGAGCACGCGCCCCCCACGGCGTTTCATTGCTCGAGTCAAAGTCACGGTTCAGTCATTTGAGTCAAGCGATTGTGGCTGCTGGGGGCTCATTTGTAACAGGAACATCTTCGCATTTCCTGGCAAAGTTGTCCAATGATACAGATCGCCCCCAGCGGTCTCCCTCAGGGCTGCTGCCGCAAGTCATCTGCGGTCCAGGAGCCGGTTCTCAGAGAGGCCAGCACACGGGCTCCTGTGGCCCCAGAAGGCACATCCCAGGAGCTCAAAAAGAGTGGCTTCTGGCCTGACCCCAGCGCCTCTGCGTGTGTGGGCCCAGAGCTCGCAACAGGGTGTGACCAGCACCCCAACGCCACGGTGGTGTCCTGGCGGCTGGCTTCAATCATGGGCTCTCCAACCCCCAGCAGCCACGGCCCGGGTGAGGTGAGAGGCTGCCCAGGCCAGGCCTCTGGGGGCCCGTGTGCTTCTCACCGGACGCCCCGCGGCTTGTCCCTCCCACTGGGACCGCGGCGCCCTTTGTCCTGTCTGGAAGACGGCTGTGTTCCGCACGCCCTGCAGCCCTGCGTGGCTGGGCCAGGGCCGCCGCCGCAGGCTCATTCTGCTGCGTGGTTTTCTTTTTAAATTACCTTCCTCCCCGAGAGTGTGCTGTATACCCTCTGAGTGCTGTTGACAGGCGTGTTAATTCATGTGTTTACGCAGATATTTAGCGACCGGCAGAAGATTTAGCTAAAAATAAGTCATCTTTCTAAACAGGCTCCTTGCCATCAGGCTGGCACTCAAGGCTTCTGGCATGGAACTCGGGCAACCACTGTCCCCGTGAACTGCTTTGGCAGGACAGGAGGGCCCCAGCACAGGCACACGAGGTGCGTGCCGGCCGTGGGGAAGCAGAGGTCACGGCGGTCCCCGGGGCGAGCTGGTCACTTCACTGAAAGTGCAGCCCACCCCCCGCTTGCTGGGCCTTTTCTAGCTCCTGGCTTCCAATGTCCTGTGCTCATTACAGATGGGTCCAGAGCTCCCCCTTTGGCTTTGGCCTTGCTGTTTGTAAGATGAGGGGATTGGATTGGACTGAGTGTCTCAGAAGCACCCTCTAAACAAAGCAATCATGGTCGCAGGAGAGGGGTTGGGGCAGGCTGGGTGGTGGCGGCTGCTCAGAGGGAGGCAGGGCTGGTCCAGGCACGTCCGAGGTGCTGGCGACCAGCCGTGGAGACTTCGTTCCAGGCCCAAGTCCACCCACCTGACCAGGATGGATGCTCCCAGCTGCTTCCTGGAGAGGATGAGCCTCATTTCTTGAGGATCCCAGTCCGCCCAGGAGGAAAGGCTGGCTCCCACAGGGGCAGGAGACATCCTTGCCCCTCGCCACCTGGGATGGAGAAGGTGAGTGCTCTGAGCTGGGGTCTCAGGCTGTTGCCACCACTCTGGGGGTGACCTCGCAGAGGTGGCCCTGTGGTCCCCCTGCCCACTCAGCCACGCTCCTGGAGGCTCCATCTGGCAGTGAGGCGGGGGAGCTGACAAAGGTGAGACTGCGATGCAGACCCTGCGGGCTCCAAGGGACCGAGAGCCTGGATCCCAGGGTGGCCTCAGCCCTTTTTCCTCAAACTAGGACGGGGTGGCTAATCCAGCAGATACTGCCTCAGAGCCCTTCTCAGCACAACGCCCCAAGCTGGGAGGGCGCAGCTCAGCAGTTGGCTGTGTGCTCAGCATCCCCGGTACCTCCGTTAAATAAGTGAATAAATGGCCCTAGTTAGCCCTCCCCCAGAGTGCGCAGCGCGGCACGTCAACGACATCTCAGTAAAACTAAGGGAAAATTAAGAGGAAACCCTGCAATGCTCCAGGAAGCCTCCCCCAGTCAGTCAGATTTGGTGAACAAGCTGAAGCCCATCTGCCATCTCAGCAGAGATGGGGGCTGCTGCTCTGTGGGGTCCTCGCTCCTGGCATCCCAGAGGAGAAGGTCGGGGTCTTACAGTGCAGGGAGCTGTGGGGCTGTGACTGTGACCTGGGCGAGCGGGAAGCCAGCCGCACTGGGGTGGCAGCGGGGGAGCCGAGAGTGGTGGGGGCTGCCTGGAGCTGGAGCTCGGGAGTGGGGGCCAAGGGACGCCCCTCTGCAAGAAGGAGCCTGGGGAGGGAGCAGCCTTGTGGGGAGGAGACCTCCACTCCGGTGCCGTGAGAGGAGACGGGAGGTATAAACTGGCACCCAGATTTGGGGTCCGAGCAAATGAGTGGAGGGTGGTTCCATGCCCTGAGCTGGAGCAGACGTGGGAGAGAAGCAGGTTTGGGAGGCAGAGCTCCCTTTTGGATGTTCTCCTCCGTGAGGTTCCCTGGAGACCGGCCCCCAGGCAGAGGCTGCAGGGCACAAGCACCAGCGCGGGGTGGCAGCCTCTGTCCCCTCCCCTGGCGGACTGCGGAGGGGGTGCCTCGCAGCAGCCGGGAAAGCGCCTCGGACCTGGAGGGAGAGGCAGGGATGCTCAGGGGGTCTGCGGGCTGCCTGCCCGCCCCCAGGTCTCCTCGCGTCCTGCGGGGAGTTCACCCGTCTGGGAACACATCCTTCAGGAGCGGGTCATGCTGCTTCCCAGGGAGACGTACAAGGCAGGTTAGCGAGACGAGCCACAGCCCACTTGGGGCCGCCTTTTCCATTCACCATCGAACACGGGCCAGAAAAGCCAGGAGCGGCCCCGCACCAGCCCGTCACCCGGGCCCCTGCCCCTCTTGTCCCTCTTGCCGGGAGCAGGGCGGGTAGGGGCGCCACGTTCCAAAACAGCAGCTCCGACTGTCACCCCATCCTGAAAAGGCAGCTTCTCAGAGACACTGGTCCCCTTGTCACCACTGTGTCCCTCGTTGCTTCGGAGGATGCAGTGTACTCCGGTCTTCCTGTGGCCGTGGTCAGCTGGTGGGCTTTCCAGCCTCATGTTGTGTATCAGCCCCCCAGACCCCTTTCTCTGAGCCCTTGGGTCCCCCCCACCGTCAGATGTGGCGACTCCGGCCTGTTTCGGCGCGGGCCGCTGACTCTGCATCATCTCCTGGCAGCTCATCAGGGCGTGCCGTCCCGTGTCACAGGTGATGCCCGGGACCCAGCGCCGTCTCCCTTCCCGCTGGGCCCTGCACCCCGCGTGCAGCCCCGCCCTTGCTCCCCTGCCTTCTGGCCGGTGTGCAGCTTCCTCGGGGCCAGCCCTTCCCTTCCTCCTCAGGCTAGCGTGTCCCCACCAGGTTCGGTGTGGCTTGACCCTGGTGATTGGTCTGGTGGTCAGAAGGGAAGGGGGTGGCTACTGGGTGAGGGGAGTGGGGGCCTGTGTTTCTTGCAGGGGAGAGGTCTCCACGTGGCCTTCAGCGTGAGCGAGCCCTGGGCTCTGACAGCCAGGAGGGAGCCTCTTTTGTAGGCTCGGAGTGCTCAGGGGGACCTGGGACTCAAGGCCTTGAGCACCTTGACCCAGATTTTCCTTTCCTAAGTCTCAGGGTCCCCTTTCCTCCCACCCAGGGTCCTGACCTTGGTTAAAAGACTTGCCCTGGTGGGAACACAGGCTTTCCTGGAGCACTGCTGCACCGTGCGTGGCAGGCAGAACCACGGCTCCCCGGGGAGGCCCAGGTCACCCAGGACCCATGAGTACGCTGACCCACGGCAGGAGGAACTTGAAATTGCAGCAAAATTAGGCTGCTCGTCAGGTGACCTTAAAGTCGGTAAATCACCCTGGATTATCTGCATGGCCCCAGCGTAATCCTGGGGGCGCCTGATAAATGGAAAAGGGAGGCGGAAGGGTCAGAGTTGGGGGAGAAGTGACGGTGGCGGTGGCGGTGGCGGTGGGTCAGATGGCCGACAAGCCAGGACGAGCTCTGAAGCCACTGCTGGGTCGGAGGATGGACGAAGGGCCCCGAGCCACGGAGTGTGGCGCCTCTAGCAAAGCTGAGAAAGGTCGGGCCACGGCTCGGGAGGAACGTGGCCCTGTCCACACCTGGATTTTAGCCCAGGGAGGCTCATTTCAGACGTGCGACCTCCAGAACTGAACCTGGGTGGAGCCACTGAGTCTGCGGCAATTGATTGCAGCGGCAGCGGGAGACCCCTGCCCCGCGGCTGAGCCCCGCCCCGGGCTGCGGCCTCCTGGCCTCTGGCTGCAGGTGGGAGGCTCCCCCTGTGCTGTCGGGAGGCCCTCCGACTTCCTCGCTTTGCCTTAAAGTGGTGACTGGTCACGCCTGCTCTTTCGCCGTCCGCCCCGAGTACATCAATAGCTCCAGCCGTGGCCCTGCTGCTCACGTCCCCGAGCCTCCACACACCCACCAGCACGTGCGTTTTCACAGAGGACCTTCTGGCTCAAAGCCAGAAAAGTCCTACCCACAGTGCCGTCCCACCTGCAAGGCCGTGAGTGATGACTTTTCATGGCCGCCCGGCCCGGAGTTGGTCCAGATCCAACCCCATTTAGCACCTGCTTCCTTGGACCCTCCTGGTACCTGCTGCCCTAGATTTCACTCCCCGGGAAGCAAACTTCACGCACACAAGTCTCCACCTCAGGGTCTGTGTCAGAAAGAGCACCTGTGAGGGAGGGAGGGGAGCACCTGCGGGCGGAGGGAGAAGTGAGTGGCGATACAGGTGCAGCTGTGACCTCAGCCGGTCCTGCAGGTGGCTGTCAGGGGGGGCCCTTCCCATCTGGCACACAAGGAGGCAGGGTCTGGGCCTTGGGTGCGTGATGCCTGGAGGGGTTCCCTGCAGCCCATGCTGGGCTGCGGGTTTGGGTGAGGGCAACTCCCAGAGCGGACCTCAGTGTCCACAGCTGGGACGACAGCCGTCTTGCTTTAAAGGGGCACCTGAGGGGACAGCATGGCATCCACCATACACATGTCTTGTTTGGGTGCGTATTAGACATTTAGGTTGGAGGCATCAAATGGACCACGTGGAGTAAGTCTGCAATTCAGGAGGGAGGGGGATGGAGGCAGGAGTTTGGAAGTGACCAGGATAATGATGACACCTACCCGAGGGGCCAGGACCTGGGATCAGCAGTGGGTGAGTGCAGCTGGATCCTGGGTCTCTTGGATTCTGGAGGAGGAAGGTCTCATGAAGGAGCCCAAAAGGAGCAGCCAGGAGGTGAACTGGACCCCAGGGGAGCGTGGAGCGCAAGGGCCCAGGGAAGGATATGGACTCGGAGGAGGGCATGGTCACGTACAGTTTGTGCTCCTGGAAGTGAGGGCTGAGTGTGGGCTTTGCTTTTGCTGACCTGGAGGTCCTTTTCTGACCAGCGCCTTGCCTCACTGGCCACTGGTCATGCAAGTTTCTGCCACGGCCCCAGGGGTTCCTCCCAGATTTGAAGGACCCGGTGTCGATCTCTGTGGTTTTGGAGGCCCCGGGAAGAGGCCCCAGTCTTCCATCAGACAGGTGGTGTGGGCGCCTCAGGAAGACGAGGCTCTGTCTCTGCTGGGGGACCCCCCGTGGTCGTGCAGTGGGGCGGGAGGACTTCCACAGCATGTCCTTGTCTTGTTGGTGACACAGAGCAGTGCAGCTGCCAGGGCTTCCCCTCGTCCCATCCACGGGGGCCGAGCAGGGAGCGTCTGCTGCCTGGCCCTGTCCTTGGGGTGGTGCCGTCTTGACGTTCACAGGGTGGCAGGACGTAGGAAGAACGTCCCTGCCTCTGCTGCCCGAGGACCTGCGACCTTGCAGAAGTGGAACAGAAATCTTGAACTGCCCCACTCAGGAATCTTTTCCCTGGAAAAGAGGAGGTTCTCCTTGGAACATTTTTTTGGAAGATCTGGAATGAATTCTCTTTAGAACTGAAATCCCAGAGGCACCGTCAAACTATAACAATACAGCCCGTGAGCTTGGCTGGCACTTTACAGTTTGGAAATGCTCTCTGTGCTGGCCTGGCCTCTCCTTGCAGGAGACCCCCTGGCCCACTTTCTTGGCCTTTCTGAGTCTGCTTTGTCCCTGGTCCCACACCTGTGAGGCCGACGTTGGAAACGGCCTCTTCCTCTTTCCCGAGGGCCTTCGTTTTTCCAGCCCTGTTTTCTCTCTGTGCCGACCAACTGTTTTCCATTCCACACTCTGAGATTAACATGCGTGTGTAGGGCTGTTTAAGCCACAGACACATCCAGTGTACGCCGTGTTTCCATGGCCGTCGGTGACACTTAATTACATAGTAATTACAGCACAACGGCCGGGCGATCGCACAGTGAGTGCCGCGTGACTGGCCCTGATTGCTCCCGTCTCCTGAGCGCCGGGAGGCTCGCGGTGGTTGCTTCTGGACCTTCCAGGGCGGCTGAGAAGGGGCCACGGCAGCCTGCAATTACCAAGGACGTGTGTGACGTGTACCAGGTAAGCAAACACGGTGCGGGGGGTGCGCGTGACGTGAGCAGAGTGAGCCCCCCCGCCCCCACCCGGGAGGCTGCCGAGGCCTGATGCAGGGTCTGGGGTGGAGGCGGTCACCGCGTTCACGACGTCCCGAAGCCTGAGTCAGATGCCGTCCCTGGGCTGAAAGCCTACTATGTGCTTGAGTGGGCTGCATACGGGGGAGAGGAGAAGGCGCGGTCGGTGTCCTTGAAGAGGCTGCAGGCTCTTGGAGGAGGCGAGTGTGTGAAAAAAACAATACAATACAAGAGGCGCCCACGTAGATCTCTGACACCCCGGAGGGTGGGGTGCCCGATTCGGGGAGTTGCTGGGGGGCCTCTTGGAGGAGGTGGCCCTTGGGGGTCTTGAGGGGTAAATAGGAGTTTGATGAGAGGAGGTGGGGCTGGAGGAGGGCGCACTAGGTGGGATCCCAGACCTTGCTTCTGAAACCCCAAGTTCTGTGGCTGTCTCTTCAGCCCTGGGAGGACCCAGCGTCCCTCCCAGCCGACGGGGACAAAGAACCCCCTTCTGGCTCAAGCTACTCTGAGTGGGGACTCTGTCATCTGCAACTAAGACAGTCCTCCTGAGCACACGGAGTTCAGGGAGAGGTGCGAGGGCTGCAGGGCTGCGACCAGGGTATAGCAGGTGGCAGAGGGGAGGGGAGGTGGCATGAGGGGCGGGCAGGCTCCAGGGGGCCGAGGCAGGTGACAGCGGGCAGTTGCAGGTCTGCCCAGCACTGCAGAACATGCTGAGCCGTGGAGAGACGCTGACGGGGTGCTTGGTGAGGCCATCAGGTCAGCCGGCCCCTGCGTGCCCAGGCCCTCTCGCGTCCAGTCTGGGCCGTCTCTTGATCATCCTTAGAAGGACGGATCTCCGTCAGGGCTGGGATGCTCAAGGTCAGCAGGGAGAGCACGGACCTGGGGCCGCAGATGGTGTGGTGGGTCCGGCTCCTGGTGGGCGGGTGGTGTGGTGGGGGGACCCCTCGGGGAGGAGGCACTGCCAGCGGGGCGAGGGGAGGGGGTTCGGGTGGGCCACAGTGAGGACCAGTAGGGGCGGGGGACACGTGTGGGGTACACGGAGGCGGCCTGGGTGCAAAGGCTGCTGGGAGCGCTGGGAGCAGCCTGGGGAGGCTCCTGCTTCAGAGCGCAAGGGGGTTGGAAGTCCACAGGGAGCCAGCGAGGGTCTGGGAGCAGGGCGGTGCCTGGCTGGACTGGCGCCTGAGGGAGACGGACGCTGCCCGGGGCTGGAGGACGGGCCTCTACGCGCCCCTCCTGGCACTGGGCTGAGGGTGTGGCCGGACGTGTCCTATGGCCCCATGTGGCCCTGGCTGCTGGGTTCCAGTTTAGACGGATGAATGGAAGTGGGTGACTCTCCACAGCCAGCTCAGCTGAATTGTTACAAGTTAAAAATAGAAGCAACGTGAGTCTCTGAAGGACAAATCATTCGTCAGTACCTCCTCGTCTTCAAATGGAAAGTTATCCAGATCTCCCTTTGCCTGGGGGAGCTTGGAGGAGGGGCGGTTTGGATTCCCGGCAGTGGGCTGGTAAGAAGTTGACATAACACACACCATGACCCCACCCCGCGTGTGTCTCTGTGCCCCCGCCCCGTCCCCCGCCTCCCTGGCCTCCCCCAGACCTGCGCCCCTCCCGAGGTTGGGGTGCAGGGGGCGGGGGTCCTGGAGAGCCGGGTCGTGGGCTGTCTCGTGGCAGCAGAACCGGACGGTTCCTCGGAAGCTGGACGTGGAATTCCCATCGGACCCCGAGGCGGGGACCCCAGAGAACTGAAAACGCACTCAGACGCACTTGAACATGCATGTTCACAGAAGCACCATTCACGTCAGCAAAGCAAACGTCCGCGACGGCGGCGTGGACACTCGCGCTGTGTCCCCAGGGCGGGACGTCGTCCAGCCACAGAGAGGAGTGAGGGGCGGATACCGGGTACACGGCGGGGGATGCTCGGTGACAGAAGCCAGGTACAAAAGGCACGGATTGTACAACTCTGTTCATAAGAAGTGTCCAGGAGAGGCCCGCTCTCAGAGGCAGGAAGTAGACCCGTGGGTGCTTAGGGCTCGGTTGGAGGGGGTGAGGAGTCACTGCCAAACAGGGAAGCTTTCCTTCTGGGGGAGATGAAATGCCTTGGAGCTAGACAGAGGTGCTGCTTGCAGAGTGTTGTGACTGTGTTAAGTGTCACAGAATTGTACGCTTAAAAATGGTTACTTCTATGTTATGCGAATTTAGCTTTAATTTAAAAAAAGTAGCCTGAAACCATGACACCTTGAGGGGGTTTTGGAAACTTCGGCGCAGGACATCCACGCCCACCGGGGGACAAGCTTAAGCAGAGGGGCGTTCAGGGGCTGACGGTGGAGCCCCGGGGCCTGGGCCCTGTGCGGGTGCAGCGTGGGGATGCTGGCTGCGGAGGCTTCGGGTAGCGGGGCTCTAACGGCCCCTGACTGGTTCTGAGCCCCTGCAGGGTCTGCGTGTCCCTCCCTGCTCTGTCTTCCCGCCCTTACTACCCCCTGGGACAGGAGTTACACTGGACCCCAGACTGAATTGCCTCCTCCTTCAGCAGGACCCTGACTTCGGGGAGCACAGTGAAACTGGGGGTGTCTGGTCCCCAAGGGGCTCTGCAGAGAGGTCCAGTCTTCTCTACACAAGGACAGGCACAGAGCTGTCTGGACGCACCTGTTGTCCCCTCTGCTGGTGACAGGTGACCGCGGACCAAGACCATGCACACAAGGGAGCTTCTGAGTCGGGGTCGAGAGGCACCAGCAGCCTCTCCTGAGGCCCTCCGGAGACCCTCCACCTGCCTCTGCTTGAAAGCTAAAAGTGAATAGGGAACGCGCAGCCCAGAGTCCGCTCAACACGCAGGGAGCCTGACGGTGAGCCGAGCACCGGGCCCAGCGCCAGCCTGAGAGCGGGCAGCGAGGTTCTCAGGAGGGGTCCCCGCCCCGCAGCAAACACACCGCGGGGGCTTGTTAGGGACGCAGGTTCTCGGGCCCCAACCGGACCTGCTGATGCTGGCGCTGTGCTTTGGGAGGTCTCCCCCCACCCCGCCACTGAGATGCGGCCCCGCCGGCCGAGAGCAGCCCCCGCCTGCCTGGCACCCGCGTCTCCGCCTGGGAGCTCCGGGCCCGCTCTGCCCCCAGGACAGGCGCCTTCCCCGTTTCCCGGCTCCCCTGTCCAGTGCGGCAGGGCTGCCCGTCATCATTTCCAGGGGTTTTTAATCTCTAGGGAGGTTCCTCTGTCCGGGGTTGTAGGATTTGCAAAATGAGGGAAGTTCACAATTTTTAAAAACCTTTTTTATTGAAGTATAGTTGCTTTACAATGTTGTTAGTTCTTTTTCACTGTAGGTTAAGATACTGAATGCAGTTCCCTGTGCTGCACAGCAGGACCTTGCTGTTTACCTATTTTACATGTAGTAGTTTTTAATCTGTTAATCCCAAACTCCTAATTTACCCCTTCCCCCTTCCCCTTTGGTAACCACAAGGTTGTTTCCTGTGTCTGTGAGTCTGTCTCTGTTTTGTAAGTAAGTTCACTTGTGTCGTTTTTTTAGATTCCACATAAAAGTGATCTCATATGATACTTGTCCTTCTCTGTCTGACTCACTTCACTTAGTGTGATCGTCTCTAGGTCCACCCACGCTGCTGCAAATGGCATGATTTCATTCTTTTTTTACGAGTAGTAGTCCACTATGTATACACACCACACCTTCTTTATCCAACCACAGAACTTCACCGTTTTACAAGCGTCATTCTTTCAGCCTGAGACAGCGCTCCCTGGTCCAGGGGCAGGACCCTGTCGTTGGCCTCCCAAGGAGACCAGGACTGCCACTGTTCCCCTGAGGCCCGGGTGGGGGAGGCAGGGTGGCCTCTGCCACCAGCAGCCTCCTCCAGTTGCCCCTGCACGGCACGTGGCCTCAGTCACCGTCCTGTGTGTGCCTCGTGTGTAAGGGTTTGAGAACCGTGCAAAGAGGCCGAGTTTACCCACAAACTGCTGCCACAGCCCCACCCTTGTGGTCACTTCAAATCATTTTTTAAAAATTTTAAACCCTTTGGAGCTCCTTTTATCAAAGACAAGTTCCCTGGGAGGGACCTACTCATCAAATAGATGAGGGAGGCTGCTGGCTGGAGGTGGCAGCGGGCCAGCATGTCTGCATCTGCCGCATTTTCCTGCTTCGTTGTTATCACCTTTGGTTATGCTGCTTGGAACTGCACGATCTCACCAGGCATGGGTGTCCGCTGCCATGACCCTTCCAGGATGACATCTGGATTTCCCCCTTGGAAAACTAGCCGTGGGTCACCCCGGACCATTCTTGCTTGCTCCCTGCAGGGCCTGCTGCTTCTGCGTCTTCTCAGCCAAAGCCCCCCTCTACTCTCTCTGCACACCCCCCCGAGACTGCCAGGACTTGTGGTCACCTCTGCACTGGGCGCTCAGGGTCGCCCTTCCAGAGCCTCCAGCCCTGCCTCTCCTCTGATCCACGAGGGCGGGGGTTGCCCAGGCGGACAGACAGATCCGGCTGATTTCCCACAGGTCCCGTCCACACCCCTGCGGTGACCCAGACCCTTCTTCTCACCAGGAAAGCGCCTGGGACCTTCTCTTTCTACTCCCTGTGGTCTCAGGTCTGTCCCTGCCTTGTGTGTCCTGACCTGGCCCTCAGCAGGCGGTCACAGATATTTGTTGGAATGAATGGATTTGCTTGATTTCATAAAATCTGACTCTGCGGTTGACGTCTCCGCTCCGTTACGCTGTGGTCTGCACGACCTGTGCTGGTCACTGTTGCAGGTTGAGTCATGTCCCCTGAGCAGACGTGTTCAAGTCCTGACCCCTGGAACCTGTAAATGTGACTTATTTGGAATCACGGTCTCTGCAGATGTGATCGAGTTAAAATGAGGTCCTACTGGGTGAGCGGGGGCCTGAATCCAATGACCGGTCTCCTGCTAAGGGGAGACCCAGAGACAGACAGACACACAGGGACGTCACCATGTGATGGATGGGGCAGAGCTTGGAGTGATGCGGCCACAGGCTGAGGACAACCTGTGACCACCAAAGGCTGGAGGAGGCAGGACGGGGCCTCCCTGGAGCCTTCGGACGGCAGGAGGCCCCACTGGCACCTTGGTTTCTGACTTCCAGCCTCCATTCTGGGTGAGATAAACTTCTGAGTCTGGTAAACCACCCCTGCGGCCACCGAACACCGGTGTGGCCACTGGGGCCACGAGGGAGCAGGCCGGTGCCTCCTGCATTTTGCCCGCTGCCTCTGCCTGCTGGCCAAGGCTTCAGGTCACTCTCGGTCTTAGGGACAAAATCCTTGAACGTGTTCTCCCCTCAGAGGGCTGATTTGTAATGCCCACGAGAAGGTTCTCCTGCATCTGACTTCCTGTCAAAGAACAGAATGTCGCCCTGGCGAGTGAGGGAGATCAGGGTCGTGGGGTCACAGGCAGAGTGCAGACTCGTGACTCGGGGGCTCAGAGCCACCGGAGCAGTGTGGATTTGTTTCTGTCTCCGCACCCTCTCCTCGAGCGACGCGCCCTTTCCTCGCTCCCACGACGCCAGAGCCCTGCTTTCCCTTCTATGGAAGCGCCTCGTCTCTCCCTCCTACTGGGCTGTCTATTGTGTCTTAAAACAGAACTTCTGCACATCTTTTAATTGAAAGTGTTGTGTAAATATTTGCTAACTGCAAGAAAATGGCGTTTCTTCTCAGTTACGGTGTCCGCTGCTCCCAGGAGCAGGTGGTATTTGGGCCCGTGTCAGCACGTGCCGTGGGGTATGTGCACCGAGGGGACCAGCCTGCAGCCGGCCTGTCCCCGTCGCCCTTCTGAGATGCTGGTGGGTGCTGCGCACACAGCAGGGCACAGCCGAGCCTCTGCCTTCTCGCCCGGCAGCTCCCCTCTCCGGAGTCGGCCTCTGACAGCCTCGGTGCTTCCGCGCCAAACCCAGGAGTCAGTCCTGCCCTTCCTTCCCCGACCCCTACACCCCATCCAGCTCCATCTCCCAGGGCTACGCTGGGTCTGTCCCCTCTGCCCCCCTCCGAGGCCTCCACCCGCGGTGAGCCGCAGCCCTGTCTCCCCGCTCGAGGTGCAGGAAGGCGCCTGCCTTGCCTCCCTGCTTCACGCTTCCCTCTGTAACCCACTGCCTGCTTAGCAGCTGGCGTGGTTTTTTAGATTTAGCTTAAAAAAGCCGGGAGGGTATAGCTTAGTGGCAAGGTGCATGGCTAGTATGCACAAGGTCCTGGGTTCAATTCCCTATACCTCTGTTTAAAAAAATAGTCAAATAAATAAATCTAAAATTACCTCCCCCTCCATTAAAATTTTTTTTTAAAAAAGAAAAAAATAAATGTAGTTAAAAAAGCAAAACATATATAACATACAATATGCTATCCTAACCGTTTTTAAGTGCACATTTCTGTGGCCTTAAGCACATTCACTCTGCTGTGCAGCCGTCCCCACCATCTGTCTCCAGATCTTCTTCATCTTCCCAAATGGGAACCCTGTCTCTGTTAAATACACTTTCTCTCCAGTCTCCCTCCCCAGCCCCTGGCAACCCCTGTCTACTCTGTGTCTATGCATTTGTCCACCCTCGGGACCGCGTATAGGTGGAATCATATAGTATTTGTGCTTTTGTGACTGGCTTCTTTCACTCAGCATCATGTCCTCAAGATTCGTCCCTGTAGTAAGTAGCACGTGTCAGAATGTCTTTCCTTTTAAAGGCTGAATAGTGTTCCTGTGTATGGATGGACCACATTTTGCTTCTCCATTCATCTATGGATGGATACTTGGCTTGTCTCCACCTTTTGGCTAAAGTGAATAATGCTGCTCTGAACATGGGTGTACAAATATCTGTCTGAGTCCCTGCTTTCAGTGATTTTGGATAGAAGTGGAATTGTTGGGTCATACAGTAATTTTGCCTAATTTTTGGAGGAACCACCACTTGGTTTCCATAGGGATGGTTATTTAAAAAGCCCAGGACAGATCACAATATCCCTAATTATCAGAGAAATGCAGATCAAAACTACAATGAGATATCACCTCACATCAGCCAGAATGGCCATCATTCAAAAGTCCACAAATGATAAATGCTGGAGGGGCTGTGGAGAAAAGGGAACTCCCCTGCACTGTTGGTGGGAATGTAGTTTGGTGCAGCCACTATGGAAAACAGTATGGAGTTTCCTCAAAAAATAGACCTACCCTGTGACCCAGCAGTCCCACTCCTGGGCATATATCTGGAGGAAGCTCTAATTTGAAAAGACACACGTACCCCAATGTTCACAGCAGCCTACTTACAATAGTCAAGACATGGAAACAACCCAAATGTCCATTGACAGATGACTGGATGAAGAAGCTGTGGTGTCTGTATACAATGGAATATTTCTCAGCCATAAAAGAGAATAAAATAATGCCATTTGCAGAAAAAAACCCAAACACAACCCGAAACCCCAGAGCAGATCACGCCGCCTTCCGGCTAACGAGCCGAGTCCTCTCTCGGCCTGCTCCTCCTGCCTGGTCTCCTGCTCTCCCCACTCCATCCGTCCATCTGTCCCTCAGGTGCGCTCCTGCCCCCGTCCTTGGCGCTCTCGGGCCTCTCTGCTGTCACCCCCGTGGTTGGGCTCCCCACTGCGTCCAGCTGTCCTCCTCCCTCTTCACTTCATTTTGATTCCTTCATAGCACGGGTGGCTCCCTGGAGCCACATGTCCACTGCTCCCTTGTTTGTCTCCTGCACGAGGGCAGAGTCACCTGCGGGAAGGAACCCAGTCTGTTGGTCCCCTTTGTCCCCGTGGCCTAGGCCCTAGCACACACGTTTGCTGAAGGAAGGAAAGAATGACGGGACAAGGCTATGTGAGGAAATTATTTGCAATGGAGAAAAGTATAAGACAATTTAAAAACATCTCTGCAAATGGAGGAGTGGTAATGTTTGGTCTATGATTACATTTTTAAAAGTTGCTATTAAAAATCAGTTTAATAATTGGGATAGTGGCTTAGTGATTCCAAGTACCACCAGGGGATCTATGTCAGACAATCAGGGTTTTAATCAGAGAGAAGGGCTTTTACCAAGGATCTGCACACTGAAGTTTTGTTGGGCACAAGGTCGGGTGTATCCTGGATGGGAACTTTCTGTAGAGAACTATATTCTCCTTAACTATCAAAGTGTGATAGGTTGATATTTTGCATACAAATTCTTGGTAGGAATTCTTTTCTTTCACTTCTTTTTTTGGGTGTGGTTTGAGGGGGAGAGGTAATTAGGTTTATTTTTTTAATGGCGGTACTGGGGATTGAACCCAGACCTCATGTGTGCTAAGCATGTGCTCTACCACTGAGTTCTACCCTCCGCCCTTTCTTTGACTTCTTGATTTAACAGCATCTTGTATTTCTGAACATGATACTGGAGGCCTGTGGAGGGTGAGCTCCTTAAAACCAATGATAACCAATATCTCTGTTTAACATTGATGTAAACATCCTCTATAAAATACAAGTAAACTAAATTCAATAGCACATTAAAGGCATCATACACTATGGCCAAGTGGGAATTATCCCTGGCATGCAAGGATGGTTCAACATATGTAAATCAAGCACTATGATGTACCACATTTACAGAATGAAAGATAAAAACCATGTGATCATCTCAGTAGATGCAGAAAAAGACAAAATTCAGCATTCATTTATGATAAAAATTCTCAACACAATAGGCATAGAAGGAGCTTTTCTCAACACAATAAAGCCTACCTGTGAAAAGACCACCGCTAACATTATAATCAGTGGGGAAAACTGAAAGCTTTTCTTCTAAGATGTGGTACAGGGCAAGGATACCCATGCTCACCACTTCTACTTGACACGGTATTGGAAATTCTAGCCAGAGCAATTATACAAGAAAAAGAAATAACAATAGCCAAGACATGGAAACAACCTACGTGTCCATCAACAGATGATGGGATAAAGAAGCTGTGATATATTTATACAATGAAATACTACTCAGCCATAAAAAAGAATAAAATAATGTCATTTGCAGCAACATGAATGGACATGGAGATCGTCATTCCAAGTGAACTAAGACAGAAAGAGAAAGAAATACACTATATGATATCGCTTATATGTGGAATCTTAAAAAAGAAAAAAGGAGACACTAATGAACTCATCTACAAAACAGAAACAGACTCACAGAGTAAACAACCTCATGGTTACCAGAGAGAAAGGGGGTGGGAAAGGATAAATTTGGGAGTTTGAGGTTTGCAAATATTAACTACTACATATAAAATAGATTTAAAAAACTAAATTTCTTCTGTAGAGCACAGGGAACTATATTCAATATCTTGTAATAACCTTTAATGAAAAAGAATATGAAAATGAATCTATGTATGTATATGTATGACTGGGACATTATACTCTATGTCAGAAATTGACACATTGTAACTGACTATACTTCAATTAAAAAAAGAAACAGAAGAAATTTAAATCAGAAAGGGGGAGGTAAAATTAACTCTATTTTCAGATGACATTATCATACATATAGAAAACTCTGAAGGCTATTAGAGCTCAGAAAACTATTAGAACTAATAAGTAAGTTCAGTAAAGTCAAAGGATACAAAGATTAACATACAAAAATCAGTGGCATTTCTATACACAAACAGTGAACTATCCCTAAAAAAAATTAGGAAAACAATCCCTTTTATCATAGCAATGAAATAAAATAAAATAAAATAAAATAAAATAAAATAAAATAAAATAAAATAAAATAAAATAAAATAAAATAAAATAAAATAAAATACTTAAGGATAAACTTAACCCAAGAGGCAAAAGACTTATACAGTGGGAATTTTAAAACATTGATGAAGGAAATTAAAGAAGACACAGATTAATGGAAAGACATTCTGTGTTAATGAATTAGAAGAATCAATATTGTTAAAATGTCCACACTACCCAAGATGATCTATAGATTCAGTGCAACCTCTGTCAAAATCCTAATGGTATTCTTTATAGAAGTGGAAAAAAAATCCTAAAATTCATATGGAACCACAGAAGTCCTAGATTAGCCAAAGCAATCTTGAGAAAGAGGAACAAAGGTGGAGGCACACCTCCTGATTTCAAAATTTTATGAAGCTACAGTTATCAAAACAGTATGGTGCTATCATAGAAACAGACATAGAGACTAATGGAACAGAACAGACAGCACAGAAGTAAGCCCATGCATTTAAGGTCAACTCATCTTCAACAAGGGTGCCAAGACACACAAGGGGGAAAGCACAGTCTCTTCAACAAATGGTGCTGAGAAAACTGGAGACCCACTTGTAGAAGGTGAGCGTGGACCCTTACCTCACACCGTATACAAAAATCCCTTCAAAATGGGTTAAAGACTCAAACATAAGACCTGAAACTACAAAACTACTAGAAGAAAACATAGAAAAAAGCTTCATGACATTGGTCTTGGCAATGATTTTTTGGTTAGAATCCCCAAAACACGGGCAACAAGAGCAAAAATAAACAAGTTGGACTGTATCGAGCTAAAACCCTTCTGCACAGGAAAGGAAACAATCAACAGCGTGAAAGGGCAACCTATGGACGGGAGAAAATATTTGCAAACTATGTATCTGATAAGAGGTTAATCTCCAAAATAGATAAGGAATTCATACAACTCAACAGCAAAACACAAACACCAGATCGAGAATGAGCAAAGGACCTGAAGAGACATTTCTCAAAAGCAGACAGGCAAGTGGCCAACAGGTGTATGAAGAGGTGTCACCGAACCTGATTGTTGATTGAAACAGTTGATTGTTTTCAGCCTCACGAGTCATCAGGGAGATGCGGAGCAAAACCACAGTGAAATGTCACCCTGTACCTGTTAGGATGGCTATTATGAAAAAGGCAACAGATAACGAGTGTTGGGGAGGCTGTAGAGAAAAGGGTACTCTTGTGCACTGTTGGTAGGAACATAAATTGGTGTAGCCGCTATGGAAAATAGTATAGAGATTCCTCAAAAAATTAAAAATTGATCTGCCATATGATCATTTGATCTAGCAACCCCACTTCTGGGATTCATATCCAAAAAATGAAATCAAGATCTCACTGCAGCATTATTCACAGTAGCTAAGAGATGTGGCAACAAGCAAAATGTCCATTGAAAGATGAATGGATAAAGAAAATATGAATGGATAAAGAAAATGTCTGTCTGTATATCTGTCTGTCTATCTATCTATCTATCTGTCTGTCTATCTATCTATCTATCATCTACTTACTTACCTACCTAAGTATCTAGATCTAGATATAGAAACATAAGTCTTATTCACCCTTAAAAAAGAGAAAACCCCTGCAGCTTGTGACAACCTGGATGAACCTAGAGGACATTTTGATGAGTGAAATAAGCCAGACACAGAAGGACAAGTGCTGCGTGGTACCACTTATTGTGGAATCGAAAACAACCAGACTCATAGAAGCAGAGAGTAGACTGGTGGTTGCCAGGGGCGGGGGGGGGGGGGAGGGAGGGGAAACTGGAAGCCATTGGCTGACGACGCTCATCAAAGACATTCGTGAAGTTTCAGGTATGCAAGATGAGTTTGGGGAGCTCACTCATAGCATGGTGACTGTAGTTAATAACACCATCTGTTATATTTAAAATTCGCTAAGTAAGTAGGTAAGTGTTCTCACCATCAAAAAAAAAAAAAAAGAAGAAAAATGGTAACCACGTGAGGTGATGGAGACGTTAATTAGCTTGGTCACGGTGATCATTTCACAGAGTGTACCTGTATCAAACCAAGTTGAATACCTTAAATATATGCCGTTTTATGAGTCAGTTACACCTCAATGATGCTAAAAATGGTGCTAACAAACTAAAAATATTATAAATATACTTTGGAATCAGTTAGGTCCCTACACTCCTGGGAAAAGGACTTCTCTTGACTTGCCTTCTCCATTTTGTATTTTCAAAGGCTTTGTGTTAGTAAAATGCGCATGGGCTGGGGTTACTTGAACTCTGTCCCACTGATACAAAATACCTAATATGTGTGCCAAATCGCAGCCACGGTGCATATGTGTAACACCTTAAGTCAACCTGTTTCCCTGACAATCTCCATGTCAGTAGACGTACCATTCATTCTGCATTAAAAATAGCCCAGGAATGCTAGTTAGAGCCTCATTGTCGTGGGCATGAGTCCTTTTCTTAGCAACCATATGTACCTTGAGCTTGCCATCGGCTACGGCGCGTCATAAGTGCTGGGTGGCAGTTGGAGGGCAAGCACGGGTCCACAGCAGTGCTGGCGCTGGCTGGGGGCCCACAGGCGGACTGACGCTGCCATCAGCATCTCCGGAGGGAGAGCCGGCTGTGGGCGTCCTGGTTCGGCATAGTTGTCGACACTGAGCTCAGCCTGCAAAGAAGAAATCAGGGCAAAAAGAATTCAAGAAAAGTGAAAAATGCAGGCACCAGGGACATCGCCGGCATTCTTTTAGACCTACTGTGTGTGCACTAGAAAACATTCTAAATAGGAAATCTGCATGTAGATTTCAGGAAGTCCGCTGCCTTGCAGCACTGTTCCAGTCGGGCAGAGGCCCCTGAGAGTCAGGGTGGTGCTAAGAGGGTGCCTACAAGCCCAGGGGACACATCGGGTGACTGTTTTCTAGGGCACTCATGCTGTGTCCTCTTCTGAGCCGTCAGAGGTGACCCTTTTACTCCGGCTGAGGCTGCAGGCATTCTGGTCAAAATGTCATCTTTGGTAGTGTCTGCCCATTGGGGTTCTGGGGTTGATGGCTAATGACCAAGGCCAACTTGAGCTTTCTTCTCTGTCCAACACTTTCCGCTGTGGCCACTGTGGCCCGAGGAACCCAGGGCTCAGGGATGGCAGGCTGTGCCTGAGAGCCTTTTCCGAGTTGGATTTTAGCGGGTCGACCGGGGGGCCCCTGGAACGGCGGAATGAACAGTGATGCCAAGACAGCCTTCAGCTGCATTAGAACAGCTAATAGATGGACGAGGCAACCCCCTCAGTCACGATCAACGGGGCCCGCCCGGCGCATCCGTGTGCAGGGCTCAACTGCTGAGCGCCTCCTGGTCCGTGAAACAATCCAGCCACAGGGGGGGCCAGCAGGCGGACCTCAAAGCGTGAACAAGCAAAAGGAAAGAACGCCCTGGATTAGAATGGAAGTCTTCCCTGCAAAGGAGGGAAAAAAGCAGTAAGTTGGACCCTACAGCTGGCAGCCCCGCCCTCCATCTTCCTCCAGCAAGGGCAGCTGGGGGCACGGGCGTCGTTCGCCTGCAGAGACACACGAGGGTGTCAGCCCAGCTAAGCAGCAGGCGGCCTGGACCCAGGGCGCCTCACCCGGGTGCCCGCGGCAGTCCCGGCCAGCACGGGGGCCGGGAAACCAAGCCGACGGCAGCAGCACGCCAGCGAGTGAGACAAACGCTGGACTCCAGCCACAGACCCAGAGCGAAAAGAAGCGAGGACACGTTTAAGGGAGCGGGGTTTGAAGGGCCCGAGACTAGAGCGCAGGGAGCCGGCCTGCGAACGGCAGCAGCTCCTTCAGAGGAAGCAAAACAGTGCAGCAGTCGTAGGGCCCCTGTCAAAGGGCTTTTCTGGAACTGGGAAAATAACCGAGGTTGGAAACAGCAGAGTCGTGCCATCTCTGATCCAGTGGGTCGGTGGTGACGGACGTGACAAGGCGCTTCCCGTAAAACGTTCAACATCAGAGAGATCCTGCCAGAAGCCAAGTGCAGTGAACTGGCCCCGGGTCCCCCAGCCCGGCCCCGAACCCACACGTGTGCTCCATGGACGTCCGTGGAGTGAAAGACTGAAGGCGCCAGAAGGTCTGCAGCTTTCAGGTGAAGCAGGAGTGGAAGGTGGCGGGATGCGGGGTGTGGCGAAGGACGGTCCGCCCCGAGGGTCCGGCCACATGCCCCCCACATCCGCCTCCTGTCGAGGGTGCGCCCCGGGAGTCCTGGGTGGGGCGCTGCCCTCGTCTCAGTGACAGGCATTGATGTCAACCACCCTGGACAAACAGACTGAACCAGACGGAGGCCAAGGATGGGACAAGCCTCCAGAGAGCCCCGTGACAGTGCGGAAGGTGGGGACAGCGCTGCCCGAGGGCCAGAGAGCCCCCACGGAGCAGGGGGCCCTTCTTGAAAAGCAGGCTGAGCGAGCTTTTCCCCTTTAATTAGAATCTGTGTCCACAGAGGATGGAGGACGTTTACAGAATGCTTTGGGGTCCTCACTGGCAGAGTTACAAACAGTATTTACTTTTTAAATTCAAGCAAAGAATGCAAGGACACCGAGCCCCTGGAAGAGTGAAGGGAGGCAGAAGCAGAGTGGAGCCCAGGTCGTGAGGGTGGAAGCTGGTTGGGGACCCTGCCCTGAGCGCAGCGCCTGTGGAAGCAGGGAGGTGCCCAGAGATGCCAGGGCCCCATTCGGCTGACCCACCCTGTGCCTGACCCTGCCAAACCGTCCGGCCTCCTCCCCCACCACCTGGATGTGTCCCTGGCACGGACGGACTGGCCTGGCTTCATGGGACTCACCCCTTCTGCACAGACCTGGAACCCTCCCTGGTGCGGAGCACGCATTGTCCAGGGAACACCAACAGGGGGGCCTCGTGAGACGTCAGCAGGAAGGCAAGCTCGGCCAGGGGCGAGGGGCCCTGCAGAGGCAGCCTTGGGGCTGGGTCTGGTGGTCGGGCCAGCTCCCGCGGGGGAGCTTGGGTGCCTGAACCCAGTCCCCGGGGCAGGGTGGAGGCCTGGGAGGCAGGGAGCGCCTCCCCCAGGTCCAGAGGGAGGGGCCCGAGACACTTTCCATCCCTTCCTCTCTCTGCTGGTAACTGGGGAGTTGCTGGAAGACTGATCTTCTGCAGAGAGGTGTGCAACAGAGAGGAAGTACTGTCGCAGAGAACCTGCGCAGGGCGGTTATTTATGAAGGCATCACCAGCACACGGCTTCCCGCGCTGGTTGGGGGAGATGAGTTTTCTAATTACCGGTACTTAGAAACACCTTCATGCAAAGAGGTGAGTACACCTCCTGCTGAGAACAGATCAGCCTCTCCTCTTCCATAATTGGGGAGCTTTTCTTCGGCCAAAGCCTGAAATTACTTTTGGTTTCTTGGGGGCAGCATGGGACGGAGAGGCCCCGGGCTGGGATCCGGCCCCAGATCTCCCAGAAGCGCCTTCAGCATGCTGCCCTCCGGTGTGACAAGGGGCGTGACGTGGGCTGGGGGTCACCACGTCCTCTGCCCACACGAGAACCTCTGGTCCCACGGCTCCTGGACCCTGCTGTCGCCAAGGCCACCTGCCCCACCAGCTGCCGTGGGCACCCGGCCCCCGTCAGCCCGCTTCCCGCCCAGTCCTGCTTCTCTGGCCACCAGCCTCAGGTCCTTCTCCTGTGTCCAGAGCCACCTCCTGTGCACAGGCCCTGTCACTGCCCTGTCCGGAGCCTCCGCTGCCCCTGAGGTCCACGGCGAGAGACCCCCACCCCAGACCAGTGGGGCGAGACGCAGGCAGACGAGGACGAGCCGTGAGCTGGAGAAGAGCAGGCTGCCTCTCACCCTTGGACGGCGTCTTTCCTGCTTTGGGGGGAAGAGGGATGTACTTATGGATCGATGAGCATCCATGATTGAAACACAGTCACTTCTTGTCCCAAGGCCCTATGTCGGCTTTCTGAACTAAGTGTGTAATGACAGCCGCAGTCGCTGGACTTGAACCTGGGGCCACGGGCTCAGCACGGGAACCTGGGCTCTGCAGCCGCGCCCAGCGCCAGCTGCGCACAGCCGCGGCGGGGACCTGCGCGGCCCCACCGACCTGGGTCTCCGCTCCTTCACCCGTGAGGCAGGGTGAGGGTGGCACCAGCCTCCTTGGGAGGAAGAGACGCGTCCGCGTCTGTGAGCCGCCTGGCACATGTGTTTGCCACGTACAGGCATGCACACACACGCGTGTGCAGATGTGCTCGTGGGGCCCGTGGGAGAGGGGTGCCCTCGCCAGGGAGCCGCTGCTTTGCCTGGGAGCCAGTCCTGCAGCATCTGAGGGGGCGAAGGGGGGAGATGGAGAGCAGGGTGTCCTCGAGCCCCGGTGGCCCGGGCTCCAGCGTCTGCCCTTCCTCTGCCTCCTCCCGCCCTGGGGCTCACACACAGCTTGGTGGCTCCAGATAAAAGCTTAAGGCTTGAGCGCTGATGCTGCGCGGCGTTAAGCCACGCCCCCTTTGGCGATGAAAACCGTTTCCTCAGCATTTTCAGAAATGCCTTCCGGGTCTCGGCTGACATTTCTACTCTCCAGGAGCTACGTTTGATGACCCTGTGCACTGACGGCTCCCTTGGCCACAGCGCCCAGTTGTGTGCAGTTAAAACACGTCTTTTCTCTGGTTCTGGTCCATAAACTCATGAGGTTTACGTGGAAACATGACCTGCTCTCTTAGCGAGCCTGCCCCCTTGGGGGGCCCCAGGGTACAAGGTCCCGTCAGTGCTCAGCTCCTGCTGGGCAGGTGACATGGCCCAGGGCGAGCACTGGGGAAACGGGGCGCCCGCTCCATCCTGCGCCCCAGGAGGAGATACGGGGCTTAGAGCCCAGTGGCTCCCAGGCTGGATTTCAAGCCTCCCTCTCTGGCTTTGTGAGCCCTGTTGCAGGATTTCCCGGGGTGACACTGGCTCTGCAGCATCGACTGAGCACTGACTATGCGCCCAGCGAGCGGGGAGGGGCAGGCAGCGCTTCAGGCTGGCCGGCGGCTTGCTTGGGAAGCGGCGGGCTTGCTCAGCGCTGGGCTCCGGCGGCAGCAGCATGTGCGGGTGTCGGATCTGCATCTATGTAAGGGCGCCGCCGCTTCTCAGCTCCAGCTTGTTGCCGCCAAGCCCGCGGCCGCCCCGTCTCGGGGCTCACAGGGCAAGACCTCCTCCCGGAGCCCCACGTCTTGGTGCTGCTACTTCTGACTCAAGGCCAGTTCACGGAGAAGCTTCGGTGCACCCACCCCACCTCCACCGATGAAGCACTTGCTCCAGACCCTTTCTGACACCCTGCGCTGGGACAGGCATCCGTCAGTTTCTAAAGATCCAGAATGTCCCAGACTCGGCTTCTCCTCACGAGGGACTCACTGCTTCCTGCTGGAATCGGACAAACACTAATCACCCCAATCTGATGAGATAAGAACACAGATGGCTTAGAGCTAGTTTTAGGGTTAGGTGTAATTAAGGCAGCAGATGGGGAAATTCAAGTGAAAATTCAGGAAAATTTTAATTGAAAGATTATGTATTTCCACCCTAAGACCTTTGAAAGATGAGCTCAAATTTTACACCCCTGCCCCCTCCCAACAAACACACAATCCTGAATCTAGTCTGCTCTGAGCTGTGCAGACGTCCTCCAGCCCCTCCCAGCCTGAAGATCTGGGCCCTGTCCCTCTTCGTGGCCCTCCTCCCTGTCAGCAGCCGCTGCCGAGGGACACTCACATCCCTCTTAGGGTGGGCAGTGAGGGTGGGCCGCGAGGGAAGAGAAGGCTAACTGGAGGGCGCCCGGTGCAGCAGACGCAGGGCCCTGGTCTATCCAGCCCTCCTCCCTCGGGGTCCCGGGTGGCCACAGATGTCCCGGGTGCTCAGGCTGTGTACCCCCTAGATGTGCTGGCCATCCCTCTCTGCCACATCTTGGAGATCTGCCCCAGCCACTGCCAGGAAGCTCTCCTTACCCTGGGGGGGGGATGGTCCCTGAGGTCCTTGTCCTGGGGATGTCCCTGTGGCTCTGGCAACACCATACTGATGGGCCAGGGGACAGGGGAGCAGTCAGGGGCTGCCTTGCCTGGGGCAGTGGTCCTCCAGGCCCAGCTTACTGGAGAGGGCTAGTGAAATTGCCCCTTTGGAGTTTAGTTTCTGTCCTGTGGCCCTCTTTCAGAGGACAGGGACATGAGCTCACAGAAAATCCACTCCTCTCTGGGTCCTTGCATTTGGACCAGTCTGTGCTCCTCAGATCTGCCCTTCACAAGGCTCCTTGGTCCCTCCTCCAGGCCACTGCCCATCTGCCCTCAGGAACTCTGCATGCTTAGGCCTGGACAGCGCATGCAAAAAGGCACATTGTGGTCAATTGATTAATCAGTGAATCAATTAATTAACCTATCATCCAACTGTCCATCCATCCATCCATTCATCCATCCATCCATCCATGCATCCACTCACCCAAACTTTTCTTCAGCAAAGTTTGGATTTATACCCTCAAGAAAGTGGTAAGATGATCCACCATGACCACCTTCAGACACAGCTGGCAGGACGTTTAGGATCAAGGGCAGCCATGGGGACGGGAGCCGCCTTGTATTAGACCCTATGGGCTCCATGGTACTGACACAGTAAATTCTTTTTCATGTATTAATTATTGGTTTGTCAAGATTTGAACACGGGTCAGCGCTCTCCCTGCCCCACCACCTCCTGGAGAAGAAGTCTGAGTCAGAATACACCGTTTAACAATGGGTCTGAGGAGGGGCAGCGGATCCCGTAAAGGTAGCGTTTGCTCTCCCAGTACTCTGGCGCTGCTGGTTCCACCACGGTTTTGTTGGCAGTGACGCTGAGATGTCCCTGAGCTTTTGAGGGCCCTTCCTGGTGGTTACAGACACTTCCGGGAAGCTCATTAGGCAAGATTCGGGGGACCCTCCCTTAGAGAAGTAGGGTCCCCTACAAAGCACAAGTCCTGGTGGGAGGTGCAAGGCCGTCCAGCTCTACTTTGATGTGTCTTTGTATCATTTGTGTTACTAATTGTAACAAATCAATACAAACTGTGTATTGTGTAACAAATCATCACAAATGCAGTAGCCTGGAACAACAGACACGTGGTTCTGTGGGCAGGATCTGGGCGCAGCTCAGCTGGACCCTCTTCTCGGGGGCCCCCACAGGCTGCAGTCAAGGTGTTGGCCAGGGCTGGGGGCTCATCTGAAGGCTCAGCTGGGAATGATCCGCCTCCAGGCTCCCGAGGCTGTCGGCGGCATTTGGTTCCTTGTGAATGTTGGCGGAGGCCTCAGTTGCTCTCTGGCTGTTGGCTGGAGGCTGCCTGAGGCCCTGGCCGGGCGGGCACTCCACCCCTGCACCTTGGCTCTTGCTTCTTGGAAGCGTGAAAACAGAGAGAGTGCCGGCAAGCTGGACGTCACAGTCTTACGTGGGGCGATTCCAGATGTGACGGCTGTCACCTTTGTTGTGTCCTCTTGGTTAGGAGCAGGTCACGGGTCCCACTTTTGCTCAAGGGGAGGGGCCACCGAAGGACATGGATGCCAGGAGCTGGCAGTCAAGGGGGTCGTCTTGGGAGCCGCCGACCACATCGCTCATGTGCAAGGTTTCTTTCAATATTAACGACAGTAAACCTGTCTTGTTATGTTTATTGAAGTTGTTTTTCCTAGATGGCTGCTTGCCTTTTTATTTAATTTTCTTTCAAAGTAATACTGGTTTGGTCATGGAGCTGGGCTTTTAGTGTTTTCTGTGATGGTTTCCTTTTTTGGAGTTTGGGCACATGAAAGCTTTTCTGTCCCCTAGGTCAGGTGGCTACTCACCCACATGCCACACGTGTTTCAGGTCACCCTCTTCATCCATTTGGATTTATTTTGCTGTCTCTGGATCTACCTCCCTGTCGCCCCCAAGTAGTAAACCAGTTTTCCCAGCACCAAGTTTGAATAATCCATCCTTTCTCCCACCGATGTGAGTTGTCAGCCTGATAAAGAAGGAAGTTTTCTGCGTGTTCCAGGCGGTTAAGGTGGTGGGTATTAACTGTTGATGTCGGACCTGCCTCTAAAGGACCTGCAGGGCACTAGGAACGGGTTGGATGACCCTTTGACCCCTCCAGTGGGGCAGAGTGAGACTGGTGCCGGGGGAGGATGGGAGAGGCCAGCTTTCAGAGCTGCTGCTGTGGGCCTGGAGTTCTCTCTCGGCCAAGGAGTGAGGCATCGGAGGGCACCTCAGAGAGCTCGTGGGTGTCCCTGCAGGTCGGGGTCAACGTGGTCCCTCTTGAGGCACCTAGAGGGTGATGAACGGGCCGGGACAGGAGGAGAAGCTGGTGCTGAGCTGGGCCAGCCTGCACGGCAGTGTTAGTGGGATGGAGGATGTCTGTCTGCTGCTCCCAGGAGCCTGGACCGTGTGGCTCTGTTACCCTTAGGGCCTTTCCAAAAGCCCCCCTTGGTGGGCAAAAATCCCAGCAGAGGAAAGCTGGAAGTTCTATGGGAATTTGGGGACCTACGTAACAGGGAGAGACTGAAAAGAGACGCCAAATAGCTGGTCTTGGACCAGGTAACAGGCTAAGACCAGCGGGGCCGGTTTCCTTGGCCGGGGGCTCCCCGTCACGGGGCTTAACCCCCCAGCTCGGGAGGCCGGACGCCCTCAGTCGAGGTGTGGGCAGGAGCGCGCTCCCTCTGGAGGCTCCCAGGGGTCCAGGTGCTGCTCGGCCGGAGGCCGCGGCGCTCTGGTCTCTGTCCCCATCTTCACGTGGCCTTTTCCTCTTCTCACTGTGTCTGCTCTTCTGTCTCTTCTAAAGGGTCTGCGTTTGGGTTTAGGGCTTACCTGTGCAGTCCCGCCCGATTTCACCTCGAGATCCTTAGTTACCTCCGCAAATGCTCTTTTTGCAAATAAAGTCACATTCATGGGTTCTGGGGGCTAGAACTTGGACACGTCACTTTGAGGCCACCATTCAATCCATTACCCCAACTTACGAGGAAGCCATTCGAAGATTTCCCTGCCCGCCTCACCTTCTCCCCCCGCACCCTCGCCAGAGGGTGAGAAAGTCAAGGTGGCAAATTGGAGGAGGAGGAGGAGGAGGCAGAGAGAGAGGCCCCAGCGCGGGCTCCCTGGCCACCGCCTGGCCTCAGTGCCGCAGACGTGACCGTGGGGGCGGATGCCGGCATTTAACACCTGGCACCGTCGACTGCCTTCCACATCACTTCTGACCATCCGTCCTGCCCTGAATGTTGGTTTCTTAGCCAACCTTGCTTGTTTATTTTTTTCGAATAAAATTTGGAATTATTTTGTCAAGTTCTCCCCCAAAGTTGGATGGGAATTTTTATTGGAATGGCACCAAACACATCCATTAACTCCGGGGGAAAGGTGTCTTCTCAGCATCGCACCCTCCTCCGCAGAAACCCGCGAGTCTTCATTTATTCAAGTGTCCTCCACGGGCCTGGGTGAGGTCCGCCAGGATCGCTCGGTCCGCGTCATTTCTGCTAGATTCGCTCCAACGCATTTGCTGTTTTTCAGCAGTAGAAACTTGTTTTAATTTTTCCAGCTGATAGTTGCTAACATATAGGAATGCTCATGATTTTCATGTTTTTTTTCAGTTTCTTAATTGGCGTACTTACTGGTTTTGAGAATTTCTCAACTTACTCTTTGGCGGTTTTTTTTTTTTTTTTAATTTGATAATGAGCCCGCCTGGCTCTCGCAGACAGTGATCCCGGGTTTATTTCCAGCAGACTCTTTGCCTCTTCACTGAAGCAGAGAACACTCTGTAAAGACTTATTGTCAACATGGGTGTGCTGTGAAGCCGTGTCTGCAATAAATATTTAGACTTCAGCCCTGGGTAGCTGGTTTCAGTGCTTCCCAGCGGAACTTTTATTCAGTGACGTTCCTTCTCTATTTATAAATTTTGATTGCACTTGGAGCAGGACTGCTTATGTCTCTGGAAAAGTCTTTTAGGAAGGGTTGCTGGGTGTAGTCTCGGAGAATCTCGTGTATCTGAGAATCCTTTCTGTTGCAGGAACGGCCCCTGCAGGATTCCTCCTTTGGGGCTTCAGGCACCGGTGACTCCATGGTCCTGTCCTCATGTCCACCCTGACTGTCTTGACCACAGAGGCTCCTTTCTGTTCTTTGCGTCTTTGGCTTTGCAGTTCTCTTACCAGAAACCTTTTCCCCTCGAGCGTTCTCAGCCCGTCTGCACTGGCTTCCTCCCCATCCACGCGTGTCTGTCTTTTTGTCTGTTACTGTCCTGTCCCTTGGGGGCCGGTATCAGTGGGTGACGCGAGGCTCCCTGCATCTGACCCTGCACCAAGCTGCTCCTGCAGAGACTGGCTGGCTGCGGGTCAGCCCCTCTTCTCTCCCCCCACACGGTCGTGCCTCAGCCCTCCTGGCAGAACCCCCCGGGGGGATGACATGCGTTTCTGTGCGCCGCTGGCCTCCCCAGCTTGCAGGTTACGTCCGCTGACTCTGCGAGCTGGACACCTGTCCTTGCGATGCCATTGATCTGAAAGTCACCAAGGGAAGGGCTGGGGCTTGTTTCTAACGGATTTTATTCTTTTGAGCATGTTCAGGTTTACAGAAAATTCCTACAGAAAGGACAAGGCTTGTCTGATGCCCCCGCCCTCTCCTCAGTTTCATCATTAATCATATGCATTCACTTCGTGCAGCACATTGTCACCACTGATGGACCAGTATTGACAGATTACTGTTAACTAAAATCCCTTGTTTCCTTTGGGATTCACTTTTGTGCGGAAAGTTCTGTGGTTCTGATGGAGGCAGGTTGTTGGACATTGACTATTGCAACATCACGCAGAGCAGTTTCCTCTTCCTGAAAAACAGCCTCCACCAGCGGCTCACCCTCTCCCCCTGCCCTGAACCCCAGGGACCACCGATCGTTTTCCTTCCCTGTAGGTTTGCCATGTTTGTTTTCTAAGATGGGAAGATGGACTGAATGTATGTGATGGAGGGAGACAGCCCTGAGAGAAGAGAGCGTGGAGATGCCAGGGGAGCGAGGACATGCCTGGAGGAGCGAGGACCTGGGAAGCCAGGAGGGGGCAGGCATGAAGGGAGGGGAGGAGGAGCCTGCAGCGGAAGGGAGACACCCGCTGTCCCAGAGACAGGAGGCTGCGGGAAGGCCGGGGGCCTCCGGGCAGGTGTGGGGCATGGAGTTGTCTCGGGGGTAGGGGAGGGGGGGCGGGAGCTGACGATGAACATGCAGACGCCTGGCTGGGCAGCAAGGGGCGCACACTGAGGCTGGAAACCAAGGTCTGCAAGTGACTGAACCCACTGAAATACAGGGCCAGGCTGTCAAGGCTTCCGAGACAGAAGGACAAGGACCAGGGGGTCACGGACGCTGGTGGCCGAGGGGGAAATGAGGCCTGTAAGGGGCTGACAGAGAACGAGAAGGACCTGCCTGGGATCGTGGCTTCTCCTTCCGAAGTATCCAATGTCACCGATCCCCGTCGCACCAGCACGACACAGGAGAATCAGGTGCCACTTCCACTCTGGGGAAAGTGCGATTTGCTTCTACGCTTCCTCAGCTGGAGATTTCAAAGAAGCAGAAGGAACGTGGCTGACTCCTTTCCAAGCTCTTTTGCCCCTGAGATGTGTGCACAGAACAAACGTCTCTCTGCAAAACATCTCTTTCCAAAGAATTCTTTCAATTGTTCTTTTTTTTTTTTGGTAACATTTTGTGTTTTCATAAAAGCCATATTCTACCCATGTTGTTCTGTAGCACTCTTTCAGAGCCAGATCTAGTTTTTTAAAAAGCATTTGGCACTTGGAAGCGCCACATGTGGCTTGCTGAAAGCAGCGGTACGTGGGGACGCAAAGCTGCCGGCGCCTGCTGGGTCCGAGCCGCGCCCGGCCTCGGCTGCTGCCCAGTACAGACTCGCGGCCCCACGGGCTGCGGCTCTCTGAGCTCCTGAGCTGCTCACCAACAGAAAGAGCCAGGGGAGAGGGGCACCCCCTAGACACGCCCGAGGTAAGAGCAGCTGCTCAGGGCAGGCCAGTGGGCCTGGGCGGGATTCCCTGAGCGCAGCCAGACCACACCCACCAGCCACGCCTGCTTCCTCCCCCATGAGGTGGCCCCAAGGCCGTGAGCCTTGGCGGCCTGACCCTCCATGTGGCTAAGCCCTCCGACATCTGTGGTCTCTCTCAGTCCCAGCAACGGTCCTGGGAGGGGACAGTGTGATTGCCGCCGTCTACAGATGAGCAGACTGGGGTTCCTGGAGCACAGGTGGAGGTGAGGGCTGCACCGAGGTTTCCTCCCAGAGCCCGTGCCTGCTCAGCCACACCGGCCGCCACCGCCGCCGTAAGGAAACCGGTGGCCATCTGCGTGGTTAACGCCCGGCCCGGGTATGCCCTGGACAGATGCATCGCCCAGGATTTCGGGTCAAGGTCACTTACAGTTGTGTCCATGGGCTGGGCAGGCAGCTTATGATATTCTTGTTGGAAGCCTGGGTCTGAATAGGAGGAGTCTGACCTCCTAGGGAAGCACCACTGGAGTTGTGACCATAGTGAAAAATTAACCATCAGGACTGTATTTAAACGGAACTCAGTTGATTATCAGCTTCCCACCAGTACACAGTGCTTCTGAGAGCCAGCCAATCAGTGACAGCCTTGCTGTTACGAGAGCCAGCCCTTGAACCGTCTCACTGCGAGAGGCCACAGTGGCTGTCATCCTGTCCCTTACCCAGCGTGGGATGGGCTTTTCACTGGGGAGAGGCTGCCCGCTGTCTCTTGCTTCATTCAGGTGTTTATTCTGATCCCGAGGGGCCCGTCTGCTGGCTGTGCCGTGCCAAGGCCCCACTACAAGAAGCCTCCCCACCAGGCTGTGGGTCAGGCTGTGCTGTGGGTCCTGGCTCTCCGGTGGGGACCGAGGCCTGTGGCCAGAGTGAAGGGTGTGCCCGCCTGAAGGCTGAGGGCAGAGGGCAGAGGGAGGCCAGCTCTGACCGACGTGGACAGTAGAGGGCACAGTGCCGGCCGGCCGTGCCCCTTCCCCCAATGGCTGAAGCTGCAGGGAGGGCACCAGTTTCCTGGCACCCATGACTTCCTGAGGGGGCAGGGGTCGATTTGTCTGGGCACCTGCTGTACAGAGATGCCCACCAGGTCAGGGTCTCTAATTCTATCACGTGCGGCCAAAGCAGACAGCACGGGTGGTGGGGACACTCCCCAGAAGCCAAGGCAGCTAATAGCCCCTCCGTCCCCTACACACGGCGTGCTGGTGCTCACAGTTTGTGAAGTGTCTCGCACAGTTGTTTGCTGCAGCAGCTCCGACGGTCCGGAGAGCTCAGCACGGTAGACAGCCGGGACGGTAACCCAGGGGGCGCTGGGCCGAATGTCGGGGCTGTGACCACAGAGTAGCGTTGTTTGGTCTGGAAGCCACAGAGGCTGACCTGAGTCTTGCTGGGACCGAGGTCCAGGAAGCTGCCTGGCCTCCAGCACCCCAGCAGAGTCCCCGTGGAGCTGCCCCACTCTCAGATTCTTGGGTGCCCCCTGGACCGACCTCCGTACCAGAGCCCTCGGCATGGCTGCCGCATCTCCCACATCTGTCGTCTTGACCACCGACCTGCAGCCTCATCCCTCTACCCTCAGCCATCTGCTCCCAGCACCCTCTTCCCGCAGGACCGTCCTCCACCCCACAGGGGCACCACCACCTGTCCCACCAACATCCCAAATCCGGGCTAGGGCCCGCCAGGCGTGAGTGCAGGCCCCCGCGGCTGGCCATCGGCTGTGCACACATCCAGTGTGGTTGAGGCCACGGCCACAACGGCCCCGCGGGGACCTGGGAGGGAGGCAGGGCATTCACTCGTGTTCTGTGTGACAGGGGAGGGAGGTAAGGACTGGAGAACAGCCGGGGTGTCCGAAGGCTGAGCAGGAAGGTGGCGGAGCCGGGCAGACCCAGCTCCTCCGACCCGGCTCCCCCAGCTTCCCGGGGATGGGCCCGTGTGGGATAAACGCACAGGATGCAAGGGCTTTCGGGAGCGGCTCCTGCAGAGCCAGGCTGCGCGGCCCAGTGCAGGGCTCCGCTCCGCACGCACGTCGCCGGCTGCTGATGGTCCTTCCAAAAAGACGAACATTTAAGGGCAAGTTACTTAAGTTTACTGAACCAGGCGGTCATTAGTGCACGTCAGGCCGAGCTGGGTTCAGGGTGTGTTCATGGGACACCAGTGGTCCACGAGGCCCCACGCTGCGTTCTGAGAACCACCTGGGAAGTTTGCAGAGCGGTTTAGAGCAAGGTTTGAAGAAACAGAAATAAACTCTTGGGTGTGGCGGACGCCGTGCTCACTTGCGTGTTCCTGGAAGCTGTGTCCACCTTGAAGGAGCACGAACTGCACGGAGGCCGGCCCGAGGGCGCTCTGAGGGTTGGGGCCCGGTGGCTGCACCACGGGGGCAGAAGGGCGGTTGGTCCTGCTGACCACGCGGCAGGGTGTGGGGACCCAGGAGGGGCGGCCCCCTAGGCCCTGACTGAGCAGAAGACGGAAGGAGGAACTGGAGCCCTGACTCCAGGGAAACGACGGGGGGGGGGTGGTCCTTCTGTCTCTTCCGTGTCTGGGGGGCGACGCGCCGGCGAGGTGAGTGGCTGATGTGGGGGATGCGAACGTTGCCGCCCCTGCCGGCCCCGATGCGCCACGTCTGGGACTCCCAGCTTGGGGTTTACGTGGGAGGATCCTGAGTCTCTAGGTTGAGGGGACTTGGGACTCAGAGGACTGATGAGTGACGTGGCGTGCTGTCTTGGTCTTTACGTCTACAGCACTGACACAGCCGCTTGGAATTCGGTGGGAATTGGTGCGAATAAAATGGGGACAAGCAGTGTTTGGGACCAGAGCCCCGCAGCCCCGCTGGAGGCTCTGGGAGCAGATGCAATGGCAAGTGTCAGGGAGATGGCCCGGACCTAGCTGTGCTGCTGGTCACGGCCACGGGGCCTCTGCTTCCCCGTCTGAAGCACGAGGTTGCTGGGGTCAAGACACGCAGGGTCTGTCCCAGCTGCAAAATTCTCTCATGAGTCTTTGGCAAAACAGGACCGTGGACCGGCAGGAGCTGGCCGGAAGCCAACGTCAGGATGAAGATGATCCTGGAATGGCTTCGGACCGGGTTTCATAAAAGGCATGGAGGCAGGTGAGGCCAGCATCTCTCCCGAGCGCTCCAGGCTGGGGCCGGGGGAGGGGCTGGTGGCTGCGCTCTTCCCTGAGGTCCAGCGTGGTCACAGCCGCCTGCTTCTCCTTCGCCGCCTCCTCGGGGTCCAGCCCCTGGCTTGTGAGCGTTGGTGCTGGACTGGCGAGGAGCCGGGTACAGCCCTGCGGGGATGAAGGGAGAATGACAGGCGCTGGGTACCAGCCAGGAAACTGGCCTTTTCAGCTTCATCTTAATTTGCCAGAAAGCGCTCCCCTCCTCACCCCAAGCATTTCGCTAAGATGCTGAAAACCTGATGCCCTCATGTAGTGGATTGCAATTATTCTAAATTAGGCAAACAAGCACATTTCAGAGTTTCTCCCCATCTGTCTAACTTGAAGGCTCTGCTGTTTGTAATGAGTCATTTCTTCAGCACAGAAGCCTGGACTGAGAGGAATCTTCACGTTTAATCTTTGCTCTTCCATCATCTGCAGGCTGAGAGCAGGGGCAGGGCGTTGGCTTGGAGGGTGGGTGCTGGCTGAGTGTGACCAGGGTGCCCGGGTCAGAGGGCTGTGCTGTGTCTCCAAGGAGCTCTGCCCAGAGACTCCTCGTGGGCGGGTTCTGGGTAAGTCACGTGGTGAGGGAGGAAGAGGAAGCAGCTGGGTATAAGGCCTGCTGTCACCGCTTCCAATGTCTTCATGTCACAGGTTTCAAGGACGTTCACAAGGGACACGGCAGCTCACGCACGTCCGTCGGCCCAAAGGACAACTCGGTGAGGTGCCTGCTCGTCCCCCGTAGGAGTCCGGGGTGCAGCACTTGCTCTGGTCAATGCCAGGTGGAGTTGGGAGGACCCTCAGGGGGCCCTGGACCCATGACCAGGTGGACCCATGAGGCCAACAGGAGCCGCCACTTCTTGCCTGTTTTCTTCCTGAGGAGGTGGCTGCCCACCCTTTTAGTCTGCAGTGTAGAAACAGCTTTCCTGGGGTCCGCACGACTCACTTTACCCAGAAAGGGGAAGAAACCGGGGGGGGGGTCCTGCCAGGGGACACCTGGAGTTGGGCCACCTGCCCTTTCCTGTGACTGACTCCATAGAAGCTGAGTTCAAAGTACACACGAGATTCACTCCAATCAGCGTCTCTTGGCAGCACCGTGATTTCCCATGGTGCCTTGGGGCACAGGTCAGGGGGCCAGGGCAGCTTTGGGAAGGGGGAAAGGCAGACCCTGACCCCAGTGGTCCTTCTCCCTCTGCGTGGGATGGACATCGCCCCAGAACTCAAGCCCCTGGGAGCAGGGGTGCATTCTGCTGTAGCCCTGGGCTGGAGCAGAGCCTGGGTGACCAGTGAATGCATCCAGGGGGTCTCTGAAGTCTGCCCTGTTCCACCCCCGGCAGGAGTAGTCCCAGCAGGTTGTGTGGCAGCAGGATGCAGCGGGGGGCAGAGGCCATCCCCTGAAGAGAGGAGGGGCGGGAGCCCACCGTGGGAGGATGGTGGTGTCTGGGTGGGTGGACGGCCAGGCTGAGCCACAAGAGCTGTGTAGGGGGCACCAGGTGGGGGAAGGGACAAGAGCCCCCTGTCCAGTGGGATGACAGGAGCAGGGCTGGAGTCCTGGGCAGTTGGGTGCCAAGATGGGCCCCCACCTCAGACGTCCCTGTGTCTCACTGGCACCCATGCAGGAATCCTGGGATGAGAGCTGGGCTGTCGGTCAGCCAGCCGTGGCCTTGAGGTGCTGGACGTGAACATCAGTGAGGGTTCTCCAGGGAGGCAGTACCATGGTTATCACACACGTATACACACACACTACACACACACACGTGGTATTTATTACAAGGAATTGGCTCGTGTGACTGTGGAGGGCAGGTCCTCGCATCAGCAGTCTGCACACTGAATGCCCTGCAGAGACAAGATTGCAAGTTCCAGTCCCAAGGCTGGAGGCGCAAGACCCAGACAAGCTGATGTTTCACTTGGAGTTCACAGGCAGGGACACCTGATGTCCCAGCCAGAAGGCAGTCAGGCAGGAGGAACTCCTTATTTGGGAATTTTTGTTCTATTCGGGCCTTCAACTGATTGGACGAGGCCCATCACATTGTGGAGAGCAATCTGCTTCACTCGGTCTACTGATTTAAATGTCAGTCTCACCCTAAACCCTCACAGAAATGCCCCAGGTCATGTACATGAACTCTCTGGGTGTCTGTGGCCTGGCTGACCCTTACACCTTCATGCCCCCACCCCTCTGGTTCCCTGGCTGTACCCCAGTCTGGGCTGGGTGGGGGGAGGTCAGGGGTGGCAGACTCACGGCACATCATGCTGGAAAGGCCTCAAGTGTCCACAGACCTGTCCCAGAGAGGCCCGTGTCCTGCCTGTGTCCACAGGATCAGAGACCGGAGAGCTGGCCCTGCCCGAGGGGCTGCTGACTTCACTACATCCCACGGTCTGCATGGTCCCACATGTTGGCTTTCTTTGCCAAAAGAAAAAAATTCTCTTAAGATGCAAGAGCTTTAAAACCCTTGAGCCATCAGCCTTGGGACTTAAAACTTCTCTGTGTCTCAAAACCTCAGGCTTCTTGCCAGGCAAGGCTCTGCAAGTCCTCAGAGTGGCGAGCGAATCCGATTTGCCCAGAAAATTCAGTAGAGCCTGACCTCAGCCCGGGCGATTCCGTGTTCTCCCGGAACTTCGTCCCTCCATCCGACTTAGGAAGCGGTTCCTGCAAGGTGCTGACACGCAGCATCCGGAGGGGTGATGGTGCGAAAACAAGGTTTGCCAGGTGGTGAATCGTTCGGGAGCAGCCTTGCACGCGGGGAAGCCTCACAAGCAGGTCTGGTCTTCGCCGGTGTGGTGAACGCCCCCTCACGGAAACACGGATTCAACACACACGTGCACGCGCTCGCGGCAGACGCGGTGGCTCCATCTCAGACGGTGTCTAAGCTGTATTTTAAATATTTACCCTTATCGTGCAAACAATAGGATGAGTGTAACAGGAGACAAACTGGCCTTCTGTCTTACACTTTTTTAAACAAAGATGTTATTGTCGAAAAGCTGCTGTGCGAAGCAGCCCCAATTCCGGTGGTCCCAGTGATGCGGACCCAGATGCAGCCACAGGCGGGGAAGGTGCCTCTGAGCGCAAAGAGCAGCCGCGAAGCCCGAGCACCTGGCCCCTGAGTCCGGAAAAGCGGGCATGCCGAGGGTGGGGCTTGCCGGCCCTGTGGGAAAGTGGAATTTCTACCTTAGCACGTGTGCTGTCCTATTTTATTTTTTCAAACCTGGAAACGTCCAATTCTCCTCCTGCTTCTTGAGACACAGCGGGAAGACACGCGTCTGTTTATACGGAAGGCAGCTGCGCAGGAGGGACCCCAGGCAGCCCAGTGGATGATCCTGGGGCCAGGCCCTTGGTGTGCGCTTTCTACCTCGTGCCGATTTCTGCGGTGTAAATACTGCTCCAGGGCTGCTTTTCAGCAGACAAGGTGAGGTCCTCACCTTGGACGTGCGGAGAGGTGACATACAAGCTGTTCCTGCCGGTGGCTCTGGAACAGAAGTCCTGGCTTCTCCCGGGTGCAGCCTGCCTCCCGTTGTCAGCGATCTGAGCCGGCTTGTGTGTGTGACACAGAGAGGCAGAGGGCAGGACACGGAGGCCGCGGCGGGAGCGGAGGGGGCTTGGTGTTCACGACTCACCTGCACCGTGGATGCCGGTCCTAGGGCTCTGCTAGTCCACGTGGACCTGCTTACATGGGCTTGGGAGCACATCGTGACCATCATTTCCCAGGGGATACCTTCCGGGGGCTTGGCCCCAGACCCCTTAGGTCGGGCATGGGAAGAGACGCCCGTGTTCTATTTATCAGTCCAAGAGGAGACCCCCCGGCTCGCCAGCCTCTCCCTGGACTTCTACCAGCCGAAGAACACTGGGGACTGTCGACAGCCCCGAAAGCTGGGAGAGAGGCTCACACCCGAGTCTCTGGAAGGTACTGGCCCTGATGACATCTTGCTCTTGTGCTCCGGACTCCAGGACAGGGAGACAATAATCCTGTTGTTCTCAGCCCCACCCCCCACGTGCAGTCCTCTGCTACGACAGCCCCAGGAGGTCCATAAAGGCTCCCACACGAACTGCCCCGGGCGGGCTCTTGACCTCGGGCATCCATTTCTGGCCCCGCAAAGTGGGGTAGGGACTCCTGGGGATGTCCCGATGGTGACGAGCTATGACATTTGCACAAGCCCGGGTGCGGCGTGTGGCCCGGCCCGTGTGTCCCACGGGTGCACAGGTACATGTGTATCACGTGAGGCAGCCCCTGTAGGTCCCAGAGCCCAGGACCCCCAGGAGGGGCAGGAGACCCTGGCAGAGCCGGGCAGGCGGCTTGAAGGTGCAGGAGAGTTAAGCGGGGCAGAGGGACGAGGACACCCAAAAGAGAAGGCGGTTTTGGAAGGCTGCGGCGTGCTGGAAGGAGAGATGTCACCGTGTGGCACACGGAGGGGCAGCGCAGGGTCACGCGTGTAGTGCGATGTGCCGCACGACGCCCTGCGGGGCCTCAGGCCCGACGCCCACCGCACGCTCTGCCTTCGTAATTCCCACTTGCCACGGAGTGACAGGACCACGCTGGGCAATCTGGTCATTTTCTCCAAACTTCTAACCACGCGCCTTTATCAGCAGGTGCTGAACTGCCACTCCAGCTGCTGAACAGTAGCAATTAGCTCCATTAACATCGCGACAGCTGTAATTTTTGAGGAAATGAAAAACATTAATAACTGCTACCAAAAGCTAAAAAACAAAGCCAAACAGAAAACACAGCATCACCCCAAGGCTGAAATTACCAAGGCGGGAGAAGACGGTCCCAGACTTGAGAGGGGCCCGCAGACCCCTGGGGTGTGGGGCGGGGCCTCACCCCTCCTGAAGGGAGAGCCGGGGGTCAGGGTGACTCCTTCCAGGTCAGACTGCCCCAGGCACCGGAGGGTCCTAGAAAGGGAGCTGGACGGAAAAGAAGAGGAACTCCACAGAGCACGCTCCTAACGCACTGGGGATGGAGTCGGGTCTGGGGCAGAGTGTGAGCAATTCTGTCTGGTTGTCCGTCTTGTCTATGCCCCAGGCATGCTTGAGTGTGCACGCACACGTGTGCAACCCCACATACACGTGCACACACACCCTCAGGCGATCACCAGACACACACATCCACGTGATACGCATGCACACATACGTGCACACACGTGATGCACACACATCTCCTCACACACGTGTGCATGGTGCACACGTAGGTTGCTGCCCCAGACCCCGTCACTGAGCCCTGCCCTGGACCCTGCACTACAGTGGGGACACTTGGTGACACTCACACACACACAGACACAAGGTATTGAGGCGCACTCATCGCCAGGCCCCAGAGGAACTCACTCCGTCCTGCAACAGAAGGCCGCCGTGCCCAGGCTGCGCTGTCTGGGGGCTGCTCCCGTGGGGGCTGGAGACACGCAGCAGGGAAGGTCTGGTGGCCAAGGTGCTTCAGTAAAATAAGACAAATAAACTGATCCAATCATCCTCGAGGAGAGTGAGTGGTAGTGATTCTTGCAAAACAAAATATCATTTCCAAGCAGTCATTTAATTTAAAAAATGAAAGAAAAAGTTTTGTTAAAATAATTTTGATTTAACATGTCAATAATTCTTATAGGTTGCATTTGCCATGAATTTTAATAATTTTGAATTTTAGATCGTCTTTGAAAAGTACATGTGACTTTAATTTGTATATTTGATGAATATATTTGATAAAATGCATGCATGTGTGCATACGTCCATATATGCTTTAACAGGCACATGTGCACACAGGACAGGATGGGCACACACACACGCTCACAGGGGCTCACACGCCCCTGCACGGACACACGCCTGCCTTTGCAAGCCCTGCTGGCCGACTAGGGTGGGGAATGGGGAGTGGGTGAGACGGGCAGGCGCGGGGGTGGGAGGGCAGGGCCGGAAGCGGAGCCTGAGGGGGTGCAGAGATGGGGCTGGAGCTGGAGAGGGTGGGCTCCCGAGTGAGGGTGCCAAGCATCCTGGGTGTGGAATGGTTGGGAAGCGAGGGCGGGGGCCAGGGACTGTCACTGTGAAGTGGCAACAACCTCATTTCAGAGTTCTTGAGAGGAGATGTAGGTGCTGTGCGGGCGGGGGTGCGGCAGGACCAGCTCCTTCCCCATCGGTGACCATCTTCCTGCACCCGTGCCCCCTCCTGTAGAGCAGAGCCCACCTGGCCTCCTGGTGGTTTGTTTCCTTGGGTTTGTCCGTGGACACAGCACTCCGGGGTGACTCTCAGGGTCATCCCGGGTGCCTCCCTTGCATTCTGCTCCTTGGGGAGAGGCAGACGCTCTCCAGGAATTAAATTCACACTCCAGGCTTCGTTCGGAATCTCTCGATCGTGTTATTCAGAATAGCAATACCAAGTCGTGGCTAAATTAGCCCACCACTTCTAAATTAGCATTTTTCAGGGAAAAAAAGTTTGCCTCATGCCAACTTGCAGATTCCATAAGTTTCTCTTTAATCGTATACTAAATTTAAAGAGGATTTAATTAGCAAATCTTTTCTTTATTTACATTGTGTTTCTCTTCAAATGAGATTTGAAATGAATTCTATCTTTGTCCCAGGGCGCAGTGTTAAGTCTGATTTCGAGCGGTGGTAACAGGGAAACTGTTCTGTGTGGCCCTCTCTTCACAGGGCCGTGTGTGTGCAAAACTGTTTCTTCCCTAAGTAGAGTCGCAGAGGCCCCTCCGGCCTGGCAGCGGCTCTCGGGGCGCGGGACTTACCCGCACCCGCTTCCTCAGGCCCGCGCTCTGCCCCAGCTCCCCCCCAACATCTGCCCCGACAGGACTCTCCCTGGTTCCCCAAAGGGTGCTGGCTGCACAGCCGCCACCCTCTCCACGGTGCCCTTCCACTTCCCGCCCTCTCCCAGGCTGAGGGGGGGGCCTCTGTGTGGTCTCTGGGCCTCTGGGGGTACTTGTTGCCTGGCCAAGCAGCCATCACTCTGTGGTCCGTCTCACTCCTCGCCCCCCTTCCCTGTGAGGGCTCCTCCCAGGGGTCAGTGTGATTGGGCTGAGTTTGTTAGCAGCGCTGGGAGCCCCCGACCTCCCCTGGGGGTCTCCCACATCCCGAGCAGGAGGGATGAGTGCCGCGTGTGTGTGCCCATGGGTGCACGTGCACACGTGTGCAGACACACACGGGCGCACAGGGAGGCCTGCGGCGTGCGCAGGGCTCCAGTGCCAACTGCAGCTGGGTGGCGGGGCAGGTCAGCCGCTGCAGCTTCGGCCTCGCCCCCCGGGCTTTGGCAGAGCTGCGCCTCGGGCGGCGAACGTCCCTCTCCTCCTGTTCTGCGCCCTCTGGCTGGGGGCCATCCTGCTCTGGGCGGGCCCCCGGGGGGCGTGGAGTGGGGGCTTGTCCTGGACGCGGAGCCGGAGGCCACCTCATGGCTCTTGGACACGCTGTCCATTGATTCCCAGGCTTTTTCTCTCTGTTTCGTTGTGGATGTTCCTACTGCTGTGTTTCAAGTTCGCTGACCTTTCCCCTTGCAGCGTCTAATCTGCTGTTGGCCCCTGTCTGGAAAATTTTTTGTTAGACATTGTAATTTTTTTATCTCTAAAAATTCGCTGGTTATTTATTGAGGCTTTCTTCTTCATCTTCTATGTCTTTACTTAACGTGCTGGATGTTTCCTCTAACCTCTCCTTGGGGGCGGCTGCGATTAGGCCTGTTCATTTTAGTGGCGGTGCTGGGGACCGACCGAAGCCGGGCCCTGTGCACGCCAAGCCCGTGCTCCACCACGGAGCTGCGCCCGCCCCGCCTCTCCTCTAGCTTCCTGGTAGTTACAGCAGCTCCTTCACATCCCCATCTAGCACCCTCTGCTCTGTGTGTCCCTCTCTGTGCCAAGGGCGGGAGCCTGAGGCCGCGTGCCATTTGTTTCCTGTTTCAGAGTCACTGTCCTTTGTTGCCTGATGTCCAGCATCTTGAAAACGGTGGTTTCTTTAGTTTACCTGTTTTTTTAAGTTGCCTCAGGCCAGACGTGGGAGGCCTAGCTGCAATTTTCTGGAGTTTGGATTTATCCTGAGGGTCACGGAAGCCACAGAAGTGAGCGGCTCAGTCCCTCAGCCCGAGGCGGGGCTGCTGGCGGCACGGAGAGCACTTCCTTCCCCCTCACGGCAGACCTGTGGTTTCGGACGTCCCACCAGGGCGGGCGGTGTCACGGCTGGGGTCCTGGGGGGGGGGCCTTTAGCTGTGGAGCGGAGTGCAGACCTTGTGATGGGGAATCGGTGAGAATAATGTGAGGCTGGTGGCCGCTTTCTGGCTGCCCTCGACTTTACAAAGAGGAACTGATGGTGGGAACAGCTGTGAGGATTCAGCTTCAGGTGGGCCGCAGGGTGGCTCTACCTCAGGGCTGGGGGGGGGTCCGCCCCCATCTCCACAGAGGAGTGGCCTCCAGAGGGAGTCTCCCACGTCATTACTGCCGAGCAGCTGGTCGTAGACATGTCTCCTGGAACCAAAGTGACCGCCTTCCCCTTGCTCAGGGACGGCGGGGACCGTGCTGTGTGACGGCGCCTCTCCCCGTCCGCGGCCCCCGGCTCATTGCCCGCAGCACCCACGCCCGCTCATCTTTTCTCACTTATTTGCCTGTTAAGACGTAAGCCTGGCGCAGGACAGACGCTCAAATACACCCATTGAATGAAATAGTGTTGCTCAAAGTTAGGCTTTTATAGTCAGCTAAGATTTGGTCTTTGATCGCAGTGGGTTTTAGTAACACTTGTGTTTACTGTTGTTTGAATCTGCATTTTCTCCGACCCGCCGTGGGAGGACCGTGCCCTTGGGCGGGGAGGCCGCCTGCAGCTGAGGCCACCCTGGAGGAGCGGCGGTGGACGGTGATGTGCCCAGCCGCCCTGCCTTGGAGGGACGTCTGGGCAGCCCAGCTGGTGCCACCGCAGAGGCAGGGGAGTGTTCTGGACACCGAGGTGAAGGGGTGGGGCTACCAGGAGCCAGGACAGGGGTGTCAGACCGTGATTTGGGTGCGGGAGCTTCTGTGTGGTGGGGGGGGTGGGATGGATTTGGGAGAAGAGCTCCCACGAGATCCCCGCACAGGGAGATCCGATGTTGGGGAGGTGTCCAGGAAGACATGAGGGCGTTAGTCCTGGGAGGGCAATGGAACAAAGGCCAGCCCCCCGCCCTGGCCTGCAGACCCTTCCCGCCCCCCCTTCGCCTCCCCTCCCGTGCACTCAGGGTTTCTGTAGACATGCCCCCCGCCCTCCGGAACAGCGGAAGCAGTGTGGGACCTGGCCCCAGTGTCTGCGTATCTGAATCTTCTCCCAGTGGCCCCGGGTAAGAGGGACTTACCAGCCGAGGACTGTCCCGAGAAACGGACCCCACGGGACACACGCGCACACACATGCACACACGCACGCCTGACATCTGCACTGACGGTGCTGCAGTCTGCAGCCCGAGTCTCTCCTTCTCCGGGGAAGCTCAGCCTCTGCTGTTGCACCAAACATCTGGCACCACGGCCTGGCCAGCCGTGCGAGGGGCGCGTGGGGTTTGGACAATGACCCTGCCCGTTGTAGGGGGAGTGCTCCCAGGAGGCTGGGAGGGGCTGTGTGTGTGCTGGGGGCGGGCAGGGAGCACAGGGGCACCGCCCAGGGGACGGTTGCACCCTGGTGTTCCCGGGGCCCTCCGGGAAGGGTGACTGAGCCCTGCCCCAAAGCTGTGTTCTTTCTTGGTGCCCTGGGGGCAAAGCTCCCGCTTCCTGACTGGCTGGACCTGGGAGGCCTCCCTGGTGGGCAGGCCATCTCCTTACCCTCCTGTGCCTTGGGACGCGGGCTCCAACTGCAAGGACAGGAGAGCAGGGAGCCGAGGCTCGGGACACTGCCCTAAACAGGCAGCAGCGGGCCGTTCGCTGAGATGGGCAGAGAAGGAAGTGGCCGGTTCCGGAAACTTCCTCAGACTCTTCTCCGTGGGTGGCCTGGTGCCACGGGCACCCTCCCTCCAGCCCCTGTTCTGCTGACTCTCTGGGCTCGGGGTGGGACAAGCAGGACCCCAGCACCACCATCCCGGCCCCTAGAACCTTGGAAAGCCCAGGACCCCTGTCTCACGTTGAGGGCAGTGGGTGGACGCCTTGAAACTGGAGGAACTGTTGCTTCAGCCCCTAAAGTTGCTGTGGATTAACAAAAAGTTCCCCTCCTTGCCTTCACCTTTGGAACGAGACTCTAGCTCCGGAGCCCCACCGTGGCACAGCCACACCCTCAGCTCTCAGCTGGGACGCAGCCACAGAGCCATCCGTCCCTGGCTCTCAACCCTGGAACTTGGTCCTCATCCTAGAGTTTGGGAATTTAAGGCTGTTTGCGATGTGACTTGAGGGTGCAGGATGCACTTCTGGGGCCGCCTCGCTGGGTACCACCCTCACTCAACTCACCCGAGCCCAGAGCTCAGCACGGACCCCTGGGCCACAAGGGTCACTTGACCAGGGACCGCTGCTCGGAGTTCAGATTTCTGTCCCATCAGCTCCTGATTATGCACCCTGGCCATGTGGTCTCTGAAAATAGTGCAAGGGCCCAGGAGGGCCAGAAGGAAGCTTTGAGGCCAGCTAGTCCCACACCCTGGACTAGAGAAAGAACCGAGGCTTGGAGGGGGCAGGGTCCTGGGACACCATTTCCGCCGCTGGAGGGAGCAAGCTGACCTTCGTGGCCGCGGGTGAGGCCCCACATCCCTCCCGTGACCGGCATGGGCGCACGCGCCTGGTCACTGTCATGGCCGCCCGCAGGCTCGCTCACCCTCCACCTGAACCACTTCCCGCCCACTCTGCCTCACGTGGTCAAAGGGCCCTTTGCAACTCCAGGGTCATGCAGGGGGGACACTCAGTCCTGTGTCACGAGTGGAACAGAAACCTCAAATCCAGGGCCCTGCTCCCTGCGGACAAGTGTGGAGGCCAAGGGACCAGGGACCTGGGGGCGTGGGGAGGGGAACTGGAGGAGGGAAGGGGTTTGCCGCCGGCCAGCACCTGCGCCCGTGCGGCCAGGGCTCGGCCTCAGGCTGTCCCAGGGCCGCAGGCGGGGAGGGCTATGAGGGCGAGAGAGTGTCCCGGCCTCTGTGAGTCCTGGGGTCTTCGGCCCCCGGCCACTGCCGGCCTGAACCAACCCATCCTCCAGCTGCTGATTCCCAAGACCTCCCCCACCCTGCACGTGCCCGCGGCCTCCATCACACCAGCGAGCACGCAACCCAGCGCCAGCCCTAGCCCAACCCCTTGGGCCCGACTAGCCGCCCACCCCCTGCCTGCGCGTGTGGGGCTGAAGTCCGCTTCCTGGTAGTGGTTTTGAAAGCAGCTTCATTAAAGCATATAATCTGATTGAGGTTTTACATCTGCATTTAATGTGTGAAACCGTCGCCACAGTCAGGACCGTAACTGCTCACATCGCTCTCCAAGGTCCCCTCGCACGTCTTTATAATCCTTCCCGCTTGCCTGGCCCCGGACTTGGGCCCGATTTGCTCCGATGACTGTGAACTTCAGACCCAGCTACTGTCTCGTTCAGAAACAGCCCGGCCAGACACCTCCGCGGGCGCCATCCAGGTCACCTGGCTGCAGCTGCTCTTCCCCTTCATGCAGATTTGGTCTCTTCTTACAAACTGTGTATGTTTAAGGTGCATGACACGGTGCTTTGATATCCCTACCACTGTGAAATGAACACCTCGTCACGCTGATTAGCGTATCATCTCCCCTCACGGTCAATGTGTGTGTGTGTGTGTGTGTGTGTGTGTGTGTGTGTCACCGGAGAGCGACTCTCTCAGTGTGTCCCCATTACGCCACACAGTGTCACTGACTGTGGTCGCCACGCTGCACGTGGGATCTCTAGAACTCATTCATGCCACGGAACAGAAACGTACCTGTGACCACACACTGCTGGTGGGGGTGTAAATGGTGCAGCCACCGTGGAAAACAGTACGGAGGCTCCCCCAAAATTAAAAACAGAACTACCATGCGACCTGGCAGTGACACTTTGGGGTCTTTATCCGAGAGAGATGGAGCCATTTCTGGAAGATCCATTTCTTGGGGAGACGCCTGCACCCCCATACTCAGGGGAGCAGTGCTCACAAAAGCAAAGCCTGGAAACAACCAAGCGTCGACTGACGGGTGCCCGGGTAAAGACGACGTGCTGTGCGCACACAGTGAAGTATCACTCAGCTCGGAAAAAGAGAAAAAAAGGTCCTGCCGTCTCAACCACATGGATGGGCTTGGAGGACATCGAGCCATGTGAAATAGGCCAGTCTCCGAGAGGCAGCACTGCCCCACCTCGCTTGTACGAGGAACCTAAAAACGTTGAACTCAGACCGGAGAGCAGAGCAGTGGTCACCAGAGGCAGGGAGGTAGGGAGCAGTGAAGAGAAGTTGGTCTATTTTTTTAAATCCTGAACTTGTAAGCAGCTGCAAATCATTTTGTGAATTAAGCAGGGGGAAGTCAGTCAGCCAAGCGTCGATTAAGAAATAGGATGAGCCCGTGAACGCTGGAGCCTGTCAGCTCGGCTCCCCCGCTAACGTGGTCTTAGGGGTTGGTTTGCTAAGGTGGGTGTGGCTCCCCTCGCGCGAGCCCCTCCGGGTGGGCAGCCCAGTGGGAGGGGACGTGGAAGCGCTCAGTCCTGGGAGGCACTTGCTGTTGGCTGAGCCCAGAGCCTGGTGCCCTGCTCCGTTCAGGGCAGTTTCTGAGGGAACAGTGGTCTGAGGAGACATGAGGGGGCCTCTGATGAGAGGGACACAGCTCCCCTGGGGCTGCACTCTGGGCAGAGCGAGGTGACTGACGGTGCGATGCTGGACGGGGACCGTCAGGAGAGCCGGTGTGCAGTGACCCCGTGTGGGCCCAGGAACAGCCCCCAGGGGCCTTCAAACACTCCTGTGTCTGCCCTCCCTCTGGGGGGTCAGCTGGGGCCCTGCTCCCCTGACCCAGCCTCCAGGGCGAGGGCCAGGCGGCCTCTCTGGGGCAGGGCTGGCACGGGGCTGAGCGCGCAGCACGCCCGCTGCTCGGCCAGGGGTTCAGAGGGCTCGGGGGACGATCTTGACACGGCCCGGAGCACACTTGGGTCTGCTCCCTCCAGGGACCCCATTCTGCCTCTTCCAGAATCTCGGCCCTGGAGGAAGACCCCTCCCTCCCTTTGCTCCTGGCTCCCTAGGGCCCTGCCTGGTGTCCCACGTCACCTGTCACACTCCCCACACGTAGCGTGCGCTCCGAGAGCGGGGCCGAGCCCTCCCTCCTCCCCAAGTCTGCGGGCAGCTGGACCCCTCTTGGAGCACGGGCTCCCCCACTTGGAGGCTGCCTGGGCCCTCGGGGTCTTCACCTGACTCAGAGCCTTCACCTGATGGATGCCGGCCCTGGTATGTGCAGTAAGGAGACCCGTCTCCCCACCGCTCAGCGTTCCCAGAGCTCCGAAGATGGAGCCAGGACGGCTGACGCCAACATTCCGCAGACTGAGCAACACACACCGTGATGGGGCTTTGCTGCTTTTCTGCCCAGTGAGGCTTCTGGAGAGAGACACTCGGGCTCACAGTTCTTAGGGTCTCAGAATTCCAGGCTGCCAACCGGCGCACCCTCAGCCTATGAGGAAAAGACGCTGCGCCTCCAGATTCTCAGAAGGGTGACTCTGAATAGGCACTGGGCTCCCTGAGTCCCTTGGCGGCCTGACGGTAAGGACCCCAGCACCTTGGGTCCGAGGTCTCGGCTGGAAGGCAGGGCTGGATGGGGGACCCGGGCGCGGTGCCACCACGCGGTATCTGTCACTGCACTGTGGTGACTCAGGATGGCTGCCCTCGCGCTAGAGGACACTCTAGCCTGATTTTAATCTGCACCTGTTACTTCTTTTCCTCCTCCTTGGAGCACCCCCCACCCCCGAGCGACTTCCATTCTAGGCACCAAGATATCTGAGGGCCCATCTCGTCAGCCCTAGGAGCAGAAGACTCTGTTTCTGGATTCCAGAGACACGAGCCCAGTGATTTACAAGTCCATCCAGAGAAAAGGAACGCAGTCCCCTGCACGTACCAGGACCTTATCAGAAGCCTTGGTCTCTGGTCGTTTTCTGTGGAACTCCCTGCCTGCCCCTCCCAGGGCGCTCGCTGTCCCCAAGGCGCCGGCCCGCTGAGACTCCCTTGCCTGGCCAAGCAAGAAGCTGTTCTTTTCTCTGCTCCCCAAACTCTGTCTCCGTTTCTCTTTCGGCTGCGGGCACAGAGGCTGATTTTTGGCAGCAGGAGCCTGTGTGAGCCCACAAGGCAGCCCTTCAAGAAGGCAGCGTGCTATTCGTTCACTGCAGGACTTATCAGTGCCTTTGAAAAGCGAATGTTCATGGGATTCTCCCCAGAACAGTGGAACTTGCAGGTTTCATGAAGCAATTTCTCCACAGAAATTTTGCCAGGCAGTAGTTTGTGGTGAGGGCTCTGCGGAAGCCACTTTGGGAAAGGCCCCCCTAATGGCCAGTCTGCACACAGCTGCTGAGAGCGAGCTGCGGGTCCGAGTCAGACAAAGGGCAGACAATGGAGCACGGCTTCCAGCTGCCCTGGACTGAGCCCCTCGTGCTGCGGGCCCCCCGGGCCTGTGTGTCAGGCTCCCATCCTGCTCGCACCCCTCCTCACTGCGGGGCTCCTGTCTACCTTCTCCCCCGCCTTCCCCGGTGACCCTAGTCACCCTAAAATCATCGCCCTCCACCTCCCTCTCCGACGCCCTGCTCAGGGTGTCCTGCACGTCTGTCACTTTCTAGCTGTGGGATTTTGTCTGTGAATGTAGATTTGTGTCTGTCCTTCCTGCTGGCCTGTCAGCGGGGGTGGGCCTTCAGTGTCACTGGCCTCTGACCTGGCCAGCTAGAGTGACCAGGAAGTCAGCTGGGTACAGCACAGAACCTCATCTGGTGCCGCCCCAGTACCAGGCCCGGGGCTCCGATCTGGCCACCCTCTCGGATGCTGCGGGCCAGCCAGGCTAGAGGTGAGCGGCAGGGACCCCTCAGATGACACCAGCGAGGTGGGGCATCAGGAGACAAGGCTGTCGCGTGGCGGACACTGGCGGCCAGAGCCCTGGCCTTACCCCTGCCGTTGTCACCCCAATGCGAGCCCCGGCAGTATCGTTCTGCCCCAGTGGAGCCCGGACCCTGCAGCTCAGAGAGGCCCTGCCGCCCTCTGTTCTGGGCTCTGGCACCTGGAGGTTCCTTCCAGCGTGGGTGGCTGGGTGTGGGTGCAGTCGTGACAGTCCACTGGTGGGGAGGGGCAGGGTCCTGGGAAAGGCCAGAAGCTCCCTCTCCACCAGCACTGGGCCCTTTTCCGCTGGAGTGGAGACTAGCCTCAGCCACTGTTGTAAGTGATCAGACACGTCATCTCATCATGATGACAGCTCGCGTGGGGCGGGAGGGGCAGGATGGAAGACTCGGGTGCGGTGAGTCTGCCTGGGCGGTCTCCTCGGAGCTGACCCAGCCCGGGCAGGGAAGGTGGGTGAGGTCACGTGGGCACCTGGGATGCGGCTGGGGGGACCCACATCCTCCACCACTCACGCCCTTGAGAACTAGGAACGCAGCCGCTTTGCCTCATGACATGGGCCGCGTCGGGGCAGAGTCCCAGTCCGGACGTGGCGGTCAGTCAGCTGGGAGCCTGCCTTGGCCTGTCCACGCCTCCCCCAGGCCTGGGCCCGGGACAGTGGGCATGAGCTGTGTGATGCCCCCAGCTTCCCCCTCCCCATCCCAGGCCTGAAGCAGGAGCTGTGCCCGAGGGCCTGGGATTCTTGCCTTGGTCACTGCGTCCCAAGAAGCATGTGTGCCAGGAGGCTGCGTTCCAGTCTAGCTTGCCCGCCACTGCCTGTGCGACCGTGGGGCAGTGGCTCCGTGTGGGGGTCCGTCTCTGCACCCACAGGCTGCGGCAGCGAGCAAGGGTGTTTGAGCAAAGTAGCCAGCACGGACCTGGAGGACAGCAGGCGCTCAGTGATGCTCCTTCCAATGAAGACAGATGAACAGAAGCCAGGCGTGCTCCTGCAGCCCCTCCCACTTGCTGTTTAGATTGTCCTGTGTGCCCTGCAGGGGACACAGGGGCTGGCCAGCCGTCTAGTGCGGTCAGCACCAGGGATGGTGACAGCAATTCAAGTCCTGTTTCTAAGTGACCCTGGTGGGGTTCAGGTGTGGCCTCACACTGATGCCCGCAGGCACCTGGGTGGTGGACAAGGTGCAGATCTAGCCTGCGGAGAACTGACGGAGCCAGAGGAGGGAGAAACCCACAGGCAGCCCCTCGGGCAGAAGAGACCCCTGAAAACAGTCAAAGCCCTTCCCACCTGCCCCCAGGGACCTGCCCCAACAGACAGCCCGCCTGTGTCACCTGCAGGGAGTCGTCCCCAGTGCTGTGCCCTTCTTCCTCCCAACTACCTAAATCCAGCAGAACCAGCTCCTCCCAGAAACTGCTTGAGGAAGAACTAGAGAGGGTAATGCAGTGGTTGGGGCAGTCCCCCAAATTCACGTCCACCGGGAACCTCAGGCATGACCTTACTTGCAAGTAGGTTCTTTGCAAATGTAATAGTTAAGGATCTCGGATGAAATCATCTTAGATTTAGGTGGGTCTTAAAGCCAGATACTGGTCTCCTTATAAGAGGAGGAGACACAGACACCAGGGTTGGGGGAGCCCACGTGAAGACGGAGGCAGAGGCTGGAGAGATGCGGCCACGGCCAGCGATGACGGAGCCACCGGCAGCTGAAAGGGGCAGGAAGGGCCCCCCTGCAGCCTTAGGGGGGAGCTCGAATGCTGGCCATCTAGACTCCGGGCCTGTGAGAGTGACTTTCTATTGTTTTAAGGCACCAGTTGGTGCTGATTTGTTACACTGGCCCTAGGAAACTCATTCAGGTGGGGTCCACACAGAAGGTGGGGGAGCAGGCAGGGAGAAGCTTGGGGCGGGGGGGGGCAGGGCTTCGAGGTTTTAAATGTGGGTCCCCATTAGCAGGTGCTCCCACTGATATCGGGCCGAGAAGAGGCCCCCTCTGCAGAACCAAAAAGCTCACAGGGAGAATACTGCTGGGGGTGCAAATTGGACCTGGAAATAAATGCAAGGGAGAAATGAAAGATGACATTAGTGCTAAAAGGAAGACTCCAGAGTGCTGGGAGATCCACCATGAGGCTACACTCAAAGACTGAAGTGGAGGAAGAGATGACACCAGCTCTGGAGGCAGAGAGAGGGGCCAGCGTGGAACTCATCACTGCTCATCAAGACACAGCAGCACAGCATCCTGGCTGAGAGGGTGGGGTTACTGGATTCCATTCTATCACTGCTGGCTTTGTGACCTCAGGCAAGTGACTTGACCTCTCTGTGCCTCTAGGATATCATCTGTAAAGGGAAAACAATAGCTGTCCTTCAGGCTTGCCATGAGGAATAAAAAAAATATTCATATAAGAAGCTTAGAAGAGATTCTGATGGATGGAAGGAATCAATGTCAGCTGTTCATATTATGAGAAAAGGAGAAACAAAAGTCAAAGATAAAATAGAAGAAAACCCCCCAGACTGCAGCAAGGCCATGCATGAAGGTGTGAAATGTGCGTCATTGGTGGAAGAGAAACACACAGAAGTGTGCGTTTGAATTACAAAAAAAAATCCCAAATTTGGTTATGTCTACACTATGCAATACCACAGAGCTGTAAAGATAATGCTAAGTGCGTATTCTGACATGCGGGAGACCTACAAAATGTGCTGTTAATGGACTGAAACAAGCTGCAGAGAAAATGTAGCCGGGTGAGGCCTGTTTATAAAAATCCAGTTCTTAGTCTCCTGCTGGACAGGCCCCGGGGGCTCCGGGGAGGTGACACATGTGGAGGCTTAAAGCCAGGAGCAGGGGGCAGAGGGCCTCATTCCTGCAGCATTTGGTGTCCCAGAATTGCCTCATTTGAGACTCGCCGGCCCCCTTTGGTGGGGGCAAATGTTATCAATCTGCTCATTTACATAGGGGTTAAGTAAGCTCTCAAGCTCTCAGCACTGGCTGGGAGCTGGCCTGGACCCCTTCTCTGTTCTCTGTACACCGTACCAACCCTCCCCTGGGGAAGCCCAGAGTTCCCTGGGGTCCAGCCCTGAGCAGGTGGGGGCACCCAGGGGCCAGCACTGACCTTTGGGTCAGGCAACACCGATGACTTTTAAGTTGGTTGATAACCCAGAAAAAAACAAGTGCCCATCCAATCCAAACTCTCCGTCTTTGACGGGGAAACATCTTTGGTTGCCAGGCAACAGCTGGGTGCCTGCACTGTCAGAAGGCAGAGCTGGCCTGGCTCCCTCCCCGGCTTTCCAGGAACCCTCCCCAACCAGCCCGAGTCGCTGACCTGGGGGACCGAGCACGGCCGTGTCCCTGGACCTCTGCCAAATGTGCGGAGGCTGCAGGCCGGGTGAGCGTCTCCTCCCACGCCACCATGAAAGCCCCACACCGCGGGCACCACGGCGCCCGCGTCCGCCGTCCCCGGGGAGAAGTGCCCTGAGCTGTGCTTCCCTTATTGACCTTGCCAAACCGCTTTGCCTTTCTTTCCATTTCATGTGGTGCTGTCACTTGCTGACTGGAAGCTGGCCTCGAAGGACGAGGGAGCAGGGGTCAGAGGGGCTCTGGGGAGCATCCAAGCCTGTTACCAACGGCATCTTCTCTTTTCTTACTGTGAGAACCTCTTGTGTGTGCCCATGTGTGTCTGTGTGTGCAGTACGTGTGTGTGTGCACTGTGCGTCTGCAGCAAGTGTATGTTGTGCGTGTGTGCGTGTGTGGGCGGAGCCTTGATATATGAAGCAGATCTGGGAGGAGCTGGGCTGGCTGAGCCTGGGCGCCCCCTGCCCTCCCTGTCCCCAGCTCCCTTCTCCCTCTCTGGCTTCTTAGGCTCCCCTGGGAGAGAGTTTGGGATTCTTTGATCTTAGCCCATCAGCTCATTTCACAGATGATCGTACCTGGAGGACACGAGGCTCCCCTCCCACCCTCATGGCAGGTACAGGGAGACAACAGAAGTGGTCTGGCGTGAGGCGGGCAGCAGCAGCAGAGGGCAAGCCAACTCAGCAGGCTTTGCCTGTGGGAGAGTAAGAAATTTCCTTCACCCTGCTTCTCCATCTCGGGGTTAGAAAGAGCCCGGGTCTGAGCGCCTGGTCACTTGGAAACTTAATACTCTGTCCTAGCAACACACCCCAGCACCTCTGCTCGCGCTGCCCGCCCAGGCTGGAGCGCCCTTCTCCCGCCCCACCTGGGCAGCTCACTCGGTCCTCCAAGCCCAGCTCAGTCCTCCCCCCTCAGCGTGGTGTTGGCCACGTCCCCCCGTCTTTCCCGGCTTCCCCGGGTAGCACCAGGTCACGTGGCCTGCTCCGTCCCCCCGGGACTTCTTCAACTATCTACCGCTTTGTGTTATTAAGTTTTTGCATGTGTTCATAGTTGCTTGGAGAAGCTGGGGGACAGAGGATTGATTATTGCTCCTACATACTACAGATACTGTTTTTAAACCCTGGACAACATGTCCTGAAAACAGTTCTCCTGGGGAGCTGGGCGGGTAGGCGGCCTTCAGCAGCTGCAGGGCAGGGCGAGCCCACGCCCCCTGCCCAGACGCTGGAAGGGCCGGAAGACGGCCTTGCTGGGGCCCTGCGGGGGGCCCCATGAGCAGGAGGGGCGCGAGGAGGGCCGCCGCGCTCTGCCCCGCTCCCCCGTGCCCTCTGCCCCCCAGCTGCAAGGAGGTGACTTCAGGTCCCCAGATGAGCCACGTGCCTTTTCCGCCCTCCTTGGCACGTGGCTCTCCCTCCACCCCAATCCTGCTAGATCCCAGTCACCTGTCAGCTCCCCCCGAGTCACCCCTTCTTCGAGAGCCCCTCTGCGTGCTCCCAGTTCCATCCTGTCTGAGGCTCCCGGACACAGAATTCTGCCTGAGTTTCCTCCCACCCTCTTAACCACTCGCCACCCTGCACCCCCTTCAGGAAACCAGTCCTCCCTCTAAAGTGCTAAAGGCTGCCCCCAGCCCCTCCAGGCAGCTGGTGCTCGGGGCCACCCTGTCCTTGTCGGTCTGAGAGTTGGCCGAGCCTGGCTGGCCCCTGGGTCTCGTGAGCTCCGCGCCCCCCGAAGCACCAAGGCCCCCGCTCCCCAGCCCAGGAGGCCTGGCGTCTGTTTGCTCACAGAGAACTGCGGAGAAAGCAGCCACCGGGCTGTAATTAACTCTTCCTGGAGTAATTAAAACCGTGCCCTCTCCCAAACGGCCGTGCTTGCCTGGTTCGGGGCTTACGTTCCGTGCGCCGAGCAGTTCGAGGGCGGATTAGGGGCTGATGTCTGCAGGGGGCAGGAGGGTCTGTTCACCCAGGCCAGACCCCAATCAGATCCTGCTTAAGGTGCTTGGAGGAACCTCCACTCCAACCAGGCTCTGCTTGTTTATGCACGTGAAAATGAGCCCCGAGGGGCGTTTCAGGTCTTCCCAAGGGGCCAGAGGGGCAGCTTCTCGATCAGCAAGAGGGAAGCCCAGGCCCCCAGCACCCCCAGCCTCCCCTGGGGAGCTTGGCAGTGAACGCCCAGAGGCGGGGCCGGGCTGGGGGGAAGGGTGCTTCCCAGGCCCCCAGGTGTCCTGGCACAGCCAGAGCCCCGCCCTCCCGGGGTCCTCACTACCAAGGTGCGGAGGGCGGCGTCCGCCAGCGGGTTGAGTGGGGGCGCCTCCAAGGGCAGGTCCGCACCCTGCTCCCTGGAAACTGTAAATTCGTTTTATTTGGAAGAAAGGTCTCTGCAGACGTAAGCAGTTCAATGACCTTGAGATGAGACCCTCCTGGATGATCCAGCTGAGCCTTGAATCCAGTGACAAGTGTCCTTATGAGAGAAAGCAGAGAAGACTTCAGACAGAAGGGGGAAGACGGGAAAGAGGGGAGGCCACAGGCCACCCAGGTAGAGCTCGGAGCCACGTGGCTGCAGACTCCTCCCTGGAACGCCCGAGGGGTGTGGCCTTCCAGGGTTTCCCACTTCTGGCCTCCAGAGCCGTGAGATGACAAGTGCCTGTTGTGTTAAGCCGCCTGTTTGTGGGGATTTGTCACAGAAGCCTCGGGAAACTAGCACAATCTACTTACCCGAAGTCTGCAAACCCGCTTCACGCACCGCTCACTCCTTCAGCAAAGTATTTTATTTTGAGACAGTTGTCAATGCGCAAGCAGCTGAACCGTCGCAGAGAGACCCTTCCGCTGCACCTGCAGCCGCTCCCCCAGGACAGCATGGCGAGTGACTGCGGTGCAACACTGCAACCACCAGATGGACACAGACACAGTCGCCCTGAAGTTCAGGCAGGTTCGCCGGCTTCACACGCCGCCCAGCCAGGGTGTTCAGTTCGATGAATTTAATCACACGTGTACATTCCCGCGTCCACCACCACAGCGAGGTCCAGAGCAGCGCCACCCCAGGCTCCCTCGGCTCCCTCTGGTGCCCACACCGCCTCCCTCCTGCTCCCAAGCCCTGGTCGCCCCCAGTCTGCGCTCTGTCCCCATGGCCTCCATCATCTCATCAGCGCAGGCAGGTCATGTACCATGGAACCTCCTGAGACGGCCTTTCCCGCCCAGCTTCACTCCCTTGTGGTCCATCCCCACTGCTGAGTGGACCAGAAGTTTGCTCCCTCTCATGGCAGAGTGGTCTCCATCCATGGTGGGGCTGGACCGCAACCTGTTTATCCACTCACCTGCTGAAGGACATCTGGGTTATCCCCAGTTTGGGGTTATTGTGAATAAAACTGCTATGAACACTCATGAACAGGAATCTGTGTGAAAGTGTCTTCATTCCTCTGGGATGAACACCCAGGAGGACCGTCGCTGGGCCACCTGGTGACGGCACGTCTGGCTTGGCGGGGAGCCGCCATCCTCTTCCAGGGCGGCCGCGCCTCTCGCGCCCCCTCCCGCGGCGTGGGCGGCCTCTCTGCAGCCTCGCCAGCACCGGGTTGTCACGAACGCCTATTTTAGCCACGCTGACAGGTAGACGGGCAGTGCAGCCCCACTGCAGCCCTAACGCAGTTAGCTTTCAAACAGCCTCTCGTCCCTTCTAGGCTGTCGGTCTGTTCTTGAGGGAGGGACTGTGGCCGATTCACTTTTCTGGCCACGGTCTCCAGCTTCGTGGCCGTTTGCTCAGCATTTGTGCTTCACATCAAGGCTTCCTGGTTAAACAGGATCACACAGGACGGGCCCGGGGTCCCTGAAGTCTCGTCTGTAAGCCCTCTGGTTCCGGGAGTGTGCCCCGAGCCTCTGCCACGTGCAGCTGCGAAGGGGGTGACCCCGCAGGTAGGGCTGTGAGCACCGGGAGGCCAGGCAGGTGCCAGGTGCTTCAGGAACTGACTTGGTTTATCCTCATCGAGGAGAAGAATGAGGCACAAAGAAATGAAGTTACATAAATATGTGTATGTATCTGTATGACTGGGACACTGCTGTACACCAGAAATGGACGCGTTGTAACTGACCGTATTTCAATTAAAAAAAAAGTTAAATAAGCCACAGTTTATAACCTTGACTTACTTTCAGTCAAGTCAAGGAGAAAAGACGCAGCATTGGATGTTAAAACCTGCAGGCATCACGTACAGGTGCTGGGATGCGAGCTTGGAGCTGGCTGGACCCCCACGCGGGGTGCACAGAAGCTGGTCCTCATCCTGCGAGCTTTCCTTCTTGCTCACCTTCAAGCATGAATGTTTAGGCCCCTGATTGTCAGCCCTTCTCCTTAATATGAAAATTTTAGGGCTATACATTTTCCTAAAATTTTAAGTCGTATCTGTAAGTTTTGATATACAGCCTTTTCATCATTTTTCAGTTCTGACTTTTTAAATTAAAAAAATAAGTTTTAAAGTTTAACCTATGAGTCCTGAAGTAATTATTTAGAAATGTAGCTTAAAAAAATTTCTTTCTTGATAGATTTCTAGCTTAACTGAATTGTGGTCAGAGAAAGTGTTCTGTTTGAAACTGATATTTCAGAATTTTTTGAAATTTGACCTAGTACGCAGTTGACGTTCATAAATGTTGCACGTGTACATGAGAAGAATGTGTATTTTCCAGTTACTGGCTGTAGAATTCTGCGTGTTTTCATCAGATTCAGCTTGTTGTGTTATTGAAATTTCCCGTATTTTTATTATGTGTTTGGCTTTTCAATTACTGAGAGAGATGTTAAAATTTCTTATGATGGTAGATTTATCATTTTTTCATTTGACTTCTATTAGTTTCAGTCTCCAATATTTTAAGGTCATATTATTAGGTCCATTTTGTTCCTTGAGAATTTTTATGTCTTCCTGGTGAACTAAACTTTAACCATCATTCACCAGCGACAACTTCTGCCCTTGTGACATTTTAGCCTTCAAATCTGTTTTTCCAAGTCTGTGGCCAGCATTTGCCTGATGTATTTCTTTTACAACTTTTTATTTACATAAGTTTTACTCTTTTTCGATCGTATGTAACTGGATTAAGATTAAAAAGTCTAGTCTGGCCGTTTCTTTTTACTGTGGAATGTGGTCCATTTATTTATTTACCTCTTGTGCTCACTGATGCCTTTGGAATCATTGTTACCGTCTTATGGTGCGATTTCTCTTTGCTCTGCACTTCGTGTCTTTTCCAGTCTTCTTCTGAATTGATTACAGATTTAAAAGCCATGTTCCCGCCCCTAGGTTTTGGAACTCTACAGAATTACAATCTTTATGATCCCTCTGGTGATTACCTTAAGAAGTTTAACGTACAAACTTAACGCAGAACCTAACCTCAGTGTAAACAACTTCCCTTCTTCTGAATAATCCAAGAAACATAATATTTTACATTGAATCCTATTGCCAACAGCATTATTGAGGTTAATGTTTTGTTTCTACCTTCCACCCAGTGAGGATTTGCTGCCATGATTCTAGTGTCACGTTTACTTAGACTTGCCTATGTTTCCGGCCCCGCTCGCCCCCTCCTCGCCACCCAGGACCTGTGTTCTGGGGCTGTTTTCCTTGCCGGTGCCTCTCGCGGTGGGTCTGCAGGTGGGAGACTTGCAGCGTCTGCGTGTTCTGGGTGCTGGCACTCAGGACGTGACTTAGCGCAAGGTGCCTCGGACAAGTCGCCTAGACTAGAGACGTCCCCCCCGTGGCACTGCCGCCCTGAGGATGGTCTGAGTATTAAATGCACCACCACAATGTGACCGAAGGTCAGGGTCCCTCTTCCCTCTAATTCTCTGATGGCTTGACTGACCAACAGAGGGTACCCGGTCTCTGCCACCCTTCTGTACGTGGATGGGGCTGGGCTGCAGAAGAAAACCCTGTGACCTGGCTGTTCCCTGGCGTGGAGCCCTCTCCACCCACAAGCACGCTGGGGTAGATCTCTCTGTCTTGGGGTCTCCACCCTGGTGCTGGCTCCCTCCACCTAGTCTCCTGCTGGCAAGCGCTGGGCGTTTCCATGAGGATTCCTGATCCTGCCCCCTGAGCTCCTGGCAAGGAGGAGAGACCTCGCGGGCTGGTCCAAGTGAGGAGGTCCCCCTGGCTTTCTGGGCTCCCCTCATCCCCTCTGAGAGTCCAGCCTCTGGGTTTGTCAGCTTCTCCAGCGGGAAGGAGCAGACAGGTGCAGACCTCATCCGGAGGGGGCTCTGGGCACCAGCTTGGGGTGGGAGGAAACGGGCTTGTGGCCCAGGCCTGACCTCCCAGCGCCCACGGCCTCCCCCCCCCTCCAGGTCCTGCCTGCTCTCTGCCCCTCCTCCCCTCCCACTCCTGGAGGTGGAACCCCATGAGCTGAGCCCAGCACTTCCCCCGGGCTTGGCCTTCCTGGGGACTTCCTCAAATACAGCGCAGGCACCGAAGCAGAGGTGCTGCGCGCGGGCTGTTTGGGACCCGTGTGAAGTAGCCGTCTCCCCCGGAGCACACTGTCATTTTCTCTTACTTAAAGACGGTTGAGTTACGGAATGTAAATTGGAAAAGAAGTTTCTCTCTGATGAATGAGGTTTGTCTGAAAAGGAAAAGGATGTTAACTTCTTTTGTGCCTCCCGGCAAATCCCGCTGATTTAGGGGGAGGAAGGAAAATTTAGAGATAATTGGGTCCGTGGAAAATGGACTCGGTCAGCACAAGAGGTCGGAAGTCAAGAATGGAGGTGTATTCCTGGCCTTACTACTGACTCCCAGGGGTCGTGAGTTTGTAATTTCCATCACTGCTCTGAGGCTGTGAGCCACAAGAAATGCCTCTCTCGAAATAGCTCTGCGGGCAGCGAGAACCCAGCCACAGCAACCCGGACCCTTGGCCCAGTTATGATGAAGGAGGGCTTCGGCCGGGTGCGGCGGAGCAGGAGGGCTCGGATGTGCCCGTGGAGCCCTGGATGGGGGCCCAGGTCTGCTCCCGCTCGAGGGCCACCTGGGACCCTTACTCTGAGCCTGAGTGCGCTCTAAACACACCTTGACTCGTGTGTAACAAAAACACATTTATTTCATGATACAGTAAATTTCTTGTTTGGGGTAAATTGAGAAAGAGAGAGACGTGGAGAAAGGAATGTGCTCTTTGCGGGACAACTTAATGGGCACATAGTAATTGTTAAAGCAGATACTTCTAATTGAAATAAAATGGAAGAGTACTCAGATCTGTATCAGATCCACGTGTGACCACACAAAGGGCGTCTGTCTCTATGTGGCCACCACCTACATCGAGAAACAGGTCATGGCCAGGGATCAAAGCCTCCATGCCCCCCTCCTACCTCCTCAGAGGGAACCCCTATCTTGCCTTTGAACGTTTTTCCTGATCGTATAGTTGACGACATTTACTCCGTATCCTCTTAACTGGTCCTTTCCACGGGGCGCTTTGTTGGTGAGATCCGTTTGCGTTGTGTGTAGCCGCCACCCATGCTTTTCTGCAAGACGGGGGCAGGAGCGCTCGGAGGTGGGTTCCTGCGAGGACTGGGTGGGGTCAGCGGGAGGCCCCGAGGGGAGCGTGCAGGGACCACTGTTTAGAGACAGTGGCCCTGCGCTCCACCCTAACTCACACGGATGCTGGGACTGAAGGCTCAGAATTCAGGCCTTTAGACTCAGTAAGCTCCTTGTGTGCCAGCTGGCTTGTCAGTGAATTTGGAGCTGACTTTGCCATCACCCCCAGAAGACCCTGGGGGACGCTTCCAGGACTCCCTGGCCAGTGTAACCACGGGCCACGCTGCTCCGTCCCCTACTGCATCCCGATGGATTCCATGCACACTCCTGCTCCTCGCTCCCAGAACCCTGGTAAGGCGCGTGCAGCGAGGAATCACTGGGGGCTCAGCCAACCCCGAGGTCCCGGGAGGACATTAACCAATGACTCTGAATGTGATGCTAAGCCTGGTCGGGGGGCAACCACATCTCTCCTCAAATTCCAGATGAGAATGGGAGGGAGGCTTGGCCCCAGAGGACTCTGCAGCCACCCCAGCTTCAGAGGGGGCAGCAGGAGGCCTCGCTGTGCACCGAGTGGGCGGACTCGGAGAGCCCGGCGGGTGCCCGCATCTGCACCCCCTCCGGCCGCAGCAGGCCTGCCCCACTACGAGTCCGGTGGGGGTTCTTTTCATTATCTTCTCTCTCAATTTAATTAATCCACATTCCGTAATGAGCCTTGAAATTTCTATTAAGCACATCAGTACTAATCAGCACAGCGCTGGCGGTGGTCGGTGGCCTCTCACCGCCGTGCAGGGTGTGTGGCGGTGCTGGGCGGTCTTGTCCGACCCCACGCCTGGGCACCAGCGCCCGGCCCACCTTCTTGGGAAGGTCAGGAGCAACCGGTGGTGGTTCTGGTGGGTTGTCACCACCCTGGGCGTGACACTCACTGGCCCCTCCTACAGGACTGGTGCTGGGCTTGGCAGGGGGTGGGGGGGGCGGTTGGTAGGGCTGGGGGCGGTCGGGACTGACCCAGGATCCTGTCCTCCATCTGAGGACGACGGTGTCCAATGGCTGGGCGTGCGACGCCACACACAGGGAGCCCCCTCCCCGCCCTCGCCTCAGGGGGCATCGTGACCTCCGCCCACCCCTTCCTGCGGGGCTCCCATCGCCGCTGTGTGACTCCCACAGCCAGTACTGCCTAAGTCCAGGACTGACACCGCATGGTTGGGGAGGTGGCACCACGTTGGAGTCCTCGCACAGCTCGGGCTGTGCCCGACGTCCCCCAGCTCCCTGTGGTGTCACCCTGGCACTGCTTCCTGTCTTGGCTGCCAGCCACCATCCCAGCTGTGACTTGCAGCCCAGTGAACAGCTGCTCCTTCCCCGTTTCTTCCCCTGATCACAACTCCTGAGGAAACTGGACCCTGAGAGGGACCAGCTTGTCCCCTTTCCTAGTGTAGCTTAAGCCCGAGACTGTAGCCCTCAGAGGGTCCCGGGGGTCCCACTCATCCTTCACTGCGGGCGGCCTGTTTCGTCCTCTCTCTCCCCCTCCCTTGTCTCACAGGGACTCACCTCCTCTCTCAGAGGAAGTGGAAGCTTCCAGAAGCTCCTTCGCTGCTCCTGCCCCTCCCCCTGACTTGGGGCCTGCCTGCCATCTCCCCCCCATCTCTCGGGGGGAGAGTCGAGCCCCTTCCATCCTCCAGAGCCTGGGTGCTCCCGTGGCCTGTGTCACGGCGGGGTGCCCAGCCTCACACGGGTGGCCCTGCCACCTTCTGGGAACACACCCTTGTCCCACGTCGCCCTCCGGTGCCCTCTCCTCGCGTCCCCTTCCACTTCTAGCCCTTCTCGCTGTGGCCTCTGCCTCACCTGCCGTGGCAGTGGCTCTGCCTGGGGACACCTGCTTGGGACAAAGGCCAGCGGCTTCCCTGCCGTGACTTGGCCTCCCGGGCTCATCCCGGAGAGGCTGCCCGGCATCCTTGGGCCTTGGTCGTGCTCCTGACTGACCGCTCCTTCTGAACTGACCCTGCGGTCCAGGCCCAGCCCGCCTCCCTCCCCTCCGCCCCCAAGCCTCAGCCGGACGCCGCCTCCTGCTCTGAGGAAGCCTCTCTGCCGCCGCGGTCCTCACACGGTGTCCCTCTCAGGATATGGCAGAAGGCGGGGCACATTTCAGGTCCCTCAGGTGGCAGACGGACCCGCTCTGTGGCTGTCCTACTGGAAAGTCTCTTTCTACAGAGGCTGAGCTGTCCGAGGACACCAGCCTTGCTCTGTCTCGTCCTCCCTCCCTCCTCTGGGCCCCTGTCCACACCCCATTTGCAGCTGAAGGGTCGAGATGCTGCCTACGATTCGGTTAAAATGTTATCAGAGGACAAGTGGAAGGGAGGCAGGTGGAGGCTGCGGGCAGGGTCCAGTGCGGGTGGGGGGCAGCTCCCCGGGGGGCAGCGGGGGGACCCAAGGCCCTGGCCTCCTTCCTCACAAGCCGGATGGGGCAGCAATCACTGGCAACATGCATCTCCCTGGAGTCAGAAGTTAAATGCCTCTAAAAGAAATGAGTCTCACAGGGCTGAACCGAGGTGTCGGCGGGGCTGCCTTCATTCTGGAGGCTCCCAGGGAGAGTCCACGCCCTCGCCTCTCCAGCTTCCCGGGGCCCTGCAGCCCTCGGCTCGTGGCCTCTTCCTCCATCTTCAAAGCCAGCAGGGCAGAACCTTCCAGTCTCTCTTTGTCTCCTCTGCTTCCACGGTCAGACCTCCCTCTCTGACCCTGCCCCTCCTGCCCCTCTCCCCCTGCAAGGACACTGGTGATGACGTAGGGCCACCTATACGATCCAGGACAGTCCCCCAGTTTCAAAGTCTTCAACTTCATCACCCTGCAAAAGGCCCTTTGCCTGAGGTCGCATGGTCACCGGTTCCAGGAATTAGAATGGGGACCCCCTGGGGGACCGTAACTCTGCCGACCAGTAAGTGAAGGGCAGGAGACGCAGCCCCGGGCCTGTGTGGTGCTGGAGGCAGTGTGAGGGCCCCGCCGGGGGCAGAGGGCCGCTGAGGCTCGTGTCTGAGAGGGCCCAGCTCGTCCCGTGGCTTGACTTGCTTTCCCCACTGACCACCTGCTCCAGCTCTGGAAGGGACCATAACCCTCTTTCCCAAACTTCGGAGGAGCCCCTCGCCCTTGCAAGACACCAGCACGCTCTAGCAACAGCACGTCCACGGGGGTAGGAGTGGTGACTGGTTTCCTTCTGTGTGTCTTTGCACAGAGGTGGGACACTGTCACTTCAACTTGGCACCGTATTATCTCTCTGATTGTCTCAAGAGACGGGCTGGACTCTCTTGGTCTCTGGTTTTTAACAGCTGGGAAGGAGGCCTTCCCTCCCGGGGAGGGCGACCAATCCAGAGACCAGCCGTACGGAGGGAGGCCCACTGGCCTCTGAGGCAGGTGGCGCACGTTCGACAAGATGCCACAGAAGACAAGCTGATTTTATAAAAGTCACCAAGTAAAGACTCCAAGCAGGTGTGGAGGCAAAATTTTAAGGACAAACTCTCCCAAAGGTAGACAATTTGCTGCAAACTTAAAAGGGTTTCCATAAAATCTTTCCGATGATTCAGTCCGCTGTTTGCACTTTCTTCTAGAGGGTGGACGGGGGGCCCCAGGAGAGCGCGGACCCCGGCACGGCCCCGCGGGAACTAAATACTGCGGCTGGATCTGTCTCAGCGAGCACTCACACACACACACGCGCGCACGCATGCTGGAGGCTGTTTGCCGGCTAACTGCAAATGCTTTCACAGGTGAGGAGACTGGGGAAGTCTCAAGGTTGAACCTCCAGCGTCCTGAATTAACTCTGGACAGTGTTCCTGGGGCTTTGCTGGGCGCTGGAGCCACAGAGTGTCTCTGCCTTTGGAAGCTGCCCACACCGCTGCCCACCCGACGCCATGTCACCTGGTGTCTCAGGGATTCGTCAGAGGCTCAAAGAGGAGACTGAGCCCCAGGGCAGAGTGCCCAGGACAGCTTTAGTTCTCGGGTCGCCTCCACTGTTGGTTTAGAGAACATGAGAAATGAAAGGGTCTCTGTCTGGCTGGTGGCTGTCGTTTGTTTGTTTGTTCTGTGATGAGGCACCTCCATCCGTTGGCGTCACAGCCCGAGAGTAACCCGTCTGTCCCGTTGAGGAGCTGAGCGCCGGCTCGGTGTGACGTCCATGAACGTGCGGACCGTCCATCCGGGACCCCAGTCCCCACCCACCAGCACAGAGTCGGGGACGGGACCCGCCGCCCCTCCCTCTAACGCAGGGAGCACGCGGGTGTCACTCGGGCTGGACACCTCCTCACGTGTTTTACATTGAAAGTCTTTGTTCCCTGGAGTGTAAATGTGTATTTATTTCAGCAAGAGTAAAACACCACAATAATTACTATGTTTGGGAAAGCTGTTAATTTTACGGACATTGTGAAGAACGTGAAAACGTTAAATAAACAGAAAAACAGATTGACATTGACTGTGAACACGGAGGTGGAGAGCGCGTGGTCTGGGTAACTTTGGAAAGAACGTCACCTCTTTTCCAAACAAACGTGTCACTAATGACGCAGCAGAAGGAGGGGCAGCGGGTCCCGTGATGTTGTTTGTTTGGGGGGTACTATCTTTTACAGAACTGAACAAAACAACTTTTACAACTACATTTAATTTTCAGTCTTTTGAGCAAAGCTCATTTGGCATTCTTTGCATTTCATGAGGCTGAATTGAAAACCAAATGTCAATTTTGCCTCCTCATTTCTTGAGAAAGGAAACCCAAGACCATCTCCATCAACCACAGCGATGAGCCGTCCTGGGTCCAGACGTCACAGCGCCCCCAGGAACTGGGAGGGCAGCGCCCTAGAGGTGGCACCGGGGTGAGCCAACGCGCCTCCACGGACAGGGAGCGCGGGCCCCAGGGCACTGCACGGGCGTTGGGACCAGCCTGCGCTCTCGCTGCTGCTGGGGCACACAAGGCTTCGTTTCTGCCCCACAGCCAGCTCCGCGGGCAGGACCGCTGGTCCCCGTGAGGCCCCCCAGCAGGGCCGGGTCGGCAGCGGGTCTCTAACGACTGCTTACTGCGTGAGTGGAATCCATTTTTGCGTCACAATGTCAGGCTTTGAAAATACTCAGTTACACTGAATATTTAACAGTAACGCTTGCTAGAGCTCCCGCCAAGACACTCCTGAGGAGCTCCCCGAGCCAGGCTGTGTCCCCGAGGCTCAGTGGGTCTGAGTTCCGGCCGTGCAGCTTCAGGCGCGCCGCGCACCTCGGGTCGTGACTGTCGTCGAAGAGACGCGTCTGCGCGGCTCCTGGCGGCTCTGGGCCACGTCCCCCTCTTAGGGCTCCAGTTCCGCGTCTGACAACAGGGCCGTTGGTCTAGATGCTGCAGGCCCTTCGGCGGCAGTTCAGGACTCCTGAGTGCAAAAGGCCACATTTTATCGCAGCTCTGGTCTGAGCTGCTCGGGCGCGGCCGTGCGGTCTGCCTGTCCCATCCCTCACTCCCCCCTCCCTCTCCCCTGCCTTCAGCCAGCTTCCCTGGGAACCCGCTCTGGCCCAGCCCCACGTTCAGGGCTGGGAACACAAGCATCACACATGAGCTCAGCGTGGACCCCGCTCACACGGAGTCCCCGGGGGAGGAGAGACCCACGCGCAGACCTGGAATTTTGGTGTGAAGCCACGGGAGCTTCCTGGAGTCGGGCGACGGGCTGTGAGGCTCCTCTGTGCAGGATTAGGCGGGTGCTGATGAGGGTGGTGATGAGGGTGGAGGGCCCGGAAGCAGAGACGGGCAGGGCGTTTTGGGCAGGAGGGCAGCAGCCGGGAAGGGGCAGCAAGGGGGACATTGGGGGGTGATGGAGGCACTGAGAGGGACACGGGCGCCCACCCACGGCCCCGCAAGAGAGGGAAGCGGACCGAACCTCATTTCCTCCAGCCCCTCTGGGCTTCTTGGCCTGGATGGGAGAAGTTGTCGGGGGTTTGTGGGTGTAAATTTCCAGGCCCTGAGTAGGTACCGCCCCCCCCAGACCCTGCTGGGGCAAAGGCTCCCGGTCAGGGCTGTGCTTTCCTGTGCTTTGGATTTTAAGTTTCCAACGTGCACTTGGCCAGCAGACCCTGACCACGGCCTGGGTCCCACGGACCGGCCAGCCCTGGAATCTGGAAGCTGTGAGCCTGGCAACGTTCTGCTTTGAGGTTTCACACGGAGACGCTGATTCACATGGAAGACTCCGCAGAGCACGTGGGTGCCGCCCCTGGGGAGCCCCCAGCCTTTCCAGCCGACGCTCAACATTTCGGGGGTGGACCAGCCAGGATCAAGCTGGCCTTGGATGCATCCTTGTGCCCTGATGGGCTCCAGACTTTGTCATTCTTCCCGAGCTCAGACAGGTTTCAAATGCTTTCCAAGTGACGGTGTCGTGTGACATGGAGCTGCCGTGTGCACCGGCCAGGAGAAAAACTGGGCCTGTCCCTCTGTCCCCATGATGGCGGTGACCCGAGACTACCTTGTCACAGTCAGGCTCCAGATGTCCACTTCGCTGTTTATGAAGCGGGACGGGACGCTCCTTGGCACAGGGCGGGTGGGGACACTTGCCATGTTGTGTAACTGGTTCTGCCCCAGGGACGCCCACACCCTGCGCTTCTCTCCTGGAGGTGGCGTGAGGTCCTTCGAAAGACACCCTGAAAAAATAAGTAAGTTCTTGGAGACCTTTTAAAGGAAGTCAAGCATACCAGTTAAGTGCAATACGAGATCCTGGAACAGAAAAAGGACATCTGTGGAAAACGGAGGAAACCCAAGGGAAGTCCGTGCTGTAGCCGCCCCCTGGGGCTGGCGAGGGCTTCTCAGCTCCGCTCACTGTGCCCAGAGGCGGAAGGTGCCGGCCTCGGGGCGGCCGGGCGGCGGGTGTCCAGGAGCTCCCTGTGCTGCTTTCTGCTACTTTTTAAATGCGTCTGACATTATTTCAAAATAGAAAGACTTTTCAAGAAGTCATGCTACTGATCCTTACGACGCAACGGAACCTCCTCCCTTGGTCCTAGGCAAGCCCTGCCCCGCGGCCGCGGGGCCCGGTTTCACTGCTGGGGAGGTGAGCCTGCAGGGGCCGGGCAGGCGGGAGACAGGGACGGGTCCAGGCGAGTCCAGGCCGGCCACTGGCCCCTCCGTCTGCCCCCGGCGGCGCTGGCGCCGGTCCCGGCGGGGCTCGGGTCAGGGCTGCGACCTGGGTCCCCGGGGAGCCCCTGGGCTGCGGGTGCCCCCAGCCCCTTCCGTCTGCTGTAAATAAACCCTCATCCACCCCCCCCCACATCACCACTGCTCTGCCATTATCACTTGCAGTTATTTAAAATTTAAAATTTGCTGGTTCCTCGAGCGTAGGCTGAGCTCGCCCAGAGAACGGCCTCCCGGATGCCCCCCACCTCCGTCTCGGGCCGGGACCCCCTGCAGCCCCAGCCCGGGCAGCGCCCCGCTGTGCCCCACACCTCCTGCCCGTCCGCAGGCCCGGGGAAGGGCAGGGTGCCCCTTGTGGGTCTCTGTTACTCCCACCGCAGCTGTTTTGGATTCTGCCTCGACGGGACAGTGGGGGCTGCCACACAGATGGAGAGGCTGGGCATCCTGTGGGCTGGCCTCACTGGCGACGTCCCTGTGGGGCCCTCTTGGTGGAGCGATGGTCCCTCCAGAGCCCAGAAGCCCTGGTGTGCCGTGACTCCTGAGCCTTGTGAATCTCCGCTAAGAGCGGCCGAGGCCGTTGCCCACACTCGGGGGCGCATGTAAGGGAGGAGGTCCTGCAAGCCCGGAGGACCGGGCATCACTCGTGGCTTGGACCTCCTTCCAGGGCAGGAGCATCCAGACCAGCTGCGGGGCCAGGCCGGGCCATGGGACCTCCCCGGACCCCACTCCCTCTGCTTTCAGGAGCTGAGATGGGACAGAGAGCATTCAGAGGACTGTGGGCCCCCCCAGGATGCTCATTGGAGCACTAACCCTTAACTCCACGAGTCTGGGGTCATCCCTAGAGACAGCCAAGGGCCGCTGAAGTGCTGCCCTTTTAGTAGGGGGTGCAGCCCCAGGGCAACGACGGTGCCGTGCTGAGGGCGTCCAGTCCTGGGCGGAGGAGAGCCATCCGTCTGGGGGCATGTGACGCTGGCACATGCTCTGCCTGGCCGGCTCTGCCGTGTCGCTCGCTCTGTGGTAGCAGGAGGAGGTGGCAGCAGTGTCACTGTCCACCCCGCCCAGCTGAGGCCTGGCCATGGGCCTGGGGACACAGGTAGCTCAGGGCCCCGAGAGCACATCCACCTCGGATGTGGAGACAAACGCCGTGGTGATGCTTCCTTAGATGAGGAGGCTGAGGGTCCGAAAAGTCAGGCAACTTGCCAAAGCGTCAGGATCTGCAGCCGTGAGGGTTGGAGCTGCCAGGTGGCCTGGGGTGTTGGGGGGTCGGCCAGCAGAGGCCAGGGGTGTCGGCCGTGGCATTGTTCACAGCAGAACAAACACTCCTACTAGAAAGGGAGGGTCTGGGGCCTTGCGGTCAGGGGCTGGAGCAGCTGGGGACAGAGCTGGAGCAGTGCCGGCTGGCCCAGGAACAGACCGACAGGCGGATTCTCGGCTTAGGAGCCCAGGAAGCAATCCAGGGATCCTCAATAATTTACTCTGTTATTAAGGTGATATTTCAAGTCTGTGGCACAAGGATTGATTGTCCAATAAGCGGAGCTGTGACTTGTACCCGAGCCTTTGGGGAAAGAAGTGAACTTAGATTCTCGGCTCTGCAGTTTGTGCCGCATGTATTCCAGGTGCATCAGCGCTCTGGTCTAAGTATTTAGTACTCCCATCACTTCGGGAGCGCAGGAGAACCTTCAGAGGGTTCGACAGATGCAAAGCCCGTGAAACAGGCTAGCAGACCGGCCCCCGCCAGGTCCCCGCTGCACCTGCCGCACCGGTCAGGGTGGGCGCGCGGGCGCAGCGTCTGACGTGGAGCTGAGCGGGCAGGGCGTCTACCCGGGGCCCTGGAGGTCCGCGGGGAGGAAGCGGGAGACAGCAGGCCGGGGCAGAGGGAGGACGGATCCCGACACAGTGTCCGCATGGGCCCTGCCACGCCCAGAGGGGTCGGAAGCAGGCGACCCTTTGGAGGTGCCCTGAATTGGGCTGGGTGTCACACCCCCGTATCCACTGGTCATTGGAGCTGCCAGGACAGGATACTACCCACACTGCACTCGGGAGACGTTGGAGATGCTGGGACAACATGTCCAAACACAGCAGAGACAGAATAAATCTCCAATAAGTGAAGAGATTACAAAACAGCTGACAAGTCACTAGGTGAGACCGTGAGACCCACAGAATAATGGGAGGAGACTGGAACAGGCTGGTCATTATGAAAGCAGGTCAAATGTCCAATACCTTGGTGAACGCACACCCGGCCTCACAAAACAGGAAAAAATTGTTTTCTGTCAAGTTAGAAAAAATTGTAAAAAGTGACATTACATGGGGATGATCAACAATTTAATAGGTCATGAGTTTGCACAGCTTTTCTGGAAGGACATGTGCTCAAATGCAAAATTATTTTAAATATCAACAGACATGTGGACTCTGCCTCACTTATTTTACTTTTTTGTCTTTTGAAAATTATTTATTTATTTATTTTTATTGACATGTAGTCAGTTTACAATGTTGTGTCAATTGCTAGTGCACGGCATCATGTCTCAGTCATGCATGTACACACGTATATTCCTTCTCACACGCTTTTTCATTGTAGGTCACCACAAGATATTGAATAGAGCCCCCTGTATTATACAGGTGAAACTTGTTGTTTATTTATTTCATATATAGTAGTCAGTATCTGCCAATCTCGAACTCCCAGTTTATCCCTTCCCACCCCCTCCCTCCTCCATAACCATAAGTTTGTTCTCTATGTCTGTGAGTCTGTTTCTGTTTTGTAAATAAGTTCATGTGTGTGGTTTTTTTTTTTTTTTTAAGATTCCTCATGTGAGTGGTATCACAGGTTATTTTTCTCTTTCTGGCTCACTTCACTTAGGATGACCATCTCTAGGTCCATCCATGTTGCTGCAAATGGCATTATTTTATTCTTTTTTATGACCGAGTAGTATTCCATTGTGTAAATACACCACAACTGCTTTATCCAGTCATCTGTCGTTGGACATTTAGGCTGTTTCCATGTCTTGGCTGTTGTAAATAGTGCTGCTATGAACACTGGGGTGCATGTGTCTTTTTGAATTAAAGTTCCTTCTGGATACATGCCCAGGAGAGGGATTGCTGGATCATATGGCAAGTCTATTTTTAGTTTTTTAAGGAATCTCCATTCCTTAAAACTGCATTCCCACCAGCAGTGCAGGAGGGTCCCCTTTTCTCTACAGCCTCTCCAGCATTTGTCATTTGTGGACTTCTTACTGATGGCCATTCTGACTGGTGTGAGGTGACGCCTCATTGTAGTTTTGATTTGCATTTCTCTGATAACTTGTGATGTTGAGCATTTTTTCATGTGACGCTGACCCATTTATGGAAGAAAAATCACCCCCACTGATGTGTGTGTGTGTGTTTATTTCTGGACCCTACTCTGCACACTGGGCAGGTCTGTCCTCCGGCCAGTCTCACGCTGGTTCAGTTACTACAGGATAAGCCTCGTTCCTGTTTCAGGGTGACCTGGGACTAACCTGAGTTTTTGAGTCAGCTTATGAATTTTTGCAAAAGTTATCTGCTGGAATTTCAGTTGGGTTCCACTGAATTTATAGATTGATTTGGGAGAACTGTCCTCACCACAGCAAGGTTTTCCATTTATTTACAGCTTTTAAAATTTCTCTCGGTAGCACTTTGCAGACTTCTGTGAAGAGGTTCTGCACACCCTCTGTCAGATTATCCGCAGTTTCTTCAATTTCTCTCAATAATGTTTTGTGGATTTCTGCCAAAGCTTCTGTGCCTCTTTTGTTAGATTTATTCCCAGGTAAATACTATCTTTGTTCATTGCTTTTTCTATGTGCTACTCACATGGAAATACAGTTGGTTTTTGTAAACAAATTTTATAACAGGCAAGTTACCAAGTTCATTTACTAATCATACTAGTCTGTCATTAAATTCTTTTGGATGTGTAAGTACACGAATACGTTTTAAATTTTTATAAAGCCAGATTACCTTACATATTTCCTGATGGCTTCTGGCTTTGGTGCTAGGCTCAGAAAACCCTTCCTGACGCCAGCACTGTGAAAAAGGTCTCCTCCTTCTGATAGTGCTGTTTACGGCTTCAAGTTTCTGTGTATTGTACATCAGACTTGTCCTCTTTCTCAAATACTTCCTGGGAATTTTAACGTGCTTTGCCTTTGTCTTTCTAAATTCTAGAACTATGTTGGCAGAGTGGAAACGTCCCTTTGGAATTTTTTTGTTGGGGTTGCAGTTGATTGTATTTAATAATTACTGCCATTTTTGTAACGTTCACATTTCCGTTGGGGCACATTTTCATAATATATTTGCGCGTATTCGAGCGCTCAGTTCAGTTATCTCGCTACACTGTGGTTTCAAGATGAGTGGAGCAGTTAGGCCAGGAAGCCGTGCGGGACGTGGACACACGTCGGTGCTGGGCGGGAATCCACTGCACTGTCACCTTCGCTCGGCCGTGCCTATGAAAATATTTGTGGGAATTACAAAGTTCCGGCTACCTGTGAGCCAGTCACTGCTTTGGCGGTCTGCCACGTTCCTTTAGGGCCATGCTCTTCACTGCCCCTGTGACGGGCACGGCTCCCCGTCTGTACCCGATGCTGTGGTCTGCTCCGTCTTCACAGACCCTAAGCAGCAACGCAAAGGCGGAATAGAGCTCTCTGTTCATTGATTCATATAAATGGAACACAATTCCTGAGTGCTTTTCAATAATTCATGGTTTTATAAACGTGGAAATTCATTTCAGTGAGTCTCCTGGAGAGCGCTGCCCTCGAACGGACCGCAGCCCCTGGGAAGGGAGGCGCAGCTCTGCCTCCTCCTGGGGCCGGACGCGGCTTCCCCTCCACGCACCCCCGGAGCGCACTTTCTCCAGAGACCTCGGAGCTGCTCCGTGCAGGAACCTCGTCCAGACGCTGAGATGCTCCGGCCGAAGCCCGAACGGGGAGGGTTCACCTGCCACGGTGGCCGAGGGGCGTCCAACAAGGCGCTGATGGCTTTGCGCCTTCAGCACGGTCAGCTGTGAAGGTCCTTGGGGTCCAGGGGCATCTGAACTTCCCTTGAACAATGTGTGCTCCCAGGGAGGTCAGTGTCCGCAGAGCAGCAGAGTGGCGGCCCCCGAGCTCTGTCAACCCTCTGTCACTTCTGGCTTGTCCCCATGCCGCGTGACCTCGGGCAAGAATCTTACATTTCAGAGCCCTGGTGTGTTAGATTTAAATTTTTCATTGCAGTGAATGGAATGCCTTTAGAGCATTCGTGAGACAGTGCACGCACAATAGATTTATATAGAGTTTGTACACAGAGGGCGGGGGGGGGCATGTTTCACATCCATTCAGGTTTGTTACTTACGTTACAGACACACACTGACCACGGGTGGCTCGGGAGAATGACAGCCAGGCAACACCGCTGACCCCCTTGCTCCGGAAACAGGGGCTGGAGGCTTCTGAGCAAGCCCTGTATCTCTCCTCCTCCATCAATTAGGTGTGAGGCTGGAGGAAATGATACCATTCTTAATAAAACACCACTTTTCTTAACTAAAATAGCACCCAGATGCTCTAAAGATGGGAGAGTTTCCAGGGTTGGAAGTTTACCTGGACCACGCGGCCTCGCTGCTCCTCCAGGTGGGAACTTCTTGGATCCACTGCCAAGGACCAGCTTCCCCATCACAGCGGCCTCGTTTACGTCTGGGGAATTACCACCCAGGTCAAGTTCCAGAACATTTGCAGCAGCCCAGACCGTTCCCCCATGTGGACCTTCTCCCAACACATTTCTAAATTTTTCTTATTGACGTATAAAAATTTTTGGCAGTTTTTAGATATTTATGCTTTCATTAGGAATTTAGAATCGAAAGTTAGAGTTACAAAACCTTCTCAGGATATGAATTGGGTTAAAAGACACTGACTGCTTGCCTGTCGTCATTGTTAGATGACTCCTTGTGGTCCGTCATTGTAACTTTCGCTCTTCGCAAATTTAAAAGATGCCTGAGGCCAAGTCTGTCGATGTTTCCTTTCACGGATTTTGGATTTCACATCCGGATTGTGGAGACCTTCTTTTCCCCAGGGCTATAAAGATTTATTTCCCTATATTCTCGTCTGCTAATAGTTAAAATTATTTAGAGGTTTTATTTGTCAGGAACTTACTTCTGAGTGTGATGTGAGTAGGAACAGGAATCTGTTTTCCAAATGAGAAACTTATTTTTCTAACTCTTCTTTAATGAATGGTTTCGAGTGGAACTGCTGCCTGTATTATACACATGTTACAGTGAAACAGACGGCCGCTCTGGAGTCCGGCCGGGACCGCCTGTCCGCTGCGCATCGATCTATTGAACTATTGATACATTTGTATGTTTCTATGCCAGCATCTAATTGTTTTGATGAATTTTGCTCTGTAGTTCGATTTGTTGACAACAGGGAAACTCTCCCATGGTAGTCTTAATTTGAAGAAATTTCTTGGCAGTTTATATGTATTTATGCTTCCAGTAGAACCTTTGAATCAACTTTTCAAGTAGAAACGTCTTATGATATTAATTGGAGTTGGATTGAACGTAACGTTTGGTCTGGGACACCGCACGCCTCTACCTACCACACTTCCATGTCCAGAAACAAGAGGTGTCTTTGGCTAAACAGGCCCGCCAGTGTGTCCTCCAGGAAAGCGTTCTCATTTTCTTTATAAGATCATGCATGCTTCTTGGTAAGTGTGTGGCCAGAGATTTCATGGCTTTTCCTCCGAATACGAACACAGCTTCTCTTCTGTAACATTTTGTATTTGTTAGCGGAGAGTTTCAGCCCTTTGTACCCTCTGGGTCACCTGTCGCCCGCTCAGGGGGCAGCTGGCTTGCACAGTGCCTTTGCGGAAAGCACTGGCCCTGGTGGAGGCGGGCCCACACCGGGGAGTGGGTGGACAGCGGGGTGTGGGTGCGTCTGGGCCCGCTTCCTCCTGGGGAGTCGCTGCACCCCAGACGCACCGGCCCTGACACAGCACGCTTGGTGATCCACTCAGTGGTAGCTGCCAGGGCCGCTGTGAGACAGATACCACACATGGGGCGGCTTCACCCACAGACATTTACCGTCTCACAGTCCTGGAGGCTGGATGCCCAAGACCTGGGGTGAGCAGGGCTGGCTCCCCTGAGCTCTCTCCCCGGCCCTTGTGTGGTCATCCCTGTCTCTCTGTCCTGATCTCCCCTTCCTACAAGGACACCAGTCACGTGGAACTAGGGCCCACTCACATGGCCTCATTTAACTTAATCACTTCTTTCTAGATCTTAGCCAACTGTAGTCTGGGGCTCTGGGTTACAACCCGCATGTGCATTCGGGGAAACCATTCGGCTCGCAGCAAGCTCTAAATGCTACGAGAGAATTGTCCATGTGTGAATAATGCCGTCTGCAAATCACAGTGATTGTGTTTCCTCTTTCTAATAGTCTGCTAAGAAAAACTATTAATTTTAATTTTATTTTTTGTTGTTTTTTTTAACATTTTTTTATTGATTTATAATCACTTTACAATGTTGTGTCAAATTCCAGTGTTCAGCACAATTTTTCAGTTATTCATGGACATATACACACTCATTGTCACATTTTTTTCTCTGTGAGTTATCATAACATTTTGTGTATATTTCCCTGTGCTATATAGTGTAATCTTGTTTATCTATTCTACAATTTTGAAATCCCAGTCTATCCCTTCCCACCCTCCACCCCCCTGGTAACCACAAGTCTGTATTCTCTGTCTGTGAGTCTATTTCTGTCCTGTATTTACGCTTTGTTTTTGTTTGTTTGTTTGTTTTTGTTTTTGTTTTTTAGATTCCACATATGAGTGATCTCATATGGTATTTTTCTTTCTCTTTCTGGCTTACTTCACTTAGAATGACATTCTCCAGGAGCATCCATGTTGCTGCAAATGGCATTATGTTGTCAGTTTTTATGGCTGAGTAGTATTCCATTGTATAAATATACCACATCTTCTTTATCCAGTCACCTGTTGATGGACATTTAGGCTGTTTCCATGTTTTGGCTATTGTCAATAGTGCTGCTCTGAACATTGGGGTGCAGGTGTATTTTTTGTTGTTTTTTGGGGGAGAGGTAATTTTATATATATATATACATAGACACACATGCAGTTTAATGGCGGCGCTGGGGATTGAATCCAGGACTTTGTGCTTGCTAAGAGCTACGACTACCACTGAGCTAAACCCTCCCCACCAAGAAAAAGTATTTTAAAAAATAATACAGTGTAAGGCAGCTGTGGCCCCTTCAGTGCCGTGCTGAGTGTCGCCCCATGGCTTGTGGTGGGTTGCTTCATTCTTTAGGGGCGTTATCGGCACGTATTTACCGAGCAGCGCCAAGACTTTGTGAAATTTCGCTAGAACTTGTGCATCTGTGCTCAGTATGGATGCAAAGGATTCCTGACGCTTAGGAAGGAGAACCGCAATCCTTAGGGCGCCGTGGTTCTGCAGGACGCGGACCGACTGTATGTCTAACCTGGCCGTCTCACTCAGCGCCTTGGTGGCGGTGTGCACCCGGTTCCACGATGCTCTTTTACCAGCTTGGCAGTCTCCTGTTCTGTCGTTAATGATTAAATAAACCCTTGACAAGTGCTCACTGCTGATTGGTGGGAGAGGCTTCCTTTTAGTCGCACTCTGACGGGCTGTGCACGCATACTGTATTTAAGGCCGGCCCGAGGGGTGTGGATAGTCTCTGAAATTACAGCTCTGCTTGTCTCTGGAATAACACCCTCTAAGTGTCACATCGATCCGTTTCAGCACACCTGTTGCACGTACTCCCACCTGTGTGCTCTCCTGTATTTTCAGCCAACGAGGGCAGCACACACGTCCCAGTGAGCACCTGTTTGCTCTCACGTAGGCACGGGACCCTCCCAGTCAGTGAGCTGGCTGCCTTTGCCCCAAGCTGAGTGAATTCTGCAACATGGCTGGGTTGATGGATTTATTCCTTGGCTCTGTGTCCTCTTTCTCTATTTATTTTCTCTTGCGGCAAATGTTTTGACCTGTGTTGGCTGGTGAAGCGTATACAAGTGATGGTGTTGATCCAATGCAGAGAAATGCGGAGCTGCAAGCTGCAGGTGAATACGTCAGTGTTATGGAGATGCTGCAGCGTTTAAAGAGATGCTAGGGGACTCAGAGGGTGGGGACCAACGAGTAAGAAGGGGATGGTGGACAGAAGTCCTCATAATTGTCAATGACCAAGGGCTCCTTCCACACCCCTCAGTCCCCAGGCAGATCCAGACCTGAGGATGGAAGAGGTCAGATGCACGTGCTGGGACCATCTGACTGTTCCCCGGAGGCTGGGAAGACTGAGCATGACTCCCTAAGCAGCCTTCCTGTCCCGTCCCACTGCCAGAGGGTATAGGTTATTCTGTCCCTCCCCTCCTCCCCCCGACACTGTCCCGTCCGCCTCCACACCCTCCTCTCGCACGGGCTACGCCTTAAATGGTGGGCAACAGCAGAGGAAGTAAAGCGGGTCGTGGTTCAGATGGCAATGCCTCTAGTGTTTTGGCATAAAACGCAATGTTTGCTGTTGGTGTCTGAGAGCTACGTGTCACAGGGTGAGTATTTCAATAGCATTTTTCGTTGTTTTTTTCTTTTTTTCTTTCCTTTGCTCTTGCGGACCCATCACTAGAAAGAACAAATGGTGTTTTCAATGGCCGTCTTTCTGTGGCCCCTTCTCCAAAACCCAGGCAGGGCTGGCTCTGTCCCCGAGGAGAATGACAGACTGGGGCAGGCGGCAGGTGCTCTGAGGAGCCAGGAAGAGGCTGAGGGCATCTGGGCTTGAGTTCCAGCCCTGCTTCGTCCATGGTCTCGGGGCATCACTGTCAGAGAGGACAGAACCATGAGTTGGCACCTGCCCTGGTCACCCTCCTCCCAGGCTGCCCCCAAAGTGCCAATTCAGGCCAAGTGGCTGAGGGGGGAAGGTCAGCTCAGGGCTATGATGGCCATGGGGCCCACTGCCCTGTGGAATGGACTCTGGGGTGGACTCCTGAGCCAAACATCCTGTCATTTCCTTCTTGCATCTGCACTTCCTGTCCTCAACCCTGTTCCCCATCCCAGTTCCCATCCCAGTTCCCCATCCCACTTCCCATCCCAGTTCCCATCCCAGCTCCCAATCCCAGTTCCCCATCCCAATTCCCCATCCCAATTCCCCATCCCAGTTCCCAATCCCAGTTCCCAATCCCAGTTCCCTATCCCAGTTCCAATCCAAGTTTCCAATCCCAGTTCCCTATCCCAGTTCCCAATCCCAGTTCCCAATCCCAGTTCCCCATCCCAGTTCCCCATCCCAGTTCCCAATCCCAGTTCCCATCCCAGTTCCCCATCCCAGTTCCCCATCCCAGTTCCCAATCCCAGTTCCCATCCCAGTTCCCCATCCCAGTTCCCAATCCCAGTTCCCATCCCAGTTCCCCATCCCAGTTCCCCATCCCACTTCCCATCCCAGTTCCCATCCCAGTTCCCCATCCCAGTTCCCATCCCAGTTCCCATCCCAGTTCCCCATCCCAGTTCCCCATCCCAGTTCCCAATCCCAGTTCCCATCCCAGTTCCCCATCCCAGTTCCCCATCCCAGTTCCCAATCCCAGTTCTCCATCCCAGTTCCCCATCCCACTTCCCATCCCAGTTCCCCATCCCTTTAGCTTCCAAGGCACCATCTTTCCTTCCTCCCTGAAGCTCCTCCTCCGCCCTCGGGAGAGGGCTGAGCGCCTGCAGTCATTCTCCCCTTGGTGGCCCCCAGTCACGCTGAGGAGGTGGGTAGTGTTTCCCGGGCTCTTGAAGGGCTGATGGGACTTGTCGGGCGTGGGAGCTGAGCCAGCTCAGAGCCCGGGCCTCCCACGTGCTGCTGACAGAGGACCCCGTCCAGCTTCCCTGGAAACCCCCTCCGCGCGCCCTCCTGCTTCTCACAGGAGACCAGTGTCCAGCTGTCTGCGGACACGTCTGTTTGTTCTCAGGTCTAATTTAACTTCCCCTTCTTTGGGTCGGAGATGTTCTCCTTCGGCTCCCTCTACTTTAGAGCGGTCCTGCCCCACACACGCTTGCCCTCTGCCCGCACGTTTTCGGCTGTCTGCTCATCCACCAGCCGTCTGTGGACGGTCGGGAGGATGTCTGGGTGTCCTTCCCGCAAGGAGCCCAGGAGTGTGTTTCTGTGCTTCGGGTGGGAGGAGGGGGTTGAGAGAGAGCAGGGAGAGACAGAGCGAGACCCCTCTCCTGGGCTTCCCTCCCCGTGGTGACTCAGTCTTCAGTCTCCGCTCCACTGTGTCACCGCTCTTCCATTCTGTCACCGCCGCCTTATGCGTCACTAGATTTTTCTTTCCATGTGGAGAAGCCAGAGACAAAATACAGAACAGAAAGCCCGCTTCAGCCCTGTCCCGGTTCCTGGGGTGTGGGGCTCCCTCAGGTCTCCGTCTGCCTGGGGTGCCGGGTGCAGTTTAAAGTTCAACTTGCATCTTAGCAGACGCACCAGCGTTAGGCAGACTCCAGTTCCGGGGGACTGTGTGGCTCCTGAGGGTGTGAAGCAAAACCCAGGTGAGGGTGTTGAGACGTGTTGCTTGGGAGAGAAGCGTGAGGGCCAGGGGGCTGATGGGAGCACCCTCACCAGGATAGAGCCCTGTGAAAAACAAGACTGATTTTTTTTTCTGTCTGGAATGGCCGTGTTTTTGCCATTCCTCTGTGGACTTGAAGATATATAGAATCTTAGCAATTGGTTTCTTTGAATTTTTCATTCATTTATTCTTTCAACAAACATTCACCAGGCACCAATTACATTCCAAACACTGCTAGATTCTGTGCAGACAGGGATGGACAGAAGGACTCCTGCCCTCGTAGAGGTTACTGTGCAAAAGAGAGAGAGCAATTGCACACATGTATTAGTTTCTGGTTGCTGCTGTAGCAGACGACCACAAACACCCCGGCTTAAACAGCACAGCCACTCTCTCTTGTAGTTCTGGAGGTTGGAAGTCTGATGCAAAGCTCACTTGTCTAAACTCTTGGTGTGGGTGGGGCCACGTTCCCTCTGGAGGCTCGAGGGGAAGGTCTTGTCCCCACTTTTCTCAGACTCTGGGGCCCTGCGCTCTGCACTATGGTCCCCTTCTCCATCTCCGAAGCCAGCAGCACAGCATCTCTGGGCCCTCCTTCCATGTCTGCACGTCTGCCCGACTCTTCTCCTCCCTCCCTCCTCCACTTTTAAGGACCCCCCGTCGTTACCCACCTGGATAATCCAGCTCCCTACTTTAAGGCCACCTGATTTGCAGATTTAATTCTCTTTTGCCACCAGGCTTAGCAAATTTACAGATTGTGGGGATTAGGACATGGGCATCTTTGAGGGGCCAATTCTGCTGACCTCACATGTAAACAAACTGGTAAGTGTAATATCACTAATTGTGGCAGATGCTGTGTCAGCAGTGAACACGGTGCCATGATGGAAAGCCACAGACAGGAAGGTCAGGGACCGCCTGCACGAGCAAGGGGCACCGTGACCTTTCAGGTGAGATAGAGAGGAGGCAGTCAGTCAAGGAAAAGAAGGAAAAAAAAAAGACACCCCAAAAGGAAGAAGTAAAACTATCTCTGTTTGTAGGCGACAGAATCTTATACGTAGAAAATCATACAGATTCATCAAAACAATTGTTAGAACTAATAAATGAACTCAGTAAAGGTGCAGAATACAAACTCAACATATAACAACCTTATCTTTTTATGCGCTAACAATGAACCACCTGAAAAGAAAATTGAGAAAGCAATCCCACCTACAAGAGCAACAAAAAGAATAAAATACTTAGGAATAAACCTAACCCAGGAGGTGAAAAGCTTGTACACTAAGAATTACAAGACATCGATGAAAGACGTTAAAGAAGACACAGATCACTGGGGACACGGCCTGTGTTCATGGATTGGATGACAGTATTGTTAAAATGTCCACACTAGCCATAGTGACCTACAGATTGTCTTCAATCGTTATCAGAATCCCAATGGCATTTTTTACAGAAATAGAAAAACTCATGCGAAAATCCACATGGAGCCACAAAGGGCCACAAAGAGCCAGATCAGTCTTGAGAAAGATGAACAAAGCTGGAGGCATCACACTTCCTGATTTCCAAATATATTGCAAAGCTACAGTAATTCAAACAGTATGATATTGGTGTAAAAACAGACATCTAGACCAGTGTCACAGAACAGAGTCTAGAAATAAATCCACGTATTGGATTTATTTGGTATGGTATGGTCATCTGATCTTTAAGCAAGTGCCAAGAATGCACAACGGGGAAAGCACTGTCTCTTCAACACATGGTGTTGGGAAAAACTGGAGCTCCACATGGAAAAGAATGAACTGGGGCCCTTATCTTACCTCATACACAAAAATCAGCTCAAAATGAATTAAAGTGTAAACATAAGAGCTGAAACTAAAAACCCTGGAAGAAAACACGGAGGAAAATCTTCACGGCATTGGTCTCGGCAATGCTTTCTTGGGCACTACACCAAAAACACAAGCAACAACAGCAAAAACAGGCGCGTGGGACGACATCAAACTAGAAAGCTTCTGGGCCACCATGGAAACCACCAACAGAGTGAAAAAGCAACCTACTGGACAGGAAAAAATCTTGGCAAGCCATATACCTGGTGGGGTTTCATATCCAAAATATGTAAGGAATTCATACAACTCAATAGCGAAAAAATCAAATAACTATTATTTAAAAATGGGCAAAGGACTTAAATGGACATTTCTCCAAAGAAGACATACAAATGGCCAACTGATACGTGAAAAGATGCTCAGCGCCACTAACTATCAGGGAAACGCACAGCAGAACTGCTCTGAGATACCGACTCACCTCCCGGCTGCTAGGATGGCTGTTACCAGAGAGAGGGAGGGAGGGAGAGAGGACCACAGGTGTCGGCGAGGACCTGGGGACGCTGGCACCCTTGTGGGCCGTTGGTGGTAATGTGAACCGTACCCCGGTGCAGCCGCTGTGGAAAACAGAACGGCGGCTCCTCACAAAATTACAGATAGAACCACCATGGGATCCAGCAACCCCACATCTGCGTGTTCACCCAAAGAAAACAAAGCCAGTATTCTGAAGGGACAGCTGCGCTCCCACACTCACTGCAGCACTGTCCACAACAGCCACGACGGGGACGCCGCCTGAGTGTCCCCTGGGAGGCGACGGATGAGGGAACGCGGTTCATGCACTTAGTGGGGTGTCGTCAGCCGCGAGAAAGAAGGAAAGCCTCCACGTGTGACGACATGGATGAGCCCTGAGGACGCTCGGCTGCGAATCACGCCGGCCACAGAGGACATGCACTGCGGGGTTCCACGAATGCGACGGGCTCCTAGCAGCTGGGTGCCAGGGGCTGGGGAGGGACAGACGGGGTGGTGGTGTCCAGCCGTGCGAAGTCCCAGCTCCGCAGGCGAGGGAGGGCTGGGGCTGGTCCACAACACGGCCCTCAGCCAGCCGCGCTGTATCGTGCACTTCGACTTTGCTCGGAGGCTAGATCGCACGTGAACTGCTCTCACCGCCGCCTGCCCCAGAAGATTCCCTGAGAGATGAGCCGCCCCTTCCGTCCAGGAGGAGGGAGCAGCCTGTGGAAGCGCTCAGGCTGCTGGAGCTGGGTGACCAAGCGTGTGCGGGGGTCTTGCAGGCTGGGGACCACGTGGAAGGAGCCGGGGGCCACGTTATGGGGAGCCTGGAGGCCACGGTGAGGAGTGGGGATGTTTTCCTGAGTGTAAGTGAGAACCCACTGGACGACGTTAAGCAGGAGAGAAATCGGAGCCAGTCCCCCTTCTTCGGTGGCTGTGGGCAGAGGAGGGCTTGACAGAGACAAAGACGTGGTACGAGGTGCTGGGAAAGCTTGTGATAAATGGTGACCTTGACCTCGAATGGGCAAGAAGGCTGGGAAAGGGCTTGGCAGGGAAACTCGGGTGGCTGGCTGGCGCGGAGGCGGGTGGGAAGGGTGTAGACAGTGGGAGCCAGAGGGCCATGGGGCTGGAACGGAGAAGGGCGGTCGTGGTGCAGGAGGAGGGGGGACCCCTCAGGGCCGGCTGGACTCATTCGAAAAGCAATGGGAAGGGTTTTCAGGGGAAGAAGCTGACATCGCGGGCTTGGCTTTTTGAGATCAAGCCGACTGCGGTGCGAACAGGAGAAGGCAGGAGGTAGATCGGTCGGAGGCAGCTGTAGACGTCAAGGGAAGAGAAGGGGGCTGGAAGTCTTCAGGGGGCAGCAGTGGAGAGGAAGAGAAACAGGTACACACGAGAGAGACTCTCAGGACCTAAAGTGAACATGACTTGGTGTGAGGTTAGACACACGGAGAGAGAGGGGGTGAAAGACGACTTCTGAGAGCCCCGTGTGTGACCCGGACAGATGGTCGGTGGGGTCAGACTCCGGACAGAAACAGAGGAGGCCCACACGTGGGAGGGGTTCCGGAGTTCAGTTGGAAGTGCCCATGCGACATCCCCTATTCACAGAAGTCTGGACTCAGCGTAAGAATCTGTGAGTCACACCTGTGTGGGCGGTGACGGACGTCCCTGGGGTGGATGGGCTTGCTGGGCGAGAGAGCACAGGGAGGGGACACGGTGAGGGCTGGGCCCCGTGGAGGGGAGGGGCGGAGGGGGAGCGAGCTGGGCAGGCGGCTGGGTTTGGGAGTGGCCCTGGAGGAGAAAGTGTTTCAAGAAGGCAGGTGTGGGTCCCAGGGATGAAGATGAGGACTGAAAGTGTCTTTGAACTTGGCTGATTGGACACGGGGAGAGGTCAGAGGAGCCGGCTCCGAGGAGCCCTGAGGCAGAGGGGGGTCGAGTGAGGAGGAGGGGCAAACTGGGGGAAGCAAACAGAGCCCCCCCCTTGGAGGAGTTTGTGCAGCAGATGGGCGAGCTTGGGGGGTGCCCAGTGGGGAGTGTGGGGGCCAGAGAAGGGTTTCACTTAGAAACCGGGAGAAGGAGTCAGCTCAGAGAAGTCGTGGGCTCTGCTCGGAGGAGCCACTTAGGAGGACGGCAGTGTGGGGGCTGCACCCCCGAGGCGGTCCGCCCTACGTTCAGACAGTTCGGCTCCTGGGTTCCCTGCAGAACCAGTGAATGAACAGCCTTGTGTAACGCCCGCCGGCCGGTCCTGGCTCTCCACGTGGAATCGCGCTGACGAGGTGCAGCCCCTCTTCCAGGATTTCCACGCACGTTCTCCCAACCACTCTCTGCGCGATATTTGTGGGTCTTTTTTTTTTCTTCAGCATTTTCAATTTTCAGGCTATTTTTCTCCTGGTGGAGCTTTACTTAGGTTTTCCGCGCTCCTCTTCAACCAGAATTTCCAGCAATGAACCCAATTCTCCTACGAGGTCTACACACATATGACATTTGCTTGACTGGTCTCAGTGATCCTGGTTGCCAGCAAATTGGTGACCTTTGACACACTTAAGCATAAGTAATTGGTGGGCAGCAGGCATAGCAAATTTCCGCAGCAATGAACTTCATCTCCGAGTACTTTTCTGATAAAATTCACGTCGTGTGGGTGCGTGCACCCAGAGCAAGCCGGGGAGAGCTGGGTGGACAGGTCAGACCCGTCTGGCTGAACAGGAGGACACCGGGGATCTGTTAAAGCTCGACTCAGTGGTGTGGGGTCTCCCCTGGGGTGTGGGTGAGACTGGGGATTACCTGGCCTGACACGCATGAGACACGTGACAGGGGGGTCGGTTCCAGCCAGTCGTCCACACCTGAGCTGGACGTGGAGGCTGGGCCTCTTCTAACAAAACAGAGTCCGAGGACCGATGTCCTGAGGTTTCTGCCCCTGGCAGGTGAACTGGGGGACGGCAGGGGTCTCCCGCTGCTGTGTTCAGGGCACCAGCGTGTGCCAGGTGCTAAGAGCTCCTTGAAAGCGTTGGATAAACGAAGAAATAAAGTTGGGTGGAAGATTCCTGCTCAGGCTTGTTTTCCCTGCGTAGATGGACTGTATTTCTGGAACCTTCTGCTTAGAACAACCGGTGCTTCCGGTGACCCCCAGCCAGCGTGCCAACAGCCTCTTCGACACCCCAAGGCCTGGTAACGGGGACGACAACAGCGAAGGGGCACCGCAGACGCCCTAGGCGCCCTGTTGCTCCCTTGTACCATATCAAGGTCACTGATTCATTTAAAGGCTCCCAGAGGGCCTTTGACCTCAATTTTTGTAATTTCCTCGCTGAAATTCAAGAGGAACTTTCTAGCCGTTCCCTATTATTCCTTTGTTGCTCAGAAAAGTTAAAGTTTAAATGGCAATTCTCTTTAGAATTTAAAATCTGCTCCCAAACATTCTCGGCTTAATTGCTCACTGAGTCTTTAGGAAATTGAGTCTCTGTATTACGTGGTTTCTGTGCACCAGCGGCCTGGCAGGTGCTGGCAGAGGCCCGCGGAAGCGAACGGCGTCTGTGAGCCAAGCTGTGAGCGCTTTATTAGAAAAATTTCTAGCCGAGGTTTTCTTCCTTTTTAGTGTTTGTTCCTTTCTTCAATTTATGTCCAGAAGCCCTGAATGGCAGCAATATGTGTCACAGTCAGGATTTCAGGAGCAGCTGCTCCTCAGCTGCCTCTGTGCTTGTCACCACTCATCTGCTCAAGCACACGGAGGGGCGCCCGGGGCTCTGGGGGCGGCTGCGGACGGCCGCGCGGGGAGGCGCGGGCTCGTGGGCTCAGACTCCGGCCCGGGTCTTCCTGGGGGCCGCCCGGCCCTGGGAGAAGTCCCCTCCCTGCCCGGAGCCCACACCCTGTCTGTGGAGCAGGAGCGTGCCCCCCCGAGGACGCAGGCACCTGACTGGAGGATAGACCGCCTCCGGGGGAAGCGCCCGCGGACGGCCCACGGGCAGGCCGGGCTCGCCGCGGAGGAGGCGGGAGGCGGGTGCCGGGCCCCTGTCTGGTTCCTCCCGCACAACACACACGAGGGCGTCACTCTCCGACAAACCCCTCTGAAGCTCCCCAGCGTCCGCCCGCCCCCGTAGTGTGGTACATTGAGAGGAGGGTGAGGCGCTCCACCTCCGCCTGCGACGGCCTTGTTGCTCCCGCCGTCCAGGGCGGGCTCCGCGTCCACCCCTGGAGCCGGGCTGACCCTGTGGCCGGCCTCGGCCGCGGAGCGCAGGGCAAGTGAGCCGTGCAGCTCTCCTCTCCGCAGACCTGTGCCTGCACTGAGGAGCACACCAGGGTTGGGGGAGCCTTCTGGAGGGTGAGATGGCCTGGGGGGGGGCAAGACCTACCTAGACAGCCCCCCGGTCAGACCCGGACAAGCCCAGCCGGGGCCTGGTGGGCGCGAGCGCACTCCGCCCAGACTGGCAGCGCTGTCTGGGTACCTGCAGACGCGTGCGCCGCTGGAGGGGTTGTGGGAGCCACTGGGCCGGGCTGTTTCCTACGAGGTGATGATGAACTGACATGCTTGATGTGACACACCAGACACCCCGCAACCCGGCTCTGCCTTCCCGTCTCTTCTCAGGCCAAATCTCCCCTCCCCTTCACTTGCAGAATGAAACCCTACACCTGACACGCGGTGCTCCTCACGGTCACCCCGGCCCCGCCCTCTGCCCTTTGTTGCCGCTCCTTCTGAGCTGCCCGCAAGGCAGCGGCTCCAAATCGCGCTGCTCCGAACCTTGGCGCACGTGTCTGTTTGACTCTCTGCTTTCAGTACTTAGGGACACACGCCCAGAAATGGCGCTGCCGCATCACAGGGAAAGGCTACGTTCACTTTTTTTGAGAAACTGTCATCCTGTTTTTCACAGCTTAAATGCATATTTTTTAATTGGAAAAAGGAGCTCTGATTGTGTGCCATTTGGGGAATTTCGATCACCACGTGCATCCCTGCGTGTTTTTATGTGGGAAACAATGACAGCTCTTCCATCAGCCGCCGAGGGCAAGCCCGCTCCTCACGGCCGCGGCATGCGCCCTTTGGCACCAGGAGCGGAGTCTGCGGGGACGGTTTTGAATTCTCCCTGCTAGGCGGGAGCAGCCACGGAAAGGAAGCCGATCTGAGGCGGGTGCTGATGGAAACACGACCTGCTTTTACGAGGCTTACTCTTTAACAGGTAAATTCATTTTTAGTAAGTCGTAATTCACCTGGAGCAGAATTCAGAAGGCGTGAAAGGGCACACACTGGAAAGCAGCGTTTTCCCTCGGCCCCGCCCTCGGCCGCCCAGACCCGCTCCCCGCGGCGCCCAGAGGCCCCGGCCCCTGTGTCATGCACGCATCTGTGCGCAAACAGTCCAGAATGTACTTGCACCTCTTCACTGTCTTTCTTTCATGACGCAAACGACACCTTATTACAGCCCCGCTTCCGTACCTCAGCAACGTGCCTGGGAGACTTGTTCATATCCGTTCACAAGGAGCTGTCATATTCCTTGTAATAGCTGCTCAGTATGTCATTATTTATAAATCATTTTAAAGGGAAATTATTCTTTAAACATTGTGTTTCTGTTTAAATGAGGACTGTGGCTCTAACTGCCTGAAGCCTCGGGGAAGGGGCTGAACAGCTCAAAAGCAGCTGGTGGGAAGGCCTTCCTGGGGAAAATTGCCTTGAAATGCAGTTTTTTTCTTTTTTTAAAAAACCCATTTTACTGAAGTCTGATTTAATTCAGAAAGGCACACGTCTCACAGGTGTACAGCTCCCGAGCCTTTATGAACTGAACACAGTTCATGCAGGAAACTGGACATGACCAGCTCCTGAAACAAGGTGCTGGTTTGGTTTTGGTTTTGGTTTTTTAAGGCAGGGGGATTTCCTTTGGTTTAAATCTGAAAAAACTGAAATTTCAGCTCTGAGGCAGGCTTGCTTGGACCGACGTTGTCGGTCAGGCCTGGGTCTCCCTGATGGCTGGGCTCTCTCCCCGGGCCCCACGTATCCTGCCCAGAGAGCCCAGGGCCAGGACTGGGCGCTGGCGGCAGGGGGGCACCTGCCCCACGCTCTGCCAAGAAAGCTTCTCCCCACCGTGAGGGCTCGAGCCCAGGCTCTGCCACTTGCTGGCTATGTGAGCTCAGAAATGTTACTTAACCCTTCTGGGACCCTCAGCTTATCCTCACGCATCCGAGGGCATTGCCAGCCTGTGTCATCCGAGCAGCCAGGCCGTCACCAGGCTGTGCCCCTCGGGCACTTCACCATCGGCACCAAGACTCCATCCAGCTGCGGCGACTGGGGCCTCGCCCCGCCTGGACTGTTCTCTCCCAACACTGTGCCTCTCTGCAGGGGGTGGGGAGGGGGTCCCTGCCCATCAAGGACCCTTTCCTCTTCTTGGGCCTCCTGTTTCCCCTCCCCCGTAAGGAGCCTGGAAGGGCTGGCCAGCGGCTTCCACGAGGGTGGGGTCCACCAGACATCGGTCCTGCCACCCCACCTGGTGGCCTAGGTCAGAGTCCCTCCCACCTCCAGCTCCTACACTGAGGTCTGCCTACACCCCCTTCCGCCATCTGAGCATCTCTGCCGGGAGGGCCCCACTCCCACCACACTAAGTCCAGGAGGGCGGACAGGCCTGGCACCCAGCACTGCCCCCCGCCTCCCCGCTGCAGAGTGAGCGCAGCACAGCCATGGCAACTCCCCCAGCCCCCGACTTTCACAGTCAAGGCCCCAGGCTCCTGCACAAGTTCTGGGTGCGGGCTGCACGCCAGAGGTTGACCAGAGCACAGGGTGCACTTTGATGTTTCTTTACTAAGCTCTGGGGAATCCGAAGCGCCCCACCCCCACCCCCAGGAGAAAAGAGCTAAAGAAACCCTTTCCTGGGCTTGGAGAGGAAAGGGCGAGGCGGCGGCAGCTGCTGGAGACAGCGAGGACCATGGGGCCGGGGGGCGCCGACAGCATGCACACGCACTCCCCCTGTCCCGGTTTTGTGCCCCAGCCCAGCGTCATGACCTCCGAGGGCTTGGACCGGATCGCAGCTTCCCCACGTTCTGGTCCCACCCGTGCCTCTAGATGCTCTGCCCTCTGGACTCAGTGGAAGCACACGGCTCTGGGTGAGATTTGGGAGACGCTCTGCTCCTGCCCACAGGGATGCAGCCCCCTGGGCACAGGCTGCCCCCCGCAGCCTGTCCTGTCCTCGCCTGCTCCTCATCCCCTCCATCAGACTCTTCTTCACTGGGGGACCTTTTGACCCCACCCCTGAGGTCTGCAGGCAGTGTCAGTAAGGGACAACAAACCTGGCTCCATTTCAGATCTGCTCCTTTGGCTCTAACCCCGGGCTCTGTTCCCTGGGCTGAGTCTGCTGGGTCTGCACCTTTTATAAAAGATTGTTGCCTGGAGCCTGAAATACACAGGACAGCCCGTTCTCAAGGCTCTGACCTGTAAGGGTAGGACACGTTTCCATTCACAGAGGGAGAAAAAGTTGCAGGACAGAGAATAACATTGGTCTTGTTGGAGGTTTACAGGGACACCATGATCCACGTGGACAGCTGCAAGAACAAAGGATTCAACACCAAGAAGTTTGCAACAACCAACCACCCCCCCTCCCCTTTTAGTATAAAAGGAGCCTGAATCCTGACTTGGGGAAGATGGTTCTTCAGGACACGAGTCCCCCATCTTCTCAGTCGGCTGGCTTTCTGAATAAAGTTGTTATTCCTTGTGTAACACCTCGTCTCCTGATCTGTTGGCCTGTTGTGATGTGGGCAGAACGAGTCTGGACTCAGTCACAGTAGCAGCTCACGTGATGAATTTTGCAGGTTCCTCCCGGTCATCCTGAGCTTCCTCATGAGCTCCCAGTTCTCAGCAAAGCGCAGAGGAAGGTGGGGAGCAGGGAGCAGAGGGGAGGGTCCTGCCCTTCGTCACCGCACTGACCCCTCCCGGGGGGCGTGGAATGAGTGGCTGTCCTCGAGCAGCACTGGGTGGGGCGTTTGGGGTGGAGCCCTGTGAGCTCCGCCTTCTTGTCTCGGTGGAAGGAGGAAGGCAGTAGAAGTTCTACCTGAGCTTGTGCTGGGCCAGCTTTCAACACCACTCGGCAGAGAAGGCCTTAAAGGAGGCTTCTAGCCTTTCTCTAGACGGTTTCTGGAGCTTCGGAGCAGGGCAGCCACTCACACTGCCGGTCCCCCCAGAGCCCCGGGGCAGGGCGCTCACAGCAGCAGAAACAGAGAAGAGGAGAGTTAGCTGTGGCTGCTGACCTCGACAATCCATGTCATGCTGTCGAAAGTTTTCTCCGATCTTACTCTTGCGGGTTATAGGACTCGTGGATGTTTCCTGGCCTGGAGGGTGTCGGGCGGCGCGAAGCAGCGGGAAGATGTCGCTCGCCGTATTTCCCACCCGGCAGGAAGCACCGCCGGCCTCTGGCCTTGCTCCTCTCGTGCTGTCTCTCAGCGTGATCGAGTCCTTCCCTCCCCTCAGCAGCGCGGAGACAGGCTGCTCGCTCTGACGGTGGCTCTCTTTCCAGAGCTCTGGGTCAGCGCGGCACCAGGGTGTCCAGCTTTGGCTCCTGCACCGGCCACGGGCGGAGGCCCCTGTTGCCCCTGGAGTCACCCCCTGGGCCGCTGAGACCCTTGGTGGCTTCGCAAGGTCTTCCTGCCCTAGAGGGGGACTGTGAGCCGCGTGGACAGCTGCGTCCCCGGCTCCGCCACGCGGGGTCCCACTGAGCTCTGGCCAGTCCTGGCTGGACACTCCGTGTATTTCCACACGTCCCACAAGGGGGACCGGGGGACCCCAGTGAACTGGCCTTGCCATGGAGGACAGTGATGGGGTCCTCAGTGCCCGTGTCATGAGGAATCTTACGTGACACCTTCAGTAACTTCGGTCTCTTCCTGGCTCCTGCAGGGCGTCCTGGGGGAGCAGGAGGGAGGAGAGCATGTGTTGTGTGCTCACCGCCGTCCTGTCTTTGCTCATTTACCGTCAGGACCACAGCAGTGCACTCAGTGTTTCCAGAGCCAAGGGTGACGTCACAGGCCCTCCCTCTTGCGTGTGACTCTCTGGTGCCCACAGCAACCTTCGTGCCAGGAAGAGTCTTTTTACAATTCCTCAAGCACTGAGTCCTGGATATAATAAAGTTACATATCTAGTAACCTCTTTCCAAAAACCGTGTTATCCGTTTATAAATCTAGTAAATGTCACAAAATGCAATATTGTTTAAGAAGTTAACTCTTGTGGTATTAATTCAAGTTACACAAATCAAATGCTAGGTTTTATTTACAAACTTAATTAAATTATTTTAACCTTTTAAAATTATTTTATTTACAAAGTTAATTAAATTATCTTAGACTCTTAAAACTACGTTTCTAAACTACCTAATTTGATTTTCTCTGTGAGAGCTTCAAACACCCAATCGGGCAAGTGCAGAAACCGAACAAGGAGAAATTTCCCAAGTCAACGCCAATGAAAGACTTAGGTAATGGCCTTCCATCTCACAAACATCCAAGCCCAGTTTCCCTGAAACGTTTCACTCACTCTGAGTATCAGGGGTACGTGCACGGTCCTGCCCCCAGGAGGGTCACTGCTGTTGTTAAGCCGGTGGGCTTGGCCTCCTTCCCGTCCCCGTCCGCGTCCCCATCTGAGGCAGTCCTCTGGAGCTGAGAGATGCCCCCGGGAGCAGTGGTGTCCTCTCACTGGGACCTGAGCCCCCCAGACATTCAGAGGGCTTGCACCGGTACAACAGAAAGCCATGCAGAACCCTTTACATGGCTGCCCCGGCAACCAGGGGCCCCACGTCCACATGTTGGTGGGAAGGGTCGGTTCAAATCAGGCCCCCGGATAGTCCTTCCCGGCGATTTGAGCTGATGGTGATCCAACCCGGCCAAGGGGCAGCTAATGTTCTTTCATGATGTTCTCTGCTGCCTGCCCGGTCCTGCGCCGTCTCGCTGGACCGCAGCTCCCTCGAGTAATTTATGGACGTCTGGTGGGATCTCCATGCCGCCGGGGCTCCTCCACCTCCAGCCCCTCCAGCCCTGCTCCCAGGGCTCCTGGCACTCCGGTCTGCTCTCAGGCAGGGGCCAGCATTCTGGGGAAACGGAACTGCCCAGGGACTGCTGGGACCCTGCTCGCGTGACAGCCCAGGAGAGACGCGAGGGGCCCACCCGCTCTGGGCTGCAGGTGCAGAAAGGAGGGAAGGGATGAGACGGGGTCCCGGGGACGTAGCCCCGGGAAGGACCTCTGTCTGCTCTGTCCTCCGCGGAAGCCCAGCACTAGAAGGAAGTTCAGAAAGGGTGTCTGAGCACCAGGGCATGGGGTTCTTGAATGACAGAGCAGCAGAGAGCAGTCGCATGTTGGGGCTGGGAGTCGGGGTGGATGGTGACATTGCGCCCGAGGTGGCGGATGTGCAGGGGTGGCCGGAGGAGGTGGGAGGGTGTGTGATGGAGGGTGGGCTTGGGAGCCCAGCAGACGGGACAGAAGGCCATTTGACACGCAGGTCTGGCGCTCAGGGGAGCAGTCAGGGTGCTGGCACTGATTTTTGGGTCACGTGAGGAGATGCCATTTAAACCCCAAGAGGAAACCGCCTCCCCAGGGCGGCACGGGGTAAGGAGGGGAGGGCAGCAACAGGGCCTCTGGTCACAGCAGACTTCGGGGAAGAAGCCAGTCACGAAAGATCTAGAGAGGTCCGCCCGGGCCGGACGTGAGGAGCAGGCGAGTGTGTCCTGCCCCAGGGGTCTCCTGTCGGGGGAGCTGGGAGCCTGAAGCCTGTGGACCCCGGGCCCCGGGACTCGGGACGTGGGGGGATGTTCTAGAATCTACACTTTAAAAATGTCAGCCCCCAGCTGACCCGGGACCCCCAAGGGGGAGCTCCTCCCTCCTCTGCCGTGGCCTGCTTTCCCCGCGCCGTCCCCGCTGGCCAGCCGAGGCCCGGCACCTGGCCTTCACCTTGGCCTCATTTCCTCTGCTTGTTTTATTTCTCCTTTTGCCCCACCCCCTGCTTTCTGGTAAAGTTTTCTTTTTCTTTTTCTTTTTTTTATAAGAAGAAATCTGACATTCATTTAGCTCTTTCATAACATTTAAGGGAACTGAACCCAGCTGCTCCGGGTCCTGTAATTAGGTCTCTGGGCCGTTTTAGAGAAGTAACCACACGTTTCCTGGGAAAATGTGACCGCACTTCCCTGGGAAGCCGGAGCCCCCACCCCGACGGGGCCCCGGCCTGAAAGTCAGTGTGGGGGCGGGGCCCCCCGTGTCCCTTCTCCTCGGATGTCACCGGGACATCCAGCCAGAAGGGCCCCAGGGGTGTTCTTGGGCTGAGGTCTTGACCACAGGCGGGATCGGAGCCACCAGGCCGCCCCACCCCCTCCAGTGAAGTGATGGGAGGCCCAGGATGAGGGTCACCTCCCTTTTTAGCCCAGCATGGCCCCATCCTCTGTCCCCCAGATGGAGCACATTGAGCAATAGGAGTGGGACCCCAGTCCTGGCAGTCTGGCTGGTCCGCTACCCTGCTCGCCCCAGCCGGCCGGGAGGAGGCCCCTCACTCTCCAGGTTGACGTGGACGCAACCACGTGTGGCCCAGCTCCGTGAGAAGAGGGCTGTGCAGGCCCCCTGGGAGGGGCCGGGGCTGCCTCACAACCCTCCATCCCGCAGCATCTGTTGGCCCCCCAACCACTGGGCCCCCACGTCATCAGAGCCCACCAGTGTCTGAACAGTGATGCATGCCTCTGTGTCCAGGGTCCTGCCACCTGGGACATCCTGGAACCCAGGGCCAGGCCACTTGTGGGCCCTGGGGCTGGCCTCTCTCCTCTGGCCAGAGTCTTCTCGCAGGGACTCATGGTCTCCACTCAGCTGGGCCCCCCAGAACCCCGTCTTGCAGAACCGCCCCAGCCAGCGCCGGCTGACGCACGTCAGGGCTTCTGCTACTCCTCCTTGCCTCCAGGGGAGACTGGACACATCTCTGTGTCGCGGGGCTGTGTTGGGGGCTCTGTTTGGCTCTGGAAGGAGAGAGCTGGACACGGTGGTGTCCTCCAGGCTACTCTGTGACCTGGTGATGCCTGTCCCTGGGGAGCCTGCGGGAAGCCCATCGGGTCACCCCAAGCCAGCAGGGAGCACGCCGGGCTGCAAGCAACAGTGAGCCTGGCCTCAGAGGCGTGAACGGAGTGGGGCATGCTCCCCCTCACTTACCAGGTCCGGAGGGGGCAGTGGTCAGTGTGGTTCCGTGTTTCCTGGCAGAAGGAAGGTGGCAGGAAGGGCAGCATCAGCAGGGCGCGTCCCCTTACAGGGAGAGTGAGAACTGGTCAGAAGTCTTTGCAGACCTTCATGTCCATCTCATTGGCCAAAACTTTGCTAGGATGCCAGTCCTAGCTTTGGGGGGGCAGTGGTGGTAGCAAAATGGTATTTGGAGGGGAAGTCTGCTGCCCAAACAGAACCAGGTTCCACTGGCAAGAATGAGTGAGGGCAGGGAAGTTGAGCAGGCAGCTGGCCGCGTCTGACCACGTTCGAGCCACTCAGAGCATGCGTCAGCATGTCTCACGTGGTCCTCACAGTGGCCCCGTGGCAGTGGTGGTGCCAGATCGGTGCTTTTTTGGCAGAGGAGGAGATTGCGACTCAGAGGAGCTAAGCTCCTGCCCCAAGGCCACCCCGGAGCAGGCTTGGAGTTGAGGTCTGTTGGTCTGACTCTGTTCAGGGCTCTTCCAAGGACCCCATGCGCCTCTTTGCTTTGGTGCACGGAGACACGCTGCAGACACACATATGCACAGACGTAGACACACACACATATGTGCACACACATGCACATGCATGCACACAGACACATATGCTTGTGCATGCACACTCCTGCCTCTGCATGTGTATATGCATGGACATAACATATATGCACACTCATACACAAACACACAGATATACACACACATGCCTGCACGAACACACACACACGCATCTGCACCCGGACATGAGCCAAGCTCCTGGCCCCGCACTTTGGGTGGGTGGTTCCCTCTGCTCTGAGCCCTGGCTCCCCCCACCCCCCACACCTGGACAACCGGCAGGCCTCCCTCTCTTGCTTGTCTCTGCGTGTGTATCCCTGGCACTTGTCAGAGAGAGGTTATCTGATTACTCACAGACCGAATTGTTTATTCCCGTCTCGTGCTTCCCACAGGCGAGGACACACAGTGACACATGAAGAGGCCAGCCGCAGGGAAGGCATGGAGGCCACGGCTTCATGGGCTGCTCAGATGGGGCCCTGCAGCTGGACTTGGCGTTTCCACCCCTTACTGTCATGGACTGAATGTGTCCCCCAGTTGTATATGCTGTGCTCTCACCCGCAATGTGATGGTATTAGATGGCACCTTTGGGAGGTGGGTAGGGCGCGAGGGCTCTGCCTTGTGACTGGCCCCCATCAGAGAGACCCCACAGAGCTCCTTGCCTCCCGCCCTGCGGGGACACGGAGGTCGCAGCCTATCGCCGGGGAAGAGGCCCTCACCAGGCACCGGATCTGCTGGCACCTTGACCTTGGACTCCCAGCCCCCAGGAGCGTGAGAAGCAAATGAGGCCCCAGCCTGCGGTGCGTAGTCATCATGGCCTGAAGGGGTGAAGTCACGTGCTAGGGGCCCTTGTACAACCCCTTGATCTTTTTCTCTGACTCTTCCTTCATCTGAAAAACAGAAATTCATTTACTCGTTCAACAGATATTTATGGGGTGTGTACCGTGTGCTTGGCACAGAGCGTGGGATACAACAGTAAGCCACCTGCAGCCCGGCATTCAGGGGCCACTTATACTGGACACAGGAGGCAAGCACGCCTGGTGGCCACCGCTACCTGGATGAGAGGGCAGCAGGGGGTGGGCTGCCGACGGCTGGCAGGGGCGAGCTCTCTGGGCAGAGGCTGCCTCCTCTGAGATCCGTGTCAATGAACGGATTCAGCTGTGGATACTCGGGTGAATTACGGTCCAGGCAGAGAATGCAGCCAGTGCAAAGGCCCTGAGGCAGAAGCCAAGCAACTGCTAAGAGAGTTGGCTGGCAGGGAGGTCCTAGGCCATAGGTCACGCATGGTTTTGTGGACCGTTGTAAGGATTTTGGACTTTGCTGGAAGTGAGGTGGGAAATTGGAGATAATCTTTTGCTTTTTTTGCTGTTTACTGAGATGAGGAGCTGGGGTGGGGGTGGGCAGGGGAGCAGAGGCTGGGCAGAAGTGAGTCCAGGTGGGTTTGGAGCACATGGCGTGCGGTGGCTGCTGGGGGCCACGTGGGGACGGGAGGTCAGTCAGGGGGTCTGGAAGGCTGGGCCTCGGGGAGAGATGGGTGGAAAGAGGAGGGGGTTGTCAGCATGAGGGTGGTGTTTATCGTCAGGCCGATGGTGAGTGAGCTCACCCAGGGATGGATAATAACACCCTGTCCTGAGGTTGTCACGAGAAGCAGACAGGCCGACCCGGGGACGCCTGGATCGTCACAGGCACTCAGGAATGTGAGCTCAGATAAACAAACAGTATCTGGCAGATTCCTGGAGGATTTAACCCGCTGGAATGGACATAGCCCTTGGCGGTGGTGGGAAAGAGGCTCCCAGCCTAGATCAGGACTAAGGCTTGGTGGACCGGAGTGCAGGACAGGCCAGCCTGCCCCTCCGCCCGGAGCTGCCCCGCGGTGGTCAGGCCTCCGGCTGGAGAGCGTGGAGGAGCCTGTGGTCACATCCATCCTCTGCACAACCGTCAGCTGTGCCCGCTGCTGGGGCCCCCCAGTGAGCACCGTTGCAGGTAGAGGCAGCCAGTCAGTCCCTCAGCACACAGCCAGCCTGCGGCCTCAGGTGCGGGAGAGGGAGGAGGGCAGGTGTGCGTGCACATGGCGGTGCCCAGAGCACAGCCTGGATCCGGGCAGCAGTGGGGGCTCGGACACTCCTGAGGGGTGGCCTGAGACAGGTCAGAGGTGGTCAGACTGAATTGGGCAAAGAGAGGGAGCAGCATGTGTGAGGCTCCCTGAGGAGGGGGCGCTCGGGGAGGGGGCTGCATAGCAGCTGCCCAAGGCGAGAAGAGGGTAGACAAGGTGGGCTTGTCGAAGAGAATGGGCGCCCAGCCATGGAGAGTCCAGTCTGAACACAGGAGGGGTGTGCCGGTTGTCCTGTCCTGGGCGATGGGCAGGCCTGCAGGGTTCGTGTGGCTGCAGGCAGGGCAGGACCATCTCCCTGGATAGCGACGTACCGGGTGAGAGTGGGCACGGGAGGTGAGTCTGGAGGTCACTGCAACAGCCCCAGAAGGGCAGACAGGGAGGCGTCAGGGCTGTGGTGGTGGCAGCGGTGGGTTTGGGACACATCAGCAGGAGAAGGGGCACACCTGATGCTGGCCCTGGAGTGGGGCGGGAGGGGGCCCTGGAGCCCAGGGCTAGCTCCTCCGCGCATCCAGCAAACCCACCTGCAGTGCAGAGATGGTGGAGCGCCAAGGATCTGCCTGAATCTCTGGCCTCACCTTCTAAGAGCATCTGCCAGCAGCAGGCGCACAGAGGCCGGACGGAAGGCAGAGGCAGTAAGTGTGCTGGGTCCCTGCCACACTGGGGCACGGTGGCCGCAGCAGCTGGCCGGGCCGCCGCATCTAGCGGCTCTGTTGGTGTGCAGCTCCTCTGCACATGGCTCCTAGCCCGCCCCCCCGCTCTGACCTTCCACCGGAGCTCGAAGCCGCAGGTCGGAGCAGATGGGTGCTGCGTGTCTGGAGAGGTGCACAGTGGAGTCCCCCCCATCTCCCACAAAGACACGTTTCTTCGTTTCTGCCACCAATTACGGCCAAGGTCCTGTGGCTAATAAACAAGGCAGCTGGGAGCAGGTCTCAGGGGACTCTTATCTGCTCCATGGCCTTTGCCACCAGCAGCGGGATGTGCACCACGAGGTTGCAAGCATGACGAGGGCCATGTGGACGCGAGGTCCTCACCACGCGGATGCAGTGCCTGTGGGGGCGCGTGGGCTTCCTTCCTCCTGCGCAGGGTCCTAGCAGGACCGAACGGCTTGGTGTGGACATGACTGCTTTTCTGTGTGTTAAACTTGACTCTGCTACAAGCTGCCTTGTCTCCAGATTCCACAGCACCGAGGAAGGGTGGGATCCTCAATAAGCAGCATCTGAGCTGGACCGTGGGCAGGACGGCCACTTAGGGATGACTTGGGGTGGGTAGTCAGTAAGAGGGTGAGGGTCTGAAAGAGGAAACAGGAGCGCCCTCCCCAGCACGGGCGCAGGGGAGGGGGCGGCGAGGAGGGGTGCGACTGAGGCCGCAGCGAGGACACGTGACAAGCTGTCCCGTCGCCAGCCGGGGTCTGCTTCTCCCCGTCCTGTCCTGAGGGAACCTGCTCAGACTCCACAAGCCTGCCTGTTCTCTGTTCGCCATCCTGGGACTTAAAAGACCCCGTGGGCCTGGGGAGGGTCCCCAGCCTGGGCTCCAGACTCCACGGAGCCACCTTGGCTGAGGCTCAGTCTACCACAGGACTTGGGCGTGCTTGGCCAAGGCTGGTCCACATTGTCCCTGATTTGCTGTCCCTTCTTTCCTTCCCAAAGAGAAAGGACCTGACTCACGGGACAGCTGGGCCAGACACTTGGCTGCAGACCCCTGCCCAGGTCCCCCGCGTCGTGTCAAGTACTCACAGTCCTTTGCACGCGCACTTCAGACGTGCCTCTCCCTTCTCCCCGCCCGCTGCAGGCCCAGCTCGGACTCCCCTCCCCCGGGAGGTGAGCCAGCAGAGACACTCCTCCACAGCACGTGCGTGGCGGGGCCCACGTTCACTGTGGTGCTTTCCCCGAGGGGATGCAGGGATGTGTCCCGTCAGCTCCACGTCCCCTGCACCAATGCTCACTCACACCCACTGGAGCTGGGGTCGGGGCCCCGCGGGTGACGCTTGTGGGCTCAGCGCCCCCCCTCACCCGCTCTGACCGGCAGCATGGCTTCAGAGGCTGCTGAATGGGGGTCAGCGAGGGAGGCAGGCAAGGGGTGCTGGCGCCGCAGCTCAGGCTCCCGGTCTGACTGCCCTGCTGCTGCAAGGGGTTAGTTCACAGAGGAGGATGCGGTGAGGACGGGCGTGAGGCTTCCAGGTGCAGACTGAACGCGTCATGGAGAGTCCCTTGTTGGCCCCACCAGCTTAGCTAATGGAAAGAGTGGGTCCCGGGCCTCGTCCCTGCTCCTGGATGGGGAGAGGACTTAGGACCTAAGCTGAGGTCACCTGCCTGCGGGCTCATGGGTGTCGCCCAAGGCAGACATGGTGGAAAAGAGGGAGAAAAGGGAGACTGGGTTTTCTCTGCCCCCTTCCGATGACCGAGGCCTGGGTCTGTGGTGTGGCCCCCAAGGCAAGGCTGAGAAAGACACCCTTGTAATTTGGAGACAGGACCCTCAGAAAGGCCAGTAGAGGGTCAGGAGGACACGGCAGTGACCAGGCCGCCCTGACCACTCTGTGCTGCCGCGCAGGGACCCCGGACTGGGGCAGAGTGCCCATGGCCTGCGGGCTGCGGTCTTTCTGCGAACGTCACACTGGGTTTCTCTTTAAGAAGCATATAGATTTTTGTGTTCACCATAATCTCTTTGTTTTAGTACAAAATATAATTTTTCAAAATTTCAATGCTCAAGCAAACCTGATCTCCTCACCCCCAAGTAACCAACCTCCCGATGTCCTGGACTTTGCCATCACCACCACCCCCCGCTGCCGAGTCTCTGCTCACGCGGATGCAGATCGGCAGCTCCAGGCACTGGGCAAGGCTGGAGGTCCCCCCCGTCCCCTCCCAGGCTGCTGCTTCACTTGTACCGTGGGATCTGGAGGGAAGCGGGAAGTCGGTGACGTCAGGTCAAGAAGCTTTGCAAACGCGTGGGGTGCCCTCCAGGGCAGGCGGTGTAACTGGGGGAGTCCCTGGAAGCAGTGGGGGGGGGATGAGGACGGGGAGAGGTCACCCAGGAGGCCACTGCTGTGAACCTGGGGGCCACACCTCAGCGTTGTCCCCCGAGGACAGGGAATCTGTAGAAATGAACTGTGGAGTGGGGGCAGAGAGGCAGTGACTGCTGACAAAAACGTGTGCTTTGGGGAAATTACTTACCCAGTCTCTTTGAAGTTGGCCTTTGAATTCTGCAATGTGAGATTTACACCTGTCATTTACCGGGAATATGATCAAATTCATGCTGTGTGAACTGCTGTACATTTGAGTATTTATTTCCTTGTTTATATTTAATCAAAAATCTTAAAGTGTTCAGAAGTGCAGCGATGCCGGGGCCATGGTGGAGAGCTCTGAGGAACCACGGAGAAACATCAATTATGCATTAAGGGAGATAAAGTGGCGGTGAACTGCGATGAACGACCAGCCCGGGGATGGCGGGGCTGAGGAGGAAAAGAGGCGGAAGGTCGCGGGGCCCGACGCGCAGAGAACGGCTCTAGACGCAGCATCCCGGGTGGGAAAGCAGGGCCGGGACCGGCCCCCTCTCAGCTTCCCCTCACTGCGTCCCAGGCGCATCCAGAAACCCTGGGGACCCTCCCTGATGGCCGCCAGCGGGGCACGGAGTCCCCGCAGGGCCACGGGAGAGCGTGGCAGGGAGCCGCGCCCCACGTGCCGGGCGCAGGGACGTCCCCTGCCTTCGTGCAGCTGCGGGCTACAAGCAGCCTCTGCTCGCTCACGGACAACCCCGAGGCCTCGCTGGTTGTCGGTCATCAGCGCCGCTGTCCCTCGCTATGGCCAGCAGTGACCCAAATGGGGGACACGTGAGAGGAACAACTAACCTGTGGCTGGAGACCGCGCGGTCCCGCCTCCTCCGCCGGGTCCTCCGCGGGGTCCTGCGCCCCGAGGCGGCACCTGGTAGGAGGCGGGGTAGAAACCTGGCGCGTGAGGGAAGGAAGGAAGGACAGTCCCTCACAGGGAATCGGACAGGGGGAGGGGGCCCCGGGAAGCTGCGCGGAGAGAGGCGGCCGGGGCGGAGCCTCACTGCCCGCGGCGGCTCTGCGGTTACAGGGATGGAAATGGAGCCGGAGCCGAACATCTGCCTGGGCTCCGGCTCGGGCAGAGGCTCCCCCATCGCACTTGGCCCTGAGCCCGGACTGGGGACAGTGAGAGCGGCTGTGGCTGTGGCCGCAGAGCCGCCCGCAGGTGCGGGGATGGGCAGGAGCACGCGGGACTCCAGCTCCCTGGACAGAAGCTCAGGTTTTTTTGTGCGGTGACATCCGGTCTGCCGGCCAGCGGGCAGCTCACCTTCTTTGCTTGGTGTCAGGGTCGCTTCGTTTAGTGTCTCCTGGGCACACTCTCCTCATGTGCATCTAAACCCAGGAAGCAGAGGGTGTCAGAGAAAGCTGTTGATGTAAATCACATTCCTTGTAATAGTAGGTGTGCCTGGTCTCCAGCCGCTGCATAAATCAACGGGTCCTGGAGTGAGATCGCGAATGAATCACGTAAATGTTTAGTACATTCTACGATGCAAGGCGGGGCACTAGTGGGATGGCCGAGTCTCGTTTAGAAGTGCTGTATACAGAGGACGTCCCAAACCAACACCCCCGCGCCCCGAGCGAGGGGATGGCTCCGGGCCACGCAGAGCCAGCAGTCCCATCTTGGCCGAGACCCCCAAGCTGGGGTGAGGAGAGGCGCCCCACACAGGGGGGCTGCTGTTGTGTTCAGGCTGGCCCGAGACTGAGAGGGTGGGGGGGCTCAGAATAGGTGGCTCACGTGGATAAAGGGAGCAAGACCCTGCCTCAGGAACCCTGAAGGAAAGAGAAGGGCCAGCAGGGAGAGGAGGGGCGTGCCTGTGCCCTCTCCCTGCTTCTGTGTTGTCAAGTCCTCCTTACATCCTAGCAGGGCAGATTTTGGTCCCATTTCACAGATGCACAGCGTGAGCCTTGAGGATTTCAAGTGACTTTTGAAGGTCAGAAGGTCGGGCTGTGGACAGGGGCCAGTTGGCTCTGATGCCGGGGCTCTGAGAGGCACTGCCCAGAGGTGAGGGAACACGGTGGAGGGTGAGGGAGTGGGCGAGGGGCGTAGGGGAGGCTGCAGAACACTCACCAGATGTGGACACAGGGAGGCGGGGAAGGCCTCCAGGAGGGGTGAGGCTGTGTCACTGGATATGATCTCGGCAGGTTGGGAACAGACTCTGGCTGGCAACATTCCAAGGAGATTGGATTCCTTCTGGCACAGGAAGGAAAGGGGCGGGGCACAGCCATTCGAGGAATGACACAGCAGTTAACACCAAAACGGTGGAAGATTCAACTCCCAGTTGGCCTTGAGGCTCAAGATGGCAGGAGATTTGACTTCCAGGAGACCATGAGCTTCATTATACGCTCATTGTAACATATCACCGTGGTAAATGACACTCCCACAGGCGCCGTGACAGCTTCGGGCTGACATCAAAGGTCAAAGAGCGGGCAGCGGCCCCGCTCCTGGGGATCCAGCCCCTCCCCGGCTGGTTGGAATGGTCCTCCCACTGGGTGTGTGAACCTACCCGACCCGTGAAAACGGGCGACTCCGCACCGCACAGCCTCTCTTGCTCCCAGACGGCCGGCACTCTGTCTGTGGAGTGTGCACCAACTTCTGCTTTGCCTTGAGCCCCCAGCCCCACACCGCGTGGCCTCTCTCTCGCCTTCTGGAACAGCTGTCGACTGAGATCAATGCACAGCCTAGAAGCTGGGAGTTACGTTGTCTTTGGTGGACATTTCTGAGGACTTGACCCCTTTGAGCCCAGGATGACAGCACCCAGATGGCTCTGAGGGGCTGCTCCGAAGAGGTAGGGGAGGAGCAGGATATATAGGAGCTTTATGACAGAGATCAGGGAGTTGGAACAATGAAAGATTGCTTGTTAGCTGAAGAAAAGCAGGCATCTCAAGCTAAAGAATTTAATGCTTTTCTGCGTATGGGAGGGAGCAAACATCTGGGCTCTTTGAGTTCATTCCTTTGACAAGCACTTAGCTACCTAGGGCCAGTGTCCTGTCCTTTCATGTTCTGAGTCCCCTCAGAGGGCACCACTGTGAGTGGCTGCAGAGGCCGGGCTGCAGGCTGGTCTTCACTAGGGGGTGGCTTCGGCGTTCTGTGTTTCCTGACATGGTGTGCAGTATTTTTCGCTTACACAGTCTACACTCTATGTAGTATGTATCTCTCCAAATAAAGCCATCTTTACTTAACAGTGGCTCGCCCTTGAGTTCTTTCCTGCGTGAAGCCAAGGACCCACGCTTGGTGGGGCACGTCCCAGGGGCTTGATCAAGGTCTGGGACACGGCCCTCCTGACGCCCCACATTCGTTTTTCCTGTATCACTTCGAATGTCAGCTTGGGTCTTGGAACAGAGATGCTCCGGTTCCCCGGTGGGCGGCTCGCATTCTCCTGCCAGTGGGAAGCAGGCGTCTCCAGGAACGGAGCTCGGGGTGTGTGCCTCCCCGGCCCCACCGGCCCCAGCTGCTGTGCAGCCCCCCGCCACCACAAGCCCCCTCACAGCACCCCCCACAGCCCCCTGCACGAGGTCCCCTGGGAGCCGAGTCTTCTCCATCTTGGTGCTACCTGCTGTGTCATTCCTTGAATGGCTGTGCCCTGTCCCCTTCCCTCCTGTCTCAGGAAGGAGGCTCAGACGTGCCCCTGGAGCCAGGTCAGAAGTGAGCCCCTACCTGCGACATTCCCTGGGGGTGCTGGTTTGTGAGGTGGCCTTTCTTCTCCACCTGCCGGCCCACACCCTGCAGAACCGAGTTGGGTCAGGTACCCTCCTGTTCCAAGTCTGTCCGTGGCGCCCTGCTTCCTGGAGTGAAACCCCGGTGCCGTGGCGTGGCCTCCCTGCCCCTCACAGCCCTCTCCCAGGTCCTGCCCCAGGGGTCTGCCTGCATGGACCCCTCCCTCTGGGGTGCTCGGCTCAGGATCACCCCCCTTCCCTCAGCTCTCTGTCCACACGTTGACCCCCTCAGAGGTCTTCCCTGTCCCCTGTCGTCCGCTCTCACACCCTGTCCTTGCCCTTTCCAACATAGTGTGTCATTATGTAAGCATTTATGTCATTGCTTTTAAGCATTGTTTTTAAATTTAAATATCGAATTAATTCAAGAGAATATTTACCATCTGTGTGTAAGGAATGACTGTAACAGATACATGTCTGTGGACCCCCCCAGACTGAGTTCTGGGGCAGCGCTGGTGACTTGAAGCCCTCTGTGTGCAGGTCCAGGGCAGCCCCTCCCCTCACCCTAGAGGGGACCACCCCCCCGAGCTCTACGTAGCCCTCCCTCAGGTCTCTGCTTACTCCGTGTCTGATAGTGCCCCCAAATGACATGTGTTTGCCTGTTCTCAAATTTCACCTGAACAGAATCGCCCAGAAAGTGCTCTTCAGAGCCCCGTGTTGTTACCGGATGTTTGTGGTGCAGACAATGGACTGGAGACAGTGACCTTGGCTGGCGTTTCTGGAAGCCCTTTGATCACGTGTGTGCTCCGGAGCAGTGGCCCCGCTGACATCTGTGGGTTTCTGTGGGTGTCACCAGCTCGGGGAGGAGCTTCTCATTTTGGGGGGTCTGAGTGTCGTCTGGTCCCCATCCTGAGATGGCAGTTCTTGGAACCACCTTATGAAAAGAGCACGGTGCCTAACTTTACCAACAGGCTCAACTAAGTGAATCGCACACAATAAATGACAGAGACAATTCTGTTTGGTTCTGGGGTTAATTTTCAATCCGCCCCCAAGAAGCGGTGAGGCATCCCTGGGGAGGGCCTCCCTGTGCGTCCAGTTCTCTTCCCAGGCCCTGCCCTGTGTGCCGACCTCCTCTGGGTCCCCCCGCCGTTCCGCCCTGCAGGGCTGGGTAGGAAGGGCCACTTTATGTACTGAGTTACGAGCACACGTGGCTTGTTTCCACCTCGGGGCCCCCGCGTAACGGGGCCTCCGTCGGGGTGCTCTTACTTCCTCCCCCCACGCCCTGTCCTTACTCGCATTCAGATCACAGCCTAAGCGTCGCTTCTCCAGGGGTTTCATCTGGTCCCCCTCTGCACCAGCCCGGCTCCGCTGTCAGGCGCTCCTTTCAGTTCCCCGATACTGCCGCCCTCATCCATAGACTCCTCTCCTCGCCACCCCTCCCCCCGTCTTACTGATTTCCACTTACTTGCCCACCTACCTAATCTATCACCTGTCTGTCTGTCTGTCTATCCATCTACCTATCTATCCATCTGTCTGTCTGTCCATCTATCTGTCTATCCGTCTGTCAGTCTATTTATCTGTCTATCCATCTGTCTGTCGATCCGTCTGTCTGTCTATTTATCTGTGTCTGTCTATCCGTCTATTTATCTGTGTCTATCTATCCATCTGTCTGTCTATCCATCTATCTGTCTGTCTGTCTATCTGCCATTTTATCACCCACACAATTTATGATGAGCTCCGGAGACGAGGGACCTTGCCCATTTCGTTCACGCTGAGTCCCAGTGCTTGCAGTCACCCCTGGGACACCACGGGTGCCCGATGCACATCTGGAGCATGACTGAATGGACAGCAGGTTAACTCTGTCTCTCCTCTTATCCTCGCTCAGAGTTCAGATTGTAGACGAGGGTACTGGTCATGACCCCACAGCCTCGGTTCCTAACTGCAAAGGTCTGATGCCTCCTCTTGCTTCCGGAACTCTCAGGACAGCTCCTGTGGTCCCTGAGACCGGGACGCTTGTCATTGATGGGGTGGCTCTGTCCTGCTTCAAGGGACTTGTTGACTGGGTGTTTGTGGGTAGGAGGTAGGGGAGGGGAGAAGAGCCTCCAGGTGCAGAAGTCACCAAACCTCACGGGCACACCTGCGTGTCCTTGTGGAGGCCCCCTGTGGTGGGCTCAGCTATTTGCAGTAGCCGTACAGGAGGGACCGGGGGACGAAGGGGTTGGAGACTGTCCCTGCGTCCCAGGTCCTGCAGCCTGTTTTAGTGGTTGGTGAACTGGCCAGTTAATCCATTAACCGGCCCAGCCTCTAGTGGGTTCCTCACACCCAGGACATACGGGGGGTGTGCGGGCTGCGGTGGTGGACAAAGCACAGAGATGCAATATTAATTTGAAGGTTTAACAGCAGATTCTTTTATTAATCAACGAATAGACAAAGTAACCTAGTCACACACTATATTAAGGGGGAAAAGCTTGAAGCAAGATTTAATGACTCCATGGCACAAATCAAGTCTTTCTTTCCTGTTGATTCTTTTGAAGGGGACCCCGGGGTCCTGCAGCCTCGTGGGGCACAAGCCAGTTAGCTAACCCTGTTCCATTTTCTCATCTGCAAAATGGGTACCTCTGTGCTTCGCAGCATCGCTTTGAGGAGGAAATAGTAACATGTGAAAAACATAGAAAAGTGAATTTTAACATGATGGAGTTGTTCCTCTTTCTTTACTTCTGAATTTAAATTTACCTCCCAGATGGGGAGGGCACTGTGGTCCACTCACCAGGACGTTGTTTGAATCATCAGGAGTGCTGCAGGGTCTGTGGTTGCCGGGAGACCCCAGCCAGCCTGGCGCCAGGGCCCTGGAGTCGGCCCATGCTGGGCGGCCCCACGTCCGCAGCGCAGCGCCGGGCCTCCTTCCGGGCTGAGCTGCCTCCCCAGGGCTATTTCTACCCTCTGGTCCAAGCAGAGACATAAGGAGAAATCTCCCTTCTGTCTTTTTTCCCAGCACAAGCATCCAGCCTTCAGGGGTGGCCGTCCCCTGGTCCCCCGACGCCGCCTTCACCTGACGGCTCTTCCGCGGCCCGACCTGGCCAATAGCCGTGAACACATCTGTAGCTTCTGCCCGCTGCCCCTCAAGCTTGGCTTCTGCAGAAGGGCTGTGCCCCTTGCTTCCCATGAACATCTGAGCACTTTTGAAAAATAACCGAGCAGCCTTTGAAAGCTGATCTCACAGAGGCTCATTTCACCCTGAGTCCTGCTTCATCTTTTTCCCGGCACCGCCGAGGGGAGGGTCACTGCAAGCCGACAGGCGGGTGAAGGCGCCCGAGCTGCGTCGGAGGCAGGTGTTCCTGAAAGGCCAGGGAGAGCGGCCGCTGTGGGGAAACCTCGCGGAGCCCCTGGCCCCGGACCTGGGGGGACGCTGGCCGCTGAGCACCCAAGGCACTCTGACCTCAGCAAGCTGCTCACCAGCGGCGCTGGCACCGAGGCCGTGGCCGGGAACCATTTCCACAGTCAGCTGGCGCCCGGCCGTCCGGAGGAGCTGACGCCACCCTGTTTTTCATGTGGTGCTTATTTGGTTTTCCTCCGTTTGGCGTGTTTGTGTGGCGTGTTGTTTGTATGGCGTGTTGTTTGTATGGCGTGTTTGTATGGCGTGTTTTTAAACCTTCCTATTTCCCTGCTGCTTCAACGTCCCACAAGCAGTGTGCGCGCGCCCCGCCCCCCGGGGCCAGGGCAGAAAGGCCGCCCCTGTCCCGCGCTCCCCGGCTCCCCCTGCCCCCCGACCGAGACGCCCCATGAAAGCCCCTGCCCTCCTCGCTGTGCGCCCCACCCCGGCCCCACAGGGGCCCTCGCGCCCCACCCGCCCGGCTGTGCCCGCTCCCGGGGCCCCTCCCACGTGGCCCCCGGTCCCCGTGCTCCGGGACCTGTGAGGATGTTTCCTCTGGGGGTAACTTGGGGCCGTGCTGGAATTCTCCTTAAAGACCCCACAGAGGGGACTGAGCCTGTGGTCCCAGCGCACCTTCGCCGGGCTTCCTCACTTAGCTCCCCCGGCTCGGGGGCCCCATGAGCCGTGGGCTGTGTTCTTCGTCCCCTCCTGTGTGGTTCGCTGACTGTGAACTTGGGAAGCCACCCAGTGGCTCCAGGTGGTTGCCTCACTCAACGCCTTTCCAACCCCATCCTGGCTGGGGACGGCTGGGGACCACATCTCCCAGGCGCCCTCGTCCAGGGGTGCTGCAGATCACCTGGGTCACCTAGGCAGGTGCCCTCGGGGAGCCTGGGGCGGAAGCGAGCAGCTTGTCTCCTCTGCAGCTGTTTCTCGTGTCCAGTCACCAGCAGTGTGGGTGCCCCCGGGAGAGGCAGGGCCCCGTCCCCCCAGAACCGTGGGGTGGGCTGTTTGTCTCCACATGTCATCTTTGCCTGCAGTTCCCGGCTGTGTGGCCCTCGGACCCCCACCGCTGTCTTCCTCAGGGATTCTTTCAATCACCAAACATTTCTTCTAGCAACCCCTTCCTATTTAAACCAGCTAAAGTGGACACCGTAGGCTGCACGAAGAACCGGGACCAATTCAGTCACTTCACTAATCTCGGCAACAACCAGCCGAAGCCGGGACTCACCCGCTCTTCTCAGAGGAGGAACCCGCCGGGCTGATGCCGGCGGGGCAGCGAGTGGCCGCAGCCGGTGCTTCACACGCCAGGTCTTAGGCATGTGATTGTTTTAAGCGAGCTGTCCTGCAGCTGTTTTTAAAGGAGCAGTCTGTCTGTTTTATTTTATTTTATTTTTCCTTGAAGTTCAGTCAGTTTGCAATGCTGCGCCGCTTTCCGGTGCGCGGCGGTGTCTCAGTCACGCGCGTACACACGTGTATTCCCTTTCACATCCTTTTTCTGACAGGTCGCTACAAGACACTGAATGTAGTTCCCTGTGCTCTACAGGAGGACCTTGTTGTTTATTTTGTACATAGTAGTGTGTGTCTGCACGTCTCAAACTCCCAATTTATCCCTCCACAGTTGTTTTTATATTTTAAAACTTTAGTTAAGGGCTGGTTCACCGCAGCCTCACTGAGTGGTGTGAGCAGCCGGCCCTCGGGGTGCCTGATGGCGAGAGGATGCCTCAGCGCCCGCCGAAGGGACAGCCCGGTGCTGCGTGCCCCGAGCCCCAGGCAGGAGCCTCTCTGAGTTCTTCTCGGGCCCGGATTCTCCGCAGAAGTGAACGCGCAGCTGACTTCGTGGGAACTGAGGCCACCTTGGGCTTCCTCCCGTGCCGCTCGCGGGATTACAGGCAGGTCGCTGCTAGACTCGTGTTGGAGCAGCTCCTGGGTGGTCATTTCTCATCCATCAAGGACTTCATTCTGCTTTTTACCAGAAAGCCACCTCCCTCCCACTGAATGTAAGATTGCATCCGTGAGGAGCCGTTCTGAGTGCCGGCCCCCGCCTCCCCGACGTGGGGGAGAGGGTGCAGCGGGAGGGGAGGGCTGGCTCTACCGGCCAGTGCTTCGGAGGCGCCTTCCCCTTGCTGTGAGTTAAGCTGGGAAAGGAACTGGCATTTCTGGTTGTGCATATTTATAGTGGAAGAAGATCCATCGAATTACCCTATAAAGAGGACCGGTGTGACCAGCTACACGTGGATACCTGGCGTCCGTCCGCGGGTCCCACTGAGGAAGATCTGTTCACAGCCTGGAACCAGGAAGGTCAGATGTCAGAGCAGAGATAAACATTTTAACTTAATTTAATTTAATTTAATTTAATTTTTTTTGGCTTTCTTTTCTTAGCGGAGGCACTGGGGGTTGAACGCAGGACCGCGTGCGTGCCGAGCACGCGCCTCACGCCGAGCTCGTCCCCTCCCCCCAAGAGATGAGCGTTTGGCGCTGACGGGCTCTGGCACCGGGTGGGCTTCGCTCCGCGAGGAAGACACCTTCAGGGTGTCTCCTCCTCTCACATGTGTCAGATTCAGGTGCACAGAAAGCACAGAAGATGATTTCTGCCTGGATTTTGGTGGGAACCAGCGAGTGGGCAGGTTTGATCTGGTGGAGACTTTTGTGAAGTTCATTTCGGGTTTCAAACGCCCTGTTTTGTAAACATAGTGAGCATCCAGTAATGGTGCCTGGAGCTGGGGCGCAGAGGGACGCAGGACATGTCCCTGGACACCGTGCAGAGGGGGACACGCCGGGAAGCCACCGCAGCACCCCCAAGGAAGGAGAGGAAGGCCTGCCGTAAGACGGCCCTCCCTTTCTGGAGGTGGCTGACTTGAGTAAACCCACCCAGCTCTGCTGTTCTCAGGTTGTTGTCCCAGGGTGCCCGAAGCCCTCCATTCTCTGGAGGAGGGGGGTCCCTGCTCCAGCCTCTCGTGAAGCCATGTAAGCCCCGGGTGCTCTCACCCACCAGTCCTCTGACCTCCAGAATCCCAGACCAAAAGAACAGCCGCGGGGCAGTGCCTAGAGAGATCCTTTTCCGCCTCCGAGCTTGCCTGAACCCACGTAGAGGCTGCTTGCCCAGCGTCATGCATGCTGCAGCTGAAAATCTGTCCGAGATGGAACCCATTGTTTTGAGTGATTGAGTTTCCTATTGTTTTGCCAACTCCCAAACAAACGGACAGATCCCATTTGGAACTTGTTTTTCTTTGTTGTTGTTTAATAAAGCAGCAATCATATACCGTGTGAGATAATGGAATGGTTGAATGCAGACTTGAATTATTTTATTTTATGGAGTCTTAATTAGATTTGTAATGCAGAGCTCCCAAGTACCAAATGTTTGCTTAGACTTAATGAGACCTGTTATGGAGACTCAGAGAATTGTAATTCTCCCATTAACTCAACAGTGATACATATTGCAAAGTTTAGCATATATCAAGTTACAAATGACTGCTCTTGACATGGTAGGGGGGCCAGTCCTCATTTCTTCTCATTTCTCCACAGTTCCCTCTTGGTGTTCTTTGCATGGCCCCTGGAGAGGAAACTTTCACCTTTAAAGTTTCTTCATTAAAGTTTGAACGGTTTATGTCCCACCTGAGCTGCGACTTTGGTGGCAGGCAGCTGGTCTGCCGCTGGGGGACGTGAAGGTTCTCAGCTCAAAGCCCACGCCTTCAGCTCCGGTCACATCCTAACTTCCTGCAGGTCACACCTTCCTGCGACCCACCAGCAGGATCTGGTACACGGAGCATCAGGACACTTGTGGGTCAAAACCAGCGGAGAGGTAGGTTCTGTGAAGAGTTGATCACCCAGAATATCTAAAGCACTAGGTTTATGGATAATTAAAAGAAAGACCAGCCCAGGGGCTATTCCCACAGTAACATTGCTCCGGCTGGTCCTGGTGTTCCGAGGAGGAGGGAGGGCGCAGAAGGGAGCATTTTGAAACCAGATGACAGTCTGGAAAGCAATGCACAGGGATCTCCCTCTGCAGAGCTTGGGGAGCTGGGGGTGCGGCTTCCAGACAGCGGTTTTGGGGGCAACATGCTAGCAGCCTCCCTCCCACCGTCTTTCCTCATGTCTCTCGGGCGCAGGTGCACAGAAAGCCCTTGCGGCCCTAAGTGTGGGCACCTGGCCCTGCCCCCTGTTGGGGGGTATTCCCTCTCTAAGCCTCAGTTTCTCGTTGGCGCAGTGGGGGCCATGAGACCACCTACTTCACCAATGACCAGGGGGATCGGGGCACCGAACAACATGTCCAATGTCCAAATGACCAAACCCTTCTCTAGGACCTGCCCGACTTCTTGGCTTTCCTTTTCTCTACATTTCAGAACACCTTCACAACAGAGAATGTGAAGCATACATCTGGCCCAGGGCTGGTCCTACAAAGGTCTCCAGATCTTGCATTCTTATAAAAAGGTAGTTTGGAAATAACCCCCATCGTGTGTATAAACTGATGACTAGACGTGCAGGTGTGTCGTCTGTGGTGAGAGTTACAGGACGTGGAGGGAGGGAATGAAAGCAATGGGGTAAACTCCAAAGGAGGTCCTATTCCTTTCTTCCCAGCCCCTCGCAGCTCACCCTCTGTGCAGCCCCTCTGAGGGTGCCCACTCCTGCCTTGAAGACCCCTGGGCACCCCCACTCCCGGTCTTGTTACTGAGTCCAAACTCCTTCTGCTCACTGCACGACAGGCCAGTATATCGGGAGACGAGGTGTTGGGCAGAAACAATGACTTTTTTCAGAAAGCCAGCAGACTGAGAAGATGGGGGACTCGAGTCCTGGAGAATCATCTTCCCCAAGTCAGAATTTAGGCTCCTTTTATACAAGAAGGGGAGAATATGTGGTTGGTTGTCGCAAACTCCTCGGTGTTGGAATCATTTGTTCTTGTATCTGTCCACCTGGGTCAGGTCATGGTGCCCCTGGAAACCTCCAACAAAACAAATGTCACTCTCTGTTCTGCAACTCTTTATGTGAATAGAAAAGTGTTGATAACCTTAAAGGCTGAGAACGGGCTGTCCCGTGTATTTCAGGCTCCAGGCAACATTCTTTTACAAAAGGTGCAGAACCAGTGTGACTGAGTCCAGGACACAGAGCACAGGCTCAGAGCCAAAGGAACAGACCTAATGTGGAGCCTGAGACCCTGGCCTCAGTCTGGAACTCTCCACACCCTTTCTGAGCCCCAGGAGAGGAGCCACTCTTCCAAGGAGACCTCCAGGAGCACACGCAGAGCGGATTCTGGCCTCTGAGGCCCCACAAGTCACCACACAGACCCCACAGCACCACTGCTCCTGCTGAGAAGATGCCTGTGGCCAGCAGACCCCCATGGGCCCCCGTCTCCTTGGCCTCCTGGGAACTGTGCCCGTCGGGTCTGCAAGGAAGCGGCTCCTTCCCCAGTCTAGCCTCAGCTGACTCCGCAGCCCTGGCCCACACCTGGATCGCAGGCTGTGAGACCCAGAGCTAAGCTCCACACTTGACTCTCAGAAGCTGCAAGATGCTAAATGTGTCATGTTTCAGTTTGCTCGATTCGTGATGACTTGTTATGCAGCTGCAACAAGGAAATCCTCACCTCACGGAGAATTGTAGGGATGGTGGCAGGCATGCTGTCCCCGGCCTCTAGCCCAGCAGAGGTCACACAGTTTTGCTCGGACGTTCCTGGTCCTCATGGGTGGGTGTGGCTCTGAGGATCTGAGCTCTGTCTTTTTCCGGCTGTCACCTCACCCAAGTCCCGGTCTCTGAGCTTCATTTCTGCACCTGCACCGTGTGCATGATAACGCGGCTCACTTTGTGCGGTTGCTGAAGGAATTGTCTGCGTTGAATGCTCAGAACGCTGCCTGGAAACGAGCAATGACTCACTCAGGGTCTGTCGAACGATCTACTTCTTGTTTGGTTTCTGTGGTCTTACAGCACCCATGGGAGAGGCTCAGGGCCCTGAAAGCTGCCATTTTTAAGTGTTAGGAACAAAACCCAGAGACCCCTCAGAGTAACCTGGCTGCTCAGAGAGGAGGCAGAGAAGACGGCAGCCACAACCAGGGTCAAGGATGACCAAGGTCACGACCACTTAACCTCTTGGCTCTGGCTGCACGCTGTCTCTGGCCCAGACCGACCTCCCCCGTTTCTCTACTGCTGGTGCCAGCAAGTCCACAGGGCTGAGCACCGCGGGCGGAGAGATGAATACAGCTCTGTCCTCTCTTGGTTCCCAGGGGGCCCCACGCCCTCCTTCCTGGAAATTAAATGCCCAGAAAACTAGCTGGAGGAGCCCCCGGCAGCCAGAGGAGGCAATTACATTGTTTCAGGCAATGGAAGGAACAGACAGGCTCACATGAGAAGCTGGTGTAAGAGCCATAATCAGAACGATCACAAGGCCCAACAAGAAGACAGAAGAAACAGAGCCAGGAGTTAGGGGCCGTAAACAAAGAGGCAAAGAGCTAGCCAGCGAGCGCAGATGCACGGTCGGAACCTCTGTCTCAGCAGCGCCGGGCCTCGGGAAAGACCGCCGGGCGTCCGGGGGGAAAGGCTGTCGCTCGGGCGGGCTCCACCCCGAGGAACCAGAAGCGTTCTCCACGCGGCGTGACGGAGGGAAAGTTCACGAGGCGGTGCTGCTCTGCCCGGAGTGCCGCCAAGCCTCTCAGAAGGCCCTGGAACAGAAGCAGGGGGTTCTGGCAGGTCGCGGCGCCTCTCTGTGCCCGTGTGGCCATGGAACAGGGAGGTGCTGGTGCCCCTGCCGGCTGTCCTGCCCCACACGGAGGAGGAGTCCCCAGCCCTCCTCAGAACAGTGGCTCCCGTCCTGCACCCCGAGAACCTCCTGGCACAGGTGCAAACACAGCCCAGCGCGGGGAAGGATCAGGAACCCCAGGTCCAGCTCCAGTGCTGAGCATCGCGCAGTGTGAGCCAGACCTTGGCAGCTGTGTCCACAAGACACGGTGCTGAGCATTACTGCCTTCCTCCGGCCCCTCCGCTGCCTGCATCTCCACGGAGCCTGGCACCCAGGGGAGCTCACTGCCCGCTCTCCACTTCCCCCGGAAAGTCTCCTCTGAGCTCGGCTGTTGTTCGAACAGAACCTTCTCTGCCCTCGATGGAACCCAGGTGACCTCGGCCCTGACTCTGCTCCGAAGACAACACACTTTCTCTCTCCCCAGACCGCAGGCCTGCTCATACTCCCCAAGTTCCATAATGAAACGTTCTCTTCCATGTAGTCACCTGGAATGTTGCCATCTGCTCTATGTTGTGCATGATGTACATTCACTTTCCCAAATAGTCCCTTACCCTCCCAGAAAATCAAGTCAGGAGGAGGGAGATGCAGGTGGAGGGCCTGGAGGCTGGTGACATTGGGTGACGGGGTCTCGGGGGCAGAACAGGTCGAGGGAGGCCAGCCTGGACTCAGAGGCCAGGCTGGGACCGGCTGACCTGGCCGAGCGTTCCCACTCACAGCTCCCACTCAGGAGTCCGGGTGGGCTGAGCTGCAGGCAGGGAAGGTCATGAGCGCAAACACCACCTGAAGCAAAGAGCACGAAGGCTGGGGTGGGTGCGTCAGACCAGCACCTGGGCTGGGGCTTCTGGGCGGTGCACTGATGGCGTCCACTCGCCTGGGTTTTGCTCTGGGCTGGACAATGCTCTGGGCATCTGGTCCCCCTTCCTCCCCTCTCCTCTCCATTTATCTTAGAGACATTCGTATCCCAGGGTGCTCAAAGAGCGTCACGTAAGTAAAAGTAGCAATTTATTTTTTGCTACTTAAGAACCCCTAAAACTGTGAACTGGAGAAGGATTAATTGGTCATCATAAAATGCTCTGAAAGGCAAGTCATCAAGGTATTTTTATTTTCCATCACAAAAATGGCTAAATGCCTTGATCCCCAGCACAGCACCCGGCAAGCACACGTCCGCCTTCATCCTTGCAATCTTGCAAAGCAATCGTCTGATTTTGGACTTGACCCTGGTGTGTGGAGCATTATTCTGGAACCAAGTCTGGTGTGAGGGTGGCGGGGGGCACCGTCTGAGACCAGCCACGGCCAGAGGAAGCATGGGCTGGTGTGCGCCTCCCTGCCAGCAGAGCCCCTTCCTTTCCCAGAGCTGGACCACTAGACCTCACAGAACTTTGACCTTGAACTTTAACTGAGCTGTTCCCAGACCTACTGCTTCCCTGGAGATTCCTAGGAAAACAGGGTCAGGGCAGCCCTGTTCCATCCCTCCTCTGTTGTATGAGCCACAGGGGTTGGGGGGGAATACTGGAGGGCTTCCTGCAGGAAGGGGCATTTGAACTCAGCTGTGAGGTGAAGCATTAACTGGAGCACAGAGGGAAGTGTTTTCGACCAAGGAAAGGTGCGTGCCTGTCACAACAGTGGAAGCCTGAGCAGTGTCCTCAGAGCCTGATTCTGCGTGGCTGGAGCGCAGGGGCAGTGAGGCTCCGGGGACCTGGAGCCGGCACTGAGGAGGGCCTCCGGTCAACAAGAAATAGGAAGCCACGCAGTTTTTGAGGAACAGAGTAAAGCCATGTGACCAAAAGGGGAGAGAAACGATTATGTATGCAACTTCAGCTCTAAGAGCAAGAAACCGCGGCGTGAAACGCTGACAGTAATTATGTTAATGACATCATGGGCTTTATAATAGCTCCCAAATGTTCTGGGAAGAAATTACACATCCAGGCAGGTTCAAGCCCTTAAAAGTTAATTATACCCAATCTGAGTGCCTCCATGCAGGCCCTTCCCATGTTCACAGAGGGTAACAGCAAGCTCAGAAAGAGTTTTAATCTAACATGTACCCATCCTTCAAATTACGGCATCTAAGAGACGTTGTAGTTTCTCGCAGTAAACAGTTTCGAGGTTAATTACTCTCCAGTGAAGAGTCAATTAGGAGAGGAAGCTCTCTCATCTCCCCGCTCCACACAGTAGATTAAAACAAACACTGGAGACCCCAGTCGGGACCAGGTTTACAAACTATGAGTACATCCCATTTTTTTGTTAAAAAAAAATCACCTGGACGGCTGAATGCACCCGGAGCTGCATCGCAGAGTGACCTGGCCTTGCTGAAGCCCGGCGGCCCGGCTCCACCCTGGGCCCTCCAGCGGCCCCTGGGGCCCCGCGCCTGCCCCAGCAGCCTGGCTTCCTCTGGGGGACCGCCTGCCCCAGGCCCTTGTCCTCGCGGAGTCTCCTCATTGTTTGTTCCCGGCACAAATTCTCGGCCAGTCTCTCAGCCTTGTGGGCTGTGGAGACTCTCTGCACACTCTCATGGTGACAGCCGTCCTGCCGCGGGGCCCGCGTCCCTGTGCCCGGGAGCCTCTCTAGTCCTGGGACCTTCTCCGACTTTGGCTGGAAGAGACGGAGCCTTTGCGTTGGGGGAGGGCGGGGCGGCCGACGGCCGAAGGCAGTGATGGAGGATGCTGACCCGAGGGAGGAGGAGGCCTCGGGGGCAACTCCCCGTCTCTCTGCCCCGCTCACCTGCTGCCTGGTGTGTTTGTGGGACTCGGCCCCCCAGACCCGGCCAGCACGGGCCTCCATGTGTCCCAGCACCGCGGCAAGGCTGCTCTGGTAAAGGGTCCACACAGTCTGCTGTGTTGGGGGGCCCTCCAGCACACACCACACACACACACACACACACACACACACACACACACACACACACACACATTCCACCTCCTCCACAGCCTCAGGTTCCTGGCCTCCTCCCAGGCCTCCATCAGTGCCTGGGGTCCTGGCAGCTCACATCAGACCTCTGAGCCCACAGCCCCTGGAATTCCTGGACCTGAAACAACAGGGCCCATCACGCAGGAGGCCGAGGATGGACATGCTCACACAGGGAGGCGGGTGCTGCATCAGGGGTGTGGGAGTGCAGAGCGTGTATGCTTTCTGCGCTGTGTGTGTGGGGGGGGGTTGCCTGTAGGGAGTGTGGTGTGTGTGTATGTGTGTGTACGTGGTGCGTATGTGCGTGGTCTGTGTGGTGTATGAGGTGTGCGTGGTGGGGCGTGTGTGTGTGGTGTGTAGTGTGTGTGGTGGTGTGTGTGGTGGTGTGTCCCGTTCTCGCGTCTGGGCCGGGCTCCGCGCTCGGGAGCGGGGGCGGCACGGGCCGGGCTGGCCTCGCGCTCAGGGGCGTCCGCCTGGGCAGCCCTGCCACGTGCGGGCACCTGCTTCTTCCCGACAACCCTCGCAGCTTTGGTGGGGTAGAAATGCACACACTCAGCGCACAGTCTGGTGCGTCTGACACGCGTGCACACACACACTTGAAACCATCACTGTGTCAAGCCTGTGAGCACACCTGTCACCGCACACTCTCCCGGTGCCCTGGCGGCCCTCTGCCCTGCCCCCAGCCCCCCCACCCCCTGCCCCGAGCAGTGACTGACCAGCTTTCTCACATTATACATTCATTCTAATTCTCCAGAAATCTCTGTAACTAGAAACCCATCATGTATTATGCTTCTTAAAATTAAAAAAAAAAAGCATGTGGTAAAACAGATTTTCTCTGGGTTTACAGTTCCACGAGTGTTAACAAATGAGGCCCCGGTGACCCGCACGACGGGTGGCCCCCCCCCCCCCCCGCCACCGCACAAGCCGCGCGCGAGGCGCGGGACGCAGCCTGGGGCCAGGACTCCCCCGCGAGTCCCGCCCGTGGCCGTGCTCGGCCATCGGGGCTGTCGGCGCCGTTCGCTGCTGTTCGTGGGTGACCCGTGCTCCCTGCCCAGGCTCCGGGTCCTCCGTTCGCGGGTTCAGGGGGCCGGGTGGCTCCAGGGCCTGGGAGTGCTTGAGAGCCGGCCTTGGGGTTGCGTGCCCGGCAGGGAGCGGGCCGCTGCCGCGCTCTGCTCCTGGTGCGCGCGAGCCTCAGGGAAGGTCTGATCCTTCGGAGTCCTTGTTGCTGTAAATGGAGGGACTGGGGATTGAACCCGGGACCTCGTGCCTGCCCAGCGTGGCTCTACCGCTGAGCTGCACCCGCCCCCGGGAGTCTTTGTGAACAAGGGAGGTTTCCACTGCGCTGGTGGGAACAGGAACCATGACACCCTTGGGCGTCTGGGCACTGTTTCCCCTAATTCTTTTGGGTGTTCTCAGGGGGTCTCCCCGCACCCACGCCCCTCTGGGTACTCAGCTCAGAACTCAAAGGGGGCCTCGGCATACTCTCCAGAACATTCTCTCTGTGCGGCTCTCTCCTCTCCCGCTCTGCCCTGCTCAGTGGGCGGCCTTGACCTCCCTGGACACCAGCTCCAGCTCCTTGGACCTGCACTGCTTCGGGGACGCTCTCTCTGGACGGTGACCTGGGGCAGCCCCAGGCTCACCTGGCCTCTGCCTCTCCATCAGGGCCACCGTCCTGCCTTACCCGATGTCCAGTGCCACGAACACTACCACTTCACCCACGTTGTCCAGGTTGCTGGTTATTTCGGGACAAACCCCGCCCCTGTTACTCCCCTGTGTGGGGAAGGCTAGTTTCCAGCCCAGGACAACTGTCCTTCATTTTTCTGCATCTTCTGACCTTCCATGGCTGTAACTCTATGTTTATTTTTCTATATAAACGCTGGAATTAGTTTGTCAAGTTCCTGCTGTGATTTTATTAAGATCGCATTAAGGTTTCTGGAAATCACTAAGGTAGCAATTCTTCTGAAAATTGAGTTCTCAACCAAAATGAGATACATCTTCCCACATATTCAAGTCTTCCATGTCTCAGTAGGATATTTAACTTTTCTTAATACAGTCTTGCAAACGTCTTGTTAAATGCATTCCTGGGAATTTTATTTTTTGTGTTTTCTTCCTTCATATTTTTAACAGGTTATTATTTCTATAAAAATTTGATACATTAGTTTGTGACCAGCATTTTGTTACATTTAAACATTTGTAACCATTTTCAGGTCCATGTTCAGCTCTGTTTGCAGCATCAGAAGCCAGTGGACACTGCTTCCTCTCTCCTTGTTGGTCCCATTTTCTTGTTGCACAAGCGCTTCTGGACAAGTGTTCAGTGATGTGCTGCTGGGGGAGACCCTTGCTCACTCAGCACGAAGGAGAGTGTTTATTTTCTTTCACTGCTAAAAAGAATTCTATTTTTTTTTTATCAGAGATAAACATCTCAATGCTCCTAAGGAATTTTCCAGCCACTCCTTCATTATTATCAAGGGTTTGAAGCCAGGATGGATGTTGAACTTTATAAAGTGGCTTTCAAAATCTTCCACCCAGATGCAGAAGCCCCGTTTCTCCCAGTCCTCTTTCTTACAACTAAAAATCTCTGGATGTTCACAACAAACAGGCATGGGAGCCCTGACAAGGGGAAGGAAGGATGCGGGCTGCCAAGGGGACTCGGGATTTGAGGAAGACATTCCAGGAGTCCCTGCGGTCCCTAATTGCCTCCATCCCCGAGCTGACAACAGATGCAGACAAAAAGGGGCTTTAAAAGCAGTGTGTTCTCCCAGCCAAAGCGCCAGGCAAGGGCTGTCTAAGAGCAGGAAACTCTTTTGGCAAAGCCTGCCCTGCTCCAGCCCAACACCAAGTGGACAACTGCCCCCCTTCCTCCCCCAAGTTCAGCTGTGCCAAGGGGGAGGTGGCTGTTCCATGCCAAGCCCACTCTCTCCCCTCGCCTCACAGAAGCAGGTGCCCGCTCAGAGCCCCGGCCTCGTGGTGTCAGGATGCTGAGGCTCTCCCTGTGGGAAAAACAGCTCGAGCGCTGGTACATTTCTCATCTGAAATCAGCGACGCCAGAAGCACGTGGCAGCCGTTTCCCAATCCTGGGAGCCAAGAACCGCCGACTCAGCTTCTACTTCTGGTGGAAAATGTCCCTGAAGTATAAAGGGGGAATAAAAACATTTTCACATGAAGCAACACAAAGATAATTTGTTGATAAGAAAAATCTACCCTTAAAAATGGCTAAAAGAAGGTCTTTAAACAGAAAAGAACTAGTAATAGAAGAAGACTGGAATTTCAGAAAGGGAGAAAGAACATTAAATTTGGTAAAATCGGGGGAAATCTAATAGATAATCCTTTTTCTCATGAGTTTCTTAAATATACTTGATGATTGAAGCAAAATATAACATCACTGGACGTGGCACTCAAGGTATTTAGAGAAAACACTTAAAGCAGTGGTATTTAGAAAGTGGGAAGGGAGGGTAAAGGATCTAAATGGAAGCAAGGTGACTACACTTCACTCAAAGCAGTAAGACCTTGTTCTTAGAGACTCTAGGTTATGTACGTGAGTTGTAACACCTAACGCATCCTCTAAGGCAATGCCATGTGAGAGACTCAGAAACATTACATGCAAACAAATCAAGTCAGAATTCTAAAAAACATTCAAGTAACCCACAGGAAAGTAAGAAAATGGAAACAGAAGAAGAATGAGGAAATGAAAACAAAATACAAATAAAATGGCAGACTTAAGCCTAACACAGCAACAATTACCTTAAATGTAAATGGTCTAAATACACCAGTTAAAAGACAAAGATTGACAGAGTGTATTTTAAAAAAACAACCACCACCATGATGCAACAACAGTCTGTGTATAAGAAATGCGTTTCAAATATAACTACTATACATACAATAAACAACAGGTTTCTTCTGTATAGCATGGGGAACTATATTCAATATCTTGTAGTAACCTATAATGAGAAAGAATGTGAAAACGAATATATGTGCGTATATGGATGACTGAGACATGCTGTGTGCCAGAAACTGGCACAACATTGTAAACTGACTGTACTACAATTAAAAAAATTATAACAATACAGGTAAGTTGAAAGTCAAAGGATGGAAAAAAGATATGCCATGCAATAAAGGAAAAAGGCAGGATTAGATCAAAAAGAATTACTAGAGACAAAGAGAGACATTACATGGAGATGAAAGGATTGCTCCGCCAGAAGACACGGCAATCCCAGAAGTGTGTGCATCAAACAGAGCGCCTTAACATACACGCAGCAGAAACTGAAAGGGCTCGCGGGAGAAACAGGCAAGCCCGCAGTCACAGCCGGGCTCTTCAGCACCCACTCTCGGCAGCTAACATGCTGTTGGACAGAAGAGCAGCAAGGATATAGAACAACTGAACAACGCAATTAACTGATGGCAGTCAATTGACATATAGAGAAAACTCTGCAAGCAACAGCAGAATGTACTTTTGTTTCCAAGCAGCCACGGAACGTTCACCAAGAAGGATCACATCCTGGGCCATAAATCAAACCTCTATAAGTTTAAAAGATTTAAATCACGTACAGTATTTTCTCTGACCATAACGGAATCAAATTAGAAATCAATACAGAAAGACGAAAAGAAAACCTCTAAACACTTAGAGATTAAATAAGACACTTCTAAATAATCCATGGGTCAAAGTGGAAGTTTCCAAGGAGGTAAAAGAAATACACAGAACTGAAAGAAAATGAAAACAAAACAAATGAAAACATGTGGGATACAGCTGAAAGAGGTTATAAATGTATAAAAGCCTCCATTAGAAAAAAGAAAAAAATCTAAAATCAACACTCTAAGTTTCTACCTTAAGAACTAGAAAGAGTAAAATAAACCAAAAGCAATCAGAAGAAAGGAAATAGTAAAAAGTAGAAATCAATGAAATTGAAAACAGGAAAGCAATTGAGAAAATCAATGAAACCAAAAGCTGATTCTTTGAAAAACAATCAATAAAACTGATAAACGTCTCACAGACTGACTAAGATAAATGAGAAGAGAGAAGCTGAGGTCAGCAGCGTCAGGAGGGAAGCGTCGGAGATGGCAGCGGGGCTGTCACTGCGGTGCCCGCGGGTGTTACAGGGGTGCTAAAGGGACACTGCAGATGACTTTATGCTCATAAATTTGACAACTTAGAGGAAATGAACCAATTTTTCAAAAACTACAAACTGCCAAAACTCAACGATGATGAAATCGACAAGGTGATTAATCCTAAAGCCATTAAAAGAGTTGAATTTATAAACAGAAAGCTCGTAAGGGGTTACTGACGAAGGTACAAGAGCAACTGAACAGAAAAAGGACAGTATTTTCAGCAAATGAAATATCCAGAGGCAAACACCAAACCGAACCAAATCCCCTCGACCTCAGAACTTATTCAAGAACCAACTTAAATTGGAGTGTGAACTTAACTAAAATTACAAAACTTCTGGGGAAAAAAAATAAGACAAAATCTCTGGGACGCAGGGCTAGGTGAAGAGTTTTCAGATTTGACACCAAAATCAAAAAAGGAAAATTTGATAAATTGGGTCTCATCGAAATGAAAAACTTTTGCTCTGTGAAGAGGATGAAAAGACAAGCTCCCGAGTGGGGAAAATATATGCAAACCACATATCTGACAAAAGACTTGAATCTCCAGCATGTAAAGTATTCTTAAAACAACAGCAAAAAAAAAAAAAAAAAAAAAAAGGAAACAATTCAGTTAGAAAATGGGCAAATACTTGGCACTAAACATGGCAAATTCACACATGAAAGGTGAAAAGAAGTTCACTGTCACTAGCCATTAGGGAAATGCAAACGAAAACCTGATGAGATATGAATGCGTAACTATCAGAATGGCTAAAATGAAAAAAGTGGTAACACCAAATGCTGGCGAAGATGTGGAGAAGCTGATCACTCACCCATGGCTGGTGGAGTGTAAGATGGGGCAGCCTCTCTGGAAGACGGTTTGGTGGCTTTCTGTAAAACTAAACATGCAACTGCCATACCTCCCAGGTCCTGTTCTCTTGAGTATTTCTCTCAGAGAAATGAAAACTTATGCTCACACAGAAAAGGTACATGAATATTTAAAGCAGCTTTGTTCATAAGAGTAAAAAGTTGAAACAACTCAGGTGTCCTTAAAGGAGCAGGTGGCTGAATAAACTGCAGTGCACCCGCACCATGAACAGCTAAAAAGGAACCAACAGTTAATACACACAACTTGATGACTCGTCAGAGAATTACACAGAGTGAAAAAATCCTGCCTGAAACCTATGTGGTATATGATCACATTTATGTAATATTCTTGAAAAGAAATTTAGAGAAATGGAGTCCAGGTTAGTGGTTTCTAAAGGTCAGGGTTGGGAGTGGGTGGGGGAAGGCAGGGAGGTGAGTGTGCTTATCAAAGGGCAGCAGAGGTCACCCCTGTGGTGACAGAAATGTGCCGCACCTGTCAGTGTCCGGGATGCGGTGCTGTGTGGTCGTTCTCCAAGGTGCTACCGTCGGAGGAAACTGAGTCAAGGGTCCAGGGGTCTCTCTGTATTCTTTCTTACAAATGGATGCAAATCTGTAAATATCTCAAAAGAAGAAGTTTAATTAGAAGATCTAAGGGGCTGACCACATGGCTTTTCCCCAGTGACCTACTTACTTCATGCGTGATGTAATAGATTATCTTACATTGATCAATCTTCATATTCTTCAACTAAACCCTGACAGGTGTGCATTATGCTTTTAACGCTCTGCTCCATCCCACCTGCTTATACTTTGGAAACTAATATTTCTCACGGAGACGGTGCTGAAGCGTTTCTGTGTATTTTGTTAGCCTTGTGTGCTACTATTATGCTGACTTAATAAAAAGCGTTTGGGTGTTTCACTTTTCTGTCTCTTCTCTGGAACAGTTTGGGTGGCATTAGAAGGATGTGTTCCTTGGAGGATGGATTTATTTATCCTGGTATTTCTTGCAGTTTTTGCTTTAAATGTTTTAATGTTGTATTATTTGGCACAGAAGGACTTTGACAGATCTTCATTTCAGATTGCTCTGTTCTGTTCTGTTTTGTGTTCCTTGTTATGGTGCTTTTCCCATGGTCCTTTCTCACCACTCCCCCCGAGCCCCTTGGCTTAGATGCGTCTCTTGTAGTAGCATATTCGTAAGTTTTGGGTTTTAAGCCTAGAATTTTTTTCCTATTAATAGAAGAGTTTTGTCCATTTATATTTAATATGTCAATTATTTTTTCTAGTTCTGCCCCCTTGTCTTTTAAAAGATCCTTTGTTTACTCTAAACTCTACTACTCATGCCATTTGGCTGTGTGTTTTTGCACATGTGTGTGTGCGTGTGTGTGTGTGTGTGAGAGAGAGAGAGTTCTAACAGCCTGAGTGTTCACTGCCTGTTTATGGTCTGGTGGTCACCTACAGCTGTTAGTAATATAGTGAAACCTCTATTTGTTGATGAAAACTGCTAGATCGTCCTCGTCTCGCGCAACCCCATGGGATGTGTTCATTATCCTTCCTCCCAACTCTCCTCCCCTCTTCAGACTCTTGTTTTAGGTGATACTGTATTTTAAATTTCTCATGATTGTCTTGAACGAGTTTATGAAAGACCAAAGTTTCTAGCACTTGATCTGTCAAGTTAAGTGTTTATTTCCCTCTCCATCTCCTGATTTTGTTCATAAATTATTATTTCTTGATTGGAAAATTTATGGACTCAACTTGCTCTATAAGTAAAACTCACATAGAAGTCTCGTTGTCATTCTGTGTTTATATTTAGGGCATGATCTAGAGTCTTGATGACATCTTCCTTCCTCCCTCAGCTGACTGGCTTTTAAGAAGTTTTTTTTTTCAAATAGAGCTTGGGGGTGCCACCCCCCAAATCCTTACATGTTTGAAAACGTCTACATGTTTTCTTGATATGTGAACAACAGTCTGTCTGGAAGATACTCTGCAGATGGAGAGAATCAAAGGCCAATCTGGTTTCTCCTTTGGTGGCAACTTAACCTTTACTTTTTCTTCCCCAGATGCTCACAAGATTCTTTATTCTTGAAATCTAGTTATTTTACTAGAATATGATTGTTCTGTGTAAATCTTTCTTGGGACATGGGTGCTCCTTCCAATGAGCAGATTCAGACCTTCTTTTATTTCAGTTTTCTTCTATTATATCTTTGCATCTTTAATTTTTGGGTTCTCTTTTGGGGAACATCAAGTTTGAGTATGTTATTCCTTTTTTGTCTGTCTTCCAGATCTATTATTTTTCTCTAATCATATTAATATTGTTTTTTCAGCTGTATCTTCTCTTTCATATTCTTATTTTTTGCAATATCGACTCTTATTTTTTTCTATTTATATAGTGGCTTTTATTTCTGTGTATTTAAAAATTTTCTCTTCCATTGTTTGGGTCTGAAATCTAGCAGCTTATTTTTTATTTCTTATGACTTCTGTACTGTGTACCTTTGGTTTCAGTTTTTGTTTCCAAGAAACTGTGGGGAACTTTTCCTTGACATTAGGGAGAATTTTTTATTTGAAATGTTTTCATTCTCCTTTGAAAGTGTGTTTTCTTTGCCTTTTGGTGACAATGCTCTTTCCTACATATTTCTGAGTGTCTATGAAGGACATGTGTGTGCCTTTTGACTGGTGTTTAGATTGAACGGGGTCATTTTCTTCAGTCGCTTCTTTCTGAAGAATTGTGGAAAATGGGCACAAGGGTTGGGGCAGGAGGCAGCCCTATTTCAGTGCAGTCTTTAGAAACCAGGGCTCCAGTTACCACACTGGGGTACATGTCCCTGCCCCTGCTCTGGGCATCCTGAGTTCTCCTCTTTGGAGAGGGCAGGGGGTCTGACTGGCTCATGTGGCATCTTCTGCGCCCCAGGCTTCATGTAACTAACTCAGCACTGGTCTCTCCTGCTGACTGTGATGACCACCATGTCTCTCCACCCATCTGCACCAACACCCAGTTTCTTCTAAAACTAACAACAATTAAAGAATATTTATTGCAGGCTTGTTATGAGCCAGACGTGGTTCTAGGCATTTTGCCTGATTATCTCAGGCAGCCCCTCCTTAACCCTAAGAGGTAAGCACAGTGATTATATGCCCTTGATATCTGCAGAAAATGAGGTGGGGGCCGCGCAAACTGCACAGAGTCACGGCCCTGTAGGTCAGATGTGGCTCAGCTGCGGGGCTTCAGGTGGTCTGGCCCCAGGGGCTACATCCTCAGCGTCTTCTGCCTGTCTCCCGGGCCCCTTGCATAGCAAGGGGCCATCAGTTGGACTTGTCAGAGCCGAGTCGCCGGTTGTCGAGGAAGACCGCGCTCCGCAGCTCTCCCGGCGGGCTCAGGCGGCTCCCGGCAGCGCTTGCTCAGCGAGCTGTGTTGGGAGCTTCCTGGTTTCCTTAGTGTCGGGTCTGTTTTCAGACTGTGACCGACAAGGGTCTCCTCCAGAGCAGGGCTGCTGCACGTGCCGGAACAGACACCCCCGAACTGTCAGACCCTCTGCATCAGCGTTGGCCGGAGGCAGGCGTAAAGCGGGGCCCTGGGCCAGCGAGGGGCCGTGCCAGCTCCCGGGCGCCCTCTCCCTTCCGCCCGCAAGACGCGCTCCAACCCCGGCCCACGCGGGCCCCTCGGACGCGCTTCTCCGCGGTCCTCCTGCCCCCGGTCCTCGCTCGCGCTCTCCGCCCGTCATGGGGCGCCAGCCGGTGGTCCGCAGTCCGGCCTCTGCTGCGCTGCCTCCCCCTCTCCTCAGTCTCTTGCATGTGGCGGCTTCTTTATCCTACCGTCGTCATCGTCGTCGTCATCATTTATGGAGACTTCTCTTCTTGGACCGACCCATGGCCTTCTCCCGCCACACCCTGCTCTCTCTTCTCCCTTCCTGCGAGTCCCTGGGTCTCCGCCCAGACACTGCTGCTCTCTTCCCTCTGGCAGTGCTGGCCCCATCCAGAGCCCAGAGTCTTCTCTTAGCACCGCGTCCCTCCAGCTAGCTCTGGGAGCTGCCAGGCTGCCCCTCTCCTCCTCTCTGGATCTGGACGGCGTGCCATTCACCCACACTCGAACCAGTCCGACCTCACCCTTCTGTTGCGTCTCTGCAGGAGCCCCGCCTGGGGATCTGCAGTCAAGCCCCGCCCACCCTCACCTGGCCCAACCCACCCCCACCTCGGCCCGCCCACCATCACTTTGCCCGACCCTCACCTTACCGCGCCCACACGCCGCTGCCCAGCCCTCACCCCGTAGCGCTCAGTCCTGCTGAGTTCTGTCACGTGTCTCTTCCCCCGACACCCCTTCCCCTCCCACCGCCGCCCAAGCTGGTCCAGGCCCAGGTGCTTGAATGCTTGCCGCTTGATTCTCCCCTGCCCTCCATTCAGAGGCTCCAACACCAGCCTGGTGCATGGATTCCCTAAAACACCATTGGCAACAACACCTCGGTAAATCTTCAGGGCTCGCAGGCCCCTCTGTGGGACTGGGTTAGGTCCCATCTGGGCCGACTTCTGTGACGCTGAGTCTGCGTCCAGCCTTCCCTGCCCTCACTTCCCACGTTCCTCTACTGGCCTCACCCGGACTGCTGGACCCACGGCTCCCCCTCCAAGCTGTCCTCTCCCACCTGAAACACCGCCCCTTCCCCCCTCCCAGCGGCAGGCACCAGTCCACCCGGACTTGAGGGGCCCCCTGCTCTGCAGAGGTGACCCCCCCAGGTAATACATGGGCGGGCACAGAAGTGCCCACCCGTGTGACCCAGCAGGGGGCTGGGTTACTACCAAGCTGTTCGTGGCTGTGCAGAGGGTCCCATGTTTGCATCTTGTCCGTAGATGGCTGATGTCCCCAGAGTGGAAGCCTGCCCGTTGCTTCTCCTCTGGTCACATGGAAGACGAGTCAGCTGGATTCCTTCCCCAGAGACCAGCAGGAAGGAGAGGCGGGCGATGGCTGAGACGCCCCCCTGGGACCGGGAGATGGGGGCTTGAGGCCGGTTTCCCCACGTGCCTTCTCTGGGCCCTGCTGGGTTTGCCACTTCTGTTCTGAGTTCGTAATGGTGCCTCGTGGGCTTAACTGGAAGCAAACACGTGAGACAGCACTGCGGAAAGCACACAGCGGCCTGTGAGTGCAGAACGGGAGGCTTTCTCCTGGAGCTGGTGGAGAGGCCCTAAATGAAGTTAGTGGGCCATGTCAGGGAGGAGCTGGGGAACGTCTAAGAATCACTGTAGTGGGGTCTTTGTGTTTTGTATCAAAATGGCATCACGTTAGGGATCAAGAAGTGAAATACTTTAAGTCACTGATATGATGGAAGCTTGTTTGCTTCCCTCAGGCAGCAAAGGGTCTAGAGCAAAATCCAGTCTGGTTTTTTCACCCTGTTTTCTCTTTGTGGTGTTGACTGAATTTAGCAGGGGGGACAAGGCTCCTTCAGGGCACTGGTGGCTTTCTCCCCTCCCTCCACCGACACTTCTGTCCATCTCCCTTCCGATGACCCCCGAGGCCCTGCTCAAACCTCCCTCCTCAGAAAGCCCCTCCGACAACCTGCCTCCTCTGGACACACTAGGGTGTGGTGTCCACCTCCTCCTGCACCGTCCTGGTTAGCTGTGGTCCGGACGGGGCTGCAGGGACTCCTAGGACTGGAGCCACGTGGGCGTATCTGCCTCTGTGCAGCGCTGAGCTCAGAGCTCTGAGCTCGGGTTGCCGGATGCTGAACTCCATCCAGCCCCTCCCTCGCCTGTTTTCTGTCTCTAACCTGATTATGTGGTTGAGTTCAACCCTCTTACCTCCCCCCTGCTTACCTCCCTCTGTTCTCGGGCTTGCCTTGGGGTGGAAAAAGTCTTTCTTTGAAGGACAGCCAACTGGCTCTCTAAAGGAGGTTCCGCTTCAACCAGGAGGGCGGTGCCGTGGGATGGCGGGAACTCGCCCCGCAGCCCAGCACACCCTGCGTGGAGACGTGCTATCTTGGCTCCATCTGCTCCATTCTCCAGCCTTGCTCAGACGTGTCGAATTGTTGAAGGAGGCATCTCTGGCTGTGCTTAAAGTCATCCTCTTCTTCCCATTGAAGCCAGGCCCCATGACACACACACACACACAAACACTCTCACCCACCTGCAGCCTGTCCTGCCCCCCCGGGAGGCGAGGAGATTCTCCTTCTCCCCTGAAGGTTAGCTCTGTATGCACATGGATGCCTCCCATCGTTGGTTTTGGGGCTTCCACTGATGAGTGTGGGTCCCTCAGTTTCAGGCAGCAGAGAAGGAAGGAGGCAAGGAGCCCAAGGGCTGCGTGTGGTCTGACTGCTTATGTCACCCCCCTCCACTAGCCAGGGCCTCTTCCACCATGGAAAGGTCCCTTCACCAGGGACGGTGCCCACATGCAGAAGCAGTACATGGTGCCCGGGCAGGGGCTTCTGCAGGCTTCCATGCTTGTTGGCGGCTGACATCTCTGGGGGCTTGTGAGCCACAGCAGGAGCCAAAGAAAGATGTGAGACAAATTTGGGGGTGGGAGAAAGTATCTGACGTCAAGAGAATTTTATTTATTAACTCTTTGACATTTATTAACTTTTGAAATCAGTTCTTGCAAAGGTGGCCTTCACTCAGTATCAGCACAGGGACACTGCCCCGGCTCTCGGGAGCCAGCAGCACTAAGGAAACGTCTGTCTCGGTGAATTCTTGCAGCAACAGCCGAGAAGACGCTTGCTGGGGTGCCCTCTGCGCTGATGAGCCGGGGCACCTGGGTACCAACCCCGTCCTCTGGCTTCGGTCCGATGCTTCAGCCAAAGAGGCTAAGAGGACCCTAAGATGGCGGGTGGGGTTTTGGGAGGCCCAGAAGAATGGGTTTAAACACAATCGTATATCCACAGGGGGTCCCTGGAAATGGAAAAATGGCGTTTGTTCAGAAGAGAGAGAATTTCTACTTCCTTTCGGGGTACAGTGAAAATAGCTTGTTTGTTCCAAAAACAGCTCTGTCAATTACTGCTCAGGAGCCTTTGTCTTAACACACACACACACACACACACACACACACAAACAACTGTTTTGCTGCCAGGCTGTTCTGAGCCCAGTGGTGGTCCTCCCACCCTGTCACCCGGGTCACTGTTACCCTCTCTGTGTGAAATGGGCTCGCTTCCCGGGCCCCGTTGACAGCCCACCCGGCTGGGGTGTGCTTTTGCGTGTACTTCTGAGGAGGACAACGCCCAGCACTTGGGCAGCTGTGGGAGCGGCCCCTGCAGGGCTGGCAGAGCAGGGCGCTCCACGGAGCTGGGCACTCCTCCCTCGGACCCGGATCCCTCCCACCCTCCCCTGCCATCAGGGGACATAGACCGGAAGGAGGCCTTTGTGGGTTCTGGGCGATGAGCCTCGGCCAGGCCCCGCGTTACTTCATCCTCCTTAACCACAGCATCAGAGCACCTGGGTCCGGGAGGGGGTGCACACTCTTGAGTACTTTCCAGAACTTGGGCATCTGCTGAGTGTCAGTCACTGCTCGCCAGACCTGTCCAGGATGAGGCTCTGGAAGAAGTCGTGGATCAAGGTGGTTTCCTTGTCCAGGAAAAACTTGGTCATTGAGGTGGCAGCCTGCACACCCTGCCTACGGGTGCACGTTGGGACCGGGGACGAGTCTACGCAGGCCGTGTGCTTCAGCAGTTTCTTTAAACCCTGTGGGTGGAGAAGACGACCGGGCAGCGCTGCTACAGTCTAGCCTCCCGCACGCGCCCACACACATTCACGCCCACCACGCAGTCACGTGCACACACGCGTGCACACGCACTCACACACACGCACCTGAAATGTGGAGAGGCTTGTTAAACACGGCAGCTCAGGAAGGTCTGAAGCCCCTCACTGCGACTCTGGCGGACGGAGCAGAAACCCCACGTCGCATCGGCCGTGTCCTAGGCTGCCTGCCGTTTGGAAGAGCTTTCTCTGTAGGTGACTTCAGCTCTGGCCTGTGCCTGGGGGAGACCGTGTGTCATGGGGAGCGGAAGCCCTCAGCTCCTCAGTGGTCTGTGGAGCAAGCCAGGCGGCAGGCGGGTGGCAAAGCCACGTGCAGTTCCCCGTCCGGTGCCACGGCCTTGGAGCCCTGAGGACACGTGCTTGCCTGTGAGGGCAAAACCCCTTCCAACTTCCCTGGAGCTGGCTTTTCCAACCCAGCCTCTTGTCCGCTCTGGAAGCCGGTCCCCGGGCCCTGGGGGGAGGCAGCACCCACTGAACTGCGCTTCCTGACCCTCTAGATGGGCCTCGGCCCGAAAGAGGCCATCCAGAAAGACGTCTCTGTCCCCAACTCACCTCCCCAGTGACACACAGGGGGCCCCAGGTATGAAGGGGTCTGGCCTAACCATGGACTCAGCAGGCTCCCTGCCCCAGGATGCAGGACCACCCGGAGGCCAAAGGATTCAAGTTTCCTCTGTGTCTGCCCTTTACAGCCCAGCAGGTCAGCTGACTTGCCCGGAGGGGAAGAAGAGAGAAGGGCCTTCAGGACCTCTGCCCTGCATGGGGGCAGGCTCGGGGAGGGGGAGGGCCGAGGAGGGGGGAAGCGGGCGGCTGGAAGCCTTCCCTTCCTCCTGGTCTCTGGGAAGCCATCCCTGAGGAGGAAACTAGCAGGATGTAGACAGTGTCCACTGGGCCCCACAGGACGCCAGGCAGCCCATCAGAAGGCCCTGGCCAAGGTGGCGCAGGGGTGGCCGTCACGAGGACTCAGACACAGGTCTGTAGCCATGACAGAGGGGCCTGCAGGGACTGAGGCCACTGCAGGGAAGACGCCACCGCTAACTACAACCCTGGGGAGAGGGGGCTGATGGAAGAAAGACACGCCTCTCCCTCCTGCCACCCCGGCCAGGGGCAGGGACACCAGCGCGTGGGTGCAGGTCAGCTTCATGGAGCCGGTCTGGAGGGGCTGGCGGTGAGGCTGCTATTCTGGGGAGAGAGTGGGGGGTCGGGGGGCTCCTCTGAGGAGGTGACGTGCAAGGGCAGGGCGAGGCAGCTGGTGGGGAGTGGCCGTGACCGCTGCCCAGCCCATGAGGCACAGCTGTGTGTGAGCAGGGAGGGTGGCGGGGCCGGGGCAGAGAGCTGGGGGACGAGCATGGCAGCTGGGCGCCAGGGACTCTGTGCTCACCTCTCCCAGGCAGGACGTGTCAGGTGCGCAGGTGCTTCTCCTGTGTCTCCCGCGCCAGCTCCCACCCGACAGCCCCACGCTCGGTGGTCCCGGCTCCCTGGCCCAGCCCCAGCCTGCTGGCCCGGCTCCGAGGCTGCGCCTTCTCTCTGCCAGTCCAGCCAGGCGAGGCGGCCTCCTGCTGGTGTGAACTCTGGGCTGCATCACTGTCCCATCTGATCTCAGCTCCTCCACGCTGGGAAGCAGCTCTCGACCCTGAATCCCCTCTGTCTGAAAGCCTAGATTCTTCTCCATTTCCCCGCTGGCTCCTTGGCTGGTCTGGTCCAACAGAGGACGCATCACCGAGGCCTTGTCGGCCGCGACTGCAAGTCTGCCGTTAGGATTTAACGGGAAGGAGCGCCTGGAGGCCCGAGGTGGGAGGGCACCACTCGGGGCACCACAGGACCACCCCCACCCCCCCACCCCCGCCCCGGGCAGGGACAGCCGGACTGATGGCCCCGCACTCAGCAAGCGTCCGGTGACAAGCCAGCGTGCTCATTCATTTGTTCCTCCCACAAGCATCAACTGATCATCTTTCACAGAACCCCTGGGATTCTCTCTTCAGCTCAGGCCTGGCGTCCTGCCCGGGGAAGAAGTGGGCCCGCGTTCTAGAATCACAAAGCCCAAGGGACACACCTGCCGGCCGATGGGGCCAGAGGCCCTCGCCCAGCTGATCAGGGCCCACGTTGGCTCACCCCTGAGGGCTGCCCTGCTCCACAGCCCTACGCCAGTGGGGCTCAGCTATCTTCGCCTTCCAGTGCCCGCTCTACGTGGGGACCCACCGAGGCAGAAGGACCCCACGCTGGGGCAGGGCAGGCTCGGTGGATTTGCGCAAACTGAGAGCCAGACGCGCGTGCGCATACACGTGTCTCGTAAGCAGAGGGGCCCAGCCTGGCCCGGCCTCCGGTGAGCAGGACCTCGCTCCGCCACCCCCATGACCTCCCACCAGGCCACGCCCAGCGGCCACGCCCACCTGAGGGAGGCCCTCACCCCAGGGACAAGCTCCTGCTTCACTCGCACAAGACAGTTTGTGCAAAACACCGTGAGAAACATCCCTGTGTTTTCTGAGGAGACATGATGTGTTGGAGCGTTTCATTTGCAGAATTCTTCAAAATTAAACTGTCAGATATTTACTAAAAACAGAACAAAACATTCACTTCCATAGAAACAAACACGCCCACTCTGCTCCGCTGGCAGAGCGGCGCCCTGTCCCAGATGCCCAGGAGCGCGCACCGGGGACGCATGTCAGCTGGAGCGACACGCCAGGCGGTGGCCAGTGAGGGCTTGACCCCGGCCCCAGGGATGGACTGCTGAGCCATGAGAGGAGATCCTGTGTGCGGAGCTCACTGTGTGGTTGTGGTGATGACGGTGGGCACTGGTCCCTCTCAAAGTAAGCGTTCCTACAAAGACCTTGGAGAGAAGTGACCGCAGCAGGCATTCCACTCTCTGTGCAAAAATGAAGACACAAGGCGTTAGTCGAGGGAGGGGAGGGCTCAATGGCAGAGCCCGTGCTTAGCATGCACGAGGTCCTGGGCTCCATCCCCAGTACCGCCATTAACATGAGTAAATAAATAAGTAAATAAATAAATAACCTAATTTCCTCCCCCACCCAAAAAAGCTCTGAGAAACGCCAGCTATTTCCAGCTGGGACCTGAGCGCTCAGCAGAAGTGCTTCTCAAATCTCGGTCCGTGGGTTTCCGGGGTCCACGTGGTCAAAACCATTTCCATCACAGCCATTCAGAAGTTGCTTCTCATTTTGCCCTGGTGGTGTGAAGGTGGTGACAGTGAACCCACGGGTCCCAGCGGTCGCCCCAGATGGCACACAAACCCCCGGATTCGTCATCGTCAGGCACACATTTAAAAAAATATCAGTTTTATAGCAGGATGTCCTTAATAAGCAATACAATTTTATTAAATCTTGACCCCCTTTTCACCTGTCTGTGGGACACAAGTGGGCTGCACACGAAGGCGATGATTCCCGGGAGCAAGGTGCCCGTGTCGCTGGGCCACGCGTGGTTTACACGTGCGTACGAGGTGCGTGGTTTCTCGACTCAGGCGTTCGGCAGATACTTTCTCAGAATGATGGAAGCAAGCCTGTTACTTAAGGAGAACAACAGACAGTCTTTGTTGTCAATGATCAAAGTCAAGCTTTTTCAAATTGAAACTAAAATTTTGGAAAACATGTGTCCACCATGAGGTTGACAGTCCCCAGCTCTTCTCTGATGGATCCACGGTGGTGTCAGAGAACGTGATGCTGTCTTAGGTGTTGCATTGTGAAATGTGTCAACATTCAGAAAAATCTGCATAACTCAGTGAAGCGATAGTTTCCAAATGACCCATCATGGCATTGTTAAATCATCCCCGGGGAAAAGCCCCGCAAAGTGCGAGGCAGCCCAACGACTTCTAACGTAACTGAGTAGGAAGAGCTCATTTTATTGCATGGTGATGAATTTTCAGCCTCTGAAGCCCAAGGAGCTTTAAGAAGATACCGCTAGTCCAGTCTGGGCATTGTGTTAAAGCAGAATGTGCACCACTGTCTGGAAAAGCCACCAGTTGCTCCCCCTCCACCAGCGGCACGTCCGTGTGAGGCACGGACTGAGTGCCCTCAGTGGGCCAGCACCTCCGGTCCTCCAGGCCCCGCCCGACCCCGAGGCCTCCTGCCGGCCGGCCCGCACCCCCGTGTTCCTGCCAGCGGCGTCAGCGTCTCAGGCTGAGGCTGCTGATCTAAAAACTAGCAGCTCCTTCAGGTCCCGTGGGAGAGACAGAGCACCTCAGAGGCCCGTCTCTGCAAGATTCACAGCCTTGTGATGCCGTGCCCTCTGCCCAGTTAACTGCCTTGGGACCCTGGATGTGACACCCTGTCATCGCGCAGAGATCGCCCAGACTCTGCCCTCCAGGGTCCTCCGGGTGGGACCGAGGAGCCATGTAGGAAGAGCACTGGGCAATTAAGCACAAAATATTCACTCAATTATTTGCCTAACGAATTAACTTAGTTCATCATGAGAAATGGAATTAATTTTATTTATCGGGTACGTGCAAGTCAAAGCAAGCCAACTTTAAACACACGTAGAATACGGACAGCGACTATTTCTAGCACAATAAAGCCAATTATTTTTAAAAATAAAATCTAGTCCTGGTAAGAGCATATCTATAGCAACTGCTGGGCGGTTATTCTTGTCTATTTTTGAGCAGTGAAAAGTCAGAACTATGCAAATGGCTCTAAGTGCACTTTTATAACAAAATATGGAGTCTTTTCAAGCATTAATGAACGCCGACTGTACGCCTCTCAGAAGACAGGTCCTGGACACTTGGCCCTGGCACCGGCGAGAGGAAGGCTGCCTCGCAGGCACCGAGCATGCTCGGTCCCAGGAAGCAGGTGGGGACAGCTAGGGCAGGGCCGCACGCCTGGGACGTGCTCCTTTCTCCCCACTTGTGGCTCATCACTGAATGTTGCCCTCCCCGGGCCTCCCTCCTTGCATGTGGCCACTCTCAGGGCCAGTCCACTCATCTTTCTTGCCCGCATTTCTGTCTGCAGCCCCCAAGTCTGCTGCCAGAACCCCCTTTCAAAACACAAAATCAGGGCCCCTCTCTGCCTGAGGCCCTGCCTCCTCCCTGCCCACTGAGTAACAGGCTGCCTCCCCAGGGGTACCCGGATCCTCTGAGAACTGGCTCCTGTCCTCGTCTGCATCGCCGGCGCCCCCGTGGGCTGGCTGCTCCGGACGGCCCCTGCTCCCCGCGGCTTTCCCTGGAAGGCTCTCTCCTTGGAGGCGCTCTGCGCTCCCCACACCAGGAGGCAAGCGCATCCTCTCCCCGCCCCCCGCCCCCGCACAGCTCGGTTCCAGCACGGCCTCCATCACGCAGGTCCCTTCCTCATCTGCTCCGAGGCCGGCACGCCCGCTTCCATTGCCTTGCTCCTCAAGCCCACGGGCCCTGTGAGGCTGTCTCGTCGTGTGTCCTAGGAGCCACCCCTGCTGTGAAGATGTAGTTGACTGTAACTCACAAGGCAATGAACAGACTGAATACAGTTCTCAGAACTGGGCACCACACATGCTCCCTCTTTCTTAAGAGCCATTACTTTAGCGCACCAGTGGCAGCAGGGTAACGCTCGCTCAGATGCGGGCTCTGTGCTCAGTGCTTCCCAGGCATCAGTGCCCGTCCGCACGGGAGCTCTTTGAGCTTCGTACTGCTGACGTCACCCCATTTTACAGGGGAAGCTGAGGTCCCGGAGAACAGCCAGTCAGCCTAAAGCTACGTAGGTAATGGGTGGTGGATGTGGGACTTCAGCCTGAGTCTTTCTAACCCCTAAACCTGCACTCTGTTTATTTTTTTTAATTCTTGTCTTCTGTTGAAGTGTAGTTGATTTACTGCGTTATTCTCAGGTGCACAGCAAAGTGATTCAGTTCTACGTATACACATGTGTATATTTTTTCAGATTCTTTTCCATTACAGCTCATTACAAGAAATTGAATGTAGTTCCCCGTGCTGTCCATCTGTTATTCATCTATTTCCTATACAGTCATGTATATCTATTAATCTCAGACTCCTAATTTACCCCTCCCCTCTCCCCCCACTGGTAACCACAGCTTGTTTTCTATGCCTGTGAGTCTATTTTTGGTTTGTAAATAAAATCTGTATATGTTTTTTTGGATTCCACACGTAAGTGACATCAGTATTTGTCCTTCTCTGTCTGACTTACTTCACTTAATATGGTAACTTCTAGGTCCATTCATGTTGCTGCAGAGGCATTGTTGCATTCTGTTTTGGGCTGGGAGCATCCCACCGTGTATATGGGCCGCATCTTCTTTGTCCAGCCATCTGCGGGCGGACATTTAGGAGGTTTCCGTGTCTTGGCTTCTGTAAATAGTGCTGCTGTGAACACTGAGGGGCGCGTGTCTTTTCAAATTAAAGTTTCCTCTAGAAATATGCCCAGGAGCGGGATTGCTGGATCATATGATAAGTCTATTTTTTGTTCTTTTAAAGGAAACTCCACACTGTCCTCCATAGTGGCTGCACCAATTCATTCCCGCCCACAGTGCAGGAGGCTCCCTTCCCTCCACAGCCTCTCCAGCATTTGTCACTTGTGGACTTTTGTACGATGGCCATTCTGACTGGTGTGAGGCGATGCCTCACGGTAGTTTTGATCTGCATCTCTCTAGTCGTTAGCAATGTTGAGCATCGTCTCCTGTGCCTGCGGTAAGCCTGCAATCCCAACCGCTGTGGGTATCTGAGATATGTCTGCTTGTCTGTGTCCTCGGTTGGGGTGTTAGGCCCCTTGAGGGCAGGACTGGGCCTCAGCTGTCTGGGTGCTGGGGGGCTGTTGCAGCCACTCACATCCCAGATGCTCAGGGAAAGGCACGTGGCGCAGAGCTGATGGCATCTCAGCCCCAGAGTTGCCTCTGCCAGTTCAGACTGGGCCCGCACAGCCTGGAGTGGGCGGCGCTGGCCTCACAGGGAAAGCTTGGCACAAGCCAGTATCTCTGAGCCTGGGTCTGGCCTCACGGTGTGGCCAGTCTCCTGCCTCCACCGACTGCCTCGCAGTCCAGTTCTCACACAGCGACTGGGTCCCTGTGTCCTACAAGCCCCCGCCTGGGGCCGCGAGCAGTCTCTTCCTCTCTGAGCCCGAGGGCCTCCTCAGGGATGCCGTCCTCTGCACCCTTCATGGAAGTGAATTCCTTGCTGGTTAGCGCCTAACTCATCGTAAGTTTGGGAGCGGGGGTGGGGAGAGGGACTGGGAAGTATAATGGTAAGAATAAGCAATAAAAATAAGAATTAATTAAAATTCCCAATTGCTTACTCTTTTTACTAGTAATGCTTTTTCTCCTCATCAGTTTGTAAGTGTATCATTATCTCTCTCTTCTCTGTGAGCAAGACGAGGACCGGAGGCCTCTCTCACTGTCCTCTGGGCTCTCCTGCACCAGCCCCTCCCCGGCACCACGCGAGCGTCAGCTACGGGCTTGTCTGTAGTTAATCACAGGCACGCGTTTTGGTTTGTTTTGTTGTAATCCTCGCTTTAAGTAAGCGATCTAGTCGCTCACACGCCCCACGCTTCTAGAGTTCGCATCTTGTCTTGCCACAGGGCTGCTCTGAATTGCCTCTGGAAGAGCCCACGCGGAGCAGCGTTTCTGAGGCCTCCGTGTGCGTCTGACAGGACCCTTGTGTTGCCCACGTGTGAGTGACAGTTCAGCTGGGTATAAAATCACGAGTGTGAAGACCGTGGTCCTTCGACATGGAAACTGTCACTCTGCCCACTGCCCACATCCAGTCGTGTTGTTGATAAATACGTCAATCTGATTGATGTTCCTTTAAAAATTGCTTGGCTTTTTTCTTCATTTTGAAAATTTGATAATTTCACCCCCTTATTGTTCATAAATTTCTCCACAGTGACTTGAGCTGTGACTGGCTCTCTCTCACCCCTTGTTGAGATTGTCCATGCTCCTCAAATCTGGGACATTCTTGGTCAACATTCCTTCAAATACTGTCTCCCCATCCTTGCTGTTTCCTCGCCTCCAGGAGCCTAACGTCTGGAAGGACAATTCTTCGGTCTTTATATTTCTTGACTTTCTGCTGTTCAAAGTCTTTTTCATATCTTCATTCTTTTTCATAGAGAATTCTTAAGACTGATCTTTTTACTTACTAATCTCAAGCTAAATTCATTTTGACATTTAACTACTGATATTTTAAAAAGAGGTAGATGATAGATAGATAGATAGATAGATAGATAGATAGATAGATAGATAGAACAAAACCAACTACCCCTTGGGTTTTCCTATGTAATTTCTTATTTTTGATTCCTCTTCCCAATACCTCCCCCTCCTCATTTCTTAGAAGAGACTGAACAGGCTTTTTAAAACTTCTTGCTCTGCTTCAGTGGAATAAATGGAATTCTTGTTCCGCTTGGTCTGCTTCCTCTGGCGTGAGCCTCCCATCTTGTTGTCTCTCTCTTTACAGCAGTTTGTTCCTAAGATGTCTCATTACCTTTCCTGGGAGGCTATACTTTCCTGAGATGTTCTCTTTGTTGGCTGGAAGTGGGTATCTGAGGGGAGGAGATAAAGCTGATGTAAGATCTTGGTCTCTTTCTGAAGTGTTTGTGGGGTGGAAGGAGGGTGCCGCTCCTGGAGAAGAGCAGCTGGTGCTGCCTACCGTGTCTCCTCCTTGCACTAGTCTTATTCAAGAACTGCCTCCCTGTTGTGATTACCTAACACTCGAGAGAAAGGAATGCTCAGTGGTTGGAAGGTCTGGAAGAACCTGTTTTGAACTGTTCGTCTTCCCAGCGAGAACCCGCTGAGTCCTGAATTTACCCACCACTAGCCCTGAAGTGGTTTCTCGTCTCTCACACAGACTGAATGGGGCTTCATGAAGCTTCGTGAATCAATGAATTGAAATCTGACATTAGTCTCGGAAAACCTCAGCCGTGCACTCTTCAAATATCACTTCTGTCTCATCCTCTCCCCATCCTCTCCCTCCTCCTGAGACTCCAGGCATCTAAGTCAGTTGGTCCGTTTGGCTTGGATGCTGGTCTGTCCCTTCCAGTCTTTCCTTCAGCCCACAGCCTCCAGCTGTGCCCTGTCTGCTGTTACATTCATTCAATGCGTTTTTAATTTCAGATACTGTATTTTTCACTTACAATGTCTTGTTGATTTTTTATACCAGTTCTAATTCTTCTCTGCAGAATTGTGCTTCCCTGACTCCATTGTTCCTCCCACTTTATTAATTCACATTCTACTCTAGGAAAGAGCTTTTCCTGCCCCCTCTTATTCATTTATTCCTTTATTTTTGTACCAGCTTGATCTCATGGATACTTGCATTATTCTGTGGGTTATAATCTGTTACGACTGTTGACCATCAAGGGACTGTTTAAGTACCTCCTGTGTGACACCTGTGTAGGGCCACATGGGCCTCAGAGATTGTAGGATGAACGGATGGGCTAGTCTGGGGGCGAGTTCTCAGTTATTTTGACAAAATCCCAGTGGATCAGAATTAGGCCTGGTGCCTCCCCCTGGGCTTAATCTGCTTTTCCAGCATGTACCTCCTTCAGCCCCTGCAGGACCCTTCCTCCCGCCAGCCTGGAGGATGAGCCAGGCTAGGCTGGACGTGGGCTTTCCCGCCGCCACTCTGTGTTCAGCCCAAATGATCCCCCCAGACCTGCTGCAAGACCCCTTCTTGACCATCTCCAAGACCCCTCGGCAGGAGTGACCCTCTGTGCTGTGAGTGACCCACCATTACAGCTGTAACCTTCTACCTGCCCGCTCCCGCACTCCCGGCACTGAGAAAGCAAACAGGCTGCTTGGAAAAGCACTTGGCAGCACATAACAAGGCTCGTAAAATTGTTTGTTCCATTTGACCTCGTGGTGACATTTCTGGGAAATCGTTCTGCAAGAAAATTCCAAAAATGAACAAAAGCCGATGCATGAAGAGGTTTATTGCAGAATTATACAACTCAACCAGCACAGGGGACGCCTGTCAGTCGGGGAATGGTAGGTAATTTATGGTACATGGAATGGATTGGATATTATATTGCCTCTCATATGATTCTCAAGATTCTGAAGAAACAAGAAAAGTATTTGCTATATTAAATAGGAAAATGCAGAGTACAAAGCCTTGCCTGCATCTTGAGTAGAGTCACAGATGCTAACATCCACATGGTCCATAATAACACGGGTGAAAGGTGTTCCTTTCCTGAAGGGCTGACGTCAGGACGCCCCCTGGGGACGGAGGTGTCTTTGAGAAGTTCTTTGGATGCACAGGTGGACACTCCAGGCCTTCATCCAACACAGCCTTGACTCAGTGAAGGTGTGAGGGTCACACAGATGACAGCGGCCCCCTCTAAACTGGACGGGGGCTGGGCCAGCACAGGGGAAGTTCGAGAGAATCTGCTTCCTCGCAGCACGCCTGGCCTCAGGCCGCATCCCGGGGGTGCTCAAGTGGGGCGGAGTGTGTGGCCTCCCTGAGCCACTCAGAGGATTGGCCGCAGTGATGACGTCACTCTGCAATAAACCTCTTCACGTGTGGAGGGTGTGTGTGGGGTGGGGTCATTTACTGTCCTTGCCCAGTGCAGCGTGGGACGTCAATGTTGGTGTCTGGAACACATGGCGACCTCTGATGTCGCGACACAAATTCACTGAGAAGGTTGTACTTTTGCTTGTGATTCCTCTTTCCCGGTGCTTCTCACACCTCTGCTCCTCAGCTGGGTTTTGTGCTGGGACCCGCTTCGCAGTGATGCTGCCGTTTCAGACATCGCTGACGGTCGGGAGCACATAGCATGGAGGGATGACGTACTTCGAAGGAAAATTCATTTTTCTACTGACCAACATCGCACAGATTTCCCACAACATAAACAACAGAGCTGATGTGGAAATTTGTTCAGTCCAAATTACCCAGGAATCGTGGCTGGAACATGCACACACGTGCGTGAGTTCAAAGATGCAGCTGAGCTCAGAGAGAGAGAGAGAGAGAGAGAGAGAGAGAGAGAGAGAGAGAGAGAGAGAGAGAGAGAGATGGCAACCCCCAAGGGACAGGCTCCCCAGAGGAACCGGGCGGCTGGCCAGCACATGCGAGAACTGAGCCCTGATTGGCCGGGCCGTGTCCAGGTTCAGGCCCTGCATCTGGGACAGCAGGTGGCCTTGAGCGATGTGTGACAGCAGGGAGCTGGAACCTAGGGCCACCTGAGCCAGGAGACACACTGCACAGACAGGGTCAAAACACCCCTCCCTCTGACCTGCAGAGGGAGGGAAGCCCCTAGTTTGCTTGGCTTCTACAAGGCAAACACGGTCTCCCATAAGCAAAGAAGTCTCCCAAACTTCCCAGGGCACCTGAACTTGTGCTGCCCTTGGGCTTGGGGAATCCAAGCTGACAAATTAACCTGACGGCTAGCCTCAGCCAGGTCACTCCCGGAGTGTCCAGCAGGAAAGAGGAACAGAGGACCGCGGAGAAGAGGCGTTTCCACTGGGAGGGGCAAAATAAATACATACGGATGTATGTGTGAATGTCATTTTACACATGTGAGTAACAGGCAGAGAGGAACCAGGGGTCCTCTAGGAGCGTGCAAAACTGAAAGGAAAGGCCAGCAGTGTCCTCTCAGTGGAGTGCCCGTCGCCCGTCCTGGCTGCTTCTGTGTGTGGGTTTGCATAAGCACCTTACTGCAGCCTCTTGTTTGTTACCCGTTTCAGCATGGTGCTTTCCCAGCTCTGGCATTTTCTAGATTATTTTTCTTTAGCAGAAAAAAATATCAATATTGCTGTTCAGAAAAAATTTTGCAGATGAAAACAATCAACTTTCCACCTTACGGGGCCACGTGTTCCAAGCGTGGCCTGAGAGAGGCCAGAGTGGCCGGTGGATCCCGACACCGCGGGGCCCGGCCGGACCGCGCTTGTCCCAGGTGGGCGCTGCCACTCGGCGGGGGGCAGCGATGCAGGGCCCTGAAGTCCCCGCCCGGCTGTCTTCCTGTGGGAAATGGGACAAACCGGGCGACCAAAGGGACCGTCCCGGGCATCACCTAAAGGGCCCCGGAGGTCAGTCGTCGTCGCTGCTGCATTGTGAACGGGCTTCGGCTCCTGTGCCGTCTCCCGAGTTGTGCGGGCCCAGGCCCTCTTCTCCCGGGGTGAGCGTGCTCCCCGTGGCCAGGGCGCCCGCGTCAGCGCCGGGGCAGCCGCTCCTGCGGGATCAGGACGCGGGGGGGGTGGGGTCGCTGCTCGGGCCTGGCGTCTGCGTCTGACGGCCGAGGAGGGAAGTGTGATGAGCAGATGCCTGCGGGTGTCAACCGAGCTGCTGGGCAGCCCGGATTGAATGCGCCACGAGCCTCCTGCCCAGGGGCAGTGGCCTGCGATGCCCTGCATGCGTGCAGCCTGGCTGGCACAGCCCCGCAGGGAGAGGGGGGCGGGTCCGGGGTGGACTTCATGGAAGAAGCAGCTGCCAGAAGAACTCTGAGCTGCAGAAACGCAGCTGGGGCTGTGGCTGCTGCCAGTCTGGACCTGGTTCCAGACACTAGAACCATCCGGCGCCTTCGGGGACAGACTGGACGGGCAAGAGCACAGGGGTGGAACAGGAGCGAGAGCTGGAACCACACATCCTGGCAGCTTCGGGTTTGAAGAGCTCTCTGCTCTTTGTCTAAATTCATTCGCATGAGAGGCACGCTGCCTCACTTGAGCAGACAGGGCTCAGAGAGGAGAGGTGGCCCTGCCAGCAGGGCGCTGGGACTTTTGGACCCAAGCGTCTGTAGCACAGGTGTCCTGTCACTGGCTGCAGGCTCAGGGGCACCGTCCCCTCATCACTTGCTGTGGCCCAGGTTCAGGAACGGCTCCCATGCACCATGCAGTGTGCCCACAGCCAGACACGTGTGGCCTTCTCCTGGGGCAGCTCTGGATGGACAGCCCAGCATCCTCCAGAAGATGGGAGGGTCCGGTTTGCCTGGCCGCACTTTCCCGAGGACAGGCATCCACTGATTCCCCCCAGGAGCGACCCTTCCAGCCTCTGGCTCTGACCCTTCCTGGGACGCGGGGCCAGACCCAGAGCCTGAGGGAGCTCATATCACGAAGGTGCTCTCAGCATCCTGCCTCCGGAGGCTCACACACAGCACAGCCCTTGTTCCCTTCATCCCTGGGAGGGAGGACCGGGAGGGCTGAGCCCTGCCGTCAGGGGCAACTGCCTGCAGCTGCTCTGCCCTCTGCCCCACGGCACATCCCACCCATTAGCTCAAACCCAGGTTGCTGAGAGCCTCCCTCCCCCTGATAAAGAAGCCCTAGGTTGAGGGCTCAGCTCTCGGAAGGAGAGAGGCCCGTCCTTCCTCCCGCCCTGTGCAGCTCTGCGGGGAGGGGTGGCGCCGGCCCCAAACTGCACGGCCCCTCCTGGCTTGAAGCTGGTCACAAGGGGTGTCCCTGTGTCTCGTGAGCATCTGCCTGGGGTCAGGGACACTCTCCTGCCCCGACAGGACAGGGGTCCAGGGCAGCTGCTCTCACTGGGGCATGTCCGAGCAGGGCGGTCAAACCACATGCAGGGCTGAGCAGAGAGCAGGGGCCACAGAATCTGGGAGAGAGACTCCTGTCTTCAGCCGCCAGGGCCTCCTGGAGGAACCCGAAGCCGAGCTGGGGCCTCGGTGACGACCAGGGGGCCAGCGAGCAGACGCACAGGCAGGCAGCGTCTTTCTGTTTTTGTTAACAGATGATGGAGATGCAGTTCACATACAGTTCACCCATTTAGAGCACACAAGCCAATGACTGTGAATACATACAGAGAGTCACCACCTGCCAGTTCTGGACCGGGGTTTACCACACCCCGAGGAAACCCGGCAGCCTTGGCGGCCGCCCCGCGGTGCTCCCATCCTCAGCACCCTCCCCAGTCTCCAGCAAGCACGAGTCCACTTTCCGTCGTGGATGTGCCTGTTCTGGACTTCATGGAAGTTGAGTCACATGATGCACGGTCCCGGGCTCCCGGCTTCTTTCAGCTGACCGAGTTTCCCGGTTCGTGCCCTCCCACCCTTGACTCCCTCTTATACTGGACAGCGGTCCTTGCGTGGGCGCCGTATTCCGTTATCCACCCATCGGCTGAGGGACGGCCAGGTTGCTCCCACTCTTTGCCTGCTGTGAATGCTGCTAGAAGCATCTTCGTACAGGGTTTGTGTGGCCGGGTCTCCACTTCCTCGGCGTGCAAACCCAGGAAAGGACTTGCTGGGGCACGTGGTGGCTCTGGGTAACTTTTGGAGGAACTGCCAAACTGTTTCCTGAAGCAGCCCCGCCATGTTTCAGCCCCACCAGCGACTTCCCCACATCGTCACCGACTCTGTCACCTGTGGCCTCGATTCTCGCCTTCCTAGCGCCTGAAGGGCCGTCTTGTGTGGCTTTGGTTTGCGTTTCCCTGCTGGCCGATGCCGATGAGGCGTGTGCTGGCCGTCCGCATGTCCCCCCGGACACGGACGTGGTGTCGTGCTCTGTGAGCGGCGCCTGTCCCTCCCGTCTGGTGCCCAGCGTGCACCCGGCTGTTTACTCTCGATGTGGAAGTACTTGCTTTCCTCTGGGAGCTGCGTCCTCTTCTCTTTGGGGACTAGCTTCCCCTCCCCTCCACCTTTTCCCTAACTGTGGCCCCAGAGGCTCCCCCTCGTCTTCCTCGCCCACCTCCACCGCCACAGCTCTGGCGATTGTCCAGAAGATTGTCCAGAAGGGAGCCTGGGAGGTGGAGGCCTCGAGAGGGCGGTCAGGGCTGGGGGCGAGGGGGCACAGCCTCCAGCAGAGACGGCAGGAGAGCAGGCCCAGCCCACGGGCTCACCCGGAGCCTCCGCAGACGCGACGGGGACCGTTGCTTGGTCTGGGCTGCCGCCTGGCCTGTGCACCTTTGGGGGAGGTCCCCACGTGTGCGACCACGTGTGCAGGCCTCTAGGAGGCAGGCGGGGCGGAAGCCGCCTTGCAGAGGCCGCGTGGGGGAAGCCGAGTTCGAGGTCTGGGGGCCGTGCTTGCTTACCTTTGGCACCCGGTCTACCGGCACATCCTCCCCCGCGACAGGCCACTAAGGGGGCCTTGGCTCTGCTTCTGCGGACCGGGCTCGCAGGCAGGCCGGCCAGACCCTCGTCCCACAGACGGGGGTCCCCACGGCCACGCCTGGCGAGCACAGACCCGGGGTGTTCACAGAGCGCGGTGTCCTGAACTGCATAGAAAAGAGGCAGAGGGTAAGGATGAGGGATGTTCTACATGGGCCTGTGAGCAGCTGCTCAGTGAAAACGCCAACAAAAGCCTGCTGGGGCCGGGGCCGGGGCCGGGGCTGGGGTGGAGGGGAAGAGCCCTAGTCGTCTTCAGGCCTGCGAGGCGCCAGGCCCCTGCTCAGCGCGCCCCTTGGCTGTAGGCAGGAGCCGAGGCCGGGCGGGGCTCAGTCACCCTCTGGGGAAAACCCAGAAGCCAGGGCTGCGTCTCCCCGCATCACGGGGACTCCCAGCCCCCAGCTGCCGGCCTGGGTCCTCGGCACCGCGCAGTCCGCGGAGCTGGCCCGGGGCCGCCTCAGCCCGTCAGGGCACCCGCCACCCTGCCGAACGGACACCTGACACCCACGGAACCTAGCAGATGGGCCGGCGTGCCCCTTCACACGTGGTGTGGTTTTATAGGACTTTAATAGGGATTTAGGGGTTTGGCAAAGGTCAACAATTGGTTTCTAAGTGCCTGTGGCTTGGCAAATCCATACTGCACTTTGGGAGGTTTCCTTAACTCCTCAACCCACGCGGCGCTTGGAAGGGGGAATAATATGGATGCTGAACAAGTCCCACTTATTCTGTGAGAATGTCAGCCTCTGCAGACCGAAGAGGGCAGTGGTTTGAGTTCCCTCTTGGCACCAGGCTGTGCCCTTGACGACGTGGAGAAGGTTTTGACAGTTTTTTGTCAAGTGTCACTCGCATGAGTTCGGTATCAGGATTGGAGCTGGAGGCTTTGGAAGGTGGTGGTGGAGCGGAGTGTGGGGGGTTGGTGAGAACGTGGGTGGGAGAAGTGGCCGCTGGGCTTGGAGAGCCGGTCCTGAGTCAGTGTCCACTCTCCCTGGCCCTCCCCTGGCAGGGTCGCATGGTCTTGTCCAGGGCTAAGCCGCGAGTGTTGGGTGACCGTGCTGTCACAGGCCATCAGGGCAGGAGGGAGACGGGCAGACACATCTTCCATTCGGGGACCCCCCGCCCCACAGGTGCCGAGCCACCAAGTGGGTGTGGGGTCCTGGGCTGATCCAGAGCGTTCCTTCAGTCTCGCTGTCCGCAGTTCTGCCCTCTGGCACTGGTCCCTCTCCAGGGCAAAGGTGTGAAGTCCATGGATTTGCCTCAGTCTTCTTTGAAAAAACGAACAAAAAAGGCTTTTTATTTTGAGAGAGTTGTGGATTCACATGCAGTTGTGAGAGACAACACAGAGAGCCCCCACCCTTCGCCCACTCTCCCCCAGAGGCAACCCCTGGAGTCACTACCGCACAGCATCGTGGCCGCCAAGTCGCCGCTGACACAGTCCCCCGCTCGGGCAGGTCCACTGGTTTCACGTGCCGCCCAGCCAGGGTGTTCGGTCCTACAAATTCAATCACGCGTGTACGTTCCCGCGTCCACCGCCGTGGTGAGGTCCGGAGCAGTGCCACCCCAGGCTCCCTCGGCTCCCTCTGGTGCCCACACCGCCTCCCTCCTGCTCCCAAGCCCCGGTCGCCGCCAGTCTGCTCTCCAGCCCTGTACCCTCATCATTGCAAGCGGGTCATGTGCCGCGTAACCTCCTGAGACGGGCTTTTCCACCCAGCTTCACTCCCTTGCGGTCATTCAAGCTTCCGTGTCAGTGGCTGGGTCCTTCTTCCCGTGGAGTGATGGTCCACAGCACGGAGGCGTCGCAGTCTACTTATCAAGCCCGTTGTCGACGGACATTCGCGTTGTTTCCAGTCTGGGGCTCTTATGAACAAAACTGCCGCGCACATCCGTGGACAGGCTTTAGCGGGGACGTGCGGCTTCACTTCTCTGGGATAAATTCCCACGAGTACTTGGTTGGGCCCCACATGGTCACGTGTTCAGTTTGGCAGGAAACCGCCGCGCTCCACTCGGAGCCGCTGAACCGCTTCCCACCCCACAGCGGGGCGTGGGGGGCCGTCTTCCTGGCACCCCCGCCAGCACCTGGCGGTGCCACCATTTTTATTTAGCTGTTCTGATAGGTGTGCAAAGGGGTGAGGTGAGTTCCTGGAAACGACCCAGACACGCGCAGGGCCCTTCCACGGCGGGGGCTGCTTGCGGGGCCCACGGAGCAGAGGGGCCCCCCTCGGGCTCTGCTTCTCCGCCCCTCTGCTCACCGTGTGTCCGTGTCGGGGCTGTGTGGGGCGCCTGCCTGGCCGCACAGCTGGGCATCTCAGGACCCGGCGGCCGCCGGTGCGCACACCCACCTTGTCCAATCCAGCTTGGGTTGCCTTGCCTGGACCAAGTCCCCAGAGCCCCACAGCCGCCCCCTCTGAGCAAAGTCTCAGCGCCGGAGGTGCACCTCTGCCCACGCCAAACCAGTGCAGGTCTCAGCCATCGTTCACTGTCCCTTCCTGACGCTTCTGATCAAACTACTTCTGTTATTGCTCATTGTCTGACGTGCCCAGCAGAGTCACCTCCTCGAGGAGAGAGGCGTTTCTAGCGCCCGCACGGGGAGCATGTGACGGGCGTCAGTCAGTGTTCGGCAAGTGTCTGACTCGATGCTGGGTGTGAGCTGCGCTTCTCCCACCCAGAGCGCCCACAGGGCCAAGCACTTGGCCGCAGCCGCGGCATGAAAGGGGTGGAGGGGTCTCTGCGTTAAGTCGAGGAGCAAGGCCGCGGGGACTTGACCCCGGCCCGCCCAGCGCCCTGCAAGTCTCCCCCGCGGGCCTGAGCTCCGCCTCTCCCGGCAAAAGCGCACAGCCAGGCCCTCTTCCGTCCTGCTCGGCGCTTAGCTAGCAATGCCGCGTTTAGACGCAGCTGGCGCTGCCACCTAAGTGTTTAAATAAAAAGAAGTTTCAGTATTTCCTTCTCTATCAGAAATAAAACCGTGGCTGTCTAGCACACCCCTCCGGAGCGCATCCTCTGAGCAACCTTCCTGCGTGCAGCTCAGCCCGCGTGTCCGCGCCGCACGCTCAGGCCCGGGATCCGGTGCGGACGGGCTTCTAGGAAACGCGCTTTTCCCCGACCGAGCTCGGGGCGCTCGTGAGCCTGTGCTCCCGTGACGGGCCGCTGTGCTTTGCCCCAGAGGCGGCCGGCGCTGCGGTCTCGGGCCCCTTTGCGCCTTAAACATTACCTCCAAGGGCTTTTGTGCGTGTAGGTTATATTTGTCAGTATTTACCATGTTAGAAACTGAAGCCAAGCATCTGAAATATTTATTTCTTCACTAAAAAGAATAATAAAGTTGTTACATGAAATCACACACCTATTAAACAACCACGTTTCCATTAAAGCTCCAGTGGAGGCAGGGGTGCCGCTTTGCCGTTTTCCAGGTCTCCCCCAGTCTGACTTGTAGGTGGCAGCTGTGTCCTCACACCTGTTTCCACGCCCTTCAGGTGACTCTGTCGACTTGGTTGAAGGACATAAAGAAGCTCTGGCAGAGGAGTTGTCCGAAAACACTTCATGGTAGTTTCTTCGCAGAATTGTGGACACTGACACTGCGGTCTGCCGGACAGTTCCTTGAGGATGAGTTGCAAAGTGAAACCTGAAAAGCGATCAGTAAACTTTTTCGTCTCCGTTATGTTCAAGTCCATTGGTTTCTCTTCAGCTTTGAATGAATCTCTGCCCTTGGAGGATTTTGTAACATCCTGTCTCAGTCACTTGGGAAATGTGGGTTCACGGAGCTACGTAGAGGTTCAGATGCAGGCACATTTCATTATACAACATCAAGAAGGAATCACGTTTGCTAATCTCACCAGCCATCGTACCAGAAAATCCTTTAAGGCATGGGAAGCTATGGAAGTGTCTATGGTGGATACACATGTCCCTAAATTCTAATTTTCACTTGAAATTCACATTTTATCATCGGCAGCAAACACAGTTGTGGTTTTCTTTGAAAAGACCAGCCTGCTTTGCTCGTTGTCAAGAGGGCCTCCACCAAGTATTCAAGTCTAACTGGTCTGTCCGCCATCTTCCCAGTAGAAATGGCGGTCTGTGAGAAGGGCTGGTTCAGCTGGTGACTCGGCCACGCAGGCTCTTCCTCAGACGGGTGCCGAGCTTCAGTCTGCAGTAGACGTGCTCCATGTGCACCTCCCATTTTGTAAGGATGTGAAAAAGACGTACCTCAAGCATCCATAATTTTGCTGTTTCATCCAGAACATCCTCCAGAGAAAGGACTCACCCACGAGTGCCCGGTGCGGAAGCAGGCAAGCCCCGCAGGTGCGGATTCAGGCACAGCGCCCGCCGCTCCGCCTGCCGCTGCCTTCACACCCTCAACGCCAGCGTCAACACCGTGAACAGGGGGCGACGTCCTAGCATTACGGAAACAGTTTTGACCTCACAGACTCCAGAGAAGTTCTCAGGAAGCCTCAGTCCACACTTTGAGGAATAAGGCTTTAACCAAAAGATTGTGGATTGAGCCGAATTTCTTTACCCTCCTCCCCTTTATAGTACATAAAACTTTATAATACAGCACACATTTTTTTGAATTTTATTTTTTAACGAAGTGTAGTTGATTTACAGTGTTAGTTTCAGGTGTACAGCAAAGCGATTCAGTTATTCATACATATACATCCATACACATATATGCATGTATTTTCAGATTCTTTTTCATTATAGCTTATTATAAGAAATTGAGTATCGTTCCCTGTGCTGTACAGCAGGTCCTTGTTGTTTACCTCTTTTGTGTATAGTAGTGTGTGTCTGCTACTTCCAAACTCCCAATTTATCCCTACCCTCATTTCCCCTTTGGTAACCATAGTTTGTTTTCTATGTCCATGAGTCTATTTCTGGTTTGTAAGTAAAATCTTTTCTTTTAGATTCCACATGTAAGTGATATCAAATGATGTTTGTCTTTCTCTGTAATACAGCACACATTTAAGGGAAGCTTGGTAAGCTTAGTGCGGAACCTTTTACATCAAAGGATACAATTTAAAAATCAGGATTTTTCACATTGACAGTACTTTACTATTAATGTCGTTATCTGTACAAAGTTTCAAAAGTATTTGAAATAACTGAAATTTATGCAGATTTTCAGACACTGGAAATCAGTGAAGAATAATGTAGTATGTACCTAGGAAGTAAAATATTACATATAGGGTTGAAACCACCCTTGTGCCCCCCCATCCTGTTTTCCTTCAGCACCGCCCCCAGAGAGGATCGCCACCCTAGACTGGATGTTCATCCTCACCATGCAGTTCTGCACACTTTTATTACCTATGCACACAGATCCCTAAGCAAAGCGTAATGTCATTAGGAACAGACAGTTCCGTAAAATCCTTCCCGTGCACTTGAGGTTTCTCTAAGTTGCACACATTTGTTTACTCAGGAGGGGAATTGTCCTGCCCTTGGGGACACACATTTTCAAATGCACTAGATATTGGCGATTCATCATTTGAAGAGGTTCTAGCAACTTACAGTGCCAGCAGTCATGCCTGAAATCTCTTTTTTCTCTTCATCCTCTGCAGCCTTTAGAATAATGAGACTTTTTTGTGGATCTTCCGAGTATGAAATGGAATTTTATTGTAGTTCAATTTGCATTTCTCTAAATATTAGTGAGGTTGATAATATTTTCAGATTTATTTGCCATTGGATGTTCTTCTCCTGTTAATCACCTTACAACTCAAATTGTTTGCACTGCTGTTTACTATTATTTTCAGGAATTCTCGACATACAGTCAGTTTGAGTCCTTTCACCATTTTTGTGGTGCAGACCTATTTTTCCATGCCATGGTGTTTTCTTAAATTTATGATGATGTCCAGTCTGATGTGCAGTCTGTATTATTTTATTATTTATTTGTAATATTATTTTAACACAATCAAAGTGATCATTTTTGTCCTTTATGGCTTGGGTTTTTTAGGACTTCCTTAATAAATCCTTCCTTACTGCAAAGTCACAAAATGTCCCCCTACATTTTCTTTTAAACATTTAAAAATTTTTCTTTCCACAATTAAGTTTAATTCACCTAGATTTTTACCTTTGGGTATCACGTGAGCTGGGAGCTAATTCTGTTTTGTTCCCCATGTGAACAGCAGGTCTCCCAGCATCGCTGCCGAACTCTCCCTGTGGGCCTGCGGTGCTCCCTCTGCCTTGTATCAGGGTTCACGCGTCCGGAGAGCACTCCCTGGAGAGGATGTGTTCCACGGCTCCTGGGTGGGGGGCTCATTAACTGTTGTGGGTCACGTTGCTTGACAGGGCTCTCTGAGTTCGCTGTGTCCTCACTGATTTCCTGTCCACCTGTCACAAGGGAGGAGCGTCAAGCCTCCAACCACCTCTGTGGGTCTGTCTGACCTTTCACCTCTTCCGGTTCCCACTTCGTGTATTTAGACTTGCTGTAGCCTCTTGGCGAATTCGCCCTTTATCATGATAAAATGGTCCTCTGTACTCCTGATAATACTCTTCGTTCTGAAGTCTGCTTTGTCTGATACTAATATATCCACTCCAATTTTCTTATGATTAGAGTTTATGTGGTACATCTTTTTAGGTCTTTTTGCTTTTGCTCTGTGTTTATATTTAAATCACATTTCTCATGGACGGCCTGTAGCCAGATCTTGTTCTTTATCCAGTCTGATAGTTTTTGCCTTTTTTTGGAAGTGTTAGACCATTTATATTTATTGTAATTATCAAATTTAATTCTACCTCTGTTTTAACTCCTTTTTTAAAATCTAAACAGTTAATTTGCTTCAAAGAATTTAAAATGCAAGTATTTCATATTTATCCACCAAGTTGCCATTTCTGGTTCTCGTCACTCCTCCGTGTGGATCTGAGTGTTTACGCTAGCATTGGACACCTGCCAGGCACCTCCACACGGGCGTCTCATTTTGCCTTTGTGACAGCATTTGCAGGCACAGGCACTGTCCCCGTTTCACAGAAGTGGAAGTTGAGATTCAGAGAAGTTATAGGGGTTCCTGGTCTCTTGAAAGCAGATCCAGGATTCGAATGCCAGTCTATCTGCCTGTTGATGACTGTCTTCTGGGGGGAGAAAAAGCAGTGGTGGTGGGGTGCGGAAGGGTGGACGGTACCTCCCATCACAGAGAGAACACAACTCAGCCTTCTCCTTGGAGGCAGACGCCACCACCTGTTTTTGTTCACCACTGTATCCCCAGGCCCGGCACACGGAGGACATGATAAATATTGGGAGGATAAACAAACTGCCTTCTCTCCGGCAATTTGAGCCGAAGCTAATATGTAATCAGATTTCTGCAAAACTCCCAAAAATTATTGTTCAACTATTCTTGCAAATTTCTGACGTCCTAAGGCTAGTACACTAAAAGAAATCATGGAAGTTTGTTCTTAACCCTGTAACTCTTGGTTTGTGCAGAAGATGTGGCAAAACACCCTCTAAAGCACAATTTAGTCAACCGAAGGCCTCATATACGGACTTAGATTGGTGAGAACACGCCGAGTACTGGTAGCTGCGCTGGGGCGAACAGTGCCAGGCCCACCCTGACCTCAGAGAGGGGCCCTGTTTGGAATAAGGGTCTTTGCAGATGTGATTAAGGGAAGGATCTCAAGATGAGATGCTCCTGGGTTATCCAGTGGGCCCTAAATCCAGTGACTGGCGTTCTTCCAAGAGAGAGAGATTTCGACACCGAGGCACGGAGGGGACAGTGTCAAGTGAAGGCAGCAGGGCCTGGACTGACGGCCAGGAAGACCCTGGAAACCCCAGATGCTGGAAAAGTCGCAGCAAGATCCTTGCTGGGGGTCTCCTGAGGGAGTGAGGCTCTGTCTGCACCCTGACTTTGGATTTCTGGCATCTAGAGCTGTGAGAGGAGACACTGCTGTTGTTTTCAGCCCCCAGGTTTGTGCTGGTCTGTGGCAGCGGCCCAGGAAGGTCACACAGGAGACAGACTGAGCCCTGCGAAGGGCGTGGCCCCCGCCTGAACACACCGCAGCGCAGGCGCCTGCTGACTCCTCTACCCGCGTGTCCCCAAGGCCGAAGGGCCTGGTGAGCCCACGAAACGGGACCGGGCTGCAGTCCGGGTAGCCCCGGTTTGGATGCTGTGACCCATCACGTCTGTATCTGTTCTGAACGTCCTCGGGTCCAGCCCTCACTTGACACGGGCACGGTGAGTGGCGAGGTTGCTTTTACAACGGGCGTTTTGTGTGTGTGTGTGAGAGATTATACGATTACAGCATTCACTGCGCTGACACGTCGTGACCGCTTTGTTCAGAACCGCCACGTTCTGAACCCTTACATGACCGGTAACGGCCGCACTGTAATCCACGAACCCCTGCTGCTTGGTTTATTTAACTGTCTCGTTGCTGTAGGACATCTCAGCTCTTCCCAGCTTTTGTGGTAGTTGTGCTGGCGGCTGCTTTTTACTGCTGTACCCTGTACCCTGAGGACCCTTATGTCCTAAAGTTGTGTCTGCCCCCTTTGGCTTTCTTCTTTAGCACATGGTCCTAGAAGTAGAAATGCCAGGTTGGGAATCACACGCTTGGTCTCTGCCCCGGTCTCTCTTGCCAGGCGCTTCCCTGCGGTGCTGGGTCTGGTCACACGTCTGCGCTGCCCACACCGGGCAGGAGGGCGCCCATCTAGGTGCAGCCTCACTAGCAGGTGCTCAGTGTTCCGGTTACCTCTACCCACGGAACAGACTTCAAACAAGTGTCACACGACGTTTTATGTGTTGCTATGCGTTTATTCAATTCTAGTTACGTTAAGTCGTTTGTACGTGTTTATTGCTGTTTATTGACGTCCTTTGCCCTTTGGGCTATTTGGAAAATTTCCTTTTTCTTATTGCTTTGCAAAAGAGAATCAACATATTAAAAGTATTATAGAAAATAAGATGTCTGGGCTGAATGTTCAAACATATTAAAGGGGGGAAAATAGGGTTTTTGAAACCAGGCGCAGAGATGGGAAGGGACGCCAACAGCCTGCCTTCCCATTAACGAATTCCCCTTCCATTTCAAAGTCTGACAGGAAGTAAATGAAATAAGGACAAATTAAATAGAAACAAAATGAGCAGAGACAGCCTTAGCATCTGTGTCAGACACAGTCGGGTTCAACGCTGAAGAGACGGCGTGGGGGACAGCAACCAGGCTTCTCGCACCCTCCTGGCGAAGGACCAGGTTCCGTCCCCCTGCCGGGGACCGGGCATCACCACACACAAGAAGGATGGAGAAGCTGGTTCTCTCCTGGGAGGCCACTGGGACGACTGGTCAACCCAAATCCGAGGGCCCTCCTTCTCAGCGCCCCCAAGTCTGTCTTCCAGAAGGATGTGGGTCCCTGGGCAAAGGAAGCAGGAATCAGCTGAAGTGACTGCAGTCGAGGGCCTGATCTCCTGGGGAGGGCCTTTCTCAGCACAGAAACTGGAAGAACAATAAGCAAATGATTAATATGTTTCATTTGCAGAAACGTGAAAATCCCTGCGCACCACAACACACGCGCGAAGGAAGACGGGTCCTCGGGGAAGCGCTTCCAGCAGCAGACCCTCCAAGACACACGCCGCCCTGGGGGCGCTCACTGAGTGCGGGTCCCTTAACATGTGCGCATCGGAGTGCTGCCCCCGGGGGGCTTCTGGGCAGCCTTCAGCCAGGCTGGTGACCTCCCTCCTCTGCAGGCCCCTGGTCCCCACCCAGCCTACAGCCTCGCTTGCCCCAGGTCTCTCCACCCTTTCCCCCCCTCAAGGCCACCCCTGACCGTAGTGTCACACGGTGCAGTCCCCACCAGCCACATCCCTTCTCCCAACCCTGCTTCCAGCTCTCCACAGCCCTTGTGAGTTGCTGACAGGATCGTTTTTCTCGTTTGCTGGTTTTCTGTCTGTGTCTCCCCGTAGAATCCGAACTGCCCGCGGGCAGCTGGCTTGGACCGCTCTGTTCACAGCTGTTTCTCTGGCCCTCAGGGGTGCCTGGCTCACAGGACTGTTTGTTGAAGGTACAAGTGGTCCCCACATGGCCCATCGGTGCCATAGCCCACCACCGGGAGAGGGTTCAGGCTGTAGGCAGCTGGCTCAGAGAGCGGCTGGAGGTCACAGTCAGGACCATTCTGGAATCACGGAGCTGGGGAAGCTGGCTTTGCTGGTGCCAGTCTGCGTGCTCCTTCTGATCGTCCCAGGGCGTCCACCCCTGTAATCCTCTGACTGAGACTTTTCAGTGGGCTTTCTGGTCGAAGGGGACAGCTCCGGGAAGCCGACAGCACCCCAGGAGCCCCTGGGGAATGGTCCCCAAGGCCCCGGGCCCTGCTGTGCTGGCTGTGCTGGCTTTTTCTGAGTGTTCAGTCTTAGTGCAGCAGGGGTCTGCAGTGCAGGGTGCCAGCCTGCTCACATCCAGGGCACATGCCCTTGGTTCCACCAGGCAGAGCATGGCATCCGCTGGCCACGCCGTCTCGCAGCAGTGACCACATCACAATGCTGGAACCAGGTGGGCCGAGTCTGCTGCTGTCCCACCCTCCCCCGCCCCCCAGGTTGGAGCCCTGTGAAGGCATGTGTGCCTGTGCAGGAGCTGAGGGGCAGTCTTGCAGAGCAGACACAGGCTCCTAAACCCAAACCAGCGTAAACACCAAAGCAGAGAGGACATGCCTTCTGCTCAAAGGGATCACTGGACGGGGGTGTTTCCGTCAGTGCCGGCCCCAGACACAGTGACATGGGGGCTGTACTGAAGGGTTCTTGGGACCCCCATCCCCCGACAGGCTTACCACCCGGCCCTGCGATTTATGAACAAGTTTCAGTGAGAAGCCAACGCCTGGCCTCAGCTGTGCTGCCCTCCGAGGTGGGGCCTCTGCAGGAGAGCACGCTGGTGGAGTGTGCTCAGGGGCCTTGAAACACGGGCTCCGAAAGGCCTGCTGGACCCAGAAGTGACACCACAGGCCCGGTAACTGGCTTTCTTTTAGCGTCCCAGGTTCGTAAGCAAGCTGCCATTTGCAGCTGGGTGTTCATGACTGTTCTTGCCGGCCAACGTCACGACCCGTTCCGCGATCCCGCGCAGGGAAGGTTCGATCCAGCCAGTGGTGTCTTCAGGGAGGCTAAACCTGACCGACCGGAGCAGACGCCGGCCATTTCCCGGTAAGTGCGTCCAGATCAAATTCTGAAGCCCTTTTTACTGGTTAATTCTGTTTTTGGTTTGTGGATCTGATTTGACTTTCAGATGCATTTAATAATTGCTTTAAAGGAGAACTTGAGAACATTAAACGCAGCCGCTCTCTCTCGCCCCCGGCCATCCCTGGGCTGCACTTGAGTTACTCTCTCTGAAGCCATGAATGTGTTTTGAATCAAAACTGCCTGCCTGGCCTGCCAAGAGCAGGTCAGAGATGGCTCTCTTATTTTTCTGGGCACCGTGGAAGCAGCCCCACCGTGACCCTGCTCAGGCGGGAACCAGCCACTCGTGGCCAGACCGGAGAGTCGCTGGTCACGATGGACTTGACCTCACTGGGTCCCGCCCTCTGGGACTGTCTTCCTCCACAGGAAGGCGGAGACGCCTGCCCAGCCTGCATCCTCGTGTCCGGGTCCTGCTCCTCCATTCCCGGCGCCAGGCCTGCCAGCGGGGCGTTGAACACACACCCACGTTGTACTTGCACCCAGTGAGGGGCCGGTGGCCGGTGCCCAGGGTCCACTGGGCAGGGCGGGCCCTGGAGTCAGACCACCTGGGTCCCTGCCTTCCCCAACCAGTCCTGGGCCCCCCTGGGCTATCTGAGCCTCAGTTTCTACATCTGGAAAAGTGGGGTCTCGCAGGGCAGAAGTATCAGTGGGCAAACGTCCCTCGACACCAGCCGAGAGCAATAACAGCGGTGCCACCAGCAACTGAAGCCGAGACGTTCCTGCACCCACGCTCCTCCCCCGTCGGCAGGCACTCTGCTCTGCCCGGGAAGCCGAGCTGGGCCCGACTGTGGCCATTGGCCACAGAGCTGGGTCATTTCATGGCCTCCCCCCGCCAGGCCGGACTTGCCTGCTGGCTCCCAGGCTGACAGGACGTCCCCCAGGCCCAGGATGGGCTGTCTAAGGGCTGTGGGTGGGGCCCCACGGGGGGTAGGGGGCCAGGCAACTCGGGAGCAGGACGAGGGGGACCCAGAGCGGGCAGCTTCCTCCGGAGCGACGGCTTCTCTCAATGGTGTTGAGTTTCATCTTCCATCTAAACTGACAGTGTTGAGTGGCGGGTTCAGCCAGGTGGGTTGGTTTGTGAGGTCACAGCCGCGAATGGCAGGGCCAGGATCAAACAGGGATCTTTGCAGCCCTGAAGCACAATTCCAAGATTTTAAGATGCTCTCGATTTCAAGATGTATCCCTGAGGAGCTTTTAGGAAAAAAATATACCCAAGCAGAAACGTTACTACATGAGTTATACATACTGGTTTTAAGACACATCCGAGAATTTGAAAATGAGAAGAAAAGAATGTGTTTTCGAACTGGAGCAGCGGTTACCCGCGGGGCATACATACGTCTTCACAGAGGGGTTTTCCTTGTCCTGGTCCTGACTTGGGCTAGCACGGGTGTTGGGAGAACCCTGGGTTCTCAACTGAGGTGAAGTTCCATGAATTTGAGGGGCTTCGGTGGGGAACAGGAAGCGATGGAGGAGAGGCTTGAACCTGGACTTGGAGATGGGGGAGTGGACAGTGGCTATGCCGTGGGTAGCCAGTCCTGGGGCCTCCGTCCCTCATCTGCAAACAGGACTAAGAGCACATTTCGAGGGGCCCCTGAGGACACGAGGAAGCAAGGACGTGGGGTCCTGGAGCACAGGCCAGGCCTGTGGGCCCCAGTGCACTCACTGGAAAATAAGCGGAGATGCCCCGGTCCCCAGCACTCGGCCACGCGCTGCAGGCCGGCTCCTCTGGAGGGTCTGGTGGGGGCGGGTCTGCGGGGATTTGTCGGGAGCCCCAGACCTGCAGCCCCCGCCCCCGCGGGCAGGGAGGCTCCGGGCAGCCGTGGCCACGCGGCTCCTCCTTTCCATCACTGTTAGCAACACTTTAAACTGGTTCCAGAGTTGGATTCCAGCTGTGAAACCAAGCGAACCCAACACCAGGCCTGGCCGATGCCAGTGCATCTGGAACAGGAAAATATACCAGCCCGTCCAGGGTTTCCGTTCAGATTGGACTCCGGCCCTGGTCCCCGTCCTGATCCAGAACTGGGAGAGAACCTGGCCCCAGAGGAACCGCGGGGCAGATCCTCCCCTTGAGAGGCCGCCTGTGACGGTGCAGGGGGAGGTGTCTCAGGGCCACGGAGGGGCCACCAGTGACCCCGCACCGGGGCAGCCCTGGTCTGAGCTGGCCCACCCCAGCCCCGGTCAGGGAGCCGCCCTGCCCTCCAGGAGTGGGAAGCTTGGAGCATCCCCAGGGCCGCGCGGGGCCTCCAGCCTGGCCCAGGCCAGGGAGGGACTTGCTATGGCCAGAAGGCCGGGGTGAGGCCAGGCCCGAGAGGAGGCTCCCGCCTGCTGAAGGAGGAGGTGCTGTGAGCGCGCTCCGTATCCCCTGCCTGTGCGGAGATGTCGTCTCTGGGGCTTTTTCCCTTTACGTGAAGACAAGGAAAGAACAGAACAATCGTGGGAAAATGCCAGGAGAAAAATTCATTTCAGTTCTTGACATGTGACTCCTTCAGAGAGGAGCTGCTTTCCAGCCAAGGGCTCCCCAGGGAGGGCCCCCACTGTGGTCCCAGGGCCCAGGGCCCAGGGCACCAGCGACCTGTTCCCAGCCTGCAGTCCACTCAAGTCGGTGGCCGGGAGAAGGGCCGCCCAGGTCACCCCTCAGGCCGGGCGCTTGGTCCTCCTCCTTCCGGGAGTGCCGGCCTCCCGGGAATTGCTCAAGGTTAGTTTACGTGGCCCCAGGACCGGGGGGCTGTCTGTGGCTGGTTGATGTGGAGACACAAAGCCCCAAGCCAACCCCCACACCCGATCTGGGACAACCCTGCAAAGCCCTTCTAGCTGAGAGCTCCCGGGGGGCTGCAGCCCAGTGTCCCCGCCCCAACCATCCGCTGCCTCCTTCCGGTTACTGCCCGAGTGTGAGGCCATCACTAATGAATTCCACCTCAGAGTCCAACCTAAGATGAGGGTCCACACCGTCGACCTCATTTGTTTATTTTTAAATTAATTTCCAAAGAGTAGAGTAATATTCTGAAGTGCATCTTAAGCTGTAAGTTACTATTGCTCCAAGAAAAGTGTCATGTTCTTGTTGGCATTAGTGAGGCGTTCAGCTCTGGAAATGGCCTGAGAGGTAACATAGCCTGAATCCATGATGTTACCAATGTGGAAACTGGGGCCTGGGGAGAGCAGGTAAGCTCCTGACATCTGCACCCCAGCCCACCCCACGCGTCCCAGCCCACCCCATGCGTCCCAGCCCATCCCTGCACCCCAGCCCGGCCCTGCATCCCAGCCCACCCCACGCATCCCAGCCCACCCCATGCGTCCCAGCCCACCCCATGCGTCCCAGCCCACCCCATGCGTCCCAGCCCATCCCTGCACCCCAGCCAGGCCCTGCATCCCAGCCCACTCCTGCATGTGGAGGGCAGAGAGCACACCAGTAACTTTTGCAGGGCATATTGGGACTGCCCTGCAGGACCAGAGGGCACAGCCTGGGGGACTCTGGGCACACAGGGTAGACCCTGGAATGAGACCATGGCAGCCCTTGTGCTCAGCCAGCACCCCAGCCAGCCATGTCCCCGTGGCCTGGGTCTGGGGGGACAGCTCTGCGGAGGTGAGTCTCCAGCCAGGCTGTGCGTGGGGAGACGGGGAAGATGGCCGTGTGCGTGACATTAGGAGAGCCCGGCCCGGCCCCACTGCTGCGTGGGAATGTTAGAACTCAGCACGGGGTAGGAGGACGTCCTGGCTGACCGCATCCGTCCTGGCATCTCAGAGGAGTCGCTCCCCCACCCCCGCCCATGCTGCAGGGGACAGCGGGCTGCTATCGGCCCGCCTTCCGTCTTCCAAAGCTCGTGGTTGCCGCATTTGCGCCAGGCAACCTGAACCCTGGCTGGCTCTCCAGTGTGGGAGCCCCCTTCCACTGTTTGCTCATTTCCCACGGCAGCTCCAAGGGGCCGGCCCCGGCCTGGCTTAGACAGAAGCCTTGCGGTGCAGCCGGGAGCTCGTGCACCCAGCCTCCGTCGCTGATGGGGGCATCTGGGTTTCAGGGCTGGCCTGCAGCAGGTGTCCGTGAAGGCAAGTCTGCTGGGCTGGGGGGGCCTCACTCCAGGATGCTGTGAGATTGATGGAGGCTGAAACGGCGATCCGTCCACAGCATCAGGCAGGCTCTAGGGAGGGGGCAGCCCCTCCGTGTGCAGTGTGGGGACATGACAACACTCAGCCCAGGTGACGTGAGGAACAGCTAGACAGGGGCCGTTAGGGATGAGGGGAGATGCTGGTGCCCAGGGGGCCGGCTGGCTCTCTCCTGCCCTTCATGGCCTCCCCCCTCTCTGCCACGAGGGCACCGCCACCCAGCGCTCTGGCTGCTCTCGCCCTGGCCGCCTGGCCCCGCTATGCATGTGAGTGAGTGTGGGTGGGGTCGTGGGAGTGTGCTCTGGCTCTCAGGAAATGGAACATCCCAGGTGCGCACAGGTGGGCGTGGTCAAGCCTGGTGCCCAGGTGAAGATGTGGGTCCCGCTGCTCCTGCCCGCTGCCCCTGACTGGGAGGGAGGAGGGTGCTGGCCAGGCTCCCGCAGGGCCCGGGGGAGGGAGCGGAGGGGCTGTGAGGCAAGAGCCCGCTCCTGCTAGTTCTGGGTCCCGCCTAGCTGCACCCCAGCACCTCCTCGTGGAGACGGGCTGCCCGCGCCTGGAGCCGGCTCTCCCGGAGGTGTGAGCAGAGTGAGGCCTGCAGCCTGGGACCAGGGCCCGAGGCCTGGCTCTGTGGGAAGCCCCTCCTGGGAGCCAGGTGGGCATCGCAGGTGTTTGCCCGCAGGGACCCTGCTAAAAGGAGCCATTGAGAGGTGAGGCTAATTGGCGTCTTCCACCTACCTGTGGGAGCTTCCAGGCGCTGGGCGCGCGGGAGGTGACGGTGCTTCTTTTCCTGGTCTGAGTGTGAGGCTGGCTTGGCCCGGCCCGTGGAATTCGGGAAGCAGCCCTGCAGGGGTGGCCCGTTGTTTCTCAACACTTTCTGGGAACCTCTGGATCGGCACATTCCTGCCCCTGCTGCCAATCGTGTGGGAGCCCAGGGGAGACGTCAGAGGCCTCGAGTTCGTGGCCCTTTGACCTGCCTGCAGGTGCTTTGGAAGACCTTCCCAGCCGTTTCCCCTGAGTCCAGGTGGGCCTGCAGGGCGCCTCGCACGGGCGAGGTCCTCCTTTACCCAAACACGCGTCCGAGGCAGGCCGCGGGGTGAGTGAGCAGGGGGCGCAGGCGGGGCACGTCAGCCATGTGGAGCCGTCCGCACGGCCACCTCAGATAAACCCGAGGGGCGGGGAGGGAACTGCGGAGGTTGGATATTAGACCTGTGGTCACCCCAGTGGCAGGGCTCCCTGGGGACCTGGGGCCTCTCCTGACTCCAGTCGCAGGGCCATTGGCCCCAGCACCTCCCTTTTCCCTGCAGGGCTGCGTGGACCACTGCAGTGGCCTGGACCAGGTTACCTGCCCGGGCCCTGGGTGAGCTCTCTCAGTGAGATCGCCTCCCTGATCTGCCCTCGGTGGGGGTGGGTCCTGACATCTGTGTTTCCGTATCTCAGACAACCTGTCACCGGCCACGACTGCGAGCAGGCAGGGCGGGCAGGGGAGGCTCGGGCGGCGTCCAGAGGGCACGGAGGCCAAGAGAGGCGGACCCAGCCCCTCTCTGCTCACCTGTGAAGGCAGGTGTGCGGGGCTGGCCCCCCGCAGGCCCTGGTATTGTTGCTAAGCACACAGGGAAATGCAGGTGTGTGGAGGGAAGCCGTGAGTTGAGGGTCTGGACAAACAGGTGCGAGCTGTGGGGCAGCCTGAGTCACTGCGGCCAAATCGAGAGCCTGCGCAGAAGCGCCGTCCCCGCCGCCCCCCGAGCCGGGGCCTTGTCACAGGAGACAGTCTGGCTTTGTCTGGAAAGGCGGGTGCGGGGGGGAAGCTGGTTCCTCGGCCGCATCCCTGTGAACCCCATCTCACTGGCCACGCATAACGAGGCTGTTCCGTGTCCTGTTTTTGAAAAGCTTCCTCATCTGCGTGGACCTCTCTGCTCTGGGTCGAGGAATCACATGGCTTCTAATCAGCCGCTCAACGGGTGGTCATGCCTGGATGGTGGCCTCCCCGTGACAGCATTTATGTCTCTCCCGACTCAGAACCCAGAGGAAGCCTGCAGAGTGTCCAGGGAAACCGGCCCAGGCAGCAGACAGGCCAGTGTCCGTGTGCAGCTTGGCCTCGGCCCAGAGGGAAGCTCCGGGGCCCAGGTGACCTGCTGAAGTCGAGGCGGCCAATTGGAGGACAAGTCCTAGAAACGAGACTTTTCAGCATCTTAGAACTTTCTGAAATGTTCATCTTCTCATATCCAGCCTTAGTTTTTCAAAATCGTGAGTCCTCAACATTCGTAACCTCCCAGGATGCGCTCTGACACCATGGGAGAGAGCAGAGCCCCCCCAGTCAGGAGGCCGGTCCCCAGTGTCTGCCGTCGGCTCCGCGGTGGGGGCGGGCGTGGGGCTTCGGACGCTGGGACCCGTGGTGACGGGGGAGGTGGGGGTTATCCCCCCCCCGGGGCCCTCCAGCCAGACCCCGCCGCCCCGGCCCCTCCCGCCCGGGCCCCGGGCACGCTCTGGGTGCCCCTGCCTCTCCATCAGAAGAGCGGCCGTGCACACCCAGCCCGCCCGCCGCAGGGGCCAGGGTCCACGTGGGATGGCGCCGGTGGCAGTTTGACAAAGAGCACAACATCCCGGCAGAACTCCCTCTAGTCTGAGCCTCGGCTTGGCTATGCCGGCTCTCCAACAGCTGGTGACATTGGACAGTTTCCCTGGCCTCTCTGTGCCACGGTTTCTTTATCTGTGAAATGGGAATAACAACACTTCCCATGAGATACTATCTAGAGCGCCGGGCATGACGCCTGAGCTTCATCGGTGCTCAGCATGTTAGATGTGGCCACTTTAATCATTTCTCCATCCTTGTCTCCCCATCGGTCTGTTCCACGTCTGGTTCTGCCCGCGGCCACTCCCTGCTGACTGTGGGTGAAGACCCCCACGGGCCGCTCTACTGCTGTCCCCGGCCTTCCTCACCAGGAGCAAGTGCTGTGCAGTCAGAGAGACCCCTCTGAGAGCCCCCAGCCCCTGGGGGCCCACAAATGGGGGGCGGGGGCCAGCCCTTCTCTGAGGGGCTGCCCCGGGGCCGAGGGACAAGGACCTGCCATCCCTGGAGTCCAGCCCAGCCCCTCCAGCTTGTCCTGGTTCAGCTCCCTCGAGGGTGCCCTGTTCAGGCTGCCCTGCCGTCTTCTCCCCACACACGTGGCACATGGTGGCCACAAGCCCATCCATGTCCAGGGCTCTGTCCAGGCCCTAGGCTGTGACAGGACCACCTGTGTCCCCTCCGCCCCTCTGCCCCTCCCTGCCCCTTTCGTTCACGGCCTTTGCCCGGTGCCAGGCCTCCTGTGCGGCCGTGGGCGAGTGTCTGCTCCTGCAGCCTGGTGAGCTGTGGACTCCTGGTTCCTTCCAGGTTAATCGCCACGTTCCCTGGAACTCCAGGGGTGCTCCCACGGGCCACGCGTCTGTGTGGTGGTCGGTGCCCTCTGCCCACGGGAGGCTCCGGGCTGCAGTCCTGGCCTCCGAGTCCCTTCGGGTCTCTTGGAAACCAGCTCTGCCAGCCAACCCTGCAACTACCCTCCCTACGGGCGTCCCCCGCTCTGACACAGGCCTGTCCTTCCCTGTTCCCTGTGACACCAGCCACACTTCACCAAAGCTGCCGGGGGAGCGGGGACTCGGACACAGGCCAGTAGAAGGAATGCCTTCACACCACCCTCTCCGCAGGGGCTCTCGTGGCCCCAGGCCTGAGCCCGCCCCTCTCCAGTGACGGTGCCTGCCCAGGCCCTCTCTTCCTGTACTGGATCAGGCCTTTTCCAAGACTGGAACTTGGAAAAGATGACCCTCTCCTCCCAGGTTCCGACTTTGCCCTCAGGCCCCTCCCGGACAAGCCCAGGGTGAGCAGCGGAGCAGCAGGGCCTGCCTCGGGGCCTGTGAGCCACGGGCTCTGGCCGGGAAGAGCCCCCCTGGGCCGTCCCAGCCCGTCCCAGCCCGTCCCAGCGGGGTCGCTGTCGGGGCCTGGCCTCCGTCCCTGGAGCATGGAGCAGGGAACACACAACACACATCCCACACTTACACGTACAGTCACATGCTCACACTCACACACTCACACACATTCGTATGCTCACCTTTTCTAAGAACGACCCGCCATCCCCAGGAACAGTGCAGATTAAATCCGTATTTAGGAGAAGTTCCCTAAAGAAAACACAATCGGCCGAGCCGCAGCGCTGCCCCGGGGAGCCGGCCTTCACCTCGCTGTGCAGAGCAACTTAGCTCCTCGCTGACAGCGCTTTTCTGCAGTGTGATATTTGCTTTCCCTTCACAGACACAAGAGGCCCATCACGTTATTTTCCCGAGACAAAGAGCCATATGTCCTCGGGAGGTGGATTAAGCCACCGCCTCTAGAAAGTCAGAAAAGCTGCTTGGGGCATCATTTCCAGCCACCGAGTTCCGGGAGACGTTGGGGTCCGACCTCGGTCAGCACCCCTGCCTCGCGGATTCAGTCCCCCCACTCAGCGGGACCCCGAGAGTGAGCCTCATTCATTGTACCCACAGCGCCGGTGCCGGGCTGCCGCGGGGAAGCGCTTGTCCTGTTGTGGAGGAAGTGGGCTTGGCGAAGTTCACGGCTCTTTCCAGTGGAATCCCTGGGGTCTAAGGGAGGAGGGAGCCAGGAACACAGATGAAATGATTCCTGCAGAGCAGTTTTAGGGGAGACCATCAAGAGAGCATCCGTTATGAAAAACAGACAGTCTGTGATGCTAAACGTTCACCTACCTTATGACTCAGGTGTTCCATCAAAAGACCTGGACAAGAATGTTCTAGAAGCCGTGCTCACAAGGGCAAAATGCTGGACTCAGTCCAGGTGGCCATCAACAGAGAGACGATTGCAAGGAAGCGAAATGATACATAGGAATGGCTGTAAGGCAGAAAACCAACCGAGAGAAGTGTTTTCAGAATGCAGAAGAAAGGGACAAAGAGGAGGAAAGCTGCGGCTCTCTGCACGGGGGGCGAGGGAAGGAGGCCCGGTACCAGAGAACACACACACACACACATACACATCTGTTCTGATACACACACGCCAATAAATATTTACTTCCTTGGGAAAAGAGAAAACCTAAGAAACTACAAACAAGCAATAGTCAAAGATTTAAGTGGGATTAAAAAATGTCTCCAAGGATCAAGAAAGCCTGGATCTGCGGAGGTTTCTGAGTACCATACAGTAAAGTAAGAACGGTCACTTAGCTGTGCCTGGTGATATTTTTAAAATTCAGAAATAAAAAATGTACAAAAGAAGGAATCCACAGAGGGAAAAAACATCCTTTTTGACTTCAAATTTCTCCTCCACTACAGTGAACAGGGGAAGATGGCAGCTTATTGATTCATAAGAGCTCTTTACATTTGAGGGCTGACTACCAGCTGGTGTATCTGTTGCGAATATATTCCTCCTTTGCTTTTGGCCTTTTAGGTGTGCCTTTGGTTGTTTTTTTTTTTTTAAACTATTTTGCCACTGGAATTGAAATTTTTTATGTTATTATAACTTTTTCCTTTAGTGTTATGTTCAAAATGGTTTTTTAAAAATCATTTGTAGCATTAAAAATATTCACCTAAGTTACTTTGAGGTTATTTGTGGCTTCTTTAATTCCTTAGATTACATTAAATGAATGCTTTTATAAGGTAAAAAGTGCAAGGTCTTTTTTGAAGGGTGGGGATAGGTTTATTCATTTGTTTATTATTTAATGGATGCACTGGAGGTTGCACCCAGGACTTCGTGCGTGCTAAGCACACACTCTACCGCTGAGCCAGACCCTCCCCTATTTTTGTGGTAAAAGGTACAAACACTCTGGGAACTCAGATTTCCTCTTTATGCTTTATTCTGCCCTTTGTCTTTCTGTGAGTAACGCTGGCCGCTATCTGGTATGCATTCTGTCTGAACTTTCGTTTTGTGCTTTTTTATGGTTAATGACGTGTGTCAGACCGTTTCCATGTCAATACACATGTATCTGTTTCACTTGTTCTGGCGTCTGTGTAGTGTTTCACAGGAGACAACCGGAGTTTACACAACCATTTTTCTGACTGGTGGGTATTTTTATAAATGCACAACGGCGAACGCCTTGCAGTTACGCTGGGACTCCGGCCTCCTGGAACCAGCCTCACTGACACCGCCGGTGAGTTCACAGCTGAGACTGGGCTGCCCAGGCTCCGCCCACAGCGGACAAAGCTCCTCCCACACGAAGCTACACCAGCCAGTAGCCCCTCCCAGGCTGCGGGACAGGACACCACCTCACGGCTGCTTGTGCCTCTCCGGTTACCAGCACAGTCAAACACGTCTCCTCAAACTTACTGATCATCAGTATTCTTCCCTGTGAGTTGCCGCTGCACGTCCTGCGTCCATTTAAAATTTGTTTGTCGCTCCTTACTGCTTTGGGGAGCTCGTTGCACTTTGTGGACGTTCATACCTGATCTGTTACACAAGCTGCAAGTGTTTTCTCTTAGACGGACACCTGTCTTTTCGTTCCAGTGACTGTGAATTTCATTCTATCGAAATTTTTAAATTTCACATGATCAGAAATTCCCAATCTTTTATTTTACAGGCTAGGGGCTGCAGAAGGACGTCTCCTTTCCAGGTTTCACGACGGTCCCCTAACTGGACTTTGGTCAGCTCTTTAATCACTCAGGGTTAACTGAGTACGAAGCGGCCTGGAGACCTGTGATGTTACCTCTGTGAACATTCGGTTGCTCGCCCTTCATCAGTCCTGAACCCACTGCTGCGATACAGTCATCGCTGCCCTTTATCAAATGCCGTGTATACGGGGGGTCTGGTCCGCCGACACTCGTTAGCACTGTGCCGGTAACGGACGCTTCATGTAACTACACCACCTCAACACGCATAAACAGATGTAAAAGTAAGCACACAGACACACGTTATTTGTGTGTGAATGTAGGTGTACGAGGCTCTGTGGGTCTTACTTACGCATAAGTGTCTGTGTGGGGACCGTTCAGGCGTCCCAGGGAAGAGACAGCAAAAGCCACCAGGGTTTGTAATGGCTGAAGCCCATGGCTCGTGGACGGAGCAGGAGGTGGAAGGACCTGGTGTGAGCACTGCCCTCCAGTGTGTGTGTTTTCTGAACTAGTGCAGCTCCACGATCTGGACACCTGGGGAAGCAACCTGACGGCAGCGGGACCCGCAGGTGCTGGGGTGGGACCCACAGGGCGCACAGGGAGCCTCGGTCGGGAAGGGGAGCTGGCTCTCCTGCTCAGCCCCACCCGGCTGTGTGAGTTTGGGAGTGTGGCCGCACCTCTCTGGGCTTCTGGGCCCCAACCTGTGAGGTTCTCCACTGGAACAAATACCCGCTGGCTCCCTCAGAGCACCCGCATCTCTGTCTGAAGGTCTGTGGCGGTCTGTGCCCTGAGACGCACATCTGGCGTAACCCCTGTCCCCGCCCACGGAAGCACACCAGGTGACACGTGCCAGCTCCCAGCACAAGCAGGGAGGGACTCCACTGTTCGAACGGCTTTCGAGCTTGGGCTTAGTGGAATTTCTGCCTCTGCATCCCCTCCTGCCACGAGTAAAGGATAACCATCTTTATTCTGAATACACGGCCTTGTGAAAACAGACTGAAATGTGCAGAACGACACCCCTGAGAGCTAGTGGCTCTTCAGGCCAAGCCCCGGGTCCGCCTGTTAGTTCTCTGTGTTCTGTTTTGGCTGGAGGGTTCCACACCCACCATACCGTCCCCGCGCCCACAGCATTGACTGGGCTGCATCAAGGGGGCCTGATGGGTGGCGGCGGCCCTCCCATCCTCGCCCCTCGTCATGGTCCCCCGGGGCTCCGCGGGAGGGGTGTGGGAGCTGCCCTCCCTGTCCCGGCGTTGGCTTCCGCTTCCCGGGCCCCGCCGGCCTGGGCTGGGAGGAGCCGGGGGCATCGATCATCAGTGACCTCATCCCCGACTTGATAAAATATGCATTGTGGCACTTTCCCCTTCTGAGACATCTCGAGGGACTCACCGCAGATTCCAGCTGCTTATTCCAGACCAAGCAGGAGTGGGGGTGGAGCAGACCACCAGCCCCAAGCCCATGCCCCTCCGCGGCCTCTGGCTGAGCCTCCGGGGGGCCTCCCCGACACCCCGCTAAGCAGGCGTCCCTGTCATTATCCGCTGCTGCCTCTGTCTGTCCTGTGGTGATGCTGCCAGGTGAGTGCACTGCTGTCTTCACCCACCCACGCATGCTCAGCCCCGGAAAGTGCGCGGTATTTGTTGAATAAACTGGTTGTGAGGGTGCCAGGCAGTGCGCCAGGGTGGGTGGATGGATGGGTGGATGGGTAGGTGGAAGGATCGGTGGACTGAGTAGATGGAGGATGGATGGACGGGTGGCTGGGAGGAAGGATGGATGGATGGTGAAGGGATGGAAGGGCAGAAGGCAGACGTGCTCAGGTACCTGCAATTATGCTCTTTCCTCAAGGGTTTTTGAGGGACAAGCAGGCATCCAAGCATCTAGGAACATGGTCACCTGTCATCCTCAAAGCTGGAGACGCCCCCAGCGCGCCCAGAGAGCTGTGGCAGTGAGGCTCGGCGAGAGGCGGTGCTGCTGGCCTCAAAGGTGGAGAGACAGGGCCACAAGCCACGGGATGCGGCGGCTTCTAGAAGCCGGGCAGGACAAGGCAGCAGACTCACCCTGGAGTCTGTGAAGGAAGACAGCCCTCAGACACCCGCGTTTTAGCACCGGGAGACCCACGTCGGACTCCAGACCACGAGAACTGTGGGACGATAAACGTGTGTGTGTTGTTTCAAGCACTAGGTTTGTTGTGATCTGTTCCAGGGGAAATAGGGAACACACGGGGGTCTGTGGCTCCACAGAGAAGCAGGCGAAGCGGTGAGGGGGGTCTCTCCCCAGAGCCACGGAAAGCAGTCCCTTCACTCCAAAAGGGCAATTTGCTTTCTTTTAAATGGATAATTTATTTTATCTTTCTGGTTTTGTTCAGACTTTTAAAACAGTGATGAATAATTGTGCCTTCAGGCACACTTGTCAATGAAATTTCCTCATGTTTTTAAAAATTTTTTTTAATTTGCACACAATTTGTAGAGGCTACTTTCCACGCACAGTTATAAAATACTGGCCCCCTTCCCCGCGCCGTACAGCCCTGCGGCTCGCCCTGCGCCCAGTGGTCTGCTCGCCCCACTCCCGCACCCCTGAGCTGCCCCCACCCTGGGAACCACGGTTTGTTCTCTGTATCGAGCCTGCTTCTTGCATGTTGCAGCCACGAGTTTATTGTCTTTTCAGTTTCTGCATGTAAGTGGTGTCACACGGCATCCGCCATCCTCTGACGTGCTTCATTTAGCGCGATCCCCTGCAAGTCCACCCGCGCTGCTGCACAGCGCGCAGTCCCGTCCGTTCCAACGGCTGCGTGCTGTCCCACTCCCTCCACGCGCCACGCCGTCTTTACGCAGTCGTCTGTGCGCAGACGCTCGGGTTCCTTCCGTGTCTCGTCTGCTGTAAATAGAGCCGCTGTGAACACGGAGGTGCCTGTGTCTGTTCCGATCAGTGTTTGTGTGTTTTTTCAGATCTACACCCAGGGGTGGGACTGCTGGGTCCCACGGTAGTTCTGCTTTTAATTTTTGAGACCCCCTTCCGTGCTGTTTTCCAGTGGCTGCACTGATTTACGTTCCCACCAGCAGGGCATGGGGGTTCTTTTTAAGGAGAGAAACCTTAAATGTCCAGAGGAATTAGACGTTTAGCTGCGTGTCAGAGCCCTTTCCAGGAGCAGGGTCGTCGTGCATTCACGCCAGTGGCCTCTAGGCTTCCTGAGAGGTTCGGATGCGTGGCCCACGAGCGGGTCGCTGACCCTGCACCGCCCAGGCACCGCCGCCCCCCGCGGCTGGGACTCGCTCCAGCCCGTGTCACCAGGACTGGCCCCGTGGTTTCCACCCTGGCCAGTTCAAGTATAAACAGCCAGTTAAACACCAGTGGATGTGATTTTCGGGGCTCAGGGATTCCCGGGACCACCTGCTTGACCGGAACATGCAGGGTCCACGCCAGTCCCTGGGAGGCGGCTGACGCTTGTCCCGGCCACCCCCAGGGGACGGTGCCGGGGGCCTGCCTCTCCCACACGGGCTGCAGAGGAGCAGGACTCGGTCAGATGCCCCCTACTCTGTGCTAGCAGGCGCGCATCAGGACAGCCACAGGCCCCAGTGCCCGGCGGTGTCCCTGTGACCGCCATCCTCACACTAAGCAGCCGCGTGGTCAGTGGCTGCACAGCCTCCGCTGGGGCAGGACGCGCTGGCCACAGCGCAGCTCTTTGCTTTCTGCTCATTCACGGAGGCTCAGGTGCTGAAAAGCCCTGCCGGTTTCCTGGTGGCTCCTGTGTGTGCGTGTGAGTCCCAGCTCTCTCACCGCTGGCTCGGCCCGTAGCAGACTGCTGTCACAGGGCAGCCACACAGGGAGGAGGGTGCGGGCGGAGAAGCCTGGCCGGGATAGCATCCTCTGTCTCTGTCCTGAGTCCCACTCCCAACACACACACAGACACACACACAGAAGACACACACACACAGGCACACACAGACATACACACACAGACACACACACAGACACACACAGACATACACACACAGACACACAGACACAGAGACACACACACACACAGACACACACAGACATACACACACAGACACACACACAGACACACAGACACACACAGACATACACACACAGACACACACACAGAGACATCAACACACACACACAGACTCGCACACACACGTTGACATATGTCCCTTGACGTGCGTCTCTGTCAACGACGCCGTCTCCTGGGTGTGAGCTCCTGCTGACACGGAGCGTCCTGCTGCAGGTCTCACCGCTGAACGCTCCCCTGGGCGTCTGTGTGTGATCGCACTCGCATCTGCTTTACCGGTTCTGACCACCGCACGGTCTCCCAGGGGTGTGCCCACAGTGTTTCCAGCCCCGGACCCTGAGGGTGGGCACCGGACACCGCCAGCTCCCTGCTCCCCGAGGGCCGCTGGCTGGCGAGCTCTCCTCCGGCGCACCCTCGTGGATCTGTGCTCACTCCCCTGGTTCCACCAGGCGGCTCTGCAGGTGGGGACCCAGTTCACGCCCTGTATCAGTCTCCTGAGGCTTCTGGAAAAGATATCACAAACTGGGTGGCTTCAAACAGCAGAAATTTACTCTCCCCAGTTCTGGAAGCCAGAAGTCTGAAATCAAGGTTTCAACAGGTTTGGCTCCTTCTGAGGCCATAAGGCGGGATCGGTTCCAGGTCCCTCTCCTAGTTTCTGGAGGTTCCTGGTGACCTTTGTTGTCCTTGGCATCACCCCCATCTCTGCCTGCGTCTTCACTTGGCATCACCTCCGCGTGCGTGTCTGTCTCTGTGTCCAAATTTTCCCAAGTCTTATGGGATTAGGACCCACCCCCATGACCCCATCTTAACTCGATCACCTCTGCAGAGAACTTATTTCCAAATGAGGTCGTGTTCACAGGTCCCAGGGGGTTAGGACGCCAACATCCTGGGAGGAGGGGAAACACTTCAACCCACGGTGGTCTCCAGTCTCCCTCTGCCTTGTTCTTTACCTCGATCATTGAATCTGGGGCACACCTGGATCATCAAAATCGTCCCTTCATCTCAAGAGCCTTAACTTAATTACATCTGCAAAGACCTTTTCTGCAAATAAGGGCGCACTCAGATCCCAGGGATTAGGGTGCAGCATATCTTTCTTGGGGCCACGTTCACCCCACGGTACCCAGTCTCCCCCACATCCTCGACACGACTTGCTAGGACTCAAATTCCTAACTGAAGCCAAATGCACGGTATGCGTCTGAGAGCCAGCGAGCCGAGCAGATCCACCCAGGATCACATCCCAGGTCCCTTCAGGGAGTGCCCCCCGTTAACAGGCTTTGCCCATGTTTTCAGTTGGGTTTCCATCTCTTTAAAGTTGGTCTGTGGCTGTTTCATGCAAAGGAGAAAATGGGGGGAAGAATGAGCTAGAACATTCTGGGGTGCACCTGGGGATCCCCAAACACTCCTCGAAGTAAGAGAAGGGGTTCTCCACAGGGCTGGCACCTTTGGGAAGGCTTTTGGGAGGAGAGCCAGCAGTACACTGGTTTTTGCAAACAACACGCAGCCTCTACACTCCTGGGGGACATCCGGGGGGACTCCTTGGTCCCTCTGTGTGCTCCGGCCGGGCCTGAGGGTCGTTCACCCCATCACTCGGAGAAGTCACAGGCAAACGGGAAGCGCAGCTCGAGTCAGGGCAGAGCATCACAGGGGAGCTCACCTGGCGAGCCGGCCTGGGGCTCCGTCCCCAGCAAGGCCGCCCTGTCCTGTGATCTCGTCCTTAAGGCACAGAGCCGTCTGCTTCCTGCAAGCCGGGAGGCGCCCCCAAAAGAGCCCCCGCCCCATCTCCGTGGTTCCCCTGGGGAGGCTGAGCGCCGCTCTGACTGTTGGTCTCCTTTGCAGGGAAGCATGAGGCTGCACACACGGATGTCACCCCCGTTGTCACTGCCCCGGAGGACACGCTGCTGTGTGTCTGGAGAGGCACCAGGAGGATCGGCCCAGACACCGGGAGACACGAGCTGGCGCTTTTCTGCCCTGCAGACAAGCGCACGTGCGTGCCCATGGGCAGGGGACCCAGGACAATGACCGCACCCTCAGTCCCCAGCCCCGCCTCCTCGCCCCGGCAGAGCAGGGGTTCTGCACTTGTGGTCTTACTTCGGAGACGGGGGCCCCAGGGCCTGAGCCCAGGACGGCCCTCGGCCCCAGGACTCTCCTGCCCCTGGAAACGCTGTTCATCACACAGGTGTCCTCAGGTCTCTGGGGACGTCTGGCCTCGCACAGTAACCTGAGTGCTCGCCGAAGCAAAACACGCTCCTGACCACAGGGCACTACGAAACTGGAACAGCCACTATATTTAGCAAAAACCCTACATCCCGTTGCCATGACAACCTGCGTTCTAAAATTAGAAACACCCAGCACACGGGGGGGGGGGGGGGGGGGTAGATGCCACGGAGAGAGCTGCGCCAATCACCATAATCAAGTCTCCGTCCCGGAGCTGGGGCTCCCCGCGCCCCCTGTGACGGCCGCCAGACACCCGCCCCACGTGGTCGGCCGCCTGTACAGCCCCACCCATTACTGTCCCGCCCTTGAGCCGCCCTCGGGGTCCCCCCCAAAGAGGGTGACATGAGTCGAAGCTGTGCGCCTTCTGCCCCCGCAGACCCCCTCCCCCTGGGAGTGTGAACAGAAGCTCCCTCCAGCCCCTCCCTGAGGGCCTCTCCTCACTCCGAGGCCACAGCCTGCTGGCATCTCACAGGACTGGGCGCCCTGTCCTCCCCACTCTCGGGATTGACCCCCTTCCCTGCGCCACTCACCAGGCCTGGCCGCCACCCACGCAGGGCACCGTCAGGGTCCTGGCCCCCGTGGCTCCCCACCCCGACCCCCGGGCCAGCCAGCGGGGTGCTTGCAGCTCAGACTCGCCTCCCAGCCCTCTGCTCTTCCAGATCCCTCATCAGACCTCTTGTCCCTCGGATTTCTGACTGGTCCCCGACCAAGCTGCTGGGCAGCCACACCACCACCGCAGGGGATTCTCGGAGCGGCGCCTCTGGGATCTGAGCTCGGCTCTGCCCTCGCTGGCACCTCCGCGGGTGAGGCTCTGGATGGCCGGACCCAGAATGCAGCCCCCCCAGCTTTTTACCTGTGATTGTCACACAGCAACTGACTTTCCTGCTGCACAGGCCTGCGGGTTTTCACAGGCCATCGTCACCGCAGGACACGGGCTCCACCTCCTCCAGCACCCCGGGCTGCATCAGCTCCTGTCTTCTTCATAGGAAACAGTGTTTTGTAATCACAGGGCCAGGCCAGCCAGAGGAGACAGCCAAAGGTGTGTGGAGAGAAAGCACGACAGGCAGGTAACTGGTGACCATTCCTGACGGGGTTCTTCTGGCGCTTGTGGGGCTCACGTGCTCGTCACCTTTTAAAGTGCTCTCAGTGGTTGCAGCTTTTCCTCATTCCAAATAAATACTCCCCTAAGTTTGTGCTTGCCGCCTCTCTTTCTCATGCGGCCCCCGGGCACCTGGAGCACCCCCTGCACGGGTCGGCGCCAGAGCGGGGGTAGGGGTCTCGCCTGCTCCTGATTGCGGGCGCAGAGGAAGGGGGCAGACGAAGGGGCACAGCACAGCCTCAGGGTCTTGCCACTGGGGACGGAGCCCACTGGGCACAGCCAAGTGTGATCTGGGGCAGCAGGAGGTGGCTCCTGGCAGATCCAAGTGGAAGGCGGGTGGCAGGCCTGTTCCCCAAGCCCTACAAACGTTCCACTTCATCTCGTGGCCTCTCGAACGCCAGGCACCCCTGCGTTGAGTGGCAGCAAGCCCTCCCACCACCGAGAACAGGACGGGAGCTCTGCGCTGCCTCCGAGAGCTGGGAGCCACGCTGCAGAGAGGAAGATGAGGTCTCCAGGCCCTTGTCTCGTGCTCCTTCCTGGGCACGACTCCCGCCCTTCCACCCTGAGTCACAGTCTCTTGGTGTTACCATCACAGTCGGAGCAAAGCCCAACATGCGTGGCCAGAATAAGAGGCCACAGGACAACTTTTCTACACTAAATCACCTTTGTTTGGCATTCTCTGCCATCCAGCTGATTCACTGTCACCAGTCCCAGGGGTGGTGACCTCACCCCTTCCTGTGAGTGTTTCATAGGCTGTTCATTCTGGGCAGCAGCGGGAGACCCCTGTCACAGTCACCTAGTGCTGTGTAACAAATACCACAATTCTTAGTGATGAAAACAGCAGCAACAGCTCCTTTGCTCTCAAACCTACTATTTGGATGAGGGGGTGGGATAAGCTGAGAGCACAGAACTGGGGTGTCCCTGAGAGACCCTGGATTTCGTTTCCCAAACCTTAAGTCCTGTGTTTAAATGTATGACTGAAGATCTTAGCCACAGATGTGAAGAGGCACTAGTTTCCAGAGAACAAGCTAGAGATTCTCCTGGGTTGGGGGTGTGGGGCATGAGAACAGGGAGCCCCAGGTCCCAGAGCAAAGGGTCTGGGCCCCATGGGGAGAGACTGGCCAAGCCATGCACTGCTTCTCCTGGACATGCCGCTGGATGGCCTTTCCCACTTCCTTTGCTGGGTGGGTCCTGCTGCAGAGGTGAGCGTTTGGGACAAGGAGAGCAGATGTGGGCCTGGCTCTGCCCCCTTTTCCTCTGGGATGCCACAGCAGCCCCACTTCCCAGAGTTCAGGGCTAGGCAGTCCCCTCCCTTTGAGTCTGGGCTGGACCATCGACTCACTTCTAGTGTAGGGACCACAGGTAGAGGTGACAGGACAGGCAGACGAGACTGTGGCTTCTGCCTGGGGGAGCGCCCTTCCTCCCTCTGCTCTGGTTCTCCCTGTCTCTCTCTCTCCCTCTCTCTATCTCACTCTCTCTTGCTTGAACGGAGCTGGTGTCCATGATGTGAGCTGCTCTAAGGAGAGGTCCAGGGGACCAGGGACAGACGGTCCAGGAGCCTCTGTTATACACGAGGGAGGATCTGAATTCTACCAACGACCACGTGATGAGCTCAGATGTGAACCCTCCCACAGTGGCACCTCCGGATGAGACCGGAGCCCTGCTGACAGCTTGACTGCAGCCTCAGGAGACTCCGTGGCACAGAGGCTGCCCAGGGTGTGTCGGTCTCTGACCCACAGAGACTGCGAGATGGAACGGTTGTTGTTTCCTTGAGCTGCAGGGCCTGGGGGTCATTTGCTAGGCAGCGGTGGACGACTGATGTGCGCCCACCTGCGGGATGAACGCGGTGTTGTCCACCAGCTGCGGAGGGCGGAGCAGGTGCGGGAAGGTGGCCCCCAAGCGGGAGCCGCCAGCGTGGATGGTCATGTGAGTGAAACGCCGGCCACCGCAGGAGGCTGCGGCACCTGCTCGCGGGGCTGCGGCATGTGTCCCCTCCCTGCCCGGGGGTGGGGGCGAGTCTGCATGGTGTCTCCTGGCAGAAGGGCCCGTGTCATTTAGGAGCAAACGAGGGTACAAGGAATAAGACACCCAGAAAACACAGGCTTAGACCAACAAGCGTGCTCTCCCAGGGGGCTAGCGCCTGGGGCCGGCGGCGCCCTGTCGGGGCTGAAGGCGCTGCGATGGTCCCGGCCTTTCTCCTGTGCCCCGGCCGGTGTCCACTTCAGAGGGCAGTGCCAGCTGCCTGGCCTTTTCATAAGGAAAGGAAAAGTTCCTCGGATGGGGCTGGCAAGTGTCCGCAGTCCTCACGGGTCAGCGCCACGTCACTTGGCGCCTCCGGGCCTTCCCCCCGGGGGAGGAAGAGGGCCTTCCCGGCTGACTTCCCCCAGGCGCACGTCCTGGCCCTGCTGCCTGCGCCTCTTCTGCTGACACGTCGTTCTCCTCCACGTGGCGGAGAGGGGCCCGGCCTGCACACCCGATTCCTGGTCACGGGTCAGACCTTGACCTCTTTTGTGACTTTGCCGATTTTCTCTTCTTCTCTGGGCTCTGGTTTCCCCGAGGAGAAAGGCAGGCAGTGGCATGAGCACGGCAAGTTAAGGCCCCGTCCACGCCATGTTAAACGTGACACAGGTGAGGCTTTCTCGTGTACGAGGGGACTTGCTCCAGGACTTGCGAAATATCTGGAAATTTCAAGATCCATGGAGAAAAGGAGGCCTGGGGTGGGGGGAGAATGGAAAGGAAGCAGAGTAAATGAAAGCTTAAAAAACTAGATTATTTCTCAGAAGGAAGAAGAGAGTTTGGGTGAAAGGAATCTATTTGATGAAGAAAGAGGCCCATCTGGAAAGGCCAGCGGAGAAGCTGCAGGGGTACATCCCTCCGGCTGGGAAGCCGGGGCGGAGTGGCCGGTCAGACCACGGCGCGGAGGGCGGGGAGACGCCGGGGGTCCGCACGGCGGCGGGGGGCACACCGGGCCTGGCTCTGCGGCCGCCTGGGGACCCACGAGAACTTCCCTTTGCCGAAAAGACATGTTTGCAGCCAAGGAGACTCTGGCTGAAGACACATCCGCCTGCCTGCATGCGTTTACTTATAATGTCCGCTTCGGGGCCAGGCGAGTCCTCCTCTCCCGCCCCAGTGAGCAGGGGCCCTTCTCCCGGGGGCGACGTCTCACTCCACCATCTCCCCCCATCTGCATGTCTTCCCTGGCAGTGACGTGTCCCGCCAATGTGCCAACTCACTGGACGCAGATTTGTACGGCCAACTTCGTGAATGTTTTGCACGCCTTCCGTTGGACCCTGACAGCATCTCCTGGAAGGTGCAGCCCCTTTTCCATAAGCCCCCACCCAGCTGTGCACTCGGGCCGCAGACGGAGCCCATGGCGCTCCTCCCAGACCAGGTAGCAGTTACGAGGCAAAGCAAGTGCCCTGGACAAGCCGTGATGCTGTCTTCCGGGGTCCAAGGCAAACAAGTGACCCAGCCAGAGAGGCCAGCAGAGCCGCCGCCCACTGCCCACTGCCCACTGCTGTGACTCCCGGGAAGGGGATGGGGCTGGTCCTCGCCCAAACACGTCCACACAGGCCCACACCTCCATGCGGAGCGGCCTCCGCCAGGCAGCCTCGTCCGGTGCCGGGGCCTCTTTCTTAGCTGCGCCAGCTGCTGAGAGCGATCAAGCACCACTTAGGACTGGGAAGCGTCCAGGCTTGGAACAAAGGCCCCGTGACCCTGTCCACTGCCAAGGGACAGGGAGGCCCTGCCATCTGCTGCAGGTCACCTATGCCGCGATGTGAAAGGCAGGCCTGACGTCAACCAGTTTTTGAAGGGTTGGTGGTAACAGACAAAGCCTCGGGCTGTGAACAATCCCGGACAAAACATGTGGCTTCGTGTGAACCAAGCCGACCGCGCGGTCAGAGAAGGAAGGTCCCTGCGCTGGTGCCCCGAGCATCACGCGCCCGACCCACGCCTGGGAGCCGCAGCAGGCCCCGTCCCCATTTCTAGACGAGGAAACCGAGGCTCGAGATGGGGGAGACTCCAGGGTGCAGACGCGAGGTGTCAGGACAGCTCTCAGACCCGGGGCGTCTGAGGGGCACTTAACCTCCTGGCCAGGCTCCTGGCTGCCATTTGAAGGAGTGGGTGGGCTGCTATTTCTGCCCCTGCCCCGAGCAAATTCTCCCCACCTGACCTGCCTTTCCCAGCTTCCTCCTGAACCCCCACCGGGTCCCCACGTGTGAGTCCCAGCCCGCGTCGCCCCAGGGACGGCACAGAATCCATCCGCATTCAGCCGAGACTCCTGTCCTGGCCAAGAAGCCTTCTCCATCCCCCAGGATGTCTCCTTGTCTGAGCAGCAAGGCCCCATCTCTCTCCTTCCCCTCCTCCCTGTCTATCTCTGGTTCTCTCCATCTCCCTTGGTCTCTGCCTCTGTCTCTGTCTCTCTGTCTTTCTGCCCAGCTTGCAGGTTGGTGAGCTCAGGAACCGACTGTTCTTATTTTAATTCCCCCGATTCAGGAGGGATGGACCACACAGCGGCGCCTGGAACAGCTTGCCACCCACTCACAGGTTCAAGTTCACCTGCATTTATCGTGCGCCTGCTGTGTGCAGGTGACCTGGCCCGCACACGGCCGCCCTGCCTGGTGGGTTCACCCCGACACCACCTGTTCAGCTTCTGGCGGGGTGGACGTCTAGAGGTGTTTCACAGCGGAGTCACGTGCAGGGAGAGGGGCAGGTAAGGTGCGTGGAGACACAGGGGCCGTGGGAGCACTTGTTCACTTCCAGTGCCCTTGGTTTTGGCTGAGGGGCAGGTTTTCAAGGCAGCTCCATCTGGCCTGCTTGCTGCATCTCAGGAGGAGACAGTCAGGCTGCCACTGGCCTGCATAGAGGATGATGTCCATCACTTCTGCCCACAGGAGCACTGGGAGGGGACCTGATCTCCGTCTTCTCCGATCCCAGGGCACCCTACTGGCATCCAGGTGTCCTTCCCTCCCCTGAGTCCGGGAGCTGGTTGAGGGTAGGGCTGCGTCCTCTCTGCGCACCCGCGACCCAGCGTGATGCACTGGGTAGCTCATAAGCTCGAGTGTTCAGTAAGACCCTCCAGCTGGAAGATGAGGGGTAAGATCTCCGTCCAGGTCACGTGTGAGCAGTGGCGTCAGTGTGTGTTGCAGCCACCTCAGCAGAAACGGTATTTCGTGATTCAAGTTGGGAGTATTGCTTGCTCTTAGGGGAGCCTCCGGCTGCAAGACCCAGGGAAGGAGGCTGCTCCCCCGGGACAGGGCAGGCAGTGCTCTGCAGCGGCCAAGACCTGCCCTCCCCTCCACGGCCGTCCGTGCCTCCCCACCCCCTCCCGGACTCAGCTTCCCCAGAAAGGCTGCCTTCAACTTCCCATCTGCTCCCACGGGCTCAGCTGCTGGGGGCAGCCAGTTCAATCAAAAGAAAAGGAAGACAGATGCTGTAGGTGACATTTTCTTGGCAATCCCAAGAGAAAACAGGAATCTGGACTCCTAGGAAGGGCTGTGTGCAAGGGGAGACGCCCCTCCCCGCTCTGCAGGGTCAGAGCCAGGGGCTGATGGGGTGGTGTCCTCCGAGGGGGCTGATGCCTGCAGCCGAGGGCGCGCTGGGCCGTCCTTGGCGCTCCTTCTCCAGGCGTGTGCCCAGGTGTTCATGTTAGTCTGGCTCCACTCTGGCCGTTGGCAAAGAGGGACCAAAGTGTATCGCCAAAAGGAAGCCATATAGATATTGCCTGTGGAGGGGAGGGAGGTTCCAAAAGGAATCAGAATCAATTAATTTTACCCGACACCTTTTGTTGCTGAATATTCATGTTACACATGTGCGGTGAGATGCAAATCCATTCTCGCCACACCCACACGGCAGGGAAACGGGGGCCCTTTGTTTCTCCATCACCACGTGGGTGGGTCTTGCTGGAGAGACCCCAGCCCCAGACCCAGCCTCAGTCCTCAGTCCCAGCGCCACGCCAGGCCGCCGGTTAGGCAGAAGTTCATCCCGCACATCGCAGCTCCCTCCCTCCCTCCCTCTCTCTTGATGGCTCAGGCCCACTGGGGCTGGGAACTTGGCTTAAGGGAAGCTGTGGAGGGGGAGAGGGAGGGGACCCCGTGCTCTGGATGAGGTCTGGAGCTTCTGGGGCCCCTGATGGGGGTCCGGGCTCTGCACGCCTTCCCGAGTCTCTGCGGGGAACCCCACATGCTCTGCTCACTCAGGCACTGGCTGCTCTTCTTTGTGGCATGTTTTACCCTGGGGCCCAGGCCATCCCCTCCTCCCCGTGTCTGCGTGGGCCCGGTGATGACCTCGGGTAGCCAGGTATGCGCGCCTGGGGCTCCCACCCGCTCAGCTAGCACTCGGCAATTACCCGAAATTGCAAGTCCCAACACACAGCCACATCCCTAACGTGTTATTTGAACACTGGAGTTTTATTATGACAGACGCATTCAGGGAAACCGCAGCTGGAACGGCTCGGAAGCCCGACGACGCAGCTCGGGGCCTGGCAGGCACCACTCCCAGGTTCTTAGACGTGAGAAGAGGCTGCGGGGCAGACAGCGCAGCGCCTGTGGTGCCCCGGGCGCCATCCGGCTCAGGGCCCCCAGGCCGACAGACGTCAGCGCAGCTCGGGAGGTGGGGGTCCCAGGAGACCACCCTCCCGCCCCTCCCCGGCGACCCGTGGCCTTGGCTGCTCCGGAGAACCGCAGGCTGGGAGCAGCGTTCAGACCTAGAAGGGCCCAGACTGCAGGCCTTGGGGTTCTCTGGAGACCCCTCCCTCTTCACAGATGGAGAAACCGAGGCAGAGGAAAGCAGAGGCCGAGGTGGCCCGGTGGCTGGCCCACCGTCCAGGACCAGGCGACAGAAGCACCCAGCGCCTTCAAAGCTTCACTGAGGTTTAAATTACGTTCCGTCAAGTTCACTATCGTTAAGTCTGCAATTTCAAGATTCCGAGTAGATTCACAGATTTGTGAAACTGGCTTCACGTTCCAGTTTAAGAACGTTTCCAGCACCCCCAAAGCCCCCTGCAGCCTTTCGGAGGTCAGGCCCCCACCGCGTCCCCGCTCAGCCCCAGGCACCCTGAGCGGATGGCTTTTCTCTCTCTCGGGTCACTGGGCAGACAAAAGGTGACACTGCAGGACCTCAGCTGGTGGCCATGCTGGCATCGGGCCCCCCTGCGGCCCTGTGATCTCCATCCGGAAACGCACGAAGGAGGGCGGTGGGCTCGGAGCTGGGCCCGGGCAGAGCGCCGAGCCGCCCTAAGCGGCAATGATGCAGCGGGAGTGACACTTCGTCCCTCCCCTAACACAATAGCGGACGTCCCTCTCCCGCAGGGCTGCTGGATCCTGCCAAGCAGCAAACAAATCACAAACACCGCCACCAACGGGAAGAGGAAGGAAAATTGCAGCGCCGGGCGCAGCGGCCTTTGTGCCGGGAAGCAGGGCCTTCTGCACGCACGCCGAGCCCGGGCGCGGGGCCGCCACGCCCCCGCCAGCGGGGGCCGGAGACCCCGCCGCGGCCTCGCCCCGCAGCCGGCCCTGCGGAGCCCCCGGCGCGGGGGGCGGGGGGCGTCCTGTGCCCGGCGCGCTGGGGGCCCTCCCGCGGCGCGGCGCGGCGCGGGGCGAGCGCGGAGAGCGGCCTTCGCGGCTCCCACCGCGGCGGCCGCGCGCACGCCTGCCCGCTCCTCGGCCCCCGCGGGCCGGCGTCTGCATCCCCCCCGGAGACGCTCCGGTCCGGCGGGAGGCGGCCTCAGCCACCGCACCCTGTTAGGGCCCCGCTGGGCAGAGGTGACGTCTCCTGGAATGGAACTGAGTCATCCCTGCCCTGAGGGAGCGTGAGCGAGCCGGCCCGACCGGAGGCGGGGGCTCCCTGCCTCGGGGTCCCCGCGTGCCCCTGCGGCCACAGCCGCGGGGGAAGGGCGGCCGGTGCTGCGGGCCGGCGCGCCCGGGGCCGTTGGGCAGCTAGCGCTGGCGGGGCGGCTGACCTCCCGCCCTAATGGCGCCACCTGTGGGCTTGGCCCTCCCCTGCGCTTGCCCTCGCCCCGCTCGCAGCTCACACCTCTCTGCCCTCTGGTTCCCAGGCCGCCGTCCAGGACTCTCCATCCACCGTCCCCTCGGACTTCCGGGGTCTGGCGGGCTCAGACCCCCCCCCCCCCGGCTGGCGGGAGAGCGTTTGCTCCGTCGCCCCGCGTGCGACCAGCACCGTTTGTGTAACCAGGTCTGTGAAGAGACGCTTGAACACAGTAAAGGAGCCAGTTTTAGAGCTGGTTCCCTGGGCCTCACGTCAGCTGAAAACACGGGTAGAACACATGCCGTTCTGAGCCCGGCCCGCTTTGCGAGCGTGGACGCCGCCTCCCTCTCTTCCTGGAGGATGCGCGCGTGTAGGGGGACCTTCCTGACCCGAGGCAGAGCCTCGTTGATCTCGGGCCCCCCAAGAAGCAGCAGCCGCGCTTTTAAGACTTCGTCAACTGCAGATTTACGATGGAACAGACTCCTTGAACTGTTTTTTTTCCATGAAAATATATTAAGTGTAGGTTCTCACAACTTATGAAAGCAGCTGATCTTTCTTAACCTGTAAAATAGGGCCCTCGTAATTATGATGTCATGTCAATGACCACACCTATGAAAGAGCGGTCACAAATATTCAGCTGCATGAATCTACACCAGAAATTTGAGAATCGCTTTTTAGAAAGAGCCTGGCTCCCTGCATACCAAAGACTGTGCACTGTCAAGGAAGGGGCTTGGCAGGTGTGACCAATGGGGGCAGGTGTGACCAAAGGGGTGTGGCCGGCATGGCAGGATGGGCACACGCCCCACCTGGAGGGCTCTCAGCTCCAGTAGTTGTCCTGTGGAAGAGTGAGTCCAGGCTAGATCTTCTAATTTGTCCAGGGAAGCTGGAATTTCCAAATCAATTAAATGTTTACAACCAAGGTAAACACTTAGAAATTAATCAACCAATCAAACTGTCTCAAACTGGTCTTCAGATTGTCCATCTGCCCCAGGGTCCTGCAGCCTGGTGCTGGGAGTGGGCAAGAGCCGGGTTTCTGAACAGAGAACCACATGCTCATGTCAGGAGAAGCAGAGGGGTCAAACCATCCATGACATCTGGGGATTCCCAGGCCAGCTCTCTGCAGAAACAAGGAAGAAGGTCACCTGGGATTTCCAGAAATAGCCAAGAGGATGCCGTTTCACGGGTGCGAGTTGAACCACAGAAAGACAGTTTTGTTGAGCTGATTGGTGGGCGTGAGGGAGCAGATTTTCCTGTTGAGTGGCATTGTTGGCAGGGGCTCCGGAATCCACAGGACGCTTGCTGAGTTCCAGCCTCACTCCACAGCTCACTAGTTGTAGGAACACGTCTGTCCTGCTGGCGCTGTAACGAAGTGCTACATAAGGACCACCGATTGATGTGGCTTCTCGCACAGAGTGAGTGGTCTGAAACCAAGGTGTCGGCAGATCTGGTCCCTTCTGGAGGCCCCAGGAGACTCCCTCCGTGCCCCTCGACTCCGGGTGGTACCTGCAGCCCTGGGCTCGTGGCTGCCTCCCCTGCCCCCCTGCCTCCATCATCACATCACCCTCTGGGTCTCTGTGCTCTCTTCTCCTTACGAGGACACCAGTCCCTAGATGTGTCCGTCCATCCAGGATGGTTTACTCTCTAGATGCTTAGCTAATCACATTGGCAAAGATCCCTTTCTGGATAAGGTCCCATTCTGAGGTTCCTGGAGGGTGCTCCTCATCTCACCACAAGAGCTTGTGACCCTAAGGGAGCATGAGATATCACTTTGGGGGCTGGTGATGAAGACGGTGGTTCTGAGTGTGGAGAGTGTCGCTCAGTGGTAGAGTGCGTGCCTGGCATGCCCAAGGTCCTGGGCTCAATTCCCAGAACCTGTGTTTAAAAAAGTGACAAATAAATAAACTTAAAATCTACCCCCATTAAAAGCAATTTTTAAAAAAAGAAATTTTTTTAAAAAGAAAAAAAGAAAATGATGGTTTTGGAAGGTTAGTTAGAACCCAGTGGGCCTGGGGGCCCAGAGACACGGTGCTGTCACCTGGGTGTGGGGTGATGGTGGCTGCCCTAGTGTGGCAGCAGGGAGAAGGGCAAGGGGAGCTGTCTGAGGAAGTGACAGCGGGGCCTGGGCCCTGAGACGCCGGCGTCAAGGCGGATGCGTCATGTTTTGGGCCGCCACCAGCAGAACTGGACCACTGGGGCCATCCGACGTTAGAGCCCCAACTTGGACACGCTTCGTGGGATCAGACAGAACCAAGTAGGGTGGCTGTCCCTTTCAGAAATAGAGCAACGTGCTGAGGAGAGGTGGGCAGAGGACCAGACTGGGTTCCAGATCCCGGCCCCACCTCTGCGAGACCCTTGCCCGGGCCTCGTCCTTTCTGATCGCAGCCTCCCCTGTGTTGATGGAGGATGTCCCCACATTGTGGGACGTTCCTGCCATCTCTCAAGCTGCGTAGGGACTGGACACTTCTGCCCTCTCAGCCCTGAAAGGGGTTCTTCTGAGGGGCTGGCCTGGGAGGAGCTGTTCCTCCAGGAGCAGAAGGTGAAGTCTGCCCTGAGGAGCAGATCGCACTCAGAACCTCCCAGCCGTTCTCTCTGAAATGGTGTCACCCTGTGAGCAGGAGGGGACCCCACAGAGGCTCACCCGGACGGCAGGGCAGACGGCACCCCCGGGCAGCTCTCCACCACCACCCCACACGAAGCACATGGAACAGATTTGTTCTCCTCTTAACTCGGAAACCGCACACCCCGTCTCGAACCAGGCCCCGTGGTAATAAACCCAGAGAGTCAGGTTCCCAGGAGGACAATCAGGAATTTCCATGAGCTGTCTTTACGGGGTGCTCGGAGGCTCTGCCACCCCTCGTAAAGGGCGCCCTGCCACCCTTGTGCCCAGGTGCAGCATGAAAGGACGGTGGCCCTCTAGGCCTAAAACGGCAGCCTCGCTAACTCTCCAGAGGCGCCCGGAGGCCGCTCACCGGGAGGTGCCCGCAGGCATTTGTCTCGAACTCCTTCCAAGGCCTGAAGGCCCCGGGGCCCCGCCCTCAGCTTTCTCACGCCACAGGCCTCTCATCATGAAAGGACCTTCTTTTTATTGTACCTTGGTTGGCAAGTTTGAGCTCAGCTCCATTTAAATGTCCAATAAAATCCTGAAAGAGGAGGCGTTAAAATCAGCCCAGGCGGTGGAGACAGGCTCTGTGGGAGCCGCTGGGGTTTCGTTTCAGGCTGGGAAACGGGCCCTTGATCCCGTGTTCATCCATGGGAGCCTCCACAGAGCACAGGGCAGCCAACAGGAAACAGCACCAGATGGGTCCCAGCTGTGCCCCGCTGCCACGGGTGGCCCTTCGACCGGTCGTGGCCTTTCTGATACTCAGTTTCACATCTGCACGATTCAGAATCAGTAGTACTGCTGGGAGATCCAGTTAGACGGGATTCCGCTGATGTCCGTGCCAGCCCTCCTCCTAGGAGGGGGTCAAGGTGCTCCCAGGACGGAGCAGAGACACGAGGGCCGCCCTGAGATGCAGCAGGCCCTGGGGTGGCCGGGGGTGGCCTGGGGGGCCGGGCAGTGGCGGGGCGGCGGGCGAGCCCGGCCCTGTCCGGGGTCCCCGTGAGCACCAGACACCTCTCTGTTTCTTTCTAGAGACAGAGAACTAGTTTACCTCCCATGCCTCCCTGTTCTCCATCTCTTCGTCCTTTAGTCCTGCTTTCTGGAAGATTTCCTCAGCTTTCTGGACCAGGGTTTCTGGTGAGTGTTTGTCATTCTGCTTTACATCTGGACAAGCCCTTTCTCCCCCTTCCCGGGGGCTGCTCCTGCTCCCCTCGCTCAGCTCCCTCCTCTTGCTTCAGGGACGCTCTGGCCTCCAACGTCCCTGCAGAGATGAGCTCCAGCTTCTCTGGGCTTTCTTCCTGCTCCCTGCAGGGTCGTCCGGTCCTCCGTACTTCCCTGGGTCTTTTCCTTTATGTTGCTTGCTTTTGAAATACAGGAACGGACCACCCAGGACCCCTGGACATTTGAAAGATTGAAGGAAAGGAAATACTAGTCAGGGGCAGGGGTCTGGCTGGTTGGTCAGAGTGTGGGTGGTGGGGACAGCTTTGTCTGGGGCACACCGGTAGCCACACCAGCTATTTGGGCCTCCCATTCACTCAATAAATAGTAAGTGCCAGGCTCTGTGCCCTGAACAGTTCACTTCATTTCATTACAGAAGAGCAGTCCCGTTTTTGTGCTTGGAGGGAAAAGCTTACCTGATGGGAGACCTCTGTCCTGGGGTGCGGGCGGGACTGGGGGTGCAGACAGACAGCCACAGAGGAGCCCTGTGCTCAGCCCACCCCTCTCCCCGTGCCTGGCCTGGAGCGTTCTAGAAGCAGGGTCCTCAGCGTGCTCTGCCGTCACAGGCACCCACTCCGGCCCGGCGCCCACTCTGTTGCTCTGAGCTCACCTCCCTCCGCAGCGTTAATGCTGTAGGGGTGGGGAGGAGGTGAGCAGGGTGCCCAGGGAAAGCCTGCCCAACCTCCCTCCTGGGCTCTGCTCTGCCCAGGACACCCGGGGAGCATATGAGAGCTCTCACTCAGGCTGGAGAGCCTTCCTCCTGCCCCCGAAGGAGTTAGGGGCAACGAGGAAGGGCGCCTTGCCCACAGGAGGGCTGGGCGCGGCCACTGGACGGCCACCTGCTGGGCTCCTCTCGGGGGCTGGGGCCCCAGCTGGGTCTGCGGCTGTGGGTGGGGGGTGCTCTCCAACCACTGCCAAGATTGGGGTTCCAGTCCAACCTAGGCTCCTGACATGTGGGTAACCCCCGCTGGGCCTTCTTCTCCTCATTTTAAGTGGAGGATAAGAGGCGAGGTGACAGCTTGAGCTGCCGTCTGCAGCGTCAGTGCATGGCAATGTCTGAGCAAACACTTGCTGAACGAGTGAGCCCAGAATGGGCCAGTCGAGCTGTTAGGACAGAGCGTGACAGGGCGGTGCCGGCGTTTCTGTAGGTGGTTTCAGTGAGTCGTGCTCAGAGCCCAGGGGGCAGCCAGCAGATGCCCGAGGGTGCTGTTACCCGGGATAGTCAAGGTCTGGGGAAGAGGGGCCTGTTTGGAGTCACAAAATGAGGTGCATGGGCTTCAGACGAGCCCTGGGCAGGGGGGTGGGGTGGCGCAGGGAAGGCTGGGCAGTGGTGGCTGGTGGCTGGTGGCTGCAGCGTCCTGTGTACTGACTTGCCTGCAATGGCCACCACTCACACAGCTGTCAGCCAAGACCCTGCTCCTCTTTCCTCATTTCAAGTCTCCAATAATAGTTTCTGGGACACCAGACAAGTTAAATCATGTAGAAGCAAGTGTCGGGGACACTGGAAACCATCCAATGTGGACCCAGCCGATGGGAGATGGCGGCCCAGAGAGGCCAAGCAGGCTCCCCAGGCCATGCAGCCGGTTAGCCGCAGGGCGTGCCGAGGTCGGACTCCCGGTGGACCCCACTCCATGCCCCTGCCCCCACCCTGAGCCTAGGCAGCCCCCCAGGAAGCCCCTGGGGCGCTGTTTCTCAGGGGGGTGAAGCCGATTCTTCAGGCTGACGGTACCACAGCGGGAACCTGGCAGTAACAGCCCTGCTCGGCCCTGACCTGCCCCAGGCCGGGAGCTGATGGGTCCGGCCGCTCTGTCGGGGCTGCTGTCAGCACCCCCACCCCCTGCCCTGTGACTCCTGGGAACGGCTGTCCTCGCACTGGGCACATCGGGGGTGTAAATCACTTCCAAGCCTCCGAGTATGTGGCTTCCAGGTTGAAGCAGGATTAATCCTGCTCTGTGACTCGCAAGCAGCGAAATACAATTCCCACGTTGAGAATGGGGAAGGCCGGGGAATGGCCATCCCTCTGAAGTTAAAAGGAGGCAGAAAATCGCTTCTGTGATGCTTTTTGAGATAAGCCGGAAAGCACTCAGCGAGGTGAACAGGAGGCCTTGGCTGGGCTGCGCCTTGGCAGCCAGCCCTCCACAGCGTGCCGGGGCTCTAGGGGCGGCAGGGGCCTGGGGTCCCAGGGGCTGGTGATGGGGCGCTTCCTTTGCGCAGCACTGGGCCCAGCGGTGCCCCAGAGCTGACCTACGAGTGCAGCCTTCCAGCTGCCACGGGCGCCAGGTGGGTCGTCCACGTGACTGTGTGGCCGGGAGGTGGCAAAGGCAGGTCCTGCCAGGTCTGACCGAGCCCGGCCCTCCCTCCTGGGGGCCACCCAGGGTCCAGGTCAGCTGGGATTGCTGGGTGAAGGTCCCCCGGAGGCCGTCTTCCAGGAATGGGGTGAAGCTTCTCCCGGACGGTGGCCGCAGAGACCCTGCCCTGGACCTCACTCCACGGCCAGCCTGTGAACGCCCCTTTCTTGGGGTCCTTGCTCTGCGTTTCAACAGCCTTTTGACCAAGTCCAAAGGAGACGAGGAAAAGCTGATCAGGCTTCGCCCTGGATGTCTGACTTTCCCCTCCCTGGTCCTGAGGCAGTAGGAGGCCTCCTCAACACCCAAAAAGATCCCAGAATGGCGACGCACACAGAGCCCTGCAGCTGTGATGAGGGCATCATTTGGATGTGACTGTGAAGGTCTTTGTCTCGTCTCTCACCAGGAAGAGCGGAGGTGGCGACATCTACCACGGTGTTCTCCCCAGCAAGCAGAGGCCCGGGTCCCCGACCAGAGCTGGACAGGGCCCTCAAGGCAGAGTGGGCCCAGGGGTGAGGGTCCAGGTGAAAGCTGGCGGGCAGCCGAGCCAAGGTGCTGGTACAGAAGGGCTGGGGGGTGAGACCCAGAGTGAGGTGACAAGGTGGGACGTGGGTGGGGACCGGGCTAGTGAGATGATGCAGGAACAGCAGTCGTGATGACGGCCGGCCTTCCCTTCACTCAGCACGTGTTTCTGAGCTTCTGCCACGTGCCGTAAGCAACTCAGGGCTGGCGGCAGAGCAGTGAGTGGGTGTCTGGGAGCAGCAGGAGCTGTGACCAAGGCATCCCACGCCTGAGTTCACACGGAAGCCAGGCAGAGCAGGTAGAGTGATGAAACGTGGAGCCACCTCTGCCCCCTGAGTGATGGGGACGCCGGGGCCTGGGAGGGTCCCTGCTGCTGGGACACAACAGGGCTAGGGCGTCTGCCCAGATCTCCCGGGTCAAGCGGGCAGGGGCTGGGGCTCAACCTCCTGGGGAACAAAGCAAAGAGCACTGGTCGTGCAGAGGGGGATGGGCTGAGGTAAGGACTGTGGGAAACGCACCTGTGCGTATGGAGCTCCCACTTCCACACGTGACTCCATCTTAGGGATCGCCTGCCTCTGAAACCGAGCTGGACCCAGTGGGGTCTTCCCAGTGACAGACCTCTGTGTGCCCTGCCTCCTGTTTCTAGAAAAGCTTTAGCCTCATAGGCCTCTCCTGAGTTCCAAAGAGCAAATGTAAGCAGAGAAGTGAGAAAATGCAGAAACAAAAGAAAACAGTCAAGCAAGACAAAGTAATAACAGTTTAACTATAACCACTACATATGACAATGGATTAAAAAGGCAGATTTCCTCTGTAGAGCTCAGGGAACTATATTCAATGTCTTTAATAACCTTTAATGTAAAAGAATATGAAAATGAATATATGTGTGTATCTGCATGACTGGGATATTGTACTGGGCACCAGAAACTGACACACTGTAACTGACTGTACTACAATTAAAAAAATAATAATAGTTTAACTATAAAACAAAGTCAAAGACCTTTGCTTCCTCCTCAAGGGCTACAGATAATGTTCTGAGCCATGTCCTTCAGTTGTGTCACAGATGCTGAAACCCCTACCAGGTGGATGAAGTTAACTGTAGGCTGACCACCAGCATACAGACCCCAGGCTGATTGGAACCAGAAGTTGATGATTGAGGTTCTCAAAACATCACCCTGTTACCTCACCACCAGCCAGAGAACTGTGCATGAGCTGATCATGCACCCAAGACCCACTCCCTAACCTTGTCTTTAAAAGCCCTTCCCTGAAAGCCATTAGGGAGTTCAGGTCTTTTGAGCATGGGGAGCTGCCCGTTCTCCTTACTTGGCACCTTCAAATAAATGCTGTACCTTCCTTCACCACAATGTGTGTCAGTAGATTGGCTTTGCTCCTCATCAGGTGAGCAGACCCAAGTCTGGTTTGGTACCACCTCTCTGCCCCAACCCTTTCCAGAGGGTGGCAACTAGCCTCCCCCCAGGAAACACTCTCTCCCTTGCCAAACTTTAGTCAAGCCCCTCTGAACCCTCTTGTCCACTAGTCCCTGACTGTGGATTTCCATGTTTGTCTCTCTATTGCCTAGTTTCAGCAAGAATCCTGCTAAGTTACTTTATGGAAAATCACGCATCCTCCATATCTGACCAGTTCCTCATCCCCTCCCCACCCCTTGGGGGTTTCTGACTGCCCTGGCCTGCCCTCAGCAAGAATCCTGTCCAGTCAGGTTGGCCAGAATCTCCCTGATGTTTTCTCTTAGTAATTTCCCTCCACCCATCTTCCCCACCCCTTCAAATCCTCTCCTTGCTATAATTCCCCACTCACCGGGCTGTATTTGTAATTGTACCCAGTTCTATGCTGAGGTCACTTCCCCCAATTGCAATTGTTCCTGAATAAATTCTGTTTTTATTGCCTTAACTACTGTGTGGCTTTGGGTTTTCACTAACACCCTTTCATGGACAGCATACAAGCTGTCACATCTAAAATGGGATGTGTGCTTGGAGTGGGCAGCAGGGAACTCAGTCTGTCCAGTTGAAATGGTGGTAGGCTTCCTTCCAGTGAGGATGCTGCCATCCCAACGTCCACTGGTGAACCAGATGCTTGGTCCATGACCAGTGGTCCTTGCTGTGGACTGAGATGCCCAATGCCAGGAGGCCACCCTTCAGGGAGAACTTGGGGATCTGCAAGTTAGTGACAAGAAACAGCTCACCGTGGGCTGAATGGTGTCCCCAAAAAGATGTGTTCAAATCCTAACCCCTGGTACCTGTGAATGTGGCCTTATTCAGAAATAGGGCCTTTGAAGATGTGATCAAGTTAAAATGTGGTTATCACAGAGTAGGGTGGCCTAAAACCAATGATAGGTATCTTCATGAGAGAACAGAAACAGAGATTTGGATATAGAGATAAAGGGGAGGCACACAGAAAGAAATCTGGGTGAAGACAGATGCAGAGACTGGAGAGAGAGATCTAAAATCCAAGGACCACCAAGTGTCACTGGCTGTCAGCGAAAGTGGGAGAGCTGGAACAGACACTCCCTCGCAGCCTCCAGGAGGCCCCTACCTGCCAGCACCTTGATTTCAGACTTCTGGCCTCCTGAACTGGGAGAGAATAAATGTCTGCTCTTGTAAGCCTTTCCACACAGACCATTTGTGGTCATTTGTTACGGCAGTTCTGGAAAATCGACACATATGCAGAGAAATAAGGGCTGAACAGTCTGCTGCAAACAGTAGCAGTTTAAAGACTTGAATAAATAACTTGGCTTCTGTCACTTTGTCATTTTTGAGAAAATATCAACAATTTATTTATTATTTAGTAATTTTAAAAAGTTTACAATGAATCCTCTCAGTATAACAAGCTCCTAAATGTACACAATTAGGGAAAATTACCTCATTTGTTTCCTCAGTAAAGACAAATATGTAAATTGCATATAATGTTCATCACTGCGTATCAGGGTTATAACCCCAAATTCATGAAAATTGGAAGACACAAATCTGCTGGAAAATTATCAGCAGCTACTATAAAAAGTAAGTTGTAATTGATATAAAACTATGACAAAAATCACAATATAACATGTGCAGATACAGGTGGGTTTGCATACACTCTCTGCAGCATGACTTTTCATTTAGATCAAATGATTCTTCTTCCAAATTAATTGTACTCACTTTAATTCCTTAGCTTCCTTGTACATGCATGGAAAGTTTCTGTGTGTTCCATTAGCAGAAGGACTCACAAACAGTAAAAGATGCCAACTTTCACTTTTCTAATAAGTGTCATCAGATGCTGTCAACAGAAAATCTGCTTGGTTAATTCCAATAAAGGATTCTGTTTTTTTAAAAAATTAATCTATGGACTCAAAGTAAAGCCTTGAGAAATTCATCCTTTTGAAAGGGAAACATTTGATATTATTGTAAATGCAATTCAGCCCAAAAGTTCAACATTAAAATAAAGTTAGTTTTTTTGCAATGATAATACAAAGTTTGGTGGTAAAATGATGTTCTTGTTAAATGGAGGAGCTTAAGGGTAGAAACCAGGGATTGCTTAGTGCACAAACATAATTCACCATTTTCTCAAACACGCTATTGTATCTACCAACTGAAGTAAAAGCTACAGCCCTCACATTTTACAATACTATGAAATATACACTTATTTACTTACAGGCACACAAAGAGTTAGAATAATTGAACTATAAAATGTTTGTGATTAAACTGATGTTAGAAATACACATATCACTGCAGTGTTTTTCTCTCTTTGTTTGTTGCCTTTTATGAGTTTAATTTTAGTAATATCTGAGTTCTGCAAAACCTAAATGTCCTACAATGCTGTTGATGACCTTTACTTTTTAAAAATTTGGAAAAGTTTACTGAAAGTATTAACTGAATGGACTGTCAAAGGACTCTAGCTTTTGAAGATTTTAGCAAGTATAATTATTCAAAATGAAACCACAAACAGGAAGACATATAACTTAATTTTTTAAAAAAGAAAGAAAAAAAAAAAGCAAAGGAGAGCTTAGTTTTAATCATGGAAGTAAATAATAAATAAATTTTTAAAAATAAATAGTAGTTTCTATTGCTCTAATGCTCCTGCCAATAATAATTATAAAAGCTAAAAAAAATTGGTCTATAATTAATTAGTTCAAAGTACTCAAGATAAACCAAATCAGGAAGAAACATGAAAGAATATAATCCTTGAAATATAGGAAAATACCTAGAAAATTAAACTCTTTGGAGGAAAATAATCTTCTCCTCTAAATTTTCTTTAAACCACAGACAAGAAAAATCAAACTCTCTGGTGATTCAAGTATCAGGGTTAATAGACTAAATTTTTAAAAATAATTATGGCTAACATGTTAAGTAAGAGTGGAATATAAACAGAATGGAAGATAGAGTATTTCAATGAGAACTGAAATCTACAGAAGAGTCAGGCAGACATTCTAGAACTGAAAAATACAATATCTAAAATGAGAAATTCATTCAGTGGATTTAAAAATAGACTGAAACTGCAGAAGGCAGAGGCAGAAATCTTAAAGACAAGTTAATAGAAAGTACCCACGATGAAACAGAGAAAGAGAAGAAAAAAGTGAAAAACAGAACTGGAGAGACATGTAATCATAGTAAATTATCTAATGGAAATCAGATGACAAAGGGATATTTTCAAGTGAAAGGGATATGGGTAGGGAGAGGGAGATGAGCTCCTGCTAACCTAGAAATCTGTATGCAGAAATCTGTCAGAATGAGGCATAAGTAATGACATTTTCAGAAAAACAGAAGCAAAGAGAATCCATCGCCAACAGACTCACATTTTAAGAAACAGTAAAAGAAGTTTTTTAGATGGAAGGGAAACAATGCCAGCTGGAACCTGGAACTGCAGAAGGAATGCAGAGCTAGAGAAAGGACAAATATTGTGTGTGAATGTAAGAGAATATTAGTTGTCTGAAACAACAACAACTTCTATGTCAGACTTAGAAAACACACAGCAATCACGAAAGGCAGGAGGAGGCAAGCAGAGCCTTCGGACCACGATGCTGGCCTGACACTTGTGCAAGAAGAAAGGGAAGGGGGAGGGCTTGGTAGGAAGAACTTCAGACTCTGGTCCGGGTCTGAGAAAGCTTGCCAGTCCCAGCCAGGCCATGGGGGAGCCCCCAGCAAAGATTACCCGTCAAAGGAATTCCTGAATAAGCTGGCTCTGCACTTCCTCCATGTGCCATCGGCGCCTGAGAGCAGCCTGGGGAGGGAGACCAAGACCTTGGCTTCCTGCTATGGTGAATCCACAGTAGCAGCAGCACGTGGATCCACAGGTGCTGCCCCCAACTCCTTTCCTTGCAGCTGGGTTTTTAGAACCCACGATGGCATTGCTTTAGATGTGGTACAAGCTCTACTTTACAGTGATGGTAATAAATCAGTGAGGCATATTGCAATCTCTAGACAACCTTTACAAAACTATATACCTAAGAAAGAAAACTACAAAGCTACAAAAATATATACCTAAGAAAGAAGGAAAAGAAAACTACAAAACTACATACCCAAGAAAACTACTAAAGAAATTGCAACAGAAAACTACAAAACTATATACCTAAGTATGCAGCAAAATCAAATAGTAAAAAGCATTTGATTAATAATATTTTCAAAAAGACAGTGCAAAGGAATAAAGGGGCAAAACAGATTGGAAAAAACAAACAGTAAAGTTAAGAACAATTTCATCAGTAATTATATTAAATGTAAATGGGCCAAAATCAAAGAAGGACGTGAACACATTCATAAGAGTGCCAACCATTTACAAGATTTAATTTTGAAGTTCTATGATGTGCTTTGGCATATCTCATTTGTGGGAAAAATCTTTTGAGGGAACATTTTTAATTGGATAATTTTACTCTGTACTAAAATGGAATTCAATTGAGAAGTCTTACAATTTTTCAGAATCTAAATATAGTGAAACATTCAAATGAATGTTAAATACAATTTATTTGACAAGTTTTATCTTATAAATACATTCACCAAAAAATGTACTCTGAAAAGAGGCATAAAGATAGTACCTGAGAAAACATTTGGCCTGAAATATTTATACATTTATTTACAAAAAAATAGAATCAAGATTAGTCTCCATTTAGCAGAATTTTTCTGAGCTTACTTTATACCTCAGTATCTATACGCAGTATTTTCTCAATTAACATTCTATGATCAGTAGAGAAGAGCCAATTGAAATGTCTGCAATGTCAAATTTATTAGTGACAAAAAGAAAATTTAAATAAAATTTCAGTTTTATGAAGAGACAAAAATTTAAATTTCATGGAAACAGAAGTGGCTAAGCAATGGATTAAAGTAAGTATATGAATATATATCAAAAATAATGAGCTTAGAATATTATTTTAGTATTCAGATGACCAGTATAAAGAAGCTTATTTTACTGTGCTTTAATGAACACAAATGTGTTGTTTTTAACAAGAATTCTATTTTTTTAATTGAAGTATAGGCAGTTACAATGTGGCAATTTCTGGTGTACAGCACGATATCCCAGTCAGGCAGACACAGACATATACTGGTTTTCATATTCTTCTTCATTAAAGGTCATTACAAGATATTGAATATAGTTCCCTGTGCTATACAGAAGAAATTTGGTTTTTAAAATCTATTTTCATATATAGTGGCTAAAATTTTCAGATCTCAAACTCCCAAATTTAACCCTTCCCCACCCCCTTTCCCCTGGTAACCATAAGATTGTTTACTAAGTCTGTGAGTCTGCTTCTGTTTTGTAGATGAGTTCATTAGTGTCTTAAGAATTCTATTTTTTTAAACTCATGTATTAGTAGAACTATTTTATGGATCCAGCAATGTAATGTGATTATTTTGTTGATCCATAAATAAATATTTCAAAAATTCCATATTTTTATCACTTTGGTTGTCCCCGTCACTCTCAGCACCATCTTATTTGATGGTGTCCCTGGAAGCCCAGCAGCCAAACAAAATCCACTGAAAATTTTGGTGATGGCAGTGGTTTGGGTGGTCAATGTGTGTCACCAGGATGAAGTGCCTGCCTCGGGCACAGTAGCACACCACGCATTAGAGGGGAGCAAGTTAGAAGTGCCTTCAGGGGGTCTGCAGTGAGTCTGTCCAAAGCACACTGGTAGGTTGGAAGGAGTTGTTCCCCATGAAGAGCTCAGGCTGCAGAGCCCACCAAGTTCAGCCCCAAGACCACTTTCTTGTTTGTTATGGCATGGGATGGCAAGGTGACAAGTTGTCACTGAGGCAGTCATGTTTGTACTGAGAAAGCAGCACACTGATGAATGTGATCTTGTTTACAAGCCAGATAAGACATTTCCTCCTCATTACTACTATGAAAAGCCAGAAGAAAAAGCTGAATCAACAGTGAAGAGATACATTATCAAGAATTTGATGCCATCCGTCAAAAACTAAAAATAGACTTCTGTATGATCCAGCCATCCCACTCCTGGGCATATACCTGGAGGGAACTCATTCAAAAAGATATATGCACCTCAGTGCTCACAGCAGCAATATATACAGTAGCCAAGACATGGAAACAGCTTAAATGTCCATTGACAGATGACTGGATAAATAAGCTGTGGTATATGTATACAATGGAATACTACTCAGCCATAAAAAAGAATAAAATAATGCCATTTGCAGCAACATGGATAGACCTGGAGATCGTCATACTAAGTGAAAGAAGCCAGAAAGAACAAGAAATGAAATATCACTTATATATGGAATCTTAAAAAAAAAAAGACACAAATGAACTTATTTACAGAACAGAAATGCACTCACAGACATAGAAAACAAACCTATGGTTACCAGAGAAGGAAGGGGATGGGGACGGATAGATTGGGATTTCGAGATTTTCAGATACAAATTACTATATATAAAATAGATAAACAACAAGGTCCTACTGTAGAGCACAGGGAACTATATTCAATATCTTATAGTTACCGGTAATAAAAAAGAATATGAAAAGGAATATATCTATGTATTTGTATGACTGAGACATTCTGCCATACACCAGAAATTGACACAACATTGTAAACCGACTATACTTCAATTAGGAAAGAAGAGAATCTGATGCCAAAAGTCAGACTTCATCTGACCACCAGCAAGATTCTCTGTTATCTGAAAAGGTTACTCATCCCACTTGGAATATCAAGTGGTAGCTGATCGGATTACAGCTTCTTCTGTCTTTATCCTTTGCAAACCATCTGGACGCAAATGTCAAGACTGCAATGTCCAATAACTCAGATCTCAAGATCCAGCACACAGGAAATTATTAAGACATTTTCAGTTGAATTCCTACTTTTTAATTAAAGTGAGGGGCAGAGCATCCTAGCATAAGCATTCTGCTCCCTCTCCCCCCTTCTGGCAAACATCTTAAGCATGAGGGGAAAGGAAAAGTGCTTCAGTATTACTTTTCTCATGAGGCATCGTGGGCTATGCTAGCTAATATTTATTCTAGATCAACAGAACAGTTGTCAAAAATAGGCTAAGGAAATAAGCTAATAAGATAAGAGTGAGCACGTTAGCAAAAGCCAAGGGTTGCGTGGTCAAGTTACTTTAGTTTCCGGGCTTCAGTTTTCACACTGTGAAAGCGCTGTATGTTAACAGTGCCCTGAACTAACTGGCCGTGAGGTCCTGACGCCCCTTCTTCTGCAGACGTTGGCCATTCAGTGCGGCTCCACCTGTGGGAATCGGGGACAGGGAGACGAGAGCTGGGACCCCGTGAATCCCGAAGCTCCCTTTGAGCTCTGGGACCCAGGGCGACGAGCCGATGCCCGTAGCCTCTGTCTCCGCGGAGTCGCACCAGCGCTAAGGGACGCTTAGCCTCGGGCACGCTGTAAGGGCCGGGCTGCCAGAGCTCTTGTTCATCCCCAGATGATGCTCATTTGTGGAAGGTGTCCCAGGATTCCCGGGGGCCGGTATAAGGCCCATGCTGGAGAAGTGGACGCCCCACTCAGAGGAGCTAAATGTGCTGCTGCAGCAGCCTGGACACAGATGACCTCAGGGGACCCAGGACTCGCTCCCCGGCCCTGCTGGCTGAGACGTTACAAATAAACCTTTCCTTCTATCCACACAGTCCTCCGAGGGAGGACAGTCAGAAGATGTAGCCGCCCCCAGACGCTGGCCCCGGAAGCTGCTGCACCTTGAGCAGTCGTTTTCTGCGCCTCAGTTTCCTTGCCAGGGAGACAAGGAGGTTGAACCAGAGCCTCCCCCCAATCCTCCTTTGTGCACCCCCAGAACCCCGGGGTTTATTAAGTCACCTGTACACATAAATTGAAAATAATATGAACCTCACTGTTTTTCTAAAATTGGAAGGTCACAACCGAGGCATAGTCTTTTCGAGAAGCATACCTCAGTTTCGCTGTTACCTGCTGGAATTCCAACCTCACTCTATTTCATAAATGCTATGTAATACCTCTCTCTCTCTGAAAAAGGAGCAGCCAGCCTGTGCAGGAGGGAAGGATCACAGCGATCAGGGAGAGGTGTTACTCACCAAGCATAATACTGCACAGTAAGCGAACGTCGCCTAATTAAACCTCTTACAAACCGCACCGTTAACACTGCCACGGCCACCGACCTCCGGAGTGTTCCCACCACGCGGCGCTGCTCCGGGCCCAAAGAATCCTCTCCGGAACACAGTTCAGAGCTCATGAATCCAGCAATTCAATTGCAGCCAATTTTCTAAGCACTGCGGAGAATACAGTCACGCAGGGTCTGCTTCCCCTCGACCGGTTGTTGCCATTTGGTCAGCAGGGATTGGACACAGAAGCAGGGAGCTCACGCAGGAGGAGACGGGCGGTGTGGCCGAGGACGCAGAGTGGGCTCTCAGGCCTCCGGGGAACCGGAGACAGGCCTCCGACCCCCCGACCTGCAGGGCTGGGGGCCCCGGCCTGTGGCGAGGGTCCCGCAGACCTTGGACAAAGCCTTCTGACTCCACACCCAGACTCCTCACCGCAACCATGTGGCCCCAGGAGCCAGGCCATCCCCACAGCCACGGTCAGGCCCGTCCCGCCAGAGGGCTCGGGCCTCTGGCGTGGAAGCAAGTGGAAGGAACAGAGTCCCCTCTCCCTCCAGCTTCTCAGCCAGGGAGTCACAGGTAATGCGGACAAAAGGGCCAGGGTCGCACGTACTCGGCTTTGCACCCCCGTGCTGCCTACCCGAGGGAGGGGACCACACCCCCCCCCAGCAGGCAGCCCTGACCTTGCACCAGCCCTTCTTCCCATAGAAGAGCAACTGGCCGGGAAGGTGAGTCTGGGGCGGGAAGCAGGTGCGCGCGGCTCAGCTCCGCGCCGCGCCTCCCTCTCTCCCGCAGGGGCCGCGCTGCCGCCCAGCGCCGTCCACCGCAGCCCTGGGCCGGGTTCCTGCACGGCGGAACTTCTGTGCCTCGAGCCTGGGACATGAAGCTGACCCCCCGATGGATGGGGCCGCTGAGTTAGTGAATTTGATAAAGTCAATCAGCTCAACCTGAGGAACCAGGCCAAGGAAACGGATGAGGTGCCAGGGACAGTGAGCGCGCGAGCTGGGGCCCAAGGGGGCGGGGCCGTCTGTCCGGCCGCACCTGCTGCCGTCTCAGTCCGCCTGCCGGGGCGCGCCTGCCGCCCACTCGTGCTCCTGGGCTCCGGGGCGCAATCAGAGGCCACAGCGCGCCGACCCCCCGGGGCGGTGCTTCCGTGCCGCGCCGTCAGCGTGCGCGGGTGCGGGCGGCTGCGGGCGCCCCGGGGAGCGTGGCCCTGGGGCGGAGGCGGCCCCCCTGCGGGCGGGGCCCCGCGCGTGGTGAAGCGGCTGCGCCGCCCGGAGCGCCAGCCTTGCCGACTCCTGGCTCAGCCCGGCTTTGCCTGCAGGTGGCGACGGCGAGGCCGAGCCGGTCCTCGGCGGCGGCCCGAGGGCGCGCGCCGGCCTGCGCGGCGTGGCCGCTCCCGACCTTCCTCCGGGGCCTGAGGGAGCGCCTTGTGCGCTCGGGCTCGGAGCCACCGGCTCTGTGTCCTGCAGGTACTGTTTCCCACTCTGGTTTTTAAAAGAGCTGTTCTACTGTTTGGTTTCTATCTTCCTCCATTTGTTCGGTAGACCTTTCTCTCTCCTTTCTCGGCAGACTTGGTGTCCAATCTCTTTTTATCGCTTCACTTTCTCTTCTGTCAGACCCTTGGTTGCACACGCCTTTCCTCCTCCTGGAGGCTAAGGCCTAGCGAGTGGCAAACGTATCTAAAATATATTAGTACTTTCAACACAGTGCAAAGACCCGCGACCTCAGACCCGTTTACTGCTCCGCTGCCGTGGCCGCGTGTTTCAGCTCCACGTCGTTTGACCCTCGCGGGACGGGACTGTTGTTTGAGACGCTCAGAACCCACCCGCGTGGCCCCACGCGTTCACCCTTCTGTGTTCTTCCTTCATTTCCAAGCTTCTGTCTGGGGCCATTTTCCTTCTACGGGGAGAATTCCCTTCCACGTCGCCTTTATTCATGCGTTTTGATGGCAAGTTTTCTCAGACTTTATTTGAAAATGCCTCTGTTACTTTTAGCGGGTGTTCTCACTGGGCATACAATTCTGGGTTGGCCAATGTTTTCATTTATTTTTGGAAGATGCTGTTCAATTGTCTTTGACTTCTGTTTGTGTGTGAAGAAGGCAGCTGTCAGGTTGACTTCTTTCAAAATAGCGCACCTTCCCTGCCACCAACCTGAGTTTCTTTTTTTTCCTGAATGTTTTTAAACTGTGGAAAAATACACATAACGTAAAATCGACCGATTTTAAGTGTGCAGTGCCGCAGTATTAAGGGCATTCATACTGTTCTGCAACCATCACCATCTGTCTCCAGAACTCTCTTCATCCTGCAAAACTGAAGCTCTGTATTTATTAAACACTCACTCCCCTCCCCCCTCCCCCAGCCCCCGAAGCCGTCACTCTACTTCCAGGCTCTGCAATTTTTTGTCTACTCTAAGTAGTATTTGTTCCTGTCACTGGCTTACGTCACTCAGCGCAGTATTGTTGAGGCTCATCCATGCTGTAGCAGGTGTCAGAGTAGCCTCCTTCTTTGAGGCTGAACAATAACAATATTCCACTTTGTTTACAGACCATATTTTGTTGATCATTTGTCTGTCGACAGACACCTGGGTTCCATCTTTTAGCGATTGTGAATAATGCTGCTACAAATATGGGTGTAAAAATGTCTCTTCAAGACTCTGCTTTTAATTATTTCATGTAACCCAGAAGCTGAGTTGCTGGATCATGTGGTAAATGTATTTGTAAATTTTTGAGGACCTACCATTCTATTCCGTGCAGCAGCTGCACCATTTTCCATTCCCACCAGCAGTGCACAAGAATTTCCACTCTCTCCACAGCCTTGCTGACACTTGTCACCTCCTATTTTCACGTTGTGTGTGTGTTTTATAGTCCCCATCCTCACAGGTACGATGCAACCTGAGTTGCTCTTAATATTTCCTTTGTATCCTTGGTTTTCAGTTTTCACTTTGTACGCCTTACTGTGGCTTTACCTTTTTTTTTTTTTTTTTTTTTTTTTTTTGCTTGGGGTGGGTTTGTATCAGTTCTTGGTTCCATAGCTTGATGCTTCTGGTGTCTGGGATTTGCTCTGCCAGTGTACCTTCAGAGGTGCTCTGCCCTGCTCTCTCTCGCCTCTGGGACTTTACCTGCAGGTACACTGGACCTTCTCACCATCTCCCTCACGTCTTCTATGCTCTTTTTCTGCATTTGTCATCCTTTGGCCCCTCAGTGTGTCTTTCTGGCTGTTTTCTACTGGCCCATCTTCCAGTCCACAAATCTCTTTCATTGTATCTGATTTGCTATCAAATCCATCTAATGCCTTCTTAATGTAGTTATTTTAACTCTCAGTTCTAGAACTTGTATTTTATTCTTTGTCATAATTTTTAGCTCTTTATTGAAATTTTCCATGTCATCAGCTATTTTTTTAAATACATTAATCAGTGATGTTAGAGTCTATTAGCTCCTGTGTCTGTATCTTCTCTAGATTTGTTTTCATCATTTGTTTTCCTTGCCTGGGTTTTGGTCATTTAATATGGCCTCAGAATGTCTGCTCATTTTTGATTAACTATTTGACAATAAGCACAAAATATTTAAAGTACAGTTTGACTTTCTGGGTTATATTATCTTACTCCAAAGAGACTTTTTTGGCTCCCGGTGGTTAGTGAAGGGGGAGGGAAGGTCGCCTCCCCCTTGGAGTTGAGCTGAGTGCACTTCTGGGAAGATCAGCCTCACGGGCTTTGGCCGTGCTGGGGCGCCTCCCAGGCGCGTCCTCTCTGGGAGGCGCTTTCTCTGTCGGTGGTCCCAGCTCCTGGGGGTTATGATGCTTCAGCCCCTCAGCTGGGGTCTTCTGCTCGGTGTATCACTCTTTGGGACCAACGCTGGTGAATAATTCATGGGAGGAAGTAGAGCCAATTGTGGGCTCATTTCTATGGGTTTTCCTTCCTGCCAGGATCTTGACCCCGCAATTACATTTCCCCTTGGCAACTCTTTAGTACCTCTAAATTGGTTTTTAAAGTGTATTTTATCTGGATTTTTGGAAATGTTTCTCAGTGGCCGTGGTGAATGTGGTTCACCATTACATGAAGTGGACGTTTTCCCTTTCAAATTTTAATGCCAATTTTGACAAAGGTGGGTGACAAAAATGGACTTTATCCCCTCCTCCTTTCTCCACAAGCCACCGATGGCAAATATTTGTTGAGCCTGTTGCAAGGTACTAGAGGTAAAGCGAATGGCTCCCTGCTGGCCTTTTCCCATGGGGACGTCAGAGAACTAGGAAGAGGGGCAGATGCTTTGTGACAATTTAAAGAGTTTTAGATGACACCCTTTTCTGTTAAAAAGGGAACAATAAATCTAAGTGATGATCCATTTAAAGGGCAGAGCCCAATTCCTGGCACACAGCTGGTGCTCAATGAGTGTTTCTTATTATTGTTGGCTTCTTGAAGCACCTTCCTGGCCCTCCTTAGCATTTGCATTTCTGTTTTCCATTTTCAAAAGTTCTTCAAAAAAGTTGGGAATTGCATGTGTCTCAACCCTTTCTTCAGACAGCTGAGAGTGGAAACATGAGCTGAAACCAAGAACAAAGAAAGAGCAGAGTGTGCACATCCTGAATTTCTCTTCCACATCCCGCATTTTGAAAAGTCAGAAGAAACCACGTTTATCAAAAACCCAGGAGCGTTACACTGGACCCAGAACTTCCTTCTTTGCTCTCATCCTCAACTTGAAACGTCACAATGAACACGCAAAAGGAGACACAGCAGGAATGTTTCTTTTATGAATAAATTGCCAAGGACAGAATATATAAAGGGGAAATCTACAGATGGAAAGAGACATAAAGAACAGCAACGAAACCCACTGTGTTAACCTTATTTGGATTCTGATTCTGTTACCGAGTCCAAACTCGTTCTGCTTGCTGCACAACAGGGCAATAAATCGGGAGACGAGGTGTTGGGGCAAGGAATAGCAACTTTATTCGGAAAGGTGGCAGACCGAGAGGACGGCAGACTAATGTCTGGGAGAACCATCCTGCTCCAGTCAGAATACAGGCCCTTTTATACAAAAAACAGGGGAGGGGATGTGGTTCATTGTTGCAAACTTCTTGCTGCAGGAATTCTTTGCTCCTGCAGCCGTCCATGTGGGCCAGGCCATGGTGTCCCTGCAAACCTCCAGCCAAGCAAAGGTTACTCTCTATTTTGCAACTTGCCCTCTCCACGTAAGTACAGAAGTGCTATCATCCTTAAAGGTCAGCGCCCCGGGAATAGGCGCTCCTGTACATTTGAGGCTAAAGGCAACGTTGTTTCACAAAAGGTGCAGAGCGAGCAAGACCAAGCCTGGAAAACAGGGCACAGGGTTAAAGCTAAAGGAACAGATCCAATATGGAGTCAGATTTGCTCTCCTCTATTACAGTTCAAACAAAATACGAAAAGCATAAACTGACATTTATGAGGCAATTGAAAATTTGAACACTGACTTGGTGTTTGATGATATTAAGACTTTTTTTTACCATTGTCTGTCCCACCTGTGGGCTGGGAGGGACGTGCCCGGTGGGTGGGGATGCCTCCTGGGAGCGGGCAGCCGGCAGGGGGAAGGGCTCAGCCTGGAAGCAGTCTGGGGCGTCTAGGACTTTACCCACTCCAGCTTATAGAGGGTAATTATAAACCTTCCAGTTCTGTGCGATCAAGTTCTGCTTTTCCTGGAAGATGGTTGAGCGGGAGGGGTGCAGTCCTGCCTGGGGTCAGGCTGGCCTTTTTATCCGTTCCAGGTAAACTCCTGTGGACGACCAGACAGCGGTCCTCCGGCTGGCCAGGTGAGCACCTTCCACAGCCATGCTCAGGGCAGCCAGGGCCCCCACGGGAGGGACCGGGAGGGTGGGGAGGGCCCACCCAGCACGCAGGGAGAGCGCTTTCCCCTCAGGCCCCGTCTAGATGCGCAGAGGGTTCTGCAGCACCGCAGTGAGGACGTAACCTCAAGACTCGGAGGAAGGGCTCACTTAAAACCACCCGGTATGCACGCGTGGATGCGTGTGTGTGTGAATATATATAGCACAGAGTCACTCTTCACAACAGGATGAAGGCCATTTTTAGGAAGCATCTGCTCTGTGTTCTCAGCTAAATTCACGGATCTGTGGAAAGAGATGGAGAGGGAGATGGTAAAGTGCCAGACGAGGACGGAAATGAAATTGGCCAAGAAGCAAGCGGGCCCAGCCAGCCGGAGGGTGAGCTGGGAAGGAGCCCACAGCTGCACCAGCCAACGAGCTGGGGGCTTTACAGATGCTGCAGGGACCCCGTGGGGGGGACAAGCCCCAGGGACCGCGCGGGGAGCAGAGCAAGAGGACAAAGGCAAGAGAAAAGTGCACAGCGATGGGGTGGCGACGGGCGTGACCACACGGGACGCGGACCCTGGGGACAGTCACTCCCCGAGACAACGCAACAATGGTGGCCCCTGGGACAGTTGGCACAGCCACTCTGAGCGGAAGGCGGCAGAGCCCGTCCTTCCCAGAGGGTCGCCTCAAGTCCTGGGGACAAATCACAACGTGATATGAACACCTGCTTGTATCCTGACTCTCACTGGGGTTTAAAAATACAGAAACATGCCTTAGATGGCGGACTGCCACGTCTCTAGGCTGTGAGCCTACTCTTGACGGCAGCGTCCAGTCTCTGCCTGAGAGACAGGCTGGCATTAAGACCTTGACTCTTACCCACCCCCCCCGCCCTCCCTCCTCGTCCACGTGCATTGCTGTCATCGCTAGAAGCAAATAGAGAATTAGAGTTTTGCAGGTGCAAACCACCAAACGGTGACCCTTGGATGCCCCTCCTTCAGCACCCCCACCCCCGCATCACCCTGACACCGTGCGCTCCAGCCGCTGGATTCCCTCACTGGGACACCACTCAGCTGCCTGGTGAGCTCCTGCTCATCCTTCACAGCCCCTTTGGAGGACACCTCCCCCGTGAAGCCCTCCCTGATGTCTGCCAGGCGTCCCCCACCCGTGCCGCACTCCCAAGGTGGGTCTGAGCCCCAGGCGGCAAGCGCACGGCGGGCTCTCCCGGCTTCACCAGGGCCTGACCCTGGCTGTTCTCCCGCAGCTTCTGTGACTTCACTGAATTCACAAGGGTGTCACATTCCAGGTCAGCATCATGTTTTGGAGTGAGTCGCACACCCAGGGCACCCGGCACAGCCACCTTCCCGCAGGAAGGAGCCACGCAGCCCCTCAGCATCACCAGTTTTCCCAAGAGCCGGAGGGACAGACGTGGTGACTGCGGGCTCCAGCTGGCCGGCTGCTGCCCGGTCTCCAGAGTCCCCTCCTTGGAGTCAGTCTCCCCACTGACCCTTGGCTGTGACCCCCGAGCTGGCCGCCCTGCAGGGGGTGGTGACCAGCATCTCGGAAGTGATGGAGGGCACGTGGACACGCTGCGTGCTGAGGGAAAGCGGACAGATGGCCTGCCATCCAGAGGGAAGGGAGCACGTTAAAGACCACGAGGACAGAAGAGCTGAGCTGCGGTCACACCTCGCGAGAGAGCGACAGACGTCCATGCAGAGTAGACCTGGCTCGTCCCGGAAGCAAGGCGCTGTTCCGAGGCGGTGGGAGCGCAGTCAGAGGGCTCGGGGCGGCTTGGAGGTGATCCTGGGGGTATAAGCACCTTGAGTGCCAGGAGGTGACGGTGGTTTGTGCAGGTGACAGGTGTGTCCTAATGGATAGGCTGTTACCTTCACACCACGACCTGTGAAGGCCGGGTGGTGTCGAGCCACAGCCCTCCCCCGACCCCATGTGCATGGCCTCTCCCCAGAGCTGGTCCTGGAGGGGCCCCAGGGAAGCACCCAGAAACCCGCAGCTCTAGGAGGTTCACAGGGAATCTGAGGTTCAGCATGTGGGGACCACTGTCCGAGGACACAGGGCCGGGATGACAGGTGACATTTGGCGCTGCCCCAAAGCATCTCCAAAGCCTGGCAGGCCCCGCCCCTCTTTCAGCTTCGTTTTTGCTCCCAGTGAAACAAAGGGCTGCCTTCCAGCTTCCCCAAGACGCTTGTTTCTGCTGAGTCCTGATTTTATTTATTTATTTTTTATTTCTTATGTTTTGTATTTGAAGAAAAAAATTTTAAGAAATTTTGAAGCACAGGAAGGACTTTAATTATAATATAAAACCTAGAAGCCAAAAAGAGGATGCAGTAGATTTCACAAAAGACAAAAACCAAACCAAAGCGAAAATCAATCATAAACAATACATAATAAACCAAGGTGAAATCTGCGGCAAACATTAATGTGCAGAGTTTTTACCAATTGCTAAGAAAAAGGCAACCCACTGAAAAATGAACAGTGATCATAGACAGAGCTCTGGGAAGTAAAAATAGCCTGCAAACGTGAAAATGCACCACCCCAAACACGCGCGGGCTAGTCGGTTCTGATTTTAAAGTGAAAGGACCGTTTCGCCGGGTCCTGCAGGAAGGCGGTGGCAGGACCGGGCTGAAGAGAGATGCTTGGGCGTTTGCCCTAAACACCAAAGCTCTGAGAGGGGTGCCGGGAGGATGAGGAGGGCGGGGCCGCAGGCTGGAGAACCTGCCCGAGGAGAGGCGGGGAGGCCACCGGCCCTGGGGGGCGGGCACACGCCCCTGCCCGTGCTTCCCGCAGTCTCCGTCGGCCTGGAACGCGCTCACGTGCCGGAAGCCCTTTCAGCCACAAGTGAGTAACTTCAGCAGCTCGTGTGTGATCGCCAGCTGCCGCGAGTCAAACTCCAAGGCTACACAAGACGAGATACGTGGCCCGAGTTCCCGGCGGGGCTGGGTGGGGTCTCGGGGGGGCTGCTCCGTGGGCCGGGCCTCCCCGTTGCCACGAGACTCCGCGGCGTCGAGCTGGCTTTATGACGTGCTGCTGGAGGCCTTCCTGCGCGTGAAGCCACCGTCCCGGAGCCGGGCCCCCCAGGGCGCCGGGCTGTCCTTCGTTTTGTTACTTCCTTGCCCTGCTTAGTCAGGGAGCGGCAGCCTGGCCGCCGGGAAGCCGGCCCTCCCGCTGGTCCTCCCTCCCAGCCCCGCCAGGGGAACGGCCCTGGCCTCTGAGCGCCCACAGGCCAGGAGGAGGGCCTCTCACGGGGGGCCTTGGGCCCGGCCCGCAGAGCGGGGGACCCAGTGCTCAGCACCGTCCTCCACGACCGAGGCTCTCTGGGTAACACCGGGGTGTCACCGGGGCAGTTCTTAACTTGCAGTTCTTGGTCAGTTCGAGAGAGATCTTGATTCCAAACCACTTTCCCGGGAGATGCAAGAGATATTCAGGCCTCAGTCCCTCAGGGAAGCTGAAAAGAACAAGTCTGGTGTCACAGGCCACCGAGGATGCAAGTGACAGACACAAGTCCCTTCTTGGAGGCCACGTTCCACAACCGGGTCAGTCGACCCCTCGAGGGTCACGTTCCTGGAGTCAAAGCAAACTCAGCTGCACAGATGTGCAGAGTGCTCCAGCCTGCGGGCCAGGACTGAGCCGGAGGGGCCAGGCCAGTGCCCCAGAAGGCAGGTGGTGTGGACATGCTGTCGGCTTAAAAAATGCACAAGCTGAGAGCTGAAGTGCGTTGTATTTGGCAGACATTTCTGAGGACCCAAGCCCAGGAAGCAGCCTCTCGGCTGGCTTTGACGGACGGCTCCAGAGACACAGGGGAGGAGCCAGAGTGAACAGGAGCTTTCGCAACGACGACCAGGTAATCAGGCGCCAAAGGATTACCACTGCTCGTTAAAGGACACCAGACATCTCAGCTTGAGGAATTCAGCGCGTTTCTGTGTACAAGAAGATGCAGGCCTCTGGGCCGATTGAAATCACTCCTTTGATCTGCACCGTAGCTCTCCAGGGCCAGGGTCCTGTGCTTTCCACATCCTGGGTCCCCTCAGGGGGCACGGTCAGGGTGGCAGCAGAGGCTGGGCCCCCGTGTGTCTGCCTCCTGGTCCCCTCCCCTCGCTGTGGGGGGCGGCGGCAGCGGCTGATGACCTGATGGCCGCGGTGTACTTGGTTTACGGATACGGCGGGCAGGGTTTTTCCCTCACAGCGCAGACTGTCCTCCCACTCCGGCCAGCTCTGCTTAGCAGCCGGCGCCTCTGGACAGGTCAGTGAAGCCAGCCCCGATCCTTGTGTAATTAGCAGAGAAAAAATGGGATGAAACCACGCACATTCGTCCACATCAGAATTAATGGAAGAAGCTCAGGCCTCAGCCAGGGAGGGACTCAGAAAGGGGCCAGGCCCGGGGCCACCTCCAGGCCAGGCGGTCCCTGATGCTGGGGTCCCCCCGCCAGGCCAAGCCCAGCGTCCACACCTCCTAGAAGCACTGCTGGTCCCTCTGAGAAATGCCACGTCTCGTTGCTGTGATAACGTAAGTGCGAGGCTTTGAAAAGCAGAACTGGGGAGCAGCTGGGAGGATCCCCACTGTGCTGGGACCGGCGCTCAGCCAGAAGCCAGGCTCTGTTCTCAGATCCCTCCACGGATGGATGGATGTTCTGGACTTCTTCAAAAACACCGCCAAGAGCAGGAACGCTCAGCTTTCCACACACAACCCCACACTTATCTTTGAAAATTTATTCTTTGTGTCTGTAGGAGTGATATACGCCCAAAGTGAATCAAAAAACCAAACAGTCCGGAAAACAGAGGCCGGAGGAGCCCTCCCAGCTCGCCCGCCTGGAAGCGACTGTGTCTGGCCTTGGCTCGGCCACCTTCTGCCCTAAAACCAGAACTGGAAGATGGCGTGTCCCGCCTGCGCCAAGTCCCCGGCATTAGGAGGGGACGCCTGCACAGAAAATCTGGGAAGGGACATGAGACCCTTCCTTCCAGACACACCTGAGGGAGCTGACGCTTCAGGGCGAGGGGAAATGCATTCTGGTTCACGTCAGCGCACGCTTGCAGTTGTGCCAAACCGGTGCACGCTGCTCTGCAGTGGACTTCCTCCATCAACAGGACGAAAGCGTTCCGTATCCGCAAGCGGCCACGGATGGCATCGTCCTTAACTGCTGTGTGGCATCTCGATGCGCTTGCCGTGGCTGACGCAGCCCATCTCCACTCATGGCCTCAACGGGTTTGTTGGTGTGTTTTTTCCTGTTTACTTTTGTTTCAGAAGCTGTATCTTAAGGGCAGCTTCGTGCGTTCCTCTCTTACCTGTGTGTGATCATCTCCTTGATGACAAACAGCGGCTCACAAGGCAGGGCGTTCTGCATCATGATGCCTGTTTGCAAACTGTCGTCTAGAAGCCCGACTTCAGCCTCCTACCAAACACGCGTGCGTACACGCACCAACACGCAGATTCTCCAGTCGCTGTAAAATTTCTGAATTCCAGTAGGAATTGTTTTCAATCGTCTTGTTGTGTTTGCCTTTATGTCACATTTTTCTTCTGTTTTGTGGGTACATGTGCTGCCTCTCCTGTCCTTGGAATGACTTGATTCCTAATTCATCCCTGAAGACCCTCACGCACTAGGCATCATCAGTCAGGCGCATGGAAGCTGTTGTCCCCCAGGGTGACCCCGCAGGAGGCTCATGGAAGCTGTTGTCCCCGAGGGTGACCTCCCAGGAGGTGCATGGAAGCTATTGTCCTCCAGGGTGACCCCGCAGGAGGCGCATGGAAGCTGTTGTCCCCGAGGGTGACCTCGCAGGAGGCGTGTTTCCTGGGCGGTTGTCTTGCATGTTCCTGGGTCACATTTATCAGCATTTTCCATCATGATTTCTAGAGCTGGGGACGCAAGGAAAAAGCCCTCCTCACAGTCGTTTGATTCTAGAACATTCACACTTAGGTTTTTGGTGTTGAATTCTCGGGTGGATTTGGATGTATTAACTTTTAAGGACATAGGACGCAAACTGTCCTCTTTCTCTGTGTGCTGAGCCATTTGTCCCAAAACATTTCATTGAAAGATGAAACCGATCTCTCTCACTTGGTCAGAAATTCACCTTTCCATGTGGAGCGGGCCGCCCTGTGCACCCAGCCCTGCGCCACTGCACCTGGACTCAGCGCAGGACTTTTCACAGCAGTTTCATTCCTGGCAGGTGCTCTCCTGTGACGTGTCTCTGTTAGAAAATTTTTCTGATTCTTTTGAGGATCTGGGTTTTTCTTCTTCTTTTTCCATTTTTGGAGAGGAATCTTGGAATTTTATCATAAGCATCGTCTTACTTGGTGAATAGAAAAATAAGTAAATACAGGAATGAACCCTGAGGACACGGGGTCCCCTAGAGTCTTCTGCTTCCTACAACCAGCCCTGAAGCACCAACGTAAAACCCCCAGGAGTCCTGGGATCAGCAGGCACCTGACCTCCTCTAAGGGCCCTTTCTGTCCTGCACCCACAAATGGAAGCGTTTGAAGCAAACATGAATCTAGTGACCGTTTGTTTGTCTGGGTTTATAAAGCATGTCCCTGTCGGTCAGTCCAATCCCTCCCACCCAAGACCCACCTGGCATCCTTGAGTTCAGGGCCTTGTGTCCCAGCCCAAGATCCATGGTTCCAGGTCCCAGGTCTGCACAGCCCACCCCTCCTTCCCTCCCTGTGTGTGGAGTCTGGGCCCTGCATGGTCAGTGGAGTGTGGCGCAGGGGCTGAGCAGTGACAGCTCCGGTCTGTCTTCCCTCCAAGGTGATGCACCTGCCATGTCTCCCCCACCTCTGGCACTTCCTGAATGAGCACCCCTGTGGAAATTTTTTTTCAGGGCACCTGCTTGTCAATGTCGCCTGTCTGGCCCTTGGTCCAATTAGCTTCTGGTGTGTAACCAACCACCCAACACCGGGACAATAGGCTTTATGACCTTCTTTCTGGTCCATGGGTTGCCTGGGCTCGGGTGGGAAGTCCTTCTTTGGAGTCACTTGTGGGGTCAAGGTGGATGGTGGGTGAGTGATCTGAAGGTTCTCTTGGGCCAGATGCCCTAGAAGGCTGCTTCCTCACACAGCTGTCACCTTAGCATGGCTGTCTGGAGCAGGAGCTATGGGGTGGCTGGTGGGGGTCTCAGCTCCAGGTACCTGGAGAGCGCCTGGAGGCAGCAGGCTTCAGATGGGGGCGGCCTGACGCCTGTGGTGCCTGGGAACCAAGCAGCATGGCCTTGGGGGCTCTATAGCCAAAATCCCAATTTAAAGCTTGGCCCTGAAGGAGAGGAGCAACTTGTGATGTCCTTGGAAAGAAAAGCAGACCTGGACAGAGAATGCTGGCAGCAGCAGTCTTGGGGTCTTGGAACAACCTTGGAGGAATGGGAAAGGCATTGTGAAAGAAATGACCCAGTATTGGGTTCCTTGCCCACTGGAAACACTTTTAACTTTCCTTAAAAAATAAAAGTTAAATATTTTTTTGTACTTGAGTGTCAGGAACAATGAACACCTGTACCCATTTTAAGTTTCCATTAGCTACAGAGACATTGTTAAAAATACTGGATGGATGGCTGGATGAATGGATGGATGGATGGCTGGATGGGGGGTGATTGGATGTGTTGATGGGTGAATGAACAGATAGATGGATGGATGGATGGATGGATGGTTAAGTGGATGGATGGATTGATGGATAGATGAATGGACGGATGGATGGCTGGATGGCTGGATGGGGGGTGATTGGATGTGTTGATGGGTGAATGAACAGATGGGTGAATGAACAGATAGATGGATGGATGGATGAATGGCTGGATGGATGGATGGATGGATGGATGGATGGATGGATGGATAGTTAAGTGGATGGATGAATGGATGGATGGATGGATGAGTAGATGGATGGAAAATGGACATTTAGGAGCGTAACTTCTCTTCTGAGCGTGAGTTTTCTGATCTTAAAATTTTGAATATGGTCTGTTCACCACCTTGTGATGAAGTCAGATGTGAAAGTGACATGTCATGATGTTTGGAGTAAAATCCTTCAGTAAACACTCAGTTCTTGCCTTCGCACTTCAGCGAGTCTGGGTGTCAGGTAGAGTTGATGGTCTCCTTTTTCACTGAATGTGCTCTTGAACCACCCCAGGAAATCCCTGTGCTCTGCAGACCGGCTTCATGGGGCAGAGCCGGTCTTCCCTCCTCGCCTGCAGGTCTGTGTACGGGGCAGTGTGAGTCCCGTGAAACCCCATGAACTTGAGATGATGCAAGTGCGAGTTCAGCCCTTTGTCCCGCAGCCAGTCCTGCAGGCTGGGTGTCTGTCCGGCTGCCTTGAGCTGTGAAAGTAAGGTGGTCTAACGTGGACGTGGTCAGCAGCGCGGGGCCTGGTGCCCTGACAGCTGCCTGGGAAGCAGACAAAAGTACGTTCCACTGGAAAACCTTTTCCCTCGTTGAGTGTCAAGTCACCTTGCATCGGTGTTCTCTGCAATTATGTAAAACAAGTGAATAGAGCAAACGTGTTTTAAACCCAAATAGAGCTCAGATGAACTTAAGGGTTTAATAGGAGTTAGCTGGTCAGGTGTCAGGCAGGGCTGCTGGAGAAGCCCTCAGGCTGCGAATGCTCCCTAACTCTCCCATGGGACCTGGGGCGGGGCTTGTCAGACTGGGGCGCTCAGGGCCCCGGGGCCTTGTGAAAATGGAAACCCTGATTCAGGATGTTGGATTCGGCCGGCAAGTCTGCGTTTCTTACAGGTGCCCAGGTGAGGCCGACGTTGCTGCTCGTGGACCACACAGAGAGAACGAGGGTCCGGTGACGACTTCGTCCTCGGGGGTCCCGGGCCACACGGAGAGCAAGGCTGTGATGGGGAGCTCTTCTCCTGAGAGGGCCCGAGGGGGTGTCGGCAGCCCACACTGATTCCTCATTAAATCGGCCTTGCCCCACCCCCCTCCCCCACCTGCCCCTCTGCCCTCCTTCCCTTCTCTCCTCCTGTGACCAGGTCCCACCCGGGCTCGTGGCTCAGCCGGGATGTCCCCTCCCTGAAGGACCTCCCCGGGACCATGCCTGCACTCAAAGCCCTGGCACAGGGGCCTGGGCCAGGCACCCGATTTTGGTCCACCTCTGACCCCGCAGACATGCGGACTCTGTGCTTTTACATCTGAGATGGGACGACCTCTGACCTGTCGCTCAGAATAGCTGCAGCCATTTTAAAGAAAAGCCAGTAGTTAGAGCTGTAAAGACAGATGTTATGCAGGACTGCTGCCGTATGGGGGGGAGCCCTCCACAGAGACCTGAGCCCAGCTCCGAACACAGCCTGGGCACGTGGGGGGCACAGCCAGGAAGCGGGGCGAGGGTCAGTGGATGGAAAATTATATGAGGAAACATTAGGGGTGAGGGGTTCTGGCTAAACCCACCTGAGAGGACCCTTGCCAAAGGCAGGCAGGGTGGCCAGACATCACCTGGGGGGGACCCCAGGCAGATATGGAGGGTGTCCAGGTACGCAGGGCGGGGGCAGGGGGTGGGTGACGCTGATGGCACAGGGTCCTTACTCAAACGGATTTTACAGGAAAGTGCACAGATGGGCCCAGGAGAAGGTTCTGGAGCCTGACTGAAGTTTGGTGGAGCCAAGAATCTTTGTCACCACCCAAGGCAGCCAAGCTCCTGCACAGAAAGCCCTAGAAGGCTTTCTGCAAATGCAAGAGGTTATAAATAATTGTGAAGTCGGCAAGAGCGGGCGTCACCTCCCTCAGAGGCTGAGGGCGGACTGCAGGCCCCGTGTGACCTCAGCTCACTTCAGGGAGAAGGGCACCCGCTGGTCCCCCCGCAGCCCTGCCCTCCTGCCTGTAAAGACGGGATCTTCTCAGAGAAGGGGCTGCACTTCCCTTGTCACCTCAAGTGCCTGGAAGCCAGCCTGGCTCCGCGGGAACCAGGGCCCAGCGGGAGCCCCAGAACCAGGCCAGCAGGACAGCGACGTCCCGCCCACCCCTCCTGTCTTCTCTCCCCAGGACGGCCAGGAACCCAGGCCGGCGGGAAGCACCCGCGGGTCGCAGGGACCCCTGAACTCTCCATGGGCCTCGGCGCAGAGACGCACGCTCAGGCCTTCGGAGCAGACCGCGGAAGGGCCGGCGGGCCGCGCGCCAGCCACGTCGCCTGCTCGGGCTCAGCACCAAGGAGAGCTGGCGTCCGCAGGTGCTTTGAACTGGAATCAGGAACCTCTGATGTCAGGAACAGTGAGGCGCTTGCGGACTTGCAAAAGCAAAGACTTTTCTCAGACCTGCTGGCAAGGATGCGGCATTCCGGGCAGAAGTGAGCTGTAAATGGATTTTCTCCTCTAGACAGAAAGGCGCTTCCGTGTCACAATCGCGGCGTGTCTTCCCCGCCCCTGTTGCCCCGGGTCCCATGAGTCCAGTCACTGCTGTTAAAGGCACCTCCCCTGTATCGCCCTGCGACTGAAATGCACCCAGCCTTGTGGGGTCACCAGCAGCCCCCGGGGGCCACCCGGTCCCCCGAGCCTCCTCTGCTCACCAGGGTTGGGACGGGGCTGGGCGGGGCCGGACGCAGCTGGGTCGCTGCTGGGTGAGTCGGTGGTCCTCACTGAGCCTGGGCTCCTAGAAGGTGAAGGAGGCAGAGCAGACGGTTTCAGGGTCCGTTCACCCCTGACACTCAGCACTGTGTGGACAGACTCCGTTCTGACCCTTTCTGTACTTTCTTTTACCGAGCGCACCCGCCTGACTGCGGGCGTCCACGCCACACGGCTGTGTGGTGCAGCTCGCAGGGCCGTTCGCCGCGGCCCCGAGCTGCCCACGAGCCTGGGCTCCTTGGGTTTGCCCTGCTTGTTTCTCTGCATTTTTAAAATCACAGACACATCCTGCAAGTGTCATTGCCTTCAACAGACTGACTCCTCTCTCGGCACTTGTGTCTACTCTGTGGTGCTTTAGGGGGAAAGAGAGAGAGATCTTTCTTCCTTTTCTGCTAAGGGCCTCGTTCCATCGTGGGCCCCACCCTCGCCGCCTCCCCACCGCACCACACGGGGCTCGGCTCTCTGCATGTGCGTCTGGGGCAGACACGTTTAGTCCGCAGCGGTGCTGTTCAAAGAAAAAGACGCTCTTTAGTGATGAAATGTTTCTGTTCTGCTGTTATCAGTTCCCTTGTCTGGAATAATTACAAATATTCATATAAGTCACTTCCAGAAATCACACTGAAAGCAGAAGCAAATTCCATTCCAAGTACACACGCACACACCCACGCACACGCCCCGCTGTAAAAATTCCAGAAGTAATTACGTACCAAAATAAGAGTTATGCTTCTTTTAAGCTCTTCATCGTATGATATTACCATTTGTACTGCCCCCACCCCCACCCCCACCCCCGCCCCCAGAATAAAACAGGAGAGCGGGCAATTGCGGAGACTTTTACTGGTTGGAAAGTCAGTGTAAACTCTTCAGCATGGTCGCCAAGTCCTTCAGGGAGACCCACAGATACAGCCACGCCCACTTCTGTTCTCCGTCTGACTTCACCGGCTGCTTGCCCAAACCTGAGATCACCGTTCCTCCTGCAAACAAATTCTTTCTCATTCCCGCCCCTTCCCTCCCTTGGCCAGTGGCCCCACTGTGAAGACTCACTTGGGACACACAGGGCTCCTCTCCCTCCCCAGCCCCTCCTGTATCTCTTAGCCACCAAATGCCAAAGCCTCCCCTCCTCCCAATCCTAGTATCTGCCCCCTCCCCACCTTCAGTTAGGCCTCCTGCAAAAGCCAGTCTCGTGGGGCCACCGGACCACCCAGGGGGTCACCTGTCCTCCAAGCCTCCTCTGCTCACCAGGGTTGGGATGGGGCTGGGCGGGGCCGGACGTGGCTGCGTTCACTGCTGGGTGAGTCGGTGGTCCTCACTGAGCCTGGGCTCCTAGAAGGTGAAGGGGTGGTCAGTGCTCCCCCTTCCTCCCCCTCTCCAGCTGCAAGGAGGACTTTTCTGAAAGATGAGTCTGTGCTGGACCCACCCCACCCCAAACCCAAGGTGGCTCCCATGCCCTTGGGTCCCAACTTCTTCTCCTGACATGAAAACTCCTGGTGACCTGGTTTAGCCACCCCCTCTGCCCCCTGGCTCTTCGTGGCCCTGACTTTCACCCATTCATCAACCACTCAGGATCTCCACAGGTTTGTTGAATGAATGGATGAATGAGAGAATCCTGAATGCCTCAGCCTCCCTCCATGTCCAGCCCTTCCCCACTGCCACGCCGTGAAGTTCCATGTCCTCCCACGTCCCCAGGCTGTGATGCTGCCCCTCCTCCCTGCAGGACTGAGTGTAACCAAGAAACTGGCATCTATGCCTGCCTGGATTTCAGAACCATGTAGACCAGGGGCTGCTTCTGTGTCCCTCCCACACGCTTCTCAAAGGGGAGTGTCTATGAGGACTGTCCCACCCGCTATGGACTCAGCTTGAAGACCCCCAAGTCTTCTCAGCCAAGGCCCCCAATGTAGTGGAGTGGAGACAGGTCATCCCAGCTGTACATGCCTAAAAGCCTCATCCACATGAACGGTGGGGAATAATAAAACAGTTGTTATTTTAAGCCTTTCCATTCTGGGGTGACTTGTTATGCAGCGAGCGGTAGCTGATGCAGCTGTTAACATCACGAGCACTGCCAAGCACCAGGCTGTGCTCTCAGTGCCCCGTCCATGTTACCTCCTTGAATAGTCAGTTTTCTATGTGGGAGGAGCTCCCACCAACCCACCTGAACATCTGAGGGAACTGAGGCGCAGAGACTGTGGGCGAGGTGCCCAAGGCCAGAGTTTGTGAGGGCAGAGTAACTGTTCTAAGCGAGTTTCCAAACACATCTGAAGAGCTTCAAACTCTTGAAACCAAACTGGCCTTGCCTCACCCTCATGTCAGAGAGTCACCCGGGTGCCCTGCAGTGTCCTTTTCTCTCCTGTTTAGCTGAGGGCCGAGGTCACCCTCACAGGAAGGCAGGGGTGGCAGGCACCCCCACAGCTGCTGGAGGAGCCTCTGCCTTTCCTGAGAGGCAGGTGTTCCATTCCTCTGCCACAGGCCCCACAGAGCATCCTTCCCACCGACTAACAGCACTGCTTTCTGAGCACCTACTCTGTGCTTTCATCCCGGCTCCGAGTGAGTGCTTTAAAAGCACCCGCGCCTGACGCACTTGATGCAGGTCTCTGCCTGGAAGCCCCCGCCTGGAAGCCCCCGCCTTGTCTGGCCAGCTTTTCAGAGCCTCCCCTGGCCCCCATCACTGCCAGCCCCTGCAGACCGCCTCCTTCCTGGCCCCGATGAGCTGGAATCCTGTGTTGACCATTCACTCGCTTGTACGTCCTCACCGGGGTCTGGACTCCCTGGAGCAGGATGTGGCCGCCTGCCCCGGTTTTACCAGCTCTTAGGACAGTGCTGAGCACGTGGCAGGTGCTCACTGGGTCCGCTGGACTAGCTCATTAGTCCCCATACTCAGAGCCACAGACGATGGCCTCGGCAGTGGGGGTTCCAGCCTGCAGGACAGTCCCTCACTGGGGAGCCCGTGTTGCCATCTGTGGAATCTCAGCATCGGGACCACCAGCGGAGCAGTGAGAGCTCTGGGTATGTGGTGGCTCTACCTGAGGGGGCTGCTTTCCCCTTCCAGACCCCTCCTGGGAAGCTGGAGCCTGTGGATGGGCTCGGCCACGTGAGAACCACTTTCCTTCCAGTGCATCTTGGACGCCGTCCCCAGGCTCCTGGGTGAGAGTCTGACAGGACCGAGCAGAGACGGGGACAGCATGACAGGGACCTGTCTGCGGGCACCCTGCCCAGCAGGAGTCGTCCACGCAGGACGGGTTAAGGGGAACTAGCAAAGGATGGGGCGGGGAGGAAGCAGAGCGTCCTCGGGCCCGGGAGCGCCCACACCGGGGATAAGGAAGTCACTCCTTTGATGGGGACCCTCAGGCCCAGAGCGTCTTGACTGGGCAGGCGTGGGCCCACGGGCCTTGTGACTGAGCCCCCCACATCTCACGAGTGGGCCCTCGGAGATTTGAACACCGGATGCTGCACTGGCCTCCTCGTCAGACCTCGAGCTACCTCCCTCTCCACGGTCAGCCCCGCCCCGGCATCTCAGCCGGGCCCCCATCGCCGGGCCCTCTCAGGCATCCGATGGGAGGGACATGGGCCCAGGTGGGACACGCTGTCCCAGTGGTGAGAGGGCCGCCCTCTGTCCGGCAGCCGGGAAGGGCGCCTGGCCTGGGTCTGTGTCACAGAGACGGTCCTGCACTGGCCGCGTTCTAGGGAGCCGGAGTGACGGCTCCCCTGTCCGCGGCTTCCCCAGGCACCGTCACTCCACAGGTGTTTACCGCGGGCACGCCTCCTCATACTTCCTGTTGGTGGAAGGGGCTCTGGCTGTTTTCAGAGCTTGGAGGACACTGGGTCCGAGTTAACCGTCCTCAGCGAGAACTGTAACAGCCCAAGCCTTCGCCATAGAAAGAGCTTTTGGCAAACCGGCACTAGAATTCCCAAAACAAGCTTATTAGTTACTGCGGCCGGTCGCCATGACAACCAAACAGAGGAGAAACAAACCACGGGCCCACAGATTTATCCTCGTGGCAGGTTAGCGAGCGCCGCTCCGCAGGGGCGTTATTTTCCACTTTCAGTTATAATAAAAAAACACCTAATTTGAAATCCAGCATGAGAGGACAATCCATCACAACCCCCCCCCCGCAGGCCCCCGTGTGTGTGGGGCACGGGGACGGGACCCACAGCGCCGCCGCGGGCGCAGGGCTGCGGAGGGGCCCCATGTCCAGCAGCACCGCCCCCGCCCCCAGCAAGGCGGGCTCGGGTGTGCGAGGGGCACGGGTGCGGCCCCTGCAGCCGCCGCCTCCTTGACCCGAGTGACGCGCGTCCCAGCTGTGAACCAGGCCCTGGTCGGGGACACCGGCCTTGGCCCCAGTCGGGGACACCGGCCTCCTTTTGGGCCCGTCCTCAGAAGCGTGTGAGGACCTACCCAAGGCCACTGCGGGAGACGCCGGTGGGACGTGGCCCCACTCACAGCTCACGGGACGGCCACTGTGAGTCTGGGAGGCGGCCAGACCGCCCCGAACCCTCCCTGCCTCTTTCGGTTGTTCCGATTTTTTTTGGAAGAGAAACCCCACCCAAAGCAGGTCTGACTGGCCCTCCTGGAGCAGCCGCCTTCCCCACGACCCCCCCTCCCACCCTCCCCCGTCCTCCTGCAGCCCAGGAAGTCGCTCCTTGCCCAGTCCTTTCCTTGGCTCACTTCTCCTCTTCCTCCAACGCTCAGCTTCCAGTCCAGGCCTGGGTCTGACTGCACCTTGGCTAGGTCTCTGTCCTTGTGTTGAAATGACCATTTTCTCTGTTCTAGATCATCTACACCCTGAAACTAGGAGCCTGGGGCTTTAGCTCCGTCTCCAGCCTGGAGCAAACAGGGCTCAGACCCGGTGGGCTTGGGTCCATGATCAAACTACGAGGAGCGGGTACAAGAAGGAGGTGCCCCCAGGTAACCAGGGGGAGCTGGTAAAGGTGGTGACAGCGTGGACATGCGGCTGCACCAGGGTGGGGTCGAAGCACCCCAGCAAGTGTCCCACAGGCAGCTCGGGACCCTTCCGGGGAATGACCAGGAGAGTGGAGGCCTGACCGTGTCACCTTAGAGAAGCCTCAGGGAGGGACCAAGATGCTGACCTGTGCAGAGTTTGGTGGCTCAAACAAGGATGGGGAGGGAGTGCTGTGGCCAAGGGCAGGGTGAGCCAGGACAGGTGACACCTGCTGACCAGGTGGCAGCCAGGACAGGTGAGACACCTGCTGACCGGGGCGTGTCTGCACTGCAGCACTGCTTCAGTCCCAGGCCCTGACGGAGAAGGAACAGAGAGGCCCGACGGCGCGTGGTGTTCAGAAGGGAGAAGACACACGTGTCAATGTTTTCTCCAGCCCGAATCTAACAGCCGGCCTGCGACACGTGAATGATAACAACGGGACGAAACGGAGGGACCATGCTGGCCTCTGCGGGATGTGCCTCGCAGGCATCAGCTCACTCGAGCTGCCAGCTGCCAGGGTGTGGACCGTTTTTACCCCCAACATGAAGACAGGCGAGGTAGTGATGCTCAGTCACAGGGCTGAGTGTTCACCCGACACCGGCGCCTGATGAGGGACGGGCAGGCCTGGAGCTCCGGGGCCAGCGCGCAGTCAGGGCCCGGGGTCATCGTAGGCAGCTGGAAAGGATGGACCAACCTCTCTGGCCTGCCCGCCTCACCCCCTGCACCTGTCTGATGTGGCCGCACCATCTCCAGGGGAGGGAGGATGCGGCCACCTGCCTGCGGACCTTCTCCCAAAGCAGCAGCAGCAGCAGAAGGGCTGGCCTGAGGGAAGGCCAGCTGAGTTTGAGCCACAACACCCCTCCCTCCTCGCTCTCCTTGGAGCTGGATGGCCGGCCACCTGAGGGCGCTGTTGGACCAGGAAGCGGTGGTCCTGACTGCAGGACTCTGCCAGGCTGGGCAGGGCGGGCCTGGTGGGCACACGCCATTGTCAGCCAAGCAGGAAGCAGCCCCAGGCGGGAGCAGGTGGGGCCCAGGGTGTCCGCTTGCTGGGCTGTCTCTCTGGGCAGGGCCTGGGAGGGTCTGGGACAGAGCTCTCCTGGGCAGGCAGGGGCCCCACCTGAGGTGAAAAGGTGGGATCCGAGGCTGAGGCTGGGAATGGTGGGGCTGGCTGGAGGGTGGTGGGTTGAGAGCAGAGAGGCAGGAAGTCCTCATCCAGATGGCATGGGCACAAGAGGAGGCGTCCTTAGCAGTGGCGGGGCCAGGGGAGAGGAGAGGTCAGAGGGCAGGGAGGAGGGGGGGAGGGCGGGGCCCAGGGGTCAGAACCTGGAGATAGCGGGTCAGACGGGGCCCCAGGAGGCCGGCCCCGTGCAAGGGTGGGGACGACACGGCACGGACGAGTGCTGATCACGGGCTGCTCCTCGCCGAGCCAGAGCGAGGCCCAGGACACAGGGAGGGGCTGACCTTTACCCAGAAGGAGATGAAGTGCAGCCACAGGTGCGGCTCCCGGGGCCTCCCGCCACCCCGCCATCCCCCCTGACCGCTGTCTGCTCAGAGAGGGAGGAGCGGGGCCTCTGCAGACAGTGGGGCGGGTGAGGCGTGAGGTGCTGGGGCGGAGAGGGAAGCCTCCCTGCGGAGAACAGGAGAGGCGGCCGGCGGTTCCCGCGCTTCCCGGGGCGACTGCTGGGCTTGGAGCTCCTGCTCCCTGGGCCCCGGGGGACAGCGTCTGCCTCTTCTCCAGCTGTGGTCAGCGGCCTGAGGGCCCGATCTGCGTGCAGAGAGGAACTTTCAGTACCGGTGGCCTGGGCAGGGCCGGGTCCCGGCAGAGAAAGGGGGTTGGCTCACTCCTGTCTTCCACGTGTGAAGCGCCTTCATAACGACCCCGGGAAACCAGCGGACCGGGGCCTCAGTGGACAGGGCGCTGTGGGTGTTCACCGGATGAAAAGAGCAAAGCCCTGAGGGCAGGAGAGCTGCCGGGAGGTGGATGGACAAGACCGTGACGTGTTTCATTTGATTTCCAAGCATTTTCCCCACCACCTCTCTCGCAGGAGCAGCACCCAGCTTCTCTCGGGGAATGGCTCCCCAACACCGGCCCCACTTGGCTCTGGAAGCGCTGGGAGATTGCTGTGACTTTGCCTCATTTATCTGGAGACATCTGACCCTGTGGCAAAGCGTGTGCTCTGCCAAAGGTTGCTCACAGTTCATCAAGTGATTATAGACTTATGGAAGGACAGGGTTAGCCATGAAAGAGACCAGTCGTTGACAAGAACAATTAGCCAAGGGTAATTACGTGCCATTTTTTTCAGGACTATCTAAGAAATATAAACTATTGGATTTTTTCCCCAACTCAAAATTAATATCACTGGTATACATAACACAAGATAAAGCCAACAAAAACCGAAGCTGCAGACAACAGAAGTTGCTATAAATAAAAATTTGGACATTGAAAACTATGAAATTGAACCGGGGAAAATGAGAGTTGGTAGAAACAATGAACAGAAAATGAAACTGACGGTATGTAAAAATACACGTTAAATTCAGAGGGATTTAGACAGAAGAATTTTAAAAATTCTTAACAAAATTTAGATCTGTGCAAATTACCCGAGAATTTTGGCTTTGTAGATGTAATGGCCACAAAAGAGTGCTCATTAGCAGCAGACACAGTTGTTGAAATTAGACATAGTAAAAAAACAAAAACGAAAACCCAAAAACCCCACAAGAATGGATGAATCAAATCGTCACTGAGAAAGAAGAGGGGAACAATCTGGCTAACTGCGCTGCGTAGAAACTGATCCAAGAACGGCACTGGCTTAGTGGAATTAGCTTCAGAAAATGCTTCCTGGACAAACTTCAGCAGCTGTTGGTACAATTGTCATTAATATGATGGTTCATGAACTTGGAGTCAAAAACTTTCTCAGGGCGAAAATGTCTACAAAATGGTGAAGCCAGACAGCCTACGCGGAGGGACCCTCGGCGGTGGGCCAGCTGTTCCCTCAGCGGGGGGGTGGGTCACCCACGCCGGCACCCTGGGGCCCGTGACCAGCCCCCCGGGGCCCGTGGACCACACCAGCCCAGCGTGTACGTGTGAGTCAAGCACGGCCCGTCTGGACCCTTCCACGAGAGTTAATATTTGGACTCTGCCAGAAAGAATGTCTCTGTCTTTCTTCTGGATCGCAAGCCGTAAGAACCCAGCCCTGGGGCTCCAGCGGCCACCATGGCAACCAGGCGGAGGCACCTGTGTGACCAGCAGAGTGTGCCCCCGTAGAGACGGAGAGAAGAGAAGGAGACAGGAGGGGGGCCTGGAAAGAACCAGCCCCCTGCCTGAGCCCCGGTTCCAGCCATGCCCGCTCCATCAGCTGCTGGATTTGCCAGGAAGGCGAGACGACAACTTAAGTTGGGTTTCTGTGACTCGTGACCCCAAGAGCCTGAATAGTGCAGAAGCTGACCTCAGGGTCAGGTCACAGAGCAGGTGTCAGAGAGCGAGGACACGAGGGAACCAGAAGGCCATGGGACAGACGGTGGGCGCGGGTTCCAGCTCCAGGGTGGTGCCCGATGCTGCCGGTGGCCACGAGCACGTCTGCTTGAAGAGCAGTGGAGGTCAACAGCCCTGACAGGGCGCGGGGGTCGGGGCCGGCGGGTGGGTGTGTGCCCCCAGCCTCGGATCGTCCGGCACGGCGTCTGCGCTTGGGAAGGCGGTGAGTGAGCCAGCTTCCACAGCTCCCGGGGGACAGGGCAGGGGGCGGCCGGAAGGTCCGTAGGCGACAACGAGGAAGAGGAAGCGGGCGGCGCACTTGGGTGCCACGAGCCTCAGAGCCGAGGAAGGGCGCTTCACGGGCCCGCCGCTCAGAACTCCGCACTGCTCAGACTCCTCACTCACTGTGGGCCGCCTGTGGGCCCGCCAACCCCACACGGGACTTGGGACTCCCAACCCCCAGGACCTTCGAGTGTGACTGTATCTGGAAACAGGGTCATTGTAGGTGTTACTGGTTCAGGTGAGGTCACACTGGCGGGAGGCGGACCTCGAGTCCAGCATGGCTGGTGTTCTTATAAAAGGAGGAGCCTGGATGCAGACGGGCACGCTGGGAGGGCCCCGGGGGGGGGGGGTGAAGCTTCGTCCATCAGGGACACAGAGCTCGTCAGCAAACCCCCACCGCGTCCTGACCTTGGACTTCCAGCCTCCAGACAGTGAGAGGATACGCTCTGTGGTATCAGCACCCAGCTGGCGACACTCCCTGCGGCCACCCTGGGACGCCAATGTGCCGAGGAGTCAACAATTCTGCCCCAAGGAATCCTCCCTTGAGACTTAGTGTGATGTCCAGACAGACGTGTGTGGGGCATTCATGTGAACCCCCAGCTTGGAAACACACTGCTGCCCGTAAACAGATGCGTGGACGGCCAAGTGCACCTTGGGGGAGCCTGTCGCTCACCCCGGTCTGGGTTCCCAGGGTGGCGGGGGCAGAGGTGGTCTGGGACTGGGAGACTGGGTCCCCTCGGGAAGGGGACGAGGGAATGGAGTGGGGCGGGGTGGGGAAGGAGGTGGGGACGAGGGTGCCCTGGCCTCGCTGGGCAGGACACAGGGGAGGGGTGAGCTCTGTGTCCACTCACCACATCCCCTCTCTCATGTGCCAGCTCGGGAGGCCACTATCACTGTCCCACCCCGAGACAGTCCTCAAAACCCCATGACCATCCTCCACCTTGCACACCCTCACTCACAGGATAGACCCGCACCTCTGCCCGCCCTCTGGAAAGACCCAGCCCGCGTCAGGCCTCCGCCTGGTTCCTCCCCGCGCGGCCCCTTCACCCCGCAGCCTGCGAACCCCGGGCTCAGGCCCACCCCCGGAGCACCTCCTCCCTGGAGTCCTGGCTCCCACAAGCTCTGCGGCTTTGGACAAGCCACTCAGGGCTTTGAGACGGCCTCTTCATTTCTGAGTGGAGTAGGGACTCACTGAGGACACTTCCATAAGGTGTCACCAAGCCCATGTTGCCCCAGAGTTGCCCCCTCCCACCGGACTGCCGCACTGCACGCGCTGCCTCCCGCCAGCGTCGGTCCTGGGAGCAGAGGCCGGACCGGGGCCTGGCGGGGTGGCCAGGGAGCCGCCGATGGCCCGGCTGCAGGCGTGCGCCGGGGCAGGCCTGGGAGAGCGGAACCGGTTCTGTTGCCTCCTCTGCACACACGGATACAAAGCCCCAGCCAGGCGCACACCCCCAGCTCCCAAGGGGCCCCCAGCCTGGACCCGCCAGGAGGCCTTTGTTCTTGCCCCCTCCACCGCCCGGGGGGGCCAGACCAGGAGGGGAAGTGAGCCCCAAGGACACTGAGCACCTCACTTTCTTCCTGAGCCGGAGCAAGCTGCATTTCTGGCAGGACGGCCCAGGTAATTCATCACTCAGGACAATTCTCATTTTCATTTAATGGGAAATCAAAGCTGTCCCCAGGTCACTGGCCAGAGCGCTGGACAAATGTCCTGAGAGGTGAAGGGAAGGGAGGGGCCGCGCTACTAACTTTTCTGCAATTGGTGGACGACTGCTGCTTTCTCCTTCTCATAAACTCTTCCTTTTCAGGCCAGAGAAAACCCAACAATGAGAAATATGTCCTTTCAGGAAAAAGTGGTGCATCACAGAGCGCGGGCCGAGCCGCTTTCCCGAGAGCCTGGAACCTGAGCGGAGACCCTGTCCTCTCCCCCCGCCCCCCGCCGCCTCCCTGGAGCCAGGGCTACACGGTCTGCTGCTCCGGCCTTTAGCTGGTTTTGAAAAATAATTTTAATCTTTCTACTGGCACCGTGCAGCTTGTCCCAGTCTAAGGGGACACGAGCCGCTGCCGCAGCACTGCGCACAGAGGGGGCTGTCTGGGGCCATCTCCCAGCCCTGCCAGTCCCGCTCGCGGGCCAGTCTGGAGAGACAGCCTGGGGGCTGCTGGTTCATGAGCGTCAGCAGGGCCGCGAGGACACCCAGCACTGAGGGAGGCTGGGGGTGTGTGCCTTGGGGTGCTCTCCGTGGATGGGTGACACCTGGCTTTCTGCCACCCACTGGCTGTGGGACCGTGTTCGCTAGCGGAGACGAAGCTGCGGTAACAGACAGGCCCAAGCCCACCGGAGGGAAGTCACATCGCGGGGGTGGCTCCAGGGGTGGGCAGGGGACGGTGCTCTGTGGCAGGTGGTCACTCAGGGATCCAGTCAAGGAGGAAGGGGCTGCCATCTGGAACACGTGGCTTCCAAGAGCACGTTGGGGTCTCTGTCCAGGAAAGAAGGACAAGGAGGAGGAGCACGGTGGGGTCTTCCTGGGACAGGTCTGGAGGAAACCCAGAGGGTTCCCCCACATGCCACTGGCCAGAACTCAAGCCCCAGCATCCCCTCCCAGAACAGGATGCTGGGAAGTGTAGTCCAGCTGTGAGTTGGGGCTGCAGGGCTGCCATCAGGGCCTTGCCAGCAGAGTTCCCTGGATGGGACAGGGAAGGAGATGAGACCAGATGCGAGAACTGAGGACACTCATCCTGGAGCAGGAAACTCAAGTGCATGTGCATCTTCAAGTATCTGAGAGTCTGCAGCAGCTTGACTGCACATGAGAGCCCACAGGGAAGTGGAGAAACGGGCAGGTAGGTGCGCAGAGAGCTGTTCTCAGGAAAGCCCCCCGCCCCCCGCCAGTGGAGCAGCTGCTCCGGGAAGCAGGGCCTAGCTGCGTCGGCGGAAGCCCCAGGCCGCAGACTGCCCAGGGCTCTCCCCATCTCATGGCTTTTAAAATCCCGTTTCTACACGTACGTCTTTCCTTTCCTGTTTTGTCCTTTTCTGCGGCCTGTGAACCACTGCTCCTCCACCTCTGAACAAAGGAGACTGAGGCCTGGGGCCCGGCCTGCAGACCACTGCCTTTATCCGGCCGTGTCTTCGCTCAGGCAAGCCCTCAGCTTCTGTCTAGTTCCTAGTTTCTTCACCAGAGCAAAAAAAAATTAATTGGGGAGGAGGAGGTTATTGAAGGCCACCCCCCTGCCTTTAGAACAGACACGAACTACTACAAGGTGTGTGCAAGCCCCGTGAGGGTGAAGACAGGAGGGCCGCACGTCTTACTGTTGCCGGGGATTTCCCGTGATGTTCATGGGTGTGATTGGGTCAGGCGGGAGGGGGGTCTGCGGGAGCAGGCTCACCTGCGACCACCAGGTGAGCAGACTCACGGTGAGCAGGCCACCGAGTGAGACCGGAGAGGGGTGGTCTTACTGTGGAGCCTCTCAAGACAGAAGGAGCCGGGAACCGTCAGCAGAGCCTCCTGCTCCGACGAGAAGGGTCAGTCCGTTTCCTGGGAGGCACCGGAGTTTGGTTCTAAGTGGGGCCGTACTCAGATCACAGCTTCCAGCCTGGACGAGATGCCCGCTGAACTCAGCCCAGGACCCACACATGGCAGAGGTGGGCCTGGTGACAAAAGGAACCCCGGGAGCAAGACCCTCCTCCCCATTCCCACAGGAGCCCAGCCCCAAGGGCAGAGCTCTCTGGCAGCTCCCTCCCTCCCTGGGCCAATCCTCATCTTAATCTGAGAAACCAAGTGTCTGCAGTGCCGTCCCCAGCACGGGCGGCAGACCCAAGGGTCGGGTGCCGCAGTGGGCGCCCGGCTCGGCCCCGCGCCCGCCCCAGGCCTGGGACGAGGCTCAGTCATTATGAGAAGCATTAAGCTCATCGCCAATTGGGGGTCACCTTTAGCCCGAGCTGCACAGGCTGTGCCTAATTCTCACTGCAGAAGAGCCAACAGGCCAACTCCAGGACATTTTACTCCTTGAGTACGTGTACCTTTAATACCAGCTCTAAGATCCCCTAATCCTATAGAAAAACACACAGGCCCCCTCCGAAGCGCCCTCGCCAGTTCTGGAGGCTGCTTGCCAGCAGATGGGCCAGAGAAACAGGCAGCCCCCCGCACGTCCCCCTGGCAGCAAGGCACCACCGCCCTGGGCGGCAGAGCGAGCCCACCTGGCAGGGCCCGGCTCCCCGCGCCGCCCAGCACGCGGCCAGCTCGGCTGAGCTTTGCACCTGTCGGGCAGCCGGCTGGCGGCGCTGCCCAGGCCCCAGAATGAGTCCCTGCGTGAGAGAGCAGCTGGGGCCTGCCGCTCGGCGCCTCCCCTGCACTGACCAGCAACGTTCGCTCGAGCAGAAGCTCTGGCCTGGTTTGTCTTTAGGTTGTTTGTCTCCCAGCGCAGAACACACATTCCTGAGTCTGTGTGTGTAAATCCAGAGGCTCCAACGGGCAACCAGGACTGTTTCTCCGAAGCTGGGCCTCCTTAAACCGCAGTTTTCCGTAGCCCCTTCTCCAGGCCGTTTCCTGTTTCCTGCTGATCCCATGAAAATTTAATCTTATTCCCGAAGGCTGTGAGCGCCTAGCATGGCAGACAGCTGGCCTAAAGCTGGAGAGGCCGTCAGAGGATCGAGGCCCACAGGAAACAGGCGATTAAGTGTCTCAGATCACCTGCTCTTGCTGCAAAGGACCCCCTCCCTGCTGCACGTCCTCCCCAGCACATAGGTCACCGCCACCAAAACAGGCCACCTGCCACCAAAACTGGCCACGACCCTCAGGGCTGGGAGGGTGGAGGGGAGGTTCCCACCCAGTACCACCCGGTTCCACCCGGTTCCACCCCAGCCAGCCTGGTCCCCTGGCCTGACGCCTGCCCCACAGCCCTTAGGGAGCAGCCATGGGGACTCACATGCTGGGGGCTGAGTGATCTTGTTAATTGTAGGCCTGGCAGCTCTGGGGGAGACTGCAGGCTCCCAGTGACAGTGGTGCAGCCACCCCGTGCAGGGTCACGGCTGCCCGTCGGTCCTGCTGATGCCCTTTTGTGGAACCTCGGTAATGCTGAGCACGATGCTCTCTCATGCGGATTCATGAGGGATACAGAACTATCCCCACGTTACAAATGAACAAAATTAATGCAGCAGCAGCTGAGGAAAGTCAGAGCCAGGTCATTAATTCATTCAGCAAACAGCTCTCGAGCACGGACTATGTCTTGTCCTGGGCAGGGGTACAAGCAAGTCTCTAGGGGCTGAATCTTCCCCTGAGCGGCCCGGAAACTCAGGGCTCTGTCTGCTGGGGGGCGAGTGACCTGGACGCTGCCCTGGGGTTCCCGAGTGCCCGCTCTGTGTCTTCAGGGGCCCAGGCGCCTCTGGACTGGCCCCAGACCTGGCCGCCAGAATTCCTGCTTCTGCGAAGCCCGAGTGTGGACCTGAGATTCTTTGGTTGATTCTAGTTTCCATGTTCACGACCGTGTGGTTTAAAGGAAAAAAGGGAAAAAGAAGCTGACTTGCTCGGTTCTGCACCCAGGTGCCTCCTTAGTGCGACCGAGATGCCCGTTTAGTCCAGGGACCGCGTGGGGGCCAGGGGTCTCACTGCGAGGGCCACACGGCTCAGCACAGATCCCACAGCCTCCAAACTTGGGGTCCCTGGGAAGGGGACAAGGGGGCGAGGAACAGGGCGCCCAGCCAGGAGATTCACGGCCTTGGTGAGTGAGCTACCGGCCTCAGGGAGGGTGGGCAGGGCTGAGACCAGGGTGCAGAATCACCGCCAGGGGGCGTCTCTTGCAGGGGACACCACCTCCGGTGGACATCACCTCTGGGGCCCCCCGGGGTCGGGCCACCTGACACAGACCATGTATTTGGGAAAAAGGTCCTTTGCCACCAAACAGTAGTAACTTTATGCTCCGGTGTCTTTCTTAACGTGCACCTTGACTTGTGATAAAACGTGCTGTGCTTGACCCTGCGCGCTCCTGGGTTCCTGTCCGCTCCGGCTCTGACAGTTCCCCGCTGTCCTGTGCTGTGAGCGGGTGAGCGGCGGGTGATCGGCCTCTCCCCTGTGATGCTTCGGCCACGTTTCCGCCCTCGTCTCCAGACGTGCCCTGCGTCCCGGCGCAGGCGCCACGTGCAGCCAGTCCCTGTTGCCTCTCCTGCGCTCTGCACCCCGTTTCCCGTCGTTTTCTCTGGCTCGCAAGCGCCTCTCTCCTGACCTCAGCCGGTGAAGCAGGCCCGGGTCTCAGCACCAGCAGCAGGCGTGGGAGGGCGTCTGCGCCTGCTTTGCGCACTGGCTCCTGATGGTGGAGACGCCTGGACGCAGCTGGAGGAAACAAATGCCGGATGCTCTTGTCCTGCTTGACGGGGAGACGAGGAAGGAGGCAGGGAGAGAACCCGGTCCTTCCACCTCCTCAACGAGATCGTTAGACCTGGGCCCAGGACACCTGCGTGGGGCTGTGCACCCCAGACCGACAAGAAAGGGGAGTCAGGGCCATCTGCCAGAAGGAGGGGACCTTCGGCGCCTGTCCCTGCGCCCACGTCCACACAACCCACTGGAACCCACTGGAAGAGCCACGAGCCACGGTCAGAGCAAGTGCACACACTGTGAGCATGAGACGAGAAGAGCTCACGGACACAGAAATTACTCAAAGGGAGGAGGGACGAACTGCTGGACACCTTCGTGCAGGCGGCTCTGCCTCCCCAGGTGTCCCAGCCCCACGCGGCGTTCCTCCCTGCTGACAGAGCCCCGCGGGGTCGGGAGGCGGGGGGAGAGGCCACACTCCGGGGGGCGCACGCTCCTCTCCTGCTTCTTAGCTGATTTTGAAGCCCTGAGCCCTGTTTCCCAGGCGCTTGTTCTCCGGCCTCCGTTGCAGCAAGGGGGGCTGCGTGACACACCTGCGCCAGGTGAGGCGTGAGCGGCTCTGCAGGGAGGCTCCTGGGAAAGCCTCCCCTCCCTCAGGAGAAGCCTGGACGCGAGAGGAGAGGCGCCTGGGGCTGCTCTCCCCTTTTGTTCGGCCTGGGAGTGTAGGTGTGATTCCCGGACCAGCGGCAGCCACCGCGCAGCTAGCGGTGCAGGCATAAGGCTGAGTCGCTTTCACAGCAGGCAGATCAGGAGAAGCCGGACCCCTGACGGCGCCATTGCGCTGCCGGACTCTTCCTGAGACTCCCCGACCCTAGGATTCTCGTCGACATCATGGCGAGTTTCCTGATGGCTCGAGTCTCGCTGGACGTTCTGCCACCTGCAGCTGTGAATGTCCTCACTGGCGTGTCATTTATGAGACAAATTCCTACATGTCAAGTGCTGCTACTGGTGGAGGGAGGTGTCGGGGAGGCTCACTGGAGATCCAGAATTCCTGCCCCACGAGGACCCTCTCCCCCAGGGGTCAGCGGAGGTCAAGCAGGGAGCCTGGATTTCCTCCCACCTGGAAGTAATCAGGCCCTGCCCCCACTTCTCCTGCAGGGGATCAGCTGAGACAGAAGCTTTAAATAAGACACAGAGTTTCATAATATAGCACACAGAGTGTCCAGATCAATTGAAAATCGTCTGTCACACGAAGGCCCAGGGAACCTCAAGCTGAACGACACAAGAAAGTCAAAATGCGCCCACGAGGAGAGGACAGGGAGACCGGAATCATCTGAGAAAGATTTCAAAGCAGCCGCCACGGAAGCACTTCAGTGAGCAGCGGAAATCAACGAGATACTAGAGATCCTGGAATAAAGGAGAAACTAGAAGTTTTCAGCCAACGAAACAGAAAGGCCCAACAATACAACAGAAGATTTAAAGAACAAAACAGGAATTTTACAGCTTAAAAAATACAGTAACTAAATATTAAAAATTAAAAAAAATAATCAGTGGAGGGGACCAACCCAAAGAATGGAGAAGACAGAAGAAAAGTAAGTGGTCTGGGAGGCAGAACACAGGGTTTACTCAGTCTGAGCAACAGACAATAGAACTGAAGAACAACAGGGCCTCGGGGAGCTGCGGGGTGCTTACAGAAGCTCTAGGAACCAGAGCCTCAGAAAGAGAAGAGGAAGAGGAAGGGACCTGAAGAAATGACGGCAAAAAAACTTCCCAAATGTAGCAAAAGATAAACCCATGGATTCAAGAGGCTGAACAAACCCCCAACAGAATGAACCGCAAACAGTCCAAGCAGAGTCCAGCCTGACAAAGAAAAGGATTTTGAAAGCTGCCGGACGGAAATGAAGCATCATTTATGGGGGGCGGGGGTAACAATTTAAATGACAGTGAATTTCTCATCAGAAACACTGGAGGCCAGAAGGAAAAACCATGGAAAAATATTTTTCCCATGCTGGGGAAAAACAAAGCTGTCAACCCAGAGTCCTGCGTCCGGCAGGGATGACGGGAGGCCAAGACATTCTCAAAGGGAGAGAAACTCAGACTTTATCGCCGGCAGACCTTCCCTGAAGGAATGGCTCCATGAAGCCCTGCAGACAGGAGAGACAAGGAAAAAGGAGGAGACTCGGGCGCCTGGACGGAGGGAGGAGGGAGCAGGTGAGCAAAAATGGGTACGTGCGGCCTTCCCTCTCATTCTTTTCTTTTCCGTTGGGGTGCCGTCAGTTTACCATGTTGCGTCAGTTTCTGGGGCACAGCCCCGTGCTTCAGCCGTGCGTAAGCGTCCGTGTGTTCGTTTTCATATTCTTTTCATTATGTGTTACTAGAAGATACAGTATAAACTTGTTTATTATCTGTTCCCTCTTGTTCTTGAGTTTTGTAAAGTGTGGCTGGGAATTCGAGCAAATGCTTTAACTGTCTGACAAGATTCTAAGTGAATACAAAGGAAACGTTTCAGACTGTGATGCTGTAAATGGGCGATAAAGGCACGTAGAGGGGACTGACTCACACTGGCCAACTAATGACACCAGTAGACTGTGATGATTTACGTAAACACAATACCTAAAACCACCACTAAAACAGCTATGCAAAGATGCCCGCTAAAACACTAGATAAATCAAAATGGAACTCCCCAAAACGTCCAGTCGGCGCAGTGCCGTGTTCTCCATCTCGAGAGATCACTCACTCACTCGCTCATGAGCCTGTCCTCTGTCCCGCGTGCCGACTGTGTTCCGGGCGCCGCCGGAGGCCCCGGACACAGCAGTGGACAGCAGGCAGCCCCCGAGGACCCTGCATTCCAGCCGGGGGCGGGGGTAGGGGGAGACTGCCCACCAGCCAAGTAGGTGGCGGGTGCCACCGTCTGGCTGCTACTTAAATGCAGGCAGTATAGAATGAAGAAGAAGAGAGGATGAGTGCGCAGGGGCAGGATGCCAGCAGCCACGTGGTGGGTTTGGGGCATCTTCTGTCCAGACGTGTGGCTGGCGCATGAGGGACGCGAGGCGGTGAGGAGGGGCCGAGGTGCTCCAGGGAAGGCCAGAAGGCGGGTGGCGGGGGTCCTGGGTGCTGAGGCCCCTGCTGCGGTGGGAGAGGGCCCACCTCATAAAGATGACAGAGGGGCTGGACGCGGCCAGGCTGGGCCTGAGACAGCGGCCCCGTGGGGTGGGGAGGGCCAGCAGCAGCCAGGAGCCGCCGGCCGAAGCGGCCAGGCTGCAGGGCGCCGTGTGCTCCGTGCACTCCGCTGCCCTGGGCGCTGGCTCTGTGCCACAGCGGGCCTGGCTGCCCTGGGCTCCGTGGCCAACAGGTGCTCGTTACGCCAAGTGCCCAGGGTTAGAGGAGCCACACGTGGCCCACCTGGTGGGATCTTAGGTAATAATAACAAACATGCTTCCACGACCCTGGAGTCGCAAAAGTGCCGTTTTCTTTCTTGTTTGAAGTCAAATTAAACACTATTTGAGATTCCCTGTGCCTGCTCCTGTGGGTCCAGGAGCACAGCAGGGCCTTTGCTGCCTGGACACACACACACACACACACACACACACCCCACACACCACCCACAGAGTCTCCGCGGGCAAACGTCAGTCAGGCTGCCCTGAGACCTGACAGCAGTCCCAGGGGGCACACGGAGCCCGGAGCCCACATCCCGCAGCTTGGACGTGTCCGGCGGCCGCAGTTGCCTCTGCTGGAGATGCTCGTCGAAGAAGGAAGAGCTGTTCCAGAAGCAGAGTGAGCGGTGACACTAGGAAGGGCCACAGCAGGACGGAGGCCCCGATCCTGCTGACTCCCTTCCACTCGGTGGCAGCAGGGGACATCGCTTCACAGCATCAAACAGCACGGGCGTACCACGTCCAGCTGGGGTCACCGGATGTGTCTCTGCCCTGAAAACCACAACTCACACTGCTGGTCAGAAGCCGCAGCCAAGCTCCGACAACCAGACTCTGTTACGTCGCCAGCGGGGAGAGGTCCTGCCACGGTCGCTGGTTCTGAAAGTATCTGACACAAAGCAAATGCCAAATGCATGTCTGCTCACTAGACAGCATCCGTGCTGGGGTGGGTGGAGGTGAGGCGGCGAGCGGAGGGCCGGGAGGCCGCGTCGGGGAGGAGGAGGGGCCGGCTGGGGTGCAGAGGCGGGACCTGGGCCTGCGGTCGGTGCTTCTCAAAGTGGGCTCCAGCGAGCACCCTCTGGTCCACGAGAGGTTCTGGCTGAATCAGTTTGCCAGCCTGTCTCTCCGACGCCACCACGGCTCCCCAGCTCTCTGCAGCCCCCAGGGGGTCCCCAGGGCAGGGGCCGGGTCTCCCAGAGTCAGAAAGAAGAGGCAGAACAGGCTGTCCACTCAAATCCTGACCTCGAGATAGCTTCACGGGCTGACGGAAAGTCTCTGAAACGCTGTTACGATGCCCGCTGACCCGCAGTCTCACACTAAAGACGGCGCTGCTCACTCACAGAGCGGACCTCGTGAGGAGCAGGGCTTTCTCAAGGGCCTTCCGCGAGCTCACTGCCCCTGCCTCCCCCGTGCCCCCCGCTCTCCCCTGCATCCGCCTGGGGGCCGGGCGCTGGTTTGGTTCGGCTCCGGGCGGAGCGCTCTTGGTGTGACTCCGGGTCGGCTGTGGTCAGCAGGCCCGGGGACCTGGGGCCCCACAGTGGCCTGAGGCCCGGCAATGCCCCTGCGGTTCTGCGTCATGCCGGGCCTGGAGAGGGGGTGCCGCAGGGGGTGGGGAGGGGATCAGGATGCCAGGATGGGCTGGGGACGGTGGCGCTGACGGTTCTTACTGGCTCGGTCACCACTGAGATCAGACATGATTCAGGCAGAGGCGGATGGACCGCCGAGGGTCACCCTGAGGTGGGAGAGAACATATTTGTAAAAGCTCAGCCCCACTGACCACAGCCATGGGCAGGCGGCGCCCCCCGTGGGGGCCGGACCAGAGCCTGGCTGCAGAAATTGCGAAACCAACCGACCAGGAGCGTGAGAGAGACTCTTTCCCGGGTGTAGAGAGTTTCCAAAAAGGAACAAAAGGAGGCAAATCGCAGCATTTGGAAAAACCAGCCCTGGTGGTGGACATGCCCCCAAAGATCCCATCTGCCAGACCCATCGGGGCCCATCCAAGTCAAGTTGCTGCCCCCTCCACCCACGTCCTGAGGGCCCCCGGAGACGGCAGGCGTCAGGCAGCTCTGAGGGGCCTTCGGGGGACCCCCACCTTCTGGGGAGCCTACAGCTGCTCTCCCAGACGCTGGAGGATGCAGGGGAGCAGAGGAGGGAACTCGATCTGCTTCAGTGAGGACACGGGGAACCCGGAGGGAGGGCGGTGAGTGCCGGGTGGACACTCGGGAAGACGAGAGATGGGGAGACTGTGGGGACAGGCACTCGGGGTTGGACAGAACAAATCCACCAGAAACAGACCAGCTGGAAGGCGAATCGGGGTTCTGGGACCAGGCGGGCGAGGCAGCACTAAGACCCCGCATGTGCGGACAGCAGATGAAGTAATCGATGCCCTTGACGACCACACGTGGTCCCCGCCCTGGGGAAGCGTCCCACAGTCAGAAAAGCACAGCAGAGCAGGGAGGCCACGCTCTTATGATCCAGCCTGCCCGTCGGAACCGCATGCTACAAGCGCATCTTCCATCCTTGCCCGTCCTTTGTCCCAGGGCTGAGGCTCCAGACCAGGAGGAAGGGACAGCCTAGGAGTCCCTCCCACCGAGGGCCCCACCCCCAGGCACACTGTCCACCGAGCGCAGAGAAACCCGTCTGCACCAAGCGCTGTCCACACAGCCTGACGGCAGAAGTGGGTCTCCTCTGAGGCGTTCCACCTGCCAGCAAGCCTGCCTCTGAGGGCGCAGCACCACAGCGAGACGGTTCTCTCTGCTACAGTGACCTTGAATTTTCTCCGTCAGATTCATGGCTGTGGGGTGATTATCGACGGCCGGGGGGGAGCCCTCTTACACCACACATTGTGGGTGACGTCTTGCAACTGCAGCGTTTAAATGGCTCTTACGACAGGCACTTACATTTCAGCCTGTTTACAAGAGTGTAATTGCAGCATATTTGTTATTGCTAATAAGTTCCAGGAAACAGAGCCGAAATTTTGTCTCCTAAAATAAATAGTTTTTGCTTCTTTTGGTCTCATTGCTGTTGTGTAAGTGACTCACACCGTCTCAGCTGGGGAGCCGCAGAGCTGCGACCGTTCGGACCGCGTGTCGTGAGTGCACATTACACAAACGAGAATCTCTATGAACAGCCACGTCGCGCCGGGTTTCCATGCGGTGCAGGCCGAGCGCTCCTGTCGTGCGGGTCACAGGGCGCCTCCTGCGGGAGGGCCCTTGGTCTCTCACACACAGCGACTTTGAACTTTCTCTCGTTGGGTTTCACAGCTGTGGCCAAGTGGTCACGCAGTCGCTCACACTGAAGCTGGACTGTAACTCTGAGGACGGCGATCTGTCCACGGAGCTCACGTGGACACGGCCTTCCTGAGCGGACGGTCCCTCCCCGCGGTCCTGCACGGGGACAGACGGGGTTTGGGGGCGGCCAGCCCTCCAGGCCCCAGAACAGGAACTTCCGGGGGAACCGAGAGATAGATTTACTCTGGTCGCAGGACCAACAGGCTCGACTAACTTTGGACTTAAAAGCACCTGGGGGCCCCTGCCAAGACGCCCGCTACATAAACCCCCACGAGCGGCGCGTGTTCGGGGCTCAGGAGACCTGCCCGTGGGGCCGCCGCCCCCGCCTCCGCCCCCGCCCGCGCCCAGCTGCGCACGCAGGCCACCTGCTCAGGCGGGACTTCTCCTCGAGAGGCAGCCCGGCCTCCCAGCTGTCCCCCCCACCCCCACTCTGACCCCGACTAGCGGCACTCAGACCCGGGTCCCCGAGCCCACGTGGGGGTTCCTGCAGGGAGACGGGGCCCCGGGCCGGTCCAGGGGGGCCTGACCTCTGCTGTGACCCCGGGCACCGCGGGCTCGCTCTCCTCCCGCTAATCTCCCCCGGGCTCTGCAGGGAGACAGCCCTAACCTGCCGAGAAAGGGCCCAGGTGCCCGGAGCAGGGGCCGCAGGTCACACCCACCCCTGCAGCCAGGCCTGCCCCAGGCAAGGTGGGAAGGTGACAGAGAAGTTCCAGGACCCCTGGCTCCCTCCCCTGCTCGCAAATCTGGTCCTGGGTTTGGAAAAGACCTCAGACATCCAAGCCCTCACCTGCTCCCTGGCCACACCCGGTGACAGTAGGATCTGAGGGCTGGGGGCAGGTCAGAGCTCTGCGGGGGCAGGGCCAGCCAGAGACACAGGCCCACTGAGGCCCCACTGAGGCCCCTGCACGACTTGACCTTGGCCACTGGCAACCCCGCGCGCTCAGCCCCTCTCACCACTGCCATTGGGTCAGGTAGGGCTGCCGTGGGGCTTGACCCGGTCATGGGCACCCAGCTGTCCACCCAGCGCCCAGTGAGGCTCTCTGGGTGCACCTGGGTTTGATCTGCTGGTTGCTTCAAAGTGTTCAAGGCACGGGCTCCTTCCTGGAGGGCTGAGTGTCACTCGCTCAGAAGCAGGGTCCTGGCGTGCGTGGACCGGTGTCGGGGTTGGGGGCAGGTTTGGGGCTCTGGTCACCCCTTGAAGAGGAGGATCTGCACGTCAGTGGGTGCACAGTTGTGGGGGCTGGGCCTCAGTGGTGCTGACCGCCTGACAGCAAGAACAGCTCGGGGGCTGAGAGAAAGAGGGGTGGAGGGGCATTTTGGGCTCTGTGTGAGTGAGAAGGGAGACGTGATGTCACTGTCACGTGCAGTTCTAATCGGAGCTGCAGGAGAGTCTTTCTGGAACTTGGAAAACATTTCAGAGCTCAGCTCTAGGAATAAATGTGAGAGGGAATGTAAGCAGTAATGGAGACAGAATCCACTGGGGGGCGTCTCCGCTGTCACAGCTAGAACTCAGGCTGCGCTCCCTCCATGTCAGCCTGCCCTGAGCCTCCGTAAGGAACTCACTCAGTCACCTGGAAGCCACCTGGCCTCTCCCCCGGAACCTGGGCTCTCCCCCGGACACCTGGGCTCTCCCTCAGGCACCTGGCCTCTCCCCCGGAACCTGGGCTCTCCCCCGGGCACCTGGGCTCTCCCCCGGACACCTGGGCTCTCCCCCAGGCACCTGGCCTCTCCCCCGGACACCTGGGCTCTCACATGCAGCGCGGGCACAGTCCTGCCTCACTCCTGCCCTCTGCTGATGCGCAGGGCTTTGTGGCGACCACAGGAATCTCAACTTAACCTTACAACCCTTTTAGGGGTAAACTTCAATTTCCAGGCATACTGATCAGGTTTCAAAACACTAAATCTGGCATAATTCTCTCTTTTTCAGAATATATATCAGTATTTCCACTCTGGTTGAGATGGAATGAGGAGAACTAGGGTCCTGTCTAACAAACTAAAACCTGGACAAAGCACAGGAAGGGACTTTTTTTGAGACTCTGGAGTTGAGGAAATGATATTACGCTTGAGAAACAGAAACAAAACCCAGCTGAGCCCCACCAATGCCGCCGCTTACCACCGGAGAGTGTAGATTGTGGAGGGGTCCCAGGTGGAGCTCACGGGACCCCCCAGCTTGAAGTCTGGGGAGGTTAGGGACTGGAGCTCATGGGACAGCTACAGGAGAGGACGGCTGCACGGAGACAAAGCACCAGATCCTACGGAAGGCGTTCTCCCTCGCGTATTTGGTGGAGTCCTGACCAGGGCGTGCATCTGAGGGAAACAACGTTTACACAGATGCAAAAACAACCAGCAACTGAGTTAAGTTCACCACGTCTGGATCCAACCAAAAATCACCAGGCACGCCACGAAGGAGGGGAATGTGACCCATTACAACAAGGAAAGTCCACGGAAACTGACAGGGCCGTGACGCTATGGCGGTGTTAGTCGACCAGACACCGAGGAAGACGTTGCTCCTGTACGCCATGTGCTCAAGGAGCCAGAGTGAGACGTACTTGTCCAATAGAGCATCGGAGGCATCAGAAGCACCCAAACCAGAGTTACAGAGACAAAAACTGCACGGTAGGCTGGACGGGGCTGGCGGAAGGTTTGACATTGAAGATGAAAAGACCACTGAACTTGAAGACAGTGACAGAAGCCACCTGAAGGAAACACAGATTTAAAAAGACCAAAAATATGCAAAGAGAGACGTACACGCTGCACGACTCCGTTGACACAAACCTCTGGGGTAGCGTGTGGTGGCGGGGGTGGCGGGGACGGGCGGGGCAGGGAGGGGCCTCAAAGGAGCATGAGGACACTTCTGGAGGGTGGTGGGTACTTCAGGGTCCAGGCTGTGATGAAGGAAGGGCTCATGGTTGCAAATACACGTCAAACTTATCAAACGATACAGTTTAAAATCTGTAGTTTCCTGCATGTCAACTATAGCTCAGTAAAGCTGTTATTTGTACAGAGGGAGGGAGGAGCACAAACCGTCTGAGGGCCGCTAGGCAAGGCGCTCCCACAGTCGTGTCTGACCGACCTGGTGGCAGTGCTTCTTATTTTCTTCTTTTGGCACCAGGATTTGCTGGTTTTCTTTAATTTTTTTTAGAAAAAATATTTTATTTATTTATTGAAATGTAGTCAGTTTGCAGTGTGTTACCTTCTGGTGTGCAGCGCACTGACGCATTTACACAGACCCGCATGTATTCCTTTTCCTATTCCTTTTCATGATAAATGATTACAAGGTATTGAATGTGGTTCCCTGTGCTGTACAGCAGGACCCTGTTCATCTTTTTCATCTTATTTTATTTTATTTTACTTATGTTTTTATTTTTTATAGGGGGAGACAATTAGGTTTTGGGGGGTTTTGTTTGTTTTAATTTAATTGAGATACCAGGAACTGAGCCCAGGACCTCATGCGTGCTCTGCACGCACTTCACTCCTGAGCTTCCCTTTTGTCTGTTTCATATGCTTTAGTTAGTGTCTATAAATCTCGAACTCCCAATTTACCCCTTCCTATCCCCTTTCCCCCTTGGTAACCATTAGTTTTTTCTATGCCTGTGATTTTGTTGCTGTTTCGTAAAAAGTTTGCCTATGTAATTTTTTTTAGGTTCTACGTGTAAGTGACATATGGTATTTTTCTTTCTCTTTCTGGCTTCCTTCACTTAGGATGACCATCTCCAGGTGCATCCATGTTGCTGCAAACGGCATGATTTCATTCTTTCTTACGTCTGAGTAGTATCCCGTCGTGTAAACACACCACAGCTGCTTCATCCAGTCATCTGCCGATGGACATTTAGGTGCTTCCATGTCTTGGCTGATGTAAGCAGTGCTTGGATTTGCTGACCTTCGTGCCCTCGAAGCGCACTGCTGTTTGAGAAGTCAGTTGTCTGCCACCGCGGCACCAGTGACCACAGGCGAGCTGCCTAGTCAGCACTCCTTTTGAGGCGGGAAGCCCCATAAAAAGACCAGCAGGACCCCTAGGCTGGGCCGCTGCTCTCCTCTTAGCACCGCCTGGTTCCCTGGCCCAGAGGCTCTATCTCACTTTTTGCCTCTAAAGCGGCTAACTTACACCTAGAATTCTATTGGTTCCCTGAGCTCACTTCTGATTGGTTATTTCCTTCACTTCTGATTGGTTATTACTCTCCCTTCTGATTGGTCCATTTGTAGTCCTTCATTTGCAAGGTGCTCACTCCTGATTGGTCTATTTCTACAAAGCTTGTTCCTGGTTGGTCAACTTCTGTTGTACTTTTTTGCATATGATGTTGCAAAGTGTAAAACCGGCAGCCTATAAAAGGCCTGTGTAAACGTACAGACGGGGTCCAGAGCTTGAAGTGTTAGATCGTGTGGGCTTGCTGGCGCAATAAACCTGAGTTTTCCAACTCTCCGTGTGCTGCTTGCTCTCTCACCCAGATCCAGGTTGCTGTCACAGCTGAGCTGTAATGCCAAGCTGTAACACATTTTTCCGCAACACTTTATCAGCCCTGGGCCCACGGGGCAGGGCGCAGCACTGTGAGGCCGGGTCCTCTGCTTGGAGTCAACACAGACCAACCGACGTGCGGCAGGGCACTGTCTCCCTCTGGAGATTCTGCAGAACCCTCTGCCCAGCTCATGTGGGACACTGGCTGAAGTCACTTCCTCAAGTCTGTGTGGCCAAGGTCCCCATGTCCCTGCTAGCTTCCGCTGAGGCTCATCTTGGATTTCATGGGCTCCTGTAGCTGCCCTGTGGACCCAGGACACGAAAACATACGTCTCCTGTCTCTGGCCTCTGTATCCAGACTTAAAATTCCCGGGTAACCAGGCCAGGCCACCCCAACAATCCCCCTTTGGATTAACCCAAAGCCCACTGACAGTGACCTGAGTTACATCTGCAAAGTCCGCTTCATCCCCCAGGTGTTCACAGATGCTGCCCACGCGCCGACCCACAGGGGACAGTCTTCAAGGAAGGTACCCACAGGGTGGAAATCTCGGGGCCACCTTAGAATACTGTTTACTGTAGTTTTGTAAGATTAAGTTTCCTGTAAGATAAACGTAACTGAGCTGCGTTCTCGTTCAGAACCAGAACCCTCGGGCAGCTCGTGGGGGGAGGGCCAGCACAGGAAGAGCTAGCCAGTGGAAAGACCCCTCCTGTTGGGTCCTTCCCTCCTTCTCTGTGGGGGGTGTGGTCGTTCCCCGCGAGCCCGGGAACCCCTGCAAGTCTCCGGGGGTGCACGAGAGCCAGACCGTCTGCTGCCCCTGCCCCTGCCCGGGGGGCCCCAGGGTCGAGTCCCCCACCTGGTCAGACCCCCAACTCCCGCCTGGCCGCAAGCCCCTGGCACAGCCACGGGGTCTTGGAGGAACAATAGAGCTTTACAAGCCTTGTCCTGGACCCAAAACCCAAATCCTACCAAAGCCGGCCCCCTTCAGCGCCTTAGGGATGGGACTGCAAGGGACTTCACCAGGTGCCCTTCTGTGAGAAGGGCAACAGCCCCGCTGGGCACCCTCGGGGGTGGTCCCCACCCCACCGGCAAGGGGTCCTCCGAGTGCCCTCCCCCAGGCCCCCGGGAGGCACAGCATCAGAGCCGGTGGCGAGGTGCCCAGGAAGGGCGGTGACTGGTCGAGGCCACAGTGTCCCCCCGCCACCCTTCCTGCTGCCCAGGCGGCTCCAGCGCCCAGCACCGCCTGGAGGAGCGCATCCGGCTGCCCGGCCAGCACCCGGTCTTGGCGCGGACCCCGAGCTCACGAGCAGCGGTTCAGAAAAGCCGAGCCTCTCGTATGCAGAGCGCTCGGTAGCGTGCAAAGGGGCTGTGGGGGATGCGTGCCCTGAGAGCAACGCCAGAAGGGCCTGATGTTTTCCCAGAGCGCGGCTCAGCGGCCCGGGAGTAAACGACAGCACAGATGCATTTCCAAAATGCAGAGCTTCCCGAGCTGGGCAGGAGAGAGAAGCCGGCCAGCAGGAAGCGCGGTGGGCCTCCTCTGGTCACCGGGACCCGGTGGTGCCCGCCGTGCCCACAGCCGAGGGGACGCCCGGAAAGCCCTGCCCACGCCTGCGGGCTCTGTCTCGCAGTGCCGGGGGGGGGGGGGGGCCTGCCCTGTGGGGCCCCCTGGGGGTGGGTTCTGTGGCTGGAGCACTCGCTCTGGCCGCGTGTTCAGTGCGCATCTCTCCCCGCAGTCTCCCTCCCCCAGACCCAGCCGTGCCAACACCCACGGGGATGAGATTGTATCTCTGTTTGTTTTGGTCGATGGAACATTTTCTTTCCTTGTTCAACATTTTTCAGATTTCTGGGGATTGTTTTCCACCTCTGGGCCCTGGCCAACGGAAACACACGCCGTCTGCCTGTGGCTGAGGGTGCAGTGTGGAAGCGGAGGGCTAAAATTTTTGTTAAATTTAGCTTCTCTTGGGCAGATTTATCCCCATTAATCATAACCCAGTGGAGTCTGATCTCCCCAAATCCAACCCTGCTGTGTAAGTGCTTCCCTCTCAATGAACGTCCTGGAGCAAATGCCAGCACGACTCCCTGAAGAGTCCCGAGGGCAGCAGACGGCAGAGACGGAGGGGAGACAGGCACTGGGCACCTCTGAAGCCTCGGACCCGGAGGCGGGAACATGCAGGGCTGCGTTCCCAACGTCCCATCGGCTGCCCGGCCCTGGAGGGCCCTGACTCCAGCTGGCAGGGGACGTTCCCTTCGTCACCCCGTCACTGGTCCCCCTGAGGCCCCAAGAATGCCGGACCACCTCTCGGCACAGGGCAGCTGAGGTGTTCCCTCCAGTGCACAGCTGGCTGATCTGGGTGGTGGGCTTGTGCGTGTGAAGTGCTTCAGAATTGGAAAGGAAAGTACGTCTACGAGTCTTTGGATCCACACACGGCCCACACAGCGGGCATCCTCCTCCACTCGAGCGTGTTCTAACTCTGCCTCGACCAGAGGAAGGCTGACACGCAGCTCCCAGCCCTCCAGCCGTTCCGGGAGGCACAGCTCACATGACCAGGGAGTCGGGGGTGAGACAAGCACCCCCGCCCAACATGCCCCCAGCTCAGGGCGCCTGGACAGGGAGCCTGCCCGGGGCTCAGCCCCCGCCCTCCTCCGAGCTGTGCTCAGAACCCAGGGGTCCCCGGCCACGGGAGGTGGTGGCCACACTGGGGATGAGGCAGGAGGCTCGTGGTCCCCGTCGGTGGACGTACAAGTTGGAGAACCCACCTCTGGTGTGCACATTAGGACCGACGGGTGGGCTGGCCTGCAGAAGATTCTACAAGGTAATTTCTCCCATGCTTATCCACCCACCGCCCAGCCAGGCTGTGAACACCCAGCACCGTGCTAAGCAGAAGCATTTAGCAGCCACAGAGCAGACGGCCCCCTCCTTCCCGCTGAGCTCAGCACCCAGGGGAGCGGCCGGCCATGAGTGGAGGGGGTGGAGGAGAAGGAGCCTCACTTCACCATGAGATGGGAAGAAAACTGCTTCAAAATCGCTGCATCTGGACTCGGGTGCCTGGGGTGATGGTGCCTGAAGCGCAGGTGCAGCGGCCGTGGCCAGTGCCCCGTGTCCAGTCCCGCTTGCCTCTGAAGCCCCCGCCCCTGCAGATGGCATTGCCGTGCCAATAGCTCCAGCCGCCAGATGGAGGCCAGGAGGGGCACCTGTGACCCTGGGGGTCGCCCTCCACTGCCTCCTGCTGCCCCGACCTGCACCCTTCCCAAGAAGGGGAGGAGACGCCAAATAGGGGCCAAGTCACTGCCACGTGGGGCCTCCGGGCGGAGGCAGGCGCCTGGGCGGCTCGACTCCACCCACAGGGGCTCTGCCATGGACAAACGTCAGTGCTGTGCACCCTGTTGCCCTAGGGTGAGCCTGGCTCGGCCGGGCAGCACCGGGTTGGTGATGAGCTGGTGGCCCAGGAGTCAGGTGACTCTTGCCCTGATCCGGGCCCCACTGCCCACTGGCTGCAGAATCTCTTGTGCTTCTGAAAGCGAGGCGACAACGCCTTGTCCATGCAGCAGGGTGGAAACCAAACAGAATGTGGGCAAGGGGTCCCAGGCTTACAGACGGCGCCCCACACGGTGAGCAGAGACTCTCATGTGAATGCGGAAACCCGTGGAGTGTGGACCGGGAGCCGGGCAGGACCACCGGGGGGCAAGGCTGGGGCTCAAGGCACGTGACTCCCTCTGTCTAAGCCCCGGTGATGGCACCTGGGACGGGGCGATGCCGCCCCTGCCTGCGCACACGAGTGGGAGAGAAACGCCGGGGAAGACGCCCCAGGCGAACAGCAGCCATGCAGCCGGAGCGGCCACGTTAGCAACAAACTAAACGGGCTTCAGAACAGAAGTATGGCTCAGGACGAACAGGGCCACTTTGTAACAATAAAGGGCTCAGGAAGAGGCAGCACTCACACACGCCTAACAACAGACACTAAACTTCCAGTGGAAACCGACAGAGACGGAGCGTGAAATGGGCACTTCAACGCGGAGAGCTGGGCACCCAGCGCCCCCGCCTTCAAGAGCTGATGCGACAGCCGGGCGGACAGGGACACAGAAGGCTTAGACCGCAAGAGAGCAGAGCCCTGCAGGACACCTCCCCCGACGGCAGAGAACAGACCTGCGTCGCGAGGGCACGTGGGACACTCTCCGAGACAGCGTCTGCTCAGACATTAAAAATAAATAAACCTCAGTGTATGTGACAGGACAGAAAGCCCATATTCTGTGACTGATGCAATGCGAGTCAACGCCAGCAGGAAAACTGGGAATCCTGCAAATATGTGGAAATTAAATGGGTCGAAGAAGAAGTGAAGAGGGACGTTTCAAAATCCTTTGAGAAAAACAAAAATGAAGACACAACATACCTGGACGTATCGGGGCCCCTAAAGCAGCTCCTGGACGGCAGTGTGTTGCTGTCCGCATCAGCATCAGAAGGAAGGAATAGCTCCAGTCTTTCTAATCCTCCACCTTAAGACACTGGAAAAGGAAATCTACTAAACTAAAGGCAGCAGAGCGAAGGAAACAATGTAAATTAGTCCGGAAATTAAGGAAACAGAGACTAGGAAGGTAATAGAAGAAGATCAACGAAACCAAATCTGGGTTCCTTAGAAAGGTTCGCAGAAGCAGCCTGCCTTCAGCCGAACTGACCAAGACAAGAGAGCATGGCTCCAGCCGCGAGCCTCGGGGATGAAAAAGAAGGGCCACCACTACTGAGCTGATACAAATAAAAAAGATTGTGAAGGAGTGCGTCCCGGTGAGGACGAGGGGAAGGTGGCTGGTGGGGATGCTCATGGCACAGCCACTTTAGAATCGGTCTGGCACTTCTGCAGACAGTCACACAGTTACCACGTGACCCACAATGCCGCTCCTGGGAAGCGACCAGGGAGAAAGAAGACAGACGTCAGAGCAGAAGCCTGCGCCGTACGCCCACCCCGGCACTCCCCGCAGTGCGCAGAGCGTGGGAGGGCGGGGAGATGACGGCTCAGGGTTTGGGGCGTCCCTCTGCGGTGACGAAATGCTCTAACGTTGACTGTGGCCACGGCTGTCTCGACCTGTGAGCGCACTGAGAACCACTGAACTGCACACTTGTGAAATAGAATGTGCGCGGAGTGACAGCCTGATGAGCGCAACGGAGCACGAACGGGACAGTAGTCACGCCTGGAAACTAAGAGAAGTTTATCAGGACCCCTGCAAAGCCCTGGGGGAGTGGTGAGCATCTGTGGGACGCCAGACTAGCCAGGGAGCACGAACAAGCCCCTCAGGAGCTGAGCCGTGGCTGGACTCCGGCTCTGAGATTCCCGCCAAGAGCAGAACACGGCTGTTCCTGCCCTGCCCCGAGGTCCGGCTGGTCCTGGCTTCCTGGGGCCCCGTTTATAGCGATGAGCCTGGAGCCATCCCATGGCATCTGTGGGACCCCACCGCCGTCTGGTCCAGCCTCACACCGGCCTGGTCCTCCTGGCCCCGAGCCTCTCATGAGAAAACCCCAAACACGGGGTTGAAAGTCCATCCCTCAAGCACTCGCCATGTGAGCTCTTCCAGAGGGAGTCCGGCCTGAAGGTCAGAGCCCCGCGCTCCGGCCCCACGGCGCCGCCCCTCTGCTTCCCTTCCCCGAGCAGGAGTGGGAGAGCACGTATTTGGGTGCCCACCCTTCTGAGTGGGGTCTCAGTCAGCACCTCAAGGACCTGCTTATATGAATCACGCCGCAGTGCCTGCGGGCGGGGCCTGCCTGGAGCTTACTCCGGTCCAAACCATCTTCCTGCTTTGCCAGCCATGGTCGCGGGGGACACGGGCTGGGGCTGGGGCCAGGCCTCCCGCAGGGGTGCCCACAGTGGGCACCAGGGGACAAGCTCTCATCTTCCCCGGGCCAGGACCACTCAAACAGGAGCAGGGTCTGCACCTTGGGGAACTGGGGGACCACAGCCCGAGGTCAGGGATGGGGTCCAGGGGAGGGAGTTGTTGCTGTATCCCGGCCACCGTGGGCTCTGGTTCAGTCGACGGGGAGGCCAGGCCGAGAAGGATGCAATCAGGGCTGCGCTGGGCCTGGCCGGGGTCTCCCCTCCGCTCGCCAGCCCTGAGCGGAGCTCGGGGAGCCTGCAGACGCCCGCCTGCTCAGGACGCGAAGGGAGGCCTGTGACCAGGCTGGAGCCGACTCAGGACCCGGGGCAAAGCAAGCGGCCTCCACCTGGGGTCCCCACATACTCAGTGCTCCCAGAGTTTGTCCATGAACGAACCACCTGCAGTTACGGCTGAAACAGGACCTAGAACCCAAGATGCTGCCAAACGTGCCTGAGGACCCGGCAGGTCCGCGGGAGGGGAAGGGCTGACGCCGCAGACAGAGAGAGCGCTGTGGTGGCGCTGAGCCGCGGCAGAGGGGCGCTGGGCCGGCGAGGACGGCGGGGGGCCGGAGAGGGAGCTGAGATGGTACCTGACGGCTGGGAGGAAAGACGGCGGGCGAACGGCGCCACCTCCTCGTGGAGGAGCAGGTGGAGGTGTGTTCACTTCAGGTATTATCCAGTGTCCGAGACCATTACATTTATTTTTAAATTTATTTTTTATTTTTTTTTTATTTTGGCGGGGGGTAATTAGGTTTCTATTTATTTATTGTAACAGAGGCACCGAGGGATTGGACCCAGGACCTTGCGCTGCTAGGCCCGCGCTCTCCCACTGAGCTCCACCCTCCCCCCACACCACTGCATTTAAATAAAGCAGAGCCTACAAGGCGAGGTGACACTCGGGGACTTGTCCCCGGCACTCACAGGCGGCTTCTGCCGGGGGCTCACAGCGCCTGGCTGCGCCCCAGCCCCAGCCCAGCCTCTGCTGACTCAGGGTCTCCAGGACGGATGTTTTTGATCCGGAACACATCAGAGTGGACAGACTTTGTTAAGTTTCCATTTCCTGTTTGACGAAGGCGGTAGCACCTGCATGTTCGACGGTTGCTTATAAAATAAATATGCTTCAGGTCTTCAGCGACGTCCCCGTCCCACACGGCACGTGGCCGAGGAGACGCCCCTTCGGTCTCAGGTGCGCAGTCTCTGACCCAACAGGGCTCTTAGCCCGGGATTATCACAGACGTCGGTGCTGGAAACACGGGGTTAGAGTGCTCCTCTGTACCATCTCCACGTGAAACACACCTTCAGGTATTATTCAGCTTTCCCAATCGTCTTTTGTGTTACTGGAAAAAAAACAGTTTGGCCAGGACAAAACCAAATGCATCACGTTGTGTATTAAACCGCTCACTGTCCCAGGTGACTGTTCCATGTCATGGCACGGACGTGTCAGATCCAAGCCGACCCGCAGAGCAGGTGTTGCCTGGACAGCATTTCGCAGGGGCTGCAGTACCGAGAGCCGTGGCCTTCAGAACAAAGAGGGCCGACGCAGACGGCAGCGGGGCCCGGGCCCAGGCTGTCTGAAGACTGCCAAGTAGGCGGAAGGTGCGGGAGAGAGGAGGCAGGTGGGCCCAGGAATCCTGCTAAAAGTCATTCTGGCTCAGACACACACCGGCACGGCTCAGCTCTCCTCCCATTTCGTGATCACCAGGGTTTCTCTCGCGGACGCCTGGCAGGCCCGCGCTCTGTCGCAGGACAGAACTCCGTCTCTTCTCCCGTGGCCTGAGTCACCCCTGCTTGATTCTGCTAATGACCACCCTCTGCACCAGTCCCAGTAGTCAACATTTTAGAGTGTTGGATTTGTGGAAAAGTTATTAACTAGAAGGGAAGGAAACTCTTCTGTTTTTGTTTTACTAACATACCAATGTTGTCTGAAGCAATTTCAAGACTTTATGTTCCACGGTGTTTATCAGATGAGACTTTCATTTGCACATAACGGGACGACCTGGGATAGTCTGAGCAGAAGGGCTGTCCCCACGGTTCAGTCACGTACTGACCCAGACACTGCTGTGATGGCACGTGGCAGCTGAGTAGCACCGACCGTCAGCACCTTGGAGTGAAGGTCACCCTCGACAGTGCAGGTGGGCCTCGCCCAATCAGTGGAGGGCCTTAAGAGAAAAACCCGGTTTCCTGGAGGAAGGGGAATTCTGCCTTGCAGCTGCAGTGTCAAGTCCTGCCTAAATTTCCAGACAGCTGCGTCCCCTGGACTTCAGTCTTAACGGCCCCACAATCCTTAAAGCTTAAGATACGCTCTCTGTCTTGCTGGTTGGGTCTCTCTGGGGAGCTCATGGGAAGGTTCGAGAAGGAATAGGAATACACAATAAACAGACCCTGGGAGCTAGAAGGTGACAGGGCCAGAGAAAGAGGGGAGGGAGAGGAGGGAGGGGAGAGGGGGGGCCTGAGGCTCTGGGGGCAGCTGCCCTGTAATTGCAGCCCCATCGCAGGCGCCAGTGCGTGGGGAGGTGCCAGGTGCACAGGCTGGGAGGCAGGGGGGAGGGGCCGGATGGTGGGGTGCCCACCCGCTTCCCCAGCATCAGACTTGGCAGCAGGAGGCGGGGGCTGTCTGCCCTGTACCTTCCCAGGCCCCCCATTAGGACAACTCCACAGCACAGAGATCCGGAAGGAAGCCTGGAGACTTAAATCCAACCTTCCTACAGTCTAGACAGAGAGGGTTGGGGTCTCCCCAGGACCCAGGGGGCCCCCCTTGGGCTGCAGCTCAGGCGGGGCAGAGCAGGTGCGTGGCGGGGATGCGAGGCGGGGGCGGGCGTGCACATCGGGGAATCAGACCTGGGTCCGGGGGTCGGGGGCGGGCTTCACCTCCCAGGCTGCTGCCACCCACAGGACGGCCCCTCTGCGGTCAGGGCCAGGGGAGAGGGTCCACCCACTGGGGCGGCAGAGGGCCACAAAGGAGACGCCACATCTGCAGCAAAACAGAGACTAGGTGCCCCCACCTGCCACAGACAGGTAATCAAGCCTCCCCGTTCCAAAGGGATTAGGCAGTCTGGGTGGATGGCTCCAGAGAGGGTTCAAGTGAGTGCCCACTTGTGGGTGGCCCCCTCCAGGAACCTCAAGCACAATAATCGCGTGCTCTTTCCAGCCAGCTAAATAGGCACCCTCCGCTCCCTGTGGAAGAGGGAGACTCGCTGACTCGCAGGTGCTAACGCTGTGTTGCACACGGCACTTACTGCAAGCTTTTTAACAGCCTCTCAGCCGTGTGCTGGGCCCTTCTGGTCCCCTCTCCAGAGGGAAGAGTGTATTCAGAGGAAAGCATCACCTCTGAACCAACGCCACGGCGGGAGTCTAGACGCCACGAGCCCTGCCAGGTCCACCCTCCCCGACCTGCCTGGACCCTCCTCTCGTCAGGGGGCCGGACTCAGAAGGGCTGGTGCCTGGGGCTTGGGTCTCCCCACACACTGCAGGGAAGCCACGCTCTGCTGTCCGCCAGGAAGGGCCGTGTGGCAGGTTCCCAGGCTCGCCCGCAGCCCGGCTGGGCACACGCGCTCCACCCGTCCAGGCTCTGATGTGTGACCGCACTTCACAACCACATGACTCTCTCTCTCTGAGCCCCTCCTTTCCCACCTGCAGTACGGTGGTCCTGCCTAACAGGGCAGTCAGGAGGATCCAAAGACGCAGGATGTGGGAGTGGATGTAGCTTGGAGACCAGAAGGAGGCCCTCCAATCGCAGAACTTGGAGCGGGTGAGCGCAGGCTGCCGTCTGGAGACCACGTGTTTTCCTGGGATGCTGCACGCACACTCCAGAGCTGGGGGCTGGGAGACCTGGGACCCTGCCCTCCAAGAGGGCAGCTGCCTGCACGCGGGGTCCCCTCTGGGCTGCAGGCTGACTGCCCTGCACTGGGGCTCGCTGCCCTTGGCTTCCTGTTTCACCTTGGCCCCTCTCCTCCCGCGTGCCCTGCCCTGGACAAAGGCACGAACCTGAGCATGTGGATGAGCCGGGTGCCCCCTCCCTCCCCTCCTCTCCCCTCCCGTGTCGGCCCCTCAGCCCCTAGAGGGGGTCCTGCTGGCTCCAGTCTTGCTTGCTCCATCCAGCAGTGGATTTTAAGCTCTTGGTGTTGGCAAGGATTGTCCTAGACTGTTCTGGAACTCCTCTCCCAGAAAAAGCCTCCTCAGACAGGCAACGTACTGGGCTTCCCTTCTGTACCACACCCAGTGTGTTACACTGTGCAGACCCACAACGTAGACATGCAGACACCCCTGGAGGGGGCCGCCCCACCTCTGAGAGTCCTCTTCTACCAAGGTCAGCGGTGTGGCCCAAGGGACAAGGGGGTGGGAGGAACAGGACGATAGCAAGGTCTCAGCATGTCGTGCTCAGCCCGATACCCCCACAGCCTCCCCCTCAAGGCACTGCTGTCCCTGCAGCTCCCCGACCTCGTCCCCAACTGTGACAGCCTGCGGTTTCTGAGCACGAAACACACATTGGCCCCCAGGGCCCCCACGCCTGCTGTCCTGGCCTGGAGCATCCTTCTCCCAGACGCTTCGGCCTCTGCAGCCCCGCCCAACAGGACCCCCCCTGCCCAGGGCTCACCACTGACTACGCCCCGCACGGTGTGTTTCCTGGCTCTGTCATGACGAAGGACCAGACTGACTTCCAACAACCGTCCAGAGGACAGAGTCCCGGATCGAAATTCTGGCAGGGCCAGTGAGTCCGGCGGCCATGAAGGAGGACCTGCCCTGTCCGTCTTCCAGCTGCCCGGGTGGGGAGGGGCGGGTTGCTGTGCATTTTCGACCAGCGATGTTTCCCACAGCCCCAGGGGAAGTCGAGGCGGACCTGTCATTCGCAGCAGAATAAGGGAAGGGAGCTGCTCATCCCCTCGAGCCCTCGGGCCCCTGGCCCAGCCGGCCGGCGGGACCCCCAAGCCCCGGTCTGGGCTGGGTGAACCGCCCGCCGCTCTGCCGTGTGTTTGCTGACAATGCCTGCAGTTTCTCCTTCTGTCTCCCTCAGTGAACTCGCTGGCCTTTAACGTGTCTCCACAAAATCAGGGATGACGCCTGCATGCCTGCCCCACTCCAGGGGCATTCCTGACCCCAAGGAGACCCCTGCTACCTTCAGAAACACCCGGTAATAACCAAACCCGGAAACAGTCTGCGCTGCTGCCGACACCCGCTCACCCCGGCTCCGCCGGGCTGGCTTGGCCGTGCGGCTGGGCGGTTACTCAAGTGCTGGCTGTGGGCCCAGCCCTCTCTCTTCTGTCCAAGAGCAGCTCGGGGGTGGGGGGTGGGGAGGAGACAGAGACGGGCAGGCAGGATGGTTGTCACTGTGAGGAAGCAGAATTCCCCTACGCACACCAGCTTCCACGAGAACACTCCAGAACCCAGGGCCCGCCACGCCCCTGCTGGGCGTCCTCGTGGCTGGGCTGGACGTGGCGGCTTGGAGACGCCCAGCAGCAGGGGACGGGCATCTTGTCTGGTGCCCTCTTCTCAAAAGCGATGACCCAGCAGCCCTTCCCTCAGGTCTCACGGGCCAGCCTGGCCCCCTCCGGGGTGACGAGCAGAGAGCAAGGCCCCTCAGGCCTGGCTCAGACTGCAAGGTGAAGGCGTGGACGCAAGGAGGAGGTGCTGTCAAGAGACAGTTGCTGCTCAGCTGTGATTTATGGAAGATCTGTAATATGCCAACTCGAACCCATTAACTGTTTTTACTCAGTTTCCAGCAGCTTTATAGAGGCATAGCTTACAGACCATAAAATCCACCCATTTCAAGTGCATAACTTAACAATTTTTCATCAGTTGACAGAGTTGTGCAACCATTACTGCAATCCCGTGTTCAGACATTCACGACCTGGGAAGGACCCCTCCTGCCCACTGGCTGTCACGCCCTGTCCCCATCCGCCCAGCCCCTGGCGACCACGGACCTACTTCCTGTCTCTCTGACTTCAAAATTCTGAACATTTCAGCTCAGTGGAATCACTCAACAAGCGGCCTTTTTCCGAGTGGCTTTATCCACTCAGCATCATGTTCCCCAGGTTCTCCACGCTGTGGTGCGTATCAGGGCTCCATTTCTGTTTATGGCCGAGTAATATTCCACAGTGCGGAGAGACCCCCGTGCTGATGGACACTGGGGCTCTCCCTGCCGTCACTGGTCCAGACTTGGCTGCCGGGTGCGGAGGCCGAGCTTCGGCGGCAGCGCCGTGCCCAGGGCTGCTGGGAACACTCCCATGCGAGGAACTGAGGGCCCGGCCACCTCGGTCCTCAGTGTCCCTTCCCCTCCCCTCCGTCCACACAACACAAACCCCGAAGGAAGAAAGAGGACGCACCCAGCTCCCCTCTCCAGAAAACCATTGCTGGCATCAGTGAACGGGGTGCGGCCACGTGTGTGCGAGTAGAGACGCCCGTAGTTTTACAGCGTGGAACCTGACTGTGGGTGCTACTTGACATTTACCTTTATTTAAAGCTGGTTTTAGCACAACAGAAGTAAAACCAGTGCATCTTCTAAACTCGAAATATTTCTGTACCACAACAGTCTGCGCCTTTGGTTTTAAAAATCCCCTGAAATGAAAAACAGCAAAACTGGTTCTGCATACTGAAAGGTCACATGCACACACACACGTGTACACACACCACAGACGTGCGCACCCCTCCCCCCACACCCCCACGGGCACGCCTCCTGTTCCACTTGCTGGGACACGACTTCAGGAAGCCCGCTCACCCTCGTGCTGGACCGTCTTGTCTGCTCTGAATATGACTTAGGCTGACAAAGTTCTTCATAAAACCCTCACTGTTTGTCACTCCATTTACTGGGTTCTCCACAGCTTCTCCTCAAGGCCCGTGGCCCCCATGTCGGTGGCAGCAGAGCCGCCTGGGAGGGCGGTCAGGTCCCACCCCGGAGCTGCTGGTTCTGCGAGGTCGGCCCGAGGACCCGTGCTTACCGCTCGCCCCGTGACGCTGACGCGGGGGCCAGGGAGCCCACCCTGAGATGCTGCTTTGTCGCTGGTTCCACGCCAGCCTCGTCTGTTTTGTTCTTTGCTGCCCGAGAGTCGTTCCTTGGTTCTTTGTTGACGCTGTTCGGGTTTCAGTTAGTTCCCTGAGGTCTGGAATCTCACTTCCATTTCTTAGTCTTTTTTACGTTTTTGATGCTTATTTTACTGAGTCTGTGTTCTCTTCAGACTCCTCTCTCAGACACAGCATGGGAGGAGGTTTTGTTCTGTTTTCTGGTTGTTTTTCCTAAGTCGGGTATGCAGTTCTCTTCGGAGGCCGGGATCCTGGCCTGTGCACTGAGTCACACGCTTCCCTGTGGTTGCCTGCGCCGGCCCGGCCTCCCCACCCCTTGCCGTCTTGTTCAAGCCTGAGCAACTTGCTCCAAGTGTCCCGATGAGTCGTTCACCCTTGTCCCTCAAAACCTGGCGTTGGCTGGCCTTTCCGTCAGAGGCACAGGAGCTTGTGTTCTGGACGCCCTTGGGAAGCTCCGGGGGCTGGTGGCTGAAGGAGGGTCTCCGCTGAGCCGGGAGGGGTGTTGTTAGGAGCCTGGCTTTGCTTTCTCCTGAAGTCCTGTGAGATGTCCTGCACTCACAGGGGAGAGTGCTGTGTCCAGCTCCGGACCCCAGGCCACTCCCAAGACCGGTGCGTGCCTAGGGCCTCCACCTCCTCCAGGGAGGGTCGGCCAACAGCCACTTCTGTTCCTGCTGCTCTGTTGCCTCCCGGTGTCCACACGTGCAGATGGACAGGGCTCCCACCCTCTGGCCACTGGCCGGCGTGGCTCTGGGGTTGGAGGGCAGCTCAGGTGCCCAGGGCCTGCCCCTCTGCCTGCTGTGGGCCATCCCCTCTCTCCTCAGCACCCAGTGTCGCAAGTCTACGGTCCTGTTTGGCTTTTGCTGGGATTCCCCATCTCAGTTTTCCTAGATTTTTTCCTTTTTATTCATTCAGGGACCAGGGCAGGAGACTCTGTCTCACCTGCTGTCTTTGACATTTTTTTGAATGTCCCTAAGCAGGGACCACTCCGGGTCCCATAAGAATGCATCTGACTTGGGGGATGGCAGGAAAGTCCCCGCGAAGGGAAAGCCTAGTCCTGTGGGGCCCAGACTGGAGCACAGTCTGGGTCAGAAAAGCAAAGGTAACATCAAGACCGCGAGGGGGCGTCTCTCGGGAGGCTCCGTGTCTGAGGACATCCTCCAAGTCAGGCAGGACTCAGGCTCCGGAGAAGGAGAGGGGCTGCCCCAGGCCTGCGGCGGTCCAACCCCAAGGCAGCTGTGGGGACCCTGAGGTCCGGCTGAGCCGCGAACGTCACATCCCGGTGCCCGGCCGCCCTGGCCCCCCCGGCCCCCCACGGGCTCCTGCTCCTCCCTGACCTGCCCACCCCCTCTGCAGCCGCCCTGGCCTCCCAGACCACAGCTGGGCCTCCCACCTCCTGGGACGGACTGCGGGGCTCCCCCGCCCCGGACCCCTGCCCCTCTGTAGACCCCCCCCACCCCCTGCTGCTTCAGCTTCTCAAGTCAAGGCTCTGTGTGCGTCCCTCCACTCGGGCTGCCAGGACTTCAGGTCTTGAGAAGACAGGAAGCCGTGGCCGTGCAGCAGCTCCTCCCTCCCCTCTCTCTCTGGTCACACTCCTTGTCCCCCTGGGTGGCCGGAGGCCTTCCCGCCTCAGTCCTGACCCCCGCATCTCTGCACAGCGCCGGGCACCCGCTGGTGCTTAATAAAGGCGATGAGCTCCACTCCTCAGGTCAGGGGCTGGGGTCCATGATGCCCCTTCCCAGGGCTGGAATGCAGCACAAGACACTCGGGGCAAAGCCCTGGGAGTCAGCGCCAGCCCAGCCGCTGGGCCCACCCGTGCCTCCCCCAGCATCCCGAGGGCCTGTGGCACCCTGGCTGGTCCTCCTGAGAGGCAGGGCACGGGTCCTGACCCAGAACCGAGCTGCTGACAGAGGCTGGACAAGCCCTGCCCAGCCCTGGGTCCTCCTCCAACGAGTCCTGAGGCCGGACCCCAAAGGACCCATGGGCACTGAGACCTCCGCTATCCATCCGTGTAGCGGGAAAGCTCTGCGAGGTCCCCCGGGGGCTGAGCCTCTGCCCCCGCCTGGGTCCCCCCTGCGGTGTGGGCCCTGAGGGTGGAGACTCCGTGGGTGGAGGCCAGCGCCGGGCGGGCCTGGCCGTGGCTCTGCCTGCATGTGGCTGTCAGACTTGTTGTCTGCGAACCCATGGGGTGGCCTGTCTCTCCTGTACTAACTCCGTCCAGCCGGGACAGGCCAGGGAAGTGGAGCTCCCACCACGCCTGTTAGGGAGGTTTGGGAGTGCCTGGATCAAGAGAAATGATTTGCAATCCAACAGAAGCCTGTCTTCCAGGGAAACAAGGTTAAACTCCAGAGGAGTGCGACTCCACCGCCCCCTGGTGGGCTCCAGGGCCACTGCACCCTCCAGGTGGGGCCTCGGGTCTGGGGCTCCCACCCGCCAGCCTGCTCCCCAGGCCACACCGCTGGGCCACGCTGACCCTGGAGGGAAATGGTCCACTTGCCACGACCAACTCAAGGAGCCACAGTAGAACGAGGCTGGGGTCTCTGGACCACACCCTCCACCACACCGGCCTGCCCTCCGCCCAGAGCCTTCTCAGAGCACAGACAGACGTGGCCGTGACGTCCCGGGACCCGGGGCAGGCACCTGAACGCTCCGAGAGCCCGCAGAGGGGGCTTCCTTGGGGAGGCCAGGACGGCCAGCCCACGCCTGGGCTCTCCTGCCCGCGAAGGCTTTGGGAACTGATTCATTTAGGAGTCGGAAGCACAGTTTCCCACATCAGCTTGAAGCTGCGGGCACTGGGCTCGGGGCCCGCGCAGGGCTGGAGACACCCCAGAGCAGGTCCACATCCCACGCCGAGTCCGGGGGCGGCACCCGCACCCGCTTCTCCTCTGTCCGCAGTGCCCACGACTCCCCGCACTGCCCCTTAATCCTGGGGTCCAGGACACCTGTCACTCTGCTTTGTCCTTAGAACAGGTGTCTGTTTGGAGGATACTGTCCCACATTTTACAGGGAAAAATCTGTGTTCTCACGACTCCCGTAGCTGCGTCAAGGGGCGTCGTGTGTGTCCAGCTGACTCCAGCTGAGGCTTCCGGAACTTCCTACCCCAGCCCAGGCAGTCACTGATCTTGGGAGGAGCCCAGGGGAACCCCACCAGAGAGGACCTGCTAATTAAGTGAAAAATCCTGAAACGACGCTGACACGCCCCACTCAGGCCTCTCTCTCCAGGTGTGGTTCTCCGGGCTCTGCGCCCCTCCCCAGGCCCGCGGCCAGCCCTCGCTCGCGGGCCAAGCTGAGCCAAGACACTGAGCTGCGGCCACCACTGCCTGACATTGGCCGCAGGGAATCAGAGGGCAGGTTCATCTGAAAGGGGGGACCGGCAAAGTGAAGACCACAGGGATGTCAACGCTGGGGCCACAGCGGGCACACGAGGCCTCCAGGCTCTGGGCCAGGGTCCCCCACTCAGCACGTCCCCTGGGGGCCCCTAAACCCCCGAAACGGGACGCAGTAGCCACTGGGCTCAGGCGAGGACCCCCAGCGGAGGACCCCATCCCCTCCGGGCAGCGGAGAGCCCGCATGTCGGGGAAGGTCTTTCATGACTTGGAGAAGGGCGTGTACAGGACCCTGAAGTTCTCTTCCTTGTCCCCCCCGAAATTCCTGAAGTTTACGAAGGGACTGCAGGCCTGGTGTGCCAGGAAGTGGGGCAGGAAGCAGGGAGCTGCCACCAAGGGGGCTGGAGCGGGTGTGTCCCCGCGGCGCCGACACCCAGGGCCCCGGTCTGGTTGTCACCTGGGCAGCAGGGAGGGCAGCAGGTCCATCTCCAGACCCTGACATCCATCCCCTCCTTGCCCCGTGGGCACTGGGGCACCTGGACTGGGCCGGGACGATGGGCACGGCCCAGCAGAGCCGCTGGTTCACCCAGCACTTGGGGATGGGGCTCTGGTGCCCAGCTCTCTGGCCCTGCCCAGTCTCCAGGGCCAGCCCATCGTCCACACAAGGCCTGCACACAAGCCGTCTGTGAACCTGCCAGGCCTGGCCCAGGATGTCAGGCCACATGCCCTGGACGTGTCTCAGAGGAGCCGGGCTGTGGGCAGGGGACCAGGCCTTTTCTAGGCCGAGAGGCCCCGAGAGAGAAAGGCCCCAGGCAGGTCTGGGTCAGGGGAGCCACCAGGCCGGGCGGCGGGGAGGCAGGTGCCGGGGAGAGCACAAAGTGGGGGCCGCGGCAGAGGACGAAGGCCCCGCCTGGATGGGGGTCATGGACAGTGAGGGCGGGTCGGAGGCCAGCAGCTCTCGGGCAGACCCCCTCAGGAGCCCTGTGGGGTGACAGATGCTCTGACCCGGGCGGCACCAGGTGCTTTTTCTGGCTTTTATTCGACTCCCATGATGAGATGAGGCCGTCACTTCCCCCTGGAGGCCTCCCTCCCCGATGAGCAGCCCCCGCCCCCAGGACAGCGGGTGGAGACCCTCCCTCGGGTCGCAGGGTGACAGCTCAAAGCCACCCCCGAGGTGAGCAGCACGTGGCGGCTGGTCTGGGTGTGAGCTGGGGCCCCAGAGAGGGCAGGACCTGCCTTGGCGGCCATGGATCCCAGTGAGGAGGTGTGGGCCTGGCTCACGGTGGCCAGGGATGGCTGCAGACAGCGCTGGGGACAGCAGGGTCCAGGCCAGAGACGGGCCTCAGTGCCAAACACTTTCTCCAAAGACAGAGCCCTCCTCCCCGGGCCCCTCGGGAGGGGACGTGTGAGGTCAAGGCCACCAGGGGCGCGGCCAGGCTGGCCCCGTGGTCTTCACAGGCCCTTTAGTTGGTCTGTTGTGAGGCTTGCAGTGGGGAGAGTAATGGCCTCCAGAAACAACCACGCCCTGATCTCCAGAACCTGCAGCGTGACCTTACATGCACAGGGGACTCTGCAGACGTGACCACGGATCTTGAGAGGGGCCCACCCTGGGTGATCGGGGGGCCTGTGTCCTCCCAGGGCCCTGATGAGAGGGAGGCTGGGGGGTCAGAGACGGAGGAGACGTGAGGACAGAATGGAGTCACTGACGGAGGGCGGGGCCACGGGCCAGGCAGTGTGGGCCAGGCCTGAAGCCGGAGGAAGCCGGAAACAGGTCCCCGCAGGGCCTCCAGGTGGAAGCAGCCCTGCGGACACCGGGCTCGAGGCTTCCTGGGAGAGGACACAGCTGGCTTGTTTGAGCCACCACTTCTCGGGCAGTTGTGACGACACCACAGGATCAGCAGTGCTCCCACTGCACCCCCAGCTCCCTGCACAAGCACGTGGCTGCCCCAGGGACCCGCCTCCACAAGGCACGTGGCTGAGCCCCCCTGCAGCTCCAGACGCCCGCTCGGCGGAGCTCAACTCGCCCTTCCAGGCAGGGGACGCTCCAGCCGTGCAGACCACGCTGCCTGGCCAACCCTGGCAGGAAACTGGTGTCCACCTGGCCACGGCACGGCCAGCGCAGGGTCCCTGAGGCACCGCGCGCTTACACAGCCTGGTCCAGAACACGCTCCAGCATCTCTCACTGTCTCACCAGGGCTCCCGGGCCTGGTCCTGCTGATCTCCCGCCGGGAGATGCCAGTCTCCTCGGTGTCCCCGAGTGCACCTGCAGTGGCTTCCACGGGGGGTGCATCTCAGCCCCCACAGGGCTTGCTGCCAACCAGCTTTCAGAGCAGGGGGTTTCCGGGCAAAGCTGCTTCTAAGGGGAGGCGGGGAGGGTACCGCTCAATGCAGAGCGCGCTGAGCATGCACGAGGTCTTGGGCTCAGTCCCCAGTACCGCCGTTTAAAAATAAATAAGTAATCTGATTATCTCCCTGCCCACCCTTCACACCCCCACCCCCGAAAAGAGAGCGGAAAGCTAACCTGCTCCCGAGGAGGGCGCGGTGACTCTGACCCTTTCCCTTTGAGGCGAGCACGGCGACTGGGCGTATCCCCATTCGATGAGCAAACAACCTCGCTGGTCGGAGGAGAGACAAGGACTGTTTTATGTTAAAACACAAAGGCCTGGGGTCTTTTAAATCGCTTCTGACTAGGCAGAAATTATCATCAGGGTGGTTTTGTACGCACAGACGTAAAATTGTTACCAGCTGAGAAAAGCCAGCTGGCAAAGACCCGGCGCGGCCCTGCACGCCCAGCGGCACCCACAGGCCGCGGTGCGCTGACCCCGCCGTGGGCCGCGCGCTCGGGCCGGCAGCCCACGGGCCGGACGCTGTCGCCGCCGCGGACAGCAGTGCTTCCTCAGACAGATGGCTCATCCTGCCGCCTTTTCTGCAGCGGGGATTTCTAGCCAGCTGGAACTCTCTCTGCATCTAAATTACATTCTCTCAGCAAGGCTTCTCCCCCCTTCACAGAACGGATTCATTTTCATTTCGGCTTTGGCTGATGCGGAACAAGTCTTTCTGCTTTTGATTTCAACAGGAGTGAGTTTATTGCATTTATCTACCAAGAAACACGCCTCATGTTAAGTATACAAACACTACAGACAGTACCCACGCGGAAACCTGCCCTGGGAGCAACCTCGGTGTTTGGGGGGCAGGTGGGGGCAAAACCCTTCTGCAGAGTGTGCTGGGGCCAGAGGAGGGTGCGCAGGCCCTTGGGGCGTCAGCTGTGCAGGGACTGAGAACCGGAGTAGGTGTCCGGGTCTCGGGACGGCAGGGAGTGCGCACAGCAGGACCAGAACCGTGCTGTCCGACGGCCAACACCAGTACCCACTCGGGGCTCAGGCCCCTCCCCCGGCTCCGGCCCGCAGGGTCCACTCCGAGCGGCCGCACTAAGTCCACCTGGGTCCAGACCCACTGCCCTCTTCCAGAGGTGCTCCCAGAGCGCAGGGCCCGGGACAGTGGGGCAGAGGCCCACACGGCGGGCTGGGAGACCCGCGCCTCTCCAGAGACGCCCACCAGGAGAGAGAGGGGAAGCTGGGAGCGGGCCCAGGGGCTTGACTCTGAGAAGCTGGGTTCTTTGGAGGGGCCGTCAGCAGCTCCAAGCCACGGGTGCCGTGCTGCGTGAATCCCGGCTTGGCCACCACCGCCGGCCACCTCTGGGGACATGCTCCCGTCCGGGGCGACCCTGATTCACACCTGCGGGGCTGAGGGCAGGAGCAGCAGCACTGAGGTGGGGTTCAGGGGCTAACACTGCAGCAGGCCCTGGGGCCGCGTCCCCGGGGGAGGGCACTTAGCCAACGTGGTGGGGTGCTGGGGGCCAGCTGCCCAGGGATGGGGACAGGAGCGTAGGCAAGGAGCAGAGAAAGGGACCAGACTTCAGGTCAGGGGTGTGGCATTCTCCGCGGAAAAGCACGCCGGCTGAGGCGGGCACACTGACCCAACAGGGGAACCAGAAGCGGCTGCTGATGCCCTGCCCACCCGGCCCCGCGTGACCCCAGGGCTGTGCTCAGAGGCAGGCGAGATGCGTGGCGACTCAAGCAACACAGAGGTGTCTTCACCGCACGCGGGGGCGACTCCTCTAAAGGAGAACCTGCGAGAAGCCAGCATCACAAACAGGAGGGCCGGCGTGCACCTGGCTCGTCCTGGCAGCAGACGGTCGAGCCCGGGGGGCTGGGCACCTCAGTGATGCTGCCCGCGTGGCGTGGCCTCCACTGAGTTACTGTGCTTCCCAAACAGGGAAAGGATCAGCGACGAGGAACCGGGAAAGTGCTCAACCTCGTGGGCTTTCGGTCAGAGAGTGACTTTACAGTGCGGCTCAGAAGAGAACCCACGACTTCCTAGGACCCTGGCTCTCTGCTCCCGCCTGTCCCACTGCTCTCCCGACCCTCAAACCCTGCTCCCCGCCATGGGGTACACCCGACCCGTGCTACCGCGCCGCTGCGTGCTACCCACCCACCTGCTCCCCCCCACCTACTCCCCCCCAGCTGCTCCCCCCACCCCTGCTACCCCCACCTGCACCCCAACCCCTGCTCCCCACCCCTGCTACCCCCCACCTGCTACCCCCCACCTGCTACCCCCCACCTGCTCCCCCCCCTGCTACCCCCCCTGCTCCCCCCCACCTGCTACCCCCACCTGCTACCCCCACCTGCTCCCCCCCACCTGCTCCCCCCCACCTGCTACCCCCCCACCTGCTACCCCCACCTGCTACCCCCCCCTGCTCCCAGCCCTGCTCCCCCCCCTGCTACCCCCCACCTGCTCCCCCCCACCTGCTACCCCACCCCTGCTCCCCCCCACCTGCTACCCCCACCCCTGCTACCCCCCACCTGCTCCCCCACCCCTGCTCCCCCACCCCTGCTACCCCCGACCTGCTACCCCCACCTGCTACCCCACCCCTGCTCCCCCCCACCTGCTACCCCCCACCTGCTACCCCCCCACCTGCTACCCCCCACCTGCTACCCCCCACCTGCTACCCCCCACCTGCTCCCCCCCACCTGCTCCCCCACACCTGCTACCCCCCACCTGCTCCCCCACCCCTGCTCCCCACCCCTGCTACCCCCCACCTGCTACCCCCCACCTGCTACCCCCCACCTGCTCCCCCCCCTGCTACCCCCCCTGCTCCCCCCCACCTGCTACCCCCACCTGCTACCCCCACCTGCTCCCCCCCACCTGCTCCCCCCCACCTGCTACCCCCCCACCTGCTACCCCCACCTGCTACCCCCCCCTGCTCCCAGCCCTGCTCCCCCCCCTGCTACCCCCCACCTGCTCCCCCCCACCTGCTACCCCACCCCTGCTCCCCCCCACCTGCTACCCCCACCCCTGCTACCCCCCACCTGCTCCCCCACCCCTACTCCCCCACCCCTGCTACCCCCGACCTGCTACCCCCACCTGCTACCCCACCCCTGCTCCCCCCCAATGCTACCCCCCACCTGCTACCCCCCACCTGCTACCCCCACCTGCTACCCCACCCCTGCTCCCCCCCACCTGCTACCCCCCACCTACTACCCCCCACCTGCTCCCCCCCACCTGCTCCCCCCCACCTGCTACCCCACCCCTGCTCCCCCCCACCTGCTACCCCCCCACCTGCTCCCCCCACCTGCTACCCCCCACCTGCTACCCCCCACCTGCTACCCCCACCTGCTACCCCACCCCTGCTCCCCCCCACCTGCTACCCCCCACCTGCTCCCCCACCCCTGTTCCCCGTCACCTGCTCCCCCCCACCTGCTACCCCCCACCTGCTACCCCCCACCTGCTACCCCCCACCTGCTCCCCCACCCCTGCTCCCCCCCAATGCTACCCCCCACCTGCTACCCCCCACCTGCTACCCCCACCTGCTACCCCACCCCTGCTCCCCCCCACCTGCTACCCCCCACCTACTACCCCCCACCTGCTCCCCCCCACCTGCTCCCCCCCACCTGCTCCCCCACCCCTGTTCCCCCTCACCTGCTCCCCCCCACCTGCTCCCCCACCTGCTACCCCACCCCTGCTACCCCCCACCTGCTCCCCCCACCTGCTACCCCCCACCTGCTACCCCCCACCTGCTACCCCCCACCTGCTACCCCCACCTGCTACCCCCCACCTGCTACCCCCCACCTACTACCCCCCACCTGCTCCCCCACACCTGCTACCCCCCACCTGCTCCCCCACCCCTGTTCCCCCTCACCTGCTCCCCCCCACCTGCTCCCCACCCCTGCTACCCCCCACCTGCTACCCCCCACCTGCTACCCCCACCTGCTACCCCACCCCTGCTCCCCCCCACCTGCTACCCCCCCATCTGCTCCCCCCACCTGCTACCCCCCACCTGCTACCCCCCACCTGCTACCCCCACCTGCTACCCCACCCCTGCTCCCCCCCACCTGCTACCCCCCACCTGCTACCCCCCACCTGCTCCCCCACCCCTGTTCCCCGTCACCTGCTCCCCCCCACCTGCTCCCCCACCCCTGTTCCCCCTCACCTGCTCCCCCCCACCTGCTCCCCACCCCTGCTACCCCCCACCTGCTCCCCCACCCCTGTTCCCCCTCACCTGCTCCCCCCCACCTGCTACCCCCCACCTGCTACCCCCCACCTGCTACCCCCACCTGCTACCCCACCCCTGCTCCCCCCCACCTGCTACCCCCCACCTGCTACCCCCCACCTGCTCCCCCACCCCTGTTCCCCCTCACCTGCTCCCCCCCACCTGCTACCCCCCACCTGCTACCCCCACCTGCTCCCCCCCACCTGCTCCTCCACCCCTGCTACCCCCGACCTGCTACCCCCACCTGCTACCCCCACCCCTGCTACCCCCCACCTGCTCCCCCACCCCTGCTCCCCCACCCCTGCTACCCCCGACCTGCTACCCCCACCTGCTCCCCCACCCCTGCTCCCCCCCACCTGCTACCCCCCCACCTGCTCCCCCACCCCTGCTACCCCCGACCTGCTACCCCCACCTGCTACCCCACCCCTGCTCCCCCCCACCTGCTCCCCCCCCCTGCTCCCCCCCACCTACTACCCCCCACCTGCTACCCCCGCCTGCTCCCCCCCACCTGCTCCCCCCCCCTGCTCCCCCCCACCTACTACCCCCCACCTGCTACCCCCACCTGCTCCCCCCCACCTGCTCCCCCACCCCTGCTACACCCGACCTGCTACCCCCACTTGCTACCCCCCCCTGCTCCCCCCCACCTACTACCCCCCACCTGCTACCCCCACCTGCTCCCCCCCACCTGCTCCCCCACCCCTGCTACCCCCGACCTGCTCCCCCACCCCTGCTCCCCCCCACCTACTACCCCCCACCTGCTACCCCCACCTGCTCCCCCCCACCTGCTCCCCCACCCCTGCTACCCCCGACCTGCTACCCCCACCTGCTCCCCCCACCCCTGCTACCCCCCACCTGCTCCCCCCCACCTGCTCCCCCCCACCTGCTACCCCCACCTGCTCCCCCCCACCTGCTCCCCCACCCCTGCTACCCCCGACCTGCTACCCCCACCTGCTCCCCCACCCCTGCTACCCCCGACCTGCTACCCCCACCTGCTACCCCCACCTGCTCCCCCCCACCTGCTCCCCCACCTGCTACCCCCCCACCTGCTCCCCCACCCCTGCTACCCCCGACCTGCTACCCCCACCTGCTACCCCCCCCTGCTCCCCCACCCCTGCTACCCCCGACCTGCTACCCCCACCCCTGCTCCCCCCCACCTGCTACCCCCCCACCTGCTCCCCCACCCCTGCTACCCCCGACCTGCTACCCCCACCTGCTACCCCCCCCTGCTCCCCCCCAACTACTACCCCCCACCTGCTACCCCCACCTGCTCCCCCCCACCTGCTCCCCCCCACCTGCTCCCCCCCACCTGCTCCCCCACCCCTGCTACCCCCGACCTGCTCCCCCACCCCTGCTCCCCCCCACCTGCTCCCCCACCCCTGCTACCCCCGACCTGCTACCCCCACCTGCTCCCCCACCCCTGCTACCCCCGACCTGCTACCCCCACCTGCTACCCCCACCTGCTCCCCCCCACCTGCTCCCCCACCTGCTACCCCCACACCTGCTCCCCCACCCCTGCTACCCCCGACCTGCTACCCCCCCCTGCTACCCCCCCCTGCTCCCCCACCCCTGCTACCCCCGACCTGCTACCCCCCACCTGCTACCCCCCACCTGCTCCCCCCCACCTGTTCCCCCTCACCTGCTCCCCCCCACCTGCTCCCCCACCTCTGCTACCCCCCACCTGCTACCCCCCACCTGCTCCCCCACTCCTGCTACCCCCCACCTGCTACCCCCCACCTGCTACCCCCCACCTGCTACCTCCCACCTGCTCCCCCCCACCTGCTACCCCCCACCTGCTACCTCCCACCTGCTCCCCCACCCCTGCTACCCCCGACCTGCTACCCCCACCTGCTCCCCCCACCCCTGCTACCCCCCACCTGCTCCCCCCCACCTGCTCCCCCCCACCTGTTCCCCCTCACCTGCTACCCCCCACCTGCTCCCCCACCTCTGCTACCCCCCACCTGCTACCCCCACCTGCTCCCCCCACCCCTGCTACCCCCCACCTGCTCCCCCCCACCTGCTCCCCCCCACCTGTTCCCCCTCACCTACTACCCCCCACCTGCTACCCCCACCTGCTCCCCCCCACCTGCTCCCCCACCCCTGCTACCCCCACCTGCTACCCCCCACCTGCTCCCCCACCCCTGCTACCCCCGACCTGCTACCCCCACCTGCTCCCCCCACCCCTGCTCCCCCCCACCTACTACCCCCCACCTGCTACCCCCCCACCTGCTCCCCCACCCCTGCTACCCCCGACCTGCTCCCCCCCACCTGCTGCCCCACCCCTGCTACCCCCACCTGCTCCCCCCCACCTGCTCCCCCCCACCTGCTACCCCCCACCTGCTACCTCCCACCTGCTCCCCCCCACCCCTGCTCCCCCCCACCTACTACCCCCCACCTGCTACCCCCACCTGCTCCCCCCCACCTGCTCCCCCACCCCTGCTACCCCCACCTGCTCCCCCCCACCTGCTCCCCCCCACCTACTACCCCCCACCTGCAACCCCCACCTGCTCCCCCCCACCTGCTCCCCCCCACCTGCTACCCCCGACCTGCTACCCCCACCTGCTCCCCCCCACCTGCTCCCCCCCACCTACTACCCCCCACCTGCTACCCCCACCTGCTCCCCCCCACCTGCTACCCCCGACCTGCTACCCCCACCTGCTCCCCCCACCCCTGCTCCCCCCCACCTACTACCCCCCACCTGCTACCTCCACCTGCTCCCCCCCACCTGCTCCCCCACCCCTGCTACCCCCACCTGCTCCCCCCCACCTGCTCCCCCCCCACCTACTACCCCCCACCTGCTACCCCCACCTGCTCCCCCCCACCTGCTCCCCCCCACCTGCTACCCCCCACCTGCTACCTCCCACCTGCTACCCCCCACCTGCTACCCCCCACCTGCTACCCCCCACCTGCTACCTCCCACCTGCTCCCCCCCACCTGCTACCCCCCACCTGCTCCCCCACCCCTGCTACCCCCCACCTGCTCCCCCCCACCTGCTCCCCCCACCTGCTCCCCCCACCCCTGCTCCCCCCCACCTACTACCCCCCACCTGCTACCCCCACCTGCTCCCCCCCACCTGCTCCCCCACCCCTGCTACCCCCACCTGCTCCCCCCCACCTGCTCCCCCCCACCTGCTACCCCAACCTGCTCCCCCTCACCTGCTCCCCCACCCCTGCTACCCCCGACCTGCTCCCCCACCCCTGCTCCCCCCCACCTACTACCCCCCACCTGCTCCCCCCCACCTGCTCCCCCCCACCTGTTCCCCCTCACCTGCTCCCCCCCACCTGCTCCCCCACCCCTGCTACCCCCGACCTGCTACCCCCACCTGCTCCCCCCACCCCTGCTACCCCCCACCTGCTCCCCCCCACCTGCTCCCCCCCACCTGTTCCCCCTCACCTGCTCCCCCCCACCTGCTCCCCCACCTCTGCTACCCCCCACCTGCTACCCCCCAACTGCTCCCCCACCCCTGCTACCCCCCACCTGCTACCCCCCACCTGCTACCCCCACCTGCTACCTCCCACCTGCTCCCCCCCACCTGCTACCCCCCACCTGCTCCCCCACCCCTGCTACCCCCCACCTGCTCCCCCCCACCTGCTCCCCCACCCCTGCTACCCCCGACCTGCTACCCCCACCTGCTCCCCCCACCCCTGCTACCCCCCACCTACTACCCCCCACCTGCTACCCCCATCTGCTCCCCCACCTCTGCTACCCCCCACCTGCTACCCCCCACCTGCTCCCCCACCCCTGCTACCCCCCACCTGCTACCTCCCACCTGCTCCCCCCCACCTGCTACCCCCCACCTGCTCCCGCACCCCTGCTACCCCCCACCTGCTACCCCCCACCTGCTACCTCCCACCTGCTCCCCCCCACCTGCTACCCCCCACCTGCTCCCCCCCCACCTGCTACCCCCCACCTGCTCCCCCACCCCTGCTCCCCCCCACCTGTTCCCCCTCACCTGCTCCCCCCCACTTGCTCCCCCACCCCTGCTACCCCCCACCTGCTACCCCCCACCTGCTCCCCCACCCCTGCTACCACCCACCTGCTACCCCCCACCTGCTACCCCCCACCTGCTACCTCCCACCTGCTCCCCCACCCCTGCTACCCCCGACCTGCTACCCCCACCTGCTCCCCCACCCCTGCTCCCCCACCCCTGCTCCCCCCACCTGCTACCCCCCACCTGCTACCTCCCACCTGCTCCCCCACCCCTGCTACCCCCGACCTGCTACCCCCACCTGCTCCCCCACCCCTGCTCCCCCACCCCTGCTCCCCCCGACCTGTTCCCCCTCACCTGCTCCCCCCCACCTGCTCCCCCACCTCTGCTACCCCCCACCTGCTCCCCCCCACCTGCTCCCCCACCTCTGCTACCCCCCACCTGCTACCCCCACCTGCTACCCCACCCCTGCTACCCCCCACCTGCTCCCCCACCCCTGCTACCCCCCACCTGCTACCCCCCACCTGCTCCCCCCCACCTGCTACCCCCACCTGCTACCTCCCACCTGCTCCCCCCCACCTGCTACCCCCCACCTGCTCCCCCCCCACCTGCTACCCCCCACCTGCTCCCCCACCCCTGCTCCCCCCCACCTGTTCCCCCTCACCTGCTACCCCCCACCTGCTCCCCCACCTCTGCTACCCCCGACCTGCTACCCCACCCCTGCTCCCCCACCTCTGCTACCCCCCACCTGCTACCCCCACCTGCTACCCCACCCCTGCTACCCCCCACCTGCTCCCCCACCCCTGCTACCCCCCACCTGCTCCCCCCCACCTGCTACCCCCCACCTGCTACCTCCCACCTGCTCCCCCCCACCCCTGCTCCCCCCCACCTACTACCCCCCACCTGCTACCTCCCACCTGCTCCCCCACCCCTGCTACCCCCGACCTGCTACCCCCACCTGCTCCCCCACCCCTGCTCCCCCACCCCTGCTCCCCCCCACCTGTTCCCCCTCACCTGCTCCCCCCCACCTGCTCCCCCACCCCTGCTACCCCCGACCTGCTACCCCCACCTGCTACCCCCCCCTGCTCCCCCACCCCTGCTACCCCCGACCTGCTACCCCCACCTGCTACCCCCACCCCTGCTCCCCCCCACCTGCTACCCCCCCACCTGCTCCCCCACCCCTGCTACCCCCGACCTGCTACCCCCAGCTGCTACCCCCCCCTGCTCCCCCCCACCTACTACCCCCCACCTGCTACCCCCACCTGCTCCCCCCCACCTGCTCCCCCCCACCTGCTCCCCCCCACCTGCTCCCCCACCCCTGCTACCCCCGACCTGCTCCCCCACCCCTGCTCCCCCCCACCTGCTCCCCCACCCCTGCTACCCCCGACCTGCTACCCCCACCTGCTCCCCCACCCCTGCTACCCCCACCTGCTACCCCCCCCTGCTCCCCCACCCCTGCTACCCCCGACCTGCTACCCCCCACCTGCTACCCCCCACCTGCTCCCCCCCACCTGTTCCCCTCACCTGCTCCCCCCCACCTGCTCCCCCACCTCTGCTACCCCCCACCTGCTACCCCACACCTGCTCCCCCACTCCTGCTACCCCCCACCTGCTACCCCCCACCTGCTACCCCCCACCTGCTACCTCCCACCTGCTCCCCCCCACCTGCTACCCCCCACCTGCTACCTCCCACCTGCTCCCCCACCCCTGCTACCCCCGACCTGCTACCCCCACCTGCTCCCCCCACCCCTGCTACCCCCCACCTGCTCCCCCCCACCTGCTCCCCCCCACCTGTTCCCCCTCCCCTGCTCCCCCCCACCTGCTCCCCCACCTCTGCTACCCCCCACCTGCTACCCCCACCTGCTCCCCCCACCCCTGCTACCCCCCACCTGCTCCCCCCCACCTGCTCCCCCCCACCTGTTCCCCCTCACCTACTACCCGCCACCTGCTACCCCCACCTGCTCCCCCCCACCTGCTCCCCCACCCCTGCTACCCCCACCTGCTCCCCCCCACCTGCTCCCCCACCCCTGCTACCCCCGACCTGCTACCCCCACCTGCTCCCCCCACCCCTGCTCCCCCCCACCTACTACCCCCCACCTGCTACCCCCCCACCTGCTCCCCCACCCCTGCTACCCCCGACCTGCTCCCCCCCACCTGCTCCCCCACCCCTGCTACCCCCACCTGCTCCCCCCCACCTGCTCCCCCCCACCTGCTACCCCCCACCTGCTACCTCCCACCTGCTCCCCCCCACCCCTGCTCCCCCCCACCTACTACCCCCCACCTGCTACCCCCACCTGCTCCCCCCCACCTGCTCCCCCACCCCTGCTACCCCCACCTGCTCCCCCCACCCCTGCTCCCCCCCACCTACTACCCCCCACCTGCTACCCCCACCTGCTCCCCCCCACCTGCTCCCCCACCCCTGCTACCCCCACCTGCTCCCCCCCACCTGCTCCCCCCCACCTACTACCCCCCACCTGCTACCCCCACCTGCTCCCCCCCACCTGCTCCCCCCCACCTGCTACCCCCGACCTGCTACCCCCACCTGCTCCCCCCCACCTGCTCCCCCCCACGTACTACCCCCCACCTGCTACCTCCACCTGCTCCCCCCCACCTGCTCCCCCCCACCTGCTACCCCCGACCTGCTACCCCCACCTGCTCCCCCCACCCCTGCTCCCCCCCACCTACTACCCCCCACCTGCTACCCCCACCTGCTCCCCCCCACCTGCTCCCCCACCCCTGCTACCCCCACCTGCTCCCCCCCACCTGCTCCCCCCCACCTACTACCCCCCACCTGCTACCCCCACCTGCTCCCCCCTACCTGCTCCCCCCCACCTGCTACCCCCCACCTGCTACCTCCCACCTGCTACCCCCCACCTGCTACCCGCCACCTGCTACCCCCCACCTGCTACCTCCCACCTGCTCCCCCCCACCTGCTACCCCCCACCTGCTCCCCCACCCCTGCTACCCCCCACCTGCTCCCCCCCACCTGCTCCCCCACCCCTGCTACCCCCGACCTGCTACCCCCACCTGCTCCCCCCACCCCTGCTCCCCCCCACCTACTACGCCCCACCTGCTACCCCCACCTGCTCCCCCCCACCTGCTCCCCCACCCCTGCTACCCCCACCTGCTCCCCCCCACCTGCTCCCCCACCCCTGCTACCCCCGACCTGCTACCCCCACCTGCTCCCCCCACCCCTGCTCCCCCCCACCTACTACCCCCCACCTGCTACCCCCACCTGCTCCCCCCCACCTGCTCCCCCACCCCTGCTACCCCCACCTGCTCCCCCCCACCTGCTCCCCCCCACCTGCTACCCCCACCTGCTCCCCCCCACCTGCTCCCCCACCCCTGCTACCCCCGACCTGCTCCCCCACCCCTGCTCCCCCCCACCTACTACCCCCCACCTGCTACCCCCACCTGCTCCCCCCCACCTGCTCCCCCACCCCTGCTACCCCCACCTGCTCCCCCCCACTTGCTCCCCCCCACCTACTACCCCCAACCTGCTACCCCCACCTGCTCCCCCCCACCTGCTCCCCCCCACCTGCTACCCCCCACCTGCTCCCCCACCCCTGCTACCCCCCACCTGCTCCCCCCCACCTGCTCCCCCACCCCTGCTACCCCCGACCTGCTACCCCCACCTGCTCCCCCCACCCCTGCTCCCCCCCACCTACTACCCCCCACCTGCTACACCCACCTGCTCCCCCCCACCTGCTCCCCCACCCCTGCTACCCCCACCTGCTCCCCCCCACCTGCTCCCCCCACCTGCTACCCCCACCTGCTCCCCCCCACCTGCTCCCCCACCCTTGCTACCCCCGACCTGCTCCCCCACCCCTGCTCCCCCCCACCTACTACCCCCCACCTGCTCCCCCCCACCTGCTCCCCCCCACCTGTTCCCCCTCACCTGCTCCCCCCCACCTGCTCCCCCACCCCTGCTACCCCCGACCTGCTACCCCCACCTGCTCCCCCCACCCCTGCTACCCCCCACCTGCTCCCCCCCACCTGCTCCCCCCCACCTGTTCCCCCTCACCTGCTCCCCCCCACCTGCTCCCCCACCTCTGCTACCCCCCACCTGCTACCCCCCACCTGCTCCCCCACCCCTGCTACCCCCCACCTGCTACCCCCCACCTGCTACCCCCACCTGCTCCCCCCCACCTGCTCCCCCCACCTGCTCCCCCCCACCTGCTCCCCCACCCCTGCTACCCCCACCTGCTCCCCCCCACCTGCTCCCCCCCACCTGCTACCCCCACCTGCTCCCCCCCACCTGCTCCCCCCACCTGCTCCCCCCCACCTGCTCCCCCACCCCTGCTACCCCCACCTGCTCCCCCCCACCTGCTCCCCCCCACCTGCTACCCCCACCTGCTCCCCCCCACCTGCTCCCCCACCCCTGTTCCCCCTCACCTGCTCCCCCCCACCTGCTCCCCCACCTCTGCTACCCCCCACCTGCTACCCCCCACCTGCTCCCCCACCCCTGCTACCCCCACCTGCTCCCCCCCACCTGCTCCCCCCCACCTGTTCCCCCTCACCTGCTCCCCCCCACCTGCTCCCCCACCTCTGCTTCCCCCCACCTGCTACCCCCCACCTGCTCCCCCACCCCTGCTACCCCCCACCTGCTACCTCCCACCTGCTCCCCCCCACCTGCTACCCCCCACCTGCTCCCCCACCCCTGCTACCCCCCACCTGCTACCCCCCACCTGCTACCTCCCACCTGCTACCCCCCACCTGCTACCCCCCACCTGCTCCCCCCCACCTGCTACCCCCCACCTGCTCCCCCACCCCTGCTCCCCCCCACCTGTTCCCCCTCACCTGCTCCCCCCCACCTGCTCCCCCACCCCTGCTACCCCCCACCTGCTACCCCCCACCTGCTCCCCCACCCCTGCTACCCCCCACCTGCTACCCCCCACCTGCTACCCCCCACCTGCTACCTCCCACCTGCTCCCCCACCCCTGCTACCCCCGACCTGCTACCCCCACCTGCTCCCCCACCCCTGCTCCCCCACCCCTGCTCCCCCCACCTGCTACCCCCCACCTGCTACCTCCCACCTGCTCCCCCACCCCTGCTACCCCCGACCTGCTACACCCACCTGCTCCCCCACCCCTGCTCCCCCACCCCTGCTCCCCCCCACCTGTTCCCCCTCACCTGCTCCCCCCCACCTGCTCCCCCACCTCTGCTACCCCCCACCTGCTCCCCCCCACCTGCTCCCCCACCTCTGCTACCCCCCACCTGCTACCCCCACCTGCTACCCCACCCCTGCTACCCCCCACCTGCTCCCCCACCCCTGCTACCCCCCACCTGCTACCCCCCACCTGCTCCCCCCCACCTGCTACCCCCACCTGCTACCTCCCACCTGCTCCCCCCCACCTGCTACCCCCCACCTGCTCCCCCCCCACCTGCTACCCCCCACCTGCTCCCCCACCCCTGCTCCCCCCCACCTGTTCCCCCTCACCTGCTCCCCCCCACCTGCTCCCCCACCTCTGCTACCCCCGACCTGCTACCCCCACCTGCTACCCCACCCCTGCTCCCCCACCTCTGCTACCCCCCACCTGCTACCCCCACCTGCTACCCCACCCCTGCTACCCCCCACCTGCTCCCCCACCCCTGCTACCCCCCACCTGCTCCCCCCCACCTGCTACCCCCCACCTGCTACCTCCCACCTGCTCCCCCCCACCCCTGCTCCCCCCCACCTACTACCCCCCACCTGCTACCTCCCACCTGCTCCCCCACCCCTGCTACCCCCGACCTGCTACCCCCACCTGCTCCCCCACCCCTGCTCCCCCACCCCTGCTCCCCCCCACCTGTTCCCCCTCACCTGCTCCCCCCCACCTGCTCCCCCACCCCTGCTACCCCCGACCTGCTACCCCCACCTGCTCCCCCCACCCCTGCTACCCCCCACCTGCTCCCCCCCACCTGCTCCCCCCCACCTGTTCCCCCTCACCTGCTCCCCCCCACCTGCTCCCCCACCTCTGCTACCCCCCACCTGCTACCCCCCACCTGCTCCCCCACCCCTGCTACCCCCCACCTGCTACCCCCCACCTGCTACCCCCACCTGCTACCTCCCACCTGCTCCCCCCCAGCTGCTACCCCCCACCTGCTCCCCCACCCCTGCTACCCCCCACCTGCTCCCCCCCACCTGCTCCCCCACCCCTGCTACCCCCGACCTGCTACCCCCACCTGCTCCCCCCACCCCTGCTCCCCCCCACCTACTACCCCCCACCTGCTACCCCCACCTGCTCCCCCCCACCTGCTACCCCCACCTGCTCCCCCCCACCTGCTCCCCCACCCCTGCTACCCCCCACCTGCTACCCCCCACCTGCTACCCCCACCTGCTCCCCCCCACCTGCTCCCCCCCACCTGCTCCCCCCACCTGCTCCCCCCCACCTGCTTCCCCACCCCTGCTACCCCCACCTGCTCCCCCCCACCTGCTCCCCCCCACCTGCTACCCCCACCTGCTCCCCCCCACCTGCTCCCCCACCCCTGTTCCCCCTCACCTGCTCCCCCCCACCTGCTCCCCCACCTCTGCTACCCCCCACCTGCTACCCCCCACCTGCTCCCCCACCTCTGCTACCCCCCACCTGCTACCCCCCACCTGCTCCCCCACCCCTGCTACCCCCACCTGCTCCCCCCCACCTGCTCCCCCCCACCTACTACCCCCCACCTGCTACCCCCACCTGCTCCCCCCCACCTGCTCCCCCCCACCTGCTACCCCCGACCTGCTACCCCCACCTGCTCCCCCCCACCTGCTCCCCCCCACGTACTACCCCCCACCTGCTACCTCCACCTGCTCCCCCCCACCTGCTCCCCCCCACCTGCTACCCCCGACCTGCTACCCCCACCTGCTCCCCCCACCCCTGCTCCCCCCCACCTACTACCCCCCACCTGCTACCCCCACCTGCTCCCCCCCACCTGCTCCCCCACCCCTGCTACCCCCACCTGCTCCCCCCCACCTGCTCCCCCCCACCTACTACCCCCCACCTGCTACCCCCACCTGCTCCCCCCTACCTGCTCCCCCCCACCTGCTACCCCCCACCTGCTACCTCCCACCTGCTACCCCCCACCTGCTACCCGCCACCTGCTACCCCCCACCTGCTACCTCCCACCTGCTCCCCCCCACCTGCTACCCCCCACCTGCTCCCCCACCCCTGCTACCCCCCACCTGCTCCCCCCCACCTGCTCCCCCACCCCTGCTACCCCCGACCTGCTACCCCCACCTGCTCCCCCCACCCCTGCTCCCCCCACCTACTACGCCCCACCTGCTACCCCCACCTGCTCCCCCCCACCTGCTCCCCCACCCCTGCTACCCCCACCTGCTCCCCCCCACCTGCTCCCCCACCCCTGCTACCCCCGACCTGCTACCCCCACCTGCTCCCCCCACCCCTGCTCCCCCCCACCTACTACCCCCCACCTGCTACCCCCACCTGCTCCCCCCCACCTGCTCCCCCACCCCTGCTACCCCCACCTGCTCCCCCCCACCTGCTCCCCCCCACCTGCTACCCCCACCTGCTCCCCCCCACCTGCTCCCCCACCCCTGCTACCCCCGACCTGCTCCCCCACCCCTGCTCCCCCCCACCTACTACCCCCCACCTGCTACCCCCACCTGCTCCCCCCCACCTGCTCCCCCACCGCTGCTACCCCCACCTGCTCCCCCCCACTTGCTCCCCCCCACCTACTACCCCCAACCTGCTACCCCCACCTGCTCCCCCCCACCTGCTCCCCCCCACCTGCTACCCCCCACCTGCTCCCCCACCCCTGCTACCCCCCACCTGCTCCCCCCCACCTGCTCCCCCACCCCTGCTACCCCCGACCTGCTACCCCCACCTGCTCCCCCCACCCCTGCTCCCCCCCACCTACTACCCCCCACCTGCTACACCCACCTGCTCCCCCCCACCTGCTCCCCCACCCCTGCTACCCCCACCTGCTCCCCCCCACCTGCTCCCCCCACCTGCTACCCCCACCTGCTCCCCCCCACCTGCTCCCCCACCCTTGCTACCCCCGACCTGCTCCCCCACCCCTGCTCCCCCCCACCTACTACCCCCCACCTGCTCCCCCCCACCTGCTCCCCCCCACCTGTTCCCCCTCACCTGCTCCCCCCCACCTGCTCCCCCACCCCTGCTACCCCCGACCTGCTACCCCCACCTGCTCCCCCCCACCTGCTCCCCCCCACCTGTTCCCCCTCACCTGCTCCCCCCCACCTGCTCCCCCACCTCTGCTACCCCCCACCTGCTACCCCCCACCTGCTCCCCCACCCCTGCTACCCCCCACCTGCTACCCCCCACCTGCTACCCCCACCTGCTCCCCCCCACCTGCTCCCCCCACCTGCTCCCCCCCACCTGCTCCCCCACCCCTGCTACCCCCACCTGCTCCCCCCCACCTGCTCCCCCCCACCTGCTACCCCCACCTGCTCCCCCCCACCTGCTCCCCCCACCTGCTCCCCCCCACCTGCTCCCCCACCCCTGCTACCCCCACCTGCTCCCCCCCACCTGCTCCCCCCCACCTGCTACCCCCACCTGCTCCCCCCCACCTGCTCCCCCACCCCTGTTCCCCCTCACCTGCTCCCCCCCACCTGCTCCCCCACCTCTGCTACCCCCCACCTGCTACCCCCCACCTGCTCCCCCACCCCTGCTACCCCCACCTGCTCCCCCCCACCTGCTCCCCCCCACCTGTTCCCCCTCACCTGCTCCCCCCCACCTGCTCCCCCACCTCTGCTTCCCCCCACCTGCTACCCCCCACCTGCTCCCCCACCCCTGCTACCCCCCACCTGCTACCTCCCACCTGCTCCCCCCCACCTGCTACCCCCCACCTGCTCCCCCACCCCTGCTACCCCCCACCTGCTACCCCCCACCTGCTACCTCCCACCTGCTACCCCCCACCTGCTACCCCCCACCTGCTCCCCCCCACCTGCTACCCCCCACCTGCTCCCCCACCCCTGCTCCCCCCCACCTGTTCCCCCTCACCTGCTCCCCCCCACCTGCTCCCCCACCCCTGCTACCCCCCACCTGCTACCCCCCACCTGCTCCCCCACCCCTGCTACCCCCCACCTGCTACCCCCACCTGCTACCCCCCACCTGCTACCTCCCACCTGCTCCCCCACCCCTGCTACCCCCGACCTGCTACCCCCACCTGCTCCCCCACCCCTGCTCCCCCACCCCTGCTCCCCCCACCTGCTACCCCCCACCTGCTACCTCCCACCTGCTCCCCCACCCCTGCTACCCCCGACCTGCTACACCCACCTGCTCCCCCACCCCTGCTCCCCCACCCCTGCTCCCCCCCACCTGTTCCCCCTCACCTGCTCCCCCCCACCTGCTCCCCCACCTCTGCTACCCCCCACCTGCTCCCCCCCACCTGCTCCCCCACCTCTGCTACCCCCCACCTGCTACCCCCACCTGCTACCCCACCCCTGCTACCCCCCACCTGCTCCCCCACCCCTGCTACCCCCCACCTGCTACCCCCCACCTGCTCCCCCCCACCTGCTACCCCCACCTGCTACCTCCCACCTGCTCCCCCCCACCTGCTACCCCCCACCTGCTCCCCCCCCACCTGCTACCCCCCACCTGCTCCCCCACCCCTGCTCCCCCCCACCTGTTCCCCCTCACCTGCTCCCCCCCACCTGCTCCCCCACCTCTGCTACCCCCGACCTGCTACCCCCACCTGCTACCCCACCCCTGCTCCCCCACCTCTGCTACCCCCCACCTGCTACCCCCACCTGCTACCCCACCCCTGCTACCCCCCACCTGCTCCCCCACCCCTGCTACCCCCCACCTGCTCCCCCCCACCTGCTACCCCCCACCTGCTACCTCCCACCTGCTCCCCCCCACCCCTGCTCCCCCCCACCTACTACCCCCCACCTGCTACCTCCCACCTGCTCCCCCACCCCTGCTACCCCCGACCTGCTACCCCCACCTGCTCCCCCACCCCTGCTCCCCCACCCCTGCTCCCCCCCACCTGTTCCCCCTCACCTGCTCCCCCCCACCTGCTCCCCCACCCCTGCTACCCCCGACCTGCTACCCCCACCTGCTCCCCCCACCCCTGCTACCCCCCACCTGCTCCCCCCCACCTGCTCCCCCCCACCTGTTCCCCCTCACCTGCTCCCCCCCACCTGCTCCCCCACCTCTGCTACCCCCCACCTGCTACCCCCCACCTGCTCCCCCACCCCTGCTACCCCCCACCTGCTACCCCCCACCTGCTACCCCCACCTGCTACCTCCCACCTGCTCCCCCCCAGCTGCTACCCCCCACCTGCTCCCCCACCCCTGCTACCCCCCACCTGCTCCCCCCCACCTGCTCCCCCACCCCTGCTACCCCCGACCTGCTACCCCCACCTGCTCCCCCCACCCCTGCTCCCCCCCACCTACTACCCCCCACCTGCTACCCCCACCTGCTCCCCCCCACCTGCTACCCCCACCTGCTCCCCCCCACCTGCTCCCCCACCCCTGCTACCCCCCACCTGCTACCCCCCACCTGCTACCCCCACCTGCTCCCCCCCACCTGCTCCCCCCCACCTGCTCCCCCCACCTGCTCCCCCCCACCTGCTTCCCCACCCCTGCTACCCCCACCTGCTCCCCCCCACCTGCTCCCCCCCACCTGCTACCCCCACCTGCTCCCCCCCACCTGCTCCCCCACCCCTGTTCCCCCTCACCTGCTCCCCCCCACCTGCTCCCCCACCTCTGCTACCCCCCACCTGCTACCCCCCACCTGCTCCCCCACCTCTGCTACCCCCCACCTGCTACCCCCCACCTGCTCCCCCACCCCTGCTACCCCCACCTGCTCCCCCCCACCTGCTCCCCCCCACCTGTTCCCCCTCACCTGCTCCCCCCCACCTGCTCCCCCCCACCTGCTCCCCCACCCCTGCTACCCCCCACCTGCTCCCCCACCCCTGCTACCCCCCACCTGCTACCCCCCACCTGCTACCTCCCACCTGCTCCCCCCCACCTGCTACCCCCCACCTGCTCCCCCCCACCTGCTCCCCCCCACCTGTTCCCCCTCACCTGCTCCCCCCCACCTGCTCCCCCACCTCTGCTACCCCCCACCTGCTACCCCCCACCTGCTACCCCACCCCTGCTACCCCCCACCTGCTCCCCCACCCCTGCTACCCCCCACTTGCTACCTCCCACCAGATCATCCTCAGCTCCAGGACGTCCACACTGGGTGCCCTGGGGACGAGGCCTGGACCTCCTCAGTCAACACTCGCCCCTGGGTGGGTTCACCGAGTCTCACAGCGTTCAGCACTTCTCCCCACAAGTGACCCCACACCTGGAACCACTTCCCGAGCGTCCCCCCCGAGCTGTGCTATTTGACTCTTCCCTGCCCACCCCCAGGTCTGGGGCTGCAAGCGGTGTCCGGGACACTGGAGGCCTCAAAATTAAAAGCCGGGATTTTAATAGTCACTGGCATAGCCTCATTGTTCAGAAAGTTCATTCCATGAAGCTGCAGGGCACTAACCCGAGCACCTGCCAAGACACGAGGGGCAGTGGGGTCTGAGCGGGGAGCTTCAGGACCAGAACCGGGAAGCGGCTCCGGTGAGACGCTGCTCTGACTACGCTTTCTAACGAGGAACTTCAACACCAGTAAGTCAGCGGTATAGACGGGGAGCTTGCTGACATGTCTGGAGATAATCCCAGCCCGCGTGCCACCGCTCCTGGGAGGAGAACCTGTGATGCGAGCTGAGCGGGGCCGGGGACCGGGACCGTGGGCTGTGGGCGTGGGGACGCCACGCTCGTCCTGACTGGACTCTGCGCCGCCCAGGGCCCCGCCACCCGGCTCTGTCCAGACGAGACCCCTGCGCCTCCGCCCGAGGAAACCTCTGGCTCAAGCCGTGGGCCTGGACTGAGAAGTGCACTTTCCTCTGTAAAATTTGCCGCCGCCTCCGCGTCTCCCGGCTCCCGGTTCTCCTGCAGCAGAGCCTCCGGCCCCAGCTTTCCCTTCTCTCCAGATGTGAAGCCCACACTCACGGGGCCTCACGCTCCCATTCATCCAGCCTGAGCAGCCAGCGGCTCTGCCTACACGGGCTTTTCTCCCCAAAGCCCGCCGCCGACAGTAATTGCAGCTTTCTCTCCGCCCCCGCTCCGCCAAACCCCCAGATCCTGCAGCTCTGTGCCCAGCGTGAGCAGGGCCTGCACCTCCCTGCAGTGAGGCAGCTGCCTGCCTGCGCCTTTGTTTTGACATGTGTGCTGGGAAGAACGACCCGCTAAGTAAATGGGGCACAGAGGGGTCCCCAGCCAAACTGGCGGCCAATGTGCTTTTGGGGAAAAAATATGGGGTCCTGACAAACAGATGGGCTTTGGCAAAGCAGGGCAAGAGCGCCTCTCATTCTTGTCTCAGGACCGGACCCCTGAGGTGGGAGAGCCACGTGGCTAGTCCCCGGCACACCTGCTGTCTTGGGGCGGGGGGGGGGGGGGCCCTCCGCCTGCCCTGCGGCCGCGCACCTGCTCAGCACGGGGGCCGCCAGCCGCAGCGGGCGACTCTGCCCAGCGGACAGTCAGCAGCAGGGACAGTGACCCGCTGGCTGAGGCGGCGTCGGGAACTGTCCGTCATTCCCTCTAAGCAACCGCAGTTCTCGCCCGTCTGGTCACACAACAACACGCAACAGAAAGGCCCTTTAAGGGAGAAACGAGCACCTTCTCAGACTCAGGGCCGGTCCTCACGCCTGCGCACACGCCTGCGTCCTGACAGCACCTCCCTCCTGACCGTCCAGCAGGAGGCGCTCGACACGCACTTTGATTTGGACCCCGGGGGTTTTAAGGGTTGGAAGCCCTCCTGTTAAACTCGCTCACGGCAGCTCTGAAGCGGGGAGATTCGGGGTGCCTGCCAAGCGCCCCAGGCTTCAGTCCGCAGAGAGGACGCGGACACCGTGCATGAGCTCTCCTCTGCCCCACCTCAAGGGAGAGGGGACGCCAGGGCGTGACGCCGACTCACTCTCGGCTTCACAAGCCCAAGCCCGAGCCCCCGGGCGCGGGCTGCACACACAGCCGGAGCCGCCCGCGCCCCTGGGCAGCCCCGCGCGCTGAGCGCTGGGGCCGGGTGCCCTGCAGGGCACGGCGGGGCGAAGCAAAGCGCTCTCATCGCGGCCGGGACCCCGGGAACAGCAAGATCATTAGCTGCTTTGCTTTTCTCTCCTCTCCTCTTTAATGGATCTGCGAGGCGCTCAGACCAAAAGACACTCCACAACTGGCCCGATGCCTGGCGCACTTTCATTTAATGATTAAAGCAGTTTGTTTTTCAGGGAAATGCAAAATGCTGGCCACTTAAATCTGGACTCCCAGAAATTGCTGGGAAACTATGTTCAATTCTTAAAATCCAAAGCGAGAGAGAGAGAGAGAGAGAGAGAGAGAGAGAGAGAGAGAAAGGGGAGAGCGGGGAGGGCGGGAGGAAGAGGGAAAGAGAGAGAGAGAGAGAAAGGCTGGAGGGAGGGCTGGGGGAGCGGGGCGGGAAGGGCAGCGAGGCCCACGGGCACCTTCCACAGTGGGGACGCCCGTCCTCTTCTGCTGTCCAGCACTGAAACCCCCGGCCACGTGGCTACTGAGCACTTGAACTGTGGCCAGTGCAGCTAAGGAACTGAGCTTAAAATTGCATTTAATTCTAATTCATTTAAATTCAAACAGCCGCGTGCGCCGAGGGCGAGCACACTGGACTCACGGAGCTCTGGAGCAGGAGACACGGCTAACAGACCACACAGCCGAGCTGACGCCGCCTCCACGCCCAGCGAGCGCGCAGGGAAGCGCGCTGTTCCCTGTTTCGGTAGAGGGGACAGACAAGCGTGATCTTCCCTCACGTGACTCGTTTCTGAGCGACAGCTTGGTTTTCAGGCAAGGAGTCTCCTGCTCTGTCTTTGTGCCTCTCCCGCTGACACTCGGCGCCGGACCCCCGCCCCCAGGAGGCGTAAGCACCCGGCTCTGCAGAGCTCGGGCAGCCTCCCCCTGCCGGCATCCCCTCTTTGCCTTCCCCCTCTTCTCTAGGGTAGCAGTTACATCCTAAAACAAACAGAGCAAATGCTTCCGAAAACCCTTCAACCCTAGTGAACATCTTAATCAAACCACCCGCATCAAAGCCAAGTGGTGAGTGTGTGCGCACACGTGAGTGTGTGGCAGGGATGTGTGTGCAGACGCACGACAGAGAGAAGGGCCACAGAACGGTTTTATTTCTCGGCGTGTGAAGGAGCAGCACACACTTCCGCCCGGCCCAGAGTGTGACTGTGATGTGAGGCCGCCCCTCGGTGATGCGTCCTCTCCCCCGGGGGGCAAGCACGAGTCGTCCCAAGTCAGAGCTGGAGGCCCCCCTTTCAACAGGGAGCTGCCTTGCAGTCCCTCGACCACACTGCGGGCACTGCTGTCTGGAGGCTGCGTCTTCCCCGGCACAGTTTCCAGACATGGTGCCCCAATGTAAGCTGCGTGGAGTCCAGGGCAGCGGTGGCCTGGGAGGTCCTCGTCCTCGTCCCCTGGGCCGCGTCAGCACAGCATCGTCATTTCAGCCAGATCCACTTGTCCCCCACGTCCTCGTTGTACCCAGGGCTGTACTTGCGGCCGGGCAGCTGTGGGGGAAAGCAGGGTTAGCACTGGGTTACAGCGGACCCCCGCCCCCCAGCACACCTGACGCCTTTCCTGACCCCATCCCTTCAGTGGCCATGGCCAGGGAGGCCGGCTCCGTGTGCGTCCTGCTGGAGTGGTGAGGGGCTCCGCGGGGATAAAGCACAACACAGCTCTGCCCTCAAGTGTCCGCCCGACTGTCGGGAGGGGGAGGGGGGCCGGCAGAGCTGTGGTGGGGGGACGGGGGTGTCACAGGGCAGCAGTGGAGCTGGGGGAAGATGTCTCGGTGCCCCCATCCCCTCCACCCGCCCATCTCCTGCCAGCGCCGCCCACTGGTCACCCTATGGGAAGTCGGGGCACTGGCCAGGGGACGCAGTCCATGGAGGTGAGCGTCCCAGGACACAGACAGGGTGGATGTGGAGGGGTGGGCAGAGGCCCCCTCACACAGCCAGGAGGGCCCCCGGGAAGGGAGCCTGCGGTGAGGCCGAGGGCCGCAGCTGTGACTGGTCACCGAGGGCAGCGCCGCCCCGAGCGCCTGGCTGTGAGCCTGGCAGAAGCCGCGCGTGGGGCGGGGGAACATCCAAGCACAGTGTGGTTCGTCGAGTTACAGGGTGGGAACAAAATGTGGAGTTTCTTTTTCATGTTTTCAATTCAATGTGTTTAAACAATAGATCTGCACACACGACACACAAAAATCTTCCCAATTTTGCCCTTAAGAACAAGTACTAAAGCATTTTAAAAAAGAAATCAGCCTTTCCCTCATTCTACTCAGCAAAAGATGTTCCGCACCAGCCATGCATCTGTGGGGAAGGTCGCTTGCGGCGGGAGTGGCGGCTGTCGGGAAGCAGCGCAGGGGGACGGGCAGTGGGCAGCTGGCTGGAACCTACAGGGGCCAACACACCACCGCCCGGACGCGCCCCCACTCACGAGGGCTCCCGGGGAGGGCGGAGGAGGGGAGAGGCGCCGAGATAGGCACGGGCTCACGGGTGGAGGCTGGGTCCGTGTGTGTGGACTCTGGGCTGGTGGGGGCTGCGCGTGTGCAGACCGGTGCGAGCAGAGTCTCCGGGTCCAGGGGGTCCGAGGTCACAGAATGAGGCCCCAAAGACACCCATGAAGCTGTGACCACGTGGCCCCGCTGGCACAGGGACTCTGCAGAAGTGACTGAGACCCTGCGGTGAGGAGGTCGTCCTGGACCGTCTGGTGGGCCCGGGGCCATCACGAGGGGCCTACCGGGGGAGGAGAGGTGACGGCAGAAGCAGCGTCAGACTGACACGGGGACAGGAGCCCAGGCGGCCTCCAGAAGTGGGAAGAGGAAAGAGACACCGGGCTCTCTCCAGACCTGGGGGACGGCACATGCCTGCCATCTGCCCGCTGAGCTGCCGGCGGCGGGCGTGGCACCGCGTGGAACGCACACAGGAGGTTACGCGCTCTGTGAGGGGCACCTGAGCGGGTCCGCACAACGAGGGAAGGGAGCCAGCGGGAGAGCAGGCCGCCGCTGCGGGTGAGAAGCAGGCGGGCAGGAGCCGTGCACACTCCTCCCCCAGCAGCCCCCCGTCCCGGGGAGTCCCAGCCACGCGCCAACACGAGCCAGCGGCTGCAGCGGGAAAGGAGCGCTCAGGTCTTGTTGCATCTGGACAGCGGCCTGCCAGGAAGGGCCTCTCCTCACCTGAAGGACGGACCCCAGCGTCACGTCCAAGAGCAGAGCGCTGCGCCCAGGAGAGACCAGCGAGAAGTTTCCAGCCCCAGCAGCAGCAGCAGCCCCAGCTCTGCAGACGCTGGCCGCTCAGCAGCCCCCTGGGGACGGGCTGGGGGGCCGGTCAGCTCTGCTGCTGCTGCTCTGCAGGTCGAATTTTAAACCACGGAGCGGAGAATAAATACGAGCAGAACCCCACGCCCGCAGAGTCCAGCCAGTACCTCTTAATCGCATCACAAAATCTGCTCCCTGGCAGCATCTGACTGGCCTCTGACATCCAGGGACAGGTTCCCACATCCTCAGGGTCCCCTTTCAGTGCATTTAAGCCAACAGAGAACCCCAGGAGGGTTCCCATTTGGAACGTTTCACAGCGGAAATGCAAAATAAGCTGCTTCTTTACGTCACTTCAGAGCTGCATCTAAACCGAGCTTCAGACCCCCGACACTGCAGGCTTCGACCTGCGCCCAGATACCCTGATCCCCAGCCCAGGAATCCCCTTCTCGCCACCCTGTGGAGACGCACCGCATTACATGGCAACTCCTCGCATACTGTTAGCGCCTGAGAACGCGCGGCAGCTCCGTCTCTCCATCAGCGGCCTCTGTCGGGTTTACGGCGTGCCATTCCTCCCTCCACCTTCCATCCAGCCGCCAATCACACTCTGCGCTCCGAGGCTCATGTTTTCAGCCGTGAGATTCGGGGACGCATGTCAGAGCACAGTTCACAACCACTCTGAGCCGGGAAGGCCAACTTCATTGCTTCCACGCCCTTTTATGCGCACCTCAAACGCCCGCCGTGGGGAAACTTTACTTCCTAGCCATCATCTCAGGGGTGTTCAATAATGCTCAGAATTTCTTAGCTGGAAGAGTTTTCGAGGAGGACTAAAACACATAGATTAATTCCAGCGTCAAACCCCGTGCTGCACTGCTGGAAAGGGCCGGAATAAAGCCTGGCCTGCTCTGAGTCTGTGTTGCTCCCGGGGCCGGAGGCGGCAACGCCGGCACTGCTGACCCGCTCTCTGGATGCTCTGAGGAGCCTGAAACGACCACTAATTCCAGGGCAGCTCAGGGCCTGCAGTCTCCACCCCTTAAACGCTCCCGTGCGTTGCTAAGAATTTTTTGTTAATTTTAAAAAGCAGTACTGTGGAAATTATTTATCAGTCACTTCTTTGATACACGATTTCCCCGATTCCCCATTACTGTTACGCATAAGCCAAGTGTAAAAAAATTGAAATCAACTTTCAAAAAAATCTTATTTTATGAAAGTGCATTTTCAAAAAAAACTTTCATTTTAAAAGTCAGTGCCTCCTATTTTTTAAGCGTAAACACACAGCCTATCACAAACACACCCGTGTTTAGGTCCCATCTTCGCTGCCACGAGGGCCACAACATCATGTCCCTTCAGCATCTTAATGCCGCGCACAGGAAGGCCCTGAACCCAAGCGCCCACTGCTTTGCCCAGTAGGTCCACGTGGAAATCTGCATGATGCACTGGCAGCGCGGCTGCCAACAAGGTGCCTTTCACGCCGCCCTTCCGCTCCGAGGGCCGCATGTCATCTTCCGTGTGGAGAGACGCAGACAGCAGGGCTAACGCTGAAGCTCAGTTCGCGGCCTCCGCGAGGCGCGCCCGAGGCCCGGAGGCGGGCAGGTCCTCACGCCTCTCCCAGCCGCAACTGATGAACACAGACCGACGATTTAGACATTTACTTTCACACTAAACAACTTCTAAATGGAGAATTTGTGTTTTAACATAAAAACTAAAAAGTTCTACCTAAGGTCTGTCCAGAGTTAACCTGAAACAACCAAGTCCGTGCCTTTCCTCTTCAGCAGGTTTAGATAAACTGATCCAAATGCTTTTCTGTTTACTGCAGGTTTGTCTTTATTAAAGTGAATTTCAAAAAGCAAGAACATCCAGTGTTAACATATTAAAGTCATTAAACATCTATTTTAAAAAACCAGTAAATAACGTGACACTGAAAATGAAAACAGTAACCTGAAACAGCAAAGAAATAAGAATAGCAGGAGAGGAAAAGAAGATTCTGTTGTCCCAGCAACGCCCGCCTTGGACCCGATCAGACTCAGGGAGGAACCCAGCACCTGAACAGCATCTGGCCTCCGTCAACCGGAAGCGCCTGAGTGGGCAGAGGACACCGACTCGCTTGTCTGCCCCAAGGAAGGGCTGTATGGAAACAGAAAGTGACCTGCTGCCGTGTTTGAAAAGGCCTTTAAGAGTCAGCAGGCCGCCACGCACACGTTCAGTACTCACATGAACGCTCACAGGGCCAAGTCCAACTACAGAAGTGGGGCGGGGCTGTGTGAATGGAGAGTGTGTTGCCAAGTACCTCTCAGACTTCAGGTCCTCACAGCCCTCTGCCAACGTCAGTTCAGGTGAAGCCTGCGATCCCCGGGCAGCCCCCGGAGTCCTAGCGGAAGGCTGAAAGCCAGCAGGACCCCAGCCAGGCCAGCCGCAGGACTGAGCAAAACGCCAAGGTCACAGGATCAACAAAACAAAACGAACCCAAGAGTTCAAAAATCCTTCTATTCGTATGAAAATCCAAGCTCTCTTCTCTTCTAAAAACGTCCTCCTCACTAGTCTAGGCCCCTGCCTCATGCACAGCTGAAGGGGCAGGGCTCACAAGTTAACCGCCACGCAGCCCCAAGCCCTGGCGGTGGGCGGTGGGGGGTGTCACTTGGGAGCTGGGGGACCTCGGACAACCTCTCTGTGCCTCAGTGCCCACTTACATACAAGGGGGGGTAACGACAGCAGCGCCTCCCCGGGGCAACGGCGCGGGCCTGGGGCACAGCAGGTGCTCGGGGTCAGCTGCCTCATTGCCCAGCCTCTCCCCTCGTCCCCCATGACACTCCAGCCTCATCCTGGTCAAGACATCTTCAAGGAAAATCGAGCCCAGAGACACACTGGCTATCACATACGTGAGTACGTGAGACTAACCACACCAAGGCCTTCCTTGTGTTGTGAAAATGGAAGTACAGGAAGCCACACAGCTGTGATCCTGTCTGGACCTGGCCCTGGAGAGGCCCCAGCGATGTCAACTAAGGAGCAGGTGGCCTCGGTGACAGCCCAGCGGACGTGCCGTGTGGCCGCCATGCCAGGCGCTGGTCTGGGCGGGCAGCCCCACGCCACCCTGCAGGGCGGGCTCCAGGTCTCTGGGTCTCCGTCTGGGCCGCCGGCCGAGCCCTCGGGGTGCCGGCCCCGTCCCACTTCCCCAGGTCTTAGAAAGTGGTCCCCACTCCCCCCGTGGCAGGAAGCCTCCCACGCCCTGAGCATCCAGAGGAGTTTCTGTGAAGGAGGAGACACAGCCACTGTTACCTTCTCTCTCATTTCAATTTATCATTTTTTTTAACATCAAGCAACTGAATTCTTTGTAAAAAACCAGCATTCCTGTAAATACTCAGTGGACAAGCACGAAGCCCGTGGCGCACGGGGCGCCTGGAGGGGGCAGGTGCCGGCACAGTGGGGCGGACAGCCCTCGGCCGGGTGGCCAGGGTCCCCATCGGCAGCGGCGCGTCTCGCTGGTGGTGCGCGATGGGATGGGAGGCGGGGTCTCTCCCCAAACACAGGCCCAGGCAAATGACAAGAAAAGCATGAGAGACTCCAGGTGACGGACACTCTACAGAACGCTGAGCTGAACTCCTGAAAACTGTCAGGACTACTACAAACAAGGGACGTCTGCGAAGCAGTCAAAGCCACGAGGAGCTTCTGGGAACACGGCGACGACGAGTCACGTGGCGCCTGCAGAGGCTCCCGGAGCGGAGACGGACAGACACGTGGGAACTAAGGATGAGGTGTGCACGGAGGTCAGTGACGGCACGGCTGCTGCTCGCTGTAACAAGCATCCCACGCTAACATGGTGTTAATACGGGAAACGGAGATACGAAACTCTCCAGCAGCCTCCCAGTTTTTCTGTAAATTTAAAATTGCTCTATAAATGAAGCTATTCTTTAAAATACTGAAGAATTTTAAGTTAGATTTCTCCAATCATGTAAACACTGATTAAGGATTTCAGCGTTTCTAAACGTTAAAATCACAAGCCCAATAGAGCAGAGTCTCTTTAATGCCACAGATTAAAAATAAGACAAACACAATAACGATGAGAACTGACAAACAGCCTCCCGTGTCACTGGTTAAAATGACTACGTCCAGCTTCTGGCAGACAGGGCGGACCAAGTCCCCTCCCAAGCCACCAGGAAAAATGGACAACACATTAAAAAAATCTGTGCTGAGACCTCAAAGGAAGGGAGGTTCCAAAGTGGCTGCAGGGGACTGCTTCCTTCCAGGGCCCCGCCCCCTCCCACCTGCGCGAGCTGAGCCCTCAGCAGGGAGGGGACTGGGGACAAGCTGCCAGCCCGGCCGGGCAGAGAAGGGGCCCTAAAGCGACACAAACAAGTAACTGAGTGAACAGAGAGCAGGAAGGCGTTTCCTTACAGCAGGTCCTCATCAGCAGCACAGGTGGACTGACAGAGTTAGGGGAACGACAATTTGGCAACAAGCACGCTGAGAATGAGTTCAGCCGAGCACACCAGCAGACCCTAAAACTGTCTGTTCAAGGTCTGAGAAGAAACGGACATTTACATGGTTTCAGAATACCTCCCCCGAAGACATTAACTACAGGGAGAAAGGGCACGTCTCGGCCAAGTGACTGCAGCCAGTCTAACCGGCGACGGGACAAACGGGAACCACGTGCCACCTGACAAGACGTGACGATGTCCCTGACGCTCCTACTGTGACACCAGGAAACCGTACTCTAATCATGGGGGAACACCAAAGCCAAATCGAGGGACGTTCAGAAACAACCATCCTGTGACGAGACCTGCTCAGACTCAGAGACTCGGAGGAGATGAGACGATTAAACGCAGCCCCTCGCGCTGGATCAGACCTGTCTGCTCTGAAGAACATCACTGGGACAGCTGACCAGCCTGGACCGGGGCCTACGGATGACGGCAGCAGCGCGTGGACGTTTCCTGACTGTGGCGGCTGTGTTGAGGCCGGCAGGACAACGTGCTCGTCTGGGAGAATCGCACACAAAGCCGTGGTTCTCAAACCTCGGTGTGTGTCAGCGCTGACCGGAGGCCTCCTTAAAACAGGCTCGCTGGCCCGGTCCCCAGAGAATCTGGTCCAGTAGGCCTGGACCGGGGCCTGAGAGGAACCAGCAAGCGCCCCGGTGGCGCTGCCACAGGGGCCGCAGTCGGGGACCGCGCACACTGAGGTGCTGGAAATGACAGCGTAATGTTGATCACTTACTCATAAAGGTTTGGAAGACATTATTTTTCTATTCTCGTTATTTCTGTAAGTTAAAAAATTAGAAAACAGAATCTAGCACAAGTAAAGACCATTCGTAAACGAGGTGAGAGCCCGTGGTCAGCAAAGCCTCCTCAGACGGAGGACGTGCCCCTACGCGCAGGTGTGGAGACCCGGAGGGAGACCCGTGTGGGCGGCCGGCATGACCTGACTGCACAGACGATGACCACAGTGTCCCCAGGGCCTAAAACACATGAAGAATTACGACACACGACAAAACCAGCACGGAAGACAGGAGTGGGGCAAACGGAGGTACAAGTGCTCTAAGACCCTGACACTGCCGGAAACCAGAGGACTGCTAACCGACCCCAGGAGCTCACGCATCAAGGGCGACCTGAGCTACCAGGTCGGCCACTAAAGCGACTGAGCACTGAGAACTGGTGAGCAGACGGGAAACGGGATGACGCTGTGAAAGGGGCTGGGGTGGAGGTCAGGGGTAGGACGCGTGCTTGGCATGCACGAGGTCCTGGGTTCAGTCCCCTGTGCCTCACCTAGGGGAAAAGACAAAAACAAAAATGTTTAAAAAATCCAAAAGAAAGCAAGCAAGAAAGAAAATAAATACAAAGAACGGGTAAGAAAAATATAAAACATGTACTAAGATAAGCTATTAAAACACAGATGGGGGGAGGGAACGCCCAGCGGGGAACTGTAGAAGTCAGACGCCCCGCTCTGGGAGTTCACGGCTGCCTACAGCCCTCGTCGGCGCCACTTACCGAGCCCTGCTCTCCTCCCACCCTGACCTAAGCGCCCAGGGAGGGGGACTCCTGCCCGGGTCACGCACTGCTTTGTTCCCGGGGCCCAGGACAGGCCCGGCGCCTCCTCCGCACTCAGTACACACGTCGTGGGATAGACAAGCACACGGACGGATGGACGGACGCGGCACACGCAGGGAAGAGCGCGCCCGCAGCGCCCGGCGTGGCCGAGGGCGGCTGTCGGGTGGCTGTCGGGCCGCCTGCGGGACACAGCTGCACAGCAAATGCACTGCTGCTCACGTTAAAAACACAGAGTACCTTGGTTCACGTAAGTCTGGGTAAGAGGAACTTTGTGTCTGTAACACAAACAAAAAGCCAGCACCACTCACCACACACAACAGCGGGCAGACGAGGAAACTACGGAGACAAAGCTGGGCCGCCAGGCCCCACCCGCCGGCGACTGCAGCCTGGGCGCGCCGCGCGCAAGCTCATCACAGCAGCACAGACGTTACGCTTATTACCTGCAGATCGCCACGCCGGCAAAATCAGAGGAAGACTTTTACAACTCAAGAGGGCAAGTTACTTACCTGATTTAAAGCTCTCTGTACCACCTTAAAGGCCCAGCGCCAGTGGAAGGACTAACAGACACCACCGGGGGGCACGGGCACCCTCAGGCTTGTCGTGAGGAGGAGGCTACGGCACAGCCAGGGCACCCACCCCGCAGGACGGACTCGACAGAGGCCACGGGAGCCACGGAAGGGCTGCAGGCCTGCGACGGGCTCTGGTGGTTTTGCATGTCAGCACCGGTGCTCCTGTGTTACAGAGGGGGGCTGGGGGGAGCCTGGACGTGGAGGCCGGAGAAGAACCTGCAGTAGGAACTTAAGTAAGATGATGGTGGCTGCACACAGAGCAGCCGTGATGACAGAGGACGGCGCCGCCTGCAAGACGGACCCAACAGGGCCGAGTGGGTCGTTCAATGTGGGGGGGACAGTTACCGGGGGCGGGTCTTCTGGCTGATGTGAGGGTGGCATCGAGCCCCCCAGCTCAGCCCCCGGTCTGCAGCTCCACTTAGCGAGAAAGTGACACGCTACACAAACTCACATATCTGCAAACGTCAGCAAGACAGAAATATGCCAAAATACTAACTGTGGGTGCCTCTGAGTGATCCCTTTATGGTTTTAAGTATTTCCCAAAATTTCTACATTGAATAAAATCACCTTCAAAGCCACCAAAAGAACCTACTTAAAAGAAAATGCCAAGTATCTCAAGAAAGAAAGAAAGGAACCGGGAAGTCCCTGGACATCCAGTGGGCGCTGCAAGCACCTGCAGGCAGTGAGGCAGAGAGTCACAGTGGCGCGGAGCACTCGCCCGGACCTCCGCTGTCCTGAGTGCCCTGCGGGGGCCGGGGTTCCGACAAACAGTCCCCCCACGCCTGCCAACAATAAACCACGGCCACAGCCGACGTGGGAGCGCGCCGGCCTCTTACCATCCCACCCACACCACCACCCTCACTCGCCGGCCAGGTCCCAGAACAGAACTCACAGTGCACTCTAAGCTCAGGACATCTTGCCTGAAACGATTCTACAAGCCACGATGAAAACAAGTAATTCACTAAACATCAGAAAGAAGACCCATCAACCCACCAACAGTGGGGCCCCCACACCCGCCCTCGCACCCCCCTCAGGAACCCGCACCTTCCTGATAAGCGCGGCGGCCGCGGTGACGAGTGAGGCGGCACGAGAAGCGACCCCGGCGTTGCAGAGCGAGCGGGGAGCGGCGGGGCGGAGCCGGCTTTGGTGCGGAGCTCCGTGCTGACGGGGGGCCCTGCCTCCTGAGGAGCTGTGCCAGCTCCACACACAGTGACGACGTGGGGAAGGAGAATTACCTCAGTGAGCAGGGAGCTCTCTCACTAAAGGAAGCACTTTTCAGACATGTGACTCTGTTACCAGTTGTCTGAGACCCACCAGGGTGCGGCCTCGACTCCTAGGGTCTCACCTCTGTGAACTCATGGAAGACCCGGTCACTCTGGTGAGCTCCGATCGTGACTTCTGGGAGGTAGACAGGAATGGTTGTGTAATTCAGCACCTCCAACTTGTTCTGAACCCTAAAAAATAAGGCAAATGTGATCACACTACACACCAAAAAAATTTATAATAAAACAAGCTATAAGGCCGATTTTTAAAAAGTCCATATTAAAAAACTCATACATTCAAATAAACAGCACTCATTCCCAAGCCGTCATCTCAGAAGCAGAACCTGCAGCCCAAGGACCGGGCTGGTGGAACAGCTCCCCTGGAACGACTTCCCAGTCTCACGGCCGTGACGGCTGCCTTTCGGGAACAGATACAATTTTGAAAACATAAAAAAGGAGCCACAGTGTGCCTTAAACATGGGTATGGCAGGAATAGAAAGCTAAAGACAAACACCACGTATTACGGTGCCACGCACAGGGGATGCTCTCATGAACAATTTGCAAAATGAACGAGGCTTGAGGGAAAGAACGGCGAGTCCCTCTCGCCCCTCCACAGTTCCCCCTCTGCGCCTCGCCCCGCTGCCTGATCCCGGGCGTGGGGCCGACAAGGGATCCGAGGCACCGGGGCGTGGGGCAGGGGTGGTGGACCGCCCCGCGGGACCCCCCGTTGCACCGTCGCCCATAAGCGTCCTGTTCACTGCTCTTCTCGGCGCCGAGAAACACAAACCAGAGGAAACGCTCCTTGCTTCACCATTTTATTTTAAATGCTAAAATATTCACACTTTGTTATAATTTGCTTGTTTTAAATTAAATTTAGTCTGACTATAACTACTACACTTGAAGATGAAATGTTAAAAAAAAGTCTCCTCTCAAGGGCTCAAAACAAAGAAAACAATTATTTTAAACGGCCCCTTCCCACTAACGACTGACAAAGGCAGAAGACGCTTCTGCTTGTCATGGTCCAAATGGAAGCTCTTCAGACACACCGGGCTCCCAGCCACTTGGGGAGAAAGGGCCCAGGCCCGCCCCCCGCCCCCGGGGCCTCTCCCACAGAGGACCGCAGAGACCGCCGAGGCCTGGCAGGCCGAGTGCGCGTGGACGGGCGGCACAGGCGCACCCGAGCGCCACCGTCAGGCCGCGCCACACGGACGACCACTAACAATCCAGTAACCAACTGTCACTCCAGCAAACGCTGCCGGACACCCGTTTTCCTCGGCGTGTCTGTGTGGACGCGCACTGACCTTGCACATGGCTGTAACGCACTCAGAGATGAGGCTTTCTCAGTTTTAACAAGGAGCTGGTTATAGGTGATCTTTTGAAAGCACATATCAATAATGTGAAGTACACATCTTTCATTTTTAACATAAATGAAATTACTCGATATTTATCCTATAAAGGCACTTTTTAAAGTGATCTCGCGGCAGCAATTTCAACTAAAAATGAAGCTTGTACTCCTGAGTGTCAACAAATACGGGCAGGGTATGATCTGGTTTCTCTCTAGCTTGAAAAATTGGAAAGACCCGTCTGGTCCGGGAACTTGTGTGCGGTATTCAGAGCAGCAGCGCCACCTACGTGTCATCTGGCAGAAGTGCCGTCTACACACAACCCCCAGCAAGGGTAATCTCGGAACAGTACCTTCAAGCTGTTTTTGAAGATTAAAAAAATGATCCACGGGGACCTGCCCTCAGCCAAGCTGCTCTTTGACTCTAGGACGGGAGTAATCGAGGGCCCCGAAGAGCCCATGGCGCCCCGTCTCCAGTCAGCCCCGGGTCTCGACCCCCAACAGACCGGACATGCTCCAGATGGAAGATGAGTCAGGAACGAAGACAACAGGAAGCCTCCATGACTCAGGAGGCAAAAGGCGGAGAAAGGAAACATTCCGTTCCCAGAGCCCTCAGTCTAATTAAGGAGACGCAAAGCTGAGCACACCGGCCCAACACCAGAAGCCGGAGGGCCGGCGCGAAGGACCGAGCGCCAAGTCCAGTCTGCAGCACCAGGAGCTCTGCCACCTTATTCCAAGCAAAAGACAGAAAGAAATAACACAGTAAATCATGACTTATGACACAAACGGTCTCCCAATTAACAGAACACCTACACTTCCTCCTAAAACACGCCCAAAGCATATTTTTTAGTTTCTCCTGAACTGCAAAGTTCTGTCTGAAACCCCAACTTCTGACACCAAACGCACACCCTGTGGAGGGCGCAGCACTGGCGTCTCCTGTGAGGAACACAGCCTCCAGGGCTCAGAGGAAACGGGTCTCAGTGATGAAGCAAGCAAGGGCGGGGTGGGGGCAGGCTCGGGAGGGGCTGAGGAAGGGGGCTCGGGGCCCGGGGGAGGGAGGCCTGACTGGTAGTAATTCACCAGCACAGGGATGAAGCCCACCAGGGCTGTGCCGGTAAGTCACGGACTACGGATACACACACCAAATGTGATCAAGGCTGAAAAACCAGCACTCACATGTACATAATTATACACCAACACCCGTCACCGAGATGGTACAAAAATGCTCTAAGCCATAATTTGGTTGGGTTCTGGACAAAATGAGTGTAACTGGTAAATGGGATGTTTACCATAATTACCTTAGAAAATTGATCATAATTTTCACTTGAGTCCCCTAAAGTAAGAAATGGTGCTTACAAGGAAAAAAAACACACATGTAATTACCATTGTAAACTGTCATGAAATATCCTGAGGAGGCAGAGGAGTAAAACGCGGGAGAACGGACGAGCAATGACATTTACAGTGAAAACAGCTAACTGCATGCTTACAAAACTCCATTTGTAAGCTCTGAGGGAACGACAGGGTCCTTCTCTCTGCTCCGGTGCCAGCATAACTGAGTAACTAGTAAGATTATGAACTTAACATGTGGATTTGGAAGTGGTCTAGAATCTAACACACACTCCAGATTACGCTTAGAAATTGCCCTGCACTCACTGCCCACGGAAGGCGTGGAAGCCTTCGCACACGGCCTCGTCTCAGCGACATGTTCCACGTGCGTGTTCCACGTGCTCTGCCCAGCAGCAGCCAGCACTAGCGAGAATCACACATAAATCCAGATAAAACGACAGCCTGGAAAAGTGAAGAGAAGGGCTCCAGAAGGAGGAAGGTGAAGACAGCCAGGCTCAGAAGGAGGCTCAGGTTTCTGGACAGTTACGGGGCAGGTGGGCAAGGGCACAGACTCAGGAGATGGTTTGTACCCTGACGGAGGAGTCTGCAGAACCTGAGGACCAGGACTCCGAATTAATTCTAGGAAATGAAACTTGGATTCGGGCCTAAACAAAGGTACACCACTGAAGGCCTGAGTAAAGAAAAACAGGGTCGCTGTGACATTTCACGAAAATTAACCTGGCAGGCACGCACACAAGGGGTGGGAGGGATGAAGAAACAACTGACCGAGGACCGGGGATCAGGAACGAGGGGCTGGAACCCCAAGGGCAGCAGAGGGAAGGAAGGAGACTCACTGGAGCCCAGCAGCCTCGCGTGTGGGACTCAGCGGAAGGTGGGGGGCAGTAGGGAAAGAGGATTCAAGCAGAGGACCGCAGGGGAGGAGGCACCATCCCACCAGGACTCACGCCTGAGCCGGGGGGGAGGGCAGGATGGCCGTGCCCAGGACCCAGGGCACCCCTGCCCCCCACCATCCCGTGGCCACGGCACAGTGCACTGTCTGAGCCTGGTTTCCTCCCCTGTAAAATGAGGGGCCCCTCAGGAGAGCTGTGGGATCAGGAAATGCTCCTCAGACACCTTCCCGGTGCGGTGCTGGCACTCACTGAGTACCTAGGATTAAGGCTGAGACCTCGAGGTTTCGGACCACAGGTGGAGCGCTACGCAGAGGTGACAGGAGGGGGTTCAGGCAGACCGGGCTCACTTGCTCTTCGCAGATACTGAGTCTGTCACAAACTGGAGGTTTGTGGCAAGCCTGCATTGTCAGAGGATGGGTAACGTTTTTTAGCGATGAAGTATTTTTTAATTAAAGTATGTACTTTTTCCTGACACATTATTGCATACTTATCAGACTACAGTTTGCTGCAAACATAACATTTATATGCGTTGGGAGACCAAGAAATTCACGTGACTCGCTTCACTGTGCTGTTCCCTCCCCTGCGCTGGTCTGCAGGTGAGCCGCGGGATCTCTGTGGTCCGTCTCTGCAGGTGTTTTTTAAACAAGGTTCAGAATGATACAGTACATAGTATCATTTAGGTAAATTTACAAAAACATATACATATGTAACTATCTAAACAAAAAATAAAGTTACCCCCAAGCTCTAAACAACAAGAGGGCTCCAGGTTCAGCTCCAGCAAGTACAGAACCAGGACACCGTTGCTCGTGTCCAGACGGGGAAGGGAGCCGAGAAGAACAAGCGCCCATCGCTGGTCCTGGAGTAACAGCGCAACAGCGCGCTGGGCGATCAGGGCACACAGAAGAGCGCGACGGACGGCAGGCACGCCACGAGGGGACCCGCCCCCCAAGGTGGCAGCGCCTCCTGGGAGCAGACGGAGGAGGACGGGAAACCGCAACAACACTTCACAAAGCACAGCTGAAGTGCTGACAGAGGGCAAAGCGGACTCACAGAACGTCCAGTTAGAGCCAGAAAAGGCAGGAAAAAGGGGCGGGGGAAGGAAACAAAGAACAAGCGCAGCAGCTGGAAACCAGCGACCAGCACAGCAATGCACCAACTCTCACTTTCAACACGACTGTCCAAGCTCACGGCCTGAGAGATTAAACACAAGGCCCAGCCAGATGTCACCCACGAGAAACGCACTTCAAATCCAGAGGCTCAGGCTGAGAGTGAAGGGGTGGCCAACAGGGACTGAGGGCTGGGAAGACACTCGGGCTCCGGACGAAGCTGGCTTCAGGACGAGAACGCGCACCGGGGGAGGGCGTGCCGGGAGACCCGAGCGCCCTGAGCGCGATGTGGCCAGCAGCACAGCACAGCCCACGGGGCAGAGGTGAGCAAAACTCGAAGGGGAAACAGAGGTTAAAGCCACGCGGTTAAAGCCTCCAACACTCCCCCCAGCAACGGCCAGACCGGCGGGCGGAAAAGCAGCAAGGACACGGACGGCCTGGACCCCACGCCGCCCGCCTGCCTCGGGGACGTCTGCAGAGCGGCAGCACGGCGCCCCCACGCAGCCTGGGACCGTCGGGGAGGACAGCTTCCGACCACGCAGCGTCCTACCCAGCGTGAGGGCAGAGCCCTCACCGGGCCTGCGCTCAGGCCACAAAGGAACCAGGCCCGAGGGACAGCAACAGCGTGGAGCGCTCACGTGAGAAAAGAGACCCGGAGTCAGCCATCCTGGCTCCGCCCTCAGGAAACCAGAGAAACGACAGCTGACGCCTAAAGGAAGCAGATTAAAAAGGCAATGAAACCGGAGCAGGTAATGAAATGGAAAACGAGAGGACAACTGCGGAAACCGACAAAGCATGAAGCTGGTTCTCTGAAAAGATCCATAAGCACGAAGGGAGGGTCCAGAGGACAAGTGAACAGGCAATAAAGCCACAGACCGGAGCGCCTGTGAGTCGCAGAGTAAGGCAGAAGCTCTTCTTTGGTCTCGAGCCACAAGTTCTTGCGGCTCCTCGTGCTGGCCACACTGCCTTAGTGAGGGCGCGAGGAGACAGGCCCGAGGGCGCCGGCCGGGGCACAGCTTCGGGAAAACAGGCTCACAGCAGCAGCGTAAGTGTGCCCACACGGCCTGCCCTGGTAGCTCCACTTTCACACTTTAAGAAAGTAACCTGAAGTGGAGCAAAAGGAAGGACGACAGAATTACAGGTGTGAAGAAATGGAAATAACCCAAGTGACCGACCCTGAAGAAATGGTAAATGGGTTATGCCCGTGTCTCGAGGTCAACAGCTCTTCCCGTGAAGGGCCGGCCAGTAAATACTTGAGGCCGCGAGGGCCACTCCAGGGCTTCACATCCACGCTTTCGCTTCCTTCCGCTCCTTCGAACATGTGAGAACCACTCCTCGCCGCTGAGGCCTGGGTGGGCCCCGCAGGCCCCGCTCTGCCAGCCCTGTTGTGCATCAGTCAGTGGATTTATGGGCACGAGGAGCCATTAGAAAATCAAATTTGTAAATATTTAACACAGGGACACGCTCACGTTAAACCCAGACCGCAGAGACACACAGGAGACCCCCGGGCACCCCTGAGCGCGCACGCCCTAGACGGCAGGAGGGGCCACGTGGCTCAGGGCCGGCCCGCGCCAGGCGGCGGTCACAGGGAGCCTGGCTCACCCGGACTTCTGTCTCCCAGCCTCCTCTCCCGAAAGCCACGACTCTGCCCCCCAGCCCACGCGGCCCGACTTCCCTCAGGGCCCTCACTGGGCGGACTGCGCAGCTACACTCACCCAGCTCCCTGCCCTCGTGCTCGCTGGGCACGCCCCCGCCCGACCACGCCCAGAGCCCCGCCTCGCCTGGAGACGAGCACCCCCACCTTACACTCACGCCCCTGTCCGCCCTCGGCCCCTTTCCCGGGCCTCTCCTCTCCCCACCGCCTGGACAGCGTCCTAGGGCTGAACTCCCTCCTCAAGCCTCCAGTGCGGCCCCTCCAGCCCGCACTGCCACTCTGGGCTGATGGCCTGTCTCCCATCTCGTGATGAAGACCGAAGCTGCCTGGAGAGAAGCTCCATGCGCCCACAGGGCACACCTGCTTCCCTGACCCTCACCGCCCGCCACATGGACCCCGGCGCTACAAGCCGGGACTGCCCTCTGGTGCACTAGCGCACGCCCTCTCGCGGCCACCCACACCCTCCTCCAGGACGCTCCTGTTCTCTCTGCATCAATACCCACCCCTCCAACCATAGCATCTTTCCGATTGGTACAAAATAGGGTTTCTTCCATCTTAAAAGGCAAAACACAACTGTAAAAAAGTGAATAAAACTCTAAGTCTTAGTTTTAATAACTATATCGAGTGAGAGGTTCAAAAGGAAGAATTACTCTCTTTCAAGCATAAGACAGAAAACTAACGGCAGTTTCTCTACACATGCTCATATTTGGATGCATCCAAGTGGAAAAAATACAAGTGCATTAACTATTGAGAGAAAAACCGACCCAGCAGAGTCGTCTGCACAGGGGAGACCCACACTGCCGTCCCGGCCCAGCTCTGCTGGCGCTCACCCCGAGGGCCGCGGGGTGGCGTGGTCACCGAGGCAGGAGGGAGGCCACACGAGGTCAGCCCCAACGTGTGCCCCCAGCACTGACCTGGCCCCGCCGGTGTGTGCGCCTCGGGCGCCGACAGCGGGGGCTGGGCCCCCAGCACAGCCCCGCCCGGGGCACAATGCGGGTGGACTCCATGGGGCCTCCTCACGAGGGGAAGCCACTGGTCGTCGCAGGAAAGTTCATTTCCTGGGCGCAGGTCTGCCTTCCCCGCTCGGAACGCGTCTACCAGAAGCACAGCTCACGCGCCCGCAGAACCACCCTAGGCCACTGCCGTAGACACAGCAGCCCAGACGGCCTTCCTCGGCCGGAGCTCAATCCCCACGCGCGGGGCGAAGGCCCGCCTCCCCCCGGGGCCTGGAACCTCAGTCGTCACCAGAGCATAGGTGCTGACGTGACCCGCCCAGGAAAAAACCTGGGCGCTCAGCGTCTAGTGGGCTTTCCGGGCAAAATACTGCCAAGTTACTGCGCTTCTCGTGCTGAACAAGGTGGCATGCTCAGCACGCCCCCCTCACGTCCACCGTGCCCCCCACCCGCACCCGGCTCCCGCCGCAGTGGCCGGGCCGCTGGGCACACCCTCCCGCTGTGCCTCTGCCTCAGAACCTCCCCACCCGTGGGCACCCGTGCCCCGTGCCCACCCCAAGACACCACAAGGCCCAGGCCTCGCACACTCGGGAACCTTCCCCAGACGTGCCCTGTCACTCGCACCCCAGCCCCTCCCTGCCCATCTCTCAGGGCCACCTTTCTTCACAGCCGTTAGCACCACCTAGGTTCTACTGATTTGGGGGCTCTCTATCTCCCGCACAAAACGCATCTTCAATGACAGCAGTACTTTTATTTGATACCATAGCCCCTAAATCTGGAACCATGCCTGCCTCACGGTGGGAGCAAAGTATTTGTTGAATTAATAACAGCAATCACTTAATTCACGTCAGAACAGAGGAAGCAAGAGGCTGCGCGGAGGGGACGGGGCGCACACCGCTGTACCTGGGGGCCTGAGGCACAGCTACTTCAGGATTCTGGAGCACCTGCCCCAGGCAAAGTCCCAGCCTTGAAAAGACAGCCCCCCCGCTCCCACACAGCACCCACGCCCGGGGACTCACAGCATCCTCAGGTTGTGAAACTTGCGGTCGTCCTGCTCCAGCCACGGGCCCTTGTCGTACCTCAGGTACTCAATGTCCTCCACCACCTGGACAGAGGAATGTCGTGAGAAGACGTCTGGTACACGATAAACCAAGTGCCTGGCAGGGAGGGTCAGAGCAGGGAAGTCAAAAAGAATGGGAGTCAGACAGGCAGCTGGCAGTGAGGCGGGGCTGGGTGTGACCCCGGCGAGGGCCCTGGCCCGGCAGGCACCACCAGGTGGCGGTGTGGAGACGAGCCGGCAGGCCGGGAGACGAGGAGCGGGGGCAGGGAGGGTCAAGACCAGGGAGGAAGACCCGCACCCCGCCTGACTCCTCATTCCCGCCCACAGTAACTCTACTCCAGAAGGCGCGGCCCAGCCCCTCAGGGCAGTACCGCAACAGGAAAACAAATGCGTTTCTTCGAGAGCGCCGGTGACCCGCGGCCTGGGGTCCGCGCAGCTCGGCCTCCCAGGGGGCGCCTTTCAGACGCGTCCTCCCCCAGGCACAGCCAAGCCAGGCCGCTACTCAGGCTTCCAGAACCTGAGCGCATTCAATTACGGACTCAGAAACACAGGCTTAGACAATGTACTCTTCTCCTGCGCAGGTACCTGCCCTTGGACGGTCCGTCGAGGGCTGAACACGACCTAGACGCAGACAAGGCAGCAGCACAGAGGAGACTGTCGGGAAGGAGACCAAGCGCAGCTGGATCCGGCCGAGCAGGAGGCCCGCCCGACAGAGTCCCGGGGCGGGGCCGGGGTGCGGGACAGGGCGCGGGGCCGGGCGCAGAACCGCCAGCCTGCCTGCCGGCCTCCGTCCCTCTCCGCCCCGCGCCAGGGGGCAGCAGCCATGCTGCCCTGCCTTCTCTGTGTGCTCTCACCACCTGCACCTCAACCCAGACCACAAAGCCTGTATTTTCTTCTAGAATTTTTTGTATCTTGTTTTGTTTTTTAGTAACTTATGCTTAATATAGGATATAAAATACGGACTTTTTAAAAAAAACAAATGGACGGTCAATTGCCTCAATATCACTTAAGAAGCAGCCCGCTTCCTCTACCTTACCTTTCGCCATCCTTTAAAGCACCGACTGCACCAAACCGCAGGCGCACACACGGACGGGCGCGCGTGTGCGCCAGTCTCTGGGCGCCCTTCTGCTCCACTAAGCTATTTATTAGCTCTTGTATGAATACTGCAGTGCCTTCATTACCATAATTTTCAATGTGTATTTACATTTGAGAAGGAAAACGTTCCTGTGCTGTTCTTTATCAATTTGTTTGGCTATTACTCGTTAAGTTCTCCTGAAAATTGGAGAGATTGACCTGCACTTCACGAATGCAACTACTGATCTGGGGCAAGCTAGTATCTTTATACAGGTGAGCCCTGAACAGCACGCCCCACACAATAAACATCTGAGCACACCTTATGGTCGCCCCCTACATGGGGCTCCCCCGCATCTGCGGTTCCGAGCAGGACCACGGGGTTCACTACGGAAAAATACCCATGTGTAAGTGCATGCATGTGTTCAAACCCACGCTGCTCGAGGGTCAGTCTCTCAATCTCTCCTGTTAACTACACCCACTTTTAGTTTTATTGTCTGCTTAACAAAAATGTTGGGGCAGTTAACCCAAGGTTCTCTGTATCTTCACCACTCCATAATTTTAGGATCCTAGAAACTGAGGATTTTAAAAGAAAATCTTAAAATTTTAAAAGAAAAAGCTCACCATCAGGGGTGTGTGATGGGTTGCCTCGGTACTCCTTTTAGGTTATAAAATACAGACGCCTCCAAGACTAATAGGAGCTAAACTCATCACCTGATCTGTAAAACTCCTATATGTGAATCAAAGAATAATCACACATCTCCCAGCCATCGTCTTACCTTTCCTGCATCTTGAGCTCCCCTGGCGTCGTACTGCAGAACCTCACAACTCTCACTGTAAGAAAAAGCAAGATGACATTTCACGTAAATTTTCCAAGTGTCCGTTCCTATGCAAATGAACACATGACATCCTGGCTCCAGCTCTAAACATCACCTCATATTCACGTAACAGCAACAGGCTCACGGGGGACTGGTGAAGGACGGCGAGCCGGAAGTAGGGACATGCTGCAGGCTGGACAGCGACCCCTGCAGGTCTGTTCCCTGACTTCTCCTCTGACTGGACTGCCCCCCACCACACGGGCATGAGACCAGTGTCTACAGGGGACAGGGACACTGTAGGGACAGGACAGTCATCTCTGCTGCCACACAAGCCACCTTCGCTGCAGTGCTTGTCACAGGGATGTACAGGAGCCCAGGGCCACAGGGGACAGATGGCAGAGAGCTGCCAAATGGCGCTGGAGGCAGGGAGCGGGGGCATCGCACTTGAGCTCCTAGAACTTCAGAGACAAGTGAAGCCCTCAGAATAACCGGTGTCAACCAAATTAAGCAACAGGATGGCAGCAACTCAGTCCCCTTGGTCCCTGCTCCTTGATCTGGACACTGAAAACTCACACTGGGTCCCAGAAGGAGGGGGACAGCAGAGCGAGCTTCCAGCACCCTTGCCCACCGCCTCACCACGCCTACCAGCCAGGCAACGACCAAAACCCACATCCTGGCAAGTTTGTCCCTGTCTCTGCCACCAGCCCCAGACTTCAGGCCGCCACCCAGGCCAGAGGCCGGCGAGGCTGCCCAGATCGGGAGCCCCTGCTGGCTCACCTCATCTCGGGGAGGAAGGACGTCTTGTAGGCGTTCTCGATGTCCTGGAGGTAGGCGGGCGTGATCTTCATCTCATGTGGCTGCAGCAGACAGACACAGCGTGCAACGTTTAGACTTTTTTCTTTCTCCTGTGCTTGTGCAAAACGTGAAACCACCAAAGAACACTGTTTCCCCAGAACAAGTCAAGCTGGGCATTTGACTTCGGGGGAACTTGGGGAGTTAGAAAGGGGCCCCAGTACCAGCCAGAACAGTTCTCATCCTGCTGCAGCGAGCACCGGTCGGCCCAGGTGAACCCACGGCTGGACTTCTTTTACAGACTCTAAGGTGTGTACTCAGAACAGGGCCAGAAAGGCACCCGTTCCGGTTACGCCTGGCTCCCTGTTCCGCTGTGCGCTTGCGTGCAGGCGGTGAAGACTAGACGGTGCAAGGGGGATGGCCCACCTCCCCCCATCGACTCCCAAGCCCCTCCTCTGTCCCTGACTCTCTCTCCAACCCCCACCCCCCACTCCTCCCCTCTCCCACTTCCCCTAGCGAAGGCCAATCTCACAACGTCACAGCTCCAACTGCGCGCGGCACGCTCCCACACTAAAAGCCTCTCCTAGTTGAGTGATGCTAATGGCCAAGTTATCTTTCGCCTTGTTTTTCTTCATGGCATTTGCCTTCACTTCACGTATTTCTTATTTTCTTGTCTACCGTTAAGTCTCTCCCACTAGAATAGGAGAATACACATGTACTAACGACACCACGTTCCTTTGATAAAGTATCTTTTTCTTAGACACAGTGGTAACTTTAGCTTGGGACAGTATTCATCAAATACTGAAAAACTTAAAATGTTCATAGCTCTAATTTGTTCCTCAAAATTGTTTCTGAAATAGTGTTATCCAGGTTACAAAACAGTTATCTAGAGAATTCTACACATATACCTTCATATTTCTCAATAAATGTCACTTTTATAAGCAAAAGTATTCAAAGCTACTCCCCGGAGGGTGAGCACCTCTGACCTGCAGTTCCCTCCTCCTGCCACTTGGTGGGCTGTTCCCCAAGTCTTACACCCACCCTAGGAGCAAACTGTCAGGCAACACAACGCACAGCCGGTAACCAGCAGGGGAGCCCACGTCACGTGTGTGTTCACTGCCACACGGGGGAGGTGGCCGGGAGTCCCAGCAAAGGATGACTGGGCTTCTCCGCGGCCCTTCCGGGACCTGCTATCGGGGCACTCACTGAGC